>NC_081819.1:3135000-4432500 GCF_030704535.1 Vitis vinifera
GTTCTACTCCACTGTCCGCACCTCCACTTGCAACTCCGGCATCGATTGCACCGGCCAAGGCTCCCGAGTAAGCGTCTTCAGCCAAGTCGCCAAATCCAGCCTCTCCGGGCAAGTCTCCAGCGTCACCACCTACGGCTAGTCCTGTCCAATCCCCATCAGAATCAATGTCATCGTCACCTGCTCCGGCCACGCGGGAACTTGCACCGGCCGCCATGGCGGCAACATCTTCTGGACGCCGCCGGACCGCTGCTACAACTCCTCTCTTCTTCGTGCCGCCGGTGGTGGAAGCTCCCTGTGAGGTTGATACGCAGGGGGAGAGGCAAGTGGTGAAGGAGATGGAGTCTTGGGCTTGGGCTTGAGTTGGGACACTAGGCCCAAGCTGTGATAGTGAGGAAGCTTTGGGCTTGCCCATTGGTGGCAGATATTGGGCTTGAGAAGTAGCCTAGTCCAAGCATGCTGATAGAGGGGCCTCATGCTCTCCATGCCAGCCACCTCCAGGCCCAATCCCAATTTGCACTTCCAGGCCCGTTTTTGAAGACCAAGGCCTATTTGAAGTCCAAGGCCCATTTTTGAAGTCCAAGGCCTATTATTTTTACTATTATTATTATTATTATTATTATTATTATTATGAATTCAACTTTTAAAATATTATTATCATTATTATTATCTAAAATCTTATTATTATTATTATTATTATCATTATTATTATTAATTCTACTTTTTAAAATATTATTATTATTATTATTATTATGATTATTATTATGATTATTAATTCAACTTTTAAAAAAATCTTATTATTATGATTATTATTATTATTATTATTATTAATTCAACTTTTAAAATGTTATTATTATTATTATTATTATTGTTATTATTTTTATTATTATTGTTATCATTGTTACTATTATTACTATTGTTATTATCATTACTCTTGTCATTATTATTATTATTACTAACCCAACTTTCAAAAATCTCATTACTATTATTATTATTAACCCAACTTTCAAAATCTCATTATTATCATTATTATTAATTCACACCTTCAACATCTATTTATTATTATTATTATCATCATTAATCCAAACTTTCAAAAATCTCATTATTATTATTATTATTACCTCAACTTTCAACATCTATTTATTATTATTATTATCATCATTAATCCAAACTTTCAAAAATCTCATTATTATTATTATTATTACCTCAACTTTCAAAATCTATTTATTATTATTATTATTATCATTAATCCAAACTCTCAAAGTCCTATTATTATTATTATTAACCCAACTTTCAAAAATCTCATTACTATTATTATTATTAACCCAACTTTCAAAATCTCATTATTATCATTATTATTATTACCTCAACTTTCAACATCTATTTATTATTATTATTATCATCATTAATCCAAACTTTCAAAAATCTCATTATTATTATTATTATTACCTCAACTTTCAAAATCTATTTATTATTATTATTATTATCATTAATCCAAACTTTCAAAATCCTATTATTATTATTATTATTAACCCAACTTTCAAAAATCTCATTACTATTATTATGATTAACCCAACTTTCAAAACCTCATTATTATCATTATTATTATTTCACACTTTCAACATCTATTTATTATTATTATTATTATCATTAATCCAAACTCTCAAAATCTCATTATTATTATTATTAATTCACACTTTCAAAATCTTTTTATTATCATTATTATTAATTCAACTTTCAAAATCCTATTATTATTATTATTAACCCAACTCTCAAAATATTATTATTATTATTATCATTAATTCAACTTTTAAAATCTTATTATTATTATTACTATTATTATTATTATTATTAATTCGATTCTCAAAATCTTATTATTATTAATTCACATTTTCAAAATTATTATTATTATTATTATTATCATTAATTCAGACTTTCGAAATCCTATTATTATTATTATTATTAATTCAAACTCTCAAGACCTTATTATTATCATTATTATAAATTCAATTTTCAAAAGTCTATGGTCTCGCAGTTCAATTTCCTAAAGTCCGTTTCTCATTTTCTTTAACAAATTTCAATTTAATCACCGAAACTCTAATCTTCAAAATTTAAATTCCAAATACTCCAATTTTCAAATAAGCTCCAATAATCCAGTTTTCACTCGAATAGTTTTTAATCACATTTCAGTTCCTAAATAATCTTCTGATCTTCTTGATTTTACATAAGCAATAGTGATTCCTTCGTAATTCTAAAACACGGGATTTGTGGGATTAGCTCATGAACAATAAATCGGGCTTTGTTGGGGGCCCTATGTTTGACCCCTTTTGACTGTCAATTATCGTGCTTACTGTATTTTGCTTGAGCTTCGCTTTGCACTCCGATATGTATGAGCTATGTTTTGTATTCATTAATTGTGCACTAATCCCGTTTCTTGATAGCGCATTGTGGCTCGTGGCCGAGGTACGCATCCACTCCCTTTCTAGTTAATCTCTATTGCGTGTTTTGATTCCCATGTTGTGCATGATTTAGGTGAATATCCATTGACTTTCTCGTTGATTGCCACATTAGTTTCATTGTATTAGTAGAGACCCGACTTTAGGGGCTTAGAGGGGTGCTACGGTCTTTACCGTACCTTCCCGATGAGTAACCTGACCCCCGAACCCGATCCGGTTTTTCACAGACCACATTTTCCAAAACAAGGAGTCACACTTAGCGTTTTTCTTTCTTATTTTGTTTACCCTTTAAAAATAAAACAAAAATAAGTGGCGACTCCAAGTCATTTTCAAATAATCAATAAAAAAATCAATTTTTCAAATAAAAATCGAGCTCACCATCGAGTGGGAAACGCATGAGCCGAAATGCGGGGTCCACAAAATGACGACTCCGTTGGGGATCTTTTTGAAGGTCAAGCTTGAACTTAAAGTGAAGCAAACGTGGCGTTTGGTGAGTCGATTAGTGGGTACTCATCTCTTGATTGCACATCGAGAGTTCCTGAGCTTTCACTTGGGACATTGACATGTTGATCATGTTGGTTGATTATTTTGGTTGGGGATTCTAATATAGCCAGTTTCTTAATGCTTCATTGATATATTTGTATGAGATATTTGACATGCTGATTATGAGATTGATTATCTTGATTGAGGATTTTAATTTTTCTATGCTTCATTGCCATGTTTGTTGAGTACATTGACATGCTGATTATATTGATTGATCATTTTGCCTTGCTTAGCATAGTCATTCTGATTTTGCCATGTTTGTTCTGATTACCTCACATGTATAGACTCACCATTGTATATCATTTGATTTGACATGATTGATTCTCTCAGTTATATATTATCTTGTTTATCATAGAGTATGCTATCATTTGTCAGATATTCTTCTTGATTGGCTTGTGTGTAGATTTGGATGATATATACCTGTTTTGTATGATTATCTGTTGCATGACTCTTCTCATCCTGATGCGACTGCATGAATCGTGTGTCTATGTGGAACACACACTTATCCCCTTATTTCCAAGTTCCTAGTCTCGGTCGACATTGTTTTCCTTGCTCTCATATTTGATACGAGACTTGTTGCCTTGTTTGCTCTTCGACCGAGATAGTGATTAGGAATAGGGTTTAGCGACGGGCTATATCTATGTTTGGGAGCATTCTGGAGGTGGTCGACATATTGATGCTGATTGGAGTCCAAACTTTGAAGACTTGTATAGCCCAGAGCTAGATTTTAGGATATTTGTGTGGTCAGTGTGTTTTCTTTTAGTTTCATAGGGTTTTCGGATGCACCCATACCACCCACTGTGGACTTTAGTCGATTACTGAGTGCTGAGAGTTGTGAGAGCTTTCACCATAGGAAACCCTCTGGGATGTCGAGGTAGTGCATGTGTGGAGGTGATGATCACCTTGCATGGAAGCGCCCCGTCTCTTCGGAGACGTGCAGAGGGTTGCGTACCGCCGGAGGGTATGATCGCTTCTGCTAGGGATCCTTTAAAGTCCACCCATACCCATTTAGAGCCACCTTGACTTTGTAGGTTGAGCCGTAGATCCTTCGATTAGGACTCCCTCCCTACACGTGGGTGCATCTGAGGGCCTTCAGAGCCTCTTTAGTTACAGTTCGGATCCAGTATTCCCCCTTTTTAGTCTCCAGTTGAGAGTGCTCGGAGATCGGTATGAGTTTGAGTATCGGTTGGATCACTTTTCGTCTGATCGCCTTAGTTTGTGTTTTTCACATGACGAGTTTAGCATGTTTTCTCCCTAGGGTTTTCGTTCTCATTTCTTGGCTCGACACACCCTTTCACTTTGATTATCACTCACTTGATACTTTGGGATATGTTCATTGATCATCTTTTTACACTGCACACCTATCATGGGCTCAGTACCTCATTCTTTGTTTGATCCTTGGTTCGATTTTCGATCGATGTGATGACAGGACCAGTCACTGTTTTTTTTGTTTTTGTTTGTTTAGTCTTGTTTTACTTTTGAATTTTAGAGACTATAACTCGATTCTTGAGTATTGTCTTTGTTATCCTTCTTTTGCATGATATACTCATCGGTTATCCCATTGGATGTCTTTTTCTTTATGGACATATGCTTGTGTTTTGTGATATGATGTGTTGTTCTTTTTACTTGAGGCATCTCTTCACTTGCACATTGTGGTCTTGAGGCTTGACCTATCATGGAGGATATTGAGCCTATTAGCCTAGGATCAGAGATTTGACTTAGGGAGTTCGAGACTGCGACACATCTTCTTATGATCAGAGCAGTGCCTTGCTCACTTCCCGCACTTTGACTCTGTTTTGACCTACATCCATCCATTGTGAGCTTTGCACAGCACTACCCTTGAGACCATTGTATGACTTTCCCATCCTCGGTTTTTTCTAGCTTTACACATCCCCTCTCTGATTCGACCAGGTAGAGTATGAGGAGTTTGAGCCCAGGGTTGATCTCGCATGGCGAGGGTTGGCTTATGATCTTTGGGTGGCTTACGATGTGAGGATTGGTCGATTGCTTGATGAGACTGTCACTTATTTTGCCGTGAGTATAGAGATTGATATTGTATGATGAGAGTTGGCTTGTGATGGGCAGTATTGCTTGATGAGATCACCGTTTACTTCGCCTGATGAGTACGGTTGATACGTGATCCTAGAGGGAAGTTCAGACCCAATTGGAGCGGACCTTATTTCATCAGGGAGTTGACCCCAGAAGGCGCTGCATGGTTGATGGATTTAGATGGAAGCCGATTCTTAGAGCCGACCAATGTGGATCAGCTAAAAAGGTACTATGTTTGAGACCATGGTCGCAGGATGGGTGGCCATCATTTCGGTTAGCCATTACCTTGTTATTCCCTTTTGATACATAGTTTGTTGCTAGCCCATTGAGCCTCACATGTGCATTATAGCCTTTCTTTCTTATCGCCTTGCTCACATTTTCACACTGGGATAGGGGCCCTTTAACGTATGCATGCATTGTTTGGTAGTTTCATGAGCCTTGGACCTAGGGGCATGTTTTTCTCATTATCTTTTCCTATCACTGCACCTCTGCATTTTCATCTCATCTTGTTGGTTGTGTTCCTTGTCTCTTCTTCCTTACCCTATCTGCTACTTGTTTGTTTCATATTCCTCTTCACCTTGAGTGGTGATCCCTCCCAGTTCATCACATAGAGGATAGTCACATCATTTCCACCATCTATCTCGCGGACATTGGTTTAGAGATCCTTAGTTTGAGAAGGTCATCTTGTCAGAGAGAGTTTGCTTGTTACCTTAGCACTTGGGAGTGTGTCCATTTGGTACGCGTATTTGTATATGTAAAAAAAAAAAAAAAAAAAAAAAAAAAAAGAAAAGAAAAGAAAGAAAAATAATAAGCGCATGTGTGTATGTGCATAGTGTTCTCGATCATTGAGTATGTATATTGATGTTTGGGGGTCATTTTTATCGAGTATGTTCATTATTGGGAGTTCGTATGTGAGCTCTCTGAGATCCCATGTCATTTTTATTGCTTTGTCATATCTATTTGTGAGAGAGATGAGTGACCTTCTCCTAAGGACTCCGAGTCATTGTCCTTTCCATCATTACATTCATTATTGATGTGACTTCACTTTATGTTTGATCTGAGTCGATCACCACCTTTCTTCACATATTCATTGCTTCATTGGCATTGCTATCATTGCTTGTGATTCATCTCATCCACTTCACGTCTTATTCTCTTCTTATAGCGACCCATCTCGGGTTCGATACTCACTTCGCATCATCATTACACATATCACTATCAGTTCATTTTGCTTCATTTGTCTCCCTACCGACATCATATTAACGTTAGGCATCCTCAGGTACATGGCTCATGGGATTCACTATACATGTTGCATTTCATATATGAGGGCATGTTTTTCTGATCATCGGGTATTTGGGCCTAGTTTCCTTTCATTTCTATTACCCTATCACCTTAGCCTACGTTACGTCCCGTGTCTTAAGACCACCCTGAGGCCATGAGATCAGATGTCGTCTTCGATAGCCTCTACTTGGACAGGGGATTGAGATCTGGTTGACATTTAGATATCGTCATGCTTCTTCTTCTGGGAGTCGCCCTTTTGATGTGTAGGACTGATTCAATTGTGTTCGGATTATCGAGATCGTGGGTTTGATGATGATTGACTTGGTGTCACCTGTTTTTTTTTTACCTATCGTACCTCTGGTGCCACACTGCGGCATATCCCATTTCATTTGGAGATTTATGGATCCTCACAGATTTGCACGTTCATTATCACTTACTAGATGCTCACTGAGACGTAGACATGATCGTTACCTTACGGAGCCCCCGAGATCCATCCAGCTAGTTCTGCACTTCTCGACGCTTAGATGCCATCATGCCTCTCCATCTGGGAGGACATCTTGGATATATGTGCATGATTCAGTTATGGATTCGGATGACCGGTGTTACATGTGCGATGATGGATGATTTCATGACATTTGTTCTTCGGACCTGTCGCGCACTTGATGCCATACTGGGGCATATTTCTGTTTCAAACTAGATTTACGGATCTTCATGGAGTTGCATGCTCATCCCCACTTACGAGATACACATTGACACGATGTTTCCTCCGTGGAGCCTCTCGGGAGTTACCCAGTTAGGCCTGCACTTCGCGACGCTTCGATGTCATCATGCTTTCCTTCCGGGAGACGCCCATTTGATCTATGGGTCTGATTCAGTTGTACACGTGGATGACTTGGATCGCGCATTCGATGACGGGTGATCTGAGCTCATCTGGTTCTTCTGACCTATCACACATTGTGTTTGATAGCTCTTATGTGAGCGATACTTGGGATGGATTCGAGAGCATTCTGATTGTGATGGACCAGGAGTTATGGTATGGCCCTACACTGGGGCATAGCCATCTCCGGGAGTTTTATTATCGGATGACCATTATATCGAGGCATACTCTTCTCAGTCGATGACGGATTTTTGAGCCATGTCCCTTCCTTGGAGGATATCAGATGTCCTTTTTCACATTGGAGCATGAGACATGATTGGCGCGTTTCATCTGGTGTACTTTACACAGGGGCATACCCCTTTCGGTCCATGATGGTTTTTAGGCATAGTTGTTCCTTGGAGGCGATTAGATTCATTTCACATTGGAGTACGGGATGTGATTGGTTGATTTCTTTGATATGATCACAGGAGTATAGCCTTCTCATCATTGTTGACATATTTTTGAGATGATTGGACCAGGACGCGGACACGGACACTTATGAGAGCTTGCAGTGGAGCTTAGTCATTCCAGGGTTTGCCCTATACTGGGGCATAACCCTTTCATTGGCGTTTGGTCTTAGAGATACCAGCTTACATCGGGGCATGATCATGTCTAGGAGCTTTTTGTTGAGGCATACCACATTGCTTGATCATTTTCACACTGGGACATGCTATTTCTTTAGAAGAGGTCAGATGCTTTCTTCACATTACCACGATGACTTTGAGGAGCGGAGATTCATTTCGATCAAATGATGTATGGTTGGTTGTACTCTTCTCATGGATGTTTGTTTTGGAGATGCTTACACTAGGGCATAGCCCACTCGTCTTGATGATGATTTTGCGAGATGACAGTTTATACCGGACGCTTACTTTTCAGAGATTATCTTGTACTGAGAGCTTATCCATTTCGAGATGATGCATTCACACTGGGGCATACCCACCTTGCTGATTTTGACATTGAGATTCCACCTCTTGTTTATGATTGTTGCTTTCGATGGATCATAGAGTTGTTGGCACCCTGGGTTCAATCTTCTCGACGTGCTTGGTCCGACTTGGGTACCCGCTTTCCTTTGTTACACACCTATACATCCTACATTGGACTCTGTTATACCTGCACTCATCTTATCAGAGCCTTACATCTTTTGAGTCCACATATTTCACCATCTTACATGACCTTATCCTCTTGTCTTGATCAGAGGAAGATATGGATTAGTCTTGAGCTTTCTAGTTGAGTTTTCACGCACCTTTGGACATTAGATTCAACATTTTTCGTGATGGTAGGGCCTGTTAGATTGTTGATATATTTGTGATGATGTTCTCATATTGATAGTTGACACGTCATGTCTTGATTTGCTTACATTTCGGGCTTTTGATCAGCATTTGTTTGATCCATTATTTTGGTTTTGCTTTGTCAGCATAGTTTTGGTGATGTTTGGTCTTGTTTTAGCATTTGTTCATTGAGGCTATGTATATCTTGTCCATTGCATCATCGTTGAGCATATCCCGGAGTGTCTTGTATGGTGAGGTTTTGTGTCTTATATTAGTTACTATCCTACACTGGGGCATGCCCCCATCCTTGAGTTCATCGGATCTTTTGCAGACTCTCTCACTGCTCGATCTATTTCTTGATCTTTATGGGTCATCACACTGGGGCATACCCCCTATCCTTGAGTTTATCAGGTCTTTTGTGTACTTTCTCACTGCTCGATCTATTTCTTGATCTTTGTGAGTCATCATATCGGGGCATACCCCCTTTAGCGCTTTTCCTACTGGGTTATACACCCCTCTCTTTGGGTTTGCCATGTCTCGTGCTGATTTCATGATTGATAGACGCATTTGTCGATCTTTGCGAGTTATCACCTAGGGCATCCCCCTACCGTCAGTTTGTTTAGGGCATCCCCCTATTGTCACCTTGTTTAGGGCATCCCTCTACTGTCATTTCGTTTGGGGCATCCCCCCACTGTCATTTACGTTTGGGGCATCCCCCCACTGTCATTTCGTTTGGGGCATCCCCCACTGTCATTTCGTTTGGGGCATCCCCCCACTGTCATTTAGGTTTGGGGCATCCCCCCACTGTCATTTACGTTTGGGGTATCCCCCCACTGTCATTTACGTTTGGGGCATTCCCCCACTGTCATTTTCGTTTGAGGCATCCCCCCACTGTCATTTCGTTTGGGGCATCCCCTCACTGTCATTTCGTTTGGGGCATCCCCCCACTGTCATTTCGTTTGGGGCATCCCCCCACTGTCATTTACGTTTGGGGCATCCCCCCACTGTCATTTATGTTTGGGGCATTCCCCCACTGTCATTTCGTTTGGGGCATCCCCCCACTATCATTTCGTTTGGGGCATCCCCTCACTGTCATTTCGTTTGGAGCATCCCCCATTGTTATTCTCGTTTTGGGGCATCCCCCCACTGTCATTTTCGTTTGGGGCATCCCTCACTATCATTTTCGTTTGGGGCATCCCCCCACTGTCATTTACGTTTGGGGCATCCCCCTATTTTCATCTTGCTTAAGGCTTTCCCCTACCGTCAGTTTGCTTAGGGCATCCCCCTTTTGTTTTAGATTTATCACCACCGTAGGTCTTCACCTATGGGCCTTCTAGTTTAGTGTTTAGAGTTAGCTTTTTGGTTTGGTTTACAGAGCTATTATTTTTCTCAGTTTAGCATTTAGAGTTAGCTTTTTGGTTTGGCTTCTAGAGCTATTATTTTTCTCAGTTTAGCATTTAGAGTTAGTTTTTTGGTTTGGGCTTCCAGAGCCATTATTCTTCTAGTTTAGTGTTTAGAGTTAGCTTTTTGGTTTGGATTTCAGAGCTATTATTTTTCTCAATTTAGCATTTAGAGTTAGCTTTTTGGTTTGGCTTCTAGAGCTATTATTTTCTAGTTTAGTGTTTAGAGTTAGTTTTTTGGTTTGGCTTCTAGAGCCATTATTCTTCTAGTTTAGTGTTTAGAGTTAGCTTTTTGATTTGGCTTCTAGAGTTATTATTTTCTTAGTATCAGTGTTTAAAGCCATCCTCGTCGCTTTTTAGCTTCGGTGTTCAGAGCCATCACTTCTCAGTATCGGCGTTCAGAGCCCATACTAGGGGATATTTTCTGTTTCGGATAAGATTTACGGACTTTCATGGAGGTCACATGTGCGACGATGGATGATTTCATGACATTTGTTCTTCGAACTTGTCGCGCACCTGATGCCATACTGGGGCATATTCCGTTTCGGAGGATCTTTATGGATCTTCGCAGAGGTCACATGTTCGAGGATAGATGGTTCCATGCTATCTGATCTCCGACCTATCATACATTTCGATGCCATACAGGGGCATATTTCGGTTTGGATGAGATTTACAGATCGTGAGGGAGTCGCGTGCTTATCCTTATTTGGCGAGATGTATGCAGAGATGATGATATATTTGCTATCCTCACGATGATTCCTTAGTGGAGCCTATCGAGAGCCATCTAGCCAGGCATGGATGACTTGAGCTCATCTGATTTTTTTCGATGCCGCACTGGGGCATATTCCCTATCTTGATCGAGATTTGTAGATTCCCCACTGATTTGCATGATCACCCTCAGTTATGAGATACACGTCAGGTTGATGATTCGATTCCATTTTATCCTGATACTCCGAGGAGCCTCTTTTGAGTCTTTCAGCCAGATCTTACTCTCTGATACAGTCGCGGTTCTTGGACGGAGTTATGTCGAGTGCCTGGATTCCCACGTCACCATCTCAGTGGGGTACATATCAGATCTTTTACGCATCCCCATGGTGTTATTCTCGGGTTATCAGGACGGATCGAGTACATCTGATGCCATACTAGGGCATATTTCCCTCCTTTAGCCATGGAGGCGTCACAGACCCGTTATATCGTCACTCAGCCAAGAGATATTGTGTTCGCCTCATTAACCATTATTCCTAAGCTCTTCATCGAGATAAGCTCTCAGTGGAGCGTTGATCAAGACTCGTAGAGTCCCTTTCAGCCATCTCTAGCGGTTTGAGATTTGCAGCGGCATGCCACACTGGGGCATATTTCCCCCTCATTGTTTCCTTACGGTCTAGCGTTCAAGGCCGCCGTTCATTCACGGTCTACGACATTCAGAGTTATCATGTCACACTTTTAGTTCGGCGTTTAGAGCTACTTCTCTAGTTCTTGTCGTTCAGAGTCATCATCATCACTTTTTAGTTTCGGCGTTCCGAGCCATCATTGTCGCTTTTCAGTTCGACGTTCAAAGCCATCATCGGTTTTCTGATCGACATTCAGAGTCGCATCCTCAGTTTCGGCGTTCAGAGCCATCATCACTTTTGGGTTTCGGCGTTCAGAGCCATCACCGTGTTTTCAGTTCGGTGTTCAGAGCCATCATCACTTTTTAGTTTCGGCGTTCAGAGCCATCACCGTGTTTTCAGTTCGGCGTTCAGAGCCATCATCGGTTTTCAGATGGACATTCAGAGTCGCATCCTCGGTTTCGACGTTCAGAGTCGTTATCACTTCTCAGTTTGACGTTCAGAGTCATCATCATCACTTTTTAGTTTCGGCGTTCAGAGCCATCATTATCGCTTTTCAGTTTGGCGTTCAGAGCCATCATCGGTTTTCAGATCGACATTCAGAGTCGCATCCTCAGTTTCGACGTTCAGAGCCATCATCACATCTTCGTTGACGTTCAGAGCCATCGTTATCACTTCTCAGTATCAGTGTTCAGAGCCATCGATTGCCGGTTTTGGCGTTCAGAGTCATCATCACATCTTCATTCGGCATTCAGAGCCATTATCACTCCTCAGTTTGACGTTCAGAGTTGTATTCTCAGTTTCGGCTTTCAAAGCCATCATCATCACTTCTTAGTTTGACGTTCAAAGTCGCATTTCCGGTTTCGGCGTTCAGAGCCATCACCGCATCTTCGTTTGGTATTCGGAGCCATCACATTTTCAGTCTCGGCGTTCAGAGCCGTCGTCACTCCTCAGTTTGACGTTCAGAGTCGCATTCCTGGTTTCGGCGTTTAGAGCCATCATTATCGTTTCTCAGTTTCGGCGTTCAGCCATTATTACTCTTCAATTCGACATCAGAGTCGTATTCTCGTTCGGCGTTCAGAGCCATTATTACTCCTTAGTTTGACATTCAGAGTCATATTCTTGTTCGGCGTTCAGAGCCATTACATCATTCATTCCGACGTTCGGGGCCATGTTTTGCTTCGTTTGGCGTTCAGGGCTATTGTCCACTTCGTTTCGACGTTCAGAGCCATTACGTCATTTCTTCCGGCGTTTAGAGCCATGTTTCGCTTTGTTCGACTTTCAGAGCCATGTTTCGCTTCGTTCGGTGTTCAAAGTCTCCATCGCTTCTCAGTATCGGTGTTTAGAGCCATCACTCATCAGTATCAGTGTTCAGAGCTATCCTCATTTATTTTTTTTAGTTTTGACGTTTAGAGCCACTGTTCTATTCGTCGTTTGGCGTCTCTACCACATTTTTTCTTTTAGTTTGGCATTCAGAGCCGTTTTTTTTTTTTCTTTCTCGTACCCATTCATGCATTTTGAGTCATCACCTTTCTTAGTTTTGACATTCAGAACCTTTGTTCTGTTTGGCATCCAGTGCCACCGACATTCGTTAGTTCGGCGTTCAGAGCCATTGTACATATTCATTCAGGCACCTTGAGTCATCATTTTTTTCGTGCTTGACGTCCAGAGCCACTTCTCCCCGATTGTATCGTCCAAAGTCACAGTTTGGACTTTCATATTCACTAGCATTACGCACCTTGCCTTCAGAGGTTTGCATCTATCCTCATTTTTCTCACCGTGTTATCCTGTGTTCACCACTTATTCGTCATTGCTTTTCCAGACTTCTCTTCTCATTGCGGGTGACGTAGTCCTTTGAGTTCACGACACGTACTTCGGTCATGCTATTGAGCACCCTACACTTGTCATTCTCATATAGTTCACATAGGGCAGCCTTCTTCAGGCATAGTCTTTTCTATTCTTCAGAGTGGTTCGACTGTTACTCATCTTTGACATGGTCTTTCGAGTCGCTTTTAGAGACGTCTTAGAGGGAGCCTGGGTCCTCAGTGTGGCTTCAGGGACATTTTGAGACATCGTTTTCTCTCAGTTTGAGTGAGTTCGTGTTTCACTTGTGTCGCTATGGGGGTCTCCTTGGTTCTTCGGTAGAGTTCACTTCCCACTCACTATTCACACTTTCTTTTCACTTCAGTGTTCGTGTTCCTTGCACTCGTGAACTCTACCGAAGAGGGGCATATTTGTAGACCCCCCGGACAGTGTTTTCTTTTTTTATGTTTACTTTTCTGACTACCCGGGATTTCAGCTGAATGAGGCGGTCAGATTGAGACAGGGGGCAGAGAGTGGGTGGCAAGGAGGAAAAAGGCGGGAGTTTGCAGAGAAAAAAGGAGAGGAGGAAAAGCAGAGGGGGGGATCTGGAGCGAGGGGAAAGGGAGATCTTTCTACTGAGACTTCCAGTTTTTTTAGACTGGCATGGATGGACCCGATTGCTTGTGAGTATTGCTCTGTTTTGGCTCCCTTTCATATTTACTTATTCTTTGGTTGCAAATGGTTAGATTCATGTTTAGGCTCAAGTTGGTGATTGAGGGTCCTATATTAGTTTATTTTCCCGTTTGTTCTACTGTTTTTTTTTCTTTCAATCCGTTGATGATTCATGAGGTGAGATTACATTTATTAAATCCTCATACCTCTCATCCTTGCCCTGTTCTTTTGTAATCCCTTTCTTCATACCTCTCATGCCACCAACTTCCTACCCATGCACACAGGAATTGCCCATCCACCCTTATCCTTCGTTTCCCTCCCGTTTTCTCACCTCCCAAACACCCTCACATGCATTCTTCACGCCCGTCAACTCTCTCGTTCTACTCCACCGTCCGCACCTCCACTTGCAACTCCGGCATCGATTGCACCGGCCAAGGCTCCCGAGTAAGCGTCTTCAGCCAAGTCTCCAAATCCAGCGTCTCCGGGCAAGTCTCCAGCGTCACCACCTGCGGCTAGTCCTGTCCAATCCCCATCAGAATCAATGTCATCGTCACCTGCTCCGGCCACGCGGGAACTTGCACCGGCCGCCATGGCGGCAACATCTTCTGGACGCCGCCGGACCGCTGCTACAGCTCCTCTCTTCTTCGTGCTGCCGGTGGTGGAAGCTCCCTGTGAGGTTGATACGTAGGGGGAGAGGCAAGTGGTGAAGGAGATGGAGTCTTGGGTTTGGGCTTGAGTTGGGACACTAGGCCCAAGCTGTGATAGTGAGGAAGCTTTGGGCTTGCCCATTGGTGGCAGATATTGGGCTTGAGAAGCAGCCCAGTCCAAGCATGCTGATGGAGGGCCTCATGCTCTCCATGCCAGCCACCTCCAGGCCCAATCCCAATTTGCACTTCCAGGCCCGTTTTTGAAGACCAAGGCCTATTTGAAGTCCAAGGCCCATTTTTGAAGTCCAAGGCCTATTATTTTTACTATTATTATTATTATTATTATTATGAATTCAACTTTTAAAATGTTATTATCATTATTATTATCTAAAATCTTATTATTATTATTATTATTATTATTATCATTATTATTATTAATTCGACTTTTTAAAATATTATTATTATTATTATTATTATGATTATTATTATGATTATTAATTCAACTTTTTAAAAAATCTTATTATTATGATTATTATTATTATTATTATTATTATTATTAATTCAACTTTTAAAATGTTATTATTATTATTATTATTATTATTGTTATTATTGTTATTATTATTGTTATCATTGTTACTATTATTACTATTGTTATTATCATTACTCTTGTCATTATTATTATTATTACTAACCTAACTTTCAAAAATCTCATTACTATTATTATTATTAACCCAACTTTCAAAATCTCATTATTATCATTATTATTAATTCACACCTTCAACATCTATTTATTATTATTATTATCATCATTAATCCAAACTTTCAAAAATCTCATTATTATTATTATTATTACCTCAACTTTCAACATCTATTTATTATTATTATTATCATCATTAATCCAAACTTTCAAAAATCTCATTATTATTATTATTATTATTATCATTAATCCAAACTCTCAAAATCTCATTATTATTATTATTAATTCACACTTTCAAAATCTTTTTATTATCATTATTATTAATTCAACTTTCAAAATCCTACTATTATTATTATTAACCCAACTCTCAAAATATTATTATTATTATTATCATTAATTCAACTTTTAAAATCTTATTATTATTATTACTATTATTATTATTATTATTATTAATTCGATTCTCAAAATCTTATTATTATTATTATTAATTCACATTTTCAAAATATTATTATTATTATTATTATTATCATTAATTCAGACTTTCGAAATCCTATTATTATTATTATTATTAATTCAAACTCTCAAGACCTTATTATTATCATTATTATAAATTCAACTTTCAAAAGTCTATGGTCTCGCAGTTCAATTTCCTAAAGTCCGTTTCTCATTTTCTTTAACAAATTTCAATTTAATCACCGAAGCTCTAATCTTCAAAATTTAAATTCCAATAACTCCAATTTTCAAATAAGCTCCAATAATCCAGTTTTCACTCGAATAGTTTTTAATCACATTTCAGTTCCTAAATAATCTTTTGATCTTCTTGATTTTACATAAGCAATAGTGATTCCTTCGTAATTCTAAAACACGGGATTTGTGGGATTAGCTCATGAACAATAAATCGGGCTTTGTTGGGGGCCCTATGTTTGACCTCTTTTGACTGTCAATTATCGTGCTTACTGTATTTTGCTTGAGCTTCGCTTTGCACTCCGATATGTATGAGCTATGTTTTGTATTCATTAATTGTGCACTAATCCCGTTTCTTGATAGCGCATTGTGGCTCGTGGCCGAGGTACGCATCCACTCCCTTTCTAGTTAATCTCTATTGCGTGTTTTGATTCCCATGTTGTGCATGATTTAGGTGAATATCCATTGACTTTCTCGTTGATTGCCACGTCAGTTTCATTTTATTAGTAGAGACCCGACTTTAGGGGCTTAGAGGGGTGCTACGGTCTTTACCGTACCTTCCCGATGAGTAACCTGACCCCCGAACCCAATCCGGTTTTTCACAGACCACATTTTCCAAACCAAGGAGTCACACTTAGGGTTTTTCTTTCTTATTTTGTTTACCCTTGAAAAATAAAACAAAAATAAGTGGCGACTCCAAGTCATTTTCAAATAATCAATAAAAAAATCAATTTTTCAAATAAAAATCGAGCTCACCATCAAGTGGGAAATGCATGAGCCGAAATGCGGGGTCCACAACATTCTTCTCTTTAAAGAAATAGAAAGACTCTTCTCTTCTTTCTTACACAAAGGTATATGATAAACTTGTATCATAATTTTCTATTTTATTACCCTTTGATATTTACTTTCACTTATTTTATTTGAATACATAAATATGTACAATCCTTATGACTAGCAGTTATGGGGTAAATTATAAATTATGGGGTAAATTCATAACCAAAAGTTATAAAAAATATTTGCAATCCCTATAACCAGAAGTTATGAGGAAAATTACAAGATTACAAATATATAGCTAGAAGTTATGTATATGATCCCTAATTTTTTATTTTTAATTATACGGTATAACTGGAAGTTATACCAAACAATATTATATAGTTAGAAGCTATAAAAAATAAATAAATAAATGTTCATAACCTAAAGCTATGTATTAATTCGCACATTTTTGTTATGATAAAATAATCATAGCCTTAAGCTATGAAAAAGGAATATATATTATATTTTAATTTATATTTCCTATTTATACATCTTTACCATATTTATAATTGATAAGTTTTAAGTTATTATATTTTTAGATATTATTTACTTGAAATATTGTTAAAGCATTTTATTAATAGTTTATTATAATAATTGAAATATTTCTCTAATTAATATTATATATAGTTTTTAGATAATGTCAAACCTTACAAAGCTTGAATTTGTTACCCTCGATATTGTGGGCAAGAACTACTTATCTTGGGTTCTGGATGCTGAAATTCATCTAGATACGATGAATCTTGGAAATACCATTAAAGAAGGAAATGACGCATCCCTGTAGGATCGCGACAGAGCTTTGATATTCTTTCAGCATCACATTGATGAAAGATTAAAAGGTGAATACCTTACGATCAAAGATCTTTTCATCCTTTGGAATAATCTAAAGGAACGATATGACCACCAAAATATTGTAATCCTTCCAAAGGCACGCTATGATTGGATGCACTTAAGATTACGAGATTTCAAGTCTGTTAGTGACTACAACTTGACCTTATTCAAAATTAGCTCACAATTAAAATTGTGTGGAGAAAAGGTCACTGAAGAAAATATGCTTGAAAAAACATTTACAACTTTTCATGTCTCGAATGTGCTCCTACAATAGCAATATTGAGAGTGTTATTTCACTAAATATTCATAATTGATCTCATGTCTTCTCATGGTTGAACAAAATAATGAGCTTTTACTAAAAAACCACCAATTTCTTCCTTTTGGGTTTGTGTCATTGCCTAAAGCCAATGCCACATCTGTTCAAACTCTTGGACATGGACAAGAACATGGATATAGATGAGGCCGAGGTAGAGGACGTGGTTGCATAAACATAATTCTTCCCATCGTAGTGGTTCTCAAAGTAAAAAGAACAACTCAAACCACCAGAAGTGGAATAATTCAGAGGCACAACCTTAAAAGAGGATAGAACCACAAAGTAAACATGCTCATGAGAATAAATGTCATAGATGTGCTATGAAAGGACATTGGTCATGGACTTGTCGTACTTCAAAACATTTTGTTAACCTTTATCAAGCCTCAATAAAAGCAAAAGGAAAGGAAGTTGAAATGAACTTCATTGATAGTGATGGCCTAGTGAATCTAACCCATTTAGATGTCTCAGATTACTTTGAGAATCCTAATGGGAAAATTGACAATCTAATTAGTGATGGAAATGTTTGTTATGCTTAAATGTTATGTTTTTATTTAGTTTTCTGCAAATAGGTTTAGTTTGTTATCATCTTTGAACACATTGTTTATTATTCATCTTTTATAGTTTATTTCACATTTTATTATTTCTTATTTAAATTCTTTTCTTTATTTATACTTGAAGATACATGGATCTCTCTCATACCTTGGTACATCATACGACATCCAATGTAGAGGCATGTCTTGCAGATTGTGCCACAACACACACAATCCTTTATGATAAAAAATATTTTTCCAACTTATTGTTGGTTAAGTCTAATGTTAATACAATATCAAGTCCTGTAGACTTGATTCAAGGCTCTAGAAAAACAACTATTATTTTACCTAGTGGAACTAAAATCCACATTAATGATGCTTTTTATTCTACTAAATCCAAGTGAAATCTTCTTAGTTTCAAGTATATTCACCGAAATGGATATCACATTGAAAATATGAATGATAATAGTAATGAATACCTTCTCTATACTTCAATTATTTCTGGGAAAAAACACATCTTGGAAAAGCTTCCTTCTTATTCTTGTGGGCTATATCAAATAATCATTAGAACCATTGAGTCATATGTTGTCATGAACCAGAAGTTCTATGACTTAAAAACTTTTATGATTTGGCATAAACTTCTTGGTCATCTAGGATTATCCATGATGTGTTGTATCATCAACAATTCTTTTGGGAATCCCTTGAAGCTAGAAGATTCTGATGCCCAATGATTACAATTGAGTTACTTGCTCACAAAGCAAATTAATTATTAAACCATCATTTACCAAGGTTGAATATGAATCACCAGCCTTTCTAGAACATATTCAAGGTGACATTTGTGGACCTATTCATCCACCTAGTGGACCTTTTCATTATTTTATAGTTTTAATTTATGCATCAACTCATTGGTCTCATGTTTGTCTTTTTTCAACTAGAAATGTTACTTTCATCGGGTTACTTGCTCAAATAATTCAACTCAAGGTGCAATTCCCTTATCACCCTATTAAAATAATTTGTCTTGATAATGCTGACGAATTTTCATCTCAGACATTTCTTGATTATTGTATATCGATTGCTATTGAAGTTGAATATCCTATTGCTCATACCCACACTCAGAATGGACTAGTTGAATCTCTTATTAAGTGTTTGCAATTGATTGCAAAACCATTACTCTTGAGAACAAAATTGTCTTTGTCTGCTTGGGGGCTTGCTATTCTCCATGCTGCCACTTTAATTCGAATTCGTTCAACAGCTAATCATGAATGCTCACCTTTACAACTTGCTTTAGGCTCCCAACCAAATATTGCATATTTATGTATTTTTGGTTGTGCTATCTATGTTCCCATAGATCCACTTCAATGTTCCAAGTTAGGTCCTTAATGGTGACTTGGTATATATGTTGGTTTTAATTCTCCCTCCATTATCCGTTATCTTGACCCATTCACAAGTGATGTTTTTATTGCTTGCTTTACAGATTGTCATCTTGATGAAAATGCTTTCCCGCCATTAGGGGGAGGCAAGTCAATTCCAAGAGAATGGCGAGACATTACATGGTGTATATCCTCCTTGTCTCATCTTGATCCTTGTACAAAACAATGTGAATTAGAAGTTTGGAGGATTGTTCATTTGCAAGGACTTGCAAATTAGTTACATAATGCTTTCACAGATATAAAGAAAGTAACAAAATCACACGTGCCAATTGTGAATGCCCCAACACTTATTAATGTCCTTGAAGGACAATTGGAGAATGTCATAGCAAGTGAATCTAAGACACACCTGAAGCGTGTTAGACTTATTGGCTTAAAGGATTCAATTCCTAGAGAAAAAAAAGGAACAACATATGAAAAGCTTGGTACTCCTGAAGAGTTCACAAATATGAAAGGGTCAAATGATGAAACCCAACTTGACAAACACTTAGCCCCTGAAAAGGCACAAATTGATCAAATACCGATATCTAGAAATGAAAAGATCTTAATAAGTCACACATAAGAAACAAAGAACTGTAGTGACATTATCATAGATAATATATTTGCATTTCAAGTGGCTATGGACATCATGGGAAATGATGAATATCAAGAACCACAAACTGTGGATGAATGTCGAAAAAGGAACGATTCACCAAAATGGAAAGAAGTAATCCAAATAAATCTCGTTAGCAAAACAAGAGGTATTTGAACTTGTAGTTCAAACACCTAGAAACATAAAGCTTATTGGATATAAACGGGTCTTTGTGAAAAAATGAAACGAGAATGATGAAATCATAAGATATAAAACATGACTTGTTGCTTAAGGTTTCTCTTAAAGACCTGGTATAAACTATGAGGAAACTTATTCCCCTGAGATGGACGCAATCATATTTCGATACTTGATAAGTTTAACAATCTCTAAATGACTAGATATGTGTCTCATGGATGTTGTTACAGCCTATTTATATGGGTCTATAGATATTAACATATATATGAAAATCCTTGAAGGATTCAAATTACCTGAAGCAACTAATCCAAAACCTCGAAACATGTACTCAATCAAACTACAAAAATCTCTATACAAATTAAAGTAATCCAGACGCATGTGGTATAATCGTTTGAGTGAGTATTTGTTAAAAGAAGGATATATGAATAATTCAATTTGCCCATGTGTTTTTATCAAGAAATTGAAAAGTAGGCTTACAATAATTGCAGTATATGTGGATGATTTGAACCTTATAGGAACTCCTGAAGAGCTCACAAAAACAACCAATTATTTAAAGAATGAATTTGACATGAAAGACTTAGGGAAAAAAGATATTGTCTCAACTTGTAGATCAAGCATTGTTCAAATAGCATATTAGTCCATCAATCGATATATATATATAAAGAAATTATTAAAATGATTTTATATGGACAAATCACATCCAGACAATTTCCCATTGGTTGTTCGTTCACTTGAAGTGAACAAAGACCCATTTTGTCCTAAAAAAGAAAATGAAGAATTGTTTGGTCTAGAAATACCATATCTCAGTGCAATCGGTGCACTAATGTATCTTGCAAATTGTACTAAACCAAACATATCATTCTCTGTCAACTTGCTAGCAAGATATAGTTCTGCTACAACTAAAAGACATTGGAATGAGATTAAACATTTATTGTGATACCTTCATGGAACAAGTGACATGGGCTTATATTATTCAAAAGAATCAAAACCACAATTGATTGGGTATGTAGATGCAGAATATCTTTCAGATCCTCATAAAGTTCAATCTCAAATGGGATATGTCTTTACTTATAGTGGAAAGGCAATATCTTGGAGATCAGTCAAGTAGACAATGGTAGCCACATCTTCAAATCATTCAAAAATTATTTTAATTCATGAAACAGGTCATGAATGTGTATGGCTAAGGTTAGTGATCCAACATATTCAAGAAACATGTGGACTACCTTTCATTAGAGGCAATGTAACCAAGTTATATGAAGATAATGTTGCTTGTATTGCACAAATTAAAAGAGGATCCGTAAAAGATGACAAAACTAAGCACATCTTCCCTAAATTCTTCTATACTCATGAGCTCTAAAAAAAAGTGAGATTGATGTTCAACAGATTCGGTCATGCAATAATCTAGCAGATTTATTCACAAATGCGCTACCTTCGACCACATTGAAAAAGTTAAGGTATGACATTAGAATACAAAGATTGAGAAACCTACCAATTGAAATGTTGAAGAAATCATAATCATGTTTACATGAGGAGAATGCTAATATGGATATACTACACTTTTTTTCTTTTTTTTTTCCTTTGTCTAGGTTTTGTCCCACTGGGTTTTACTGGCAAGGTTTTTAATGAGGCAGTTACCATATTCTTATGATCATCCAAGGGAGAGTGTTATAAAATATGATCATTTATCGGATTATGAGAACTTGTGGAAGATCATCCATATTGATGTTATCTCTTTGTGAATCCCTATAAAAGGGAGATACCTCTAATGAAAATTCATTTTATTCTCTTCCTACATTCTAATTTCTTTTTTTTCGTTTTCTTCTCTTTCCACTTTATTATTTTACAACAAAAGTATTATTTTTATGTTTTATTTTTTAATTAAAATGATAAATTTAAAACAAAAATGCAACCAATCATATCTTTAATATAATGCTTTTATTAAAAAAAAATTAAATATAAAATAATTGACTTTAAAAATTTGTATTGACATTTAAAAGTAAGATTGCAACTTGAATGAGTTAATGATCGGGTTGATAGTTAACTCAAACTCAACTTGAATAAATAAAAAATAAAAAATCAACATGAGTCCTACCCAGCTTGTATTCTAATCTGAGATTCAACTTAAGTCTAACCCAATTTTATTTTCTAAACTTAGGTTGAATTTAGGTTGATTGGGTTAGACTCAAGTTGGTCGGGTTAATTAGGTTGTATAATTCAAAATCTATTTATAATATTTTTTAAATTTGTGTATATATATTTATATAAAAATTTAAATAATAAAAAGGGCAAAATTTCAAGATAGCAATAAAAAATAAAAATAAATTTATATATCCTTCTAAAAAAATGAAGAAAACATATGATATAATATAATTTAATATTTTCTAAAAAATCTAAACAAAAAATAAATATTATTATATAGAATAATATACATTATAAATATTATAAAAATATTAAATCGGTTCAAGTTAGGCTGGAGTTATGTGAACCTTAACCCGAACTCAACTCAAAATGAGTTTGAGTTGAAAAAACCTAATTCAAGTCCAATCCAATTATTGAAAAAGATTGTTCAGATCCACTAAAATATCGGGTTGAATTTAAATTAGGTTGGACTAAACCATCCAAGTATACCCCCTACCAAAAGTAACGAATATTAATACAACCTATAAAATGATTTGAAAATAAAATGAACATTTATTAAACATGTTGTGTTTCGGTATAAGGTTTCAATTATTTCAAGGTATTTTGACTTGTTTAATTATCATGTTTGTGTTGATTTGTTTAATATTATGCATTTTAAAACAATAATATAACCTCATGCAACTCATACACGGGCATACCTTAGTGTTTTTATTTTTTATTTTTATTGTTTTGATAAAATCAGGGAACTCTCGTTAATTAAAAGTTGTAACAACTTTACTTTTAATAAATGTTTGTAATTTGCATTTATTAGTAAGATTTTAAAATCAAATTTAGGGGTGTTTGGTAAAACTTAATACTTAAGGACTTTAAATTAAATTATAATTAAGTTATTAACTTAAAACTTATTACTTAATTATTACTTTAAGTATTAAAGTTGTTTGATAAAATTAACTTGAAACATATTTTAAGTCATCAAATTGACATATTTATTCTTATAAATTATAATTAGGGTAAAAAAGATTGAGTAATCGTAGAAGTGGTGGAGTAACAAAGAAGATCATGGAAGTAATTAGGGTAAATGAGGATAAAAAGATAAAATAAAGATATGAATTTAAGAATAAGATAATTAGTTTTTCTTATTACTTAAAGTTGTTTTTGGCTTTAATTCATATCCTTAAGTTACTTTACTAAATATGCATAATTTACTTAATGACTTAAATTAAGTTATTAAGTCCCTTTAAGTTATTAAGTTAGTTTACCTAACACCCATTGACTTTTATTTTAAAATGATTACAATTTGATTAAAATTGAAAACTCGTTTTTTTTATAAGACACTTACATAAATAAATAAATAAATAAATAAATAAAATCTATTTAGAAAGAAACAAAAATTGACTGATAGGTTAACAATTGTTGAATCCCAAAATCATTTGTCCTCTTTTATTACAAGTATTTTGTGGTCATTTTAAAAATAAGATTCAACTTTAACTTCAATTTCATTGATTATCACAACATATGAAATAAAGAGTATTTTATTACTTTTCAACTCTAGTTACGAGTTAAATTTGTTAATCCCACACTTTAATGAAATTGATGGTAGGGTTGTAATTGTAGACCTTTCATTTTGTCCTTTTAACACTTGTGAATACTAGACGCCTTTCTATACTTCTCTCTTAATTCATAGTCATTCTTTAGTGTTCCATTGACACTCACACAACTTCTTTCTAAACTAAATTCAGAGACCCTTTGGTTCAAGGACTCATCTAGACCCTATCCCGTGATCTTGGCAACTCCTCGAGTTTAGTTTAAGTTTCCTTCACTTAGGTATTTTTTTTAGGCTTGGTTTCACTTAGATTTGTTCTCTTGATTTTTGATTGATTGATTTTAGGATTAGGTGAATTTTGGCTTGATTTTACTTTTGTGATTGCAAGAGTTGAATTTTTTTCGATCTTTGCTTATATGGGTTTGATATTTGGACTTTTATTATTATCTTTTGCATTGGAATAATTTTTTAACTTTTTTTTTATTGTGTATGTTTGATACTTATATTTATATTTTTTTTCTTGGTTTTATTTATTTATTAGAAAATAATTTACTTTAATTTTAAAAAATTCCATGAATTAATATTTTGATTTTCTTATATATGCATATGATTGATTTATTTCATTTTTATTTTTAAATTTCACGATTTCTTATTCTACCTTTTGATTTAATTTTTGCAGTTTGGTGTTGAATATTCAAATGAAGTTCATGAGATAGTGGTCATGCATACGAGTTTTTGAAAAATGAATTTGGTGATTTAATAATGGAATTCGGTAGCCTTGTAATTGATATTTGATGGATGAATTTTTAAATAGAAACAATGGTGATCTTAATGGTCGGGTAATGTGGCTTGTGGATGAAAATTCAATGTAGACTTCATGAGAGAGTCGGTGCATAAGTGGCTATTGATGTTTTACGTTTTATATGAATTAATATGGGAGTTAGTGGAGTTTAAAAATTCAATGCATTAATGGAAATTTCAAGTGGTTGTTGATGCTTAAGACTAAGGGTCTCCAAAAAGCCCGCGGCCCATGGCCCGGCCCAGCGGGCTAAAGCCCGACCCAAGCTCATTTCTGGATGGGTCGGGCCATGGGCCCCAATTTAGGCCCGGTCCGGCCCGGCGGGCTGGCCCGCCCATAGGCCCGCCACTTAAAAAAAATACATATATATATATAAAATATTCAAGAAATAGAAAATGCTACATTAATAAAAATATTCATTGCTAACTATTTTATTCATTGAATGTATACTTTACATTTGAAAATGTGGGAAAAGTTTACATCACTACAAAATAAATACATCCAAACTAGGTTGGCACCTACTTATTTGTCAATCATTTGTACTTTTCAACCAAAAAAAAAAAAAAAAAAATATGTCATACATTTAGTAAAATATTTTAATCATTATCTCTTGGCGGTGATGGCGAACTATCGCAAATTCATGAAGATCTTGATGATTTTAGTTTTTCCATATCGACAAGCATATTTTCTTCTTGAATAGAATCAAATATCCTTTTATCTGCTATTGTCCAGTCTTTCACACATATATTTGCTTCAATAGAATCCAACGCTAAGCTGCATCGTTTATCACTAATTACTCTTCCACCTGCACTAAAAGCAACTTCTGATGCAACTGTACTCACAGGAACTATTAGTACATCACGAGCAATGATAGAAAGCACAGGATATTTGTGTTGTTGTGATTTCCACCATATTAAAATATCAAAATCTTCATCATCTTCAAATGAAATTAAATCAATATTAAGGTATCTATCTAAATCAGTTGTGTTGTTTGGAGAACTATTTGTTGCCTTCTTTCGACTTTTTAACATTTCTAGAGCTCCTTTATAAAAAGATGAAGAGCTTGTAAATGTAGGTGGTAATTTAATAGAACTAATATCATCACCATATTTTTCTTTATAATAGTTATATAAATTATATAAAAATGAATTTATTTCATTTTTAATTTCTTCAATTTTTATTTGGTCATTAAAATAAATAATTGTTAACCATTCATCCAAAGCTTCAAATTTCAATCTAGGGTCCACAATTAAACCAAGATAAAAAATTAAAGGTATTTCTCCCCAATATTTTCTAAATTTTTCTATCATTGCAAATATTGCATCATTAAATATATCCAAATTTAAATATTTTTGAAGTACAATAAAAATATTGGTTATTTGCATGACAACTCGGTTTGAAGATGGATAATATACACCACAAAATTTTTTTGTTGAAGTATCAAATACTTCAAAAAGATCTCTTAAAAGATCTGCAATATGCCAATCATAATCATTTAATGCATCAATATCTGCTTCACAATCATTGCTAATTAATTGTATTTCATATAGTTCTACTACTTTTCTATATTTTATAATAGTTTGTAAAAGTTTATAAGTGGAATTCCATTTAGTGGGCATATCCAAATTTATATATATTTTTTCATATTTAACATTTTGCAACAATAAAAAAATAATTCATGTTTTGCTTGAGAACTATTAAGACCCGCAGCAATGCCTCTAATTTTTGATAATGTATCATCAACGTGTTTTAATCCATCTTTTACAATTAAATTTAAAATATGTGCACAACAACGCACATGAAATATTTTACATTGATCTTCTTTTATTTGCCAATATCGTTTTAATTTAGATACTGCTGCATCATTATTAGAAGCATTATCTAATGTTATCACGAATGCCAAAATCTATAATTTCATCATTTATTAAAGATGCTATATTTTTACCATTATGTGGAGCATTTATTATTTTAAATGAAATAATTCTTTTATTTAATTTCCATTCATTATCAATATAATGAGCAGTTGTACATAAAAAAACCACTGTGAGTTAAAGATGTCCAAATATCAGATGTTAAACAAATTTTTCCTTCAAAATTTGCAAATTTTTTTTAAAAATTTTCTTTTTGTGTTTCAAAATTTTTTATAAGAATTCTTTTAACTGTATTTCCAGAGCAACCTTGAAACTGAGGATTAACAGCTCGTTGCATTGTTCCCGTATAATCATGAGTTTCCATGAAATTGAAAGGTTGTTATGCTCTTATTATATAACCAATCATTTCTTCACGACAATAAGATTCATCATAAGAAAATGTTTTTAAATTTCCACTTTCATCTTTACCTAATTGCATATAATTTCTAATATCTACATTATTTTTAGTTTTACAATTTTCATGATGCCTTTTTAAATGACTTGTACCTGCATTTGAGCCACCACTAAGAAGTTTATTACAAATTTTACATTTTACTTTTATTTCTTTTTTATTATTTTCTAAATTTATTTCTATTCTACAAAAAAAATCCCATATATTTGAAGTAAATTTTTTGCTATCACATGCATTAGATGAAGAACAAGAACCACTTGCCATAATTATAATTATTGATAAAATATTATTCTAAAAATAATAAATGTAAAATTAAAATGTAACAAAAAAATAAATAAAAGAAAAGGTGAAGTATGTTACTAAATTGGAGAACCGAAGCAGAAATTCCTTCAAATTTGAACTCTTTGAACCACCAATGTTTGTTTTTCACCACCAATAATATTGAATAATTTGAGATAAAATGCAATAATTGGAAATATTGTGGAATGGGGAGAGCTTAAGAGTTGAGAGAATATAAAAAAATTGAGGGTATTTAATATTTATAGGGATTTAAATATTAGGATTTAATTTTTTTTTTTTTTAAAATGTCAAGACCGTTCAACGGTCATATATATATTTATGAATTATGAGTGGCATGTTCAACGGTCATGTGACCGTTGAACAACCAACTCACATTTATTTTTTTCAAAAATCATACAACATTTCTAATATATTTATAACTAATGCAAAATAGTTACACAAAAGAGGGTCAGCTCAGTTGGTGGCTAACTCTTTATGGATCCATAAGGGAAGGTCCCCTTCCCTTCAAAACTCAAAAGTATTTTTTTTTTTAACCCAATATCCACCCAAGCCCGCCCAGCCCGCCCAGCTTGAGAGCCCACAGGCTGGGCCACGGGCCTTAGATTTACCAAGGGCCCGGCCCGGCCAGCCCTTTGACGTGGCCCGCCCCGGCCCTTTGGAGACCCTTAAGACTTACATGATTTGATTCTATTGATTTCATGACATATAAAAGGAAGTGTGCTACCATAAAAAAGGAAGGACAACCACATATGAAGAAAGGAAAGGCTGTCACGCACTTGGAAAGATTCCTTACTTTAAAACTGTGACAACATGCATATGTCATGGAGGGGATTCTTCTTGAATTCGGCAGTGGCACATGGAGATAGGCCACATATATTTAGAAAGAGAATTTTCTACTACAGTTTTAAAAAATAATTCTTAAATTACCTTAGTAAAAAAAAATAATTCCAAATCTATTGTAGTTTCTTTTAAAATGGGAAAGAGAAATATATATATATATCATCTTTTTAAAAGATAATTTATGGTCTTTTAAAAAAATTATACAAAAAAAAAATTGTCTTTTCCAAGATATGATTTCTAAAATTCCCTTTTAAAAAAATATATAGGCTAAAATTGTCTCTTTAAAAAAATTATTTTTTGAAACAATAATAAAGGGAGGAAATAATGAGAAATAGTCTCTTGAAGAGACGATTTTTGCAGTGATAAATCGTCTCTTCCAATTTTCACAAAAAAAAAAAAAAAACTTCACAAATCCATTTTTCCATTTCCTACAAATAATATACTTATACAATAATATTATTATTATAATTATATATTATAAAGTTAATTAATTTTATTTACTAAATTTAATGTATAAAAACAATTATAATTATTGAGATATTTATCAATAGTAATATTTATAAAAATATAAATTATATTCAACAGTCTATATTTAAAAAATTTATTTTAAATTAGATATTGATTTAAAAAATAATTTTAATTGTTCTTAATCTTCAATTTTTTCTTTAAATTAATTTAATAAATTATAACTAATAAAATTAATTTAGTTTGATATTATTTTTAATTTATAAGATAAATAATGTTTATCTATTATTTTTTGTTTCTTTCACTTTGGAATTAAAAAAAAAACAATTATCAATTTTATGTGAAAAATGAGTTTATAAAAAAAAAAATTGTTATTAATTTATTAAATAAGTATCTGCAAAATAAATATTTTTTTCTTAATTTTTAAATTAATTTTATTGCATAAATTTTAAAATTAAAAATATTAATCTTTAATTTAAACCAACAACCAATAAAAGTTAGCATGCATCATCAATACAAATAAATCAACAAGCAACAAAAGAGCAATGTGTATTATAAATTTATGTTCAATAAAAGATATAAAAGTCATCAATGTGTGCCACATGAAGGAGACTTCCTTCTTCATTGTGGGCATTGGTGACATCTATAACGCCTAAGTTTTTTTTTAAAGGGTAATTTAGGAAATTCATAATAATGATATTAAATTAATTAATTAATTAATTTAATAAAATGGAAGAGGGGTGAAAAGGTAATTTTACGAATAATACCCTAGGTATAAATAGAAAATTCTTTTCTTCTTGTTCTTTTCTGAATCGCATTCCTGTTCGCAGAGAGTTTCCAGAGAACGTGAAGTTGAGGTCAGATTTTAAGGTTTGAAGAACAAACCTCTATAGGTAAGATTCTAACCCCTAGATTATTATTTTAGATTCATTAGTTAATTTCAAGCACATTAGATATATTTTTTTTGGAAAACCCCAAATCTAGATTAGGGTTAGTTTTTTTTTTTTTTTTTTAAATTCGTTTTAATATCAAATAGTGAAAATTTAAGATTTTGATTTATTATTGGAATTGGGGAGATCTTAAGTTTTTTTTTTTTTTTGAAAAAAAAAAAAAAAGATTCCTGTGAAGATTTCGATTTAGATTAGGGTTAGTTTATTATTATTTTTTTATTTCGTTTTAATATCAAATAGTGAAAATTTAAGATTTTGATTTATTGTTGGAATTTGGGAGATCTTAAGTTTTTTTTTTTTAACAAAAAAAAAAAAAAATGCGTGTGCACTAGTTGCATGTGTGTGGGAACTGTGCATCCACTTTTTTTTGTAAGGATTTCATGGTTGAACTCTAGTTGGTGGATTTTCACATACTCTATTATTAGGCTTTGATGGATACTTGGGTATGTAATATTTAATAGTAGCAAGACTCCGTATTGTTAGACTTTGATGGGTACTCGAGTACTGAGTACTGTATTATTTAATAATGGCAGGGCTTTGTGTTATTAGAAACAAATTGGGAATTTATTAATTTATTTCAATAAGGAATAGATTAGTTAAATTATAGATAAATAGTAATAATTCTTCCTCTTATATTTTGTTAGGTGAAGAGTAGATTTTCAGGATTATTTTCTCTCCAAAGTTTTTGAGGACTTCTTTTGAGGTAAGAGAAATTAATGCAGTTGTTAAATTCTTTTTTGAAACAATTTATATATATATATATATATATATACATTATTTGAAAACGTTTGAGTTATATTCCGTTTTATGCATGGATCAAACCTGTTTTGCATGAAAAGTATGTTAGAATTTTATATTATGTTTTTGACAAATAAATGTGGAGATATTATATGTTGTAAATTTGAATATATGATATAAATATTTGACTTTGGTTTGTTTGGCCCTTGTCAACGGGATATAATAGTTGACTTTTGGCCCTTGTCAATGGGATATAATAGTTGGCCTTTACATTTCTTAGTGCGGAATGTAATTGATTTGAACCCCAGCCTCTAGGGGTTTCGGTTAGAGGTTACTAGTACTAGTAGTGTTTGGTTCCATCCACCTTAAAGGAACAATTTGAGGCTAGCCACCCATTTGAAAAGTCCCACCTAATTAGGCACCCTTTGATGTTTGATGACTAGAGTAAATAAATTATTGGAATGTTTTGACTGAATTTGATATGAAATAGTTTGAATCAGAAATAAATGCATACAATTAGAAAATTTGAATGTATTGGCAACAAAAAAAAAAAAAAAAAAAAATTTACTCACAGCTTTATGAAAATGATTTATTACAATATCTCCTATTTTGCAAGTGAGTTTGAAATATTTGATCCATGGACTGCATTAATGTTCCTTATTGGGTTGTGAGCTCATTCCCATTTGTTGACTACTTTTCAGGTACTCTTAGTTCGGGTGAGGAGTGATGGCTAGGCTGAGGAATGGTCATCATTAGGATTTGACTTAGGATTTTATGTTGGATTTTGTTTAACTATTAGTTATGTTCATTTGGATCCTTTGGTATTTGGAAGTTATTTGGATATTGATCCTTCAAATTTTATGTTAGATCAAAGTTGAGTTTTGGAGATTTTGAAATTTGTTCTAGTACTTGAATTATTTAAGTTTGCAAATATTTGGACAATGGATTTTGGATAGTGGATGTTTTAGTTTTGAAATTGAATTTTGAGGATTTTAAATTTTGTTCCGCTACTCTGAACAGGTATTTGGTAATTGATAACTTCCGATTACAAGATAATTGTTTGGGTCAGGTTACACTATAAGCCTTCGGGTTTGAAGTGTGAAATGACCGTCATGCCCTTGGAGTGGGTCTTGGGGCGTGACAGAGTGGTATGATAGGGGAGAAAGTTCCTTGCGCTATATATATAGAGACTCCTCTTAACCAAGTAGACGCGTTTTAAAACCGTGAAGGCCCCCTTGGGCCCAAAGCGGACAATATCTATATGGTTGGGTGCGGGTCGTTACAACATCTTTCCAACTTCGATTGATTTGAGGGACTATCCAATGTTGCCCATTTCCTTATCCTTGTCATTGTCCACGTCCTTGATCTTGAACCTGGTCCTCTCCCTGTTGTTCAACAAGTGGTATGGGAAAGTATTGCATTTGTCTCACCACATCATCTCGAAATGGATACCCTAATGATTGTGGTGACAAAGCAATGAGTGGTGTTGTAGGTGAAGTAAATGACACCTCGATACTAGACGACATAGGTACATGAAAATAAGGTCCATCAATATGAGAATGAAATAGCTCCTGGATGAATGATGTCCCAACATCTTCCTATATCACTCCCTCATCAATGGATGAAACTGATGAAAAAGGTAGTACGTGGTTGGTCTAGTGGTGTAGAAAAAGTGAAGGCGATATGCTGTAGAGGCGATGATGATGGAAAATCTAGCGATGCATCATCGATAAAGAAGTGTGGGTCATTAGAAATATGCCCTCCATGTGTTCGTACACTTCCACCTTTAGTCTGTACACCTCCACCTCTAGTCCATACCCTACTACCTCTAGTTCGTACCCCACCACCTTTAGTTTGTACCCTTCCACCTCTCATCCTTACCTTCTCATTTGATGATTGTCTCTTTGTATCAATGGCATTAGGGGAGGGGGAAAGGGGAAAAAATAAGCAACCTATCAGCCTCATGTATAACTTCTAAAGTGGTTGCACATAATTGATGAATTTCATCACGATGACCTATATTTGGAGTATCTGGACCAATCCATAGATGTATCTATTGCAAACTACAATTCTGTAAGAATTAAGAATAAAAAGTTAGATGTTTTCAAATTAGAAGAAAGTGGAATGACAAATAAAAAAGACTTTGTGATTACCACTATTTCCTATAAAGATCCATGTGGAGTAACAAAAAATCGAGTGATAGAATGATACCACACCATATATGGGTGGTTATACCCGAAAGAAGTAGATGCTACCTCAGCTCTACCAAGATTATTGTACCTAGCCTCCCACCTTCAAATATAGTGGTGATGAATATTCATCCAATCCAAATCATGTTGACCTCTCAAATCATATTTATGTAATCTCAACTCTTTATCGCATTGTTCAAGAATATCCTGTAGTAGCCTGAATTGCCTCAAAACATGATCAAGTTTATGCCACTCCACCATGTGGAAACAAATAAGGGATGAGATAGTCAACCACAAGTCAAAGGTAACAATACAGTAATTTGGGAGTCCAAAGATGACAACATTAGTATATGACTCCCATATAATCTGTAATTAAATTAAAAATATGACTCACATTATTTAATAATATTTTGATTGCAAATTGTTTTAAAAAATTATTCAAAATAATGAATCTCTTACCTGTTTTGACATAAGTCAATCAAGTAGATCCCTATACTAGGGTAACACATGCATAAGTGTCGAAGTAAAACTTGACGTTTGAGCAAATTTGGACAATCATTTTCAATATTTGGGTTAGGTTTTCCAATTTGAGTTTAGTTTGGATTGAATTCAGGTTAATGTTTAGATAACAATAACTTAACCTACATCTAATTTAATGTTTTTATAATATCTATAATATGTATTGTCCTATATGATAATAGTATACCATGAATTGGACTAATAGAAACTCAACTTGAACTTAGATAAATGAGGTTAAGTTAGGTTTAGATTGATTACTTTGAATTAGAGGTCGGAATGAATTGAGTTTGAGTTGAATAATTTTTTTATTCAGGTGGAGATAAAGTTAGTCATCAACCTGGAGTTAGTCATCAACCTTAGCAATCAAACCACCTAAGTGGCAACACTATGATAATGTACATGTATGCTTTATTATTTTAATGGAATTCAAAATTTCAAAGATGAGAATAAATGTGTTAATAACTGTCACGCCCCAAATTCTGGGCAACCCAGAACTCGACTCGTGACCCCAGGTCAAGGGTTTGACCCTAAGGGTTACTTTTATCCATGCTAGCAATCAATCAAAACACCCTGATTTTTTTTTCTTTTTCAATAAGGCGTCTAATCTTAAATAAATTTATTAAGCTAAGATTTACTGTAACATATTATTTTACTTTTCCAAAATCAACCAACACACTATCTCCTGTTCAACAGTATAATAAATCCACCAGTCATCTTCCTACCTAATAGCTCAAATGTTTAAAATAATCTTTAAGTCAAAAAGAATAATTCCAAAAATATTTTACAAACTAACAAAATATAATTTAACTTACAAAAGTCCATTATACATGTCAAAAGGGTAATATACATTTAAAAACAACCATTATTATGGTTCTTTTACTTTCTAGAATACTTCCCGATCTTCCTATGGTCCCTCAAATACTATATCTGCATCTAAAAATTTTAGAAAATAAAGGGGTGAGCATTTCCATGTTGCTCAGTAGGGTGGTTTTACACTCAAATGGGTTAGAAATTCTAGGTCAATAAAACACAACCATATGCCAAAATATAATATTACTTTTACTTTATACACACTAAAAGAAACTCCAATCATACAAATTTAACCAATCAAAATTATCATTTTCCATATTCAATCATATGTTTAGCATATCAACAATTCTAAATTTACAAAATAAACAAGTCATTTTAGTCTTGAATAATATATTCAAACATACACTTGATAAATAATACAAATCCTTATTCCAAATGCAACCATGATGCAAATGCTTACACGCAATCACACAATGCACTATCGTTCTCGGGTTTCCACTGAAGGATACGCGTCCGTACCCAAATACACTCCCCATTCGGAGTCTTCCCGGGGTAAACTTTTGGGTCTTTCATCTTAAGGATCTCAGTCCCTTCTTAATTCGCCTCTCTAGGGTCATTCAATTTTTTTATTTTTCTTTTCTTTTCATTTTTTTCCCTCTTCAGGGTCTTTTCATTCTCATTTCCATTTCTTTAATTTTTCTTTTTCTTCACACAACCATGATGCATACGAAGTGCAATCAAATCATATTTCAACATCCATAACTTTCCAAGACATAATTCTATTTACTCTCATTATGTCTCATAATTTCCAATAATCCACAAAACAATTTTTCTTCACTTTAATCACCACAAATATCAAATAAAATTCACAATTAATTGTATAGCATCAAAACTTAGTTTTAAACCATAGCCACATAAATTCTATTTATTCCCGGCATGCTTAATAATTTCCAACAACCAACATAACCATTTTTCTTCAATTAAATAACTACACATATCCAAGAAAAATCTCATTAAAACAAATATCAACAAAATGCAATTTATGTTATAATTTATTTATCTCCAGTGATCTCAATAATATTAACACCCAATACAACAGTTTTCCACAATTAAGCCACCACAACATTCTGGGAAATTTTTTCCAAAACACAATTATACCTTAATTTTCTCATCTCCAACAACATCAATAGTTCCTAATACCTAATACAACTATTTTTTTTTTTTCATATTTAATCCTCTCAAACATTACAAAAATTCTAAGAAAAAAATCCGTAAATCACAAAATAAATTTATTCACAACAATAATCAAACTTCAAATACTACAAATAACATCTATTATCTTTCAACAACATAATATATAATTTTTTTTTAAAGAAAATATTAAATAAGATTTTTAGGGTTAAACCACCATATCTTAAATCTGAAGAATCTAACTATTGAAACTAAAATCGGACACCGTAGGAGCGTTTCTCGCATTGAATAGAATATCCTTCCAAAATTTTAAGCGAAATGAACATCATTTGATAGGTCCACCGATGTCCCAAAGCCGACGACCCATTTTTCCCACTTTCTGCCGAGGACTCCCTTGCAACTCTCACTTTTCTTCATTTTTTTCTCATTTTTTTTCTTTCTTCACCTTTTAAACTCCCACGCCAATCTCACTTTATATATATATATATATATATATATATATATATATATATATATATATATATATATTATAATATTATTAAAACAAATCCTAAAATACCATACACGTCATTTTCTCTTAATAAATTAAAACCATTAATCTTAAATTCACATTCCATAATTATGAATTATAAACTTATGATTTTCCACCTCACAAAAAATACTACCGTATTCGTAATTTAATTTACTACAGCTTGCTCTTTAGAAAATATAATTTGACTATAATTACCTGAAACATTTTTACTCTGAAATTCACTTAAAACATGATATAATTAACTATTAACAAAATTCAATTTCATACAAATATTAAATACATAAAATAATTTTTCATCAACCAAGAAGTTGAAATTTGTAATAGCTCTTAACCCGTTAATTTTACTAATATTTATTTACCAACAAAAATTTAAGTAATATTCTAAAAATTAATTCCATAAATTAATTAGTAATTCAATTTATAAAAATCAATATCTCAACCCTATGATATAACTTTTATTTAATTTACTTCATTTGTCAAATTATTCAATCGCATCAAAATTTCAAAAGTCAAATTCATAAAATTCACATTTAATTAATTTATCCCTTTTGCATATTTTTTTCTTTCTAAATTCACATATCTTAATTTACTCTTAATTTAATTTCAATTCGACTCCGTTTATTGTTTCGTGATTCTATAAAGTTTAATTCTAATTATAAAAATCAAATTGATTCGTTATAAAATTTAATTCAAATTCTTTTTAATTATCCATTATAACAATTTGATATAATATAAATTTTTACCAAGTCTTACTACGATTTTTTTTATAATTACCTGATAATAATTAAATTAATTCCCATAACGTACTTAATATTCAAAATTTCAAAACCTAATCTCAATCATTTGATGGCTAAATTTTTTCTCCAAATCAAAATTTTATTTCTGAAATTCCCACTCCTTACATCTGACATGACAAAATTTTCAAACTATTAACTTTTGACCAAGTTTTCCAAAATCTCTCTCAATTAGATACAAACACGTGGATCTTCACCACTCTTTTTTACCATTTGGCCTACAATTTTATGAAAGACTTTATGCTCTTAGAATCTAATGTGTCCTTAAAAACCCGGGTATTATATCCTCTCATCCTAAAAAAAATTTGTCCTCAAAATTCAATTGTCACTAGCTTAATAGTTGTCCCTTGTGAATTACTGAAAGCCTTTGAATCCATTCTAACTCGAAATTTTCCTATAATTCATTAGATAAGATCATAATATAGTCAAAACATTTGCTAATCTCTTATTGCATTTGGATTTCATGGAATTGAGATTTCATTAAGTAATCCTCGTAGTTGTAGATCTAGGTTGACTTTGAGTTATTTTCTAGATACTTCATAAGATTTTATTCCTTGCGATTATTCTTTGTAATATTGCATTTTCATTCGTACACCTCAAATATTTTAATGTGTATCACTCTTTATTTTATTTTATCTCTTCAAGCTAATCTATTTCTAAGTGAATTTTTTAGCGTGTGCATGTTTTGTCATTAAGTTCATACCATGATCACAATTCCTCACTTCCACAATTAAGAAATTATACCTTGCATTTATTAGTCTTTAATTTCTTTCATTATTGTTTTTGTTTACACCAGTTTGAACTTTCCAATCTTGTCTCACATAGTAATTAAGAGTCTTCTCTTTCTCAAAGCCTTTTATGATTACTATTATTATTCGACATACATTGAAATCAATTTTATTTAATCTACTATTAACTTTGTCTAGTAAATTATTATCTTAATTCCCTTAAACAAGTTTATAGTTTCTTCTACTCATTGCTATCGTTTTTCCCTTTAGCAAGATACATGTTTCCTACTCAATCTACTAACAAGAGCGGTCTCTAGATAAGATTTATCACTGATACTTATAGAGTTTATTTGTTTTCTTTTTGTTTTTCATGATTTGATAGACTAACAATTTATTAGTGTCGTATATCTTATAACTCAAATGCACTAATATTTTTAAATATTTCATTTATGCAGCCCTAAATGTCCCAATAATTGTAACATCACTTGATTTTATTTATTTCCTATTAGAACCCCATAGTTTGAATGCCTTATATCTCTTCAATACTCTTAGTCAATTAATTTCCCTACGTCACCTTCAACACTTCCTTTTTATAAAATCTTCCTTTTTCTTGTCATTCAACAATACATCATATCTCCCAGTAAGATGCATATAATACAATCACACTAAATGTCACAATGACAAGGCAAGGAAAATGTGATAAACAAGATAAAACAAAAATAAGGCCTCACAGTCCCTAGTTGGTAAATTGGTTGGCCTGCCAATTGACCACTCAGGGTCTGAAAGACACTCAATCTCCAACTCTATCTCGAATCCAATCACATCTCTCTTCAACCTAGGCAACTCTTCACATCATAAAGAAACATGCTTCATGATTAATACAAAATACATGTCACTTTTGAATTCAACAACTATTAACCAAATAAACCTTACTAAAATTGTAACAACTGGAATCTAGATCATGCAAGAACATTTATATAAGAAATTACAATACTACTCATATTTGGAAAACTCCAAAATCATACCAAAGTTATGAGAGGCAATTCTACCTCTTTTTTTTTTCTTCTTTTTTTCTCTCTCACATCATATCACCTCATCTGAGTCTCTGGGACATCCCAATCCCATGTCCAAATCCTTCACTTACTTTAATCATTTAACTTAAGATTAATGAAACATTTCAATCAATCTACCACAATATAATCAAAATTATGATAAGGCATAACAACATGATTGGAATTTAATATCAACAAGTAATAACAACAAGAAGTCATGCTCTATTCAATCATTATCAACAATATTAATTGTAAGCAATTTATGCACCCATTACATGTAATTTGCATGCTCAAGCTATTTTCAATACTTATTCCAATACTATTTCTTAAACACATAAATTGAAATCCACTAACAACTAATATGACATATCAAAGGGTTAAAGAAGGAAAACGTAAGAAGGTGAGCACACATGACATGCAAGCTCAGGTATTAACGCAACCTTGAGCTCTGATACCACGTTGTCACGTCCCAAATTCTGGGCAACCTAGAACTCGACTCATGACCCCAAGTCAAGGGTTTGACCCTAAGGGTTACTTCTATCCATGCTAGCAATCAATCAAAACACCTTGATTTTTTTTTCTTTTTCAATAAAGTGTCTAATCTTAAATAAATTTATTAAGCTAAGATTTACTATAACATATTATTTTACTTTTCCAAACTCAACCATCACACTATCTCCTGTTCAACAGTATAATAAATCCACCAGTCATCTTACTACTCAATAGCTCAAATGTTTAAAATAATCTTTAAGTCAAAAAGAATAATTCCAAAAATATTTTGCAAACTAACAAAATATAATTTAACTTACAAAAGTCCATTATACATGTCAAAAGGGTAATATACATTTAAAAACAACCATTATTATGGTTCTTTTACTTTCTAGAATACTTCTTGATCTTCCTATGGTCCCTCAAAGACTATATCTGCATCTAAAAATTTTAGCAAATAAAGGGGTGAGCATTTCCATGTTGCTCAGTAGGGTGGTTTTATACTCAAATGGGTTAGAAATTCTAGGTCAATAAAACACAACCATATGCCAAAATATAATATTACCTTTACTTTATACACACTAAAAGAAACTCCAACCATACAAATTTAACCAATCAAAATTATTATTTTCCATATTCAATCATATGTTTAGCATATCAACAATTCTAAATTTACAAAATAAACAAGTCATTTTAGTCTTGAATAATATATTCAAACATACACTTGATAAATAATACAAATCCTTCTTACAAATGCAACTATGATGCAAATGCTTACACGCAATCACACAATGCACTATCGTTCTTGGGTTTTCACCGAAGAATACGCGTCCATACCCAAATACACTCCCCATTCGGAGTCTTCTCGGGGTAAACTTTTGGGTCTTTCACCTTAAGGATCTCACTTCCTTCCTAATTCGCCTCTCTAGGGTCATTCAATTTTTTTATTTTTCTTTTCTTTTCATTTTTTTCCCTCTTCAGGGTCTTTTCATTCTCATTTCCATTTCACACAACCATTTCTTTAATTTTTCTTTTTCTTCACACAACCATGATGCATATGAAGTGCAATCAAATCATATTTCAACATTCATAACTTTCCAAGACATAATTCTATTTACTCTCATTATGTCTCATAATTTCCAATAATTCACACAACAATTTTTCTTCACTTTAATCACCACAAATGTCAAAGAAAATTCACAATTAATTGTATAGCATCAAAACATAGTTTTAAACCGTAGCCACATAAATTCTATTTATTCTCGGCATGCCTAATAATTTCCAACAACCAACATAACCATTTTTTTTCTTCAATTAAATAACTACACATATCCAAGAAAAATCTCTCTAAAACAAATATCAACAAAATACAATTTATGTCATAATTTATTTATCTCCAGTAATCTCAATAATATTAACACCCAATACAACAATTTTCCACAATTAAGCCACCACAACATTCCGAGAAAATTTTTCCAATAACTCAAATGTTAACAAAACACAATTATACCTTAATTTTTCTCATCTCCAACAACATCAATAATTCCTAGTACTCAATACAACTATTTTTTTTTTCATATTTAATCCTCTCAAACATTGCACAAATTCTAAGAAAAAATCCGTAAATCACGAAATAAAATTATTCACAACAATAATCACACCTCAAATACTACAAATAACATCTATTATCTTTCAACAATACAATATATAAATTTTTTCAAAGAAAATATTAAATCAAATTTTTGGGGTTAAATCACCCTACCTTAAATCTGAAAAATCTAACTATTGAAACTAAAATTGGACATTGTAGGAGTGTTCCTCGCATTGAATAGAATATCCTTCTAGAATTTTATGCAAAACGAACGTCATTTGATAGGTCCACCGACGTCCCAAAGCTAGCGACCCATTTTTCCCAGTCTCTGCCAACGACTCCCCTACAACTCTCCCTCTTCTTCATTTTTTTCTCTTTTTTTTATTTTTTTATTTTTTTATTTTTTATTTCTTCACCTTTTAAACTCCCACACCAATCTCACTTTATATATATATATATGTATATATATGATAATATTATTAAAACAAATCCTAAAATACCACACATGTCCCTTTCTCTTAATAAATTAAAACCATTAATCTTAAATTCACCTTTTATAATTATGAATTATAAACTTATGATTTTTCACCTCACGAAAAATACTACTATATTCGTAATTTAATTTACTATAAGTATGCTCTTCAAAAAGTATAATTTGACTATAATTACCTGAAGCATTTTTACTCTGAAATTCACTTAAAACATGATATAATTAACTATTAATTTTACCAATATTTATTTACCAGCAAAAATTTAAGTAATATTCTAAAACTTAATTCTATAAATTAATTAGTAATTCAATTTATAAAAATCAATTTCTCAACCCTTTGATAAAACTATTATTTAATTTATTTCATTTGTCAAATTATTCAATCGCATCAAAATTTCAAAAGTTAAATTCATAAAATTCACATTTAATTAATTTACCCCTTTTGCATTTTTTTTCTTCTAAATTCACTTATCTTAATTTACTCTTAATTTAATTTCAATTTGACTTCATTTAATGTTTCGTAATTCTATAAAGTTTAATTCCAATTATAAAAATCAAATTGATTCATTATAAAATTAAATTCAATTTCTTTTTAATTATCCTTATAACAATTTGATATAATATAAATTTTTACTAAGATTTTTTTACTACGGTTTTTTTTTATAATTACCCGATAATAATTAAATGAATTCCTGTAACGTATTTAATATTCAAAATTTTAAAACCTAATATCAATTATTTGATGACTAAATATTTTCTCCAAATCAAAATTTTATTTCTAAAATTCCCACTTTGTACATCTGACCTGACAAAATTTTTAAACTCTTGACTTTTGACAAACTTTTCTAAAAACTCTCCCAATTAGACACAACACGTGGATCTTCACCACTCTTTTTGACCATTTGACCCACAATTTTATGAAAGGCTTTATGCTACTAAAATCTTAAGTGTACTTAAAAACCCGTGTATTACAACAACTCCAAATGGAGAAGGAATGTGTCGAAGACCCCAAGTGGCTGAAAGCTAAAAGATAAGGTCTGAAACTCTCTTTTAAGTGCGGTACAAAATACCAAACCGAAAGTGGCACATCAGTCTAATGTACAAAATTCCATAAGGACAACTTGAGAAAAGGCATTCTTTCTCCTTCACAAAATTGGCATAGTTTCTGTACAAGATTCCTTATACAAGAACCGAGAGAAAAGGCATTCCTTCCCCAAGAGGAGAAAACTAAACGACGAAACTGAGAAAAGGGCACAAGGACGAAACAAAACTGAGAAAAGGCCTTGGCACATCAGTCTAATGGCATTCTGTCCGAAATTCCTTATACAAAATTGAGAGAAAGGGAATTCCTTCTCCAAAGTTAGAGAACTAACACCACAAGGACAAAGCTGAGAAAAGATCTAAATTCCTTGTATAAAACCGAGAGAACAAACTGAGAAAAGATCTAAATTCCTTATAAAAAACTGAGAGAACAGACAGAAAAGATCTAAATTCCTTATACAAAACTGAGAGAACAAAAGAAAAGATCTAAATTCCTTACACAAAACTGAGAGAAGAGAAGAAAAGGTCTAAATTCCTTACAGAAAACTGAGAGAACAAACTGAGAAAAGATCTAAATTCCTTATAGAAAACTGAGAGAACAAAATGAGAAAACACCTAAATTCCTCACAGAAAACTGAGCCAACAAACTGAAAAAGATCTAAATTCGTTATAGAAAACAGAGAGAAAAGGCATTCGGCACATTAGTCTAATGGCATTCTATCCGACAGGCCTCAATTTGACAAAAGGAGAAAAGGAGATCTTGGTGGACCCTTGTTATTTAATCTCACTGACCTCAATGTCTATTGGTTTAACGAGTTGCTTGAGCTTCTCAACTTTCTTCTTCTTCCCAAATCTCAGACTGTCTATGGGTTTCACAACCATGCCTACTTCCAACGGTGTGGAGACCAACCTCCAACCACAAACCCATCACATTTGTACTGCAACTAACCCCATTCTCCCCCTTCTCACCCTTATTCTCCCGGTGCTTCTCGCCCTCCTAGATTTGAAGTTTCAGAATGAGCACAACTCTGTATTTCAAGCCCACCCCATAATCATCAAGGCTGCTGTTGTTAACTTTCTGGTATTTGCCTTGGCAGTTGGAATTGACTTCACCTTCCATTCTTCCCATCTCTCTCCGACTTGTTCTAATCTCCTCAGCACTACCATAATGTTTTGTGGTTCCCTCTCAGTGGCTTCATTGGCGTCACTCTTGTTCCCAGATGTATGCCGGCCTCTCATATATCTCATCTACCTCTTGCTTTCGCTTGGCAACTTGCATGGGCTTATCCGAAAGTGGTGCAGGTGGGTTCACCAGGAGATCATGGTCAAACTCCAGACAGTATTCGCAGGCATACAACAATGGTACGTGAGAAGAAACGCTCCACTTTTACCCTTAACCATGAGGGATATACATCACAGGGCACATCTAGGTATAAATCCACAGCCACAGCTACCCCAAAGTTGATTTGATCTTGTAATTATAGTTGTTCAAAACCCAAAACCATTAAGCCTAAAGTGACAGTCTAAAACTTCTGTTTGGCTGCTTACGTACCACTGGCAAGCCACTTGAGATTGAATTTTTCATTTTTAGAATTAGGTAAGGTTTTGAATAGTTGTGTGATTTATGTTGTTGTGATGGAAGGGTTTCTCTAGATGCATGTAATAAGGGTGCTTGTGGATGCTTGTAATACTGTTACAGGACCTTTTGTCACTCATATTTGGCATTTTTTTACGAAAAAATAAAAGATAAAAATGAAAATTTGTCTTGTTTGTTTACATGGAGGAACACATTTTCTACCCTCATTAATTGTTACGTGTCAGTTGTTGATTAATAATATATTGACATATAAAATAAAATAATTTAATAAATAAAAAATAAAAAAATTATGATAATTATAATAATAACTTATGACTTTAAAATAAATGGTAATTATCATTATAAGTAACATAATTATCTCTATAAAATCAAGAGATAATATTAAAATAAGATTTCCAACCCCATAAATAGAGAGTTCCTCTTATTTTAAAGAATACTTGGAAGATCGAAGAAAATTTGAAGAGTTCTTAAAAATTTTCCTTGAAAATTCAAGATTTCTTCGAGAGTTTAAAAAAATTCAAAGATTTCTTGAAGAATTGAAAAAGATTTGAAGATTTCTTAAAATAATAAAAACTTGAAGATTTTTTTTATTTTATTGGAAGATTTTATGATCTATTGTTTGTTGATAAAACCCCTTTAGATCCAAATTTAAGCATTAAATTATTTAAAAGAGTGTTTTTAATTGTAAGAAGAATGGGAGGGCATATTGGAGATTGTCTCCTTAAATTTCCCATTTAAAATTTTGTTTAGAATTTCTTTATTTGAGAAAAATTTGTTTGTACAAATTAATTTTTGGCACACTTAATGGGACAACTCTGCCCCCAATCTCTTCCTTACAAGAAACTAGATCATGTGAAGTCTTGAAAAAACAAATATAGTCATCAAGGAATCAAATCTTCTCATTCTGATCTAATCAAAGTTGTTAGAATTGAAGTAACTCATAGTCCCATGACTCAGAGTAGAGTGAAAGTTGCTTCATTTCCTAAGACAACTATGGTTTCTGAAGCAACTTCTCCCAAAAATCTAGAAATCTCCTAAGAACTCCTAGGAGCAAAGAAAAACATGGTTGAATAAGTGGAATCATAGTCAATCATGTCTCAAGAGGCAACTCTATAGTTTTTTTTTTTCCTAAAACAAACAATCACTCTAGTAGCGGATCAACATTAGCATTTCTATGTAAGACCTTAAAAGTAAAACAACTAATAATTGTTGATCACATTATTTCTTGTAACACCATCATGTCAGTCATAATGATAAACCAAATTCAACAAGAAGAACAAATATTAGTTGTTTTCTCAGGCAAAATAAATTGAAGTCCTCACAAAAACCATGAATGAGAAGATTGCCTAAATAGTTCTTTTCACGAGCAAAATAAGAAGTATGGAAGAATTGAGCCAAATGGTTGTTGATCCATGCACAGGATTTCCACCAAAAGAAAATCTTTCTTATGGTGCTAAGAGTTCTAAAGCATATAAAAGAACCTTTTGTGAATCTTCAAGTTTCTCTAGAGGGCTTGATTATTCCTATTAATTAGTTAAAGGAATTCAACCTTGAACTCTTAGGAGCAAAGATGAAGATAATGTTTAAAAAATTGAAAGTCCAATAAGGAACACCCAAAGGGTGGGAGGGGGAGTGTGAATGATATGGGTAATTTTAAAATTTTCAATAAATATTTATATGTTATACCCAATTCTTTTAATCCTAAGAGATATTGGAGTATTTAAATAACTAAACATGAAGACGAATATGAGTAGGTGAAGAAGGTCGCAAGCAACTATGCTGGCTTAGAGAAGCCAACAATCGAAATATAAGAAGGAAAGGGGTGAGGTCTGTCATAAATAGAAGTCGAAATAGCATCAAGCTCTACTTGAGTGAGAACCTGAACCTCTAAAGAGAAAGAAGGAAAATGGGCCTTTAATCTCGGCATGTGAAGAACACGCTGGATGGAGCGAGAAGAAACCAAGAAAGATTAACCGTACATGGTCACTCGAAAAGTGACCCTAGCTATGACAGAATGAATGTTCGCATAGAACATGCGAACCAAATGGGAATAATAAGTCCCTTAGAGAGAAAACTAGGTATCTCAACCCCTCGCTCAGATAATGATGGGAAAGACGGTGTCCTATAATGCTTTGAGGTCAATAACATGCTCAGTTGAGACTCAACAATCACGAAAAGAGCGATAGTAACTCTCTTGTGCCTCTTAGCAGTGGACACACTCATTTGGAAGTGTGTCTAAGTGAAGAAGACCTAGAGTGGGAAACCCTGGATGGGCTCAGGTGACCCAAGATGGGTCACCTTCCTCTGACGTCTATGATTAGCCATAAATATGTGTGAAAATATGATCAAACACAAACTATAGAAAGTCTAAAGAAAAATCAAAGAAAAAAATAAACCTTTAAAAATGCTAAACTCGACATGCAAAACAATACTATACAAATGGAAATGAGAAATATGAAGTGAACTAACCTTAAAAGATAAAATGATGGCAACCTAGAGTACTCAAAGAAGAACATGAATGTTTGAAATGAATATAGTGCGATAGAAAAGGCCTTTATATGGGTTGTAGGAGCACTTGATATAAATTAGCATTCGAGTTTTATGAACGCTCGAAGGTCATAAAAGCTCGAAGCAGTGTTGGATACAACTTATAACGCTTGAGCATTGAGAGCATTTGATGAAGCGCTTGAGCACTAAGAGCTGCGCTCGAGCATTAAGAGCTGCGCTCGAGCACTAAGAGCTGCGCTCGAGCGCTGGAAGCTTAAGGATAGTTCTAAAGAAGAAGCAACCAAGCCAAGGAAACTAGAATTCTAAGAGTAATTAATTTGAAAAAAGTAATAATGACATAACAATCAACTTAGGCAAATCATCAATTCAAAAACTCTCAATATTAGCTTAGTTAGTAATAAATCGAATAAGCTACTTTAGATTGTATGCATTAATCCATCAAAAATGAGGTCTCAAGATCAAAGGTCAGAATTAATCATAATCTTAGTTTCAAAAACCCAATGCATAACCATCAATGTATAAGAGAGGCAACATAGAAACATAAGTATTGATTTTCAAGGGAATACGACTTACTACCTGGTTCTATATTTTGAAATTGATCACTTAGAAGAGATCTAATTATATCTTTGGTCAAATTAAAGAACGCATCAAGTCAATTTGAACTAAGATCGTCATATTTTTGTTTAGCACGATCTTGTTGACTACATACAACACAACTTGACTTTCCCTCAATTTGATATCAATTTTTTTTTCTTTTTATTTTTCCTTTTTAAAGTGGAGGCTTTGTACACCATGATCAATTTGATTTTTCACTTTGTTTTCATTCATGGTTGCCTTTGTATCCACTTTGGGGGTGTTTCCAAATGTTACAAGTGAGCAGCTTTTAGCTGAGAACATGAACCTTGAAAGAGCATGAGAGTTATGTTTAACCAATGACTCAATATTATGCACCGACTCACTTCGGGAAATAATTATAATGATCATAGTCAAACAAGGCATGTGAATAATAAGATTTGAGCATGACAAAGAATCCTTCCAAAGTAATCAAAATCTACTTTATGAATCAATCTTAAGAAGTTTCCCTCTTGATCAAGCACAAGATGTAACTAAAGTTGAAATTCCAATATACAAAGACATTTAATTATCAAGAATCAAATATGTCAAAAGTGATTAACAAATATCTATGATTCAATCCACATCAAGTCTTATAGATATAGTATATTTCTCTAGTTCACAAACTTGAGATATTATGTATCATGCTAATATATTAAGTAAATAAGCAAAAATCATATGCATAAGCTAAAAAGAAAGAAGGCCAAAAGAAACAAAAAGTAGTGATAAGTTCAAAACCTTTAAGGCCTATAACTTTGATGATCAATTGATTAGGTATATGCCCAGGGATTTCCTAAGGAATTTAAACCTAAGAGAATCTAGGGGTTTGGTAAGAATATCTATCAATTGATATTTGGTGGAGACAAACTCTAGAGAAACAACATTTTCTTCAACAAGATCCTTAATGAAATGATGACAGATTTCAATTTGTTTAGTACAGGAATGAGGAACACAATTCTTTAAGATTTTTATAGCACTAAAGTTGTCACAGTGTATGTTCATGGTCTCTTACTCAATTCCATAATCTTTTAGCATTTGCTTCATCCACAAGAGTTGTGTATAACAACTTCTAGCAGCAATATATTCAGCTTCAATAGTAGATAAGGATATAAAGTTTTGTTTCTTACTAAGTTAAGCCATAAGACAATCACCAATAAAAGAACAAGCACCAGATGTGTTTTTTCTATTCTTGACATTTTCGCCCCAATCAGCATTGGAATATCCAGCAATCACAAGAGAAAAATAATAGGGATACCACAAATCATAATCAAGAGTCTTATTTATACATCGAATAATTCTTCTAACATTTGTTAGGTGTGACTCTTTGGGGTTTGTTTGATACCTAGCATAATGTCACAAACTTAGTCTTTTTCTAAGCTCGTGCGACACTTAGACAAGTCAAGACACTTGATCTTACTAAGTTAGCCTTACTCCCAATGCTTGGCTTGCTAGGCTAAGATGCTCACAACTCGGAAGCTTTAGAAGGTGTAGTAGGTAACTCTTAAAGAATGGAACCTTTTATTGCTCAAAGGAAGTTTTACAAGTGCTTTGGGAACTCACTTGCTTGGTGCCTTGGCCAAATGAGGCCTCACCTATTTATAGGTACCAATGGAACTCTCTGGAACCTTGGAGGGTTCCTTACAAATCAAGAAGATTCTAGAACACCCTACATAATTCTATGTACAAGCCTATGTACAAGAATATACAAGGGATCTCTAGAATTCTCTAAAAAGCCTTGGACTCCTCTCATGCCTTCCACCATAGTGTAGAGATGTGTGGACTTCTCTAGGCATCTCTAGAAACTTCCACACTCTTCCCAGTAATGGCTAAGTGTAGGAATCTCTAAAAGCTTCCTGGGTTCTATATAAACCCATGGGGATGCTCATTTGAAGCATCTTGTAACAATAAGCTCCACCACTAAGAGATATATTAGGATGACTCACTGTGAGGTAAAGTAATCTTCCTATCATACTTCTATAAAGATTTTGCTCAACCTCTTTTCTAGATGCATCATTGCTAAGCTTAGTGGTAGTGCTCGTAGGTGCCCTAGAGTGTTTAGTGGATTCTAGACTGAATTTCTTTACTAACTCCCTAGCATACTTGGATTGAGAAAGAAAGATTTCATCTTTTAGTTGCCTAATTTGCAGTCCTAGGAAGAAGGTTAACTCACCTACTATGCTCATTTCAAATTCAGTCTTCATTTATTTGGCAAAACTAAGGGCAAAGTCAATAGAGGTAGCTCCAAAAACTATATCATTAACATAAATCTAAGCTACTAACAACTCATATTTGGGCCTATTTATAAACAAGGTTCTACCAACTCCCCCTCTTTCAAACTTTTTCCCCAAAAGATAGGTTGTGAGCCTCTCATGCCAAGCTCTAGGAGCTTGCTTTAATCTGTAAAGGGATTTCTTTAAACTATAAACATGATTGGGGCTTTTTGGCTCCTTACATTCCTTAGGTTGCTCAACATAAACTACTTCACTCAGAATTCCATTTAGAAAAGCACTTTTGACATCTATTTGGTAAGGCTTTATCCTTAAGGAGCATCCTATTACCAAAAGTATCCTAATTGATTCTAATTTGGATATGGGTGCAAAAGTATTTCCATAACCAATCTCTTTATCTATGAGTATCCTTGGCAACCAACCTTGCTTTGTTTCTCACAATGACCCCATTTTCATCCTATTTGTTCTTGAAGATCTATTTTGTACCTATGACATGTTTATCTTTAGGCTTAGGGACTAAATACCACACATCATTCCTAGTGAATTGATTTAACTCTTCCTAGAGTGCAGTAGTCCAATATTCATCTCCTAAAGCTTCCTCTTCATTATTTGGCTCCAATTGAAGGCATAACATACAAGACCCATCTCATCTAACCTTGATTGTCTCCTAGTAAACACTCGTTCATTAATATTACCTATAACATTTTAGATTGGGTGGTTCTTAGGTACTCTAGATATATGCTTATTCCTTGTTTCTTCAGAAGTGTCATCTAGAGGTACAACATCATTCATGTTAAGGTTAATGTCTCTTTTAGAGATATCACTAGGGTTATCTATTGTAGTCTCCACATCTTTAGGGTTATCCTCAATCGATTCCTTGGTTAAAATTTGACTCTCAATTATATCCCGATCATATCTAGTATCATTTATAACCACATTAGAAGATTCCTAGATGACTTGTGAATTTTGATTATACACCCTATAGGCTTTACTCATGGTAGATAGCCTAGGAAGATACCTACATCAGATTTAGCCTCAAACTTCCCAAGGTTCTCCCTATCCTTGAGTATATAGCATTCATGCCAAAAGTTCTAAAATACTTAAGATTAGGTTTTCTCTCAATCCACAATTCATAAGATGTCTTCTTTATTACAGACCTAAGAATCCTTTTGGCAGTATAATAGGCTATATTAATACCTTCTACCCAAAATTGCATAGGGTTATTATGCATATGAATCATCACCTTAGCCATTTCTTATAGCACTCTATTCTTTCTTTCAACTACTCCATTCTACTGAGGAGTTCTAAGGGTTGAAAATTCATGTTTCATTCATTTAGACTTGTAAAAGATATCAACATCCACATTGTCAAACTCTCTCCCCTTATCACTTCTAATTCTTATAATTGGATAGCCTATCTCCACTTGTATTCTATTGAATGAAGACTTTAAGTGCTTTATAGCCTTTGATTTCTCCCTAGGAAAACTTACAAAGGAGTATCTTGAAAAATCATCCACATCCACAACCATAAGGACATATCTTTTCCCACCTCTATTTTCAATCTACATTGGACCCATAAGATCCATATGAAGAAGGTCTAGTGGTTCTTATCTCCTTACATTTTTTTTGTGTGAACTCTTAGTTTGCTTTCCTTTCATGTATTCACCACAAATGGGTTTAGGTTCACCACTAAGTTTAGGGATACATCTAACCTTTTCATTATTCACTAAGTGCACAAGGTCCTTATAGTTTATGTGACCTAGCTTCTATGCCATAGTTTGGTAGGATCTAACTTTGCCCCACTACATATAAGAGGTGTTCTAGAGTTGAGATTTATAACATAATAGTAATCAACTGTGCTATGTCTTGTGATGACTATCTTTCCCTCTTTATTGACTACCTCACATAACTCTTAGCAAAAATTCACCCTATGGTCTTTGTCATACATTTGACTAATACTTAAGAGGTTTGACTTAAGTCCTTCAACATAGAGAACTCCATCTAGTTTAAGACAACCATGGATAGCTATACTACCCTTGTCTTTCACACAAGCTAGGCTTTCATCTCCAAAGGTAATAATGACACCATTATAGTCTTCAAGAGAAGTGAAATAGGTTATATGTCTTGTCATGTGTCTAGAGTAGCCACTGTCTAGGTACCACTCACTAGAGGATTCAACTTTAAGATCATTGGCCACAACTTGACACTTAGCCCTATATTTTCTCAACCAAACTTGTTTAGTCCTAGGTGGTGACTTGGAGAAACTAGGTTGAATTTTAGGCTTCTGATTAGTTTTATTCTCTTTCCCATTATTCAAGATGTTATTTTTAAGGGAATTGAAGTCATTCATAAGTCTATTCATTTGAGTTTCAAACCTTTCTAGGAACCTAGTACAACATACAAACCGAGAATGTCCAATTTTCTTATAGTGTGTGCATAGTGTTGTCTTTTTAGGAGATTCTGCTTGGTTAAAGGTTCATCTTTACCTTCGACAAGCATAGTTTCTCCACTAGAGGGAGTTTTATCTTTGTTGATGTACCCCAAACCTCTTTTATCACCAAGGGTTTTGCATTTATCAAGTATTTCATTTAGCACTTTAGTTTTAGGGTCAAAATTTTCATTCACAGATGAAAAAGGCTTATTACTCTTGATCTCTTGAGTGAGAGCATTATTATTTTCAAGGAGAGAATAATGCTCAGATTCAAGAAATCTAATTTTCTCAAGTAAATTAGTCTTTTTTACATTAAGCATATTAATCTTGTTTTTATGAGCTTCAAGAATATTATGATTTTTCAAATAACTCTTAATCAATTTTTCATATTCAACAACAAGATTACTAAGAATTAAACCCTTTGTTCATCAATAAACTCATCATCACTATCATTATCACAATCACTATCATACACAGATTCCACAGATGCAATAAAAGCTAAGAAGTCATTTGGATTGTACCTTGCATCTTCAGAAGCTGTGGAAGCACTCTCTTCATAGTCAATATTACTTAATGTTGCTTGCATAGACTTTTTGATATCTTTGAGGCTAGGACAATCATTAGCATAATGTCACAGACCTCCACATTTAAAGCATTCAATTTTCTTACCTTTGGAGAAACCTTTTCCTTTGTCATTAGAAGACTTTTCATGTGTATGTTCATTAGGTCTCTTTCCTTTTTTAGATTCTTGGCTTTTGTCGTCACTCAACAAGTTCATTCGAGAAAAAGTCACTCCAACCCCTCGATTGATTTTCAAATCCAAGAAAACACTTTTGTCTCGTTCTTCGAATTGTGATCAAAATGAAAGAATCAGAGGGAAAATATTCTTTTGTAAAAAAAATTATATCTGAGTCTAGGCCCCATAATTATTAATTTAAATACAAATTTTTGTTCGTATTATTTTTCCTATTGTTTTGCTAATTTTACAGGACTTCATCAAATTTGTGCGTACATGGGTTTTGGCTCGGATTTGTATATTAAGAATGTTTTGGTCGATATGTATTGTAGGTTCAATGATATGAATGAGGCACGTGGGATGTTTGAAGAAATGCCCCTTAGAGATGTTTCTTGGAATTGCCTGATTTCGTGGTATAGTGCAAATGGGTATTGGAATGAAGTTTTGGAAATTTATTATCGTTCCCGAATTAATGTTGCATGATTCATTATTTTTTGGATCTCTGCTCACATTCATTCTTATGCATGTCCTTTACAAGGAGAAATTGAGGAAATGGTCGAGGAGTTAGTCATAGAGGTTAGAGCTCCACTAGTTTCTGGTTTTTGAAATAAGAAAATTATCGAATGGGGTTGGTTGGTCATGATAAAGACTCCAAAGGGTCACTAATTTTGATAAGTCCTCCAAAGGGCAGTAAAGAAGATGGAAATTTCCTCTAAAGGCCTTGTACCAAAAATAGAGGTAAAAATACCAAAACTAACCTTCAACTACTAATATAAGGATTTTGTTGGTATACTGACTAATGGGATTACAGTTACAAAAGAAATGCACTAACATCACAATATAAAAGAAATGCAAGTATGATGCATTACGACATGATCAAATTTAGGTTATTCAATTTTTTTCTTTCAAATAGATACTTGGTCATGGGTGCATTTCCTTACAAAAAATAATTAAACACATAATACAAGTAATACTGGTCAATGAATTGATACCAATGAGGAGCAATTTGAATCATTATAAATAACCAAAATTTTTATAAATATTTAGCTAATAAGATAGAAAGAAGTAACTCTAATTTAGATTCAGTTAGGAAAATATGTATTAGAAATTTACAATAAGAAAGTCAACAAAAAATTCCAACTTGTGTTGAACATTTATATAAATTTTTTTAATAAGTTAAGTGATATCTATTAAGTGTCATATTACATCGAAAAAAACATATATTAAAAATATTAAAATAGTTGAACTCTTATTTGTCTAATTATTTAACTTTCTGGTTTACCTAATGAATAAAAGGAAATTTTTTAAAAAAAAAAATCACTAACATATGAATAGAGAGTACAAAAATTTATTAACATGTAAATTGTTTCAACGTCATTTATCTTCAAAGGGTCCACATGAATCTTTAGCAAAGCTTCATGGGTTTTGTGTGTTCTCCATGCATTAACAGATGGTATCCAGAACATAGATGGTATCTCAAACTTTATTATCATCAATCATTACGAGTTATCTCGAAAGCTTTATCTTGTATTTAATCATCTTCTCTGAAACACTAATACTTTTATTACGAGTTCAATTACGACACAAATACATTATACTTATAATATAATTATACTAACATTACAATACATTATAACATGACCTAATTTAGGAATTTATAATATATATTTTTATAGAATTGATAATTATGGACATGCCTTATGTTACAAACCGACTTTAGAAATCAAATAAAATATCAATTTGAATTCATAAGGTTTATAGATTTTTTTTAAAATAAAAATCATTAAGTATTTTCAATGCATCGAGTGGATAATAGTAATACATGTATGATGTGTTAATACCTAATGGGGTTTAAAAATGAACTTTTAACACTAATGATTTTATTATAAAATTTAGTTGCAACACAAATGTATTACACTTATAGTACAAATATTATAACATTATGATATATTACAATATGACGTAATTTAGAAATTTATGAACTTTTGTTTTACGAAACATAGCATATTTCCTAGCATATATACCTTATTTTTATTTACTACAAATTTACAATTCCATCTATTCATATTTTAATATGCAAATATCTATTTCATTTATTTTCTCCAATTATGCAAGAAACTCATTTTGATGAGAATTTCTTCTATTAACGTAGGAAATCCATTTCCACAAAAACCTAGAATCAAAATTGAACAACATTGAAAAGTAACAATCTTAGTAGTAGAAGAGACGTGTACCAATGGAAAAAAAAATAGTGGAGACAAAGGGAGACACATATGAAAAAAAAAAAAAAATCAATTTGAAATCAGCACAAACCAAAACCCATTGCCCAATTTTGTTGTTTTAGATCCCATTACCCAAATCCTCAAAAAAAAAATGATATAAAATTAAACACTAATATCTTTGAAAGAGTTTTTTTTTCACTTTCTAGGTGTGAATATTGCAGAAGGATTTTAAATAAAACCCTAAAAATTGAAATCATTGTAAAATATATTTTTCAAATATTCAAAATGAAACCCTGAACAGTGAAATCATTACCAAAGGATTTCTCAAAAAAAAAAAAAAAAGTCTAACAAGATAAAGAGATTAACATACATGTGAACAAGAGTTTTCTCAAGCTTCTCCATGTCATCATTTATAAAAAAGAAAAATAACCATAATGATGATGAACGGATCAAAAGGTTAGAGATTAGGGTTTTGGGGTGGTTTACTTACTTTTATCGTCTTTTTTTTTTTTTACCATCTATGTAGGCATCAGGTGATGTTTTGTTTTATTTTTCTCAGGAGTAATATAGAAAAGAAGTCACTCAAAGGGTAAAATTATCCTCTTCAAAATTGAGTAGTGCATGGGAATTCAAAAAGTGGAAGATCCTTTGGAGGACTCATCAGCACCAGCCCACCCTATTGGCTAATTTTCCCTTTTGAGCCTGTATGACCTTTCACATTATCATGAAGGCATTGCATATATTTCTTGTTGATAGAAATGTGTCAGCTGCCATTACCTGCAATTTTGTACCTTCTTAAGTCCTATACACAACATTCTAAGGGATTGGACTTGATTTCTGCAAAATGCACCATTTGTTCACAACTATCTGCAGCTGGATATAAAAAAACTAATGATCTCAAATCCGATTCTAGCAATAGGCTTGAAGTTGTTATTTTTAATTTTGCCAGAAATCAATTTTTTTTACAGCTCATTGATATCAAATATCAACAAGTGCAATTTCCATTTTTTTATTTTTTGCAGACTCAAACAGCTGGGGATAAGGCTTTCTAACAATGAGTCATGCAAGGGGAGAAGAAGCGACCAGAGCCCTCTCTTTCTGGTACTTCCGGGTACAAGCTTTGATAAAAAGGGTTACAGAATTCTTGAAAGAGCATGCCTATTCTCAACAGAGTCCAGTGGTCCTCTGCACCAGATGCATATTACTCGAACACCATCTTAGGCCATTTTCCCTTTGCAATTGGCTCATACTCCAAAGCATTTCTAATCTCCATTTTTCAGTCAAATATGTCCTAGTGTCATCCTTATCCTATATGATAATTAATTATGTCAAATGTGCAACATACCATTTTAAATATCAATCTCTTAAATTTTTTAATACTGATAAGTCAAGGAATGTTGCGGAATTTCTGGTTAGAGTTATTATGTAGAACATTGTACAAGTACGACAGATATACTCTCTAAATTTTAATCAATCCTTACCAGAAGAGTCTCTACGTTGGCTACATTCACAGTCTAGGTGGATTTTGGAAGTAACAAAGCAATAAAACTGACACTTTTAAGCAGAACATTGCAGCAACAATAACCCATTTGTTATAGCAGTAACATTGATCTTGATGCTCTAAACTTCAGGCTGATTGCTGAGAAAGTGAAGAGAATAAAATCAAACAAGCTTGTTGACTGCATCTAAGAAACACTCATAGGGCTGAAGTTTCTACAGTATCCCTTACTAATGTGCAGCTGCAGCCTAAGGAAAGTTGGGGTTGATGCATTCAATTATCTACCTATGTGATCAAAGAGTGGTGGTTTTTGCCTAAACATGCCTGCAAATATGTATGATAGCCTCTAAAACTATTAATAGGAATATATACAAGATGTAGATGTACTACATATGATCTCACTTGAGGTACCCTGAAATTCATCATGATTGAATGATTATTAGACCACCTGAATTTGCAACCTTTTTTTTTCCAAATTAGAAACTGACTTTGCAACTTTCTCCCTGCTTACCAACAAAATGTAAAACTAGAAAGCCTGTAGGCTGTAACTAAACTCGGATTTAACACTATTTTATTTTTGTATTTACTAGAACATGGCCATGAGCAGTGATGGCACCTTTTGCAGAAATCGAGTCCAAACCTGTGACCACAGAGCATATCTGGCTTCTCATCCTCAATGTTGATCAGAACAAATAACCTTCCTTAGCCATCAAGCCAATAAATAACCTTAATAGATTATTAACCTCTTCAGATTGTTAGAAGAACTTATTCCCCTAGCACACCTCAACAGAATGGTTTAGTTGAGAGGAATAACAAAGTTCTTTAAGCAATGACACAAGTTATGCTTTATGTCTGGAATTTGCACACTCCTAGATTGAAGCTATCAACATTGCTTGTTATATTACTAATAGAGTTCTAGTTAGACCCAATATTAAGAAAATGGCAAATGAGTTGTGGTCTCGGAAGAAACCTGGTGTCAAGTACTTAATAACTATCAAATATATCCTTAGGGATGTTGAAAATCTAGGTAAAGCCGATGCAAAATCTCATTTAGGGATTTTCCTAGGTCATTCATTGAAGCGCAAAACCTATATGTTAGATATACTTGATTTTTGGAAAGTACTAGAGAAAAAAAATAATCAGAAAAATGATTTTATCATGTACGATGGAAAATATGAAAGAAAATCCAATATAATTAAAATTAGTTAAAAAAATTTACATTTTAAAATTATGTAATTATTATATAAAAAAGTTAAAATAAGTTATATGAGTTTAAAATAACATATAAAAATAATTTATCGACTTAAAAAAAATTATTAATTTTTCTTTTTTTCTTTCTATTCTTCATCTTTATTTTATTTCCCTTACATTTTTCTTAAATTTTTCAGGTACCAAATGTATTCATAGGTTGTATGACTTGAACTCTTAAATTGGCCAAGAATCTATTAAAACTTATCATTGATGATTTAGGACCTATCCATATGGATAAAAAACATTTGCTATTTATTTGACTTATGATATTTATACTTCCTTAACTCAATCTTGGTTTCTTTTTTCTTTTTTCTTGTTTTTATGTTCAAAATGACCAATATATTGACAGTGAAAGGAAATTAATAAAAGAAAATTATTTAAATTAATAAAAGAAAATGCTCACATGACATGACAGTAAAAATATATTAAATTTAATACTTAGTGAAATTAGAGATTTAGGTAGCAGGGATAAAATATTTGTAGTTACCTTACATACTACTGTAAACAATATCACAACAACTGAAAGACTAAAACATAATTTGTAATTAACATTTGATAATGGTAAAATTATTCCATGCATGTTGTTGTGCTCATATTTTTATTTTAAAGAAGAGGTGAAACTTCTAGATGATTCTTTCAAAATAAAATAAAATAAACAAAATAGAGGATATTTGTTTTTTTTATTTTTCGTTGAAAGCAATTTGCTTTAAACTTTAGATTATTTGTTTTTTTTACTTTTTCATATATTATTATAAATTTTTAACTGAATAGAAAAAGTCAAACCAAAATATTTGATTTTTTCTAGATGAAAAAAAAATATGTTAATTTTTCTTTACTTTTTAATATTTAATAAAAATAAAATATTATTGAAACAAACCACCTAATACTTAACACCATTAAGCATTATTTAGTTTTAAGTTCTATTTAAAATTAAGTAAAAAAAAAAAAACAAACAAACAAACAAACACCATAGATTAGCACATTGTAAACCTTTTAAGATATCTTTTTGAAAATTTTCCTATTTCAACAAACATATTTTATGATATATATTATCCAACCTTTCCCATTGTTGTTATATAAATAACTAATATTCATCTTGTTCACCGTAAATATTTAAAATTAGAAATATTTAATGATATAATATCTATAAAAAAAACTCTAGATTTAAATTAAAAGCTATAAATAAATAGTTAGTTATTATTTATTTTTAATTGTAAAACGAAAACTAAAGAAGTTTTATGAGAAATAAAATTATCATTATTCAATTTATTTGATTATTATAAACAAAAATATATTGATTAAAAAATATATTGATGATAGGGCGCCCATTAAACCACCAACCACAAGCTCAACGTCTTTTTCTTAAAGGAGTTTTAAAAAAATTAAAGGAGTTTAATTTTTTATTTTTTTTGTTAAAGAGAAGATGATAATAAGTATTCTCCAAACAACTTATCGAAATTGCAAAAATATTTTAATCATGATGCAATAGCATATGAAGCCATAGTGAGAGAAATTTTGTAAATGTAATTATTATTTAATAAATAAAATTGTAGCTTTTTTTTTAATTAAATTTGTGTTTCTCCATAGCCTTCAAATAATTATAAAATAAATTAGTTTAGTATTGAAAATTCTAGCAAAAATAAGTTTGGCATATTGGGGCCCATCTTCTTCCTTAATAGGCTTAGGTCAAACTTTAGGCCAATGGGCCCTCTGGAACATGCTTATACCTTCATCCATGCTTATACCTTCATTTTTTTTTTTAGTTTAAGGTAAATTTCAAAAAGAAGGAACAGAGGAGAAGAAGAAGAAGCTGTTGAGAAGGAGATTTTTTTTTTTGTATATTCTATTAACCATCCTAGAGAGTTTTCAAAGAAAGAAATATACATGGCACTACAAGACAAAGAGAGCTCACACATTTTGTACAGGTGTCATGTGAGAATATCATATAACTAATCCCCACTAAGCAATACATTATTAGTTCTAACATCCCCCTCAAGATCATGGATCTTGGAGAAATGTGAGCTTGCTGCACAATGCAAGAAACCTGTGTAGGTAGTGTTCTAGTCATTATATTAGCAAGTTGGGATTCAAATGGAGTGAAGTGAACAACCAAGGAGCCAATGGAAACCTTTTCATGAACAAAATGATAGTCAATCTCCACATGTTTTGTTCGAGAATGTAAAATGGGATTGACAGCAACATAAGTGGCACTAATATTATCACAAAACAACAATGGTGGAGGGGAAAATGAGATTTGCAATTCATAAAGAAGAGACTCCATCCAAGTTAACTCAGCAACAGCATTGGCTAATCCTCTATACTCAGATTCTATGCTTGAATGAGAAACCACTTTCTATTTGGAGGAGCTCCAAGAGATCAAGTTTGAACCAAGTAATGTGTAGTAGCCACTAGTACTCCTCCTATCATCAGGGTATAAGGCCTAATCAACATCGGTATAATATGTCAAGCAAAGATCTAATGAAGTAACAATGGAGATGCCATGAGAAACAATGCCATGTAAATACTAAAGAATCCATTTCACTGCTTTCTAATGTACATCAGTAGGACAATGCATAAATTGACAAAACTTGTTTACTGCAAAACAAATATTTGGACAAGTAACGATGCAATATTGAAGAGCTCCAACCATACTGCAGTAGAGAGTAGGATCCTTAAGAGGTTGGGCTTCATGGATGGACAACGTGTTATCACAAGCCATTGGATTAGGTAATAGCTTAGAGTGTACCATAGAAGCTTTAGCTAAAAGATTTGATATTTACTTCATCTATCTAAGATACAAAGAATTTCCTATTTGATGAGGTTCAATACCATGAAAAAAATGGAGATCATCAAGAGTGATCTTTAAGTGCAAACTAAGAGTGAAGAGTGGAAATCAGATTAACTATCAATTGAGAATCAGTTCCTGTGAGCAATATGTCATCCACATAAATAAAAACAACCAACATATTAGCACCAAATTGAAAAAGAAACATGGAGGAATCAACTTGAGACTGTTTGAAACCCAAACTAGTCAATGAGGAACTAAGTTTAGTATGTCAGGTTTGTGGTGCTTGCTTAAGACCATAAAGAGCCTTTTGCAACTTACACACATAAGACGGGTTGTTGGAATCAAAAGAGCTGAGAGGTTGCACCATAAACACATCTTCTCCCAAGTCACCATGTAGGAAAGCATTGCATACATCCAATTTCTTATTGGGTCAATTCCTAGACATAGTTTGATCCTGCATTTTCACATACATTCTCACTCAATGGCAAAACTCTCTTTTTGTTTGTGAAAAACTAATTTTATAAATAACGGAGTCGCCACTTATTTTTATTTTATTTTTTTAAAGGGAAAACAAAATAAAAAAGAAAAACTCTAAAAAAAAAAAAAAAGACAAGTCTGTGAAAACCAAATTGGGTCTGGGGGTCAGGTTTTGGGAAGGTACGGTGAAGAACCGTAATACCTCTCTAAACCCTAAAAGTTAGGTCTCTATTAAGTAAGTTGAGATAATTGTGAGAATTAATTGATTAATTCATGGATACAATGAACTAAATAGGCACATCAACACAATTCATCAATTTAATAAAGAAAAGCATACCTGATTTGCATTCCAAGTGCTTCCGGAAAACAAAAAAGTTAAATAACAAGCAATAGCATCACATTGCATTCTAAGCAGTCACATATTCCATAACAAGTCAAATTTCATATCATACAATCTCAACACAACAAGCAAACACTAATAGACAATGTTCAATCACAAGCTTTAATTTAAATATATGGTGAAGAAAAGGTTTGTGTAGCTGGTTTAGCGTCTTAAAGTGTTTTCAAATAAATGAGATTAATTCACAAATAATAATAATGAATTCAAAAAGGAATAAAAAACTAAACTTATATATAATCAATGGTAAACTTATTCACAAGTGGGTTCTTTACAGAAAAAATCAGCAAATGATCAAAACAAGGGATTTTATAAAATAAATCTAAAACAAATATCTAGAAGTTAAGTTTTATCATGAAAATTTTCAAAGGATATCTTCTATATGTCTAGTTCATCATCCAAGTGATCAAATTAATTAACTAGCCCTGATTTAGTACTAGATTTCGTAATGATATTAATAGGTCCAGCACAAAGCATCTTTTTAAGGTATTCAACAATTGATTTTTTTTAATTAATTTACAGATGTCCTACAATCATAAAAAAAATTCATACAACTATATTGATATGTATAATTTAAATGAAAAATAATTTCAGGAAAATATCACATTCCTAACATATTTAAAAATAAATAAACATCTCTCAGTTCTAGAAAAGTTCTTGTGCAGTGGGTGCAAGAAGAAAAAATCATATCTCTCTTTTTAGGAATTATTTATTAATATTTTATGTATCAAAAGTTAAATTTCAGAAGTCTATAAAAATTCTCAAAGAAATTAAAGATATCTTTTAGTAATTTAATTTTGCAAAACAAGATTGAGAATAAAAAATAGAGTGAAAACTGAACCTTCTGAAAGATCGATTTATATCTTCTAATTGAGAAATTATTTTTGACTAAAATAAAATTTTAAAATTAAATTCAAAGAGTCTATTATATCATGGAATAATTAGAAAATTTTTAAAGAGTTTCTAAATGGTCGGATTCTAGTTTACAAGTTCAAATATGCAGTGAGTTGTCAATAGTGTCAATAGAAATCCATATTTTGGAAAATTTTATATGTAGGGATCCTATTAAATCCCATGTTAATTTCCATGAATTTGTTCACAATGGCTCCATTGATTGGAGCTATGAATTTTAATTCATGTGTATTTAAAACCAAAATTCATTTTAAAACCTTTTCAAAAGTTACATACAAAATAAAATGGCCAGCATTGTCTTTTTGAGAAATTGAAATTTCATACTTTAAGGGATCAAGATGAATTTTAAATGAGTTTAAAGATTGATTTTGTTATGAAAGTGATATTAAAATAATTTTCTAAAAATATTAATTCACATAGATTTTTAAACTTGGATCACCAAAAAAATATAAGTGTGCATGTGTGAATTACTTTTAAAAAAAATTAGATAAATCAAGTTTTCATGAATCAAAATTAAAAGAATTTATTCAAAGCCAATTGTCATGTAATTCTCCAATAGCTTACATTGATAAAATGGAATTTTTTGGGTTTAAATTAAAGTTTCATAATGTATTTTTATTTTTCATTAATTTTCACAATTATGATTGAGTTTAAAACATGGTCACATTTTAGTTTTGGAACACTTTTATAGCAAAAGATTGTTATCATACTTGAACAAAACTTATGTCTTTGTATCATTCTATTTGTTTATATAACTTTTCAAATTAGACAAACATATTTGCCAAAACAATCCATAGAAATTTCCAAATTGTACATTGATATATTCTATTATATAATTACATTAATATATAACCATCAGCTTGGCATTTTATAGACTAATATTAATACTTAATTACAAGAACAAAATATCCATACATCCTTTTATACAATGGTGTTCATCAAGAGTTATATCCTATTTTATTTAATTCACACATCATTTTTTCAATAGTTCATTACAAATTAATTACATTGTATACATTTTTCCATTATAATTTATTTTGTATTTTAGTTAAACGTCTTAAAAAGATTAAATTATCATGTAGAACGCATCCAATTGACAAGTTGATATATTATATAAAATGCATCTAAAATGGAGTTAAGTCACTGTTATGGAACGTGTCAATCTAAGTTATAATTAACATGACTTCTATTAGAAAACCATGAAATGAAAGAAAAGACAATGAATTAATACAAACTACATATAATGTTAATTATGGGCAATATAATCTGATGGCATGTTATCCTTTTTTCTAAAACAATTCAAAAACTAAATTATTGATGGGATGAATCACTGGAAAACAACTAAAAAAGACACTATCAGGTTTTTAGATTATAAATCAAAACGTATTTTTAAGCATATATATTATTAAACAACAAACACGTATGACCTTTCTTACATCCACACCAAGTCACTATTCCTATGATCTAATAAAAGAAACATGAGAAAGTGATTTAAAATTGGAGAAAATAATAATAACCTGTGCCTAATCATGTTCTGAAGCTGATGGAATGGATGTATTATAGCTAATCCTCTCACAGTGATGAAGATAACAAATAGCGATGAGGTGATTCTCTGGTGAAGACCTCGGTGTACGGAACAGCAAACTTCGATGGTGATGAACTGCTCGGCAGTAGTGAAGATGTAGTTCCCTGAAATGAAGACGTCCGATGATGAGAAGAAACTCCTCTGGAGATGAGTAAGCCGGTTGTGCTGAAGGTGCAACAGGAAATCAGTTTGATGAGGATTAATATGGCATTGCAGGTGTTTCTTGTTTTGGTGGTGAGCGAATGATTGAGACGAGCTAACTGGAGAGTGGTGAAGCCTTTGCGATTCTCCAATGGAGGGTTTAGGTGCATGAAACTACCAAGTTTCCAATGTTGAAATGTCGGGTTGATCCGAGAGAAGGTGCGTTGCTGATGAACTCCTCCAGAAAGGGATAGGTAATGATCTCCAGTGGCAGTCCTTTTTTCCAGGTCGGTGGTGGGTAGGTGACGATCAACTATGAAGATGGCGCTCACGGTTATAAAGAATGACGTCCTTACTACTAAAACTCTCCAGAAATATAGAACCAGTATGTATCAATGGAGATCTTCCTTTGCTGATGGAATTTCCCTAGCCGAACTGACCTCTGAATGAGTGTGTAATGCTCCCATGGTTCTCCTGAAGCTCCCGGAATCCTTTAGAACCCAAAACGGTTCTGTTGTCATGCTTCTTTTGTTCCCTTTTGGTTCCTCTATTGATGTTGATGCAGGTATACCTTAAACAGATGCCTCAAGATTAATCTGTGGCGATGATCATATGAATCAGCTGGAGATCATGTTGCTAATGATGCCATGCGAGAGACTGTGCGCTGATGCAGATGATGGTGACTCCATGCCAATGATCTACTGATATTCACCAAAATGTTGTACTGTTGACGAATTCTCTGGCAGAACGGATCTACCTTGGTGAAGCTGGTCCCTTGCTCTAACGCTAGATATGTGGTGATCCTGTGCGTGATAAGGTGAAGAAGATTCTGTGAGACGCCATGGATAAAGACATCATCACAAGTGAGTTGCAGAAATAATCCAGATTACAAGCGTCGATCTAGTGTTGCAGGAGATGAAGTCTGCTCCTCCAAGAATGCCAAAAAGAGCTTCTCATCGGTGATGAAGTCTCCTTTCCAATAGTGCCAAATGTTAGGTTTACAAAAAGAATAGGAAAATAAGAGCCTGTTTATTCCTTTGTGATTCATTGTATTACATACAAGTTACAAGAGGTATGTGTGAGCTGTAAATTACCACTAAGATTGGTAGTAGAAGATTGATAGAGAATATGGATATTATAGTCAAGATTGGTAGATAATATGGGTAGTGTTTGCTACCAAAAATATATGGATCAACAGGTTTTTCTTTCATGCCCCCGCAAGATTGAGCTTCCATCTTGGAATGATAATTTAAAAACCGAAGGCGATGTAAGGGCTTTGTGAGAGTCAACGAGTTGATCAGAAGTATGAATATGAGAAACACGTAGCAACTTCTTGGACACTTGATCACGAACAAAGTGGAAATCAATGGCAATGTGTTTCATGCGAGAATGAAAGATAGGATTGGCACACACATATGTATCACCCACATTGTCGTAGTAAATTGTTGGAGTAGAGGGAGATTAGGCCTGAAGTTCATAAAGTAGGTTTTGCACCCAATTGATTTCAGCTGCGGTGGTAGCAATAGCTCAATATTCCGCTTCAGTGGAGGATCAAGCCACTATTTTTTGTTTCTTAAAGCTCCAACTAATTGGGTTATACCCAAGAAACATAACATAGGCTGATGTGGAAGTGCGATCATCAGAGTTTCCCACCCAATCAGCATTTGCAAAGGCATGGAGGTTGAGTGGCAAGTGCGTTCGAAGAAATAGGCCAAGATGAATAGTGCCTTTGAGATATAGAAGAACCCTCTTAACTGCAGACCAATGAGTAGTGGATGGGCAGTGCATGAACTAAGAGAGCTTGTTCACTGTAAAAGAGATATCAGGTCAAGTGAGAGAGAGATGCTGCATAGAACCAATGACTTGACGGTATTTAGTGGGATCAGCTGGAGGGGCCCCATCATGCAACTTAAGGGACATAGTGGAGGAGATTGGGGTGGAAACTACATTAGCACCAAGCATATTATGTTTCTCTTGTAGGTCACGAATGTACTTGTACTAAGAAAGGAAGAGGCCAGAGGAAGTATGCCAAAGGACCAAGATCTTTGAGGGAAAAGCAATGAGCCAAGGTGGTAATAAACCGTTGGACCTGTTGAAAGGAGGTGCCAGTGATGATGATGTCATCCACATAAACAAGAAGGAACGCAGTGAACTCTTTTTGGCGATGGATGAAAAGTGAGTTGTCAGACTTGGAGATGATGAACCCAATCGATAGTAAGAAATTTCGGAGTTTTGTGTACCATGCATGTGGTGCCTGACGAAGACCATAGATAGCTTTCTACAATTTGAAAACATGCTGTGGGAATTGAAGATCACGAAATCCTTATGGTTGCTGCATAAAAAAAATAAAAAAATAAAAAAAATAAAAAAATCTTTAGTTAAAGTCCCCTGCAAAAATGCATTGTTAACATCCAATTAACGTAAAGCCCAACCATAAGTGACAGCTAAGTGAAGAAGGATTCGAATTGTTGTTGGCTTGACCACTGGACTAAAAGTGTCTAAGAAATCAATTCCAGGTCTTTGATGAAAGCCTTTAGCAACAAGGCGAGTTTTATATCGCATTACTAAGCCATCAGGGTTCCGTTTAATACGAAAAATCCACTTGCACCCAACAATGTTTTGTGTGGGGTTAAGAGGAACAAAGGTCCAGGTAGAGTTACGAACTAGGGCATCAAATTCCTCACTTATTGCTTGTTGCCAATGAGGAATTTTTAGGGCTTGGGAGACAATTGTGGGTTCAAAGGACTCATTGGATGAAGGGGTGGTGGCACTCAAATTGAGAATTTGTTTGGGTTTAAAAATATTATTTTTGGCTCTGGTAATCATGTTGTGACCATGGTGTGGGGAGGAGGAGTTGTTTTGGTGAGAGGGATATAATAAAGGAGAATTGGGGGACTGACTTACTTATGAGGAGTCATACAAGTGGCCAACATTAGTACGAGATGAAAAAGTGGAGTCTAAGTGAACCAAGTCATTAGGTGGATAGTGAGTGATGTGTGGTGGGTTTGTGTTTGGTGAACGAGATGATAATGTATGGGTATGCGGAATTGGAAAGTGGGTAGGTTGGTCAAGGAGAGACCATTGGGAGAGGCTTGTGTTTGTAACCCTATCTGCCTTTAATGAGAGATTATGAAAAAGGAATTCTGATTCCACAAATGCAACATGACAAAAGACAAAGAGTTTATGGGACACAGGATCAAAGCAACAATAAGCATTATGTTCTAAGGAATAACCAATGAACACACAAGGAGGAGAATGAGGATCAAGTTTATAAGACGTATAAGGACGAAGCCAGGGGTAAGACAAGCATCCAAATACTCGCAATTTGGTGTAGTTGGGACGTTTCTTGAAAAGTTTTTCAAAAGGAGATTGGTGACCCAAAATTGGAGTTGGCAGCCTATTAATAAGATAGGTTGTTGTTTGGAATGCAAAAGTCCAAAAGTAAAGTAGCATTGACGCATGATGGAGAAGAGCAAGTCCAGTTTCAAACACATGACGATGTTTACGTTCTGTTGTACCAATGACTTGGGGTGTATGAGGTGGTGACTTAAGATGTTGAATACCAAACTGAGAAAGGACATGACTGAGACTTTGATACTCTCCACCACCATCAGAATAAATTGTTTGTATGGTGGTTGCAAAGTAATTTTCTACAATAGTTTTGAAACGTTCAAAGATAGAAATGACATCAAATTTATGTTTAAGTGGATAGAGCCATGTATATTTTGTAAAATAGTCCACAAAAATTACATGATAATGATAATGATCATATGAAATTATTGGTGCAGGACCCCAAACATTTGTGCAAATAATTTCTAATGGCCTAGTACACGAGATTGATGAGGCGCCAAAAGGCAATTTGTGACTTTTATTACTAAGGCAAGAGTCACAATGAGAAGAGAAGATACGAGGTGCAGACACAAGTAAAGTTTGAGTAGAAACTAACTTGGTGAGGACTTGAGATGAGGGGTGACCAAGACGAAAATGCCAAGACTTCATGGTGGGTTTGTTGGCAAGAAAGGCATGTGGTTTGGTTGTGGAGGTTGTGGATGATGTTGGCCACTCGTAGACATTTCCTTTATTCTGGCCTTGCACCAAGGATGCCCCCGTGCTCAAGTCCTTCATAATAAAAAAATTAGGAAAAAATTCAATAGATGTGTTATTTTGATGGCAAAATTGAGAAACAGAAATAAGGTTTTTTTTAATCAAGGGTGCACACAAAACATTGTCAAGCAAAAAAGTGGTTGTGGGTGCTTCGATTGTGGTGGAACCGACATGAGTTATAGGAATAACATTACCATCGCCAATCATAATATCCTCATTACCACCATAATCAGAGTGTAGTGAAAGATTTTGAAGATCCGAAGTGATGTGATGAGAGGCACCCGAGTCAACTATTCAAGTGTCACTGTCGTTGGCTTGATCCCTGGCCATGTAGTTGGCTTGAGGTGAGAAGCGTGGTGGTGGTCGGAAACGACATACCTTGGCACTGTGGCCAGCTTTGTCACATAGTTGACAAATAATTCGGTGTTGATTGGTACCATTGTTGGGACGCCAAGAATACTGTGAAGAATTGAAATGGTGTTGGGGATGGTGATTTCCTTAATTGGAGAATTTCTAATTACCTTGAACAATCTTTTTTCCCTGACTGTCAAAGATATTTCTATTGCCAAAGTTACTAGTTGATTCTTTATTGTTGAAATTGCCTCTCGGATTTCCACCAGATTTTTCACTATTTCCTTTATGATTAGAGAATTTGTGATGAAACCGAACAGTGATTGGTGGAGTTTTCCTACTGGTGTCATCTTGCTTCAAAAGAGTTTCTTGATCCTGTAATTTGTCATGAAGTTCTTTAAATTTCATTGGTGAGTCTCTAGATCGAATGGCAGCACTAATTTCTTTAAAATCATTGCCCAACCCATTGAGAACATTGAGGATAATTCCATTTTCACTTAGAGGATACCCCATGAGAGCAAGATCATCGGTAATGATTTTGATGGTCTACATGTATTCAGCAATGGATTGAGAACCCTTTGTTGTCTTCATCAAAATATTACGTAAACTAAGCATTCTGGTTCGTGATTGGTTTGCAAAGGTGGTCTCTAGTTTCTGCCATGCTTCATGAGAAGTTGTTGCAGAGGAGATAAGTGGGGCAACAGCCCATGTGACTGATGCAAGAATGGCATGGAGAATGAGACGATCCTGTCGTTTCCATAACTTGCACTCGGGATTGGAAATAGGCGTTGTAGAACCAGATTGTAGGATGGTTTCGGGAGGACAAGGAGTTGTGCCATCGAGGAAGCCCAACAGATCATATCTAAATAGAATATTAGTGAATTGGGCTCTCCAAGATGCATAGTTCATTTTGCTGCAAGTATGGCTCTGATACCATGTTAGGTTTACAAAAAGAATAGGAAAATAAAAGCCTATTTATTCCTTTGTGATTCATTGTATTATATACAAGTTACAAGAGGTATGTGTGAGTTGTAAATTACCACCGAGATTGGTAGTAGAAGATTGATAGAGAATATGGATATTACAGCCAAGATTGGTAGGAGATTGGTAGATAATATGGGTAGTGTTTGCTACCTAAAATATATAGGTCAACGGGTTTTCCTTTCACCAAAAAGGTATTCTCTGTCGGTGATGAAGTCTCCTTTTTTCGCCTCAGAAGTCTCTGGATCTACAGTTGTTACTCACTCCCAATGTGGTGTGCACGCTCCCTCGACAAAAAGATTTCTCTTTTGGAGACTTCCCCAAGAACAGCCTCACTGAATGCATGGCAGTTGACAAACGTCACTGGCAGTAGCTTCCTTTGCATGGCCTGTGGTGATGCTCCCCGTGTTCACTTGTTCTTCACTCCTAATTCTCCTTTCTAGAGGCTTCTCAAAACCAGCGTAAAAAAAAAAAACCCCCCACAAGCATGTGATAGCATGCCTAAGATGCATGCATGAACTCCCAACTGGCATGGTTCTTATGTCCTCCTCCATGTGACCTTTCAAAGAAAGCCTATGTATTAGTATCCTGAATGTAAATCACACACTAACCAAAATCCAAATTCATTTCATGCAAAATTTAAATACATTAGCATGCAATTAAAAATTAATAATAAATTTTATGTAACCAAAAATTAAAATCAAAACTATGTCATTAACAATTAAAAATATCAAACTAGTGTAATTAAATATCCTTATACACAAAAAATCAAATTATCTGTTACATGTAATCAAATATTGGAATGGCTCATACATAACCAAAAATCAAAATCAAATCCAACTTATCTAATCTTAAAACTTTGCCCTAGAAAAACTAAGTCAGATCTAAATATTCTAAAAGAAACTCAAACAAACTAAATCGATCCTAAAAAAAAAAAAAAACAAAGGTCACTAAGCAATCACATCAAGGATCCTTGAAAAGTTTCACAAGATATCTCCAAATATAGTAACCAAAAAGTCATAGTGGACCACCAAAAAGAGCTTAAAAATAGCTCAAAAAAGACCATACGATCACAAACAAGTAACAGAGAATATTGAATGATGGCGAACTTGAGTATCATGTACCAAGATGAAAAAATGGAGAGTCTACACAGCCAAAGTCAAAACAATCAGAATTGTGATAGGCTTAACCACTGAACTAAAGGTCTCAAAATAATCCAATCTAGCATTTTGGGGATAACCATTAGTAACCAAATGAGCCTTATGTCTCTTGAGACAACCATTTGGTTTGAGCTTAACCTTGTATACTCATTTACAGCCAATGGGTTTTCAATTAGATGAGACAAGTACAAGAGACCGAGTGTCATTAGCTTGCAAGGCATCAAACTTAGCTTGCATTGCTTGTTGACACACAGAATGTTGAGAAGCTTATTGGTAAGTGGTAGGCTCAATCATAATGGAATTTGAGGTAGTTGAAGTGGAGAGGTTATACAATTTAAGCTTATGAATATCATGTTTAGACCTAGTGACCATGGGGTGAATGTTGGAGGAAGTAGGAGACCGATGTATGATGAGACATTGTGGAGAAATTGACATATCAGAAGGACACAATGGTGATATAGTAGAAGAATGGAAATTAGAAGGAGAAAAATGGGGAGAAAAATAAAAATTAGAAAGGAATTTTGTGTTGGTAAAGGATGAAGAAGAGAATAAGAGATAGAATGATGGTTATTGGGTAGGTTGGAAGAGGAAACAAAAAAAGGAGCAGTAGGAGAAAGTGGTCTAGATTGGAAAGATGAAGATGAGGATTGTGGACTAGTGGTTGAAGGAAAAGGAGCAAGAAAAAAAAGGAATATATATAGGATGAGAGATAATAGATGAGGAATATGTGGGCTAAAAGTTTTTGAAAGGAAAAACCAATTCATTAAATACAGCATGTCTTGAAACATAGATATGACCAATAGAAACATCAAGACACAAGAAACAATTATGTTGAGAATTGTTACCCAAAAAAACACAATCAGTTGATTGTGGTTGCAACTTATGAGAGTTTTACAATCAACAGTAAGGTAAACGTGCAGAACCAAAAATTTTGAAGGAGTTGTAATTAGGAATTTTCTAAACAATTATCTCAAAGGGGCTTTTGAAGTTAAGAACAAGTATAGGAAGCCTATTGATAATATGAACAACAGACTAAAATGGATTTTGAATTAGAGAAGTAGGATGGGTGTTTGAAGTGTTCTTGTTATGATGAGAGGCAGTCAACTGAGCTTAAGCAATATGAGCTTGAATTTGAGCATTGTTGGCTTGCATAACTATATGTTGTTGCTCAAGTTGAAACTTGTAGCTCAAAACAAACTATATATCTCTTCCAAACTAGGCAAGTCAAATCGATTATTCATAGAGGTGACAAAGGCATTATACTCTTAATCAAGACCATTAAAAATGTAAATCAACTTATCCTTTATTGAAATTGGTTCTCCAATGGTAGCTAAGCTATTACATTGCCCCTTAATCCTTTGAATATAATCCAAGGCAGACATATCTCCCTTCTTTAGAGATTGAAGTTGGGCACGTAACACAAGAAGTCTAGTAATTGAAGCTAAGGCATAGATTTGACTTAATGCTAACCATATTTCATTGGCATTATTATATCCAACTATTTGGGTCATTACATTCTTAGATAAGGGTGCATAGAATCAATTCATGATAAGTCTATTGTACTTTTGCCATAGAGAGTATGTTGGATTGATAACAACCTGCTGGTTATCAAGAAACTTTAGAGGACAAGGGTGGGTGTTGTCGAAAAAACATTCTAACCCGTTTGCAATCACAACGTTGAGCTTAATAGTAAGTGGTTGATTTGGAGATGGAAATGAGGTTTGAACAAGAGGAAGAGCATGAGCTCCAATGAGTTGATTTTGGGAATTTGCTTGAGCTTGTATTTAATGAATTTTAGTAGTAAAAATATTTGTAAGATTAATAGAGGAAGTATTCTTAGGTATATTTCCGATTGTGGCCATTTGGATCGAATAAAGAAAATTATAATACTAAGATAAATTTCAAAAATAAGGAACAGAGGAAAAGAAGAAAAAGCTTTTGAGAAAGGGATTTATTTTCTATATATTCTATTAACCATCATAGAGGGTTGTTATAGAGAGAAATATATATGACACTACAAGACAAAGAAGGCCCACACGTTTTATACTGGTGTCATGTGAAAATATCCTATAACTAATCCCTACTAAGCAATACATTATTAGTTCTAACAATTTAGGTTAATTTCATTCACATCCTCAAAGTTTAGTGTAAATATACTAAGTTCCTATTGGTTTCAAATTTTATCAATTAGTACCCTTAAATGTATTCCATACATATAATTTATTTTTTTAGAAAATTGCTAAACGCATTGTAGACATAAAAAAAAATAAAAAATAAAAAAAAAAAAAAGTGGATTAAATTACCACTAATTTGGTCTTCAAAATGAATAAATCAAAAAAAAAAATCCTCTTAGGGATAAGTTTCCCTAATCTCCAACTATAAAAAGGGTAATAATAATAATAAGAAAATTATTATTATTATTATTATTATTATTATTATCTTGTTGGTAAAACCTCCGGGAGAAGAAAAAAATTGCTAAAATCAAGGAACTAAATCCCTTGAATTAAGCAACTAAAATTCGGGAATTTGAAATTCAAATTCTCTATCTTCACCTATAAATAGAGGTGTCTTCTCTCAAGAAGAGGGGAAGAAATGGAGAAATCAGAAAAATCCAAAAAGGAAAATCCTAAGGACAAAATCCAAAGGTAACTTCGTACGGAAAAAGTGTAAGTTCGGTAAACGGCAAAAGAACTACTATACATGCGTTTTTCGCCATTCAACAAGGTCATTCGGGAATAAACCACTTGTGGTCCTCGATTGATCTTCGAAATCAAGAAAATGACATCGTTGTCTTCCAAAGTGTGATCAAGGCAAAAAAAAATCAGAGGGAAAATATTCTTTTAGAAAGAATATTATTTTTGAGATTGTACCCAGAATATTTTAATTTCAATAAATATTTTGTTCGCATTATTTTTCCTATTTGTTTTGATAATTTTGCATAACCAAATTTTACGAAATTTGTGCATACAAATTTCTGGCACGCCTGGTAGGACATCTCTGCCTTTCATCTCTTTTGTTAGAAGATTGATCTCCACTACGTCAATGGCACCCAAAAGAACTCAAGTTGTGCATGTCAACAAGGGCAATGACAAGATCGTCATTGCACAATCAACACATGACACCGCTATGGGCCCCATGACTCATAGCAAAGCAAAATCAACATCTTCAATCTCAACAAAACAAACAAGTGAGTCTGCTTGTTTGGTAAAATAGGTAAGAACACGTGATGAGCACCAACCAGTCATCACCTTGGTCTCTTTGGAAGCAAAAAGCCATAGTCCTCGTAGTAGGGGAAAACTCCCTTCAACACTACAAGACTTTGGGGATTAATCTCTTTGCTCTGTTATCGATGCCAACTCTAGCATCAGCTCACACTCAGAATCGCCAATTGGAATGTCAAATGAGGAAAACTACTTCAATCGTTCCGACTCTTTTACTTCTCCTTTCTCGATGACTATGCTGGTGATGACAACCGACACTACATCCGTAAAGGAACAATTAGCAAAGATGGCTCGCATCATCGCCAAACTCACCAAGATGGTTGAAGAGAAGGATATGCAGATAGCCTTCCTCATAAACAAGGTTAAGGCACAAGTTCAAAATACGAGTGAGTCAAGTCAAGGACTCAACCACCTTTCAAATGTTGCATCTCTTCTTGATAAAGCACCACATACGTATAGGACAATGCAAGTTGAGAGACAAACGGTTGAATCCGCCTTAGTGGCATCATTATCTGTCCAACAACTTCAGGACATGATAACTAACACCATTAAAGTGCAATACGGTAGACCCTTACAGAGTATGCTCATGTACTCTAAACCTTACACTAAGAGGATTGATAACCTATGTATGTATGTGGGTTATCAACCTCCAAATTTTCAATCATTTAACGACAAGAGAAATCCAAAACAACATGTTGTCCATTTCGTTGAAACCTGTAATAATGCAGGTACAGATGGTGACTTATTAGTTAAACAATTCGTATGTTCTCTCCAAGGGAATGCTTTCGATTGGTACATAAACCTTGCGCCTGAGTGTATCAATAGTTGGGACCAAATGGAACATGAATTCCTCAACCGTTTTTATAACACTTGACGAACTATAAGCATGATGGAGCTTACTAACACTAAGCAATGGAAAGACTAGTCGGTTGTAGACTATATCAACCGTTGGCGTTCCTTAAGTTTTAAAATTATGCTTAAAGTTTTAATTAAAAAAAAATTATAAAAGACAAAAATGAAATCAAGCTTACTTTTAATGTAAGGGTAAATTTCATCCATCTCTCCTAAGTTGTGGGCTAAATATGCTTAACAACCATGAATTTAAAATGTCAAATATCTTCCTTATTTTGAATCTAAAAGGAGAGGGTTGGAGGAAGGTGTGAGTGAAAACAACAAACAAAAAGGATAAGGGATATATCTAACAAAATTTCAAATTAATTGTGGCTAGATGTGTTTAACCTTAACCTTAGGGAAGATGTGACACCCCTAACCTAAGACCAAGGGCACCATGGTCATTTCACATGTCAAACTTGAGATCCTGACACATGAATGACATTGACTAACAAATCCAACATGTAACTAGTTGATAGTTACCTCAAATTGATCCAAAACAATAATTAGAGCATAATTCAAAAACTATAAATTTCTAATTCAAAAATAATTAAAATATTTGAACAAGAAATTCAATTATTATCCCAAACACTTAAAAGAGTTCTAAAAATCAATACTGAAATCAAACTTCACCCTCTTAACTATTCCCTAAGAAAATCTTGGGGATGGAGATTTGGAGAGACTCGGCCCATTTAGCCTTAGCCCATGTTTTACAAGGATAGCTTCAACATATTACAAAGAAAAAATCAATTCAACTCAACAAAATACACAAACACTTGAGATGGAAACCCCTCATCTTAGAAATACAAAGAAATGGAAGAGAGTAGAGAAAATGTAGCACAAAAAGGCTTTTAAATGGTTGAAGTTGAAGGAATCATCCGCTAAGCTTCATTTTCACACGTGAATCAACACTCTTGAACCATAGGAAATGCCCAGAAGACGAGCCCCCTGGTTTTCTCTCCTCTCCTTTTCACTTTCCACGTTCTCACCAAACACTGGCCTAGATGCTGTCAGTATTGGGATTAAAAAAGCGGCCACGAAAGTGGCCCAATATGAGGGCTTAAAAGAAAATATTCTCATGGGCTGAAACCCTTATATGGGCTAAGCCTAATAATATATACTTAAAGGGTCATAGTTGACGGTCCAAAGCCGAGGAGGGATGCTTAAGAGGTCATTGTCAAGAAGGAGAAGAGGGTGTGTGCTTAAAGAGGTCATTTTCAAGAGAGAGCGATTTTCTTCTGGTGGGTCATTCTCAAGAGGGAGAAATCCAGGGAGGGAGAAGAGATATCCACCTCCTAAGGCGACAACAAAGAAAAGAAAAAGGAAAATGAGAACAGGTGCTTAAAAGGATAAGAGGGTGTGTGCTTAAAGGGTCATCGTCAAGAGGGAGCAATTTTCTTCTCGTGGGCCATTCTCAAGAGGGATAAAACCAAGGAGGGAGAAGAGATATCCACCTGTCAAGGTAACAAACAAAACAGAACAGGTGCTTAAATGGAAGAAAGGGTGTGTGCTTAAAGGGGTCATTGTCAAGAGGGAGAGATTTCCTCCTTTCATTGTGAACAAAAGAAAAGAGAAAAGGGTATTTGAAGGGGTCATTGTCAAGAGGGAGCTGGAAAGGGTGCTTAAAGGGTTCATTCTCAAGAGGGAGAATAGATATTTACGTTAAGAGGTCATAGTTGACAGTCTAAAGCCAAGGAGGGAGAAGAGCCATCCAACTGCCAAGGTAACAAAAGAAAAGAGAATTGGGTGCTCAAGGGGTCATTGTATAGAGGGAGCAATTTTCTTCTCGTGGGTCATTCTCAAGAGGGATAAAACCAAGGAGGGAGAAGTGATACCCACCTGTCAAGGTAACAAAACAAAACAGAATAGGTGCTTAAATGGAGGAAAGGGTGTGTGCTTAAAGGGGTCATTGTCAAGAGGGAGAGATTTCCTCCTTGTCATTTTGAACGAAAGAAAAGAGAAAGGGTGCTTGAAGGGGTCATTGTCAAGAGGAGCTGGAAAAGGGTGCTTAAAGGGTTCATTCTCAAGCGGGAGAAGAAACATTTACATAGTTGAAAGTCTAAAGCCAAGGAGGGAGAAGAGCTATCCAACTGCCAAGGTAACAAAAGAAAAGAGAATTGGGTGCTTAAGGGGTCATTGTCATGAGGGAGAAGAGGGTATGTGCTTAAAGGAGTCATTGCCAAGAGGGAAAAGAGGGTGTGTGCTTAAAGGGGTCATTGTCAAGAGGGAGAGATTTTCTCCTCGTCATTTTGAACGAAAGAAAAGAGAAAGGGTGCTTGAAGGGGTCATTGTCAAGAGGGAGCTGGAAAAGGGTGCTTAAAGGGTTCATTCTCAAGCGGGAGAAGAAACATTTACATAGTTGAAAGTCTAAAGCCAAGGAGGGAGAAGAGCTATCCAACTGCCAAGGTAACAAAATAAAAGAGAATTGGGTGCTTCAGGGGTCATTGTCATGAGGGAGAAGAGGGTGTGTGCTTAAAGGAGTCATTGTCAAGAGGGAAAAGAGGGTTTGTGCTTAAAGGGGTCATTGTCAAGAGGAAAAGGAGATATCGACCTTAAAGGGTCAATGTTGACAGTCCAAAGCCAAGGAAGGAGAAGAGATATCCACCTCAAGGGGTCGTTATCAAGAGGGAAGGATTTTCTCAGTCAAGGGGGAGGGATTCTCCTTGTTGGTTCTCCTAAAGCAAGGAGGAGGGAAAGAATTATAAAGCAGGGGGTGGCCGGGGCTTTGGAACTTCAAGAATTCTGAAGCCCAAGATTTATAATTGAGGTTAGTCCATCTGAAACATTCGTTATTTTTTCTTTTGATTTCAAGCTTTTGCTTGAGCTACTTATCTTTTTCTGTCCAAATCTCCAACTAATCAATGTGTTCTCATTGTTTGTTGATTTTTTTTTCAACAGATCTAAATTGAGTGTCCAGAGAACAACCATGTCTATTTACCACGCTACTTTCAACATTCTGGGAATCAACCTCCCACAACAAAATCTCATGGCCACTTCCCCTAACGCCATTCTCGCCCTTCTTACCTTCATAATTCCCGTGCTCATCAACCTCATTGATTTGAAGTTTCAGAAAGAGGTAGATTCTGTATTTCAAGCCCACCCCATAACCACCCACGTGGCTATTATTGGTTTACTAGTATTTGTCTTAACATCTGGAATTGGGTTCACCTTCCATTCTTCTCATCTGTCTCATACTTGTGCTGCTGTCCTCCGCACCACAATCGTGTGTTCTGGTTCCCTCTCACTGGCTTCATTGGCATCACTATTGTTCCCAGATTCATGGCGACCTCTCATATATCTCATCTACGCCTTGCTTTCACTTGGCAGCTTGCATAGGCTAGTTCGAAAGTGGTGTGAATGGGTTCACCTGGAGATCATGGACAAACTGCAGACTTTATTCATAAGGATGCAACAATGGCACATGAGAAGAAGCCCTGCAACTTTACCCCTAACCAACATGGATCCAGCTTACAGAGTCCATGCAGAGGGACGAGTGGAACCACAGGTTGCATAATAAGTCTGATTTCTTAGAAACAATGAGTGCTTTTATTCTAAGTTGGCTTAGGCGTGTGATGGAATAAGCAAATGGAGTTGATGCATAGTAACAGAATAATAGTTGGGCTAGCTCGAAACCCAGGTTTGGTTGGTTTTAAAGAAACGGTTGTAATAATGTGATTTTATGTTATTGTAATGAAGAGTTCCAGCATTTGCATCTGGGGCTTAATGGTCCTAAGGTCCTTAATTTCTCACCCATGGTTGGCTCGCTTAGATTTGTAAGTAGAAGTGTAATTCTAAGATCAGCACCTTGGCTTCAGTGTCCACTCCCATTTTCTTCTTCCAAGTATTCTGGTATATATGCAAATGCAACCATATCCCAGGAAAAAGAAAAGACAACAATTTTACTTGTAGACACTTCCTAGCAGAATGACTGAAAGTCTCTCAGCAAAATCTCAACACTAATTCAGGCCCAATAATTTTAAAATTTTATGTAAATAAATTATAAGTCACAAGTTATTTTTTTTTTATCCCACGCGCGTTTGAAAAAAGTTTGATGGTTTAAAAATACTTTTATTATTTTAACCCAATATAAACCTTTAAAATTGACAGGGGTGTTAAGAGTACCCATTAGCATCCAACCATATAGAAGTCAAGAGTTTTATATTATAATTGGTGAGAAGGTGAAGAGAATAAAATCAAACAAGCTTGTTGATTGCATCTAAGAAAAACTCATAGGGCTGAAGTTTCTACATTATCCGTTGCTAATGTGCAGCTGCAGCCTAAGGAAAGTTGAAGGTTGATGCATTCAATTATCTACCTATGTGATCAAAGAGCGGTGGTTTTTGCCTCAAACATACCTGCAAATATGTATGATAGCCTCTAAAACTCTTAATAGGAATATATACAGGATGTAGATGTACTACATATGATCTCACTAGTGATACCCTGAATTCATTATGATTGGATGACTATTAGACCACCTGAATTTGTAACCTTTTTTTTTTTCTCTCAAATTAGAAACTGACTTTGCAACTTTCTCCACAGCTTACCAACAAAAAGTAAAACAAGAAAGCCTGTAGGCTATAACTAAACTCGGATTTAACACCATTTTATTTTTGTATTTAATAGAACATGGCCATCAGCAGTAATGGAGCATTTTGCAGAAATGAAGCCCAATCTTATGACCACAGAGCCATCGACCCAGCAAGCATCCTTAATAACTTATTTACCTCTTCAGATTATGTGAAGAACTTATTCCCCCCAACCCCTCTCTCACTCTCTCTCTCTCTCTCTCTCTCTCAAAACTTAGTGGTTATGTTTTGGTTCTAAAAAGTAAATTGAAAAAAAAAAAAAAAAAGGATTTTCTTTGGTTATTCATCAAAGAGCCAAATTATACTCAGTGGTTTCTCACTCAAAACTTAGTTGTTATATTTGGTAGTGGAAAAGTAAAATAAAAAAAAAACAAAAAATAAAAAACAAAAAACCATTTTCTTTGGCTATTTATCAAAGAGCAAAACTCACTGATTATATTTGGTTCTAGAAAAATGATTTTCAATATGAAAAAAAAAATCCAACATAATAAAAATTAATTAGAAACTTATATATTTTTAGTTATTTAATCATTATATAAAATAATTAAAATAAGTTATTTAAGTTTAAAGTAATATATAAAAATAGTTTATTAACTTTAAATCTATCTTTTATATTTCATTATCTTTTTTTTTTCTCTTTACTTCCCTTCACATTTTTCCTCAAATTTTTCGAGAACCAAATATACCCATTCATCGTATAATTTGAACCCTTAAGTTGTCTAAGAATCTATTAATATTGCCATTGATGATTTAGGACCTGTTCATAAGGATCAAAATCACTTGATATTTATTTTATTTGATGTTGATGCTTCCTTAACTCATTCTGGTTTTTTTTATGTATAACTGTTCATTATATTGGTGATGAAAGGAAATTAAATAAAAAATTAATTTAAATTAATAAACATGACATGGCAATAAAAATATATTAAATTTAATACAATAATGAAATTAGAGATTTAAATATTAGTGATAGAAGATTTAGTTAGGTAATACTTTTAATACTATAGCAATAGTTAAAGGATTAAAACATTATTTGTAAGTTAACATTTGATGATGGTAAAATTATTTCATATGTGCTGTTGTGCTTGTATTTAAATTTAATTATTAGATAAGAGCTGTAGATGATTCTTCACAAAAAGAAAAAAAAAAAGGATACTCCAGCAAGTATTAATAATTCTCAATTTTATAAATATTCTAAAATATTAAATATGAAGGAAAAAAAATAAGCATAGATATGCCTACGAGGTAAAATTCCACCCAATAATGATAATATCAGTAACCATGCATATATCGGTACTTGGATTTTATGGATATATCATATATATCTGAAAAATATCGATAGATATTTTGATACAAAATATTTTTATTTAAAAATATTAATAATTTTATTTATGATTTTATATTTGTCTCATATTTAATTATGATACAAATTAAATTATAAGATAATTAAAATTAACTTATTTATAATAATTTTATTTCAATTAATTCATAAAATATATTATAATATCTAAAAATAAACAAAGAATAATTATATACACACAATTTTAAGCACATATATACCATAAAATAAGTTTGACTTATTGGCAAAAGTTATGCATTTGAGTTTGAGCCCTTATCTTGTATGAGATTTTTAAATTTTTGTCTAAATAAGAGCACAATCCCACATCGAAACTTTGAGAAATTGCAAAACTTTATAGCCTCTATTTAAAGTGTTGCCTTATACATAATGTCATCATGTATAGGTTAGTTGGCGGGTTGATTCAACATTGACCTATTGGGAAAACATTGAAATTTTGGGCAATAGATATCACTGATATGTCATTGAATTTCAACGATTTTTTTCATCTAGGGCCAATTTTTTTATTGTGTTGCCAATTTATCAGAAATCGTTGACATATTATCGATATATTGGTAATATTTATCGATAAAATTTGATATTTTAACTATCAGTTAATATATCTTACTTATATATTGTATCTATCTTCTCTTATATATAATATATCAATGATGTATCATTAATATATCCTAATATTTTCATCTTTAATTCTATCTCCATACTTTTAAAAATAACCACGAAATATAAAAATGTAGTACAACTTTGTGAACTTGAATTAACTAGTAAAGATTTTGAAGATGATATTCATGTACTATTTGACTTAGATTGGCATATTGTGCACCTTTTAAGAGATCTTTTGAATTTTTTTTTTTATTTCAACAAATGTATTTTATGATATATATATATTATTCAACATTTCATGTACTTGATATGCGAAAAAGTAATATTCATCTCGTGCATTATAAATATTTTAAATTAGAAATATTTAATGATATGATGTATGTGAAAATTTACAAAATATTGGAGTAGAATACTGTGGACCCCGCATTTTGGCTCATGTGTTTTTCACTCGATGGCGAAACTCGTTTTTTATTTTGTTTGGTGAAAATTTGATTTTTAGAAAAAGACTTGGAGTCACCACTTATTTTTGTTTTATTTTTAAAGGGAAAAACAAAATGATAAAGAAAAACCCTAAGTGTGACTTCTGAAGGAAAAAAGGGGTCTGTGAAAAACCGAGTCTGGGTCCGGGGGTCAGGTTTCTTATTGGGAAGGTACGGTAGTGAGCCGTAGCACCCCTTTAAGCCCGTATACGTACGACCTCTACTAAACGAATTGAGGAAATTGTGGCAATTAATTAATTAATTATTGATACCAAGAAAAATAATCAATATACAAGTCATGGTGAGAATTAATATGCACAAAAACAATGATGAAATCTGTGGACCCCGTATTTCGGCTCATGCGTTTCCCACTTGATGGCGAGCTCGATTTTTATTCTGAAAAAAAAATGATTTTATTGATTAAGAAAATGACTTGGAGTCGCCACTTGTTTTTGTTTTATTTTTAAAATGGTAAACAAAATAAGAAAGAAAACCCTAAGTGCGACTCCTTATTTTGGAAAAGGTGATTTATGAAAAACCGGATCGGGCTCGGGGGTCAGGTTACTTATCGGGAAGGTACGGTAAAAGACCATAGCACCCTTCTAAGTCCCTAAGTCGGGTTTCTACTAATAAAATGAAGTTGACGTGGCAATTTACGAGTAAATCAATGAATATCCTGAATGATCATGTACACATAAGAGTCGAGACATGCATAGACAACGATTAGAGGAAAAATGGGTACATACCTGGGCAACAAGCCGCCACGCGCTATCAATAGAGAGGGTTAGCGCACAATTTAGGAATAATCGCATGTATGTCAGAGAGTAGGGTAAATCAATCACGTATGATAATCAAAGCAAGCGATCAACCAATTAATCATGAAGTCACCCATGTTGGGCCCCCACCCAAAGCCCGTTTATTTAGCATGACTTAATGTCACAGATTCCATTATTCTGGAATTATGAAAAATTCGTTCACGCTTATTAAAATCAAGAGGAGCGGAAGATCGTTTGAAAACCAGAGCGGAATTAAAACTATTTGAGAGAAAATTAGACTTTTGAAATTTAATTGAAAAAAATGGAATCTCGAAGATCACTAGAAAATTGGAGTTTTAGAGTTTATTTGAAGATCAGACTCTTAGAGGTTGAATGTGAAAATGTGAATTTTAGAAATCGAATTTGAAAGAGGTTGGAATTTTGAAAATGATTTGAGGGTTCGGGATCTTTAAAAAAAAAGATTAAGTTATGAAAATTGGGATTATGAGAGTTGAATTTTGAAAGATACCAGAATCGTAAGTTATTTGATAAGTAGAAATTATGAAAGTTGATTTATGAAAATTGGAAGTCCCGAAAATCATTTGAAGGCGGACTTTTTAGAAATGAACAAATAAAATGGTAATAAAATTAATGATGGTAACAAATGAGTAACTGGGTAAATACGGTAATCGGAGCATTAGGAACTGAAAATTAGGTTCGGAGATAAGACACTTGGAATTTTAGATAGCTAAATTTAGAAATCGGAATTTTGAAGAATTAGACTTTAATGACTGAGATTTTTAAGAGAAATAAATGGGTAAATATGGAATAATGTTATTAATTAATCAAAACGATATTTGGACGGATGAATAGTGAATAGTGGGGTCTGTGAGATTAAAAATTAAATTGGAAAATCGGATTTTGACGAAAGTGATATTTGAACGGATGAAAGTGAATAGTGAGATTTTGAAAATTAAGTTTGGAAGTCGAATCTTTGAATAATTGAACTCTAATTATTGGAATTTTTAGAAGAAAGAAATAAACAAATGTGGAATTTATAACAATGATAACAAAGATGATATTTGAATGGATAAAAGTGAATGGTGGAATTTTTGAGTCTCAAGGTTAAATTTGGAAATCCGGTTTTGAAGAATTGAATTTTAATGATTGAAATAAATAAATAAATAAACACGGAATAATGATACTAATTAACAAAAATAATGTTTAAACGAATAAAAAAGAGAATAGTGGAATTTTTCTAATTGAGAATTTGAATTAGGGCATTGGATTTTTAAAGGATATGACTTTGAATAAATAGGTAGGTATGAGATTATAATACTAATTAACGAGAATAATATTTAGGCGAATAAAGATGGATAATAGAATTTTTGGGATTGAAGTTTTAATTAAGGCATGGGGTTTTCGGAAGATTGGACTTTGAATAGACATGGAATAATGATTCTAATTGATGAGGGTAAAATTTAGACGAACTATAGGACTTTTAGAATTGAAAAGTTGAGTTAAGACAAGAGATTTTTGAAGAACTAGGTTTTAAATAAATAGACGAATATGAGATAATAATCCTAATTGATGAAAATAAGATTTAAACGAATTGCTGAGAAACTAAATTAAGACAGGGGATTTTTGGAGGATTAGATTTTAAATAACTAAATAAATATGGGATAATAATTCGATTTATGAAAATATGATTTAAACAAGTATTTGCAAAATTAAATTAAAAACATGGGATTTTTGAAGGATTAGGCTAGATAAATAAATGAATGTATAAGATGATAATTCCAATTGATGAACATAAGATTTAAACGAGTATTTGAAGAATTAAATTACGACATGGGATTTTCTTAATGGATTAGACTTCGAACAACTAATAATACGAGATGATGATTCGATTTATGAAAATAAGATTTAAACAAGTATTTGAAGAATTAAATTAAAGCATGAGATTTTTGAAGGATTGGTATAGATAAATAGATGAATATATAGGATAATAATTCTCATTGATGAACATAAGATTTAAACGAGTATTTGAAGAATTAAATTACGGCATGGGATTTTCTTAATGGATTAGAATTCGAACAACTAATAATACGGGATGATGATTCAATTTATGAAAATAAGATTTAAACAAGTATTTGAAGAATTAAATTAAAATTTAGAATTTTTGAAGGATTGGCATAGATAAATAGGATAATATAGGATAATAATTATAGTTGATAAATATGAGATTTAAAAGAGTATTTGAGGAATTAAATTAAAACATGTGATTTTTTGATAGATTGGACTTTGAATAAATAATAATACGGGATAATGATTTGATTTATGAAAATATGATTTAAACAAATATTTTGAAGAATTAGAATTTTAACGAATGAGATTTTCAAATGTGATAAATAGATACATACGGAATAATAATAATAATTAATAATCATAATGTTTAAGCTGGTGAAGTTGAATAGTATAAATTTCGAGATAAAAATATAATTAATAATTTGTCTTTAAGTCTGAGCTAACTAAATTGGTGAAGATAAATTAAAAATAAAAAATAAAATAAAATAAAATAAAAAAATAAAAAATGAAAATGAAAATGCATGAATAAATTAATAACTTACTAAAGCTAAAGATTTAAAACTAACAATTGTTAGGACATGAGGTAGCTATATGGGCTCACTTATCATGGACCTAGGCTGGGCTCCAAAAACAAGCCCTTATCTGAAACTATGGGCAAGCCCAATGGGCTAGCTAGATCTCAAGCTCGAGCTGGGCTCCAAAAATAAGCCCAAATCTAATGCTAGCATGGGCGGGCTCAAGTAAACATCTTCCTCACCAACCCGCCCCGCCTGGCTGCGTCACCCTCACCACCCCTCCGCGGCGGCAGCAATGGAGAGAGAAGCCGCGGCGGCGGTATTCGCCTTTCTTTCAACAAATTCGCATCCTCTTCTTCTTTTGAGAAAGTACCCAGACATCCACCCTGAAGACATTGCGGAGTCGCTCCTTCGCCGTCGGACAGACATTCCTGGGATCTTAGCAGATGGATCGGAGAGAAGCTCCACCTTGTTCGCGTCTCTTTCCCGCCGTGAGACTATGACGATGACGCTGACGCTGGGTGCACGTGGAGCGACCGGAACCTTAGCATCGAGAGGTGGTGAGGAGTTGGATTTTCGCGGAGATGGATATGGAAAAATGGGTATTCACGTGGATGTTGTAGGGGGGGGGCGTAGTCATGCAAGTTTTTCATGCATGTGAGAGGAGAATGGGTGTGGAGTCTAGAGAGGGAAAAGGTGGTGGAAACGTTAATGGATGACTGAGGTGGGGAATGAAGGAGTGGGGGTGAGTGAAAACGTCTATGGGGAATGGCCATGCATGTGAGTGAATAGGTGCCGAGTGGTGAGAGAGAATGAGAGAAACAGGCTAGTATTCTTGCTCACGGGCGGCATGGGTGATGAGAGCATGGTTTTTGAGATGGACAATCCAAAAGCGATATCCAACGTCCCAAAAAAAAAAGCAAACTAAACAGAGGAGATGGTGGAGAAAACAGAGTACACATAGCAAAAAGCATAAACAAGAGAAATGAAACAAAGAAAATACAACTGTTGAGTCTCATTCCATTCCATATATGTTAATGGGATGGGTATGGGTGAAATAAAAAAGGAAACTAGAACATGACCTCTCGGAAAGGAACAAAAACAATAATGGGTCCATGTTTAAAACATTCCCGAATGAGGCAATGCGCCAGCAACCTTCAAGCAATAAGACGAATCCACAAACAGCAAGAAAAATAGGGGTGAAAAGTTCAAAACAGGAAGTGTATATAAAAAAACAATAGGTTCGAATCCTACCTGAACTGCGAAAATGAGGGTAAAATAGATTTTCCGATCCTTCTCGGTTTGCTCCTTCCTCTCTAAGCTCGCCCTCCCTTCCTGATTCCTCAACCTTTCCTTTTCTTTTTTCTTTTTTTTTTTCTGGCCGCAGGTGCTATCTTCCCAGGCAAGCCATTACCTCCCTTTGTTGTTGCTCACATCAGCAGCATGGCTTCCCTGTCTCTTGCAGCTGGTCCCATGCATGGAGAAGGGTCCCCCCTCACACTTCTTGGGTGCTGCCAACTCCTCTAATGCTATATAAAGAAAAACTAAATACCTCTTGGCTTTTCAAAGGGGGTCTACAAATCTAATTACAAAAATACACAAAATAAATAATAAGAGAATTATGCAAAATGATTTATTGAATTAAATAAATAAAAGATATTAAAAAAAGTTTTAAAGAAATTTCAAAGGATTTTATTTAATGATTTTGAAAATTAAAAATGATTTTGAATTAACGATTTCCATTTATTGACTTATAAAAAGAAACAATTTATTTTCTCAATTTTTAATTGTATACAATTTAAAAAAAAAAAAAACTATTTAAGTATCAAAAGAATTCATTACAAAATTTCAATTTGGACACAAAAATTATTTTTTACTTGCTTTTACTAGAAAATAATGAATTTTTACAATTTTATTTACAAAAGTATTTAGATTTATTTTCATTTAAAAGAGTGATTTTTATAAATCATTTAAAATGGCATAACTTTATTTACAAAAGAATTTTTAATTAAAAGGAAAAAATAAAAATAAAAGTAAAAATAAAAATAAAATAAAATAAATAAATAAATCATCTATTTCTACAAATGACTTTTAATCCAATTTTAATTAAGTAAGAAGAATTTATTTAAAAAAATATTTTTTTGGACGTTTTTATTAAAAATTAATTTTTGGGACAACTTTATTTACAAAACAATATTTGGAAAATTTTTGTTAAACAAAGAAATTTTTGGACAAATATTATTTAAAAACAAATTTTCAAATTCCATTAAAAACATTTCTTTTGGATTTTTCTAAATGCATTTTTTTTTAATTTTTATAAATAAAAAATAAAATAAAATAAAATAAAAACTTTCTTTTATTAAAAATAATATTTTAAAATTGCTATTTTATTAAAACACATTTACTGACTTCTTCCTCTCATTTAAACAAAATTTCTAATTTGTTCGATGTTCAATTTTGTACACACTCAATAAATACATGCGAACGAATATTTATACAAACTAATAAAAATAAAACCAAATAAAAGTAAGAAATAAAATATGTACCCAAATAAACTTACAACAAGCTCCACATGTCATCAATTCGTACTCAGCCAACAAGATTGCAGAATGGATCCATGCAAAAACAAAAACAGCGCAAATATAAATATCTAGAGATGCATAAAATCTCAAACAAATATTCAAACCCAAATCCCAATTTCAAATTAGTCCCATAAATTTTGTCAATTTAAAATGAGTCCAAATTACTATAGGTCTTAACCCAAAACATCCAAATTAATAACCAAAAATACAAACACAATCAACCAAACCTAAAATTGGATAAATTAAAATAAATTCTACTAGACCTAAACTTAATATTTTATAATCTAAGCCTAGTTTAATATATACCACGATTTTCCTATGTTCAAATTAAACAATTTAGATTGGTCAAGCCCATATCAAATATTCAAATAATCCAACAAATCCTACCCACATTATGGGCCCCAAAATCCACATCAATTAATAAGCCCACATAAAATAAAACACATGGTAAAGAGAAACAATATTTCAAGCTCAAACAAATAACAATTTAACAATAGGCCTAAGTCCCAATAAACAATATACAATTGATATAATCTAAATATCCTCAAATTAATCACCAAATACAATATGCCCACAAACCCAAATTAACAAATTTCAAATTAATTCATTAACAATAAATTAAATCAAATTATATATTAATCTACCCACAACAAATTAACCCCAAACTAAAATAAATTAAAATAACAACAATAACAATAACAATAATAATAATAATAATAACGGAAACGGATGAGATGAAGAGGGGGTCGCCGGCCGGCGTCATGCCACCGTCGTGGAGCGAGAGAAAAAATGGAGAAAAAAAATGAGGGAAGGAGAAGAGGAAATGGGAGACTCGGCCACCTGAAAAAAATGGAAAAAGAAAAGAAAAGAAAAAAAAACCAAAATCCAAAGAGAGAAATGAGAAAAGAGAGAAGAGGAAAGAGATGAGAGGGTGGGTGTGTGGCCGGCCGGGAAGGGAAGTGGAGTGTGGGGAAAGAAAAGGAAAAAAAAAATGGAGAGAAAGAAAAATTCATGGGGCTATGTGTGTGTCTTGAAGAATGAGGGGGGAAGAAGAATGGAGGGGGCAGCAGAGAAATGGTGGAAAAAAAAAAAAAAAATCCCTCCCTCCCCCCTCCCCCCACGGGCTGGAGATGGAAAAGGGGAAGAAATGACGGGGAGGGCAGAAAGATGGGGCCCACGGCTGCTGTTGGGGAGAGTCTCAAAAATGGAGGAGGAGACAAGAATTAGGGGGGTCCCACGTGGGAAGGGAGAATGGGGGAAAATTGGGGGGAAAATGAAAAGAAAATAAAAAAAATGAGATATTTTGATGGTGGCCGGTGGTGTGAGAGGAGAGAGAGAGAAGGAGTGGGTAGATGGAGGTAGGTGGGGGAGAAAAAAATAAAATAATAAAATAGAAAATTAATAAAATAAAATAAAAATATAAAAGTATTAAAATATAATATAATATCACAATAATAATAATAAAATAAAATAAAAAAATAAAATAAGCATAATAATAATAATAATAATAAATAAAAATTTACAAAATAATAAAGACTAAAAATTAAAGAGTGAGTAGACCTAAAATGACACATGTAATCGGGACTTAAAACTGGACTCAAAATTAATATAAAAATAAAATTAGGACAAATTTTGAGGTCTATAAATACCTTTAATTTTTTTTTACTCTATATTTAAATTAAAAGCTATAAATAAATAGTTAGTTATTATTTATTTTTAATAGTAAAACAAAAATAAAGAAGTTTTACAAGAAAAAAAATTATTATTATGTAATGTACATTTTTTTTAAATTTACAATATATTATCTGTAAAGTTTTATAGTTGAAAAGTGTAAATAATTGAAAAGTAAGGAGGTGCCAATCTCGCTAGATGCGCTTGTTTAATAGTGATGCAACTTTTCTTACCCTAATTATTATTTAATAAATAAAATAACTATTAAAAAAATTAGTTTAGTATTGAAAGCTCCAGCAAAAATAAGTTTGGCATAATGGCAAGTTGGCTTCCCTAATTGCGAAAGAGTTCATGGTTCAAATTGGACAGTTTTATGGGTAGGATGACCAATGAGCTGTGGGATGGGCCATAAATGAGGCCCGAGGCCCAGCTTATTCCTTAATAGGCTTAAGTCGGGCTGTAGACTAACAGGTTCTATGGGGACGTTTTATTTTCCTTTTACTTTTAAATCTACTTTTTATTTTCCTTTACTTCTCCTTTTCTTCTATTTCTCTTTTTTATTTTTTTTTCCACACATTTTCCCTCATATTTTCTAAGAACCAAATATAACTTTAAAATTTTAATTGAAAATAAAAATACAATATATATATATATATATTATGTGAAATTTTATCAAATATCTTTCTTATTTTAAATTGAAGAAGAGATAAGTTAAAAAAAATATATATATGAGATATATTTGATGAAATTTTAAACTAATAGTGGCTAGATGTATTTAGTCCAAACATCAAGGAAGATAATTGAAATTAACCCTTTAATGTAATTATTTATAAAAAAACATTAAAATTTCAAAATGATTTAGATTATAAACTCATGCTTACATCTAAAGGTTACTACTGTTGACATCTTCTAAAATGATTTGAAAATAACATGAATATCTTAGTTAACCTTGTATAAGGTTTGAATGGGTTTAATTGCATATAGAAAAAATAATTCTCCATTTGTTAATCTCTTCTCCCTCTTGGAACCCAATATCCTTGAAACCCTAACCTCTACCTCGTCTTCCTCTTATTGTTAAAAACCCAAATCCCATGAAACCCTAACATCTTCATTTCCCAAGAATCCCACAAATCCCAAACCATGAATTTTTTCAGTTCCCTAATCATTTCTTCTTCTCACAACTTGATAACAGATTAAAGGACTTGGGAAACCATAGCTACTCTTTTCTTCTTTGTCTAAAGCTCCAACTCTCAATCTCTCTTGCCATCATCATTATTAGATTATTCTCTTCTTCACTAGTTGTTTGGATCATGTTTCTCTCCTTCGCTTTCTGATTATGTTGATATATTTTTTGTTTTGGTTTGTTTGTGATATGATGATCACATTAGATGTTTTTGGATAAGGACAGATGGACCTGTGTCAATATATTTGTGGTTGTATTTTGAATCCATTGTTGATTGACTAGAAAGATAATATCAAAGTCCCTAGTAATAGATATGTGTTGTTACTACAACACATTATCCAAAGATCCAAGTATGAGACGTTTGGTCTTTTGATTTGTCTAATACTATAACTAATATGCCACTTGCTAGGTTAGTTCATAAGGAATAACTAGTTCTATCTAAACTAGCTTATATGCAACTAGTTACTATATCCATATTATATGTTGAGTCCAAATGATTAGTTGGGTTTGGTCCAAAGTGAGAAAGAAAGTAATAAGAAAATAAACATGATATGTTATTACAGGTCGTCCGAGCAATGATGAATAGAGGTGACACGTGGCCCGGCTAGAACAATGTCACGTGGACGGACGCGTGGAAGCATCCGAGGGTGAACATGTGGGATATGGCCCCCACAGCGACCATTGTCGGCCAGCGGGCCCTTTCTCTTTCCTCACTTTCCCCACTTTCCCATCATACCCATTTTCCATTATTATTATTATTATTATTATTATTGATTTGTGCAGTGATGGTTTGTGATTTTAGGTTTAATTTATTTAGTCACTTATTTATTAAATTGAGTTTGGTTTTGATTGTGGATTGGGTTAGCATAGATTGGGCTTAATTTTGGTTGTGAATTTAGGTTTGTTTGATAAATTAGGTTTGAATTATGAGATATTAAATTTAAGCCTAATTGGATTTATTTTGATTTATTGTATTTGAGCTTTACTAATTGTGCTTGTATTTTAGTGATTAATTGGGAAATTTTGCAATATGACTATTGGCATGAGGATATTTATGTTGGGTTATATTTGTTGATTTTGGTCTATTTTTAATTGGTGAAATTTGTTGAACTAATTTGAAATTTGAATTTGGGTTTAAATATCTATTGTGAATTTTATACATTTTTAGATATTTACATTTGGGTTATTTTTGTTTTTGCATGGGCCCGTTTTGCAATTCTATTGGCTGTGTACGAATTTATGACACGTGGGGCACGAAATTTCATAGAAGAAAGAGAGGCTCAAAAAGTTGTAAATTGAGTATTGAGCTTGTTGTAAGCTTGTTTGGTACATATTTTATTTCTCACTTTTATTTGATTTTATTTTTATTAGTTCTTATAAATATTCGTTTGTATATATTTATTAAGTGTGTATAGAATTGAGCATCAAATAAATTGGAAATTTTGTTTAAATAAGAGGAATAATTCAGTAAATATGTTTTAATAAAATAATAATTTTAAAATATTCTTTTTAATAAAAGAAAGTTTTTTATTAATAAAATTCAGAAAAATGATTTTAGAAAAATAAAAAAAAATTGTTTTTAATAGAATTTGAAAATTTGTTTTTAATAATGATTGTCCAACAATTTCTTTGTTTAATAAAAATTGTCCAAAAATTGTTTTGTAAATAAAGTTGTCCCAAAAATTAATTTTTAATAAAATTGTCCAAAATATGTTTTTTTTTAATAAATTCTTTTTCCTTAATTAAAATGGGATTAAAATTATTTTTTAGAAATAGAGGATTTAAATCTTTTTTTTTCTTTTTAATTAAAATTTCTTTTGCAAATAAAGTTATGTCTTTTTAAATAATTTGTATAAATCACTTTTTTTAAATGAAAATGAATCAAAATACTTTTGTAAATAAAATTGTAAAAATTCATTATTTTCTAGTAAAAGTAAGTAAAAATAATTTTTGTGCCCAAATTAAAATTTTGTAATAAATTCTTTTAATACAATAAGTGTAAATAACTTTTTTTTAAATTAAATACAAATGAAATTGATAAAACAAATTGACTTTTTTTTTTGTAAATAAATAAATTAAAATCATTAATTCAAAATCATTTTTTATAAAATCCTTTGAAATTTCTTGAAAACTATTTTTTTTAATATCATTTTTTTATTTTAGTTCAATAAATCATTTTTGAATAATCCTCTTGTCATTTATTTTGTGTATTCTAGTAATTAGATTTCATTATTATTATTATTATTATTATTATTATTATTTGTATATTGATTTTTATCATGACTTATACATACTCATTTGCACGATTATTTTTCTAGGTATTCATAATTAATTAATTGATTGTCACAATTCTCTTAATTCATTTAGTAGAGGTCGTATGTATACTAACTTAGAGGGGTGTTACGGCCAGGGATTGAAAAATCAAGAAATATCGCTGATATTTAGGCAAAAAATCGGATATCGGTCGTCCTCGATACGATAATCGCCACTGATTATCAAATCCCAAGAATTTTGCCAAAAAATCGGCAAAATCATCGATATATTGGTGAAGCACCGATAAATTGAAGATAAATCACGAGTGGAGGCACCGATTTTCTCAATATATCGCCGAGTGGAGGCACCGATAAATTGGTGAAGCACTGATTTTCTCAATATATCGCCGATTTTTTGTAAAAATCGGCGACATTTTGCTGATAAAATCGCGATTAATCGGTGATTTTTTTTTTTTTAACTTAAGGCATTTGATCCGACAATTAAAATTAATTTATAACGGCTATTTGACCATCCAACGGCTAGTTTGACCAAAAAAATTCCTATAAATACCCACATTCCATTCCATTTCATACATCAAAATTTGATCTTGTTTTATTGCTCTAAATTTTTATTTTTTTGATCTCTAGCAAAATTTATTAATTTTGAAAATTTGGTGGTGAAGGGGATTAACTTCAAGTCAAGGCTAATTAAGGTATGTCTTACCTTTCATAAAATTTATTTTTATTATGCCTAATTCAATTTTATTTGTTATATATAGTTTAATTGATATTATCTAATTTGAAAATTTTTCATTTTAACATTAAATTTCATATGGAATGGAAATTGATTTGACATATATGCATATTTAGTTTCATATGGAAATTTAATTCATACATAATTCAATTTTAATAATAATTTTTATCAAATTCATGAATATGCAATCTTAATTTAATTCAATTTAAATTTAATTCATATGGAAATGTAATTGTAATGTTTATCTATTTCATATATGCATAATTCAATTTTAATTTTAATTTTTATTAGTAATTATTCTTATCAATTTCATGAATATGCAAATTTAATTTAATTTATTTTAATTTAATTTTAATTTAATTCATATTGAAATTTTATTGTAATGTTTATCTATTTCATATATGCATAATTCAATTTTAATTTCAATTTTTATTAGTTCTTATCAATTTCATGAATATTAAATTTTTTACATGTTTTATCTTTAATAATTTTAAATTTAATATTAGTTTCATAATTCAATTTTAGAAAATGGCTAGTGGAAGCAGTATCATGGGTCGAGATCCTTGTTGGAAATATTGTACACCTATGGACGGGAACAAAAATGGAACAGTATGCAATTACTGTGGGTTGGCAATAAAGAGTGGTGAGATTACTCGTTTTAAATTTCACCTATCACATACAGACCCTAATTCAAATACAAAAAAGTGTCCTAACGTACCTCCAGAAGTGAAACAAGAAATAAGACGACTTCTAAAGGAAAAAAATAAGGCAAAAGCGAAGAAAGCTGCAGATATAGAAGAGATTCGATCTGAACTGCAAGACACAATGGGAAGAAGACATAGGCATGTAACTGATGAGGACGATGAGGAGAACCTTGGTGGTGATGATGATGATGATGGAAATGATGATGTGTATATGTATCCGGCTGACATGCACACTGATGAGCGACATGCTTATAGAGAGGCACTTCGAGCATCAAAAGCTGTTGAATGGAATCGACAACAAGAAGAACATTTTGTAAAAGGCAAAAGAAAAACAAGTATAATATTAATTTGAATTATTACTGTTTCTTATCAACTTTATCAATAATATTAAATTAACATATATGTTTAATTTTAATAATTATAATAAGCGAGTCTTCAGATCCAAGCAATCCAACAAGGCAAATGCGAAAATCGCAAAGTGTTCGATATTCAGATCCAACACTGCCTGATGCACCCTCATTGTACAAATCTTCAATAGCAAGACAGAAAAATATGAGAAATTTTTTCAAAGGTGGTGCCATCAAGGAAACCATGGGACGTTTGATCAGTAAGTTCTTCATATATGAGAGTGTTCCGCCTAGTAAAGCAGACTCTCACCACTTCAAGAACATGATTGTTGGTGCACAACATGCAGACAATTACTATAATTTTTAAAAGTTATATTCATTTTAACAATATCATTACTATTTATATAGTATGATTGCCACAAATGTTCTTATATGCTTTAATTATATATGGATGGTAGGTATGGGTATAGAACCACCATCTCCTTATGAAATCAAATAGAAGTATTTGGATATGGAGTACAAAGACATGGAAGCTTATGTTAATATTCAAAGAGAGAAATGGAAGACTTATGGATGCACGATTATGTGTGACGAATGGTCTGGGCCCACGAAATTAAGCATAATTAATTTCATGGTATATTCAAAAGGTAGCACAATCTTCCTCAAATTTGTTGATGCATCAAATAATATAAAGGACAACAAATACACATATGGTTTGTTGAAGGATGTGATCAAGGAAGTAGGCAAACAAAATGTGGTACAAATAGTTACAGATAATGGGTCGGCATTCATGAAGGCGGGGAAGTTGTTAATGAAGAAATACAATCTTTATTGGACTTCGTGTGCAGCACATTGCATCGACTTAATGTTCGAAGACATCGGTAAAAGGACGAGTGTTGGAGATGTGATTACAAAGGCTCGAAAGATAACCAACTTCATTTATAATCATAGTTGGTTGCTTGCGCAGATGCGAAAGGTGTGTGGTGGAGACATAGTTCGTCCTGGAGCAACAAGATTTGCAACCAATTATATTGCCCTCGACAGTCTTTTGAAAAAGAAAGCAAACTTGAAGAAAGTGTTTATCATTGATGAACACAACTTAAGTCGCACATTAATCGGCAAAGAAGTTGAAAAGCTTATGTTTGACCATGCGTTCTAGGAGAGAGTGGGAAAGCTACTGTCAATATATGAGGCGCTATACACGGTTCTTCGCATTATCGATTCAGAAGTTGTTCCTACAATGCCTTTTGTGTACGAATTGATTTGAGTTATGAAAGAGAACCTCATTCGACTTAATGCTAAAGAATTGCTGTTAGAAATAATTGCAAATCGTTGGAATAGAACTCTTAAACATCCTCTTCATGCAGTAGGTAAGTATTATTCATCTTCAAAAGTTATTGGTATTTAATATGTTTTTTTCATAACATTCTAATTTTGCATTTCTACTTTACTATTGTATCATTCTTTCTTAATCCAAGATTTCAATATAAACGTGGAGTTGGTACTGATCCTGATCTACTTCAAGTTGTTCATGAAGTCTTTACGAAATTAAATCCTACATTAGAAGGTTTTAGTCAATTTGGAAATAAGGTAAATTATTAGAGTTATAATATAAATTAAATAATTGAATTTCATTTACTCAACTTTTTCACTTTCAATTATTTAATATATATATTATACTATTTCGAGATGCAAAAAGAGGATTCGGTGATGGAGCAATGATTGCTTCGAGGTCAGAAATGGTTCCTGGTGAGTATTATTTGTGAAGATCATTTATTTGGTTGTAGCTGAATGGTGGTTCATGTATGGAAATCACACTCCTACATTAAGAAGGTTGGCCATCAAGATTTTATCGCAAACTACATCATCTTTAGCTTGTGAGAGAAATTGGAGTACGTTTGCCTTAATTCATACAAAACAAAGAAATCGGCTTGCTTACCCGATGCTCTAACAATTAGTTTTCTGTTATTATAACATGAAACTAAAGATACGTGACATGGAAGCAGAACATGACAAAGTTGCAGAAAAAGATTACCTCGATTTACTTGACATTACAACTGAGGTTGGTGAAGAAGAAGATAACCAATTGTTTCAATGGGTTAGACTTCTTCATTTAGATGATGAAGATGGAAATCCCGACCCACGAATTGTCGCACATGTCCGAGAAGTAGGTGTTGATGTTGATCGGGTGTTATTCGAAGAAGTTCATATTGATAGTTTCAGCCAAGACACGAGAGATTCATTTCGACAAGGAATTTCTCAGCTGACAGTCACTTCTCGACCTTCTTTTGACTCCACGAGTGTTGAACATAGTAGTAGACTTAGTGCTACTGGTACTTCCGCTTTCGGTTATGATGGTTCAAGAAGAAAGGGGACCAATGATGGTAGCGACCCTGGAAATGATGAAGGGGATGTTAGACAACAACAACAAAGTGGACAACCATTGACATTTACTTGTGAAGATGATTTCACATTGTACTCAAGATGAAGACCACGGCTCTAGAAGAGCCGGTCTAGGTGTTGGAGCCATTGGAAAGCCATATAGAGGAAGACAATGAAGGATGATGACATACAACGAGGACTCATTGTCAGCCAGTTTTGACTCGATGAGTGTAGAGACTCAATTCAGTGATTCATCAAACGAAACCAACATTTATTCCCCTTATGTAATGAGTTATGGTCAACCTCCTCAAAATCTTTCAAGTTCCACTGATGAAGAGTATGAAAGGTGTAACTATCCTTCTTCCACACAAATGTCATACTACCTTCCACATCAGCTGCAACAACAAGGATTTCAAACAAGCACATGGGAAAACCATGGATTTCCTGTTAGCCCAAGGGTTCTCCTAATCAGGTTTTGATGATAACAAACAGTGGTTAAGTGACTAATTGCTTTAAATTGTTAAGAATCTCAGGTATAATCTCAAGGATCAAACGAATACGGGATAAAGACCATTTGGAAGACTTGTGATCATAGGAAATGAATGTACGATGATAGCATGAGTGCACTTAGGATGTTCATACATTTTCATGCATCTTAGAAAACTCGGTTTATTCTTTAAAACTTGATTTTCTTTAAAACCCGAGTTTTATCAAATATACCTTAGGCAAATTGACTCAAAATTGACATATTAACTCTCCTAAAGACCTTGCCTAAGTATTGGAAAAGAAAGAAATAAAAAAGGATAGGTTTTCAGGGCCAAAAGGCTCATCCGGTCGAGGCTATGGCCAACCGGTCGACCGGTTGGGGAACCGGTCGACCGGTTTCCCTTGTCCGGTCGAGGGAGACACAAAAACTTTCTCTCTCTCCCAGTAGCTTCCTCTTCCCGGTCGAGCCTCACCCTTTGTCCGGTCGAGGTCCGGTCGAGGTCCGGTCGAGGTCCGGTCGAAGTCCGGTCGAGGCAACGGTAACCTGCTATGCATTAAATGCTCCAACGGCTAGTGATCCGGTCGACCCTTTGCTCGTCCGGTCGAGGCTACTTTCTGCTGTTTTTGTCTCCCGAGCTTAGAAACCTATAAATTGAGAGCTCCTATTCATTTATGACCAAGAGAACAATTGCATTCAAAGCCTACCTACCTGTTCTTGATCAAAAAGCTCTCATCTTCTTTCTTAGTGCATTAAACCATCAATTGCATATTCTTAGTGCACTCTTGCAATTCATCCTAGCTTTCTCTTGTACTTGAGCCTTCCTTAAGCTAGGTTGAGAGTTTCATCCTTGTGTAAACTGAGTGTGAAAGCCTTCAAGTGGTTCAAATCTTGAAGAGATTGTGTAAGAGCCCATTGGAGCCGGAATCCAAGTGTAAGACGATTGAAAGCTTGATTGTAGCTTCAAGTTAGTGGAACCCTCACTCGGTTAGGAGATTGAGGAGAGTGGACGTAGGCAAGGGTGTGCCGAACCACTATAAATCTGAGTTTGAATTCTCTACCTTTATCTCTTTCCTTTATTTATTTTGTGCATATATTGTTGTGTGAAAAAAGATTTTGAAAAACCCAATTCACCCCCCCTTTTGGGTATTTTCCTTAATTATTCATAGCCTTTGTTATATCATTTCCCATCCATGGACAGGTTGTCGGTAGGACTCAAGAAATTTATGTATGGCATGTTCGTACATACAATCAATACTATCGAAACTCCATGTCCTAGTATGAATATTGTCTTCAACAAGATGGGTTCCCTTCATCTAACAATAACAATATGATGGAACCACATCGATCTTCATTTTGGTATTAAGGACTATTGTAATGTCATATGTATTATGTTTATGTATAAATTGTTTTCATTTAATAAAGTCAAATATTTCTTAACTCAATTCTAACTTTCTAAGTGTACAATTCCAAATTTCATATTTTCTATTCTTAAAATCCAAGTATCGTAAACTGTTTACCGATATTTTTTTCTTTAACCATATTTATGTCAATTACACTTATAAAATAACTTTAACATGTATATTCTTGCTTATTTTATCCTTCTTTGGATTTTTCTAAGCATTCCCATCAATTTTGGATAATTTTTGTCTCACCGATATTTGTTTAAAAATATCCACCAATATTTCTCCAATATTTCCGATATATCCGTAAAATCCAAGTATCGATATATCCGTATTTACCGATATTTCAATCATTGGCTACGGCTCACCACCGTACCTTCCCGATAGGTAACCTGACCTCCAAACCTGACTTTAGTTTTCCACAGACCTATTTTTCTTTCAAGAGTCACACTTAGGGTTTTTCTTTCTTATTTTATTTTTCCCTTTAAAAATAAAACAAATATAAGTGGGGATTCCAAGTCTTTCTTTAAAAAAAATCAAATTTTCATCAAATGAATAAAAAATGAGTCTCACCATTAAGTGGGGACGCACGTGAAAAATGTGGGGTCCATAATAACACTTTTAACAATATTGCAACAGTAAAAGATTAAAACATTATTTGTAAATTAACATTTCATAATGGTAAAATAATTTCATATGTGTTGTTGTGCTCATATCTAAATTTAATTATGCAAGATGAGAGTTGTAGATGATTCTTCACCAAAAAAAAAAAAAAAAATCAAAGACATTAATAATTCTCAATTTTATAAATATTCTAAAATATTAAATATGAAGAAAAAAAATATAAACATAGATATGCTTAAGAGGTGAAATTTCAATCAGTGAAGAAAATATCGATAATCATCAATATATCGTTATTTGAATGTAATGAATATATTAGATATATCGGGGAAAATATCGATGAATATTTTAACACAAAATATTTTTATTTAAAAATATTGTTAACTTTATTTCTGATTTTATATTTGTCTTGTATTTAATTAGTATAAGAAATAGACTATAAAAAAAATTAAAATTAACTTATTTATAATAATTTTATTTCAATTAATTTATAAAATATATTATAATATATAAAAATATATGTATAATTATATATATACATAAACAATTTTAAGCACATATACACCATAAAATAAGTTTAACTCAATGGCAAAAGTTATGTGTTTTAAACCTAAGCATGTTAGTTTGAGTCCTTATCTCTAAATAACAGCACAATCTTATATTGAAACTTTAAGAGACTGCAAAGCTTTATAGCCTCTATTTAAGGTGATACCTTATACAGCATGTCATCGTGTATAGGTTGGGTGGGTTGATCCACATTGGCCCATTGGGCAAAAATTAAAATTTTAGGCATTAGACATCACCCATTTTTTGTTGATATATCATTTAAATTTTGGATATTTTTTTCATCTAAGACCAAATTTTTTGTTATGTTGCAGATTTATCGGAAATTACTAACATAACAATGATACTTATCGATAAAATCTGATATTTCGACCAATAATTAATATATCTTACCTATTGTGTGTCCCAATATTCTCGTCGTTGATTCCACCTCTATACTTTTAAAAATAACCACAAAATATAGAAATGTGGTATAACTTTGTGAACTTGAATTAACTAGTAAAGATTGTGAAAATGATATTGATGTAGTATTTGACTAATTAGGTTGGCATATTGTGCACCTTTTAAGAGATCTTTTGAATTTTTTTTGAATTTTTTTTTTTTCAACAAATGTATTTTATGATATGTATATATATATATTATTCAACATTTCGTCTGCTTGATATGACAATAAATAATATTCATCTCGGGCATTATGAATAATTTAAAATTAGACATATTTAATGAAATAATATATGTGAAAATTTACAAAATATTGGAATAGAATACCTTTACTTTTTTTTACTCCAAATTTAAACTAAAAGTTGTAAATGAATAGTTAGTTATTATTAATTTTTAGTAGTAAAATGAAAATTAAAAAGTTTTACAAGGAATAAAATTATTACATGTTTTTTATTTTTTTTAATTTCCGATATATTATCTTTAAATTTTTATAGTTGGAAAGTGTAAATAATTGAAAAGTGAGGAGGTGCCAATGTAGTTAGATGTGCTCGTTTACTAGTGATGCAACTTTTCTTACCCTAATTATTATTTAATAAATAAAATAATTATAAAAAAAAATTAGTTTAGTATTGAAAGCTCTAGCAAAAATAAGTTTGGCATAATGGCAAGTTGGCTTCCCTAATTGCGAAAGAGCTCATGGTTCAAATTGGACAGTTTTATGGGTAGGATGACCAATGAGCTGTGGGATGGGCCATAAATGAGGCCTGAGGCCCAACTTGTTCCTTAATAGGCTTAAGTTGGGCTTTAGACTAACGGGTTCTATGGGGACGCATATACCTTCATTTTTTTTATTTAGTTTTTAATGGATTTTAAATAGAAAAAGAAAAAGGTATAAATAGTGCATCCTTCTTCAGTAAGGATGAATCAGAGAAGACTCTTCTCATATTGATCAAAGTGACAAAAAGATGGAAAGAGGATGAGTTGATTAGGTGGACCGTTTTTTACGGTCAAGTTAGTCGTGAAACGAAGTAAAATGTACGTTGCACTTAAATTATGACCTCTTTTTATAGACACCTTTTGATGGATTGATTATGAAAAGGCAATAAAGGAGCTATCGATTACATATAATTTTAAAGCTCTATTTGGTTAGCGGGATAAGATGTAATATAATTTGTATATCTTAAAATATCACATTTCATTATATAGAATGTGCATATCCCATTGGATAAGATATGTATATCTTATAATATGATTTTCAATGGAATATGATATCATTGGATATACATATTCCATAGATATAATATTTTAAAATAATATATTGAATGAGATATGTTATATTATATTATATTTATATTTAATAAGTTTACAAAATGAATAAAAAATAATGTAAAATATATTTTATTTTTTCACGTTTAAAATAAAAATTATATCACATTTAAATATTTTCTATTAAAAAAAAATTCATTTATATTTAACAATATTTATAATTAAAATATTTAAACTTTACAAATAAATTTTTTATTTTATGTTATTTAATATATAAAAATAATTTATATATCATATATTAATATCATTTTATAAATATTTTTTTTAGTTTTTTCTTTCTAATCATAAATTTAATTTATAATAAAAAAATTATTTTATAAAATGAATATATTAAAAATAAATAAATTTTTTATGCATGTTTTATATATATATATATTACCATGAAATTAACATAAACCATATGAAAAGGATGAAAAATAGAGGATAGATAATATATTCTACCACTTATCCTATCCCATCAGTAACTAAACAGGACATACTAATTTTTGATGGATTGTTTTGTTGCATATTCCAAAAAAGCTTCATTTCTACTGTTATGTTTTGGTACATGCAAATGAAACAGCTGCTGAGGTCCCTTCTTCTGTTATACATAGTATTTTCCAATATTTTACCATATATATCACATCTCCCTTAGTTTGCTGTTTGTCTTTAGAATATACATAAACATAAAAATAAAATCCCTTTTTTCCAAGGTATTATATTATCTGCATGTTTGCATGTGCCGTCTGACAAATGTTCATATTTTGTATAAAGTAATTGATCCTCAATTAGGATGAGCATGTGATGTGAGCAAGGATTTGGACAGTTTTAACATCTTAAATACCCCACACTACAAATTGCTTTTCTAAAGAGATTTGAGAAACAATCATTTCAGAGATAAAATTGAATTTCTAGTCAAAGTAATCTTTTTTCCAAAAAATAAAAAATAAACTTATTTTAAAAATATTTGTCAAACTAGCCTATCCGTACAACCTTTGGCTCAATTTTATTATTTTTTTTATATTTTCATTTTAAAGTTGAAGTTCCCAACTGTGGTTTTAGTTTTAAATTTAAAACCACAATTACTAACGATAGTTTTCAAAACCATCGTTGGTAATTATGGTTTTATATTTAAAACTAAAATCATAACATCAAATACGGTTTTTTACTCTCAAAACGAAAAAAAAAAAAATATCACCTGAATGAGTATATGATAAGAAGACTAAATTGATCATTATTTTTTTCTTCAAAAACACTATTTTGGTCTTCAACTCAAATTAGTATCCAATTAGTATCCAGAACACTAGCAGGCTATTCACTCTGCTACTCTGAATACTGTGGGAGTTAACCTCCAACAACATTACAGCGACATAATCCCCCCATCATACTTCTACTGCATTACGTGCCATTCTCAACCTTCTTTACCCTTATTCTTCCCATGCTTCTCGACCTCTTCAAGTTAAAGTTCCAGAATAAGCCAAGCTCTGCATTTCAAGCCCACCCCATAACCACCAAGGTGGCTGCTGCTACCCTACTACTATTTGTCTCGCCATTTGGACTTGAGTTCACCTTCCATTCTTATTCTGCTGCTCTCCTCCTTACTGCTCCTGGATACATGACGACAGCCCGTTCTATACATGTCACCTACACCTCTGCTTTCACTCGGCAGTTTGCATATGATAGTCCAAACAGACTGTATTCACAAAAATGCAACAATGGAACGTGAGAAGAAATTTCAACATTTTTTAAAGCACAATTGATAAAAATTCCACCAATGTCATCAATAATCCAAACCATTATGACAGTTTAAAATTCACAATCATAGATAATAAAGATAACCAAAGGAAGATATAGAAGGGGGGGAAAAAAACGACACAAATTTCATGTGGAAGATCTTTGAATTAATAAAATACCACGGGTACATAAGTGATAAAAAAATTCCATTATGAAGCAAAATAATTTAATACAAGGTTTTACCAAATTCAAATCTACCAATCCTCTTCAAGGAACTTAACTAGTACCTTCAAACTTCAACTACACACTCTCTTCATCAAGAATAGATTTCGAGTTATCACCAAACTTGACCTTAGCAGCTTCTTGATGCCCAATCAAGAAGAAAAAGGTTTTATCCCAATCACAAGACAACAATAAGGAAGGAATGGTATGACAAGAATAATCAACCCTAATTTTGAAAGAAAACTAAATTAAAACATGTTTTTCAACTCAAAATGAGTAGATTTTCTGGGGAAACAAACATTGGCAATTTGCCAAGAAGGAGGAGCACAAAGAGAGTGTCTTAACAACTACTTTATTTCCTCAAACCTCAATTTGGAAATTTAGGCTTAAAAAGTTGAACTATAAATCAATCCAATAGTTGTGATTCAACTAAAATATTTATGATGATTGATTGAACTTTGATTTGAACAGATGGATATATACCAAACTGCAATCCTCAGTTCTTAACATGGATATTGAACCGGATGTTAGATAAATTACAAATTGAGCATAAAAGACTAAGCTAAAAAATGACACTTTCTAACACCCTTTATCTTTTATTACAAAAAAATTAACCAAGATACCCATAATTAAAAAGAAAAAGAAAACTCAATTGTTCAAATTTTGTCCATCTACAACCTTTGAATAAGTAATTAATCCAAGGGAGATTTTCAAAGAACCAAACTAGAATCCTGAATTGCTAATCCACTTGAAGCACTTACAGTTTTCATATTTAAATTAAACTAATTTTTCTATTTCTCTATGAAGTTTTTGTTAGGTAAAAATCCAAAGCCTTGCATGAAAGGGAACTCCTCACATTCGGGTAGAGAAAGACACCCTTGTAGTTAAGATCTTGGTCCCGATCTTTTTGTTGTATTTTTGTCTTACTTTCCGTCTTTTCTTCGACTGTATGCATACAATAGGTTGCACACTCTTTCCCTCTAGCTCACAATGGTAACATTGAAGCCGAGGAGACTCTGTTAGAATTCCATATCTACTTATTAATCTAACTGAGCCGATCATGGAAACGAATAAGGAAAATAGATATGCAAACATTTTGGAGATCTGGAGGAACCTGTGAAATGTAGCCATGATGGTTAGGGGATAAAAATAGAGGAGCCTTCTCATGTGCCATTGTCGCCTACCTGTTAGAATAGAAGTCCCGTGAGACGGAGGCATAAAACACCACGGTAGTGGGGACGAGGGCAGCACAAATAGGAGAGATGATATGTATGGAAGATTAACTCAATTCCGAATGCCAAGACAAATGCTAAAGCTAGCAACAGCCACCTCGGTAGGTATGGGGTGGCCTTGAAATACAGAGTGGGCCTATCAAAGAGGTCGAAGAGCACTGCTACAATGAAAGCAAGAGAAGGGCGAGATTGGGTATAAGGTAAGTGGGCACTAGATTATGTTGCTGTCTTCCTTCCCACAATGTTGATGAAAGCGGCAGCGTGAATAGGCGTGAGATCCCGATCTTGTTAGAGATTCATTCCCACAGATCGATACAGTTGGGTTATGAATACTCATCTCGGATCTGTTCCACAAAAACCCAAAAGAGGAAACCCTAAATTAGAAACAAGCCGATCTCCTCAAAGAATCAAGGAATGGTAAAGAGTAAGATGGAGATATAATTCAGCATACAGAAATTCATTCAACCAATAATTTCAGATAGGCTTACCCGATCTCTCCTTTTGCCGCTCTCTCACAGTCTCACACCATACCTTTCTCTCCGCTTCTCCCCTCTCAAGATATTCGACTCATTATTCTCATCGATATTCTATTTCTATATGAATGAGTTGAAAAGTGAGTTGCCAGAAATACCCTCCTTATATATACATATATATAGATATCTGATATAATGATTAAAATATAATTAAATAAAGAAATTTTATATATTTAATAAAAATCTTTAATTTATTTGGTTCAAATTAATTTAGGATATTGTAAATTAAATAGTGTAATATTAAATTAATGAGTCTCCAACATATTAGAGGGTAAATTAATGAATATTATTTTTTGTAAATGTTAATAATTATTCATGAATTGTAGTAAAAGAGCTTAAAAATATGTGCTTAATAATTATTTTTAATTAATAAAATGTAAATATTTTTAATTTCAATTCCATTAGAATTATATATAAGGGTATAAGTGAAACCATAAAAATCGATCACATCAAACCAAACCGACTTATTTGGTTGGGTTTTTATTTGTAAAATGTTTGGTTCGATTTGAAAATTTGAACAATCGAGTAACTCAGTTCGGTTTTCTCCACTACACCCATATCATGTTGTCAGCTTCCCTCATTATGTAATGCAAAACAAGTCTACAAACCATTTTTTTATTAATATTATTAAAATAAAAGCAGGACTTTGAGGCTCAACTCATGAGTACTTGTCTTCGATCATTAGTCTTCACCACAACATCAACTATGGTCTTCTCCCCCGTAGCCCCCACACTCCATAGAATGGAAGATTTGTGATTCACACGTCACTTGCAAATCTCAACCAAAAAGTCACTTTATTTTTATCGTTTTTCTCATTCTCCGCTAACACTTTTCTTCAAATTGATGTCGGCTTCTTGTCGAGATTCCCATTCCACCGATGGCAGTGCAAGTTCCAAGAACCAATGAGATTTCGAGGCTTTGTGGAGTTGCATCCAACCTCGATAGTCATGGGTCCTCATTTTTGCAAAGAAATATGTGCCTGGCAAAAGATGATGCACATTGGGGAAAACTTTTTTTTATTGCTTTATCCCATTTGTTAGAGAGACTTCTTGTTTATCATTGCATGAAGTAATGTCTCCAATACTACTAATGGTTTCATCATTGAATAACACATAACCAAATACTAGTACTGCTTGGTGGTGATGGTTAAAACCAACCAAAACAAGTGGTTTCTTATAAGCATTGGTTCATTATATTGTATCAAATGCCAAGACATCACCAAAACATTCATAATCCAACTGAGGGGTAGAATTTGCCCAAAACAAGTTTGATAGTCGACCTTTTTCATCAACATTGAATTTATAATAAAAAGAAAGGTATTTTATGCCTTTTTGCACAAATAAGCCAAAACCCCTTCCACATCCGTATCCTTGATTTTGAATCTACCCATTGCATCAACATTATTGTATGGATCTTTTGATGTGAAATCAATATTTTCATGTCCTCCCAATTATTGTACCATATAATCCATAATTTGGCTAGTTTGACACTAACTTTATGTATTGCATGAAGCTAAGTCTTATCCAAAATGTTTATTGCTTGATAAGATAAAAGAAATTGTGTATCAATTACTTTGACCAAAAGATGATTATGGTCCCCTCAAACTCTTTAACAATCCACTTTTCCAATTTTCTACTAAATCCAATACAAAATGCAGGTTCATAACCCAATCTAGTAAATGGTCTTGGCTCCCTTGTAGATTTTCATTTTTAAAACACTTTGGCAATCAATGTCTTTCCTTGTAACAAACCCAGTTTCGAGATATAATTTCTTCATTCTTGTTACGTTTCAAATCATCTTTTTGAATACTAAATACAGTCACTCTAGCATATATATCGTAAAATGCTTTTGCTTCATCTATACAATTAAATTTCAATTTTCAAACTTTTGTGATTGAAATACCATGCAACAACTTGTCATAATTAATTTACCAATCGGAGTTAGAACTACCATCAATATTAGCATCTTCATGAATTTCAATTCATCTCCAAGGTTAATGATAAATTCTTTGATCTTCCCTTTCTCCACGTCGTCCACTACCAAAATTACATAAAATGATATAAAAACAATATTAATTTGTATTTGTATGGCATAATTTGAAGACATGAAAATATTCTAATTTTCAATTTGAAGGCATACAATACAAATGGATGATAATAAGTTAATGACTTATTTATTTTTAAGAATTTTTTTTTAACTTCAAATCATAATAAAATAATCATTTGAGTTACTATTAATAGAAGTTTTGAAAAAAAAAAATTTAAACTTAAAACAAACATTAACTTGTTGGCACCCTAGCAATTAGTTAGATTTTAAATACTTTAAATTTAAACACCCCAATCTTGACTTGAAATGACAATATAATAAGTTTATAATGGTCATTTCGATTACTATTGAGATGCATTTTGATAATAAATTTTAAAAATAAAAATGATTTTTTTGACATGGTCATTAGGTTATAACTTTCTTCGTGTCCTTCACTACCAAAACTACATTATAAATAAAATACCACTATTAATTTCTAATTTTTAACAATATTAAATTGTTAAAAATAAATACCAATATTAATTCTCCATGTCCCCATAATATAGGGACTTTTTTAACTTTAAGAAATATTGTTCACGTCAAATTATTGATAGAAATTGTAATATAAATGATTATTTTGACATGGTTTTAGGGTTATAAGTTTATATCATTAAATAAATAACAATTACTCTTTTAAGATATTTTATTATTGGATAATCACTTTAGAACTATTTTTTGTTTTAAAATTATGTTTTTTTTCTATAAATAAAATAAAAAAGAAAAGAAGATAAGTTCTTTGTCAAATATGTTGATAAAAAATTTATTCTTTAACAAAATATGCCAGATTTCCACTAGTATTGAAAAGATAACATGATTTAATAAATAAATTTTCTTACCTTAATAATGAAAATTTTCAACTTTGGTATGTTGTCAGCATCACAAAATTCTTCGAATTTCTCCATTCACTACTCCATTGTCAAACTTCTTTTGCATTCTACATTCAACTTTGACATGTTTTTTATTTTCCAAACTACTTATTTAATTACCTATGAATTAAATGGTATTTAAAATTTTTTACCACATTTAACGAAAAAATTTCTTCACAAGTACAGTTGATTGTTGTAAATACAATTAAATTTAGAAAGCTTAATAAATGAAAATTCATTAGTAATTACTAAAATAAAGTGAGAAACATATGATTGCATCCATAGTACTATTTTCACTCGTATTTAAAATGTTCCACAACATATTTTCACTTCCATTTTGTTATATTTTCACATGCATTCCTTGTAACCTCCAAAATTTAATTTTTTTTTTGTTTCAAGAAATTTTTTATTATTTCAAATACAACTAAAATAACTCTTATTACTGCTATTTTTATTTAAAATTGCTAAAAATTATGAGAAAAAAAATTTGAAAAATTTATGAGGGTACAAAGAATGTGAGAATTTATATTCTTCATACACTCCTTACATTTTTCTTACCCTTCAAATTTTACAATTTCTTTTTAATTCTAAATTTTTTTTTTTACTTCAAATACTACTAAAATAGTTTATTACTATTATTTTGATTTACAATTGTTAGAAATTATGAGAAAAAATTTCAAATGAACAAAATTTGAAAAATTGGGGAAGGTATATAGGATATGAAGTGGTACGAATAATGTGAGGAATTCTTAGATTCTTCATTCCCTCATCACATTCTCAATACCCTCCAAATTTTATATTTATTTAATTTAATTTTAAGATGTTTTTATTTATTTATTACTTAAAATACCATTATAATAGTTTTTCACTACTATTTTCACTTGCAATTGCTAGAAATTATGAGAAAAAAGATTTAAATGAAAAAATTTGAAGAGGGTACAATGAATGTGATGAATCTTCATATTCTTCGTACTCTTCATACATTTTTCATATCCTCCAAATTTTACATTTTTTATTTTTACTACTTCAGTTATCACCAAAATAGTTTATTACTACTATTTTGACTTATAATTACTAGAAATTATGAGAAAAAAAATTCAAATGAAAAAAAATTGTCACATTCTTTATGCCCTCTAAAATTTACATTTTTTACTTCAAATAACACTAAAATAATTTATTACTACTATTTTTAACTTACAATTGCTAGAAATTATGAGAAAAAAATTCAAATAAAAAGATTGAAAAAATGGGGAGAACACAAATAATGTCAGGAGGATGAAAAATGTGAGGAATCCTCACATTTATCCTACCCTCTTCATATTTTTCATGTTAGACTATCAGAATCTTCAGCATAAATTCCAGAAGCATCTGCACCCATTCCTCACTCTATCCATTCTGTTACTGATTCAAAATAATCCAGTTGTTAGCATTATTTTCTCCTACAAATGTGTATTTTATTGTTTCCTTATCTTTGTTCATACTTGTGTTCCTTATTATACGCTTGTCAGTTCAATTGTACAACTATAAATATAATGAAAAACTACACAGCTTGTGTGCTAGAGCCAAGTCAAAGATATATTGTGTGTTCATCTTTCTGTTGAGTTGTTAAGGTTTTATATGGTATCAGAGCTTAATTCTATAAGCTCACGCTTTTCAAACAATCCTTTCTCCAGCTTCCGCATCATCCAAATGGCCAACACCGATGACACCTCCACCCCTGTATCTATCCTACCACCATCTACCACCATTATTTCTGTTAAGCTAGATGGCTCCCACAATTATTTGGCATGGAAAATGCAGTTCCTTAATCTCCTCCGAGGACATGACTTAATGGGCTTCATTGATGGCACTGAAGTTTGTCCTCCAAAACATATTGCCTCTGGTTCATTAAATCCTGCCTATGTTGTTTGGTAGAAGAAAGATGTTTGTCTCCTTGGATGGATCCTTGCATCTCTTTCAGAAAAACTTGTTTCTACTATATATGGATTAGAAACATCTAAGCAAGATTGGACTGCCCTGTAGACTCACTTTTCTTCTCAATCGCGTTCTCGAATCTCTCATCTTAAACGTCAACTTCAAACATTCACTCAAGGTACCAAATCCTGTTCTAAGTATCTTGAAAGTGCCAAAACCCTTGCAGATCAATTGGCAGCAGCTGGCAAGCCTGTTGATGATCAAGACCTGATCTCCTTTCTTCTTGGTGGCCTGCAATCATCCTACACACCGTTTGTCACCTCTTTTAATTTTGCATCCCGTGAAACTGACTTCACATTCGAAGACTTTCAAGCTGAATTGTTGGGCTATGAAAATCTTCTCGATGTCAATTACTCTGTTCATAACACAGATGGTCCTCACTTTGCATTTGCTGCAAACAAATCCAAGGCACCTACTGCTCCTCTTGATTTTAGTAGGCATGAATGAATTTTTCATAATTCCAGAATAATGGAATCTGTGATATTAATTCATGCAAAAATGAATGGGCTTTGGTGGGGGCCCAATATACGTGTTTTCCTCATGATTGATTGATTGTTTGATTGATTTAATTGCCATGCGTGCTTGATTTTATTCTGCTCTATGGCATGCCCGAAATTATCCTTTAATTGTGCACTAACCTCACTTTTTGATAAGCGTATTGTGGCCCGTCACCCAGGTACGTATCTATTCCCATTCCGATATTTCCATATACATGTTTTGATTCTCCTATGTGCATGATAGTTCCGGGTATTCATTGTTTTCCTCATCAATTGCCATGATTGCTTCATTTTATTAGTAGAGACCCGACTTTAGAGGCTTAGAGGGGTGCTACAGTCTTTACCGTACCTTCCCGATGAGTAACCTGACCCCCGAACTCGATCCGGTTTTCACAGACCACCTTTTCCAAAACAAGGAGTCACACTTAGGGTTTTTCTTTCTTATTTTGTTTACCCTTTAAAAATAAAACAAAAATAAGTGGCGACTCCAAGTCATTTTTTAATCAACAAATCAATTTTTCAAATAAAAATCGAGCTCACCATCGAGTGGGAAACGCATGAGTCGAAGTGCGGGGTCCACAAAATGGCGACTCCACTGGGGATAGTTAGAGGGTTAAGCTTGAACTTAGAGTGAAGCAAACGTGGCATTCGATTGGACGATCAGTGGATGCCCATCTCTTGATTGTACATTGGGGATTTTTTGATGCATGCTTAGATGTTATATCCATTTGGGATTTTGACATGTTGATTATGTTGACTGACTTGTCTTGATTGAGGATTCCGATGCCGTGTTTTCTCCTGTGCTTCATTGATATATTCGTTTGAGATATTGACATGCCGATTATATTGATTGATCTTATTGTCTTGCTTAGCATATTGACTCCGATTTCGCCATGATTGTTCTGATCACTTCACATGCATACACTCACCACTATACATCACTCAGCTTGACATGTTGTTTCTCTGACTTGTATACTATTTTGATCGTCTTTGAGCATGATGTTTGTATCACTATTCGTCTTAATTGTCGTATTCTCGCTTATCTTGTGTGTACATGGTGATATATCTGAGCTTTGCCTGATTGTGTGCTGCATGACTGCCTTCCTCTGCGTGATTGTATGTCGCTTGTCTATGTGGGTAGCACATCTATCCCTTTATCTCCGACCCTCTAGTCTCGGTCATTTCCTTCATTCTAGTTCTCACTTTTGCAAGTGTGAGGCCTTGTGTGTGCTTGTACTCTAACCGAGATAGAGATTAGGAGTAGGGTCTAGCGACGGGCTATATCGATGTACGGGAGCATTCAGGAGGAGGACGACACTTTGATGTCAATTGGAGTTCGATCATTGAAGACCTGTATAGCCCCGAGCTAGGTTTCATGGATAGTCGTGCGACCAGTGTGTTTCCTCTTCTGCTCTAGGTTCTTAGGGTTTTCGGATGCACCCACACCATTCACTGTGCACTTTAGTTGACCATTGAGCGTTGAGAGTTTGAGAGGTTTCACCATAGGAAACCTCCTGGGATGTCGAGGTAGTACATGTGTGGAGATGATGACCACCTTGCATGGAAGCGCCCCGTCTCTTTGGAGACATGCAGAGGGTTGCGTACCGCCGGAGGGTACGATCGCTTTTGCTAGGGATCTTTTAAAGTCCACCCATATCTATTTAGAACCACCTTGACCTCGTAGGTTGAGCCGTAGATCCTCAGATTAGGACTCCCTCCCTACACGTGGGTGCATCTGAGGGCCTTCGGCGCCTCTGTGGTCACATTTTGGATTCGACGCTCCCTCTTTAGTCTCCAGTTGAGAATGCACAGAGATTAGTGCTAGTTTTGAGTACGGTCAGACCGTTCATCTTCACTTGGATGCTTTGCTGGTTCCCGCTTAGATTACATTTTCTTTTGTACATCCTCAGAGCCATATCCTTATTCCGTTCTTCGTGCTTTCTCAGGATCGGACCTTTGTTCTTCATTTGGATATACCTTCGTGGGATAGAGTAGAGGAGGAGTCTTGTTAGGATCGGATTTTGTTCACAGCCTGGATACACCATCTTGGATCAGAGTTGAGGGTAGATTGATCAGGGTATCGGACCAGTCAGACTAGAGATCAGATCAAAGAGATATGGATTCACAGGTAGTTACCGTCGATCAGTTTGCTGAGGCCATGGCTTCAATTCAGGAGGCTATATCTAGCCTCGGTCGGAGGATGGATGGGCAGTAGGCCCAGCAGGTCCTGCTCCAGGATGGTGCCCAGTATGACCCTACAGTGCCACCACCTCCTCCACCCAGTCAGTCAGCGCCACAGGCCATGCCGTTCACTCTGCATAGTCAGACCGGGGTTGTCCCGCCTCCCATCACCGTGCCCACCCCGACCTCAGAGGACCCACATGCTCGCATGGATAGGCTTGAGCAGGGTTTGAGGCAGTTGAGGACTTCAGACAGAGCCACTACTTGGGAGGGTTTTGATGGAGTGCCGGTAGCCAGCTTGCCGGCTAAGTTCAGGATGCCTGATATTGAGAGGTATACTGGCATTGGTTGTCCACGCCTCCATCTCCGATTATACAACACCGTGATGAGGGCTCATGGACTGGACGAGCCTCAGATGATTACTCTTTTCCCACTATCTTTGAGTGGGGCGGCCCAGCGTTGGTTTGCATCTTTGGAGGCCTCGAGGCGCCGCACATGGGACGACTTGGCCCAGGAGTTCCTACGACAATTTTCGTTTAGCACTGTCATGGATGTATCGAGGAGGGAGCTTGAGGCTTTGAGACAGAGGGCAGAGGAGTCTGTTTCTTCTTTTATTTCCCACTGGCGCGGGAAGATAGCTGAGATTATCGATAGACCATCAGAGAGGGACCAGGATTCAGATGGTTTTGAGGAGCCTGCAGCCGCGGATCGCCAGACATGTGGTAGGGGCCCCGTTCACGGATTTTGGGTCTCTAGTTATGGCTTTGTATGATGTCGAGGACGGCATCTCGAGAGGTTTATGGACAGATTCTTCCCCTAGTGATATTAAGGGGAAGAAGCCCTTCGTAGGATCGAGGCCAGTAGATGTGAGCGCTATCGGTTCTTCCAGTCAGAGGCCTCTCAGGCGCCATCAGCCGATCCCACAGTTTCCCGAGCCTCATTCGTCCTATGCATCTCATCAGTACAGGCCACGGACACCTTGTCTAGCTTATGATCAGACATATACTCCGCAAACTTTGGCTTTGCCTTATTATGCCTCCCAGGGCATTGAGAGACCCCCGGTTTCCTACACGGCTACAGGACAGCCATGCTATGCTGCTCAGTTCACTGCGAGACCCGCTACTTCTTATCCCCGACCCAGAGCTCAGCAGACTTCTGCTCCCTTTGCTTTGAGGACGCAGAGGCAATTCTCACAGATAGGCATGCCGTTGAGTCAGGCTCTTCGGAAGCTTACAGAGGCTGGGTTATTGACTACTCTCACCCCTCGACCGCCGCCTCAGCCGATTCCACCTCAGTTCAGGATGAATCTACACTGTGCATACCATCAGGGGCCTGGACACGAGACTGATCGATGCACCGCTTTGAGGCATGCTGTTCAGGATTTGATCGACTAGGGTTTGGTACACTTGGGTCAGCCGAGTGTGACCACGAACCCGTTGCCTGCTCGCACTACACATGCAGTCCCTCCACCAGCTGATGACATTCATTTCTTAGAGTTTGATGAGATCGATGACCACATCCACATGCTGAGTGATGATGATTCAGACCCAGAGCCCATCATGCCATATGTGATTTATGAGATGAGCGAGGTGGCTCTAGGTCCTCGGACGCCTGCTCCATTCCGATTAGTTCCCGAGTCGGCGTTAGTGCAGGCTGCCACCGTTGAGCCATTGATCTTGCCGCGCTATAGCGTTCAAACACCGTTCGTCTTAGTCCCAGATGTTGAGGAGTTTTAGGCTCCACACAGTGTTGATCATCAGACTCCGGACGTTCAGTATATCCTCTGGGGAGGGAGAGTATTGAGACAACCACCTCCAACCGCTGCCGCTAGACCCTTAGGGGGTACATCATCCCAGGAGGAGGTCAGAGTAGAGGATGACGAGATTTTGAGGCAGTTGCAGAGCACTCAGGCTCGTATTTCTATCTGGAGCCTTTTAGCGTCCTCCAGTACTCATCGGGATGCACTGACTCGAGCTCTGAGCCAGATTAGAGTTGATACCACGACCACTCTTGAGGGACTCATTCATATGATGACGGCTGGTAGAGCCACTTGTATCGTCTTTTCCGATGACGACTTGCCACCAGAGGGTTCTGGCCACACGCGTCCTCTCTATATATCTGTTGGATGTTCAGGTCGTCGAGTTCCATCTGTCTTTCTGGACAATGGCTCGGCCCTAAACGTATGTCCTCTAGCCATCGCCATCGCTCTCGGATACGCACCATTCGATTTCGGCCCATCCACGCAGACCGTCCGAGCTTATGACAGCACTCGTAGAGAGGTCATGGGTACACTGGAGATTGAGCTCCTGATAGGTCCGACCACATTTATCACTGTCTTTCAGGTTTTGAGGATTCCTACATCCTTTAACCTTCTTTTGGGCCAACCGTGGATTCACCGAGCCGGAGCCATCCCTTCTTCACTTCATCAGAAAGTGAAGTTCATCCATGAGGGCCAGGTAGTTGTCGTACAGTCGGCAGGGGACATGTTCATTTCCGTTGAGCCCGTGCTCCAGATCAGCCATAGCGAAGACGACTTACTGCTGACCGGGTTCACTTTTGATGAGGTACAGACTCTTGAGCTAGAGGACTTTTGCCGAGACTTCGTCGCTATGTCCTTTGACCAGCATGGCAGCACTGTAGTGCTTGATATGATGAGAGGCATGTCCTATCTTCCTGGCATGGGATTGGGTCGACGTCAGCATGGACCGAGCGAGTTCATCACCATTCCTGATCATGACGTATCATTCGGACTCGGGTTTATCCTCACTGAGGCCGATTATCTCTATATGGCGCGCTTGCGCAAGGAGAGAGTGAGGGCTCGGCTGACTCATACTCCTTTCTATTATCCTATGCGTCCATACACCAGGAGCCTAGCAGATTACTTTGTGAGGGCATCGGAGCCACACGCACCATCTGACGGGATCGTCGGAGGACTTAGCACCACCCAGGAGGCCGAGCTTCAGCGCCTTGTCCAGCAGTTACGATTGAGAGATGGAGCCCCTGGTCCTTCGACTTCTGCGTTGATCGCTCCTTCCTCTCCAGATCGCACTAGCCTTATGACGCTTTGCTTCCCGGACGAGACCGATGAGCATGGGACCTTTGTTGAGGTCGAGGACATAGTGGACGGGGCCGCCCCACATGACGAGTACATCGACGAGATGCTCGCCCCGAGCCTGAGCCAGATTGAGGAGACTATTCAGCCTGGGCTTGCTTCATCATTTGATCTCTTCGGGGTATTCGCCATCGAGCTTGCCGGGGAGAGCTTGACTGCCCCTGCTTTGGAGTCTGCTGAGGACCTTATAGCTTTTGATGATTTGATTGATAGCCATGTTGGCATTGTTGAGGGAGCGTCCGACTTTGTGGACCCACCTCTTTCATTTGACGTTCTGTCGGGGTTCGTCTCCCATTCTGACGTTGTTTTCGATGATCCATCTATGGATTTGAGCATGTTTGAGTATTTGCCTGCGTCTCGTGATATTGCTTTACTTGTACCATCTCCACCCATATCACAGATATTTGACATAGATGATGATATTGCACAGCATGATTCAGATGATGACTCATCTCCCGATTCTGATTCAGACCCCGTTGATCAGAGAGTTTCACCTGATGTAGCGGACACCGAGATTGTTGACTTTGGCACGATAGATCAGCTTAGGGAGTTGAGGATCAGATCGGATTTGTCTACAGATGAGAGAGATAGTCTCATCCAGCTGCTCATATCCTACTTGGATGTTTTCGCATGGTCCTATGAGGACATGCCAGGCCTTGATCCATCTATCGTCCAGCATCGTTTGCCACTTCTGCCCCATGCCAGACCGGTTAAGCAGAAATTGAGACGATTGCACCCTCGTTGGAGCTTGCAGGTGAAAGAGGAGATCCAGAAGCAGCTCAGTGTAGGATTCTTATCAGTGGTCGAGTACCCGGAGTGGCTGGCCAATGTCGTCCCTGTTCCCAAGAAGGACGACAAGGTGAGAGTCTGTGTTGATTTCCGAGATCTCAACAAGGCCAGTCCTAAGGATGATTTTCCTCTTCCACACATCGACATGCTAGTTGACAGTACGGTAGGTCATTCGATGTTGTCCTTTATGGACGGATTTTCTGGGTACAGTCAGATCTTGATGGCTCCAAAGGACATGGAGAAGACGTCCTTCATTACCGAGTGGGGTACTTATTGCTATAGAGTCATGCCATTCGGATTGAAGAACGCAAGAGCCACATATCAGAGAGCAGCGACCACACTCTTCCATGGCATGATGCATCGGGATGTCGAGGTTTACGTAGACGACATGATAGTGAAATCCTGAGATAGATCAGATCACTTGGCAGCTCTTGAGAGGTTCTTTGAGAGGATCAGACAATTCGGATTGAGACTGAATCCCAAGAAGTGCACTTTCGGAGTGACTTCTGGGGAACTTTTGGGATACATGGTCAGTGAGCGAGGCATAGAGGTAGATCTGGACAAGATTAGAGCCATTCTTGACATGCCTACGCCGAGGACAGAGAGAGAGGTCAGAGGCTTCCTGGGCAGACTTCAGTACATCAGTAGATTCATAGCCAGATTGACAGACATCTGCGAGCCCATATTTCGACTCTTGAGGAAGAGTCAACCTACTCTTTGGGATGACCAGTGCCAACGTGCCTTCGAGAGGATCAGAGAGTACTTGTTGTCACCTCCTGTTTTGGTGCCTCCTACACCAGGCCGTCCTCTACTCCTATACCTATCAGTTTCGGACGTGGCTTTGGGTTGCATGTTAGCTCAGCTCGATGATTCGGGCAAAGATCGAGCCATTTATTATTTGAGCAAGAGGATGTTAGACTACGAGACGAGGTATGTCATGATTGAGCGTTATTGTTTGGCATTGGTTTGGGCCACTCGCCGATTGAGACATTACATGACCGATTATTCAGTGCACTTGATATCCCGTCTAGATCCTTTGAGATATTTGTTTGATAGGCCCGCCCTGGTCAGTTGCCTCATGAGATGGTTGGTACTTCTGACTGAGTTTGACATCCATTATGTCACTCAGAAGTCCATTAGAGGGAGCGTTGTCACAGATCATCTAGCTTCTTTACCAGTTCCCGATGGTAGGGCCATTGATGACGACTTCCCATACGAGGATGTTGCTGCTGTGACTAGTCTGTCAGGTTGGCGCATGCACTTTGATGGTGCAGCCAACCATTCCGGATACGGGATAGGCGTCCTATTGATATCCCCTCATGGTGATCACATTCCCAGATCTGTTCGTTTGGCATTCTCGGATCGACATCCTGCCACGAACAACATTGTTGAGTATGAGGCTTGTATCTTGGGATTAAAGACAGCCCTTGAGCTCGGGATTAGACAGATGGAGGTGTTTGGTGACTCCAATCTGGTATTGAGACAGATTCAGGGCGAGTGGAAGACTAGAGATGTGAAGCTTAAGCCTTATCATGCATATTTGGAGCTACTGGTTGGGAGGTTTGATGATTTGAGATATACCCATCTACCTAGAGCGCAGAACCAGTTTGCTGATGCTTTAGCTACTCTAGCTTCCATGATCGATATTCCCGTTGACGCCACTGTTCGACCTTTGTTGATCGAGTCAAGATCTGCTCCTGCTTACTGTTGCCTGATCGATGATGTAGAGCCAGATGATGGTTTCCCATGGTATCACGACATGTATCACTTTTTGAGACTCGGCGTATATCCTGAGGCCGCCACGGCCAAAGATAAGAGAGTATTGAGACAGTTGGCCACTCGATTCGTGATTTGCGGCGAGACACTGTACAGGCGATCACCTGACGGGATGCTATTATTGTGTTTGGACCGTGCCTCTGCCGATCGGGTGATGAGAGAGGTTCATGCGGGAGTCTGCGGACCACATATGGGAGGACATATGTTGGCACGTAAGATCATGAGGACATGATACTTCTGGTTAACCATGGAGACAGATTGCTGCCAGTTTGTTCAGAGGTGTCCCGAGTGTCAGATACACGGAGATCTCATTCACATGCCGCCCTCCGAGCTGCACGCACTGACTTCACCATGGCCATTTTCCGTCTGGGGTATTGATATCATCGGGAAGATTTCACCGAAATCTTCCAGTGGTCATGAGTTCATCCTGGTTGCCATCGATTACTTCACCAAGTGGGTGGAGGCCGCTTCGTATGCGAGATTGACATCATCTGGAGTTGCTAGTTTTATCAGATCACACATTATCTGTCGCTATGGAGTCCCTCATGAGTTGATTTCGGATAGAGGAGTACATTTCAGAGTAGAGGTTGACACCTTAGTACAGAGATACAACATCCGGCATCATAGATCATCTGCGTACAGGCCGCAGACGAATGGGGCAGTAGAGGCCGCGAATAAGAATATCAAGAGGATATTACGGAGGATGGTCGAGACTTCTCGGGATTGGTCAGAGAAGCTCCCATTTGCATTGTGGGCTTATTGGACTTCTTTTCGCACCTCTACAGGCGCCACACCCTATTCCTTGGTATATGGCATGGAGGCGATGCTACCCGTTGAGATTGAGATGGGTTCATTGAGAGTAGCACTAGAGCAGCAGATTCCTGAGCCAGATTGGGCTCAGGCTCGATTTGATCAGCTCAATCTCCTAGATGAGAGGAGATTGAGAGCAGCAGACCATGTTCGTGCATATCAGAGGAAGATGGCCCGCGCTTTCAAAAAGTGGGTCAGGCCCAGACCATTACGGATAGGTGACTTGGTTCTGAAAGTCAGCAGGGGATTGATCAGAGATCCTAGAGGGAAGTTCAGACCCAGCTGGAGCGGACCTTATTTCATCAGGGAGTTGACCCCAGAGGGCGCTGCATGGTTGATGGATTTAGATGGAAACCGACTCTCAGAGCCAACCAACGTGGATCAGCTAAAGAGGTACTATGTTTGAGACCATGGTCGCAGGATGGGTGGCCTTCATTTCGGTTAGCTCATATTTTATTACCTTTATTGACATCATAGTCCGTTGCTAGCCCATTGAGCCTCACATGCGTATTATAGTCTTTCTTTCTTATCGCCTTGCTCACATTTTCACATCGGGATAGGGGTCCTTTAATGTATGCATGCATTGTTTGGGAGTTTCATGAGCTTTGGACCTAGGGGCATGTTTTTCTCATTATCTTTTCCTATCACTGCACCTCTGCATTTTCATCTCATCTTATTGGTTATGTTATTCATCTCTTCTTCCTTATCCTATCTACTATTTGTTTGTCTCATATTCTCTCCACCCTGAGTGGTGAGCCTCCTCAGTTCATCACATGGAGGATAGTCACATCATTTCCACCATCTATCTCACGGACACTGGTTTAGAGATCCTTGGTTTGAGAATGTCATCTCGTCAGAGAGAATTTGTTTGTTACCTTATCACTTGGGAGTGTGTCCATTTGTTATTGATATCATCTTTGGGGTTTGTTTGTTCATGTTCAGGGTATGTGTATTTGTATATATGTAAAAAAAAAAAAAAAAAAAAAAAAAAAAAAAGGAAAGAAAGAAAAAATAATAATAAAAAATAAAAAAAGAAAGAAAAGAAAAGAAAAAAAAACATTATTATTATTATTAGCACATGTGTGTATGTGCATAGTGTTCTCGATCATTGAGTATGTATATTGATGTCTGGGGGTCATTTTTATCGAGTATGTTCATTATTGGGAGTTCGTATGTGAGCTCTCTGAGATCTCATGTTATTTGTATTGCTTCGTCATATCTATTTGTGAGAGAGATGAGTGACCTTCTCCTAAGGACTCCGAGTCATTGTCCTTTCCATCATTACATTCATTATTGATGTGACTTCACTTCATGTTTGATCTGGGTCGATCGCCACCTTTCTTCACATATTCATTGTTTCGCTATCGTTGTTATCGTTGCTTGTGATTCATCTCATTCCCTTCACGTCTTATTCTCTCCTTACAGTGACCCATCTCAGGTTCAATGCTCACTTCGCATCATCATTACACCTATCACTGTCAGTTCATTTTGCTTCATTTGTCTTCTTATCGATATCACATTCACGTTAGGCATCCTCAGGTCCATGGCTCATGGGGTTCACTATACATGTTGCATTTCATATATGAGGGCATGAGTTCTGATCATTGGGTATTTGGGCTTAGTTTCCTTTCATTTCTATTACCCTATCACCTCAGCCTACGTTACGTCCTGTGTCTTAAGACCACCCTGAGGCCATGAGATCAAATGTCGTTTTCGGCAGCCTCTACTTGGACAGGTGATTAAAATCTGGTTGATATTTAGATATTGTCATGCTTCTTCTTCTGGGAGTCGCCCCTTTGATGTGTAGGACTGATTCAGTTGTGTTCGGATTACCGGGATCGTGAGTTTGACGATGATTGACTTGGTGTCACCTGATTTTTTTTACCTATCATACCTCCGGTGCCACATTGCAGCATATCCCATTTCATTTGGAGGTTCATGGATCCTCACAGACTTGCACGATCATCACTTACTGGATGCTCACTGAGACGTGGACATGATCGTTACCTTACAGAGCCTCTGAGATCCACCCAGCCAGGTCCACACTTCTCGACACTTGGATGCCATCATGCCTCTCCATCTGGGAGGTACATCTTGGATATGTGTGCATGATTCAGTTATGGATTCAGACGACCATTGTTACATGTTCGATGACAAATGATTTCATGACACTTGTTCTTTTGACCTGTCACACATCCGACGCCATACTGGGGCATATTTCCGTTTCAGATGAGATATACGGATCTTCATGGAGGTCATAGGTGCGTGATGGATGATTTCATGACATTTGTTCTTCGGACCTGTCGCGCACCTGATGCCATACTGGGGCATATTCCGTTTCGGAGGATCTTTATGGATCTTCGCAGAGGTCACATGTTTGAGGATAGATGATCCCATGCTATCTGATCTCCGACCTATCATACATTTCGATGCCATACAAGGGCATATTTCGGTTCGGATGAGGTTTACAGATCATGAGGGAGTCGCGTGTCTATCCTTATTTGGCGAGATTTATGCAGAGATGATGATATATTCGCTATCCTCACGATGATTCCTTAGTGGAGCCTATCGAGAGCCATCTAGCCATGCATGGATGACCTGAGCTCATCTGATTTTTCGACATGTTACATTCTCGATGCCACACTGGGGCATATTCCCCATCTTGATCGAGATTTATAGATCCCCACTGGTTTACATGATCATCCACAGTTATGGGATACGCGCCAGGTCGATGTTCGACTTCATTTTGTCCGGATACTCTGAGGAGTCTCTCTTGAGTCATTCAGCTAGATTCATACCTTTTTATATAGTCGTGATTCCTGGATGGAGTTGTCTCTGGTGCCTGGATTTCCCGCATCATCATTTCAGAGGGGTACATATCAGATCTGTTACGCGTCCCATTGGTGTTATTCTCGGGTCATCAGGACAGATCGGGTACATCTGATGTCATACTGGGGCATATTGCCTTCATTTAGCCCTGGAGGTGATCGTTTTCTCACATATCCGTTACAGTTTCCATCACTCGATCGAGATATATTATATTCGCCTCACTGACCATTATTCCTGAGCTCTTCATCGATATGAGCTCTCAGCGGAGCGTCGTTCGAGACTCGTAGAGTCCCTTTCAGCCATTTCCAGCGGATTGAGATTTGCAGTGGCATGCCACACTGGGGGATACCCCCGTCTTTGAGTACATCTGCTGTTTTGCACATCTTTCTCACTACTCAGTCCATTTCTTGATCTTTGTGAGTCGTCATACTGGGGCATACCCCCTTTAGCGTTTTTCTATTGGGGCAACCCCCCACTGTCATTTTCGTTTGGGGCATCCCCCCACTGTCATTTTCGTTTAGGGCATCCCCCCATTGTCATTTACGTTTGGGGCATCCCCCACTGTCATTTACGTTTGGGGCATCCCCCCACTGTCATTATGTTTGGGGCATCCCCCCACTGTCATTTACGTTCGGGGCATCCCCCCATTGTCATTTACGTTTGGGGCATCCCCCCACTGTCATTTACGTTTGGGGCATCCCCCCACTGTCATCTTTGTTCAGGGCATTCCCCGTTCTCGTCACTTTGTTTAGGGCATCCCCCTGCTTTTAGCTCGTTTAGGGCATCCCCCCTATCGTCACTTTGTTTAGGGCATCCCCCTACTGTCGCTTTTGTTTAGGGCATCCCCCTACCTTTAGTTCGTTTAAGGCATCCCCCTTTCCTGTCGCCTTGTTTGGGGCATCCCCCTTGTTTACTTTGTTTAAGGCATTCCCCTACTGTTAGTTCACCTGTGGGCCTTCTAGTTTAGCATTTAGAACTAGCCTTTCGGTTCGGCTTCCAGAGCCATTATTTTCTAGTTTAACTTTTAAAGTTAGTTTTTGGTTGGCTTCTAGAGCCATCACTGTCATCTTGTTTAGGCTTCCAGAGCCATCACTGTCATCTCGTTTAGGCTTCCAGAGCCATCATTATCATCTCGTTTAGGCTTCCAGAGCCATCACTGTCGTCTCGTTTAGGCTTCCAGAGCCATCACTGTCGTCTCGTTTAGGCTTCCAGAGTCATCACTATCGTCTCGTTTAGGCTTCCAGAGCCATCACTGTCATCTCGTTTAGGCTTCCAAAGCCATCACTGTCATCTCGTGTAGGCTTCCAGAGCCATCACTGTCATCTCGTTTAGGCTTCCAGAGCCATCACTGTCATCTCGTCTAGGCTTCCAGAGCCATCACTGTCATCTCGTCTAGGCTTCTAGAGCCATCACTGTCATCCAGAGCCATCACTGTCATCTCGTCTAGGCTTCTAGAGTCATCATTGTCATCTCGTTTAGGCTTCCAGAGCCATCACTATCATCTCGTCTAGGCTTCCAGAGCCATCACTGTCATCTCGTTTAGGCTTCCAGAGCCATCATTATCATCTCGTTTAGGCTTCCAGAGCCATCACTGTCATCTCGTTTAGGCTTCCAGAGCCATCACTGTCGTCTCGTTTAGGCTTCCAGAGCCATCACTGTCGTCTCGTTTATGCTTCCAGAGCCATCACTGTCGTCTCATTTAGGCTTCTAGAGCCATCACTATCATCTCGTTTAGGCTTCCAGAGCCATCACTATCATCTCGTTTAGGCTTCCAGAGCCATCACTATCATCTCGTTTAGGCTTCTAGAGCCATCACTATCATCTCGTCTAAGCTTCCAGAGCCATCACTGTCATCTCGTTTAGGCTTCCAGAGCCATCACTATCATCTCGTTTAGGCTTCCGGAGCCATCACTGTCATCTCGTTTAGGCTTCCAGAGCCATCACTATCGTCTTGTTTAAGCTTCCAGAGCCATCACTGTCGTCTTGTTTAGGCTTCCAGAGCCATCACTGTTGTCTTGTTTAAGCTTCCAAAGCCATCGTTGTCGTCTTGTTTAGGCTTTCAGAGCTGTTATTTTCTAGTTTAGCTTTTAGAGTTAGTTTTTGATTGGCTTCCAGAGTCGTTATTTTCTAGTTTAGCTTTTAGAGTTAGTTTTTTTGGTTGACTTCCAGAGCTATTACTTTCTCCGTCTAGCGTTTAGAGTTAGCCTTTTGGTTTGGCTTCCAAAGCTGTTACTTTCTAGTTTAGCTTTTAGAGTTAGTTTTTTGGTTTGGCTTCCAGAGCTGTTATCTTCTAGTTTAGCGTTTAGAGTTAGCTTTTTGGCTTGGCTTCCAGAGCTGTCGTTTTTCTCAGTTTAGTGTTTAGAGTCGGCCTTGTCATCTAGAGTCACAACTCCTGGCGTTCATATCCACTGGCTTTGCGCATCTTGCCTTCATGGTTTTACATTGTCCCTCGGTTTTTCCTCACTCCGTTATCCTGTGCTTATCGCCTATTCATCTCGTAGTCCACATAGGGTAGTCCCCTTTGGGCGCATTCTTGCTCGTACTCCAGGGTGGTTCGACCGTTACTCATCTTTGACATTGATCTCTTGGGTCACTTTTGGAGACATCTTAAAGAGAGATTGAGACCTTAGTGTGGCTTCAGAGGCGCTTTGAGATATGTTTTCTTTTAGGATTAGAGCCTTTGTGTTCGTCTGCTAGCCTGAATGAGTTTGAGTTTCACTATTGTCCCTATGGGGGTCTCCTTTGTTCTTCGGTAGAGTTCACTTCATTTCACTCACTTTTCACACTTCTTTTTCACTCTAGTGCTCATTTTCTTTGCACTCGTGAACTCTACCGAAGAGGGGCATATTTGTAGACCCCCCCTGAGGCTACGAAGCAGCGGGGAGTTTCTTTGTTTTTTGCTTTTTTTCCTCAGGCGGCTGATGGGATGTTGGCTCGAGCAGAGAAGTGCGGCTGATGGGAGAGGCAACAGGGAGGCTTGCGGGAGAAGCCAAAGAAAAAGCTAAAAAAGAGAAAAAGGGGAAGGAAGAGGAAAGGGGGGCAAGAGCTGGTGGGAGGACTTCTTCGCGCAGGTATGGCCTTTTTTTTTTTTTCTTTCTCTCGTTCATTTCACTTTGTTTTTCCTTTGCTATCAACTGCTTGGCGATGGAGGCGCGATACTGGCGGCGTCGGCGACGCGAGCTAACGGCGCGGAGGAGCTGATGGCAGAGAAGCTCTAGCAGGCTGCGCGCTGGCCGACTGGCACTGCTCTGGCCGCCGGAGGCGATTTATTTTAAAATTCTATCCTTAATTAACTATTCAAATTCCCAATTTCTAAATTCAATTTCCAATTTCTAAATTTCCTAAGTTCAAATTTCAATTTCTAAATTTCTACATTTATTTACTTAATCATTATTATTTTTTATCCAATTTATTTATTTATTCACTTATTCATTTATTTAAAATTTCATTCTTAATTAATTATTCAAATTCCCAATTTCTAAATTCAATTTCCAATTTCTAAATTTCCACATTCATTTACATAATTCTTCAAATTCTCAATTTCCAAATTCAATTCTCAATTTTCAATTTCTAAATTTCCACATTTATTTACTTAATCATTATTATTTTTTTATCCAATTTATTTATTTATTCACTTATTCATTTATTTAAAATTTCATTCTTAATTAATTATTCAAATTCCCAATTTCTAAATTCAATTTCCAATTTCTAAATTTCCTAAATTCAAATTTCAATTTCTAAATTTCCACATTTATTTACTTAATCATTATTATTTTTTATCCAATTTGTTTATTTATTCACTCATTCATTTATTTTAAAATTCTATCCTTAATTAACTATTCAAATTCCCAATTTCTAAATCCAATTTCCAATTTCTAAATTTCCTAAATTCAAATTTCAATTTCTAAATTTCCACATTTATTCACTTAATCATTATTATTTTTTTATCCAATTTATTTATTTGTTCACTTATTCATTTATTTAAATTTCATTCTTAATTAATTATTCAAATTCCCAATTTCTAAATTCAATTTCCAATTTCTAAATTTCCTAAATTCAAATTTCAATTTCTAAATTTCCACATTTATTTACTTAATCATTATTATTTTTTATCCAATTTATTTATTTATTCACTTATTCATTTATTTAAAATTTCATTCTTAATTAATTATTCAAATTCCCAATTTCTAAATTCAATTTCCAATTTCTAAATTTCCACATTCATTTACATAATTCTTCAAATTCTCAATTTCCAAATTCAATTCTCAATTTTCAATTTCTAAATTTCCACATTTATTTACTTAATCATTATTATTTTTTTATCCAATTTATTTATTTATTCACTTATTCATTTATTTAAAATTTCATTCTTAATTAATTATTCAATTTCCCAATTTCTAAATTCAATTTCTAAATTCTAAATTTCCACATTCATTTACATAATTCCCAATTTCCAAATTCAATTTTCAATTCTCAATTTCTAAATTTCCACCTCCATTCACTTAATCATTATTATTTTTTTATCCAATTTATTTATTTGTTCACTCATTCATTTACTCAAAATTCAATCCTTAATTAATTTCCATAATTGCCAAATTCATAAATTCAATTTCTATTTTCGCAATTATTTATTTAATCTTTATTATTTCATTATTATTATTATTATTCCATTCCTTTATTTATCCACTTATTTGTTTATTAAAATTCCGTCCTTAAATAATTTTTCAAAATTCAGATTCCCAAATTTAGCTCTCTGAAATTCCAATTCCTTTCGAATCTAATTTCTAAAATTCTCATTCTTATATTTAATCTCTAAAACTCCAATTTTCAAATAATCCACATCCAATTTTCAAATAAATTTCAAAAACCCAATCTTCTCTCAAATAGTTTTAATTCTACTCTGATTTTCAAAACAATCTTCTGCTCCTCTTGATTTTAGTAGGCATGAATGAATTTTTCATAATTCCAGAATAATGGAATCTGTGATATTAATTCATGCAAAAATGAATGGGCTTTGGTGGGGGCCCAACATACGTGTTTTCCTCATGATTGATTGATTGTTTGATTGATTTAATTGCCATGCGTGCTTGATTTTATTCTGCTCTATGACATGTCCGAAATTATCTTTTAATTGTGCACTAACCTCACTTTTTGATAAGGGCATTGTGGCCCGTCACCCAAGTACGTATCTATTCCCATTCCGATATTTCCATATACATGTTTTGATTCTCCTATGTGCATGATAGTTTCGGGTATTTATTGTTTTCCTTATCAATTACCATGATTGCTTCATTTTATTAGTAGAGACCCGACTTTAGGGGCTTAGAGGGGTGCTACGGTTTTTACCGTACCTTCCCGATGAGTAACCTGACCCCCGAATCCGATCCGGTTTTCATAGACCACCTTTTCCAAAACAAGGAGTCACACTTAAGGTTTTTCTTTTTTATTTTGTTTACCCTTTAAAAATAAAACAAAAATAAGTGACGACTCCAAGTCATTTTTTAATCAACAAATCAATTTTTTAAATAAAAATCGAGCTCACCATCGAGTGGGAAACGCATGAGCTGAAGTGCGGGGTCCACAAATAATAATAATAAAAATTATATATTTAAAATTAAGAGTATAGTATTACTTCAATAAATTTATTTTTTAAAATATTAATAATAAATCACAATTTTATTTGTCAATAAATTCATATTCTTAAAATAATAAAGTTATATTAAAATATTGTCTTTGTTTGTATTCTTAAAAATAACGAGAATTAATGTTTATTATAAATTGATTTGTTCAATGATATCATCCAAATGGTATTTGTATTGTATTATCATATACGAAAATTATGTTTGAAAATGAAGATAAATTATAATATTATGCTATTTTTTTTTTTGCTATTTACTAAACGTGATTCAAATTGATGAAAATATATAATAATATATAGGCTGTTAAATAATAGTATAAATCTATGGACCAAGGTATAAGCAAATGGAATCAATTTAATATCTCCATTTGTCACTTTATTTAAAATTATTAATTTTAAATTTAGACAAAGATTAAAATATTTTGAATTAATCTATTAAAATTTCTCATTTCTATTAGATTTAAAAGAAAAGTGAAAAAAAAAAATTAAAAATAGGGCTTACACAAGAGGACACCGTCCGGTCAATCTTATCCAACAATTATCTTAATCCCCAAACCTCGAATTAGTCCCCACACCCGACATTCAATCATTGAGGCTAGAAAATTTATGAAAATTCTCCTAAAATTTTATGAAATTTCCTAGCAACCATTCAAAATACTAGTGACATCAATCATGATAGACATTGAATATTTTGTTGCTCCAAATCCCTACCCAGGTGAGTCCCTTCTCTTCTTTTTGGAAAAAAACTAAATAAAACCTGTTTGGTCACTGAGAAAATAGGAGAATATAAAAGATAAAATCACGATTTGGGTCTTGCTTTTTGTGAAGCCTCGTCAACAAACCGAAAGCTTAGAAATATTGATGCAGTGACAAATTTTTCCACCAGATTTTCACTTTCTACGAATTAAAATGAGGGATTGTAGGGGTAATAATTACTTCAGCCACGTATCAACCCTATCAGTAGTCACTGATGGGTAATGTGAAGCAAAGACGAAACGTACAATGTCCGGAGGTCGAAGTTAGGGCTTCAATGTGGGATTTTTCAGGCTTCAGAAAACAAATTTAAGGATTTCAGTTTTTATGTCATCACGTGGGGTTTTGGATTTCCAATTTAGTGATCATTCAATGATAATATCTTTCTAATCAGTTTTTATCGCTTTGTCATGTCCGGGCCCATGCGTGCACAATGGATCTTGACCCCTTTATTAGCTCCAAGTCTACAATATGATTCCGCCCCCCACCCCACGAAAGCAAAAAATAAAAAACCCAGAAAAGCACACAAAAGGCCATGCACATATCTCCCAGTGTCAGACTCCATAAAAAACTCATCCTTTTCCGATCGAGAGTTCTTCCTTCGGGACCCTACCTCCAAAAGTTTCAGACCATTAGCATGAAAGATTTTCAATCCAGACCATCCAAATGGTTAATGAATTAAAGAAAAAAAAAGAGAAAGGGGTGTACAGGTTTTCCCGCCGATAGGGTGTCACATCTTCCCCGCTGATTGTGTTTCACTATTGCTATGAGGCCCATAGCAAACCCTTTTTCCAACGAATATCCAAAAAGAAGCAGGTTTTGTCTTAGTTAAAGATTGTGGGTCCCATAGAAAAACCCTTTTCCAAAAGATCAAAAAGACACCACTGGGATTCCTCTCTTTTGCCAAATGAGACCTCCTATGCCTCCTACAAACATTCCTCCAAAAAGGAGAAAAAGGGTATTTCTCTAAAGGGTAGTGCTACAACGTTGGTCCCTCGGAGACCCTGGTTATTTCTTCTATTTATTTGGGTTGCTTGCGCTCCTTTGCTCAGTGGCCTCACTGTTACTATCTATTGGTTTCACAACCATGCCTACTTCCAACGGTAACGGTCTGGGAATCAACCTTCAACACCAACACCATCACAATTCTACCACAAGTAACCCCATTCTCGCCCTTCTTACCTTTATTCTTCCCGTGCTTCTTGTCCTCATACACTTCGAATTTAAGAATGAGCCCACCTCTGTATTTCAAGCCCACCCCATAACTATCAAGGTCGCTGTTGCTAACTTACTCGTATTTGCATTGGCATTTGGAGTCGAGTCCACCTTCCATCCCTCTTATCTCTCTACTACTTGCGCTGCTCTCCTCCGCACTACCATACTGTTTTGTGGTTCCCTCTTAGTGGCTTCCTTGTCATCGCTATTGTTCTCAGATGCATGGCGACCTCTCATATATCTCATCTACGCCTTGCTTTCACTTATCAACTTGCATGGGCTAGTCCGAGAGTGGTGTGGGCGGGTTCACCATGGGATCATGGAAAAATTGCAGACAGTATGCACAGGCATACAACAATGGTATGTGAGAAGAAGCGCTCCTCTTTTACCCTTATAGTTGTAATATGGTTGGCCTCCGCTTTCCATGTTTCCAGATGTTATTTAAAGCCCAGGCCAAAGTCCAGTTTCCCTTTTAAGTCTATAGAGATAAAGAGCGTGAAACAAGCACACAGCTTGTCTGTTTGGTTGCTGGCAAGCCACTTAAGATTGTGTTTCATAAGTGGTTTTATAATAAAGGTGAGGTGTTGAGTAGTAGTGTGATTCTAATTTTGATACTGTTGTATTGGAATGGTTTCTGCATATGCGCGTAAGCCTTAAGGTTATGTTTGGTTTCCGAAAAATACTAAGGAAAGAAAAAAAGTGTAAAAAAAAATGATTTTTTCATATTTGGTTGTCCTATGCAAAATATCAAAGAAAATAAAATATAATTAAAATTAATTAAAAACTTATATATTTTTAAATTATTTAATCTTTATATAGATGAGTTAAAATAAATAAAATGAGTTTGAAATAATAATAAAAAATAATTTATCAATTTTTAATCTATTTTTTTTATTTTTCTCCACTTTTTCTTTCTTTTTATTTTTTCTTTGTATTATTTTTTTTTGTATTTTTTTTTTTTTTGTATTTTCTTTCAAATTTGCTAGAACCAAACATAACCTAATAGTATTATTTATTTCCATACTCGTAAACCAATGATTTTAGCATTCGATGGATTGAATGATCCAACCAATGATTTTAGAGAGTGTGTAATCAATAATTTTAGGTTGTACCACTTGGTAGCATTTGGTCAATGATTTTAGAGAGAGAGTATCACCTTTGTCTCTAAATATGATTTTAGAATGTGGTAGCATCTGGTGGGACACCTGGTGCAACGACATTTTGGCTCGGGGATCACGCTGTTGCAGAGGTGGGGGTTGGAATAACATCTCCAAAATTATTCCGTGGGGTTGTTCTAGCCTTTTTGGCAACTAAGTAGTGAGTGTGAAAATGAAGACTGAATGAAAGGAAAAAGGCGGCTGTATAATTGAGTGGAAATACAACAAAGCTAGAACCCAGCCGTCAACAAACATTCTTTACCAAATGTGAAACTGATTTCCAGCTCTTTTATTCTTTTAATTTTTTTTATGATGAATATTTTTGGATATTTATGTCTTATTTTAAAGAATTGAATCAAGATTGATTCAATTTGTCATCTAAAAACATTAGTTGTCTTTTATTTTTATTTAAAAATAGAAAATAGGTTTAAAACATTTATTTTTTTCCATTTTCTAAAAAGTAAAAATAAAAAATCTTTCAATTTGATTTTTCAATCTTAGTGAAAAAGTCTTTTCTAAAAGATGGTGTTTCCAAAAAAAATTTATTTATTATTGTAAGAGGTTAAGTATAAAAAAAATATTAATTTAGTGATCTAAAATAAAATAAAAAATATATCAGCCAAAATTCTAATGCCCCTAATGCTCCACACCCTTCCTTTCTAGCTAGCCAAAAGAAACATTAACATTAGTCTAATGCATCACATCCTTCCTCGCCAAAAGTCTAATGGCACCACCACCTCCCTTCCTTCATGGCCAAAAAGTCTAATGGCACCGCATCCTTCCATGCCAAAAGGAACATTATTAACATCCTTCTTCGCCCTTTTCTGCCAAAAGGAGAGATCGGCACATCCAACTCTCCTTATGCAAAGTGAGAAAGGAGAAAATTGCCCTTTTTCTGATAAACACCCTTCTTTGTAATTTAATCTCAGTGGCCTCACTGTCTATTGCTTGAGTTTCTTAACTTTCTTCTTCTTTCCAAATCTCAGGCTGTCTATTAGTTTCACAACCATGTCTACTTCCGGTGCTTCTCGCCCTCCTAGATTTGAAGTTTCAGAATGAGCCCAAGTCTGTATTTCAAGCCCACCCCAAAACTATCAAGGCCGCTGGTGCTGGCTTACTGGTATTTGCCTTGGCAGTTGGAATTGACTTTACCTTCCATTCTACCCATCTCTCTCCTACTTGTTCTCATCTCCTCAGCACTACCATAATGTTGTGCGGTTCCCTCTCAGTGGCTTCATTGGCGTCACTCTTGTTCCCAGATACATGTCGACCTCTCATATCTCATCTACCTCTTGCTTTCGCTTGGCAACTTGCATGGGCTTATCCGAAAGTGGCAGGTGGGTCTACCAGGGTATCATGGTCAAACTCTGATAAGGATATACAATCAAGTTGAGAAAGTCAAGGGAGAAAATCAAGGGATTTCCAAGTTTTGAAGATTTTGGAATATTTGTAGTTATACCATTTATTTGTATAGTTACTCAATTTATTTTGTTTCCTATTTCTTTGTAATCAGTTTCCTATTTTCGTGCTCATGCAATCTGTATATATACTAACCATATCAATGAGAATCAGTAGTAATAATTCTTCAATTTCTCTCTTCCAAAAATCCTTTATGGTATCAGAGCAAAGGTTTGCTCTTTAATTTTTTTATTTTTTATTTTTTTCTCAGCCACGTTCTTCAATCTTCAGCAAGCCTTTCATCCTCCTTATTCCAATGGCCACTGAGAATTTTCAACTCATCATTCCTAATGCCCAGGAACCCACAAAACCACTAACCATGATTACTATCCATAACTCCATTAAACTCACACCCACCAACTATCTTTCTTGGAAAACCCAAATGGAAGCCATTCTCATCGGCTATGATCTACAAAAATTCATTGATGGATCCCACCCTGCTCCTCCAACCACCATCACCACCAATAATGTTGTCTATACTAACCCTGCATACCAAACATGGCTACGTCAAGACAAACTATTATTTGGAGCCCTTGTCGGCACTCTCTCATCTACTCTAGTTCCTCTCATCACCCAATCAAAAACCTCTTATGAAGCCTGACAAATATTGGCCAACACCTATGCTCGCCCATCTCGTGGCCATATCAAGCAACTCAAAGACCATCTTAAAAACATCACCAAAGGTTCTCAGTCCATTACAGACTACATGCAGTCCATTAAAACCCGGGCCGATGAACTTGCTGCTCTTGGTAAGCCTCTTGACCAAGAAGATCTGATTGAAAAAGTACTTGAAGGTCTTGATGAAAATTATCAGTCCATCATTGATGCTGTCAACGGTCGTGATTCCACCATCTCTTTTGATGAACTCCATGAAAAACTCATCAACAAAGAATTGTCTCTCTGCAACAAGATAAGCCCCTCACCCCTACCGGCATCTGCTCATGCCACAAATGTTCGCTTCACTCCATGGTCTGTCACCAATCGCACTCCTCAGCTCCCTGGGTCCACATCCGCACCCACTCAAGGTATCATAAGAAATTCTCCCACCAACACCCGCGACAACCGTTCTCCTGCTCGTCCATTCCTTGGTCGCTGCCAATGGTGCAGTACTCAAGGTCATGTAGTCTCCCGCTGTCCTCTTTTCCGACAACAGTTTCCACAGGTGCAGCCACCTTCTCGTCCCGGCAATTCATCACAATCTCGACCACCAGCTCCCTGGCAAGCTCAAGCAAATGTTACAACCACCATTCCCCCCAACACCACATGGCTACTTGATAGTGGAGCCTCACATCATGTCACCACTGACCTACACAATCTTGCTCTCCACAGTCCTTTTGATGGCACAGATGAAATTATGATCGGCGATGGCTCTGGTCTCCCCATATCTCACACTGGTTCCACCTCTCTTACCACTCCCTCTCATTCATTTACTCTATCTAATGTTTTATGTGTTCCTACCATGAAACGTAATCTTATTTCTATTTCTCAATTTTGCAAGTCTAACAATACTTCCATTGAGTTCTTACCCTCTTCTTTTCATGTGAAGGATCTGCACACGGGGGCAATTCTTTTGCAGGGTCGAACTAAGGATGATGTGTATGAATGGCCACTCTCCACTACCCAGTCACGTCCTCTAATTGCGTTTTCTAGTGTCAAGACCACTTTGTCCGAGTGGCATCATAGGCTCGGTCATCCTTCTTTGTCAATCTTCAAAAATATCATGTCTTCATTTCATTTAGATGTCTCTCGTCCGTTCAATTTCAATTTTAATTGTAATTCGTGTTAATGCAATAAAAGTCATAAATTACCATTTTCTTCTTCTACTCTCTCTACCTCTTCCCCTCTTGAAGTTATATTTACTGATATATGGACATCACCAGTCTACTCTACTGATAACTTTAAATACTATGTCATCTTTGTCGACCATTTTACAAAATATATCTGGCTTTATCCCCTCAAACGCAAATCCGACACGCATGATGTCTTTGTGCGCTTTAAGGCCCTAGTCGAAAAATTCTTTAACCGTCCAATTATAACTCTCTACTCTGACAATGGCTCTCTCCTCATTCTTAACAATCAACGGGGTCTCACACCTTACTTCTCCACCTCACACTCCTGAACACAATGGGTACTCTGAACGTCGTCATCGTCACATTGTCGAAACGGGTCTTTCTCTACTTACCCATGCATCCATGCCTCTATCATATTGGCCTTTTGCCTTTTCTACTGTCGTCTACCTCATCAATCGTCTTCCTACACCGACTCTAAACCACCTCTCACCATATTTCAAACTCTTTGGCACATTCCCTAACTACTCCAAACTTCGAAGCTTTGGATGTCTCTGCTATCCTTGGCTTCGCCCATACACATCCCACAAACTCGAGTCTCGTTCCTCCCCTTGCGTCTTTGTCGGGTACTCTCCCACTCAAAGTGCCTATCTATGTCTTGACACATCCACCGCTCGTCTATACACTTCTCGTCATGTCCGCTTTGTTGAGTCAATCTTTCCCTTTGTCACTTCTCATACTTCTCTTCCTCGCGCCACTTCATCCACCATCTCTGAATGGTGCTCTATCACTTTACCAGTCGTGGCCACACCATCCGTGAATGTCGGCTCTGCTCCCCCATCAAGTCTGCTCACTCCTACCGCACCAAGCCAATCCCAAGACCCAAGCCAAAATAATACCACCTGTGCCACACCTACACCAGAGCCTGACAGCCATTCCAGTGTGCCCGTACCAAAAACCAAGTGCGACTATGCCAATAACCCACCCCTCCCGCCTACTCAAAATGACCCTAATCAACCACCCGACCTCTCAGCCTCACCTCATGTCATAGTCACTCGCTCCAAACATAACATCCATAAACCAATTCAAAAGCTTAACCTCACAGCCCAACTCCAACAACCTACCCTTGAACCCACCACTGTTACCCAAGCCCTCAAGGACCCTAAGTGGCGACAAGCTATGTCTGCAGAGTTTGATGCTTTACTACGTAATGGGACATGGGACCTAGTGCCATCTCATCCCACTCAAAATTTGGTTGGTTGTAAGTGGATCTTTCGCACTAAATATTTACCTAATGGCTCCATAGATAGGTACAAAGCTCGATTGGTTGCTAAAGGCTTCCACCAACGCCCTAGCATTGACTACTCTGAAACCTTTAGTCCCGTCATCAAACCTACCACTGTCCGCCTTGTTCTCAGCCTTGCGGTCAGCCAGGGTTGGTCACTAAGACAACTTGATGTCAACAATGCCTTTCTTCAGGGCACTCTCACTGAGGATGTGTTTATGTCTCAACCACCGGGCTTCATTGATCGTGATCATCCTCATCATGTCTGCAAGCTACGCAAGGCTATCTATGGCCTCAAACAAGCCCCACGTGCCTGGTATCATGAGTTGCGCCAATTTCTTCTCCAATTTGGCTTCATCAATTCCATTGCCGATACCTCCTTGTTCATCTTCAATAACCATGGCACCATTCTTTATCTGTTAGTTTATGTCGACGATATCATTATCACTGGGAATAATGTTGAAGCAGTGCAGACTTTCATTCAACAACTTTCTCAGCGTTTCTCTCTCAAGGACCTTGGCCCCCTGACATACTTCCTTGGAGTGGAAGTTACCTCCCACACCAATGGTCTTTTCCTCAGTCAACGCAAATACATTGCCAATCTACTTAACAGAACTCACATGACTGAAGCCAAGCCTGCTCCTACACCACTAGCAACTAGTCCAATTCTCACTTTACAATCAGGAACCCCACTATCTGACCCGACCGAGTATCGAACAGTGGTTGGTAGCCTCCAGTGTCTCTCCCTCACTCGGCCGGACATTGCCTATACGGTGAACAAACTCTCTCAGTTTATGCATCAACCAACAAGTGACCACTGGAATGCAGTCAAGCGTCTGCTGCGGTATCTCTGTGGCACCTTAGACCACGGCATCACACTTCGTCGGACCTCCCCACTAGCACTTCATGCCTTTTCTGACTCTGATTGGGCAGGTAACAAAGATGATTTCACCTCCACCAGTGCATACATAATCTATTTGGGTCACAACCCTATTTCTTGGAGCTCTAAGAAACAGCGAACTGTGGCTCGCTCTTCCACTGAGGCTGAATATCGATCGGTGGCCTCTACTGCTGCAGAAATTCGTTGGATTTGCTCTCTCCTCACCGAACTCGGTGTCACTCTTCCCCAACAACCAGTTATTTATTGTGATAATGTTGGTGCAACAAATCTCTGTTCCAATCCGGTCTTTCACTCGCGCATGAAACATGTTGCTCTCGACTATCACTTTATCCGAGAACAAGTTCAAAATGGTTTGCTACGAGTGTCCCACATCTCTGCCTCTGATCAACTCGCCGATGCTCTTACCAAACCTCTTGCTCGTCCTCAGTTTGACTCACTCAAGGCCAAGATTGGACTTGCTCCACGACCGTCCATCTTGCGGGGACATGATAAGGATATACAATCAAGTTGAGAAAGTCAAGGGAGAAAATCAAGGGATTTCCAAGTTTTGAATATTTTGGAATATTTGTAGTTATACCATTTATTTGTATAGTTACTCAATTTATTTTGTTTCCTATTTCTTTGTAATCAGTTTCCTATTTTCGTGCTCATGCAATCTGTATATATACTAACCATATCAATGAGAATCAGTAGTAATAATTCTTCAATTTCTCTCTTCCAAAAATCCTTTAAACTCCAGACGGTGTTCGCAGGCATACAACAATGGTGCGTGAGAAGAAATGCTCCACTCTTACCCATAACCATGAGGGATAAACTTCACTGAGCCCATCTAGGTTCAAATCCACTGCTACAGGTACTCCAAAACTAATTTGGTCTTGTAATTAAATTATAGTTGTTCCAAACCCCAGCCCATTGAGTCTAGAGTGATTTCTAAAACTTCTCTGTCTGGCTGCTTATGTACCACTGGCAGGCCACTTGAGATTGTGTTTCCATAAGTGGTCTTAAAATTTGGGTAAGGTTTTGAGTAGTAGTGTGATTTATGTTGTTGTAATGGAAGGGTTTCTGTGCATATGTAAGCCCTAATGGTCCTTGGACCTCTTCTCACTCAGATTTGGCATGTCTTTATTTATTTATTATTATTATTTTGTCTTCTATGCATTGTTCCCTTGGCTTCAAATTTCAACCACTATCATCTTCTTCCAGTACTCGACATGCACTCAGTCAAAAGGAACGGAAAAATATACTAACAAGGTTTCTTTCCACTACTCTTTCATTGGACCCCATTTTCATATTGCATAACTTTATTATCCTTAAAAATTGGATAATATAAAAAAATGGGGCTAATGTGGGGCTTTAGAAGGGATTGAGAGAAAAGAGGAAAAGAACCCACAAAAAAATTAAAAAAATAAAAACGGAAAAGGGAGAGGGTTTTCTCGCAGCTAAGAGCCCCTTGGCGGTGTGATTTGAAAATAGTATTTCACTTTTAAAAACAAAAAATTAATTTAAAAAATTTCTAATGTCGTTTGGCCTTTGTTTTTGTTTTTAACAGTTTTTAAAAATAAGGTAAAATAAGGAATATTTTTTTTTAAATAAGTAGAAGTTGTTTTCACTAATTTTAAAATATAAAAAAATAAAATTGAGCATAATATCATTTTCTTTTTCTCTCTATGATTTAATATCAATATCACAAATCCTAAAATATGATTTTCCTTTAATTACATGTACTTTTATAAAATTCTTTTAATTTTTCTAAAATATTTCATTAATCAAATAAATTTCAAATCAAATTTTACTTCATAAATAATATTTATTAATTTTCAAAAATAGTTTGAAACTCAAAAACCAATTTAATTAATACAAAAAAGTCATAAACTCAATAATATTAATTAATTTTAGGTTAAATAAAAAAATCCTAGAATATTGTGTTCAAGTAATGAAAAACTATACTCATTTACATGTTAAAAAAGTTAAATTTTATTTATTATTTATTTTAAATAAAATATTATTAAAAATTATTATTATTCATTTTTAATAAAAAGATGTTAATATTTTTATGTTTCTAACATATACTAAAATAATACATTTTTAATAAAAAATATAATTTATGATTTTGTTATAATATTATTATTTATGTTTTACTAAAAATATTTTTTAAATTTGTTTGTAATTATACAATTATTTTCATTTTTATTAAGACCTAAATTGAATTTAATTTATATTATGCAAATTGAATTTACAATATTTTTACAAAACAAAAATAAAAAAATTATTTTAATCCTCAGTTTGATTCTCATTTAATCATTTCAACCTTGCAATTTCTCATTTCCTGATCATTTACTGATCATTTTAGCTTGGTAGATTTTTCAATGATTCTTTGTGGGTTTGGCCTAAGACTAACCATTTCTATGGTTGTAGACATTCCATTACTAGAAACTGTACTTCCCCTCTAGTTTAAATTAAATTTGAGATAGTATTAAGAGAAAAACAGGAAATAAAGAGACTAGAGGATTGAACCTTAAGCTCTGATATCATCAACCCAAAATTTTAAGCTGTTGGGTAAGGCAACACTTAGAAATATTCTCTAAATCATGACTACAGTTGGGGCACCTCACCTGAATCCGACAAATTTGCTTTTACATGAGATCTATTTTCTCTGCATCCTGTCTCTTCTGGTGAGCTATAGGAGCATTCTAATCTTTTGCATCAAAATTCAGCCGGAGAGAGTTAAGGCTATGGCATATCTGGGTTGCATTGACTAGCTAGCAGCCTCCTCAGGCTCACATCAAAAAATTAATGAGCTCCAAATTAGGATTGAGCTTGGCTTGTTTGTTTCACAATGGGCTCTAATCAAAGCTGCTGTTTACATGGGCTTGGACATTTCAGGTTGTTTTAGAGACTTGGGCAATTCACAAGCCTGTCAAGGCACATATACTTTGGGTTGAATTTTTTGTCGCATGGTTGTGTTGCTGCAAAAGGACAAGCGATTTCTGCAAATGGTCCTTTTTCTGTATCATTCAAACTACTGAGCCCTCCTAAATAATCGTGTTTTATGTTTCCCTAGTACATTTTTTTGGACAAGAGGATACATATTCTCTCTTCATTATTGAGTTTTGCAGGCTGGGTTTTCGAAGCTTAGTGCTGGAAACTATCATATAGTTTTGTAATCAGATATCTTTATAACTTAATTAACCTATTTATTCAAAAAGAAAGTTTTAAATGAAGCAAATATGGGTTAATTGGTTTAGAGTTATGTTAATCAATATGATTTTTATTAAATGGATCAATTTAGATCAAATTTGTGTTATACAAATTGATCCAAAAACTACCTATTGATTAAATGGATTTTGCAAAATAACACATATTTGATCCAAACACAATTATATCCGATTCAAACCCATGAAAAACATATTGGGTTTTAGTTATGTTGACAAATCGTATCAAACCTTATCATCTCTATACAAAACCATTCCTAATACACCTGTTGAAACTTGGAGTCAATAATTGACTTTATCGGATTCATACACTTAAGGTTTTTATTTTTAAAAATAAATGACGAATCTAGAGTAAACAAATAGATACTATTTTTTGAAATAAAATAAATTATTAGTCATTCTCAAATAAATTGAAATAAAATAAAACAAATTCCCATGGAGTGGAAATACAAAACAAAAAAACAAAGAAAGGTGAGTACCACCCATATTTCTTGTGGAGTTGATTCTAGCTCAATTTTTCATCCAAGTAGAAATTCCATAAGAAACAAAACTAGAACCCAACTATCAAGAAACATTCTTTTCCACATGTGAAACTAATTTCTAACTCTTTTATTCACTAAGCTAGACCAGAACCATGTCAAAAGGCCTAGCAATGAACTCATTTTGAACTTAGAAACTCATGTTTTAGTATCTAGATTTCAATTTTACTTTTGGTCATATATTAATATCCCTCTTATATTCTTTTTTTGGGATATTTGGACCTATTAAACTGATTGTTTTTGTTTACATTTTTCTTGTTATAATAAACTAATATTTGAGCTGAAAATTTGTTACAAGTTAGTTATAGGTTACAAACCATCACCATTCTCCTAATATATAACCTTCTTATATTTTCCCCAATTTAGATAAAAAAATTGAGAAAGTTCTTATTGCAGTCTTTTTTTTAATTTTTTTTTATATGGTATCAGAGCTATTCTTTGCTCTATCATTTTTTTTTGCTTCCCTTTCTTCTCTTTTCCCTTGTCTAATGGCTCGAGGAGGCAACCAAAATGTCAACAATGGCAATCGTTAGGTTGTGGGTTAATCAAATATGTCATCAATGGAAGATTTTGGAAATCCTTTTTATCTGCATAATGGTGATCATCTAGGTCTGGTTTTGGTTTCACACCATTTGATTGGTTCTAATTACAACACTTGGAGTCATTTGATGCTCATGGCTCTTACTACAAAGAACAAAACCAGTTTCATTGATGGAAGTATCACTCAACTAGCCTTTGATCATCTTCTCTTTGACGTTTGGACTCGTTGCAATAACATGACAATTTCCTGGATTCTTAATGTCATTTTTAGAGAAATAGCAGATAGTCTATTATACATAGACAATGCTTCTAAAATATATATCAATCTTCACGATCATTTTCATCAAAGCAATGGTCCTCAAAATTTCCAAAGCAAGAAGCAACTTATTTCCCTTAACCAAGTATCTCTTGATGTCAATGGATATTTCACTAGATTGAAAATTCTTTGGGTCTATTAACTCCCTCACAATGTCAACAACTCATTGCACTTTTGAGCTCACAGCTATAGGGCAATTGTGTTTCTCTAGAATTGCAACAACCCAAATCCTCAACTTGTAGCTTCAGTGGTATAATTTCTTCTTCTTGGTTTTTTTCCAATTCTTCCATTTCCTCAAAATTATGGGTCTTGGACACAAGAGCTACTCATCATGTTTGTTGCTCCTTGAGTTCTTTTACCTTCTCAATTCTAACAACTAATTTGTTTGTTGCATTGCCAAATGGTCACTCAATTCCCATTCAATGCATAGGTTCAGTTCAATTGTTTGATAATTGGCTTCTATTAGAAGTTTTGTTTATTCCTGATTTCCATTTCAATCTTATTTCCATTAGTGCTCTTATTAAAACTCATCAATTCTTAGTCAATTTCTTCATTGACTCTTATATTATCTAGGATCATACTTAGGGCGAAGTGATTGGAATGGGTAGAAGACAAGGCAATCTCTATGTTTTTTATTTCTCAAGTTCTTCTAAATCTTGAGATATTTTGGCATATTGTAATAAGGTCTCTTTGTCACAAAATGATCTTTGGTACTTTCGCTTAGGTCATCCCTCACATGTTAGACTTCATACCTTGAAAAATGAATTGAATATTTCAATTTTTTTTTGCTAATTTCGATCAATGTTCAATAAGTTATTTAGCAAAACAACAACGTTTTCCCTTTATCTCTTCAAATAATTTGTCTAAATCACCATTTTAATTGATTCACTATGACATTTGAGGTCCTTTCCACACCCCCACTATTGAAGGATATCATTATTTTTTTACAATTATTGATGACTTCAATCATTTTACATGGGTCTACTTTTGCATTCAAAATCTGAAATGATAAAAGTCTTTCTTCCTACCTTCTTTTCTTTAATTCAAACTTAGTTTGAAGTCAAAATAAAATTTGTTTGCTCAGACAATGCACTTGAACTTTTTGTTTCTAATTTCTTTAATAAAAAAAGAGTTATTTCCTGTAATCCTTGTATTGACAGACTACAACAAAATTCAGTGGTTGAAAGAAAGCATCAACACATCCTTAATATTGATAGGGCTCTACATTTCCAATCACACATTTCCTTAGGACATTTCCAATTCTTAATTGATTTCTTAAGGTTTAATCACATTTTTTTCGCTGTTAACACCCCTCGAAATGTTCATAAAAATTTGTATACTAAAGCCTAACCCACCTCGTTGGTAACACCTCTCTCTCTCTCTCTCTCTCACACACACACACACACACACACACACTAGGAAGTATCTCTGATCAAAGACCCCACTTATTCTCCAACTTAGTTTTCCTCTCAACATTATGACTATTAGTTTGTTTCTCACTATTATAACTTCCTTGATCTTTCTCTCATCACAACCTCATTCATCTCTCTCATCACCACGACTTCATCATTCTCTTTATGAAAACTTCATCTTCATTTTAGTATATTACAAGATCTAACAAATTTAAGTGACATCTTCATTTCATGTTGTATCATAATGTAATGTGGTTAAGTTTTATTTATAAAAAAACTCAATTTAAATTAAGTTTTCAATCATTATAGTCAAATATTCTTCTATACTATGTTGCAATTAAGTTTCATTTAAAAAGAACTTAACTGAGATTAAGTTCTTTGACATTAAATATGGTTCATGGTTTTTGTTAAAGAACTTATTGAAAATCAACAAATTTAAAAAATATCCCAACACTACTCATTGAAATCTAGGGATTTGGACCAAAAACAACAATTGAAATCTAGGGATTTAGATAAAAAAAAAAGTTTAGATCCCACCTAGTGGAGTTTAGATGATGGTTTTATTGAATCATACTACCTGACAAAAATAAAGTTAGATTAAAGATTTAGCTAGACTTTTAATCCAATCGCATCTTCAAATTTGTAGGGTTAAGATGAAGCCACAAAAAACCTTAACCAAGAACAAAGCACAAAATTGAGAAGTGAAAAACATAATACTCCTTTTCTTCAAAGATTTCCATAATAGTAAAGGATGAAATAAGGGAAACTAAGATACAAAAAGATGAGTCTCTAGGAGAGGAATTTTTCTTTAGAAGAGAAGAATGACTCCCTTGTTAGAACCCTAGATCTCTCCATCCCTATACCATGGATCATATAGGTGTATGTAAAACTACCATAGACCTTTAGATCCTATGCAACAAAAGCAAAGAAATTTTTATCATTCTAGGATCTAGAGATAAGACATTAGAAAACTTTATCTTTGATTTGGATATTCTCAAATTAATTCCGCTCAGTGAAGATGAAGCTTAAAGAATCTAGAGATCTCATACACCTAAGATTTTCTACACAATGACTCGAATCATGATCTTAGCACTCCAAGTTGTGGGCTTTGAAAGGGAGAAATCCTATGCTCTCTTTCTTTGAAGGTGAAAGATGGTTGTTTCTCAAAAAGTGATGGAAACCTTAACTCCTATAAGGGTACTGTTAGTAATTTTAGGCTAATCCAAATTATGGTAATCACCCTAGAGGGGGGAGGGGGGTAAATAGGGTGATGGTCTTTTTTTCACAAATTTAAACTATGCAAAAATAAGAGACAATTATATGAAAATATATAATAAACAAAATAAACACAATTGCATATAATTTAAAAGAGTTAGGGAAGAGAGAGTGCAAACACGAGAGTTTATAGTGGTTCGACACTTCCTTGCCTACGTCCACTCTCTTCAACCTCCTAACCGAGTGAGGGTTCCACTATCTTGAAGCTTCAACCAAGCTTCCAATTTCTTTACAATTGGATTATGGTTCCAATTCACCCTCTTGGACTTTTGGCTCCAAGCACCCTTTACACTTCTTCAAGAGATATCCCACTCTTGAACAACCTCTCAAGTGATACCCCTCACTTGAGAAAATTCCTCTTAAAGATTTACAAATAAAATGATCTCTCAAAAATCTTAGCACAAGACCTTTAAGCTCAAATGATACAAACGAAACTAGGATTGGATGGTATAATAAAGATATGCAAGTTTTGGAATAATGGTGCACTAAAAAATACTCTTCCAAAGCTCAAATATAATCAAGAATGATTTGGGAAGGTTTTTCTCATTAAACAATGAAGTTTGAAGCCTTTTTATAGAAGAAAAAAGTCATACTAGCCGTTGGGGGTTCGACCGGTCAAGCTAGGGGTCGACCGGTTGACTAGCCGTTAAGAAAAGTGACCGTTGGGCCTCAACCGAACCTCGACCGGACATCGACCGGACCTCAACCGGTTGAGGTTCAACCTTGACCGATTGAACAAGCATTCTGGAAGAGAGAGAATTTTTGTATCGGTCGACCGGGTATTGTTCATGGGTTAACCGGTACTGTTCATACCTCAACCGGGTACTGTTCATACCTCAACCGGTTGAACTAGGGGTCGACCGGTTACTGTTCATCCGGTTCACCCAATTTAGCCGATTGAGCCGTTTTTGGCTCAAAAACCAACTTTTTCAACTTAAAACCTTTTAAACAAGTTTGAAACAACATTTGACACAAGGTTTTAGTTGAAAACATGAAATCATCCAATTTTAAAAATATTTAAAACAAAATAACTCTTGGATGATTTAGATGCATAAGTAAGGAAAATAATGCATGGAAATCCTAGTGCACCAACAACCTTACAAAGAGATCTTATGAAGCTTGGATCTTTGAAAAACACTTCTCTTTGAGGTGGTCGTCTTCTTCATGATTTCTCATTGGCTTGATTTGTCTTTGGATTACCACTTTGGAAGTCATCTTGCCTAATCACACTTGAAATATGATCATCAGTTCTAAACCTTGTTTTGTTATCATCAAAATCATGATTAACCAAACCTTGGTTTCACAGGTACTTATAGGGTTCCCCTACTCAACTTAAGTGACTTGAGCCCACTAAAACTTGAGTCATTTAATCTAGCTTGAAATGAGTCCTAATTGATTAGTTAATCACATAAGGTCATTTAATTAAACAATTATCTCAATTCAAAGAACATGTTCACTATCTCTTTTGCAACCTTTCGTAATTACCAAGACGTCTTTATGTACAAGACTAAACCAAAAGTCAATCCAACCTTCATAAATCGTGACATCATGGTATATGAGCTCAAAGCAGGGACCCTTGAAACCTCAGAGGAGTATTGGCTCCCTCAGAATTCAATTTTGAAGTTATTCAACATTCCACTAAAGAGAATCAATTACACTCTAATACCTTATGTAAATAACAATGAGATGAAGTTCGGGTTTGTAACCTACTATCCACTCCATGTAGACTCCCTATGAACTAGAGTCTATAATATAACAAGATAATATTATTACCTACCCGTAATCTAAAAATTGGGAAATATTTTACAACATTTCTCAATTTTAATTAAAATGATAAATTTAAAAACAAAAAAGCAACTAAACACATCTTTAATGTAACTCTTATTATAAAAAAAAAAAGAAAAAAAAAACTCAATCTAAAATAATTTTCTTCACAAATTTGGGCTTAAAGAATATTAATAGACCTATAAAATGACATGAAAATGAGAAGAATATTAAAAATGTGTTTAAGTGAAAGGTTTCTAGCTACTAGTTTAACCTACTGTCACTTGTTTAATTATCATGTTTATATTAATGTATTTAATTATTGTCACATATACATGATTACCATTAATCCCCATTTCAATATTATGCATGTTGACACACCAATACGTGATTAGCACAAACCTCATTTAACTCGGATATCAACATTTTTTTATTTTTTATTTTTTATTTTTGAAAAAAAAATAGGATTAATAAAAAGCTGTCATTCTAATTTTCATAAAATGCTTGTGATTTGTATTTATAGTGACATTTTAATTTTTTTTTATAAAACACTTGAATAAATAAATAAAAGCTATTTAGAAAGAAAAATAAATAAATTAGAGGTAAAAAAGAAATTTAAAAATCTTAAAATCTCAAAACCATTTATCCTCTTTTATTGCAAGTAGTTGTCATGGTTTTAAGAAGATTCAGTCGTTAACTTTAATTTAATTGATTATCAAGACATTGGAATAAATGAGAATATTTTGTTACTTTTCAACACTGGTCACAGTTTAAATTATTCATCCCACACAAAAGGCCTAGGCGAGGAAACCAAAAGTCATCCCAAATGACTTTCTTGCTATGCGGTATAATGCTTGAAATTCATTCCCCACAAAAAGGCCGAGGCCAGTCCCACAGAAAACGCCAAAAGGCCAAGGCCAAGGCCAGGAAACCAAAGTTTATCCAATTGACCTTTTTGTTGCCGTGTAATATAGTGTTCGGTCCTCTCCACACAAATTATTCATCTAAAACTTAAAACTTAAGACATTGATTTATATTGGTATTACATTAAATTGACTTAAAATTAAATTAATGAGCATTCATAACTAGAGTCATTTTTTGATAATTGATCACTATGAGTCAAACTCGAAAAATTTTGATCAATCATTTTTTCCTTTTTTTTTTCTATCAACTAGATGGAGAATTGAATCAACAATTCTCTTTCTTCATCATCAATTGGATCACTATTCACGATATAGGATTCTATTATATCATTAATCCAATCATCGTTCAAGTTTTTTCTTTTTCTTATCAATGAATAGATCTCTTTACTTGTATGACTTAGATGCCTCATGTTTCTCAAAAAAGTGATTCAATTGATGAAATTTGGTATGATACTTATAAGATTGCTAGCAGTAAAACTCATATTTCTTTTAAAGAATCTCTTAATTGTTCCATAACAATTAGAAAGAGATTTTCTAACTAGAAGGAATTTAGTTTAGATGTAATATACCTATTCAAAAATTTTTGCAACTTGATCATGTATGATGAAATCATCAAATAATTAACCTTTTCGAATTCTGTCTTAATCTCACTATAAGCTCGAGAAATAAAGAAAAGATGTGTTGATATCTCATATGATTGAATAGAAGAAGGAAACAAGAAGAACAAAAATGATTAAATGGAAGAAGTCCCGAGCATTTAGCAATCTCAGATGTGTCGATAGCAATGGTAACTCATTAGTTTGATGAATTATTTCTTCAATCAAAAGAAGATTATGTAAACATTACTTACTCAAAATCTCACTAATCAGATTTCATTGTGGAAGACATTTTTTTTTAAAAAAATTTGTCATGATATATTTTATCCACAAATAATATCATGAAAAAATGGATTGCTACTTAATATAAGCAATTGTAAAGATGTGTATGAAAAACAAAATTATCATAGGAATGAATTGTCATTGGAAGATATTCATGCCTAAGATCACATCTACACCTTGAATAAGATCAATTCCAAGTACAATTACTTTCAAAATTCAAAATCTCTAATTAAATTATAGCCTAGATCATCTATAGACCTACTCAAGCTTTCACACATAATCTAAATGAACTATACGGAATCGATTCAATAGGAAAACATTCAAAATTAATGTCTATAAAGAATCAATGATATCAAAAAGAAAAGAGATTTCAAGATATCTTTAAATATAGGTGAGAGAATCAGGAATCTTGCCATAGAATTGAATTATAACTAAGAATTAATGTATTCTTATGTTGATCTTCATCTAAGACAATCTTCTTCCATATCAATAAAAGTTTAGCTATTAAACATGGCTATTGATGACTTCTTGATTGTGTTTGGCAGCAAAAAAAAGTGATTAAAAAAAAAAGAATGAAGAAAGAGAGTTGGGAGGAAATTCAAAATCAGATTGATCTTCAAAAATGATAAATGATAAAAAGTCCCTAATAATTAAGTAGCAACTGATCCTATTTATAATGTGCCCAATGTCAAGTGACAAAATCTCTCTTAATGTTAAAACCATCCAAAAATATCTCATAACAAAATTACATCTAGTTAATTGCAATCCTGAGAACATAAAAGTCGTAAAAATGATAAAAGGGTACAAAGAGGGGTCCCATATACAAATATTAATTCCAAATTGATACATGGCGATAGCAACCTTGTATGTTCATATCCTACTCCGGTGTTGACTTGATAAAATTCACCTCACACTAAAGGCCAAGACCAACAAACCAAAAAGTCTTTCTGCACAAAAGGCCAAGGCCAAGGGCACGAAACCAAAATTAAGTCATTCCGCACAAAAGGCCAAGTTGAAATAGCTTTCCTAAAAGGAGACCTCCTCTACTTCCTCGAAACATTCCTCCAAAAAGATCTCTAAAGCTCTCCGGAGGTCTATTAAGGGGAAGAAAAAGGGCTGCAACATTTGTCCGTCGGAAACTCCTGTTATTTCTTCCATTTATTTGAGTTGCTTGAGTTCCTTAGCTCAGTAGCCTCACTGTTACTATCTATTGGTTTCACAACCATGTCTACTTCCAACGTTAACGGTCAGGGAATCAACTTTCAACCCCAACACCATCACAATTCTACCGCAAGTAACCCCATTCTCGCCCTTCTTACCTTCATTCTTCCGGTGCTTCTTGTCCTCATAGACTTCAAATTTAAGAATGAGCCCACCTCTGTATTTCAAGCCCACCCCATAACTATCAAGGTCGCTGTTGCTAATTTACTCGCATTTGCATTGGCCTTTGGGATCGAGTTCACCTTCCATCCTTGTTATCTCTCTACTACTTGCGCTGCTCTCCTCCGCACTACCATACTGTTTTGTGGTTTCCTCTCAGTGGCTTCCTTGGCATCGCTGTTGTTCCCAGACGCATGGCGACCTCTCATATATCTCATCTACGCCTTGCTTTCACTTGCCAACTTGCATGGGCTAGTTCGAGAGTGGTGTCAGTGGGTTCACCAGGGGATCATGGAAAAATTGCGGACAGTATGCACAGGCATACAACAGTGGTACGTGAGAAGAAGCTCTCCGCTTTTACCCTTTTAGTTGTCATATGGTTGGGTATATAATTAAATAAGTAAATGGAAAGCCCTCCACTTTCCATGTTTCCAGATGTTATTTAAAACCCAAGCCCAGTTTCCCTCAAGTCTATAGAGATAAAGAGTGTAAAACAAGCACACAGCTTGTCTGTTTGGTTGCTGATAAGCCACTTAAGATTGCATTTCATAAGTGGTTTTATAATAAATGTAATGTTTTGAGTAGTAGCTACTGTGATTCTAATTTTTATATCGTGTTTTATTGGAAGGGTTTCTGCAGATGGGCGTAGGCCTTAATGGTATTGTTTTTTTGGATGCACGTAAACCAACTATTTTAGCATTTGATGGATTGGATGATGCAACCAATGATTTTAGAGAGAGATTTAAATATGATTTTGGGTTGCACCACTTGGTGGCATTTGGTCAATGATTTTAGAGAAAGAGAGAGTAACACCTTTGTCTCTAAGTATGATTTTAGAATGTGGTAGCATTTGGTCTGGCACATGGTGTAACGACATTTTGGCCGGGGGATCAAGCTGTTGCAGCGGTGGGGGGTGTTCTTTGTTGGGGGTATTTGGGTAATTTTAGAGGTGAAAGGTGCAGTTCTGTGGGGTTTTTTCTGGGCCTTTTTGGCAGCTCTATGGGGAGAGAAAGCTTTCTAATGTGGGGCTTTAGAAGGGACTGAGAGAAAAGAGAAAAAAATGAAGTGGGGGGAAGGGAAAGAGTTGCATAAGAGGCTATTCTTGGGGCCTACAAAGGTCAGAAAAGGAGGAGTCTTCCTCTAAAAAAACTCTATGATTTTGGATTTTTTTTTTTAGAAAGAAAGAGAGGGTTTTTTTTTTTAAAATAATAATAATAATAATTCAAATGGTGCATGGGTATTAAGCTTGGATCTGGGATTAAGAATCTAGATTATGCACTCCTTTTCTAAACTGTCATTTGTGAGCTGTCTTTGGTTTTTTGTGAATAAAATTATTTTTATACTTTTGTCTTGATGTAATGAAATGACTTTTCCAAATTGATCTCAAATAATTTATTTTATTAGATCATAAATTCTTGGAGCATGAAATAACAAAAATCCAATATCCTCAGTTTGGTTCTCATTTAATCATTTCAATCTTGCAATTTCTCATTACCTTGGTAGAGTTTGTTATTGGACTTTTCAATCTACCAAGGAGGTACAGTTTTCCTTGGTAGATTTCTCAATGATTCTTTGTGGGTTTGGCCTAAGGCTAACCATTTCTATGGTTGTAGACATTCCATTAATAGAAACTATACTTCCTCTCTAGCTTAAAATTTGAGATAGTATTAAGAGGAAAACAGGAAATAAAGTGACTAGAGGATTGAACCTGAGCTCTGATATCATCAACCCAAAATTTCAAGTTGTTGGGTAAGGGAACACTTAGAAATATTCTCTAAATCATGACTACAGTTGGGGCACTCACCTGAATCCAACAAATTTGCCTTAACCTGAGATCTATTTTTCTTTGCATTTTGTCTCTGCTGGTGAACTATAGGAGCATTCTAATCTTTTGCATCAAAATTCAGCCATAGAGAGTTAGGCTATGGCATATCTGGGTTGCGTTGACTAGCAGGCTCCTCAGGCCCACACCAAAAAATTAATGCATGAGCTCCAAATCAGGATTGAGCTTGGCTTGTTTGTTCCACAATCAGCTCTAATCAAAGCTGGTGTTTACTTGAGCTCGGACATTTCAGGTTGTTTTGGAGACTTGGGCAATTCACAAGCCTATCAAAGCACATATACTCTAGGTTGAATTTTTTGTCGCATGATTGTGTTGCTGCAAACGGACAAACGATTTCTATAAATGGTCATTTTCAATATTATTCAAACTACTGAGCCCTCCTAAATAGTGGTGTTTTGTGTTTCCCCTGAGTCCATGTTTTGGACAAAAAGACATGGAATCTCTCTTCATAATTGAGTTTTGCAGGCTGGGTTTTCAAGGCTTAGCGGTAGAATCATCAGATAGTTTTGTGATCAAATATGTTTATAACTTGATTAACCTATTTATTCAAAAAAGCTTAAATGAGTCACATATGGGATAATTAGTTTAGAGTTATAATTATGTTAATCAACATGATTATTAAATGAATCGATTAAGATAAACATCGAGTTATGTAAGTTGATCCAAAAACTACCTATTGATTAAATATGTTTTACAAGATGACACAAATTTGATTCAACGTGATTATACTCTATTCAAACCCGTGAAAAAAATGTTGAGTTCAAATTGTGTGAACGAATTATATTAAATTTTATCATCCTTATACAAAACCATTTCTAATGCACCTGTTAGAACTTTTTGAGTCACTACATGACTTTGTTGGATTCATACACTTAGGATTTTATTTTTTAATAATAAGATAAATCTTATTTTTAAAATTAAATAAATTAATAGTCATTCTCAAATAAATCAAAATAAAATAAAACAAATCCCCATTGAATGGAAATACAAATAATAATAACAAGACGAGAATACACCCATATTTCTAGTGGAGTCGATTCTAGCTCAATTTTTCATCGAAGTAGAAATTTCAACCTAGCCATCAAGAAACATTCTTTTCCAAATGTGAAACTAATTTCTAGCTCTTTTATTCACTAGGCTAGACTAGAACCATGTCAAAAAGCCTAGCAATGAACTCATATTGAACCTAGAAACTCATGTTTTAGTATCTAGATTTCAAATTTTCATTTGGTCATATATTAATTTCCCTCTTATGTTCTTTTTTGGGATATTTGGACCAATGTTTAATCATGTTTTTTTGCTAATGACACCCCTCGAAATGCTGATAAAATTTTTTATATGAAAGCCCAGCTTACCTCATTGATAACACCTCTCTCTCTCTCTCTCTCTCTCTCTCTCTCTTAATAGGAAGTCTCTCTAGTGGAAGCCCCCACTTATTCTCAACTAAGTTTTCCTCTCAACATTATGACTTTATCAATCTCTTTCTCACTACTACAACTTCCTTGATCCATCTCTCTCATCACCACAACTTCATCATTCTCTTCATGACAATTTCATCTTCATTTTAGCATATTACACAATCAAACAAATTTAAGTACCATCTTCATTTTATATTACATCATAATATACTGTGATTAAGTTTTATTTATAAAAAAACTCAACTATAGTCAAGTTTTGAATCATAATCGTCAAATCTTCTTCTAGATTATGTTGTAGTTAAGTTTCATTAAAAAAAACTTAATTAGGATAAAGTTCTTTGGACTTAAATATGATTCAAGGTTTTTGTTAAAGAACCCATTGAAAATCAACAAATTTCAAAAATATCACAACTCACTGAAATCCAAGGATTTAAACAAAAAAACAAAAAACAAACAAACAAAAACAAAAACCAATTGATATCCAAGGATTTGAAAAAAAAAAATGTTTATATCCCACCTAGTAGAGTTTGGCTAGGGTCCCCTTGTTACCCTTTTTATGCATTAACATTAATTTAAACATTCAACTGATATAACTTGTATTGTACATGACTTAGATGCATTAGGAATTATATAAAGGATACAAGTCATGTATTCCTTGTAATATGATAAGTTATTCATAGTCGGTTCATAGATTTGAACAATTCAATAGAGACTATAGTACACTACCTCCCAATTGGAGGGATGACTTGTCTTAATTATTGGGATGGGTTTCCTATGGTGAGTGCACTAGTGTGTATTCATGACGTAAGATTATCAAATTGTTATGATTCACCAAGCTGCTATGTTGTATGGACTCTTAACCTTGAGAGGATATTAAACTTGTATTATAATCAATATGAGGTTTTGACCTATAGGTGAGACCCTAAGTTGGTCATATATCTTACGAATTAGGTCACTATTAATGAAGACTAGTAGCAACATGTATTCTCAATAGAGGCACCATGATATCTCATAGGATTGAGATAGGGTGTCTGATTAGGGGCAAAACATGTGCTCTAATGACACATATTCGATATGATTTATGCACCATAAGACACTCAAATCATCCGACTTGATCAAAATTATTGCTAAGTCCTAAGCCATGAGTTTAACTTGCGTTTTGGATATTTATCTTAGGTTTAAGGAAAGAAAAATGTGCAAGTTGAATCACTTTAGATTTTGAAAGATCAAGAAAGGGTTTAAATGAGGACATGGGCGAGTCAAGACTCATGGACTATGCGGAAAGGCAAGCGAACATGGATAATAAAGCATGAAGCAAATTCATCAAGTTGAATGAAAATTTGGAATGCAAAATCTAGTGGCAACATGTACTCTGAATTTGAAGTAAAATTTGGAGCACTTTGCGAAGTTCATTTTAGGTAAGACATATATCGTTTTGAAGCTCTAGAATTCAAAAATCAACGCTTCATACAGTGTGTAAATCAGAGTTGAAATGAAGAAGTTATGACCTTTTAAAGATAACTATGCAAAGTTAAAGGACCATTTCGAAATGATTTCAAAATTCAACTTACGAATTCAAAATCCAAATCAAAATGACCCCAATTTCAAATTCACACATTGTCACATTGATATTTCGCCTCTTCTACTTTGGGAATTGCATCTTGGGTACTTCATCCGCCCTAAGTGGACCCTACACGACTAGAAATCATGATTTTTATTGTTAGCTATTTTAGGTAATTATTTGTAAAATAAGTGGCCAATAGGAACATGCTAGGCGTTAGGTTTTTTGGTGTAAATTATAAAAACTCGGTATTTAGGTTTTCTAGGGAGTTCTTGATTTTTTTTAGGAGTAGAGATGACTTGACGATTTTTGGGGGGAGAGAAGAAGACCTTAAAGGTTTTTTTTTTTTTTTTGGTTTGTTTTTTTTCTTCTTTTTATTATTAAATAAATAATTATTTTAAATTTCTTTGAAATAAAGAATGGTTTTTTCCTATTCTTTTATGACCTATGTATGTGAGGACATGCTCATAAGAGGCTAAAAAATCATCTTGGGGTGAAACATGAATACCTAGGATTAGATCCAAAGGGAAACAATGGGTGAAATCATATTAATAATGAAAGATTGGGACACTAGAATTGAGATCAAAATACCCTCTAAAGTTAGTTTGACTTAAGAGATGATACAATCACATATTCCTTCATACTAGGGATTCTCGGTAATTCTTGATCTCTAGTTATCAAAGGTTTTGTCATTGTTATCTACTCTAAGGCAAATTTACACAGGGTGGTAAAAGCCTAAAAATGTTAAACTTAAACCTAGATTCCATGTCCATTAATCTATTAGGTAATTCAATGGAATAAAATATTAAAAATTAGAATACGGATCAACTCTAAGGTGTGGAACTTAGGTTAATCTCGTTAGACCATGCATTTTGATTACCCAAAGACTATTAAATTATATACATTTGTTTCACTTAAAGTTTTATACTCGAAGTTGGATTGTGAACCCCCAATCTCGATTAATTGAATTAAAAATCAATTATTATTCCATAATTTAAATAGGTTTATTTAGAAAATATTCATTCATATTTTATTCTGATTTATTTGAATTATATATATATATATATTTTACCTTTAACAAATAATTAATCATTTGAATTTAAGAACAAATAAACATATTAGAGCTGATTTTAGAGGATGATAACCCGAAATATTACAAAGTCGTGGTAACTCTATCTCTGGTTTTTATTAGGCAGAGTTATCTTGTATTTAGGTTTTAATATTTTATTTACAACAGAGATTTATGGTCAGTGTACTCTTGGATGATCCAAATGACATGTGATCATGAAACCTATGGTCACAATAATTCCTTTAGTAGAATTTGACATATGCGCTTTAGAGTTACAATATGTCAATTGATCACATAATAGAAGAATTTATAACTCAAGAATTAGAGAGGCAATTTTGATGGGTTGATAACACTATTTTATTAGATTATGGACATCAATTCATGAAAAGTATACATATAATAAATAATAGGTCATGGACCCAAGCTTTGCTCGTTGTAATTTCATAGGACACTGGAGTGCAATTAGCTCTCTTTAGTGGAGTGTTGAGTTACCTTTAGAATTGGATTTTGAGGGAGCTAATATTTTCCCATGGGTCCTAATGGTCCCCGCTCGAGCTCTTATTTCATGATGGCATGTTTTGAGGGTATGTTAGGTATGTAATTCATAAGTATGCATAAGGGAGTTTTGGTAAAAATGAAATATTGCACTAGATCTTATGAATTAACTTTACAAAATGGTCTAACTAATTAATTAGATCCAGTTATGACTAATTAATTAATTAGGACCCAAGTGGGTTAGACTAAGTAACCCAATTCCAATTTGAACTTAAGTTGCATAAGCCCATAAGGAAGCCTATATAAACTCCTTTAAGGGTTAGGACTTTAGGCTTATAGTTTAATTTTCTAAAATTCCAAAGAGAGAAACCCTAACCACCCTTGTGAGAAAAAAAAGAAGCCCACCATTCTCTTGTACCAAGACCCGTGGAGGAAGAGATTGGGTAGAAGATTGTTGGGTAGATGAGTTCTACGATGACCATCGTGGTTTCAAAGTCTTCATTGAATGGAAATCAATTTGGGAACATCTAGATCACAAGTATGAGTTTTTAATCTCTAGATTTTTATCCTGTTATGGTTTTTATAGCCATAGGTTTCCGTTGCATTAGATCTAGAGAAGTCAAGGATGGATGCATGCATCATATGAGATCGAGGGCCTAAGAAGATAGTAATATGAAGTTCTTAGCACCAATGTTCCCCAATCAATAGCTATTTAACCTTTGCATCCAATGTTCAAGTGCCTAACCAATCCTTATAGAAACATGAAATTATTTCAATATTTTCCTAAGCATAATTGACAAAAATTCAACCAATGTCATTAACAATCCAAATTAATATAACATTTAAAATTCAAAATCATAGATAAATTAATAAAGATAGCCAAATGAAGAAATATAAAGAAACAATGACACAAGGATTTTGAGGAAGGTCTTTAAATTAATAAAAAACCACATACCCATAAGTGATAGAAAAAATTCATTACAAAGAAAAATTATTAAATACAAGGTTTTACCTAACTTAAATCTACCAATCCTCTTTTAGACTATTGAACTAGCATATTAGAACTTCAACTATACAACTTCTTCATTAAGAATAGACTTTGCATTACTACCAGACTCAATCTTAGCGACTTCTTCATACCCAATCAAGAAGTAAAGGTCTTTATCCTAATCAAAAGAAAACAATGAGAGAAGGGATGGTATGACAAGATTAATCAATCCCTTTTTGAAAGAAAACTAAACTCAAACATGTTTTCTAGCTCAAAATAGGAGTAGATTTTCTTTGGAAACAAGCACATCCAGTTAGGTAAGAAGAAGGTGCTCCAAAATATTGTCTTGACGATTGCTATGTTTTCTCAAACCCTAATTTGAAAATCTAGGTTTAAATAGTAAGAATTAAATATCAATAAAACAACAATAATTCAACTACAATATTTCTAAAGACTTTTTTATGTCAATTGATTGAACTTTAATTTGGACAAATAAATATGTATTAAACAGCTCATCCTTACTTCTTAGTTCTTAAGATTGACAAATTGAATATGATATTAGATCAATTACAAATAGAGCAAAAAAGAATAAGGTGGTGTTTAAAAAAAATCAGTTGATTCAATTTTGTCCATCTACAACCACAAACCATTTACTTTCACCTCTAATGATCGTCAAGCATAACCAACTTTGAATAGGTAATTATTCCAAGGGAGAATTTTAAAAGACTTTAGATTTTGACCTAGAATTGTCAATCCACCTAAAGCACTCATAGTTTTTGTTCATATTTAAATTAAACTAATTTTATCTATTTTTCTATTTTCTGTAAAATTTATGTTGGGTAAAAACCGAAGTCTTGCATGAAAGAGCACTCCTCAAATTTGGCTAGAGAAAAACACCCTTGTAGTTAAGGTCTTGGTCCCAACCTTTTTGTTGTATTTTTGTCTTGCTTTTTATCCTTTCTTGGTTGAGTCCATAGCAGAGGACTTAAAAAGGGTGGGTTGCACATCTACTTACAGATCTGATTGAGCCAATTAGAGAAGCAAACAAGAAAAGAAGATATGCAAACATTATGGAGAAATTAAGGTCCATAAGGATCATTTGATACATAAGTAGAAACTCTTCATTAAAATTTAAAACAACCTAAAATCTCCTGACTACTTCAACCTTTCTTTCGAATCACCAAGGAAATACAATCTGAAGTGGGAAAGAGTGGTATGCCAGCAACCAAACCAAACAGAGAAGCTGTGTATTGTTTTAGAAATTCCCTCCCTGGACATACTGGAAGTCCAGTTTTTAAATATCTAGAAATCTAGCCTAGTTTGTACTAAGCATCATTCCCTTCACTTATCTTATTATATACCAAGACTAAACCAGAGTTACCTGTGGGGGAATAGGCATGGGGAAGCTATGAAATTGTACCATGATGGCTAGGGGGTACAAGTAGAGGGCCTTCCTCTCATGTGCGGTTGACGCCGCATACCAGTTAATGCAGTCTCAAGGAGGTTGTCCATGATTGTACGGTGAACCCAATGACACCATTTCCGGACTAGGCTATGCAAGCTGCCGAGTGATAACAAGGCGTAGAGGACATATAGATGGGGCCGCAATGAATCAGGGAACAAGAGAGATGCCAATGAAGCCAGTGAGAGGGAAGCGGAAAACACCATGGTAGTGCTGAGGAGGGCAGCACAAGTAGTAGGGAGACGACAAGTATGGAAAATCAACATAAGTTCGAATGCTAAGACGAACGCTAGTAAGCTAGCAATACCCAGCTTGGTGGTTGTGGGGTGGGCTTCAAATACAGAGTGTGCCTCTTTCTCGAACTTCAAATCAACGAGGTCCAGGAGCACCGGAACAATGAAAGAAAGAAGAGCGAGAATGGAGGTGAGGTGAGTGGACATGCGATTCTGGTGCTGTCCATGATGGATTTCCACGTTGTTGATGAAAACCGCAGAGTGAATAGGGATGAGATTCCGTTGTTGGAGGTTGATTTCCACAATGTTGAGAGTGAGATGTTGAACCGTTACTTTTGGGTCATGGATAATCATCATGATCTGGGATTTCTTCTGTAAACACAGATATAGAGACGTACCCTGTCTCTCCCTTTGCTGCCTTCTTACACACCTTTCTCTCTTGTTCCCTCAGATATTTGCCTTAAATCTCTTACCCACATTCTGTACATATATATATCGCCATCGTGGCAGACACCGGCGAAGAGGGATCCGCGTCAAGGCGGCCCCGCAACCTGACCTACGCGGCTTCTGGTGGTCTGTCTTGCTTTCCCCTTTTTCCGTTTGGGATTATGTTTTTGCATTTTCGGTTTGGAAACGGAAATTGACAAGAATGGTACCTCATGAATCGTGGGTCTTGTTGACCATGACTTTCTCCCATGATTCTACTTTCTTACATTCAATAACATCAACATGAATTATCATTAAATCCCGACCTTCCCCTTCTTTTTTGTTGAATTTCTTTTCCATTCTCTCTCTAACCCTAACAAGTTAAAATAAAAAATAAAATAAAATTCAAGTTTAAAACATTAATAAGTAAAAAATAAAAATTCATCTTATGAAAAATAAATTAGGACTTTTAAATTAAAATTATATATAAAACGAATAGGATCACATTAAGGTAGAGCAATGTACATACCCCTCAACTTTTTCATCTTCTTCATCTCACATTCTATAAAAAAAAACTAAATATTATAAATAAGTCAAGTCACGAAAATAAAGTACTTAAGTGAAATTTAAGTGATAAAAATATTTTTAATATTTTTCAAAAATAGAAAATATAAATGTTTTTTTATTTTAAATAATAGTATACATGTTCAATAATTTTATTTTTATTCTTTGTCTTTAGAATTAGAAAACAAAATCATATTTAATAATTTTACAGCAAGATAATAATAATAATAATAATAATAATAATAATTTTTGGTAATATTTCAATGAGTATGGATGGTTTCTCAAAAATTCCGGCATGTACTATCAATGTTTTTAGTTTCACAAAAATGAATAAAAGATGGGTGAGCTATGAGTGTAGTATCTCATTTTAAGGTTTTTTTTATAAAAAAAAAAAAGTTTAAATAAAAAAGATTGAATTTCTTCTTTCAAATTTTAAAATAAAAATATAAAATATCTTTTTAAAAATTATTTTAAATTTTTAATTAAAACATAGATTAAAAAATAAAAATGCAACCAAAAATATCTTTAATATAAGTATATATATTATTGATTCAAAAAAACAAAAATCAAACTTAAAATCTGAAAGTAATTTAGTTTAGGAAAATTATTTGTGTGAAATTTAAGGGTGACAATTCACTTATAAAATTGTTTGAAAATGACATAAATATTATTTTAAATATATTGTATTTAGGTGTAAAATCTTGACTAATTGAACTTATTTTCACTTGTTTAATTATAATATGGATCTACCACATCTACATGATTTCCATTCATCCCCATTTCAATATTATGCATATTAACACATTAATATAGTTGTTTAACTCACATGACAACATATTTTATTTTATTTTTAAATCTAAGAATTATTTCTAACAAAGTTCTCTCATTTTAATTTTAATAAATGTTAATAATTTGTATTTATAGGTAAAAAATGAAATTGTAAAATTATAAAATCTTAAAACCATTTATCCTCTTTCAGTCTTAAAATACGTTTGGGATATAGGTGTTTTTAACATAAGAAAATTTTTATTTTTTTAAATATTAAAAATATAAAAACGTTTTCTAAAATTATCATCTAACTTTGTTTTAATTGATTATCAAAATATATAGAATAAATAGGAATGTTCTATTTTATAAATTTTCGGCACTAATTGATATTATCAAAGGCCTAATAATTTCAAAATAATTGTATGAGTAAATTCTGTAACATAGGGAAAAAAGTTAACAGTCTGAATTGGGACTTTTCTCAATAGTACGGTAATTTAAAAAAGTTATGCTTAAATTATTGTAGTAAAAGAAGTTATTACAAATATATGATAGTTTTTGCCACCTAAGAGAGAGGAGATAGGAGAGAGGAGAGAGAGTGAATGGATAAATTTTTTTTTAAACCAAAATCATCTTTTTAAATTTCAAAAGACGAACGATTTTAAAAAAATTTCAAAAGGGAAATCGTCTCTTCAAGAGACGAGTATCCCATGAAAAAAAAAATATTTTTTTTTAAAAAAAATTCCCAAATTAAAAAAAAAAATTCATCGAGGAACTCATCTCTTCAAGAGATGAGTTTGCATGAAAAATATATATTTTTTTAAAAAAAATTCCCAAATTATTAAAAAAGAAAAAAAAATCCTCAAGGGAACTCGTCTCTTGAAAAGACGAGTTCTCATGAAAAAAAATATTTTTTTTTTTTAAAAAATTCCTCAAGGAACTCATCTCTTCAAGAGACAAGTTCCCATGAAAAAATATATATTTTTTTTTAAAAAATTCCCAAATTAAAAAAAAAAAAAAAAAAAAAAAAAAAAACAACAACAACAACAATTCCTTAAGGGAACTCGTCTCTTGAGGAATTGTTTTTTTTTTAAATTTTTTTTATAATAATTTGGGAATTTAAATATATATATATATATATATATATATATATATATATATATATATATATATATATATATTTCATGGAACTCGTCTCTTTAAGAGACGAGTTCCCTTGAGGAATTTTTTTTTTTTATATATAATTTGGGAATTTAAAAAAAAAAATCATGGGAACTCGTCTCTTCAAGAGACGAGTTCCCTTGAGGAATTGTTTTTTTTTTTTTTTTTTTTTTGGGAATTTTAAAATATATATATATATATATATATATTTCATGGAACTCGTCTCTTTAAGAGACGAGTTCCCTTGAGGAATTTTTTTTTTTTATATATAATTTGGGAATTTAAAAAAAAAAATCATGGGAACTCGTCTCTTCAAGAGACGAGTTCCCTTGAGGAATTGTTTTTTTTTTTTTTTTTTTTTGGGAATTTTAAAATATATATATATATATATATATATATATATTTTTATGGAAACTCGTCTTGAGGAATTGTTTTATTTTTTTTTTTAATTTGGGAATTTAAAAATATATATATATATATATTTCATGGAACTCGTCTCTTGAAGAGACGAGTTCCTTGAGGAATTTTCTTTTACCACTCAAACGTCTTCTTATTCTCTCTCATGCGTAATACCCATATTTTTCTTTGACTTTTCCCCCACTCAAATATCCTTCCATCCTCTCTTTTATGCATGCAGCCACATGTTTTGCTCCCAAACCTATTTAATATGTGGGGACCACATGTTTTGCTCTCAAATCTCTTAAATATATGGTGGTCCCGGGTGATTTTCTTTTCTTTGCGAACCACTCCTAATAACAAAGTTCCCTTGAGGAATTTATTTATTTTTTGTTTTATTTTATTTTTTTATTTGGGAAATTTTTTTTCATGGGAACTTGTCTCTTCAAGAGACAGTTCCCTTGAGGAATTTTTTTTTTTTTTTTTAATTTGGGAATTTTTTTAAATATATATATATATATATATATATATATATATATATATTTTCATGTAACTCATTTCTTGAAGAGACGAGTTCCCTTAAGGAATTGTTTTTTTTTTTTTTTTTTTTAAATTTGGGAATTTTTTAAAATATATATATATATATATATATATATATATTTTCATGGAACTCGTCTCTTGAAGAGACGAGTTCCCTTAAGGATTTTTTTTTTTTTTTTTTATAAATGGAGAATTTTTTTAAAAATATATATATTTTTTTTCATGTAACTCGTCTCTTGAAGAGACAATTTCGTTTTTTGAAATTTGAAAAGATGATCCTCTCTCCTCTCTCCTATCTCCTCTCTCCTAGGTGGCAAAAACTACCATATATTTGTAATAACTTCTTGTATGATTTTTCACCCTCTCTCCTCTCTCCTATCTCCTCTCTTCTAGGTGGCAAAAACTACCATATATTTGTAATAACTTCTTGTAGCCCCCCCCCCCCCCCCCCCTAAGCTCGGATTACTTTTTTGCTGCTTTTCTGACTGCTCTGGGCTGCTCTCGAGCGGCTAGATGGGACGGGTAGCAGCAGGTAGAGTGGCTTGCTGAGGAAGACACAAAACAGGGGAAAAAGGAGGAGCTGAAAAGGAAAAAGGGGGAGATTTTCTGGGAGGGGTAAGAGGAGCAGAGGAAGAATCGTTCAGGTTTGGTTATTTCTCATCCTATGCTCTTCACTTTTATTTTATCTTATCTTGTTTTTGATGGTCACACTACGCTCCTTTATGATATCTGGATATTTGGTTTTGGCTATCCATTGTGTTAAACTTGCTCCTCATTTTCTGTATTGACTGACCTCTGTTTTCCCCTGTATGAGCTGCCTAGCAGCTATGCTATTTGCTCACATGCTGGGATACCCTCCCACCTTTCTTTTGATAAGTCTCTTTTGATTTTCATAATAGTGGAATGAGGATTTGATGGTATTACCTTTTCCTTTACGTACCCTGTTCTTCTTCATTTCTTTTTCTTCTTTCTATCTCCGTCAACTCCTTAGCTACGTACTATGTCGCCACCAGCTTCATTTCTGAGATTCGGATTGCTAAGAACAACAACCATCAGATCGGTAGCACACATTAGTGAAGTTCAACATCAGCATTGTTTGGACACTTCATGCCCACCCAATGGTGCTGGACCCAGCACCCATGCTCGTCCCTGCCTCACCCACGTCCCATGCATGGCTGTCACCCTCACCTGTCTTCCCCATCATCTCTTTCTCCCTCTAATCGCCATACCCGACTCCATAGGGACTCCCAAAGCCGCCCTTCTGCACGCATGGAGTCCAAGCACGCCTGCCGCCCCTCCCTGCATCTCCTTGCTGCGCGCACCATGTCGGCGAGGCGCTTGCTCGCCTCACCAGCCGCTTGCTCGCCTCAACAGCCGTCATCACTCGCACCAGCCACCTTGACGGCTGCACATTCTGGTTGCCGCCGAACCGCCTCCACGGTTCCTCTCTCTATCTTGCCGCCGGTGGTAAAGGCTCTCTTTGAGGATGATGTTGCGTTTAGCGGGGTGAGCTGTGGAGAAGATGAATATTTGGGCTTGAGTTGGAGTCCAATCCAAGCATGTGATGGAGTTAGAGTTCGGGGCCTGTCCAAGATGATGGATATGGGCCTGGTTGGAAGCCCAAGCCCAGTTGCATTAATGAAGGGCCTCATGCCTCCTGTGCTATTCACTCTCATGGCCCATACCCATTTTAGGATAGCCCATTTGGCTACTCCACTCCTAAATAAGTTTTTTTAACCTCTAATTTAGTAATTTATCAAGTCATTTATTCGTTTTCATTTTTTATCTTATTTCGTTCTACCAACTTAGTTAACTCAAACTTAAAGACAACTAAAAGATAAATTATTATTATTAATCATATTTTTATCTCGAAATTCATACTATTCAATTTCGCTAGTTTAAACATTATGGTTGTTAATTATTATTATTACTTCATATGTATCGGTTTATCATCTTTTAAAAATATAATCTCATTCCTTAAAGTTAAATTCTAATCTTTCAAGAATCCCATATCTTAATCTAATTTTTCTATAATCCGTTTAGATCTCATTTTCATCAATTAAGAATTGTCTTCACGTATTTATCTAGCTATTTAAAGTCCAATCCTTCAAAAATCCAATGTCATAATTTAATTTTCAAACCCCTAAAAATTCCACTATTCTTTTTATTCGGTTTAAATGTTATTTTCGTTAATTAGTATTATCATCCTATATTAGTCTACTTATTCAAAATTCAATCCTTTAAAAAGATCCAATGTCATAATCTAATTTTCAATCCTAAAATTCTACTATTTGGCTAAATGTTATTTTCTTCAATTTGAGTTAGTATCCTATATTCATTTACTTATTTAAAGTCTAATCTCTCGAAAATCTAACTCCCTAACTTAATTTTTCAATTCTAAAAATTCCGCAATTCGCTCAAATTTTATTTTCATTAGAACTATTCTATCCTATTTCCTTGTCTATTTAAAGTTTAATCCTTCGAAAATCCCGTGCCTTAACCTAATCTTTTTCAATAATTCGTTTAAAATTTATTTTCATCAATTCGAATCATTATCCCATATTTATTTTTAGTAATCTAATCTTTCAATAATCCGTTTAAATCTTACGTCCATCAATTGGAATTATTATCCTATATTCATCTATCTATCTAGTCTAATCCTTCGAAAATCCCATGCTTTAATTTAATTCTTCAAATATTCGTTTAAATCTTATTTTCATCCATCAGGATTATTATCCCATATTTATCTATTTATTTAAAACCTAGTTCTTCAAAAATCTCACATCTTAATTTAATTTTTCAATCCTAAAAATTCTACAATTCGTCTAAATTTTATCTTCACCCATTATAATCATTATTCCATATCTATTCAAAGTTCAATCTTTCGAAAACCCCCCTGTCTTAATTCAACTTTCGATCCCAGAAATTCCATTATTCGTTTAAATTTTATTTTTGTTAATCAGGATTCTTGTTCCACATCTATTTATTTATATAAGGTCCAATTCTTCAAAAATCCCATTTTTGAATTAAAACTTCAATCCCAAAAATCCTGCTATCCATCTTTATTCGCCTAAAATATTATTCTCGCTAATTAGTATTATAATCTCATACCTACCTATCTATTCAAAGTCATATCCTTTAAAAGTCCAACGCCCTAATTCAAATTCTCAATTAGAAAAATTCCATTATTCTCTTTGTTATTCGTTTAAAAATTATTTTTGTTAATTAGTATCATTATTCCATATTTGTTTATTTATTTATTTCAATCGTTAAAATTTAATTCTTCAAAACCGGATTTCCAAATTTAACCTTGAGACTCAAAAATTCCATCAATCACTTTTATTCATTTAATATCATCTTCGTTATCATTATTGTAAATTCCACGTTTACTTATTTCTTTCTTCTAAAAATTCCAATAATTAAAGTTCAATTATTCAAAGGCCCGACCTTCAAAATTTAATTTTTAAAATCCCACTATTCACTATTCACCCATCCAAATATCGTTTTGATTAATTAGTAACATTACTCCATACTTACCCATTTATTTCTATTAAAAATTTCAATCATTAAAGTCCAATTCTTCAAAATTCCGATTTCTAAATTTAGCTATTTGAAATTCCAATTGTCCTATCTCCGAACTTAATTTCCAGTTTCCCATGCTCCAATTCCCGTATTTGCCCCGCTACTTATTATTATCATTATCATTATCATCTTATTCATTATTTCTATAAATTTCGCCTTCGAATGATTTCTAAGATTTCCAATTTTTACACATCAACTTTCATAATTTCTATTTCTCAAATAACTCACGATTCTGATTTCTCTCAAAATTCAACTCCCAAAGTCCCAATTTTCGCAACTAATCTTTCTTTAAGATCCCGAACCCTCAAATCGTTTTCACAATTCCAACCTCTTTCAAATCCAATTCCTAAAAATTCTCATTCTCACATTCAATCTCTAAAAGTCTGATCTTCAAATAAACTTTAAAACTCCAATTTTCTAGTGATCTTCGAGATTCCAATTTTTCAATTAAATTTAAAAAAAAAATCCGATTTTCTCTCAGATAGCTTAATTCCATTCTGGTCTTCAAAACAATCTTCTGCTCCTCTGTTTTAAAAATGTTTTGAAATAAGCAAAGAATCAAATTTTGTAATTCTGAATAATGGAATTTACGGATTTGGTCCATGCAAGATCAATCGGGCTTTGGTGGGGGCCCCACATATGTGATTTTATGACTGACTGATGGATTGATTGATTGATTTATTTTGTTTGATTTATTCTGTTCCTTGACATGCGTATAATTTTATCTATTTGTGATTCACTAATCCTGTTTCATGATAGCGCATTCGTGACTGGAGGACCAGGTACGTATCCACTCATATTTTGTTCATTCTTTATACATGTTTTGATTCCCATATGTGCATGATCGCTTCGAGTATTCATTGATTTTCTCATTGATTGCCATGTCAGCTTCATTTTATTAGTAGAGACCCGTTTTTAAGGACTTAGAGGGGTGCTACGGTCTTTACCGTACCTTCCCGATGAGTAACCTGACCCCCGAACCCGATCCGGTTTTTCACAGACCACCTTTTCCAAAATAAGGAGTCACACTTAAGGTTTTTCTTTCTTATTTTGTTTACCCTTTAAAAATAAAACAAAAATAAGTGGCGACTCCAAGTCATTTTTCTTAATCAATAAAATCGATTTTTCAACTAAAAATCAAGCTCGCCATCGAGTGGGAAACGCATGAGCCGAAATGCGGGGTCCACACTTCTTCTACTACAATAATTTAAGCATAACTTTTTTAAATTACCGTACTATTGAGAAAAGTCCGTCTGAATTGCCTTTGTTTTTTCAACCGACTATGATTCTTTCACAAAAATAAGGGTGAAAAATTTGATCACAAAGTGATAAATTTGCACATTGACACCCTTCACTATGATCACCTTTCCTGAACAAATCCCTGGTGAAAGCGAATTTGCTGTTTGACCCCACTACTAAAATATGGCAACCTTTGCCAAACACTACAACAAGGATTTTAGTTAGCGTCAAGAAAAGGTTTCCGGCTTATTCGTTTCCCACGGGAATGGTTACCGACTAATTGGTTTACTGTTTGGAAAATGTTTTTAAAAACATTTTTTTTCTCCAAAAAAATAAAAAAGAGAAAACATGCTTTATTGCTAAAAAATAATTTTCTGTTATAAAAAATAAAGTGTTTTCAAATAATATCATTTCGCTTGTTTTTAAAGAGCTATTTAAAAAATAATAATTATATGAATATAAAAAATGATTAAATATCAAACACTGCACATTATTGTTATTTCTAAAATATATTTAAGAACGTATGAAAATCAGGTTAAGAATATATCAAGTTCACAAATAGAATTTTATTTTACAAAACATTATAGAATAATTTTAAAAAATATTTTCAAAAACACTTTTCAAACAAAGTCTTATATATCCCTTTACCTATTTAGAATACGTTTATCAATGATTTTAAGAAATATTTTTAACAATTTTTATATTTAAAATTTTTTATTTATTAAGTATTAAAAATGTTTGAAACGCTTTCTATAATCACCATAAAATATACTCTTATTTTACAAATCCACCCTATTTATAGATCCATTTTAAAACATTAATCTTACTTATACATTCATGTAAAAAATTTCAATATACCTAAAATATTGTCCTCATTATTCTTTTTCATATTTATTTTCTTCTTCTCTCAATTTTTTTCTTTATAACAAACCTTAAGGCCAAATCTTTTCTTCAAAGTTTATTTGTCCACAATAAAGTATTTTGAGATAATTTCAATATAAAATCCAATATTTTTTTATATTTTTTAATCCATGCACAAATAATATGTACCATATGAATATACTTTAGGGTTTATGATTTATCTAAATTTTGATAAATAAATAAAAAAAGATTATTGTAAAGATAGTTGAAAAGTAGTTAGGAATAATTTAGAAGTGTATCAGAAATGAGAAATTTAAAAAAAGTGGAAGAAAAATAAAAAAGATTTCGTGGTATCTGGACCTACAAAGTTGGACATTGAAAGTATAGTTTTGGAGCGCCTTTAAGGGCATTCAGAAGTATAGTTTTTTGGACCCCTTAGGATGTCTGGAAGTAGAATTTCGGACAATATTTTAAGGGTATATTGGTTATTTTATTAAGAGTCATTTTTGTCTCACATAAATCTTAATTCTATGGATAGATGCAAATAGGAACACTCTTAACATTAGCACATCCTTTTTCTCTTGTTTGTTTTCATGGTCATTTACTTAAAGTTTGTTTGGCTCTGCTTTTTGAAAACACTTCTTGTATAAAATAAAAAAAAAAATTGGAGAAAAACTCAAATGTACGATAAAATTTGGAAAGAATTTTTAAAAAGTATAAAAATTACTTTTGATACTTCTTGGTGAAACTTTTTTTTTTTTTTTTGGCATTGCTTTTAGAAAACAATTCTAGCATAAAAAGCATTTTTACAAACAAATTAGATGTTTGGGAAAAATTTTGAAAATAATTTTAAAATGTTGAAAAAACACTTATAATATTATGGACCCCACATTTCGGCTCATGCGTTTTCCATTCGATGGCGGGCTCGATTTTTATTTGAAAAATGATTTTATTTATTAGAAAATGACTTGGAGTCGCCACTTATCTTTGTTTTATTTTTAAAGGATAACCAAAATAAGAAAGAAAACCCTAAGTGCGACTCCTTATTTTGGAAAAGGTGTCTGTGAAAAACCGAATCGGGTTCGGGGGTTAGGTTACTTATCGGGAAGGTACGGTAAAGACCGTAACACTCCTCTAAGTTCCTAAAGTCGGGTCTCTACTAATAAAATAAAGTTGTCGTGGCAATCAATAGGAAAATCAACGGATACTCAGGGTGATCATGCACATGGGAGAATCAAAACACTCAATAAAGAACAATCGAAGTGAGAACGGGGCATACCTTGGCATCAATTGATCAATGCACTATCAAGAAAGAGGGTTAGTACGCAATTAAAAAAATAATCTCATGCGTGTCATAGAGCAGAATGAATCGATCATGTGTGATAATCAAATCAATCAATCACTCAATCATAAAATCACTTATGTAGGGCCCTCACCACAGCCCATTTATTTTGCATGAATTAATATCACAAATTCTATTATTTTGGAATTATGAAAAATTCATTCATGCTTATTAAAATCAAGAGGAGCATAAGATTGTTTGAAAACCAGAATGGAATTAAAACCATTTGAGAGAAAATCGGATTTTTGAAATTTATTTGAAAAATTGGAGTCTCGAAGGTTACTTAAAAATTAGAGTTTTAGAGTTTATTTGAAGATCAAACTTTCAGAAATTAATTGTGAGAATGAGAATTTTTAGAAATTAAATTTGAACGAGATTGAAAATTTGAAAATGATTTGAGAGTTCGGGATTTTAAATGAGTGGATAAGTGGATGAGTGAATAAGTAAATGAATGGAATAATAACGATGGTGAAATAATAAAGATTAGGTGAATAATTGCGAAAAATGGAATTTTAGAGATTGGAGATGTGAATTTAGAGATTGAAAACTTAAGAATTTATTTAGAGATGAGATCTTTGGTATATGAATAACTGAATAAATAAATGGATGAGATAACATTAATAACGAGAATAATCATTAGACAGCGGTATATGAACGGTGGAGCTTTTGAGATTGGAAATTAGATTTGGAAGTCGGGTTTTGAAGAATTAAACTTTAACGATTAGAATAAATAAATAAATATGGAATAATAATGTTAATTAACGGAAATAACATTTTAAACGAATAGAAAATGAGTAGTGGAATTTTTGAAATTGAAAATTAAATTAGGACGTTGGATTTTCGAGGAATTGGACCTATAAATAAATATGAGATAATAATTCTAATTAACGAAAATAACATTTAGACGAATAATGGAACTTTTAGGATTAAACATCAAATTAGGACGTTGGATCTTTGAAGGATTGGACTTTAAATGAATAAATAAATGTGGGATAGTAATTATAATTGACGAAAATAATATTTAGATGAATAATGGAATTTTTAGGATTGAAAATTAAATTAGGACATGGGATTTTTGAAGGATTAGACTTTAAATAAATAGATAAGTATGAGATAATAATTCTAATTGATGAAGATAACATTTAAATGAATTGTGAAATTTTTAGCATTGGAAAATTAAAATTAGGACATGGGATTTTTGAAGGATTGGACTTTAAATAAGTTGATAAGTATGAGATAATAATTCTAACTGATGAAAATAAGATTTAAATTAGGATTGAAAAATTAAATTAGGACATGGGATTTTTGAAGGATTGGACTTTAAATAAATAGATAAGTATGGAATAATAATTCTAATTGATGAAAATAAGATTTAAATTAGGATTGAAAAATTAAATTAGGACATGAGATTTTTGAAGGATTGGACTTTAAATAAATAAATAAATATGGGACAATAATTCTAATTGATGAAAATAAGATTTAAATTAGGATTGAAAAATTAAATTAGGACATGAGATTTTTGAAGGATTGGACTTTAAATAAAAAGATAAATATGGGATAATAATTCTATATTGATGAAAATAAGATTTAAATTAGGATTGAAAAATTAAATTAGGACATGGGATTTTTGAAAAATTGCTTAAGGACCTAGGTTTTGAAAATAGGATTTAAAGTTTAGAATGTAGTAAATTCATCTAGACCAACATAAGTTAATTATATAAAAAATTTCATATATGGTGATTAGACATAACTAAAAAAAGGAAGATAAGATACGAATTATTTTAAGTTTTGAAAAGGATATTCAACCTTAATAATTTGTCTTTTAATTGTCTTTATGTTGAGTTAACTAAATTGGTAAAAATAAAATAAAATAAAATAAATATAAATGAGTGAATAAATTAATAAATTACTAAGATTAGAGGTTTAAAACTTATTTAGAAATGAAGTAGCCAAATGGGCTAACTCAACATGGACTTGGGCCATGAGGGTGGCTAGCATAGGGAGCATGGAGTAAAGGCATGTATGGAAACCGGTATGAGGAGCATGAGGATGATGGCGGCCATGCATGTACAGAGATAGGCACCAAAGAGAAATGAAAAAAAAAAAAAAAAAAAAAAAAAAAAAAACAGAGCATCTTGTGCATACAACCATGTTCAACCAAAACCAAGCCTGTGGCCATTGATGTCCACAGCAAACAATGAAATAACACACATATATTATCAGGTGGTGAAGCAGAGCGTTAAGAGACGGAAACTTACCAAGCTCAAGGAAGCTTCCTCTCTCTGTTTTCCTCAAGCAGCTGCTTCCTTCGCCTCAAAGAAATCTGCCCTCCTTGGCTTGCTGTTTTTCCTTTTTTTTCCAAGCTCCCGAAATCACCTCCTTTCCCTCGGCTATCACCCACCTTCCTATTCCTCCATCAGCCAGCATGCCTTCCTCCAACCACCCTCATGGGCAGCCATACCTTTGGCCAGTTGCCCACGTCTCAGCTCATGCATGGGGTGGGCCCCCCTTCTTCCACAAATGTAATGAAAAGGAGCCCCAAATCATTCTCCCAGGCCCCTCACTTCAAAAGGGGTTTACAAATACTTTCTAAAAAAACGCTTAATAGGTGATTCTCACAAAAATTGCTTTTAAGCTATGTTTGGTTCTTGAAAAAATTGAGGAAAATGTGATGGCAAGAAAATAGAAAGAAAAAAAGGCAAAGATAAGAAATATTGAAAATATATATATATAAAGTCAATAAATTATAAAAATGTTACTTCAAGCTCGTTTCACTTATTTTAAGTTTTCGATACAAAAATTAAATAATTTAAAAATATGTAAATTTCTAATTAATTTTAATTACATTTAATTTTTTTTTAATATTTTTCATAAGACAATCAAATATAAAAAAATCATTTTTCTTAACATTTTTTTTCTTTCCATTATACTTTTCGAGAACTAAACATAACTTTAATGAAAGCACTTTAATAGAAAAGTACTTCACATAAAAACACTCTGAAATATATTGGATGGGTGATTCTCTCAAAAATAGTTTTAGAGAAAGTACTTTGATTAAACACACTTCAATAAAAACACTTCCAATAACTCTCATTTTGCATAACTTTTATGAAACACTTTTAATATGAAAAATGTTTTTAAAGAAAAATAAAGTGTTTGACAAAATTAAAAAAAAAAGAAAAAAGAAAAAAAAAGGATAAGGTGGATTAGAGGTATTAATGACCTAAAGGTAATCTATTTTCACAATTCTTATGCAAGATAAGATAAAAAAGAGGAAAAATTCCTCAAACGCTATTTAACAAAATAATAGGCTAAAATTTCATAAATATTCTTCAACTTGGTAAAAAAAATTTAGTACATTATTAGCATATTTAAAGCACCTAAACCAAAATTTTGGCTTTTAAATGTATAGTGATGATATAATTTGGTATCTAAAACTAAAATACTTCTAAAAAAATATTTTCAAAACACCTAATTTATTTTTGGACACATTTTTATTTTTACTTCTATTTTTAAAAAAACAAAAATCCATAATTATGTAATAAGAATGATGCTTTTCTTCATAATTTTTTTCTAATTTTCAATTCATAAATTATGTTTTTATATTGAGTTTGAGGAAAACAAAAAAAAATTTCTAATTTTTCATTTGGGTTATTTAAAAGAATTAGAAAAGGATGTAGAATGCTTAATTATCTTTATTTTTTATCATAAAATAATTTTAAAATTTTATATAATTTTTATATTTTTTATTCCTTTTTTTCCTTGGCATTGTGTTTTTTGTTTTTGTGAAACCAAGGTTTAGAACTAATAATTATATTTCAAGTGTGTTTAGGCAATATGATTTCCAAAGTGGCAATCACAAAGACAAATCAAGCCAAAGAGAAATCATGAAGAAGAAGACCACCTCAAAGAAAAGTGTTTTTCGAGACCCAAGTTTCATAAGATCTCTTTGTAAGGTTGTTGGTGCACTAGGATTTTCATGCATTAAATTCTTTACTTATACACTAAAATCATCCAAGAGTTATTTTGTTTTAAATATTTTTAAAATTGGATGATTTCATGTTTTCAACTAAAACCTTGTGTCAAATGTTTTTCAAACTTGTTTAAAAGGTTTTAAGTTGAAAAAGTTGATTGTTGAGCCAAAAATGGCTCAACCGATTGAACCGAATGAGGAACCGGTCTAGGACTAGGTCGACCCCTAGATCAACCGGTCAAGGTTCGGGTCAACCCCTAGCTCAATCGGTTGAAGTCCGGGTCGACCCCCAGCTCAATCGGTCGAGGGGTGCAAAAACCTTCTCTATTTCAAAACGGTTGTTCAACCAGTCAAGGAACTGATCGACCCCCACTTCAACCGGTCAAGGCCCAACGGTCACCTGCTAAGCATTAAATGCTAACAGCTAGTCAACCGGTCAACCCCTAGCTCGACCGGTTGAACCCCCAACGGCTAGTTTGACCTTTTTTCTTCTATAAAAAAACTTCAATCTTCATTGTTTGATGAGTTCAACCTTCCCAAACCTTTCTTGAATATATTTGAGCCTTAGAAGAGTGTTTTGAGTGCACCATTGTTCTAAAACTTGTATATCATTAGTGCACATTTCAATCTTAGTTTGCTTATATCATTTGAGCTTAAAGTTTTTGCACTAGGATTTTGTGAGATCATTTATTTGTATATCTTTGAGAGGAAGTTTCTCAAGTGTGGGGTATCACTTGAGTGGTTGTTCAAGAGTGGGGTATCTCTTGAGAAGTGTAAAGGGTACTTGGAGCCAAAAGTCCAAGAGGGTGGATTGGAACCATAATTCAATTGTATTGCTTGAAGGTTTGGTTTGGAAGCCTTGAATTAGTGGAACCTCAAGCTTGGAATTGAAGCTAGAGGAGAGTGGATGTAGGTCGGGTTGCGCCAAACCACTATAAAATCTTGTGTTTGCATTTTATCTTTCCTACTCTTTTAATTTATATGCAAATGTCTTTATATTGTTTATTATATACTTACATATAATTGTCTCTTACATTCACATAGTTTAAATTTACAAAAAGAGACCATCACCCTATTTACCCCCCTCTAAGGTGATTACCATAAGTTGGATTAGCCTGATTGTTCTAACAGTTTTCTTAATTTTTATATATGAAAAATCATCCACAAAGCTTTCTAAAGAGTTTACAAATGTAAGAACCACAATTTCAAAGGTCCTAGAACCATAATCCTCAAACTATGAAAGGTTAGATGCATAGATTTACCTAACAATTTTTATTCCTTGAAATTTGCACCTCAAATATCTACACCTAATCTCACATATGCTATGTGCGTCATTATTCTTCTTAGTGGATTCCTAAATTCCTTGGAATGATGTGATTCCCTTTCACAAATCTAAGAATGAAATGAACTAGTTTTGAGAGTTTTGGATGAACTTAAATATATAACCTCATTTACCCATATAACAATATATCTTAATTTCCCTTTAAAACTTGAAAAACTCTTGTTAATAAAAAGTCCTAGTTTTAAATCTAATAAATGTTCGTAATTAAACAAAAGTCTATATAGTAGTTTCGAATTCGAGTGAACAACGAGTCAGTCATACTACTCAACACCCAATTATTTTGGTGTCCTCTTTTATATCATAGGGCCGATAGACAATAAGTAAAATTATAAACAATAAATAGAATGTTCTTATTTGAAACACTTCATGATCTTAATCTACCATATCTAATTGAATGAGATTCTAGAGGCATCCCATTTTCTTTCTCGAGCTAACCAAAAGAGCTTAATTATATGAATTTCAAACTTGAATTTTGGTTTTTGGTTAATAATCAGTTTTTGTGAATGTTCGATAAATTAACTTAATAATATAAAGTTGTTTAATAATTTAATTTAAGTTATTAAGTTAATTAAATATATTTGATAAAATAACTTAATAGTAGATTTAAAGTCAAAAACAACTTTAAGTAATAAGTAAAAACAATTAACTTAATCTTAAGTCTACATCTTTAGTTTATTTTCTTTATCTTCATATGGTTTAATTACTATTACGATCTTTTTTGCTATTCTACGATTTTCATTGTTACTCGACCTCTTTTTCTTTAGTTATAATTTATGAGGATAACTATGTAAATTTGATGATATAAAATAAGTTTTAAGTTAATTTTATCAAATAATCTTAATTCTTAAAAATAAAAATTAAATAATAAATTTTAAGTTATCAATTTAAATATAATTTAATTTAAAATAAGTTTAAATCATTAACTAATAAATATTAAATTTTATCAAACACTTTTTTTAGTTATATATATTTTTTTTCTTTTTTTTTTATTATGTTGGAGGAAACTTTCCGGTCTTACTCAATTACGGGGTATAAATTCCACATCATATGTAGATAGGTGGATTTCTCCTGATTGGTCCATTTTGATCATAATAGTTCGCCAACCTCTCTAAGGCCAATTTTAAAATGATTACAATTTGGTTATAATTAAAAACTTAATTGTTTTCCACATGTACCTAAATAAATAATAACAGAACAAATTTGTAATTTAGAGGTAGAAATGCAATTTTAAAATTGCAAAATCTCAAAAGAACATTAATGCTTTTTTTATTACACGTATTCTCTCCAACTGTCAAATTAAGTGATTGAAAAAGAAAAAAAAAATCAAGAAAAATTATTCTTTTGTCATAAAAAATTTTAAAAAAATAATAATAAATACTTAGAAACCATACATTTTCAAATTATCTAATTTTATATTTTCCTTCAGATTTTCCAAAAATCCTAAATAATAAATATAGGGTTAGTAGTCTCAACCTATTTTGTTACTTTTGAGCACTAATTGATGCTAGCAAAGGCCCTGTTTTGAAGAACTATATAAGTAAATTATGTGTCACAGGTTAACTAGCTTTTGAATCCCACAAGGGAAAAAAATTGAGTGTAAATGAATTTTATTATTTTAACTGAATATAAACTTTTAAAAGAGAAAGTGACGAAGTGTGTCATGAGTAGATATTAACATTAATACTCCATGAAATTCAGTGGCCTCACTGTCCATTGGTTTTGTCCCTTCTTATTACAAACTGATTTAAATCAAGTATCCATAACACAACATGCATATTCTCTATGCTACTTTCAACTTTTTGGAATCAACCTCCAACAACACAATCACATTTCTACTTCACATAACCACATTCTCGCCCTTCTAACCTTGTATTCATAACCTGCTTCACTACCTCATTGATTTGGAGTGTTCCAGAATAAACCAAACTCTGCATTTCAAGCCCACTCCATAACCATTAAGGTGGCTGTTGCTAGCTTACTAGCATTTGTCTTGGCATTGGGAATTGACTTCACTTTCCATTCTTCTTCTGCTGCTCTCCTTTGCACTCGCATGGTGTTTTCAAATTCCCTCTCTCACTGGCTTTCTTGCATCAGATGCATGGCAACCCCTTCTCTATGTCACCTATGCCATGCTCTCTGTTGGCACCTTGCATGCCCGAACAGACTGTATTCACAGGAATGCAACAATGGCACATGAGAAGAAGCCCTCCAACTTTACCCTTAACCATCATGGATACATGTTACAGACTTCATATAGTTGCACGTTCCCCAAGTTTTTTAACTTGTCCTTCACTTGTTTATGACTCTTCTATCTAACAGCAGATAGGTTACTTATCGGAATAAAACCTGCCCCATTATCATCCCTACTTACCATGAAAGTGGATAATATAAAATATAGTGAAAGAGGTGGAAGAAAAATGTTTATCTGATAGCAAATATTTCACTTAATTATCTTGAAATCTGAATAATTTTCCTTTTACTTGCTTTTTTTAAGTTGTGACTTGTGAGAGCTAAGTTCACCTAGTTGGAATTTGGAAATGAGTGATTACAAAACCTCTCAAAATTATGATATATGTGTAAGGACAGTATCAGATATTTTTTCTTCTAATATCACCATTAAAATATAATATGCATCCTATGTATAACGATGGATGATAGATCTAATACCTGGATAGGAGCCCAGTTCCTCATGCTGCTCAAGCTGAGTTGGTGCCTTTTTGGGCTGGCAACGTGTCACATTACTGGCTCCCCCCTCCAGAATAAATGACCCAACAGGTTCCATTGGTCGTAAAGAAAATGTACTTTGCTTTTGCCTTTTCCTGATTGAGTTGCTTTCTCCATTAGAATCAAGGCCCCAAGTGTGGAATAGCCCAAATCATAGGTGTACATACACATTTCAATTATACAACTAAAAGAAAATGAACAACAAAACCTAATGCAATAGAGCAAGTGAATGTAGAACAAAAATGTGAAAGTAGCATGCAAAGAGTTTTGCACCTAGAGGATGTTTGTGCTGTGGTTATTTATATAGTTTCTCCATTTCAGTTCCCTTCTCTACATACAATCTTCCCCCTTTGCCGCCTTTTCCATTAAAATCAAAGTCATTCTGTTAGACCAAAACTCTGGAGCACCTACATTTTCTACTGTTCTCTTGGGATTGAGAAGTGGCTTACTGTAATTACCATCTCCAACAGAACTCAGGTTCTAAGAAACCAAATGCACAAGGTCCCATCAATTAATAACGGGACTTGGGCAATAGGCACAACACAGGGTATGCTCTAGAGGGGAACTAAGACAGGCAATCTGTATTTTGATGCTCAGAATATTTTCTTGGTTCAAAAAATGGCATGATGTCAAGCCAGGACTCTGACCTTCCTCATAAATTTTGGCATTCATATCTTACATAGAAAAGTAATAAATAAAAAAGAAAGCTTTGTTTCTCCTGATGCAGATCCTTTTCAGTCATTAAAAGATGTGATTAAGTGAAGCAATCAAATTACCAATAATCTCCACAAATACAGGCTCCATCCTTGAACACATGAAAGTGATTGCCATCTCTAACCAATAACTCCCTTTGCACAACCTTTGATTTGTGCTTGGTTATGGTGTAGCAATCCCTACAAACCCTAATTTTTTTCATTACCTGCAAAGTGGTACCTGGTTTTGTATGACATTCCAAATGGTATGGTCAGCCTATCACTGTGCCTGCAAAGCATGTCTCTCTTCTCATTGTCCTCAATCTCATGTAAAACAAATTGCAAATTGGCAACATAACTTTCCTGAGCCATCAAGCCAGCAAATATCCCGAATAACTTATAGACCTCTTTAAACTGTTTGAAGAACTTATCCCCACACCCAAAACATAGACCCAGTTTTGTATCTCCATCCAACCACATCCAGGGTCTTTTTCCAGTCCTTTAGCCTTGATTGATTTGCATATAGGGCAAACTTGATCCCATTTCCCTATAGTTGCATATACATTTGATATTAAAACATAATACCCAGTATTTTCAATTTGTTGATCCGTTCTGATGAGCTTTCTGCAATCTGGGTGTCTTCTCTTGCCCAAAAAGCACAAGTAAAGACCTATATCCTTGAATCTGACCTCCATGACATGGAAAGCTAAAAGGCCAGATCGAATTGGAGACCATTTACGGAACCATGTGCTCAATTTTGTAGTATTTTATCGTCTGGTGGAAATAAGCAATACCTCGTACCAAACCAGAATGGGTACATGCAAAGATGATGGCCTATTACACTAAAAGTAACTTCAATAATTTTTACCCTAAATAAATTAATAAACTAATCTACTTCTAATTAAACCAACCTCCTACCTAATTCTTCTTCACGACAATTGTTGTCCTAGTTCACAAAACCCCCAAAAATTGTAATTTATTTTTCCAAAATGGGTTGTTTGCAGTATCCTCCAACCATATTAACGATGCAAATCTATTAAAATATTTACTCCAATTCTTCATAACATATTCTGCATGAATGGCAGTCCTCTTGGTTGGAAAATAGAGTTCATATTCTCTATTAGAATCCTTACATTCTTGGTTGGACTCTGTTCGATATGCTTACCCACAAAATCTATCATAAGAAAATCGTAGACATATTTTCTTACAAAATCTACCATAAGCAAACAGTAAGGCACTTGGAATCTCTTTCTGCTCAAGAATATTTTCATGTGACCACCATCCGATGCTGCCCCATCCTTGATCACATTATTCATCAAGTGCAAGTCTCCTAGACTTGCAAATCATGACTTAAACAATGCCTTCTGCATGTCTTGCATTTATATAATGCAACTCATGATAATAATTCCTTTTAAGTGATCAAGAAAAACATCTTTAGCAGTCGAATTTATCCTTAAATAAGTCAAAGAACAGTATTAATAGATACTTTGAGAGTGGCAGTGAGAGTAGTAGTATTCTATGTCGATCAAGAGTAGTATCTGTCAAGAGGTTGACAGCAATCTCCCTGTACAGGTGCAAACCTCCTGGGATATGCAGAAGGTAGTATCACAAATCTATTCAAAATGGACCAACCCCAATTGGTTTGACTTTCACAGCTTGTCTATATGGCATAGTCCCATGAGCCAGTCATCCTTTAGCATATTCCTCAACATCACTTGATCTCAGCCAATTTCTTTGACGGTTTGAGCATTGCCATGCTTGCCCCTTAGGGTTTGTCATTCATTTGTTTTATGTAGTTGATGAGCATGGATGACTAGGAATATATCTAACTAGTCCATGCTTCAACTCTCATTCTTTTGACGATGGTCCATCTCTGGAGGTTACCTCCCATGATAAAAGGTCTGTAGCCTCCAAGGAATATCGTCCACCCTTGTAGATCAATTATCCCTTTTTGGTGGTCAACTCACATGATTAAAGAACTACATCCTTCATGAAGGACATTCTTTGAACAACTTTGGGCTAGAAGCTCTGGTAGTAACCACTGATTTTATTGGGACCAACTAGTTCAACTGAGATAATAGGTCATATTCATGCAACTTCCTCTAAACTAGACATGTTGAACTGATTGAGCCACATACATCTAAAGCTACTGGATTATGATGAAGTTTTTGCTCTGTCTTGCAACATTTAAAGAAAAGTAGAAGGATAGCATGATTAGAAGCTTAGACACATGTACATTCGCTCCCCTTAGAGAAAACCGAAATTCTTCACATGATTGTGTCTATTTGTAATCTTCTTCAAGTTCTTTATTCCACATGAAGAGTTCTTTCAGTGTTTCCATTCTTCTCCAAGTCTCTTTGGACCTTGTAAGCAGCAATAATGTAGAAGGTTCTATAAGTTATCAGATTGGCCTTTTCTTTAACCTCTACTATTTAAATATTTTTTTGGTTCCATTTGCTTTTATTTTTCTATTTCTATATAATGTTTTTGTAAAGTAAAAGTATTAGCAATCAATGTTTTTTTAGATGAATATCAACTATGGATGTGTACTAGATAGAGGTAAATAGGCACGTTTTGAACTTTGGGATGTTTCCCAATGAAAGGGCTAATACTCCCCTGATTTTTTCCCTGTTTTTATCTTATAATATTTTCAGCAAACAATCAAAACACATGCAAGAATGAATGTACTAACACTCTCCCAACAATTAAAGCAATGCAAGTCACATGCAATGAACCAACACTCCCCAATCAAGAGCTATTTAACCTTTCAATGAGAAGCATTAAATATTCACGTACCCAACCGATCATTAGACAAATATGAAATTATTTTAGAGCACAATTGACAAAATTCAACCAATGTCATCAATAATCCAAATCATTGTAGCAACTGAAAATTCACAATCCTAGATAAATAGATAAAGATAACCAAATGAAGAACAAAAAGAGATAATGACACAAGGGTTTTATTTGGAAGCAATGTATCAAAAGGCTAAAGATGGTCTTGAGGCATTTTGCCTAAATGAGGCAAAGAGTAAGTTAAGTAGAATGAGGTGTAAGCCTCAACTTAAACAAGTAAATAATAAATAAATAAAAATTATCAAAAAAAAAAACCTCATAAATTCATAAGAAAATTAAATAATAAAAAAGGCATAAACTTTATAATTTGGTTTCTTTTTCTCTCATAAAATCTAGCTCTTTCATAGTGTTTTTTTTTTTTATCAAATGCTCTTTCATAGTTTTATCAACTAATTTTTGACATTACTATTTTTAACATTACTATCATTATCACTAGTAGGATCCCCCAAGGAATATAATCACATCCAATTGCTATATTATGCTCCCAATCAGTGTTAATATCTTCCCATTCTTTTTCTTCATCCACCAATTGTGGTATTATTATTTTTTACTTATCAATAATAAGATAATGATTATACATGAGATCAGCCATTAGGGAAATCAATGATTCCCCTATGCTTCTCAATCTTTCTTTTTCCCTTCTATTCAAAAATGTTAATTGGAAGTTAACTAACCTCATTTTGTAACCAAGTTAGACCCAAGACATAATTCATGAAATCTATGTCAAATGCTCACAAAAGCAAAGATGATAGAACTCATTCAAACTCATTGAATATTGAGATTTAAGCCTCTTACAAAATATATACCAAAAGCCTATAAAGGCTGAATTTTAGATATTTGAGGCTTAGACCTCAGTAGCTTTGAGGCTACCCTAACCAAGGCTATAGCCTCACGGCTAAGTTATAGAGCCTTGAGGCATAAGTCTCAATAGTCTTTTAAAACACTCTGTGGAAGATCTTTAAATTAGCAAAAAAGTATGAGCTCACAAGTGATTGAAAAATTCCATTATGAAAAAAAAAAATAACTAAAGCCTCAATAGCCTTTTAACAAGGTATTACCTAACTCAAGTCTACCAATCTTCTTTTAGACTACACAACTAGTACCTTTGAACTTCAACTATACACCTTCTTGATCAGGAACAAACTTGGAGTTACCACCAAGCTTGATCTTAGTAACTTCCTGATGCCCAATCAAGATGTAAAGGGTTTCATTTAAAAACAACAATGAGACAAAGGATGGTATGACAAGATTAATCAACCCCCTTTTTGAAAGAAAACTAAACTAAAACATGTTTTCCAGCTTCAAACAGAAGTAGATTTTCTTGGAAACAAACACTGCCAATTTGGTAAAAAGAAGCTGCTCAAAAAGGGAGTCTTAATGACTACTTTGTTTCCTCAAACCCTAATTTGGGAATTTAGGTTTAAATAGTAGAAACTGCAGATCAATCTAATATTGTAATTCAGCTAGAATATTTTCAATGAATTTTTTTATGTTGATAGATCCAACTTTGAAGTTAGATCAATTAGAAAGAGCAAAAAAGACTAAGCTAAAAAATGACACCTTTTAACTCTCTTGATCTTTTATTACAATTTAACCAAGATACCCATAATTTAAAAAAACTGTTGATTCAATTTGTCCATCTACAATCTCAAACCATTTACCTTAGCCTCTAACGACCTTAAGCATAATAGACTTCAAATAGGCAATTAATCCAATGGAGAATTTTGAAAGACCTAAATTGAGAGTATATATAGGAATTGATCCAGAATTGCCAATCCATCTAAAGCACTCAGTGTTTTCATATTTAAATTAAATTAATTTTTCCATTTTTCTATAAAGTTCCTGTTACTGTTAGGTAAAAGCGGAAGGCTTGCATTGAAAAAGACCCCTCAAATTTGGCTAGAGAAAACACCCTTGTAGTTAGGATCTTATTTAGATGCATACAAAAGTACTTAAACACAATAGGTTGCACACTCTTTGCCTCTATCTCATAGTGGTAACATTGAAGCTGAAGCGATTATGTTAGACTACACTTCTACTTATAAATCTAATTTAGCCAATCATGGAAGCAAATAAGAAAAAAATAAATGCAAACATTATGGAGAAATTAGACTTCTTGAGGATCATTATGGACTAGATGCAAAAGTAGAAACTCTCCATTAAAACAACATACAATCCCATTACCACTCCAACATTTCTTTCAAACCACTAAGGAAATACAATTTGAAGTGGCATGGGAGTAGTATGTCAGCAACCAAACAAAGTCACTGCATTTTTGTTATAGAAATTAACTCTTCTTTCTCTAGATTTAGTGGGTTGGGTTCCAAATATTTGGAAATCAAGCCTAGTTTTCGCTAAGCATCAATTATTTTTACTTATTTAATTATATACTCAAGCTAACAAAAACTACAATCAAAGTTCTTGAGATATCAGACAGGGAGAAGCCATGAAATTGTAGCAATAAGCACTCTATGATGTGTAACCATTATGATTAGGGAGTAAAAGTAAAGCAGCTTCTATTGTCACATACCTGTTCATACAGTCTCAAGGTTGTACATGATTCTACGGTGAACCAGGTGATACCATTACTGGACTAGGTTTTGCACGTTGCTAATAATGCACCAGTGAACAAATAGAAGGGGCCATAATGCACCAGGAAACAAGAGCGATGCCAATGAGAAGGAACCGGAAAACACCATGGTAGTATGGAGGAGAGCAGCACAAGTAGGAGAGAGATGACAAGTATGGAAGGTTAACTCAATTCCGAATGCCAAGAGAAATGCTAGTAAGCTAAGAACAACCACCTTGGTGTTTATGGGGTGGACTTGAAATACAGAGTCAGCCTCTTTCCAAAACTTTAAATCAGTGAGGTTGATGAGTAGTGGAACAATGAAAGTAAGAAGGGCGAGGATGGCGCTAAGGCAAGTGGGCATGAGATTTTATTGTTGTCCATGGTTGATTCCCACATTGTTGATGAAAGTGGCAAAGTGAAGACATGAGATTCTGTTGTTCTAGGAGGTTGATTCCCACAACATTGTAAATGACATGGTGAATCGATAGGGTTGAGTTATGGATAATCATCTAGGATCTGTTAAAAGAAAATCTCCAAATTAGTAATAGCCCAAATATAACATATATTTCATTCATAAAAGTAAATTAAACAAAATGATCTCCTCAATAAATTAATGGCAAACAATCTGATAGAGACATAATTCAGCAAATAGAAATTTATTGAAATATTAATTAACTCAATCAATAGTGTCAAATGGACTTACCCAATCTCTCCCCTTTGCTGCCTTAAGGAGCTGCCCTTTCTCTATTTCTCTCAATCTATTTGCCTGATATATTCTTACTGATTTCTGTATATATATATATATCTATATATATATGCATGATGTGGCGGATCGGTGCACCATCCAAAACCTGCCTACATGTGCTTTAGTGTTAGATTTTGCCGACATCAAGTACCACTATAAAAATTGTAGCCTTATATTTGATTCTTAGAAAATTTGAGGAGAAATGCAAGGAAAAAAAAATAGAGAGGAAAAAGAAAAACAAAGAAAAAATGCAGAAAAATAAAAAGTAGTTATAAAGTTAATAAATTATTTTTACATGCTTCTTCAAACTTATTTAAATTATTTTTCTTCCTTTATAAAAAGCTTAAGTAATTTGAAAATGCATAAGCTTCTATCTAATTTTACTTATATTTGATTTTCTTTTGTATCTTACATGGTAAAACCAAACATGAGAGAATCATTTTCCTTAATATTTTTTTCCCTTTCTTAGTACTTTTCAAGAACCAAAAATAGCATAGATGTTCATGCCTGGATTCACGAGATGGTTCATTTAGCTGCTGCTATGCAACTTACATCAAGAAGGACTTGGCACTTTGCATCAAGAAAGTCTAATTATGTGAAACACAATTTTATATGTTGTTTCTTAAACATATAACATTTTTATAAATTAAAAACTAATTACAAAGAATTTATTTAGAAAAATGAATAAATATCATACTTTATATATTGTTTTGCTTTTCAATTACCATATAGTTAATCAATATAAATAATACATAATCCACAAAAGGAAACTTACAAATGAGTTAACACATTTGCTCAATAGATAGCTAACCAAGCTGATGCATTAAAATTTCAAAATGAAAAAATCTTTCAATCGTATTTGTCATCTCCATCTCCAAATAGCTCCTCAAATCAACTCATTCCTGTGATAAGGCATAGTTCAAAATCAGAATTAACTTTTCAAATAATTATACAAGCAGTAGAAAACAACAATGATGGAGTATAAACAACCCAAAGAGACTAAAGCACAGGAAAGGAACTAAAACAATCCATTGCAAAACTGTGTTTCAGATAAATGTGTCCCTTGGTGGAAAGGAACTGAAACCCCTACAGGCAGTTTGTAGAATTATCCTTGCAAACTGGATTTGGAGCCTTGTTCTTGTTTGAGTTTGCTTCTTTTACAGAGGCTGATTAGGTGCTAGGGGGTTGGAGATTGTAAAATCAAAAGGCTTTGTTTTTTTATGATTGGTGCCCAATTGCGAGCTGTTATAGGGAAGGCATTCAAGGAAGGAAACTTGGGTAAGGCTAGTTGGTTTACCACTACACCTATAGAACATGGATTTGTTTCTTCAATCAACACAATTATGATGAGACTGATGAGAATCATCATGAGTATAACAGCTACAGAAAGAACACACCATGCCAAATCAGTGAATGAAGTGAGCACAACAAATATATGAGCCAAGAAGTCCACTGAAGTGGATCAATTCAGTGCCCAGAAAAGATAAGTGCCCAGAAAAAAAAAAACATGCAATTAAAAATTCAAATTGAAGATCAAAAACAGAAAAGAATGAGAACATGTGAACAAAAAAGGGAATAGAAGCTTCACTATGAAGAGTGACAACAAAAATTAGATCCCTAATTTGAAGTAACAGCTAGATTCACTGTAGTTCTTTTATCCACTTAAGCTCCAATCAATTCTTACAAGAAGAACCTAATTTTGCATCTCAGCGGAGAAAAAAACAATGCCTTATTGAGCTAAAAGGTAGCAAACTGCCAATCTTTGTTAGGATTGAAACTTTTCTCAGTGTTGGGGTCCTGGATTCCCTTTTTCATCATTCACTAATAAGTAATAAGGATACCCATCAACAGTATATGCATTCTCACCATCCCATTGTTTTGATAGTTTCTCAATAATAAAAAAGACTCAAAATCCTTATCCTATATGATAATTAATTACCTCATATTTGCAACACTCATTTCAAATATCAGATTTACAGAATCTAAAATTAGAGTTTTTATCAAGAACATTGTACAGCAGATGTGTTGTCCCATACATTTATTAAACTTTTATCATAAGGGAATGGAAGGAAATGGAATCATCAGGAATTCTACAAAAAGTGAGAAATTTAAAGAGCGACAAGGAGCAGATTTTCCGAAAAGAGCCAAGGAGTAGATTATACCTGTCAAACTAAACATCACAATTTTGCTATGTTTTGCCCACCTCCCACGGATCCAATAAATGGATAAATCCATCCATTTATTTTCTGTGACAAGAGCCACAAAGAGCAGATTTTGATTCCCAGGCGATCCTTATACCTTCTTAGGCAATTTTTCCTTTTCCATCACATTTCTAATCTCCTCTTTTCAGCTATCTACACCGCCATAACATCAACCCACATTTCTAACCAAAATCTAAACCCTAATATTCTCTGCAATCACAAGATTTTCTAAACAAACAATGGAAAAGAAATCAATCTTTAATCCTTACCTGAATAGTTCCCTGGGAGGAGGCGGTGCCCTATTTGATCACTCAAAATCAGGCCGATGAAAGGCGGAGTCGAATGTTGAGGGTTGGAGTATGAGGCAGCAGGATATGTCAACAATATATATAACATTCCAAAAGTAGCCTCTAACCCTCCTCTCAACCCGGTTCACCTTCGATTCGGTTCACTGGGTTTTAACTTGACAAAATGGACCTCCATGTGCAGCTCATGGGCCTTTCCATGCAACAGCTTGTCATGGCCCAACTGCAGCTACTTAATTTGCTGGGGTTAAATAAATTTGATGGGTTGAATGAAATTCATGAAGTTTCGATGTGGGATGAGTACGGTCCTACTTAGGCAATTAAATGTATGTAGAAGGACTTGAACCTTCGATAGAAGGGAAGGTATAACACACCATTGTGCTAACTGTTTGCGATTGTTAAGAATGGTAAAAGTAAAAGTAAAAGTTAAAATATGCATGTTATTTCAAAAATTCAATAAGTAAAATAATCTAATATTTTTAAACTTATAAAATAATATATATATATATATATATATATATATATATATATATATATATATATATATATATGAATTGATAACTTTTCTGATTGTTTTAATTTTTAAAAACATTACCTCAATCTATCACCAATAATCACAATTTTTATTTTTCATTTTTTTTTAAATTCACATATGGCAACCAACCATCTCACATAATTTTTTTTTCCTCCTCTATAGTGCCTCCTCCTTTTTACTTTTTTTTAATGTGTTGGCTTCATGAAATATTTTAATTTTAATTTTTTTTCAATATTCTATCTTTTCATATTTATTGATTTTAATTATTTATGAATCTCTTAAACATAAAATAATAATATATAATAAATAATTAATGAAAATAGATTTAATACAAAAATAAATACATAATAAACAAATTTAGAGATTCGGGTATAAGATTTCCTATATTTATACTAAATAAAAAATTTATTTATTTTATAAATATTATATCATATTATTTTATTATTTATATTTTTAAAATTTTCATGTGAAAATCAATGTTGATGATTACGATTTTAGCTTTTTTTACTTCTGAATCTAACTTCATCGCGGTTTTAATTTTTTTCTTGGTTAAAATATTTAATATTTTTAATTAAAGAAGATAAAAACTTGAGTGTAGTTTTAATATTTTTCCTTATTAAAATTATTTATTTTTTATTTTTTATTTATATAAAATAAAAAACAAAATATATTTTTCATAAAAATTCTATTTAATTATTTATATTATTTTTTCTTAAATTTACTAAAAATTAAAATTTTTTCATATTGAAGTTGTTCATCGATCAACATAACCCTTGGAAAAGATGGTGTCACTCTTTCATGAAAAACAAAATACTATTATAGTGAGAATGATGTACTACTCTTCTTTGATTTGTGTTAAGATATGCTACTACTTGTCACATATTCAAATGTTAGTACACAAGAACATTGATCAACACAACCCTTAAGAAAAAGTGTACCACTCTTTTATTTAAAAAGTATCATTATTCAAAGTATCATTGTACTAAAAGAGTGATACCACTCTTTTATTCAAAAAGTATCGTTGTGTTAAAAGTATCATTGTGATAAAAAAAAATGGTATGATGGTACTTTTAACATAGTAGTATTTTTAGTATACTTTAGTAGTACTTTTAGCACACTTCAATGGTATTTTTTTAATAAAAGAGTGGTACTACTCTTTTCGCATAGTGGTACTTTTAATAATGTTGTTTGTATTTTTAATACACTTTAGTGATAATTTTAACATACTTTAATTGTATTTTTTTTTCATAAAAGAGTGTCACTCTCTTTTTTAAGAGTTGTGTTTATTGATGTGTAACTTCGGTATGCAAAAATTTTTATTTTTAATAAAATTGAGAGAAAATTAATATAAATTATTAAATACAATTTTTTTGTGAAAAAATTATTTTATTTTATTTTTATTTTATATAAATAAAAAATTTAACAAAGCAAAATGTTAAAGTCATAACCAAGTTTTTATTTTTTTTATTAAAAATATTAAAAAGTTTAACCAAGAAAAAAGTTAACACCACAATCAAATTAGATTTATAAGCAAAAAACTAAGACCACAATCATCGACTCGAATTTTCACATGAAAATTTAAAATTTTTTAAAATATAAATAATAAAATAATATGGTAATGTAATAAGATTTACAAAATAAATATTTTATTTAGCAAAAATATAGAAAATCTTATGTCCTTATGTAGAGCTGCATTTTTCACATGTGTCCTTACTCGTTAGTGAAACTTGTTTTTAAAGGTGAAAATTTGTATTTTATAAAAAAAATAGGAGTTGTCATTTATTTTTATTAATTTTTAAGGGAAAAGAAAATAAGAAACTAAAATTCTAAGAAAAATGACTCAAACTTTTGGAAAATATTTGAAAAACTCGAGTTTAGGTCTAAGGATTAGGCTACCTATTGGGAAGGTACCTTAAAAAGGTAGCAGCCCTTTAAGTCTTAAAAACAAGTCTCTACTTGAGGAAAACATGACAATTAATCAATAATTTAGGAATACCAAAGAAAGCAAAGGTGATCAAGTCTAAAGACAAACAACATGTTATTCATTATAACAAATGTACCAAAAAAATTAATCACAAGAGAAAGGAAGATAGGAACGTACCTGAGCTGCAACCCAAAGTGCTTTCAGGAAAACATTAGAGTTAGTTTGACAATATAATACAACATGCATTTCATCTCATTCAAATAATCAAGTAATAAACAAAGCATACAAAGCAATAACATATATTAGAATTTCCACACTCAAAGTTTGCATATTTACATAATTAAAGGGATAAAATGTGTGAGAGATGTACCTAGATAACATGCATAACTTACAACGTGCTTACATCTAATGAAATAGGATTAGAACAATTCATTATAACAAATAACTATGATGTAAAACACTATTATATATGACATATGTATAGCTAAAAAAAGGCAAGAATCCAAAGGAATATCATCTATCACCTTAAACATACATACAAGCTCATTGTTAAATTTAAACTAATACTCAAGATAGTTATAAGTATCAAAATTAGTAACTAGGACAAAAACATGTAGCAAGGAGCAAAACTATTTCATTCATTTGAAAAATCGTAAACCAATATCTAAAAACATTATTTTGTCATAAAAAAAATCAAACAACTTCCTCATTATGTCTACATTAGAGAATAAAAGCCAAAACCAAGTCAAGATATGTTAAACAATACTAGATTAAATAATAAAGAAGCATTGCACAAGAACTTCAACATGTAGTTAGAATAGGAAGGTTCGTAAAATAAATCCTACAAAATTATCTAGAATGTGAATTTAATTACAAATATTTTCAGGGAACCTCTTCTATATGTTTAGATTTTCACTCAAAAGGCCAAATAATTTAATAAAGCTCCAATTGATTCCAGTTTACAAAAACATCCCAAAAGGTCTAGACTAGGGCATAATTCAATAACATGCATAAACTGATTTTTTTAAACTAACATAGAAGTGATACAAAATCATACAAAAAATCATGAAATATTTTAGAATATCTATTTTACAAGAAAAATAAATACAAGGTCAGAAAACACACAAATCAATTTAAAAAAAAAATCTAACAACCCCTTTATTCAAAATTAGGGTAGTGCAATAGGTATGACTTCAAAAAATAATATCTCATAATAGGAAAAATATATTTTAGTATTTCATGTGTCAAAATTCAATTTCAAGAAACAAAAAAAATTTAAGACAAATATCATAATAAATTTATAGAGCCATTTAATAATTTATTTTTATAAAAACACTTCGAGTATCCAAAACTAGGTGAAAACAAAACCCCTAAAAGACTCATTTATATCTTTCATTTTAGAATTGCTTTTTAACTCAAACAAAGTCCTAAATTCAAGTTCAAGAAGTCTTTAATACCATGGAACCATTGGAAAAAATTTTAAAAAAGTTATATGTAAGTTAAATCAAATTTTCTTTTCAACGATGCAATGAATTGAATAAGCTAATGATAAAAGGTTTTTAAAAAATGATTTTCATATAGGGGTTTCACCAAATCCCCATTTGATGTACACAAATCTAACATATGAATTCCTATCCATTTGGAACTACAAATTTGGATTCATGTTTCACTGAAAACCAAAGTTTTATTGAAAATTAAAAGAAGGCGCAAGCCGAATGAAATTTGGTTGCATGCTTTTAAAAGAAAATCTTTTAGCCCTATAGATCCTAAGTGGGTTTTTTTGAAATGCATTTAAATAAAGAGTATTTTGATAAAAAGATTTCTTTTTAAGAGAAAATAAAAATGGTTTGAAAGCAACAAATCACTGGAATAAAAAAACAAGAAAAACAAGAGACAATAGAAACTTGTGAAGAAATTTTTTTGACAACTAACTAAATTGATATGGTGAGAATAGAGGCCTAACTTCATTATTTTTTAAAGGCCTCATTAAAAGAAAATTAAACAAAGGATCATTAAAGCAGTAAGCAAAACATTTTTTGATAAAATAAAATAAAATGATAATAATAAAAAAAATGACTAGTGGAATTTTAGAAGCATGTGGACTAGAACAAGATAGATCAAAAACTAGAAATTATCAAACTTGAAAAATATGAAAACAATAACCCATGATTAACAAAATCAATTAACTAAAATTCCAACAAACACAAAATAAATATTTATAAACCAAAGACTAAGATTAACGAGCTTAAAAAAATGTAAACAATATCATGGGATTAACTAAATTAATTAATTTAAACTCTAATAAACTAAAAAAATAATATATTGACAAATCAAAACCTAAATTAACAAACTTGGAAACATGCAAACAAAAACACGAGATTAACTAAATTAATTAACTAGAATTCTAAACAACTACAAAATCAATATGATAAATCAAAACCTAAATTAATAAACTTGGTGTTAGCCTAATGATTCTCCTAATCGTGTTTTGATGATAACAAATCATGGTTAAGTTACTAATTGGTTTGAATTATAAAGAATTTCAGGTATTAATTTGGAAATTCATCAAATGACCCAATGGATGCACGATCAAGAAAATTGGAAGACCTTTAATCATAGAAAACATATGTAAGATGAATGCATGGGTGCACCTAGGATTTTCATATCTTTTCATTCATCTTTAAAAACTCAGTTTATGCATTAAAGTAACATTTCTATCTAAATCACAGTTTTATCAAATGAACCTTAGGCAAACATTTTAAAATTGACATATTAATTTACTTAAAGACCTTGCCTAAATGTTAGAAGCAAAAATACCAGAAAAAGATAGGTTTTTAGGCCAAAAATAGTGAATCAGTCGAGGAACTGCCCAACCGGCTCAACTAGCTAGGGTATCGGTCGACCATTTACACCTTTTTGGTTGATGTCTGATTGAAAGATGAAAAAAACCTTCTCTCTCTTCTAGTAGCCTTTCATTCCCAATCAAGGGATATGCCTTCCCGGTCGAGGTCCAGTCAGGGTAACGGTCACTTGCCAAGCATTAAATGCTCCAATGGCTAGTGAACCGGTAGGCCCTCAATTCTATTGGTCGAGGCTGCTTTTTAGTATTTTGGCTCCCGAGGTTAGAAACATATAAATTGAGAACTCCACTTCATTTATGAAGAAGAGAACACCTACATTTATTTGTTTACCTACTTGCTCTTCCCTTAAAAGCTCTCATTCTTTTCTTGGTGCATTAAATCTCCATTTACATATTCTTTAGTGCATCTTTGTGATTTATCCTAGCCTTGAGTTATATTTGAGCCATTATTGAGCTAGGTTGAGAGATTCAAACTTATTATTTGAGTGTTAAAACCTTCAAGTGAGTAGAGACTTGAAGAAATTGTGTAAGAGTCCATTGAAGCCAAAATCCAAGTGTAAAAGTGATTAGAAGCTTGGATGAAACTTCAAGTATAGTGGAACCCTCACTCGGTTAGGAGCTTTAGGAGAGTGGATGTAAGCAAGGAAAACTATTATAAAATTTGAGTTTACTTTCTCTAACCTGATCTCTTTATATATGTGCTTCAATTTATTGTGTTTGAAAAAGAATTTTTTAAACTCCAATTCACCCTCCCCCTCTTGGGTGTTTTCTCTATTAAGATTAGTCTTTATTTTCTCACTTGGAAACATTCAAACAATAACATAAGATTAAATAAATTAATTAACTAAAATTCTAAACAACTATAAAATTAAATATTGATAAATCAAAACCTAAATTGACAAAATTAGAAACATGCAAACAAAAGCATGAGATTAACTGAACTAATTAACTAAAATTCTAAACAACTATGAAATTAATATTGATAAATCAAAGGTTAAAATTAACAATATCGTAAAAAAATATAACATGAGATGAACTAAAATAATTAATTGAAATTCCAAAAACCTTTAATTGAATATTGATGGATCAAAGTTAGAATTACTGAACTTAAAAACATGAAAACAATAACATATGATTAACTAAATTTCCAGAAAATTCAAACTAAATAACAATGGATAAAAATTAAAATTACCAAACTTAAAAACACAAAAACAATAACATATGATTAAATAATTTGATTAACTAAAACTTGAAAATGATTATAAAATAAATATGGGTGGATCAAAGATTAAAAATTAATAAACTTGGAACATGAAAATTATAATATGAGATTAACTAAATTAAAAAACTAAAACTCTAAAAACAATTACAAACTTAAAATAAAATGATTCAAAATAACAAAGCTTATAACTTTGCAACCTACTTTAGCACGCGTGTTGACTTTACTTCTAAAAAAACAAAAGGAATCTCCTTACAACTCACTATGTGCGTGTTGTGCATGAAAATATCCTCACATCCAGGCTTGTTGTCCATGAAAAATACTCTCAAATCCATGTATGTTGTACATGGAAATCACCCTCATATGTATGTGTGTTGTCCATGGAAAATACTCTCATATGCATACATGTTGTCCATGAAAAATACCCTCACATCCATACATGTCGTCCATGGAAAAATACTTCCTTCCTATAGTACGTTCCCTGTTCTTTTCTAGAAATTAAGAATCAAGTTTTTCTCTTAATGCATTCATGCTATCCTTCTTTAATTGTGATGTGTGGTATTCATCCATAACGTTTTTTCAGAGAAAAGTCTCCTTTGCTAGTCGTTTATTCTCCATGCTTCCAATCTCTTTAGAATCGTGAAAGCAATTTTTCTTGTTAGACTTGGTATTTCATCATGATATTTACAATGGGCTGGTTTGCCTTTTATACAACAGTGTATGTTGACTTCTTCAGTCAATCTGGGCAGTGATTGAAGTTTTTTTACTATATTCCATATTAGGAATCGTGAGTCTTATCAGTATGGACATTCTGGTGATCAGGTGGGAGTTCACGGAGGTACCTCTTTGCTCATGGTACCTATGGTTGCCTCTTTTGAGATATAGAGTGGGAATGAGCTACTTCCTCCAAAGGATGCCTGGTTGGTAGGTACTTATTTTTGGTACTATTAGTCCCCCCTAGCCTTAAGTTTATTTTTTTTACAAAGAAACTTAGGGTTGTGAGTTTTCTTAGGATTCGTGGTCTGGTGTTCAATTTGAGCACTTGACTTAGGTTTTTTGTCAAGGTTCTATGACGACTTAAGGCACTCGATAGGTTTTGAGGCTTGAGGTAGTTAATGAGGTGAACCACGTTGAATGGTCAAGATGCTGCTCACAACTCCCACTGCATGTGCAATGTCTATCCTTGTACACACCATAGCATACATCAAGTTGCTAATAGCTGAGGCATAAGGCACCTTGCTCATATGGTCCCTTTCTTCTTCTATCTTCGATGACTGTTCTTTGCTTAGTTTGAAATGACTACCCGAGGGTGTGCTCACTGGTTTAGCTTCATTCATGTTGAACCTGTTGAGAACTTTCTTCACATACTCTGACTATGAAAGCTTCAATGTACCATTAGCCTTATCTCTAATGATTTCATACCAAGGATTTGCTTTGTAGTTCCCAAATCCTTCATTGCAAACTGTTTGGACAATTGCTTCTTCAAATTATTAATCTTCTCAATGCCAGACCTTGCAATAAGCATATCATCCACATACAACAGTAATATGATGTAAGAATTTTCAAAAGACTTAATATAGCAACAGTGATTAGCTTCACATCTCTTGAACCCAATTCTATGCATAAAACTGTCAAACTTCTTGTACCACTGTCTAGGAGCTTGTTTAAGGCCATACAAGCTCTTTCTCAATTTGCAGACTAGATTCTCTTGTCCTTGAACAATGAACCCTTCTGGTTGAATCATGTAAAGGTCTTCCTCCAAGTCACCATGAAGGAATGTTGTCTTCATATTAACTGCTCAAGATGTAAGTTTTCTGCAGCCACCATTCCCAGTACAAGTCTGATTGTTAACATCTTCACAATTGGAGAAAATATCTCTATGTAGTCAATGCCCTTCTTCTACTGGATCCTTTTAACAACTAATCTGGCCTTGTAATGTTTGCTACCATCATGCTCATTATTTATTCTGTATACCCACTTGTTGTGCAAAGCCTTCTTTTCTACTGGCAATTCAGTCAGTTCCCATGTCTGATTCTCCAACAAGGAATCCATCTCATCCTTCATGGCTAACTCCCACTTGCTTGAATTCTCATCTTGCAAGGCTTCATCATAACACTCTGACTCACCACCATAAGTCAACATGAGATAATTTAAAACATGTGAATAACACTGTGGAGGTTTAATGTTCCTGGAAGATCTGCAAACTTCAGCTACAGGTGTACTTAGATCTACCTGTGGATTTACATTCTCCTTATCTTCTTCACCCATTTTTTGGATACTACTTTTAGTTAATTCATCTAAGTTGACAAACTTAGATTACTTTCAGTTAATTCATCTAAGTTGACAAACTTAGATTTCTTTTGATCTATCTATATAACATCTGACAATACAGTTGACTTGTCCTTGTACATAACTTGTTCATTAAATATCACATTTCTACTTCTGATGATTTTCCTGTTTTGTTCATCCCAAAACCTATAGCCAAATTTCTCATCACCATAGCCAATGAAAAAACATATTTTAGACTTTGCATCAAGTTTACTACGAGTATCAGAATCAATATGAACATAAGAAACACAACCAAAAACTTTTAAATGTGAAAACTTTACCTCTTTACTGCTCCAAACCTCCTCAGGAAGTCTGAACTCCATGTGAACTAATGGTCCTCGGTTTATCAGGTAAGATGCAATGCTAACAGCATCAGCCCAAAAATTTTTTGGTAGTCCAGCATGCAACCTCATACTTCTAGCACGCTCATTGAGAGTTCTGTTCATGCGCTCAGCCACACCATTCTGTTGTGGTGTCCCAGGAATGGTCTTCGCCATCCTAATTCCCTATGTAACACAATACTCACTGAACTTTCCATCTATGTACTCTCATCTATTATCCGACCTCAAACATTTTACTTTCAAACCTGCTTCTGTCTCAACCATGACCTTTCACTTCTTAAAAGTTTCAAATACATCAGATTTATTTTTCAGAAAATAAACCCATACCTTTTTGCTTGAGTCATCAATAAAAGTGATGTAGTACCTTGAACCTCCAAGGGATGCAACCGGAGAAGGCCCCCACAAATTAGTGTGTACTAGCTCCAATTTTCAGCCTTTTTTGTCCTGCCAGTTTTCAAGAAGTTCACATTTTTTTGCTTTCCTAAGATCTAACTTTCACACATGTCAAAATCAATGGACTTCAATTCTGGTAGTTTTCCTTTTGACAACAGTATCTTCATCCCTTTCTCACTCATGTGACAAGTCTGCGGTGCTATAGGCTTGTATCAGTACTTGCATCAACAACTGCAATTGTGTCTCTTGGACATAAGGTCATATACGGAGTACCAGTCTTCTTTCCACAAGGCAATACCCTAGCTTCCTTTGTAACTTTCCAAGTACCATCAACAAATAGTATTGCATGTCCTTCATCATCAAGTTGTCCAGCAGAAATCAGATTCCTCCTCAGGTCAGGAATATGTCGAACCTTCTCCAATAACCAAACAGACCCATTAGGCAACAATATCCGAACATCTCCCAGACCCACAACATCCAAGGTTGAACCATCAACCAAATGCACCTTACCAAAATCACTTGTAGCATAATTCTATATGATTTCTCGATGTGGGGTGGTATGAAACGAAGCTCCTGAATCTAAAACCCAATCATTAAGTGAACTGTCTACTGCAAGAAGTAATGCATCATGTACATCTTCTGTTACATCATTAGCAGAATCATCTTCATTCTTCTTCTTAGGACTTTTGCATTGTCTTCTAAAATGACCTGTTTTCCCACAGTTCCAACATTGTACTTGTTGGCCTGATCTAGATTTGCTTCTATTCTGATTAGAATTTCTGGATTTTGATCTACCCCGGTTTGAATTTCTGTCATTACCTTTGCCTTTTGTCTCAAGGTTTAGGGCATAACCAAATCCTGAGGTTTCGCTTGCATCTCTTCGGTGAATCTCCTCAACCAGAATTAAATCTTGTATATCATTGTACTTGAGCTTTTCCTTTCCCGTAGAATTGCTTACTGCCATCCTCATTGCCTCCCAATTGTTTGGCAAAGAAGCCAAGACGATCAAAGCACGAATATCATCATCAAAATCAATTTCTACAGACGATAATTGATTTGTGATTGTATTAAATTCATTTAGATGTTGTGCTACTGATGCATTCTCTGCCATCTTCAAATTGAACAATTTCTTCATCAGATGCACCTTATTGTTTGCGGACGGCTTTTTATACATACCGGACAAAGCCTTCATCAGATATGTTGTGGTATTCTCCTTTACAACATTGTGTGCAACAGACCTAGATAGAGTTAACCTAATAACTCCTAGAACTTGTCTATCAAGAAGCGCCCATTCCTCAGCCTTCATACTCTTAGGTTTTGTCCCCAAAAGAGGCAGATGCAATTTTCTCCCATAGAGATAATCTTCAATCTGCATCCTCCAATATGTAAAGTTTGTGCCATCAAACTTTTCTATTCCAGACGCCTTTTCTGCTTCCTCTACCATTGCTCCCACTCAAACCTAACCCTAGGCTCTGATACCAGTTGAAGGGAATTAAGCCGAATTCCCAACATGTGAGAAACAAAAAATAGAAAACACACGCCAAAGAAAAACAATCGCACGCACAAGACAGTATTTACGTGGTTCGGCAATTTGCCTACGTCCACGGAGTTGTAGGGATATCACTATTATCAGAGAAGAATACAGAGTACAACTTTCAACTACAATATTTTCTCTTTATATAAAACATGGCAACAACACCACACTAAAAAACCCTAATTATAAAAGGCGGTTCCACAATGGGTTAAACGGGCCCAAAAGTTTTTCTCGAGGGCGCTGCCCCCCGGACCCCCAGATCAGCCCAAGCCGGAGCGCTCATGTACTAAGCCTCTACAAATCTCCCACTAAAAACCACGCAATATTATTCGGGTCAGGTCGTCAAACCGGATCAAACAAAACTAGGCTCCACAAAGACCGACATACAGTTGGCTCCAAACCAATTTTGTGTTAACACTGTCCGCTTGACCATGTTAATGGTGGTGTTAGACCACATAAAGGGTTTGTAGATTATGAAAAAAGATGTCATGTACATTTATCATGCCAAGACGACTAGCATCCCATATGAATGGTATTTGTCTCATCGAAGTGGTATAAGTGGTTTCATCATCGAAAGGTCCACTATGAACAAAGAGGTGAATTAGGAAATAGCCATTGTATTTGGATGTTTGGAATTTGGTATTTCTAAAATAAAGTGCCTCCCAAGGGTGTCTCGAGTACATGGCATCCCAGGTAGTTATTTTTGCCTTACCTTTGTTTTTCTTGATTGTGGTTTAAGTTTTTTGTATCTTAGATGAGAATTTCTTCATCAAAGGACACTGAAGCCCTTGCACTAGAGGATTCTCACTGGCAAGAGATTGTGGGATGGTTCCAAATACATGCTAGGTTGTGAGACTAGAAATTGTTGTTGAAACCCTCTCAACTCTATGTGACGTTTGCATCATGAGGTTTGATTTCAATAGTGTTTTGTCTATCATTTGTGAAATCTAAGGAAGGGCTCCCTTTAAAGTAGTTTTTTCTTCTACCTTTTCCTCGAGTTGCAAATCAAATAAAAAGGAAAAAAAGGGCCACTTCAAGAGATCCCTTCAAAAGGGAAGTCTCAAAAAGTTGAATCTAGTGCTTAAAGTTTTGTAGGTTCTCTGACCTTTAATCACAATATCCTAAGCAAAAATTGATTTAGCAGTAGTGTTACTAGATCTTCTATAAGTACCCCAACAAGTAAATTGTCTTCTCTTTCGCCAATTGCCCTAATTAATCTAATAGACACATTAGATTAAATGGAAGATCTTGTTCAACATATGTATTCGAATTTTCTGGAGGCATAAGTGGCCAAAAGATGGAGTTTGAAAGAGGTGTTGACTTCTGTCCTACCTCTACTTAGTCTAGAGCGACCAAGGTAGAGCCAACGATTGGCAAAGACCTTTTCCCTACAATTAAGGCTATAAAATAGTCATCTTCCCTTGAGGACATCAAGTTTCTCACCAATATTTCCAATTCGATTGTAATGGATAAATCAATTGGTTTCAACTATTAGGTAATTATAATGCAACATGATTTTTTTTGTCATTTTTGAGTGGTTTCTTCATGAAACATTATGTTTTGTCAACAAGCTTTTCAATTTTATTTAGAGATGTGTCATCATCTTACTATTGCGAGTGTAACCTAGATTAGCTTAAAGGATTAAGTCAGAAAATCTGCATTGTTAACGAGTAAGTCGTCAAGCAAATTGTCTTCAGCTGAAGCAGATTTTCAACAGGAAGTTACTCGGTTAAAGGCTCAAATAGCATTTATTACCAAAGAGAAGGAAGTGCTGAGTGACTTTTTGGAAGACACTCGCTGTGCTAAGATAATGTCTGAAACTAACTTGCATTGTTTGCAAGAGAGTTGGGATAAGGAGAAATGGGAGATCCATAATAAAGTATTTAACCAACTGAAAAGTGATCTCCTGGCCACGATGAACAAAACCAAAATGAAGGGTATGTGCTCGGTTGGAGGGAGACGCATTTGAAGCTAGGAGTTGAAACCTTTGACCCACCTAAGTTCGAGACTAATAGTAAGTCTAATGGTGCGTTAGGTCAATTAGTAATATGCCGTTAGGCATAGGAGATGGCCTTATTAGGTTCGAGATAAAGGTACTTGTTTAGACATTTTATTTGGTTTAAAATGTATTTTTGTATGTTAGTTAGGATCCCTTGATGCAAATCTCAATGTGTTGTTCTAGGGATTGAGTTTGGATGAACCATCTAAGGTTGGGCTAGTAAAACAAGTTGGGGCTCATTTCGATGTTTCTGGTGGTAGCAAGCAAGTGACCACAGAGGTGTTTGAAGTAGGTGAAACTATGGGTGCAATTTTTATGAATCCAGTTGTGCCTCCACAAAATGCAAGTGATATATCAAGGCCAAATGCTGACTTCTCTTTACAGGGAGTGGCGTCGTCTTCAAATCTCCCTGTGATGGACCTTTCTTTATCCAAGATGGCATAACACTCTTCTAGTTCTTAATTTTAGTTGTCTGTCACTGGACAAAATAAGAAGTTTTTGCTCATATGGTGTTCTTGAACATTTATGCTTGAAATCTTATGTTGTGTTTTTTGTTGTAATACCCTGTTTTAATTTTTGAATATCGCTTGAACAATTGTATGTTTAGTGCTGCATGCATGCAACTCTTTAGTTCTTGATACTGTGCAAGCATGGAGATTGAATTGTGGTTAGGTTTTACTTGTGAGGAAAATTAATTGTTGCACTGGCTATTCGAGGTGCACATTAGTTGCATTGATCCCCTTGTAGTGGGTCACCATTATGGAACTAAGGCTTATAATTAGGCTCACCTTAAAAGAGTATAGGCTTGCCCCTGAAAGAGTATAGGCCTAGTCATACAACCTTGAGCCTTATTGCGTTACTTGTTATTTCTTTTGAGGGCACATGCAAGAGAGTTACATCAACTTGGTAAAGCTAAAAAATGTGTGGTGTAGGTCTACTATTCACATAGGGCATATTGCATTATTCACATAGAGAGTATTTTATTGGTCACATAACATGCACAAGAATAAAAAACTTAAGTTGATAAGTAGCCTTAGTAAAGTATAGTAGCTTTTTAGGTATACCTGGTTCCATGTGGTAATTGTGTGCCATTTGGGCAAGTGAGCCAATAGGCACTTGATGGTGTCGATTTTAAAATGGGAAATGGGCCATCCCAAGTTGGAGCCAGCTTTCCTTCTCTTGGGTACCTATTTGAATCCAAAATAGCTCGAAGTACTAGATATCCTTCAGTTATTGGACAATTTCTTACCATTTGGTTATAGTTTCAAGCCATCCGTTGTTGATAAATTGTAACTTGAATTGTTGCCACTTTTTTTTTTTAATTTATTCAAGGAAAGTAATAGCTTTAGACAAAGCCTCATGATTGGTTTTACCATGATATGATTGTACTTATAGGAAAGGTAACCCTACTTCCATGGGTACAATCGCCTTTGCCTCATAGTCTAATGAGTATGGGGTTTCTTTTGTAGCGTTGTGTGAGGTAACCCAATTGGCCCACAAAACAGCAAGTAGCTCCTGGACCCACTTGGATTTGGACGACTCTAGTCTCTTTTTCAACATTGTAATGATAACTTTATCAGTGGCTTTCGCTTGTCCATTCCCTTGTGGGTAGGCAAAGGTAAAGAAATGATGTTCAATGTGTAGCTTTTAACACAACCCTTTAACCTCCCAAGATTCGAATTGAGTTCTGTTGTCTATGGTAATCTCTTGTGGGATGCCAAATCAATAGATTATGTTTTTCTCGAGGAAATTCTGAATATTTTTCCCTTTTACTAGAGTCAGGGGTTCTACCTCATCCATTTAGTGAAATAGTCTATGGCAACTAGAAAGAAACATTTTTGAGCAGTGGATATTGGGAGAGGTCCCAATAAGTTCAGACCTCAATGCATGAAGGGTTAAACTGAGGCAGTAGTGTTGTACTTGAGTGGAGGCTGATGTTGTTGTGGAGCAATCGGTCACAAGTGTGCACGTAATGAACAACATTTGCTTGCATATACGACCAATAATAACCAAGATTGATGGCGCAATGGGCTAATGTCCTCTTTTTGTTATGATTGCCACGTTGTCGATGATGTATCTCAACAATTAAGTAATAAGAATCCACTTTAGACAAGCACCATAAGTATGACCCTTGGGCGGATTGTCAGTAGAGCTGTCCGTCTATAATTACATATTGAAAGGCCCATGCTCGAAACTTATGTGCTTCCATTTTATCATGGGGAGTTGTTCCATGCAATAGAAATTCCATGATGGGATGTCATTAGTCGTCGTCCGTGATGGTACTAGAATTTACCTCAACTGTAGGCCTTTCAACATAAGGTTGGTCTTGATATTTTAAATTGACTGTTTTTTGTTGCACTGCACCATGATGTATTGCTAAGTTGGCTAAAAGATCTGCCACCATGTTTTAATCGTGAGAAATTCGTTCAATGCGAAATTCTTGGAATGCTTGAATCATTTGTCTTACTTGTTGGAGGTAAGCTCCCATTTATTCATTTTTAGCCTCATAATGTTTGTGCACTTGATACACTATCAATTTAGAGTCAGATAGAATGTGTAACTTTCGTGCACCAAGTAATTGGGCCATTTCTAGGTCGTGCAACAAGGCTTCATATTTAGCTTCATTCTTTGAAACTTCAAAACCCAGTGTTAAACTCTTATCGATTGCACCACATATGGTTTCAAGGTGTACCTACTCCTGCTCCTTGTTGATTGAAGGTACTATCGATATAGAGTATCCATATCTTGGATTTTTGTTGAAGCTGCACTTTTTCATTAGGTTGTATCCCATGAGTAAACTCAGTGACAAAGTTGGTTAGTACCTGTCATTTCAAGGTAGCTCCTGGTTTACAACTAATATCATATTCGCTTAGTTCCACAGACCATCGCAACATCTGTCCTAATAGATTGAGCTTGTTAAGCATGCTTCGTAGTAGGTACGCGTTTAACACAACTATTGAATGTGCTTGAAAGTATGAATGTATTTTTTGCGTGGCTACAAGTAGAGCTAAAACCAATTGCTTAAGTAGAGAGTACCTCAATTCAAGCCCCAATAGTTTCTTGCTCACATAGTAAATTGGTATTTCTTAACTTTTATCATTTCAAAATAACACTACACTAACTGCGTATTTTGAAACAGAGAGGTCCATGTGTAAGGTCTCACCTAGTTGAGGTGCTAAGAGGGTAGAAGAGTGCATGAGTTGTTCTTTGAGCTGCTCAAAGTTTGTGGTACATTCAACATCCAGTACAGGTTTTTTTTTCCCTTAGCAGGGTAAAAATAGGTTTACATCGATCTGATAGCCAGAATAGAAAATTCGATAGTGTTATTATTCTATCAGCCAATTCTTATACATTTTTTAGGGAAGTTGGGTTAAGCATTTTTTAGATGGCACAGATTTGATCTAGGTTAGCTTCTATTTCTCATTGAGTGACTAGGATCCCTAAAAGCGTCCACTTGTAATCCTAAAGGTACATTTGAAGGGGTTAAGTTTAATCCAATAGTCGCGCAATATAGAAAACACCTCAACTAGGTGTTGGGGGTGTTGTTGATCATACTTGCTTTTAACCACTAGGTGGTCTACATAGACCTCTACCACTTCACCAATTTGCTTTTCAAAGGCTTGTGCCATCATATGTTGAAAGGTCACACTTGCGTTTTTTCACTCGAAGGGCATCACCATGTAGTAATAGGTTCTATGTTTGGTGGTGAAGACAGTTTTTTCGACATTATCAAGGTTTCATAAGGGTGAATGGGGATTTGATTATATCCCCTGTAAGTATCTAAGAAAGACAATACCTCATATCTTGACACTGAGTCCACCAATTGATCAATGCAGGGAAAATGATAACTATCTTTCGGGCATGCCTTGTTGAGATTGGTGTAATCGACGCACGTTTTCCATTTTACATTCTTTTTAGGCACTATGACCACATTAGCTAGTTAGGTTGGATAGTGTACCTCTCGAAAAAAATTAGCAACCAATAATTTGTTAAGTTCCTCCTTGATGACCTGCGCCTTGAATGGGGCCATCTGATGTTGTTTTTGTTGTACAAGAGTCAAGTGTGGATCTACGTTAAGCTTGTGGTTAAAAAAATTGGGTTTAAGCTTGACATGTCCTGGGGGTGTCATGTGAACACATCGACATGAGTTTGCAAGCATGTTTCCATTTTTTTTTTTAGCATGAATTCCAAGATCAGCCATCCAAGTTGAGTGACCTGCTTGTCTTGTATCCCGATTGACACCTCTCAAGTTGGTTTTCCCATTTTTTGTTGTTGTTGAGGTTCCTTTGAGGTAGATAGAAGATGGGGTTTTAATGACTATTTGGTCAAAAATGGTGTTAGGGGTTGAACATCCCTCGCCTGTGTCTTTACATTGAGCACTACTAGATAGCATCTTTGGGTTGCTAGTTGATTACCCATTATTTCAACAATTCCCTTGGGTGTCACTATTTTTATTTTTTGGTAGTAGGAGAAGTCACAACCGCAATTGCATGAATCCAAGAGCGCCCCAAAATTGGGTTATATGGTGAGGCAAAACTATCTATTAAGAACAAAGCATTTAGTTGTACCTCACCAGTAATGACCTCTAACATTAGCTACCCTGCAACATGGGTAGCTTTCCCATTAAATCTTACCAAAGGGATTTGTGATGGTCGTAGTTTCTCATGCTCTTGGGCCATGGATTGAAAGCAATGATAGAACTGTTGTGCCAGCGAAAGCTTTGATGCCAACAATGTTAGTTCAAGAACACAAAGATAAAACAATCACACATACGATACACGAGGTTTTAACATGGTTCAGCCAACCATGCCTACATCCACGGATGAGAGATAATGATTCCACTATACAATAGAGAATATTACAGAGGACAGAACCAGATACAACTATTGGGTTCCCGAAACATCCCATGTTTCCCCACTCCTTGTATCCATACCTTACTACGAGCCCTCTCGCTCCACCAGGTACCTCCCGTTCTTCCTCACATCTCTATCCACCTCGTATAGTCTCTACAGGTCCATCTCTATCTCATAACTTTTTCCCCTCATGACCAAGAATATTTATTGAGATATTTTCAACAACCTTCCTTATTCTATAAGGAAGTCTAATATTACAATAATAAATCAACCTAGAAATATTCTATATAATATTCTTTACAAAAAAGGAATTTATACTAATTAGGAATTTGGGACACTTCCTAACAATCTCCACCTTGGACCAAATTCCATGAATTTAATCTTCAATCTCTCCATGACACAAACCTTTTTGTATCATATCACCATTATAGACCCTCAATTTTGTTCCTTGACACTTGCATTTATCCTATGAGTGTCACATGCACCCATGTTTTCATATGGCACCATTAGGGCCTCCTTTTGGGCTTAGTCGGTTTTTTTTAGCCTTATTTAGGTTCGTATGTGGTTCATTGTGGTGCGAGTATGGTTCATTTTGGAGTGCCATCGTGGTCATTTTCCTAGTTTTTGGCATCATGCCATAGGAAGGAAGTGGGGCCATCCTGAAGTTTTAGCTCAGTTAGAGTTTATCAGAGTGTGTCTGAGCTCGGAGCACTTGGACCTGTTTTGGCCATATCTCCCTCATCCAAACTCAGAATTGCACACCGTTTTTTTTCATGGACTCCTTATTCTTCAGGGAAAATTCTGTCAAAATTTCATAATTTTTCTCAACCGGCTCAACTGGTCCCCAAAGTTTCAATTTAGGCAGAATGCATGGGAGCAAGTCCGAATTCGGAGCACTCAGGCTTTTTTTGGCCATATCTCCCTCATCCGACCTTGTAATCGTGCACCATTTTTTTTTCATGGACTCCTTATTCTTCAGGGAAAATTCTGTCGAAATTTCATAATTTTTCTCAACCGGCTCGACCGGTCCCCAAAGTTTCAGTTTAGGTAGAATGCATGGGAGCAAGTCCTAATTCGGAGCACTCAGGCTTGTTTTGGCCATATCTCTCATCCGACCTCAAAATAGTGCAACATTTTTTTTCATGGACTCCTTATTCTTCAGAGAACCTTCTGTCAAAATTTCATAATTTTTATCAACCGGTTCGATCGGTTGGCGTCCGGTTCAACTGGTTCATCGAGCTAGCTTGTATGGAGCACTGGTTTTGATGATTTTGAAGCACAATTCCTACATGGCTTGGGCCCATAAGCTCCAGATCTGTCTTGGGCTATATTATGGGTCCATTTTGGGCCTTGGTTTGGGTTCCTTGCAGCCCACCATGAATCCATATGGATCCTTGGTGGTGAAGCAAGCTAAAAACTTAAAGGAGTCAGCTTGCACAAAGAATTGGTGAGGAGAGTTATTGGGGAGTGTGGTTTCAAGGTTGAAGGGCTGTTTTCCAGAGCGGAATGCATGGGAAAATGAATGGAAGCTGGAGGAACAAAGGGGTCTGATATAAAAGCCAAAATAGGGGAAGAAGAGGTGAACTTCTCTCTAGATTCTAGGAGGAAACTCTGTCAAAACGGTGAAAGCCAAAGGAGAAGAGGGTGAGAGCTTAAAAAAGAGAGAGGGAGTGGGGGAAGAGTTCTGGACCTGAAAAAGTTCTGTGTGTTGGGAGATAAAGGAAAAGAAAGAAGAGAGAAAAAAAAATAGAAAAAAGAAGCAGAGGAAAGAGTGAAGGAGATGGAGGTTTTGAGAGATTTTCTGGTTGTAGAGGGAGTAGTTTCTTGTTCGTGTTGTTGAAGGGGAAGGCCTTGATTTCTGGAAGCGGAACTTGGACGTTTGCTACCCCAATGACTTTATTTCTACCTCGGCATCTTCAACGCATGCATAGGTAACTCTTTGATCCTGCTTTTTGCTATTTTATATTCTCATTCTTTTTTAGGTTTGTTGCAATAATCTGTTTAGACAAGAAAATGAGGGCCTTTGCTGATTAGTCTTTGGGTCAAGTTTGTAAGTTGTTTGAGACTATGCATGTCTGATTCAACTGAGAGTGAGTCTGTTATTTTTTGAGCATTCGAAACGGTCATTGGAGGTATATGAAAGATAAGGCTAGGATCCTTGCATTTTCGTTATTGCATGCCTAAGCTCCCATGTATGGTGTTTATTTCCTTTGATTGTAGGAAATACGGTTAATTTATTTGGGAAGTAGGCCCTTTCATTTGTGGCCTTTCCCTTTTAGGCATGCATGCTAAAGGCTTATGGAAAAATTGCATCTACTAAAGCATTGGCTTAAGTGGCGAATTTTAAAGAAAACAATGCATTTTGGGTGGCTCGGGTTTGGCCTTTTATGGAACACATTGCATTGTTTCGGCCGGTTCTCCCTCATCTAGGCTCAGAATTGAGTGCCGTTTGTTTTTTTGGATTCCTTATTCTCTGAGGAATATTATGGTAAATTTTCAAATTTTTTCTCAATCGGATGAACCAGTTGGGAACTTGTTCAACAGGTGGCTTGGTGGTAGCCTTGTTTTATAAATGCTTTGCATTGTTTCAGCCAGTTCTCCCTTATCCGGACTCGGAATTGAGTGCCATTTGCTTTTTGGATTCCTTATTCTCTGAGGAATATTATGGTAAAGTTTCAGATTTTTTTCTCAGCCGGTTGAGCTAGTTGGGAACCGGTTCAACCGGTTTTGCTAGGTAGTTCTAGTTTTAGCGTGTTTTGACCCCCATTTTTGTTATGGTTTGGGCAATTAGGCTCCAAGGCACTTGTAGGCCACCTTTAAGGTCTGAATCCAGATTTGGTTTGAATTAATGTGGGCCCACCTATGAGTTAAGGGTATTATTGGCTAGGAAGGTCGGTGGGGGTTTATTGTGAATGTTTGGCTTGGGCACATTTTGATGTTTGTTTAAAAAATGCTTGCCACGTGTTGACTAACCCCTCATTGCAGCGCCTGGCTAGGGACCCAAGGTACGTACTTTGACCTATGGTTTGAGCTCATTTGTGGGCCTTGGTATCTAGTGATTGATGTTTTGACATGTGATTGCCATGCATGCTTGTTGAGTATTTATTTCTATTGGCTAATCATTTATGCAGCGCTTAGCTAAGGACCACAGGTATGTGTTTGATTGTTGGCTTTTGTGTTAGTATGCCCACATGGCATTTGGATTGCGATGCTTGTTGTGCATTGATGCTTATTGACAGATCTTTTCTGCAGCGCATGGCTAAGGACCTCAGGTACGCCATTTGTTGATTTTTTGAGTGCCTATGCATGCTAGATATCAAGTAGGTTTGTGTGATTTGTGTTGTCTATGATTAGCCTAAGAGGCTATTTGATCCTTGACCCATATACTCCCACATGCCCAATTCAATAGTAGAGATCGAGTTTCGGGCCTAGAGGAGTGCTACCTCACATGAGGTACCTTCCTGATAGGTAACTTGATCCCCGGACCCAGACTCAAGTTTCGTAGACCGCTTTTTCCATACTGGAGTCATCAGGGGTTTTTGTTCTTACTCATTTTTCCCCTTTAAAAAATAAAAATAAGAAGTAAGTGGCAACTCTAAACAAAACCGTTCCTCATCGGGACGAATTTTTCAAAACTCGAAAACCACTTTTCCATTCCATTCCATTCCACACTACTTTTTAAAAAAAGAGATAGTGAGTCGCGCCATTCGAGTGGATCGGGTGAGGGTCCACAAATTGGCGACTCCGCTGGGGATCGAACCCAGAATCTCTGGTTTCATAAGAGGATCAAGCTTGAATTTGAGTTGGGTATATGGGAGCACATGGTTCATTGATCAGTAGACTCTTGGGCTATTTAGATGACTGATGATCACTTACTTGATTGGTATCTAGTTTGCACTTATGATGTGATGATTGCTTGTGTGTTCACTTGTTGGATTCTATCATGCTTACTCGCTATTGTTGGTTCTTGGCTATATGATTCTTGTTGGCATAGATGATTAAACTGTGTGTAGATTTTGTGGTAGGATTGCTATGTGTGCATGATTGCTTGTTGCATGACTACCCTTTCTCGTGCATGAATGCTTGATTGCTTGTGTTTGTAAGACGCGTGTGTATCCCCTTATTTCCGAGCCACTAGTCTTGGTCGACTATTTCACATTGGTTGCTTGGGGGTCATTCCTAATTGATTGCCTTCGACCAAGCTAGGGGTTTGGAGTAAGGTCTAGCATAAGGGCAATATCGATGTTTGGGAGCACTATGGAGATGATGGATATCCGAGCAATGAAGACCTGTATAGCCCTGAGTTGGATTTCATGGATACATGCGTGGCCAGTGTGTTGATTCATGCCCAATTGGTGTCTCAGCTGATTCGTGTCCAGCTGGTGCTCCTTGATTGAGGGATTAATCAACAAAATTTATAACCTATTACACCATATACTAGGGTAGCAAAGACAAAGCTACTATAGCATAATGACTCTAGGATCGTTCACTGGGATGGGTTTTCACTTCACAAATGATATTAATTCAAAGTTGAATTGGTGCCTTTTCATTTCAAGGTTAGCTTTAAAAGAAAACATAAAGATGTTTGAATGAAAAAGGTTTGGTTTTAAACTAACCAAAAATAGTAACTGATTTTACTTACAAAGAAAAATGTTTCTTGGAGTTCAGATCACTAGGCTCAGGTTCCTCATACAAAAAAGAGAGTTCCGGTCACTTGTTTCTTTTCCTCGCATTAGAGAATTAACATATAGTTTCTTCTCCAACCGGTGTTGTACAGATGCTTCCCATTAATGGGTTCAAACACTAAATCCCTCTCACTGATGCACCTTGCAATGGCTCATACCTCTCACCTAGCACTTGCCATTCAAGGTGATCTTTAGCCTTGGATTACCCGTCAAAAGCTCGCAAGAGATAACTAATGGATGTCTCATTGGAGTCCAAAAGCTTACCAAGTGTTGGCTATTCTAGAAAATCCTACCTTAAAGTCACCTCCCAGAGGCTCGCAAGGGGTAAACTAGTGCATTTCCATGGTTGGAAATCACTTGCCTTACCAAGTGTTGGCCCAGGTGATTTAAAGGCGTTTTAAGTTAACTAAAAAGATAAAAACCATTAACGGGTCACACTTTCTCTTCATTAAAAACTAAAACAACAAAACTTCCAAATTATGCATGTGGAAACTTACCCGGCTTTCCTCACTCTAAGAGACAAAGAGCCTAGCCTCTCATCCTCTGAGGAAAAATCCTTAGAGAATGTTTGGCTAGCAAGAAAACTAACGAGAAAACAAAAATATATAAGAAAAACAGAGCAAGTGCTCTGTTCGTTGATTCTATATATGATATATCTATCTATATACTTCTATATGGATTACATGATTCTATATTACATGATCTCTCGAGAACAAGCTCCCGAGAGCTATATATAAAGAAAATTACAAAACAAAATATCTGAGGTTATTCACCCCTTTTCCAAACTTAATAACTACGGAATCTTATGGTTGGTGGATTACAAGGAGAAGAATGGAAATTTATACAAAAATATCTGAAGAAAAATATCCCAAAGTGTCGGTCGCAAATATCGGGAAGCACTAAGGACCATTTCGCAGGTGAAAACGAGGTCTGCGAGATTTCGCAGATGCACAAAAAGGGCTGTGAAATCACTTCGCAGCAAAAGGTTATTCTCGCAGGGCTGCGAAGTTGGCTTTCATCTTGAGGTGCTCAGCTTCCAACTTGCAGCATATATCGGGCAACTTCAGGAGGGAATCCATAACACTGTACAAAAAGGCTGCGAAATCATTTCGTAACAAAAGGGTGATTTCGCAACACTTTGCAAAATGCTTCCTTCAGCTTGGAGTGATTGGCTTGCAATGGCTGTAACTTCTTCGTTTCAACTCCAAATTGCATACCATTTAAAGCATTGGATTCTTGACTTCCTGAGCTTTGAAATGGTATATATAATGTAGAAAATGGACTTCGGGAAGTGCTCCAAAAGTGGCTGACATGACTGTCATCAAGAATGCTTCATGGTAGATTTCTCTTTGCTTTCCCTCCTTGCATTCCGGATTTGCTTATGGCAAAGGACTTCAAAGCTTTGGTTCTTCATGAATTTGAGCTTCTAAAAGCTTTGCCATAACTTGTTCAAGTAGCTCCTCCATCATTTGGCATGCTTAAATTGATTCATAAGCTGATAAAAACATGTAAACTTGCCACAAAATGGTTAAAACCAATTACTAAGGACCTTAATGAATTAATTGGGTTAAATGAATATGATTACTACTCAAAGGTGCTTAAAACCATTATACTTAGGTCTACAAAATAACACTTTTTGGTAGTAATCATGTGTCACTTTGGTTTCTTGGTTAGGATTTTAGGTTACGTATCCCCCAGTGGGTATTGGCATCCAGTCTTTTAGGACTTGCCTTCTTCAGTCATTGGCCCTTGAGCCACTTTCCCCTTAGGATACCACCATATCAGATTCCCGCTCCTGTCTGTGGAGCCATACATCGGATTAGCTGTTGACATCACATTCCTTTAGAGGATTTCGTTGTGAGATTGCATTACTGGATTGATTTCAGGATTGATAGTCACAGGGACTGACGTATCCCTTTTCTTTTGTAGGATTGTTGACTAAAACCGACTTGGGTTCTCGAGCTTGGATCCAGATCGGGGGTAGATTGGTTAGAGGATCAGATCCACATATGGCCTAATACTAAAGAAAATCACTATCACTCAAAACTCTGTCATAAAAGCATGAACTGTACCAAAACTCTGTCTGACACTCAAACTACAACTACCAACACGACATATGAGATGCCCAACTAAGAAAAATAGGATGCTGATCAAATACTCTGATAAAGATGACATCAAACTGAACACTCTGATGAAATATCGATATACTATCTAAGAAGATCTGTAGATGAGAAAAACTAAACTGATCCATTCTACTGAAAAACATAAACATCATCACGCAACTAATTGGCTCAAAATACTCCTAGAGGAACTGTGGTAATTAGAGATGACTCAAACTCAACGATGATCCACTAAGAAATCAAAATGATAAATCTATCAATGTCCCAAGGAAAATACTCCAAATCGAATATCAAAAGGACAACCCAAAATGACAAGAGGTCTGATAATCTCAAGAATAGAAATGTGTCTCTAATAGAGCCCAACTGAATATAACGTGGATATGATAACCTCAAAGTGGGGGAAATATGCCCTAGTATACAAGATATGCCCACTACTCTAAGAACTATCTCCAACTCAACAACAATCCAAATGGATGATCCATCTAAAAAATGCTCTACATGAAGAACTTGAAATGATGAAAACTGTCAATAAACCCAATAATACACCATTGAGGAGTCACTCCATCTCATCAACACAACTCAGTTGGGAATCATGGTGATATCAAGAAAGTATGGGCAAGACTCACTAGCTCAAGAGAGGCCCTGCTAGGGAATCAGGATAAAATTAAGTTGTCAAATTAATGAAAGATCGACTATCTCAATGAAGAGAAGGTATGCCCCAATGTAACATCTAACGTGTGGTAGATTAGAAAATCGGACAACCTCAAATCATCCATCATCAAATGCGTGATCCCAATCATCCAAATCCACAACTGAATCGAATCCATAAGTCAAAAGGCATCTCTCAGAAGAAGAAACATGAGGACATCTAAATATCGAAAAATTTAAGCCTGACTGAATGGCTCAAGAAAGACTCCATTGTGGGATCATGATAAGATAACAATAGGCTATCAACTCAACATGCATCTTGTGAGTGATGAGGATCATGTGACTCCATGAAGATCTACAAATCTCAACCAAAAGGAAAATATGCCCTAGTATGGCATCAGATGTATGGTAGATCGAAAAATCAGACGTCATCGAATCGTCCATCATCAAATGTGCAATCCTGGTCATCCATATCCACAACTAAATCGGGTCCAAACGTCAAAGAGGTGTCTCCTAGAAGAAGAAGCATGATGATATCTAAATATCAACCAAATCTCAAACACCTACTCAAGTAGGGGCTGTCGAAGACGACATCTGATCCCACGACCTCAGGGTGGTCCGAAGACATGGGACGTAATGTAGGCTAGGGTGATAAGGTAATAGAAATGAAGGGAAACTAGGCCCAAATACCCAACGGTCAAAAACTCATGCCCTCATGTATAAAATGCAACATGTATAGAAAAACTCGTGAGCCATGGACCTAAAGGTGGCCAATGTGAATATAATATCAATAATAAGATGATGAAGCAAATCAAACTGATAATGAGATGCACAAGAATGATGCAAGAAAAATATCAAACCTAGAATAGGTCAGTGTAAGAAAAGAACAAGGGGGGTGAAGTGAATGGGATGCATCACAAGCAATGACGAAGATAAGATGATAACGAAATAATGAATAGAAGAAGAAATGTGATGATCAACTCAAGTCAAACATGGAGTGAAGTCACATCAATAATGAATGTAATGATGGATAGGACAATGACCCGGAGTCCCTAGGAGAAGGTCACTCATCTCACTCTCAAAGAGATATGATAAAGTGAATACAAAAAAAAAAAAAAGATCTCAGAAAGCTCACATAGGAACTCTCACTAATAATCATACTCAATAAAGTGACCCTCGGATATCAATATACACGCCCAACGATGGAGAATACTATGCACATACACACATGTGCTTATTTTTCATTTTTTTTTCATTTCATCCTTTTTTTTTTCTTCATCATTTTTTTTTACATATATACAAATGCACATACCCTGAACATGAAAAAAATAAGCTCCAAAGATGATATCAATAATGGATAGACACACTCTCAAGTGCCAAAGTAGCATAAACTCTCTCCAATGAGATGACCTTCTCAAACCAAGGGTCTTCGGATCAATGTCCATGGGATAGATAGTGGAATTGATGTGACTATCCTCTATGTAATGAACTGAGGAGGATCACCACTCAGGGTGGAAAGAATATGAAACAAAACAAGTAGTAGATATAATAAAGAAGAAAAGATGAAGAACACAACCAATGAGATGTGATGAAATGCAGTAGTGTGATGGTAGGAAAAATAATGAGAGAAATATGTGCCCATAGGCCCAAGGCTCATGAAACTCCTTAATGAAGCATGCATACACTAAAGGCCCCATCCCAATGTAGAAGTCTAAGCAAGGTAATAAGAAAGAAAAACTCTGATGCACAACGAGGCTCAATAGGCTAGCAACGGTCTGTATGTCAAAAAGGGATAACAAGGTATATGGCTAACCGAAATGATGGCCACCCATCCTATGACCACGATCTCAAACATAATACTTCTTCAACTGATCTACATCGATCAGGTCTAAGAAATGATTTTTATCTAGATATGCTAATCATGCTGACACCTCTAGGGTTAACTCCCTAATGACATGGGGTCCATCCAATGCATCCACCTCTCTGGCTAATCAGTGCTAACCATCTAACTAACATCTAATGCATCCACGTCAAACTCATCATAAAGAATTGCCCTGTCTGCCATGCCTCTAGTCTCAGAGAAAACACTAGTATCCTCCATGAGATCTCTCATCCAGTATGATAGGCTCTAACTCAATATCCCCTAATCTCATCATTTGTACATCACCATCATCAACAAGATCAGTGGAGGGAATACTAACTGTAGAGAAGGGAACCACATGAGAATGAGCAATCACAAGGTCAGAAGTCACACATAACTAATCCAAGCTAATCGAACCCTGATCAATAACATTCTGAATGGCATGTCGAAGAGCAGTGCACCGATCTATGTCATGTCCCTGTCTCTGGTGGTAGGAACAGTATAGGTCCATCCTAAACTATGGTGGGATGGCTTGAGAGAGAAGCTTAGGCTCCAACGGGGTTAATAATCTAACATCCATGATCTTTCGAAGGGCCTGGCTCAACGACATCCTTAATTGAGAAAAGCATCGTGATATTCTCGGAGCAAAAAAAGTGCGAGACTATGAAGGTCTGTCTCTAGGAATGGAGGTAGAAGGTCTCCCTATGAACTGAGTAGCATAGCCTGTCTATGGGGGAGTAAAATACGAGTATGTCTAATCAAAAGGTCGGGGTGGAATCGGTTGTCTATACTGATATCGGGAGCAAGGAGAATATCCCCTGGCAGCACGTGAGGTTAACTGGTGACGTCTGAAGGTCCTCTATCTGGTAGTAGAAATAGTACTGACATCTGGCCTCTACTCTTCTGATGGATTCTTCCCCTTAGAGTCAATAGGGAAAGAATCTGGCCATAATTCTCTTGCAAGACTGTCCTCTACACTGAAAATGGCCATGACCAAAGATCCAAAATTTGTAAAAGGTACCCCAATCACATGTCTGGCAATCTTCGGTTGTAATCTCCTCACAATCATCTGTATCTGCTCTCTCTTAGTAGGTCGGTCAATGACCTGGACAAACTTCTCCTTCCAACGGGAGATGAAAGAAAAAAATTACTCATCAGAACCTTATCTCAATGCGTCTAACTCCCTCCTTGATATATCTACACTAGTATTAAAAGTGAACTGTAGTATAAACTCCTGAGCTAAGTCCTCCCAAGTCCCACAACAAGAGGAATCTAATGATGCATACTAACGCTAAGTTGTGCCACTCAAAGATAATGGGAATAGAACGATCAATTGGGACTCGTCCAATCCGTAGGCCCTCATAATGGTGCTATAGAGTCTGAGATGAATGCGAGGACAGCTGATGCCAGTATATCTGTCTATCTTCGACATCCTGAACTTGACTGGTAAATTGGCCAATGGTATCCCATCAGAATCATCCCAATCGACTGAACTATCTAACATCCTAATCTGCTTGATCTACTGCTCGAGACGATCCATGTGAGCATGTACATCCTCAAAGATTGTGGTCTATACTATAAAGGGTGGAGCAAGCTCAGACTGACCATGTAGCATGAAAGGCGAGGCTTGTGGCATTGATAGTCCGGGAGGTGGGAATGGGTGTATACCCTACTGACTATCGGGCTTCTGATTGAGACTATCTATGACCTCTTGAATAGAAGCCACAGTGGCTGTGAACTGATCAACTGTGGCGGCCTGTGGATCCATATCTGTTTGATCAATGATGCAAAATAACCTATCGTCAACTCTGACTCAAGATGGCAAACTCAAACTGAGACGAAGAGAAAATCCTAAAAAGCATGGGGAAATGAGATAAGGCACGACGTGAGAGAAGCATAAAAGGGAGGCTAGACTAAACTAAAAGAAACAAGTCAACACAAAGCAGAAGAGTGGTCTAACTGAAAATCAAGCTCACACTAATCTCTGAGCACTCTCTACTGGAGATGTACTAGATCCAAACTATAGCTAAAGAGGCTCTAAAGGCCCTTAGATGCACCCACATGTAGGGAATGAAGTCCTGATCGAATGTTCTAAGGTTCAATCTACAAGGTCAAGATGGCTCTAAAAAGAATAGGGGTGGATTTTAAAGGATCCCTAGCAAAAGCGATCATACCCTCCGATAGTACGCAACCCTCTACACGCCTTCAAAGAAACGGGGCGCTTTCATGCAAGGTGGTCATCACTTCCACACAGGCACTACCTCGACATCCTAAGGGGTTTCCAATGGTGAAAGCTCTCGCAACTCTCAGTACTTAGTAGTCAACTAAAGTGCACAGTGAGTGGTGTGGGTACATCCGAAAATCTTATCAAACCAAGCAGAGAGAAAACACACTGGTCACACAGATATCCTAAGATCTAGCTCTAGGCTATACAAGTCTTCAAAGATCAGACTCCAATCAACATCAATGTGTCAGACTCCTCCAGAATGCTCTCAAACATAGATATAACCCATCACTAAACCCTATTCCAAATCACTAGCTCGGTTGAAGAGTAAACAAAGTAACGAGTCTCGTATCAAATACGCGATCAAGGAAAACAAGGTCGACCTGGACTAGGGAGTTGGAGGTAAGGGGATAGATGTGTGTCCCACATAGACAAGCATTACATGCATCACATAGAAGAATAGTAGTCATGCACCAAACAGTCATTCTAATAACAGGTATATTGTCCATATCTACACACAAGCTAAGCAAAAAAATAGGATAAACAAGATAGGTATATAACAAGGATAAACAATATATTGAGATAAACAAGATAATATACAATAAAGAGAATCAATCATGTTAATATGAATGAGATATACAAAAATGAGAATATACATGTGAAGGAGAGCAAGATAATCATACAACAAGAAGAGTCACTATGTAAAAGTATGTAAGAAAATCAATCAATGTAATCAACATGTGAACATCTCAAATGAACATAACAGCCAAACATGTACCATAGATAAACATATTAAAGCTCTTAACGTGTAATCAACACCCAATCATACAAAAACACATAGAGAGGGGTATCCACTGATTGACCAATCAAACGCCACATTTCCCTCAACTCGAGTTCAAGTTTGACCCTCTAAAGGTCCCCAACGGAGTCGCCATTTTGTGGACCTCGCATTTTGCATGATGCGTTCCCACTCGATGGCGAGACTCGCTTTTTATTTTTTTTTTAATTTGTGAAAAATTGATTTTTAGAAAAAAGTCTTGGAGTCACCACTTATTTTTATTTTATTTTTTAAAGGGAAAACAAAATAAGAAAGAAAAACCCTAAGTGTGACTCCTGCAGGAAAAACAGGTATGTGAAAAATCGAGTCTGGGTCCGAGGGTCAGGTTACTTATTGGGAAGGTATGGTGATGAGCCATAGCACCCCTCTAAGCCCGTATACGAACGACCTCTACTAAACGAATTAAAGAAATTGTGGCAATTAATTAATTAATTAATTAATTATGGATACAAAAAAAAAAAAATCAATGCACAAGCCATGATGAAAATCAATGCACAAACCATGATGAAAATCAATATATACAAAAATAATGATGAAATCTAATTACAAGAATACACAAAATAAATAACAAGAAAATTATGCAAAATAATTTATTGAACTAAATAAAAAAAGATAAAAATATTAAAAAAAATAGTTTTCAAGAAATTTCAAAGGATTTTATAAAAAAATGATTTTGAATTAATGATTTCAATTTATTTATTTACAAAAAAAAAAAAGTCAATTTATCTTCTCAATTTCATTTGTATTCAATTTTCAAAAAAAAGTTCTTTACACTTATATCAAAAAAATTTATTACAAAATTTCAATTTGGGCACAAAAATTATTTTTACTTGTTTTTACAAAAAATGAATGAATTTTTACAATTTTATTTACAAAAGAATTCCATTCAAAACAAATTTTAATAGTTTTTTTTTTTTCAGATATTTACAAAAAAAATTATTAACAAAAACCAATTTATACTTGAATTAGAAAATGATTTAAAAAAAAAAAAACTCTCAAATTTATTTAGAAAAGCTTTACAATTTTTAAATTTTTTTTTTAAAAAAGTTATCTGCATTTTATTCTAAAAAATTATTTTAAATTAATTATATAAAAAATAAGAAGAGAAAAAAAAAGTTCAAATTTATCTTTAAAAATTATTAAAAAAATTCTCAATTTATTTAAAAGGGAAATTCGATTTTATTAAATAAAAATATATATTCTTTTCCTTTTCAATTTTATTCTAAAAAATGTTTCTTTTTTCTTATTTTTATAAAAAAAAACGTTTTTCAATTTTTGAAGAGTTTTATTTTTATTTTATTTTATTTTTAAAAAAAGGTTTCTGATATGATTTTAAGAAATACTTATTAATATAAAAAGAAATCTTTAAAAAAAATCTAGATTATTAAGCAAACATTTATTAAAAAGGATTAAATATTTATTCTAAAAAGAATTTTCGTTCATTAAAGGCAAGAAGAAAAAATAAAATAAAATAAAATATTTTTCAAACAAAAACATTATCCTAATATTGGATTATTACCTCAGAAAAATAAAAAACAAATAAATATACACATTTTGAAAACAAAGGCTAATAGAGCATATTAAATAAGGATAACAGATAAATGGAAACAAAAATTAATCCATGAATAACAAATTAAACATACGTATACAATAAAAATCTAAACATTGATAATACATTCACATGTACGCAAGAAGAAAACTAAAATGAATATATACAACAAAACTTGGAGGACAAGGATGTAGGAGTAACCTTAGAAGTGCAGTCCCAATAACAATAATGACCCTCCAAAAGCTTCCACAATGAAGCTAAAAAATACAAAAAAACTCTCAACCCTCTCACAAAATATCACAGAAAATACAGAGAAGATTAGAAAAAGTATCTAGAGTCGTCCTTCCCCTTTTTGGCTTTCTGCTCATTTTTTTCCTTTTTAATCCAAAAATTATGGTCCTCAATCAACTCAACCCATGCCTTGTCTTCACCTGCCCCAACTGCTTTCATGTTTCTCCACTCTCAGCACAGTGCCAAAACACCCGTCCAAACACCAAGAAAAACAAAAATCAAAGAGATTCAAATAAGCCCAATAATAATATCCAATAATATGTAAGCCCAAATCACACAAATCTGCAGCCCAAATCAACAACCATGTAAGCCCAACATCCTTAAAGCCCATAAACACAATCCAAAGCTCAAACAAACAAAACCCAAATCTCCAAACAAATGATTGTAGAAATCGAAAGGAAGAAAGAAAGGGTTACATCCAAACTGAAAAGTGGAAAGAATGAGTGTCTAGGTGGAGAGAAAAAAAAGAGACAGAGAGAGATAGAGAAATAATGAGACATGGAAGACATGGTCGGAGATGGGGGGCAGTCGCCGGCGGTGGCGTCGCCAGCAATGGTGTCGTTGTAGTGGCGTCCCTGGTAGTAATGGTAAGATGGGCAACCATCATGGGGATGAGGAAGAGAGAAAGAGAGGGAAAGAGAGAGGGAAAGAGAGAGAGAAGAAGAAAAACGAAAAAGAAACAAGGGGATGGCCGGCGCAAGATGGTCGTCGTCGGTGTCGTGGGGGCCACCGGTAGTGGCACTGCCGGCAGTGATATGAGGGGTGAGTGAGAGAGAAAGAGGGAGAAATTGGGAGAAAATAAAGGAAATGGGTGTGGGGAAAAAGGAAAGGAAAGAAAAATGGGAAATGAGGAAAGAAATAGGAAGAAAAGAAAGAAGATGGGAAGAAAAAGAAAAAGTAAGTGGGGTTGTCGTGGGGATGAGAGAGAGAAGGGGAAGAAAGAGAAAATAAGTAAAATAAAATAAAATAATGAATAAAAATAAAATAGGATAAAATAAATAATAATAATAATAATAATAATAATAATAATAACAATAATAAAAATAATAATAATAATAATAAAATTAAAAAGTTGAAAATTAAAATAGAATGGGTTTAAAATATTAGGTTAAAAAGACAATAATAAATAAATAAATTAAATGGCTGTGACAAATTTTGGGGTCTACAACAGGCTTTGGTGGGAGCCCAACATATTTGATTTTATGATTGATTGATCGATTGGTTTGATTGTTATACATGATTGATTTATTCCGTTCTATGACATGCATGCGATTATTCTGTGTTTGTTCACTAACTTTTGCTTTTCATGAAGTAAATCACCTCATCACTCAGGTACGCTCTTTGCCTCTCTTATTCATTCGAGTATTTTGTTTTGACTTTCCTTCGGTACCCATTGGTTTACTTATCAATCGCCTTACTTGTTTCGTTTTATTAGTAGAGACCCGTTTTTAGGGACTTATAGGGGTGCTAAGGTCTTTACCGTACCTTCTCGATAAGTAACCTGAACCCTGAACCCCATATTTGGTTTTTCACAAACCACTTTTTTCCAAATAAGGAGTCACATTTAGGGTTTTCTTTCTTATTTTGTTTACACTTTAAAAATAAAACAAAAATAAGTGGTGACTTCAAGTTATTTTCTAAAAAATAAATCATTTTCAAATAAAAAGCTAGTTCGCCATCGAGTGGAAGCGCATGAGCCGAAATGCGGGGTGCACAATATGTTAAGGAAATAAAGTTGATTTTAGGAAGTAATAAAAATTTGATTTAGTTTCTAAATGTGTTTATAATTCTAATTCAAATAATTAAGTTGTATAAGCTATTTTTTTTCATGTTTTGTTTTTAAGAGTTTCTCTTTTGATGGGTGTGAGTATCTATGAATAAAAGGTTAGTGTAATAATTAATTAAAATATATATATATAGAGTACTCCAACAGGACAAGAATAAATGATTCCTTGAACAGGTATTCTTCTCTAGCAGTTATATATATGTTTGTAGTCATATTCCATCTCTAAATGTTTGTGAGCAAGATGCTCATATTATGCACCAGATGCATTAATTGTATATAATATATTTGTTCAAAAAAATAAAAAATAAAAATCTAATCGGAGCATATAGGACAATCGAATATTTATTCACCCAACCAACTCCAATTATTTATGGTGCTCATTTTTCTAGTACTATTATATTAGGTGGATGCTTCCTCCTTGTTCCCTTTCATTTTTTTCTCCCCGTCTTTTTCTCTCAACTTTGTTTATATTACAAATAACTAAAATATTACATTAATTCAAGTTGCTGGATGGTTCCATAAAAATTTTGGATTTATTAAATATAAAACAGAAATTAATCATCTATATATATAAAAATGAAAATGTCATGGTGTGCTTCTGTTTCTATATTAAGGTGGTGTTTATTTTTTTGACTTTTTGTTGAAAGTAATTTATTTTTAAAATTTAGATTATTTGTTTTTCTATTTTTTTCATAACTTATCATAATTTTTTTATTAAATAAAAAAAAAATGTAACTTTTTCTAAATAGAAAAAATAATATATTGATTTTTATTTATTTTTAAATACTTAATAAAAATAAAATACTACAAAAACAAACAACCTAATATTTAACACTATTAAGTATTAAGGTTCTATTTAAAATTAAGTAAAAAAAACAAACACCACCTAAATACATTATTAAGTATTAAGATTCTATTTAAAATTAAGTAAAAAAACAAATAAAAACTTATCAAAGATAGCAACGCGGTTGATTGCAACGATGAAGGGATTGAATTTTTGGATGCTAAAGTGAACGGTCAGCTGATGGAACTTGTAAGCAGAAGAAACGATGTTATAGGGCTGTTGAATTCCTTCACGCAGTTTGATTCGGGGTCAGCTGGATCAGTCACAGCTCCGCTAGTGGTGATTCAGACTACCAAGTTTGACTGTGAAGGACTAGCCATTGGCATAAGCATCTGCCACGCCATTGCCGATGGATTCACAATGGTCCATTTCGTTACTGCTTGGGCAACCGCGAATAGAGCAGGAATAAATCAATCAACTCGATCAGATTTCAACTTGGCTTCTCTCTGCCCGGCAAAAGATTTTCCTGTTGTTAAGCCTGATCGTCCCCTAGAATCCTAGGGTTTGATAAAGTTGCCACAAAGAGGTTTCTGTTTGATGGAGACAAGATGTCAATCCGGGGCCAAGTATATTTTTTAATATTTGATAGTTAATATTAATACGTTTTTATGTAATCTTAATTTTTGACATAGTTAAAGTCTTTGTGGACGTAGATATTCTGCCAAATCAAAATCTGTGTATTTTCTTTTTGTTTTCTCAAATTTCTTCGTTAGGAATTGTTGCAGGAATCACAACAACTATGTAGTTATACATTCAGTCAACTTGCGTAAAAAAAATTATTCCGGCAATACCAGGCATATGTTGTGGAAATCTCTACAGCCCGAGTGATTGCCAGATTTATGGTGGACAAGGGTAAAATGGAGTTACCTGATTTTATAGCTGGTGCAGGTTCCCTATTTATGAAGCCGACTTTGGTTGGGGAAAGCCCTTTGGATGAGTACGTGTAGTTCGCCTTGTGAAACGGCTTTTCTGCAGGACACAGCATGTGATAATGGAATTGAAGCCTGGGTGAGCTTGAATAAAAAAGACATGGTTCAATTTCAACAAGATGGGGACATCGCAAGCAGCCCTGTTCAAGTGAAGCAGCATGAGCCTGAGTCATTAACAACTGGACTATAAGTCCTCAACGCTTTATCCTTGTATAAGTTTGGTGTTGGGTACTATCTTCCTTCTTATTTCAACTTTTGGAGTAAGAAAACAATTGCAAATGAATTTTGGGTTGCCTTTAATCATGGTTGTCGTAGTATGTGGCTTATATTTGAGCAAAAGATATACGAAGAAAAAGGGGTTGGAATTTCATTCATAAAGGTTAGTATAAATACTTTTTTATATAAATCTAATTTGATATATACATAGTGAAAATCCCCTTTCCCTATTTTCGTGGACGTAGGTAATTAGTCGAACCATGTTAAATCTACCTATTCTTCTTTCTCATTTTTCTTATTTTTGCCATTAATCGTTGCATGGATTCCAAAAATGGTTCGGATGGATTTCTATAGTTCTCTCTTAATTTTGCACAAACCAGAGATTTTCACCACTTTGCAGGTTCTCGAGGATAGAGTAGTTTGGTGATCCTTGCATTACAAATGAAGGAGATAAGGACATTTGTTTTTTTTTTAATTTATGGGTATCAATAAGAAAATAATAAAAATTTGGTGGGTACAGAGAGATAATGGATGTGTCTTCTTTATTAATTTATTTTTAAATTTTTTTATCAGATATTTATCATTTCCTTTTGGCAAAATTTAATAAAAGGTTTTATTAAATCAGGATTCAGACAATATTTAACTTGTGCTTTTAATAGTGCAAAAAGCAGCCGTAGAAGTAATTGCTATTATTGTATAAATAAAATCCATGTTTGAGAACTGCAATTTATTATCTTTTTTTTTTATTAAAGATAATTATAATATTTAAAATTTTTTTTTTTTTCAAAAAGGTTCACAAAAAGCATAGATCGATGTCTCAACTTGTCCAAAATACATATAAATTATGTTTGGTTGAGTGTTTAATCAGAACACTCTTCAAAGTCTAATGAAGTTAAAGTGGTTTCAAAAACATCTCCACGGTGCTTTTCAATAATTCTTTTTATTTCTTTTTTATTTTTTATTTCTTATCAAATGGCAGGGGGTAGGTGGATGACTTCTCTAAAGACCGACAGTAAGGAGTGGACGAACAGTCATCATTTTTAATTATCAAATTTGAGTGGAGCCGTGCAGCTCCATTCTAGATTCCCATCTCATCTTTGAATTAGAGGGCCAAACCTTAGGGTCAAGGGTCAAATTGGCGAGAAGGTAAAGAAACGGGAGTGCAGGGCTGAACGTCTTGGAGCAGGAAACATTGTTTGAGGTAAATGTTAAACAGCTTGCACTCATAATAAAGCCCGGATATGTGTAAATCTCAGTTAGTTTCCATATACATAACTGAAAATTCATTCTTGTTATCCTGTTCCGCTGCTGGGTTCTGCTTGATTCGCTTCTTTTTTTTTTTTTTTACCTATATGGCGATATATGTATGTATGTTGTCTTTACTTCAACATATGAAAATTTCTGAACAGATCCAAGCCAAGTGGCATGTCTACTCAGTACCGAGATGAAGCACAACTTTCCGGTGATGCCAGTACTTTCAAACCTGGGGAAACCAATTATGGAGTAGATGAACGTATTTTTGCATCCACTTCTCGCTATAACATTCTCGCCCTTCTTGCCTGCCTCCATGCAGCTCTACTTTTCAGTATTGATCTGATGTATCGGGGAAAAAACGAGTCTATGTTTGAAGCACACCCCATAATCTCCAAGGTTGCTGTTGGTAGTTTACTGGCATATGGCTTCGCATATGGAGTTGAGTTTAGCTTCATCAATTGTCTCCCTCTTGCTGGTGCTTGTTTTGTCCGCAGCAGCATGATATATTTTGGTTCTCTCTCAGTAGCTTCACTTGTATCAGTATTGTACCCGAATTCCGCAGCTGTGCTATATACCATATGTACCTTGCTTCCATTTGTAGCACATGGACTTCTCAGAAGGCTGTGGAGCAAACAGGTTAAGAGAACGCTCTGATTCAGAGCAACTGTTGAAGGAAAATGAAAAATGAAAGAGGAAAGGGAAACAGGGTAGAAAAAACTTGTTTGTTTGTGGGTTAATGTCTTCGATGAGAAACAGTTTCTTTTGTTTAATGGTTTAAGTCAATGTTTTTATGTCGTTTGACGATATATGAATAGTGAATACACCTTGATTTACGTTAAAAGAAATGGTCAATGAGGAAAATGGTTCGTTGACAAATGAGGGTGAAGGTGAAAAAAGGGCTCACCATCATGGTGTTGGGGCGTCTGGCCTTATCTTAACTACTCGTTATGCAAATATTTTAAAAAATAATAGGTTTCATGCCCAATTTTTGGTCTCAATATAGAGTATGATTAAACTTAAGACTGTGGAATGAAATTGAAAAAAAAAAATTAAGTACAAAGAAATAAGATTTAAATATAAACTAAAATAATGAAATCATAAATTAATGGATAAAAGAATGCGACGATATTGCAATGTGGTCAATTGTGGGATGGAATTGTTTTTAGCATGGTACCTGTTTGGGTGTCACCTAGGTCGCCCACGTGGTGCAATGACAGTGGAGCATATCATACCAGCATTTTGTGGTATCAAAATAAATAAAAATATAGAAAATAAAAAAGGGTTTGACTATATTACTGATATCTATAAAAACGACATTATCAATAAGATAAGGTGATATATTACATACATCTTATAATCTCATTATTTATACATAATTCTATTTGTTTGTATTTTTATACATTTATCTTATTATTTTTTATAGTTACTCAATGAGTCACTATACATATTCAATAGTTCACATAAATAAAATAAAAAGTGGGGAACACTAAAATACCTTAGCATTTCCAAAAAGCCAAATAAAATAAAATTTGGGGGAGTTTAGCAACATAGGACTTCAGGAGGATTTCATGTAGTTGTGAGCTAAAAATTGTTAAGTGATAAGGATTAAATTTAGGATTTTAGGATGATTAAGGAGAAAAGATAAATGAGGAAGTAGTGGGGATACAACGGGTACTAGGAGGATAATTTAGGTCTTTAATTAATTGTGAGGTAACCCATTTTACCAAAAATGATGAGTAGATGATCTATTGCTGAAATAACTTTGCTGCAATTAATAAGAAAGGAGGAGCTAAAAGATGCAAATACATCAATCCAACTAGCTCACTACCACAAAAATTAAAAATAACGATGCTTCATTCCTTGACTCTTTAAAAAGAGTCCTTGTTTGATATAATATTCTTTATTTATAATGATCATTGGAAATGTCAATATTTGATATACTATTTTCCCCTTTGCCTTGGTATACAATTGATGGCACTTTAGGTAACCATCCTTTTCCTTGTAGTGGCTTCACAATTATTTTCTTATGTCGTTGATTATGATAACCTTTTTTATTTTTAATTATTTTAGAAGATGAACATGGTTTAGTCACAAGTCATCAACAGAAGAATAGTCAACTTTTGTTTCTCATCTACTTCAAATCAATGAGTCATTTCTTTTATAACATCAAATTCTTATGAAAATCTAAGGTAATTCCTTCAAACCTCTTGTCAACAATAGGATAGAGTAGGAAGTATGATTAATGCAATGGAGATGGTTTAACATATACAAGAAAGAATATTACAATTAGATTATTCATCTAGTATTTTTTTGGGAACGCTGGATATCTCTGTTCCCATATCCTAAATTGTATAGGTGCATGTAAACTATCCTAGGCCTGTAGATCCTATGCAATAGAAACAAAAATATTTTTTTTGACATTCTAGGATCTAAAGAAAAGGCATTAGAAAACTTTATCTTTGATTTAGGCATTTCCAAATCAATTCCACTCAATGAAGATGAAGAGGCCTGAGGTCTCGTACACCCAAGATCTTTCACCTGATAACTCAAACTATAATCTTGACACTCCAAAGTGTAGGCTTTGGAATGGAGGAACCTTATGCACTCTCTCTTTCTGGAGAAGAAAGACGATTGTTTCTCAAAAAGTGATGAAAACTCTAACCCCGAGGGGTATTTATACTAGGCTTAAGTGACTACAGCCCATTAAAGCTTAGGTCACTTAATTTATCCCAAAACGACTCCTAATTGATTAATTAATCACATAGGACCATCTAATTAGTCAATTAGTCTAATCTAGAGAACTTGTTTACTATCCCTTGTGCAACCTTGCATAATTAACAAATCACCCTTATGCACAAGAGTGAACCTAAAGTTAATTCAACTATCATAAATTGTGTCATCATGGTATATAAGCTAAAAACGGGGACCATTGAAACCCATAAGAGTATTAACTCCCTCATAATCCAATTTTGAAGTTGATTCAATATTCCACTAAAGAGAATCAACTGTAATCTAGTACTTTATGTAAATAACAAAGAGACATAGTTTGAGTATGTAACCTACTATCCACTACATTCAGACCCCCCATGAATTAGTGTTTATAATCTAACAAGGTAGTGCTATCACCTATCAAGATTATTACTCCAATCCTTGAGTTGTAGATCTCACTTATTATATGATCAATTGACATACTCTAACTCTAAGGAGTATATGTCAAATTTTCACTAAAGGAAATGTTATAGTTATAGTCTTCTAGATCACATGTCCTTTAGATCACCTAAGGGGACACAGTGTCTCAATCCATGAGCTATCATAGTGTTTCTATTGAAAATACTTGTTGCATTCAACTTACATCAATAGTGACCTAATCCATAGGCATATATGACTACTTTAGGGTCTCACCCATAAGTCAAAGTTTCTTGTTAACTTTGACATAGACTCAATATCCTTTTAATATTGAGAGTCCATGCAGTATAGTAACTTGGTAAATCATGACAATCAATAGCCTTATCTCATAACCCACCATAGGTCTTGTTCAGTGTGCATCATATACATTAGTGCACTTACCATGGGAAAACCATTCCGACTACCAATATAGGTCATCCCTCCAATTAAGAGGTAGTGAACTATAGTCTCAAATAGATTGCCTAAATCCATGAACTGACTATAAACAGTTCAACACTTTGTAAGCAACCCATGACTTGGATCTTCTATGTAATTCCTAATGCACCCAAGTCATATACAATGCAAGTGTTGTGAGGCATGTATGTTCAGATATTCAATTAATGCAAAAGGGATAAAAGGATACCAAGAAACATAAATAAATAAATTTATAAATGAATCTTTATTTGTTACATTATGTCATGCTTTCTAGGGCTCAATCCAATAGTATTACCCATGCCAACCTAGTTCCCTGTCTTGGTCATCCCAATATTAATGGGGAGGTAGAAGTATTATCTTAGTCAATACTAAACCCTTTATAGTATCAATGCAACTGACCAATGGGAATCAAATTAAAATAATATCTTATGTGAACTACAAGTTGAAGAATTGATAGACGAGATTATTAATGAGGCATTATTCCTATTATAGTATTGACATCACTTGATCATGAAATGGGTGATTTTTATATTAACTTTTCAAAAATCAATGCAAAACTATTTGTATATGTATTATTCCAACATCTAGCATGCCATATATAAGATATTATGCCAATAGCGTAGTATTGTTATGACATTAATAATAGAGTTAATGAGTTTTGCTTATCATTTCACTAGCTAGGATTCTAATAGCAAAGGTTACTATTCTAGCATTTAACAAGTCATCAATAAGGTATAGTCACAAAACCTTAGTATTATAGCAGTTTGATCAATGGAACAAATAACCTATTCCTTCTAATGAAGATTTGACCACTAAAATATTCTAGAATAAAAGTAGCATTATTCCAAATCAATGTTCATATAAAATCATTAAAATAATTAAATTAACATTTTGAACTTATTTAATTAAAAATTTGTTAGTCTTTATGTTAAACCTTACAAACCTGCAATATGGAGCATCAAGTGTTGGGCTCTTTAGGAAGCTCTTTTGCATTTTGACTTTTCTTGTAATAGATATGAAAGAAAATAACCAACATATACATCAACCACATTTACAATAATTATTCATAAGTTCAATGTTAGACTGAATAAGACTCACCACTTAAACACCTTATAATTGTATTGTTTTAGTCAATAATACTTAGCTACATGTGCAATTTGTTACAAGTATATCTTTATTCTTTTTTGTATAAGATACCCATATAGATTTTTTTAGAGATAAGCTAACACATATTCGTATGAATTTCTCTATTTGTTTTCTCTTCTTCCTTAAGGCTCTTATTCTTGTCTTGGTATCATAGCCACTTAATCCGATAAGAAATAATTTTATTAGAGAATGCCTCCAACTTCTCTTCCTCTACAGTGTAGGGAAACCTAGATCTCTCCATTTCCTATTCCTAAATCAAGTTAGGAATGTAAAAACATTCCTAGGAACACCAAAAGCCTATGCACAATGGAAACATGGATTTAAAAACAAACCTAGGATTTAGATGTTAAAGTTAGTATGCTTACCTTGGATTCAAATGTTCCCAAATCAAATCCTTGTGGTAAAGATGAAGATTGTTAGTGCAAGAAGTATTGTAAACCCATAATTTTTCGCCTATAGCTCTTCTTTGATCTTGACACACTTTTAATTGGGGAAGGAGAAGAGAAGGTGGTAGGAAGAGGGTGGAGACTATGACCTTTTTTCTCTTTGAAGGTGGCAGACAACTATGAAAACCTTATATAGGGTTCCCCATTAGGCTTAAGTGACTTAAGCTCACTAAGGGCTTGGGTCATTTAATCTATCCTAAAATGGGTCCCAATTAATTAATTAACATATTATAGCCTACTAATTAATCAACTAGTCCAATCTAGAGACCTTCTTCACTTACCTTTGTGTAATCTTACATAATTACCAAACTGCTATTTTGCACAAAAGTGAACCTATGGCTTATCTAACCTTTATAAATCGTGTCATCAAGGTATATGAGGTTGAGTGAGAACCATTGAAACCAATAAGATAGTATTGGCACCCTCATAATTCAATTCTGAAGTTGATTTAGCATCCAAATATAGACGATTAATTGCACTCCAATGTCTTATGTAAATAATAGTGACACATTAAGTGCTTAGGTTCATGACCTGCTATCCATTGTCTTTAGTCTCCCTATGAACTAGTGTTCGTAGTTTAATAAGGTGATAACTATCAGCTTTTCAAGACTACCTCTATTATTCTTAAGTTATAGATACCCCTATTGTGTGTTCAATTGACATGTCTTATATCTCAAGTTATAGATAGCTCTATGTCAAGTTTCACTTCAGGAACTACTATGACCATAGTTTACATGAACACCTTTCTTAGGATCACTCAAGAGGATACTCTGTCTTATTCCCATGAGATATCATGGTGCCTCTATTGAGAATACCTATTGCTATCATATTCTATCAATAGTGACTCAATCCATAGAGAATATATAATCAACTTACAATCTTACTCACAAGTCAAAGCCACTACTAACTTTAACTTAAGTTCAATATTCTCTCAAGGTTGAGAGACAACATAATAAAGCAACTTGGTGAGGTCATGACTACTTGATAACGTTAAGTCAATACCAAATTCAAATTGCTTATACTAAAGTTAATAGTGGTTTTGAATTATGAGGAAGATTGTAAGCTTATCATAGGGTAAGCTGATCATTAGTTACACATAGTTTCTCAGTCTTAAATCCAAATTTAACCTACCTTTTCAAATCACTATAAGCCTATAACCAAGCCATTGCAAGTTAGCCAAATCTTCTTGCTCCAATTCTCTTTTTCTTGAATAAACCCATTACCATCAAACTAGATTAGAACAACTATCCATTTTGGAAAAATTGGCTTCTAAATATTATAACAACAAATGACTTGAAGAATTCATTGATGGAACTTGTCCCTATACCTTTGAAATTTCGTTATTTGCAACAACTCACTCTTAAGCCATAATAAAATATGTGGCATGGATATAATTGTTTGATTATAAGATGGTTCTATACTTCATTGATAAAAGAAGTTATGTCCCATATTATATGATTCATTTTTACACTTAAGATTTGATGTGAATTAAGACATACTACTCATCTACTTCAATGGTGAGATTGACTAAATTACAAACTCAATTGCAAACTCTTAAGAGGGAAGAAATTTTTGTCATAAATTTCATCCTAAAGCTTAAAGGATTGTTCAATAGTTAGGTAGCCATTGGTGAGCTTGTTTCATTGAATGGCCATTTAATCTAGCATATCATCAAAGATTCTCTATATGCCATGTTGGTATATTGCACCTATAATCTTTAGTCCAAAGGGCATTATTTTGTAATAGTAAATGCCTTTAGAGTATGAAATGAAATAAGATCTTCGTCTCTTAGTGCCATCTGTATTTAATATGATCTATCATTGAAGGATAAAGCTCCATGGCCAAGAGTTCCATCAACCATGACCTCAATGATTGGTAAAGGAAAGTCATCTTTTCGGCAAACATTGTTTAGATTTCTAAAATATACATAAACACAAATTTGTCCATTCTTTTTCTTCTTGCTCGGAATGCTCCTTACACAAGGGATGGGAAGCCTTTTTATAAGCTTTCCAAATGGCTTCCATTATTGTTGAATTAATGGAAGTCATAAATAATATTTAATTAACATTTAACATAATAATGTGGTGGCATTTACCACTTCATTTATAACATTCATATTATTTTTAGTAGTGTTATTATTATTATATTTTCATTATTACTACTACAAACAAACTTAGAAGATAATTTCTATTTTTTTTTTTAATTCTTAAGGCTTATAAGCTTTTTATATTTAAAAAATTATTCTTTTTTTTTTCTTATGTTTTATATACTACATCAAGACTAATTATAGTATTATTATCATTATTATTAACTCCTTATTAATTTACTATTTATGATATTAGTTTTACATGAATAATATTATTATTAATATTTAGTAGAACAATAATTATTTTTATTAATATTATACCTATTTTTATGATTGATGTTAGCATTATTGATTCTATATGTATTATTATTCATATTTATATTATTATGATGTCATTATAAATCAGCCCTAGAAGATAATATTTCTTTTTCTTTTAATTTATAAAGCTAATAGATCTCAATATAAAATTCATTTATATTGAGATCTATTCACTGAGTGTATAATTCTAATGCACTGATATTATGCCTTAATATAAAAGTCAAGTTATAAGTAGGAACAAAAATGGATCACACAATATTAATATATTGAATGTATAATAACATTACGACATAACCTAATTTCTTTTTTTTCTTTTTTTTAAACAAACACTTATGTATAGTTGTTGTATACTCTATCATTTTCTTTACTACAAATTAATCTTAGAATAATATAATTTATAAGGTTTATAAGTTTTGTTACAAAAATTATTATTAGTAAGAATGCATCCAATATATAATTTTAATTCATTGAGATGATATATTAATAAAGAACTAATGTAGTAGGATAAAAGAACACTTCTAATATTATTAGACTTGTTACAAAATGTGGATACCACAATTATGTATTGAATATATAATATAAATATACTAAAACTACAATAAATTACGACATTTCAACTTTGTTCAACAATTATAAAAACAATTTTTTTAATATAATATTTTATTAATAGTTATATTGTAAAGATAAATAATTCAAAATTTTATGAAATCTATGTAATAAAAATATGATAACTTTATTTTTTAAATTACTGAAATGAAACAATAATTTGAAAAATTATTATATTATATATTATTATTATTGGGTAAATTAATTATTTTATAATATTTTTATATTTTGAAAATAATAATTAATGAAATAATAATTGTTAAATTAATAATTATGTAATTTATATCTATTAGTACTAATGTTATTCTTATTTTATGAATCAAATAGACCCTTTGTAGTTTTGCGCACCCTACATTTCCCTTGTTTTTTCTAGTTTGTTATTTCTCTCCAAGCTACCATTTCCCTTCACAAAAGTACACACAAGGCAAATAGTTGAAATGCTAAAGTGAACCGTCTCTTCGTAAAACTGAGTGAAAAATGTCCTTTATTTTTTTTATTTTTTTTAAAATGCCTTCTAAATAAGAGCATTTAGTAGTAATTTGTTCAAAGTGATTTATAAAAGTTAGGAGCACTTTCTCTCTGAAATTGAAAAATTTTTAAAACTCATCTTTTAAAAATCTAGAGAAACTCTTTTCTTATTTATATCAAAATTAACGGATTCTCTATAAAAATTAACTCATTCTTTATAAAAGTACTTCTAATATAAGCATTAGTAATAGAAGTACTATTAATTAGAAGCACTTTCACTAAATTTACTAAAATATTGAATGTAAGTTCGGTAATGCTTTTTTATACTTGTTTCTAAAAAATATTTTAAAATTAAATAATAAAATAGTTTTTTTTAGTATTTTATAAAAATAAGAGTGTTTGACAAGTTATTTTTAAAAACAATTTAAAAAAAACAAAATAATAATTTTAATGTTTTAATTTTGTAATAACATTGTAAATTTAATTTATATAATATAAATTGAATTTAATTCAAGTCTTATTTAAATTGAAAATAGTTTTATAATTATAAATAAATTAAAAAATAAATAGTTTTTTAGTAAAACATGAATTTTAATATTATAATAAAATCATAAATTATATTTTTTATAAAAAAAAAATGCTATTTTAGTATATGTTAAAAACATAAGGATATTAACATCCTCATAACTTTTTTTTTTTTTGTTAAAAATAAATAATAATTATTAATAATATTTAATTTAAAATAAATAAATAAAAAATTATAACATTTTTAACATATAAATAAGTCAAGTTTTTTATTACATACACACACTTAGCACTCAATTATAAATATAATTTCTAAAATATTTTGATTTAATTTACAATTAATTTGATCGGAGTTTTGAAATCTAATTTATTTTTAAAATTAAAAGATTCATTAATGAATATAAATTATTAATTATATCTTACTTAATTTATAATTTATTTACCTATTGAGAAAACTAAAAAATATAGTGGTGCGTATAAATAAATAATAAAGCCATGACTTATAATAAAATAATTTTGATCTATTATTTTATTTAATAATTAGCTATCTTTTTGAGTTTACGATTATTTTAAAATTTTGTTAAACTCATTAATAAATTTGATACAAAGTGTCACTTCATTTGAAGTTCATTCTTCTAATGAGAAAATTTATAAAAATATAATTATTTATGGAAAAGAAATAATTAGAGAATCATTATAAACCAAATTTCATCTATACATTTTTTGTAATACATTTATTATTTGGACTTCAAATTATTTTAAAAATTTATTATATTGGTTAATGAATCTAACCCATTGAGTCTTATTTATTTATAGATCATTTTCAAAATAAAAAAAAAATAATTCTATGTAAAAGAGAAATATATTAGGCAAATTTTTGTTCATAAATTTTTAGTATTAATCATATCATTATTTAAATTTTATGTTATTTTTAAAAATTAGTAGACTTATTAATGAATTCAACATATTAAGTTTTGTTTAATTTGGAGTTCAATTATTTAGTGAAAAAAATAGAAAAAAATTATTATATGTAGAAGAGAAACAATAAACTCGTTCTACACTAATTTTTGTCCATAAATTCCTAATATTGATTGGATTACTATTTGAGTTTTAAGTTATTTCTAAAATTACTAGAGTTGTTAACAAATCAAATACATTAAGTCTTGCTTGATTTGGAGTTTATTTGCCTAGTGACTATATATATATATATTTAAATATGATATATGTAAAGAAAAAAAACTAACCAAGTTGTTTAAAATAAATTTTAATCTATGATTTTATAATATTATTGAGTGCTATGACCTTTTTAGTATTAATTAATTGGGTTTTGAGTTTTAATTATGTTTTAAAATTAATAAACTTTATGTATAAAGTATAATTTGATTTGGAATTTATTTTTTTTAATGAATAATTTTAGATAAGTTAAAAGAAATTAAGAAAAAAAGCAATTTAAAGAAAAATCATATTTGAAGATTTTCTGGATCGGTATTAGATTGTAGATAGAGAAACATAATGATATTCAAATTTGTTTGATTTTATGATTTTTAAAACCATTTTTAGAAGATTGATGAGAACAATTTCTATTTATTCTCTAAAAATTGTTTTTTATTTAATTTTGTTTTTAAAAATGGAAATAGAGAACAAAGGTAAAACAATATGAATTTTTAAAAACTGTTTTATATTTTTAAAACCAAAAATAGTTTTTAATTCTTATGCAAATAGGTCTAACATTTTGAGAACTCCAGTAATTTCAAGTGTCTAAGAAAAAAAAGTAAAAATACAAATATATATATATAATTTTGTTTGAATTTTGAAAAGTACATAAACTAAAAAAAAAAAACATCATATATATTTCAATAAGTCTTAAAAACTGCAATACAAAACATATTTGAAATATGATATAATGCAAGAAGGCATTTCAAAATAAATTTAAATTAAGTTTAAACATTGGTCTAAAGTTCTCAATTTTTACAATGCCCAAACATCATTGGTGATGTCTTCTTAATTATGTTTGAAGTCTTTGGACTGATTGATTATAACTTTTGGTGTTCGGTTACATCTTGGACGTCTTTGTTAGGATGCACATGACCTTAATCAACTTTAGATAATATGTGAAGTGGTTGACAATATATTTTTATAAATCTACACCACACATTGTTCAAATATTTTGGGGAAAAAAAAAATTACAATCAGCTTGGATTGAAAGTCTAATTACGGAGACCTTTTATTTTAACTTATGGTGGGATATGTTTTTATATTTATGTGCTGTAACAATGTAAGTTTCAATGTAAATATGTTAATACAAGAATACAAAGATAAAATAAAACACACAAAAGTTTAATGTGATTTGCTTAACCATACCTATATATAAGGATAAGAAAGATCATTTCACTACACATGGGAACTTTGTATTACTTCGTTCTTTGATCTTGGATCATATAGAGTGCTTTCATTCTATCCTAGGCTTCTCTAAATTTATCGCTATGGAAACATATAACATTAAAAACCAATATTGGACATAGATTTAGAGATAGAAACTTAAACCTGCAATCTAGAAGTAATTAGATTATTTCCAAGCCGATGAAAAAGCTAAATCCATAGTAGTCATCATAGAGTTTGTCTACCCAAAGGCCTTCCACCTAATCTTTCTCTCCATGGATCCTGACATAAGAGAAAGGCAGGTTTTTCTCTCTATATGAGGATAGCTAGGGTTCCTCTCTCTGGAATTTCATAAAACTAAGCCATAAGAATCAATCCCCAACCTCTAAAAGGAGTTTATATAGGCTTCCCTATGAGCTTAAAATACTTGAGCCCAAATTTGGCTTGGGTTACATAATCCAACCCACTTAGGTTCTAATTAATTAATTAGCCCTAATGGGTTCTAATGAATTAATTAGTTAGTCTATTCCAAAAAGTTAATTCATAAGATCTAGTGTAACCTTTTATTTTTACTAAAATAGCCTTATTCACACTTATGAATTACATCCCTAAAATACTCTCAAAACATGTGCTACCATAAACTTGGAGCTTAAGTGGGAACATTAAGACTCACAGGAAAATACTAACTCCCCTGTAATCCAATTCCGAAGTTGACTCAACACTCCATTAAAGAGAGTCAACTGCACTCTAATATTCTATGAAATTACAACAAGACGAAACTTGGGTCTATGACTTACTATTTATTGCATGCAAACTCTCCATGAACTAGTGTCTATGATTTAATAGGTAGTGCTATCAACCCATCAAGATAATCTTTCTAATCATTGAGTTACAAACACTACTACAAAAAACAAATTTAAGGACGGCTTTATTCCTTGGCACTTTTAAAAAGTGTCAAGATTCAAGGAAAGAAGGGTTAATCTTGGCGCTTATTGGATATGGGTTAATATTAACGCTTTAAAAAGGACTCAATGGCGCTTCTTTTCCTTGGCGCTTTTTAAAGTGTCATAGAATAATTTCAGCTTTTGGGCAACCTTGGCACTTCTTAGAAGCGACATGTTCTTACTTCCCATATATAACCCTCATTTCCCATTCTCTTAACATCAAAACCCTTACAACCCGAAAAACCTAAAAATGCTTCAAGTTCGCACCTATATTGGTAAGTTAGCAGCAACTTGAAGCTTTTTTCCTCTTTTCCGGCCACCTTCAGCGACCTCACCCCAAAGGTAAAAACCGCATACCTTGAAAACTTTGGAGACCACACCTACCAATTGCGCTATTAACCTTCATAAGTGACATCCACCACCGAAAAAATCCAGATTAACTACCACCTGTGAAGCTGGAAATCATTCAAATCCTGCGTTTTTGAATGGTTAATATTTTTATGGTGGGTTTCTGTTTTTTTATAATTTCTTTAGGGCTACAACTCTTGTAATTTTTGTGGTGGTATGTTTCACTATTGGTTAGGGTTTTTGTGTTAGTATGTTTCAAATAATAATTATTTAACAATTTTCACTCAAACAACATCAAATTAGAGATGGATATGTCACGAAACTTGGTTGTTTATTGGTACTTTAGCATGTACATGAGTTGGGTTTGACCTAAACACTACAGAGGATGATGCATCTCTATGAGAAGTTCTTAGTTTGGGCAACTTATTAACTTTGATGCGCTAAGCTTTATTAGGTTTGTTTGTGGAGTTTGGTTTGGTGTGGATGACACCACATTCCATATTTGATATGTTGGTTGCCTCTAGTTCGACTCTATTGCAGGGGAAAGAAAAGTGTTTTGTTTGTTTAATTCTGAAATTTTTAATTGTATATGATTTAAATTTTTAATAAATTAAAATATATGAGCAGTCAATCTAGTTTATTTCATCAGCTAGTGATAGACAGCTATGGGTCTTGATTAGGGGAAGAAAATGGGAAAAATGGAGTTTTAGCCTAGTTATGGTATACGAGTCTCTTTCATCATATATAACAACTGGTCATTCTCTACTTATTAGCTCACTTGAATTCTCTCATTTGGCTTGGGATCACTGGTTCATGTTGAGGATCTTGAAAAGTGACAAATTGATTTTGAAAGGAAAATGTTCTTGGTGAAGGTGAATATGGGTTTATTTACTCAATGGACCTCTAATGGCAGTTAAAAAGACCATTACCAATCTGTGAGTTTGAACATGGCTCTATCGTATTTACAACTTTGTTATGGTTATTTATTTATTCCTCTTTGTTATGGTTTCTTATTTATTCCTCTAGTGATATCATCTAGAGTTTAACTTTCTAAACTTATTTTCTCTAGGGATTGTAGAGATAGAATTTACAGTTGAAGTTGATGCTATGTGCACCATAATAAGTGGGTTAGACTTCTTGTATACTACATTGAAGGGAACCATAGTTACGTACTCTTTTTCTTCTAAATATCTAGTTAAATAGTTTGTTTGCTTGTTTTCCATGTTTGGCTTAAATATTTGACAAGTTGCATCATCACCTAAATTTTAGGATCTAGGTTACTGATATGAGACAAAAAAAAAAAAAAAAAAACCTTTGGTGATTACCAAGGTTTATAATTTCAACTTGGCCAAGTTGTTGGCTACTAGGAAAAGTCATGACAACTTAACTTTTAGGAATTAGGAATCCTGTAGGAAAATTAAAGTTGTTTTGCATTCCTATGCCTTTGAACAAGTCAAAAGGAAAAATAAATAAATAAATAAAAAAGTTAGAATGAAAATAGCATTTTAAAATAAGAATATATCAAACTAGAAATGTTAAGTTATTAAATGGAAGAAAGAACGAAAGATTACAAATGCAATCTTAGAATTGATTAATTTTATTGTTTATACTATTTCTAAAATAATAGTAAGAAAAAAAAATTATAATATGGTATTTTCCATATAAAAGGAGATTAAGATATCGTTTAGGCACATTGCATCGTTTTGTTTATTTCTATACTTTCCTTTTAATATGAATAATTTGAGATAAAATAATAGATAAATAATTATATCAATAATTATATCATGAAGTGAATTTGTTTCTTTAAGATAAATGATAACTTAAGATATCTTCTAACCTTTGGTTCCAATAAAAAAACACTTAAAAAGAAAAAAATGATAAAGAAATAATTTTCTCAAATTTGATTCACCTTAAAAAATGTGAAATAAAATCAAACATAATTTTAATAAATTACAACCTCATATATTTTAAATTATTTAATCTTTATATAAAATAAAATTAATGTAAATAAAATGTCAATAAGTTTGTAAAAATAATTTTAAATTTTATAACTATTTATATTTTTCTTTCTCTTTTTCCTTTCTTCTAATTTTTTTTTTCCTTAAATTTTTCCAAGAATCAAATATAAGATAAAAGATTTTTCAAGGGAAATAATTTTCCAAGAGTTTTCTGAACTAAATACTTCTATGTTTAGGGCTAATATTATGAATTCACTGTACAACTATATTTGTATTTATTAATTCATTTATTCTTATATGTCACTTGAATGATGCTATACTAGAAGTATTGGTGACTTGATTAGAAACTGGGGCTATATTGTTTTCTAAATTTTAAACTATTTAGTTAATAATCAAATTTAGAAATGATTAACCTATACTAGAATAAAACAAAGGAAGTGTTGAATGATATTGATTGACAAGAGACTATTTTGAAATGTTCTTAAGAGCTATGATTAAAATATGGGAATGGATTTTTGATCATTGTGAATATATCAAACATTAATTGCATATATGGAAGGATGAAGTATACTTTTTTTTTTTTCCCTTTTGCTTTCCTTTTTGTTGACTATAATTAAAGATAATTCATTCGTTTTTTCACGTTAAGATTGTTCAACTAATTTGATTAAAGTTAGTACTATTAAAGTTTGTTTGTAGGCTTAACAAGTCCAAGATTCATACGGAAATAATGATATATATGTTAGCTTATATAGTTAACAAATCTCTTTTCTTAAATATCAATTTGCAATTATGGGATAGTTAATATTAAAAGTATAACAATTGATTATTTTACTGATTTTAGAAGTTGAATGTTTGTGTTTAATTAAGTCTACTTAATTCCCATTTTGATATCTATAATCCATGTTTACAATTGGGGAGATTTGCTCCATATTGAGTTAAGGCAAAGTTTTCATGATTCATGGGTTTTTTAATAAACACACACATCACTTCAAGATTCAAATTGGGTTATTGGCCAATAATTATTGGGTGTTTATAGGAAGTAAAATGATATCACTTTAAGATTCAATTTGGGTTCTTTAGGCTGATATTTATTAGGGTTTCTGTAGGTAATAATATGATATAGGATGTAAGAAGTAGAAATTAATATGTTAATTAAGTAGCAATAGCATGCAAAAAAAGTTTTTTATTTTTCTTATTCTTTTTTCTATGTTCAGCCTTGGTATTTTATTATTTTTCTTTGATCCTCTTATCAATTATTATTCCTTAGATTTTTTGTTTGACCTTTATATATTTGTTCCACGAGAATATGACATGCTGAATATGTTTGATTTTGATAAGTTGAAGACAAAAATTTGATTTTATCAAGCATTTTGTTAATAAAATGGACAACTTCTTTTCTTCATAGTTACATTGTTTGATATGATTTACTATTGAAGTAAAATAATTTTTTATTTTCATTAACTTTTAATAATTATTGTGTTTAAATCATGCCTGGAAGGAATAATTATGTTATATTCTTGTATTTGCTAAATTTTTAGTATTTATTAGTTCTTTGTTTTGTTGCTAATAAAATAGAGGATAAGTGATGAAGTGATTACATTGTTAGGCATACTGGAAATTGCAATCCACAATACATGAGGTGCACCATCAATCAGGTAATAATCAATTGTTTAAAATGCTCGAATATACTACTATGATTTGTTTGCTTAAAATCATAAAGACCATTGATATTATTATCAATTTCTTATGTTGCTTCAACAAATCCCATGCACTACTGACCTTTTGACTACATCAGGAATGCAATTAGCCTTGTTGGTCCAACCTTTAGCCCTTCCTCATCCATCTGAGGAGCACATCCAAGTAATGTATTGATTGCTTTATTTTCCTATCTTTCGTTAAGGTTTTGGTGAACGATTTTGCTTTCACTTTCATGTTTGTATATGTTAGGTTTATTTATTCTTATGCCTTTCTCTAAAAATGGGTTTTTCTTGTTCACTGGTTAATGAAGCATGATTTGGAATTTGAAAAGCTTATAAGTGGACTATTACCCTTTTCCTTAGAGATTAGGGAAAAGGAAGAAAGTAATAGTTTTTTTATTGAGAGGGTGTTTTGATATGTCTAGAAGTAAGAATGGAGAAGAAATAAATCTTCCCTTTTCCAAGGGGCTTCTTTGTTTGAGGGTTTAGTGAATTGATAAAGGTATGTTTCACAATCTAGGAGGGTGTTACTTCAATTTACTTTTAAGTTCCATGTGGAGGGGAATAAATAACAATTTTGAAGGAGAGTAGTTGTTTTATGGGATAATTGGGTTTTAGAGGTTATTGAGATGGAGGTGTGTGCTTTTTCCATTTCTTGCCAATTCATGAGCTATGAGGATAATTTTGTATTAATTTTTACTAAGGTGTATGAGCCTTTTCTTAGGGAACAAAGAGAGGACTTTTGGGAAGAATTGACTGACATTAGAGGGTTTTGGACTGTTATTAAATAGTAAAAACATTTTAGTTGTCAAAATGTGAAAATAATCATAATCTTTTAAAAATATGACATATGAGCTTTTGTTAAAAAATATTCATCATTAGAAGATGTTTGACTACTATTATGTTATAGATATTTTTCTCCATATTTTTTTTTATGCAGGCCAATTTATTTTTTATTAAGTTGTAGAATTTATATAGTTGTTGTTAGCTTTGATAGTAATAAATAAGATGAATGATAAGTATGATACAATTGGCCTCCATTTGGGATGCAATGTTGCATTAATGCTTATCAAATGGTAGGAAATGTTAATCCTTTTAACTTAACAAAAAACTTAGTTGATAAAGTATCATGGTGTGAACCCTATTTATTTCATGTTACACCATATTCCCAAACCTTCCTTTGTTGATGTTGCGCATTCGATGAGGTCTATTATTACTAGGCGATGCCTAATTGAATATTTTAATGGACTATTGATGTTGATGTTCTCTTGTCCCAAACTTAGTTGGTTTATTTTTCTATTTTCTTTTGGGTTATACTAAAGATTTAATGGATTATTGATGTTGATATTTTCTTGTCCTATATTTGATTAATCTCTTGCTTTGTGTTATAACCATTGATAGTAATTTTTTTGTAATTATTCTTAGGGTCACATATGTCGATTGGTATACACATTTGTTTTCCTCTTATATTGTCATTATCATTTCTTTCTTTCTATTTCTAAAAGTGTTCACTTATATATCTTTTTTTGAAATTGTAATTGATTTTAGTTTTTTGTGCATGTAGGTCATCTTTTTGGGAAATTAACCTTATAGTTGGATAAACTACCATGAAGCATTATGTTGAAGACCAAGGCATAATTGGGTTGCATGTAAAGAAAAAATGGACCATTTTAAGGAACTAAACATTAAAGTTGTGACTTTTATTTTTTTTGGTTATTTTAATATCTTTTAGTTTTTTTGTGTTTCTTATACAAGTTCTCTATCTATGATTAAATATTGCAATTTGGAAATGTATTACCAAGTGAAAAATTAGGTGCAACAACTAATTTCATTGGTACATAATTTTTTATTTTTATGTGTATGCATTATTTCAATAGCAAGTGAAAAAATTATTAAATCAAAACTAAAATTAAATAATTATCTTCCTTGATGCTTTTACTAAGTGTCAAGGAATGAGAGCAATTCTCTTCAATGGCGCTTTCTAGAAGTGTCATTATCATTCGATATTTGAAACCACTAAACAATGGCACTTATAGAAAGTGTCAAGGTTTCTTCAACTCAACAATGATGCTTATAGAAGTGTCAATGTAATTTGATATAACTAACAATGACACTTTTTTAAGCGTCAAGGTTCTTTTCAATGACGCTTTCTAGAAGGGTCATTGTAGGCAAATACTTATTATGACAGGCTAGTAGATGACGCTTTGGGGAAGCGCCATTGAATGTATTTCTTGACACTTAAAAAGTGTCATGGTTAACCTTTTTTCTTATAGTGAAATCCTCCTATTATGTTATCAAGTGACATACTCTTAACTCCAAGTAACACATGTTAAATTCTACTAAAGGAATTATTGTGGCTACAAATTTTATGATCACATGTCCTTAAGATCACTGAAGGGGACACATTGTCTTAATACCCTGAGATATCATGATGCCTTTATTGAAAATAATTGTTGCCACCAACCTCCATCAATAGTGACTCAATCTATAGAGATATATGACCACTTTAGGTTGGTCAAAGCCTCCTATTGATTTTGACACAAGTTCAATATCCTCTCCAGGTTGAGAGTCTATGCAATATAATAGCTTGGTGAATCATGAAAACCTAATAACCTTATGTTATGATTCATTTTTAGTCCTGTCCAATGTGTAACTATACATACTAGTGCACCCATCATGGAAAACTCATCCCAAATGCTAAGAGAATTTGTCCCTCCAATTAGGAGATAGTGCGCTAAGTCTTTACTAGATTGCCCAAATCCATGAACTGATTATGAACAATTTATTATCTTGCAAGGAACCTATGACTTGTATCTTCTGTACAAATCCTAATGTACTCAAGTCATGTACAATGCAAATAATATGAGTCTGAATGCTCAAAATAATGTCAATGCATAAAAGGGATAGTAGGAGGATGGTGAAGTCTAACTTTGTTACATTATGTCTTGCTTTGAGAAGCTCAATCCCAACAGTTAACTTAAAGGATTGGGATGGAGTTACAAATGATTTGAAAAGCACCCTTTTGAGTGTGTATTTTGCAGGAATATTTAGATTACTCCAATCATGGCCCTTGATCTCTAGGGTTCATGCAAAACTATCTTAGGCTCATATAGATTTACACAACGAAACCATGAGACATATTAAAATAATAGATATATAGAATAGATGTTATATCTATGATTTGGATGCTCCTAGATCGATTCCAATTGATGAAAAATTGACACAAATCTTGAAGACCAATAGCTCTTCTACTTGATGACTCTCTTTTTTGGATCTTGGTATATGAGGGGCTAGAATTCTCTCTGATGAGGATGGAGGATAAGGTTTCTCTCTTTGGAAGACTAACTAGCAAGAGTTTCCAGTCTCAACCCCTAGGGGAGTTTATATAGGCTTCCCTATGGGCTTAAGTGACTTGAGTTCGTCTTAGGCTTGGGTCACTTAATCCAACTAATTAGGTTTTAATTAATTAAATAGCCCAAATAAAAAAGATCATTCATAAACTTTGACGTAACCTTACGTATTTACCAAAATACTATTATGCACACATACGAATAAAAAACCTAAGTGTCCCTCAATAAATGTACTGCAAGGAATATGAGCTCGAACCATAGAAAAAGAATGGCTCTCCAAGAATCTAATTTTGAAGTTGACTTAATTATACTTTCCTATGATATTAGAATGGGATACTAAAACTTAAGTCTGCAACCTACTATCCATTATATAAGGGCTCCCCACAAAGTGGTGTTCGTGATGTAACAAGGTAGATGTTATCAATCTCTCAAAATTATCATTACCATCCTTGAGTCTCAAATCCTCTTATTATGTGATCTACTGATATACTCTAGCTCTATAAGAGTATATGTCAAATTCCACTCAATGAATTACTATGACCATCAATTTCCTAATCACATGTCCTTGGCAAGGGGACGTTGTTTCAAACCCATGAGATATCATGGTGCCTATCTTAAGAATGCTTGTTGCAACCAATCTTGATCAATAGTGATCCAATCTATAAGGAATAAGCAAAAACAACATAAAGAATGATTGTTTCATAAACATCCAAAGTGATAAATTATATTGAATGAGAACAAATTATAACATGTTAAATGAGATAGACATGTTGGTAAATGAATTAAACCTATCACTTGTTAAATCTGCCAGAAATTTTGAGGCTTTAATGCAAATGAAGGGCATATCTCATCAATTTTTTCTAAGCTAATGAGTCAATTAGATGTCTCATTATCACATCTTTCATATTATCTCAACATGCCATTTCATGTAAGAAGCTATCCTTGATGACATAAATAGCCTTTGAAGCTTAGGTTTTAAAGGAAAGTATTACGAGACCTTACTAGAAATATGTTTTCTTTCTTTTTTTTTGTGATGATTTGTTGGTTTCATCAAAAGAACAACCCTTACCTGATTTTCATCTAGTTTCACCACATACAATGCATTCATTAGCATATGCATGCTCCTTTGAGTACAACAAGTAATTAGAAGGGCATGCATGTGTCTTCTTATAATGAAGTCCAAGTTCATGAAGTCTTTTTTTAGTTTCATAGTAAGTACTTGACAATTTCTCACTTTTAGGAAGTGTCTTCTTCAATAATTTAAGTAACATTGTGAATTTATTACTCCATCCATTAAGACATTTTATATGAAATAGTCTTATAATAAAAGCTAACTTTGTGAATTTTTTACATTTGGGATGCAATTCTTACTCAATTTCTCTCAACAATTTATAAATTTTGTTTGCATCTTTGATCATATCTTCAAGCTTATGTTAAACATGTGAACTACTTCCACAATCTACTGAATTATCAATATTTGACACTCCAAATGCATCATGTAACATTCCTTGTATATCATCATCCATGTGAGACTCATCACTGAAATTTTCTAATTCATCAAACTCATATTCCTCCTACATTAACCAATACACATAATTTCTAGTTATCTCATTATCTAATAAATGGTTATGCATTGTTCCTCGATTTTGTATAAGATAGTTATTGCAACGAACATAGGGACATGGGAGCTATCTCTACCTAATGCATTACTGAAGGCAAACTCTAGGAATTGTAAAACTCCATTATCATATTAACTACTTATCCTTAGTTTTTTCATCTAACTCTTTTCTATTGGTGTTTCTTGTAGTTCTCTATTGAGAATGCCCTTCTACGATACAAGAAGGAATGCAAATGTTAACCTATAATGCATTTGTTATAATTCTTACTATAAATTAGGTGGTGGTTTTTTCTCCATTTAAGAATACATAATCTCTAAGAGTTAATTGCCAAGGTGCTTGATACTCCATTTTGAGAAAATTTTGATAGTATTTCCACATTGTTCTCGAAGTACACAATTTGGCTAAGGCACAAACACATAGTATGTCCCTTATCCAAATATGCTCCCAAAGACTGAGAGGAATGACCGTTAAAATATCTTAATATGGAAAAAGCACTTGAAATTGAGTTAATAAATACTATGTATTCTTAAATTGTCCAAATGGATAATTCAAACATCATTTGCAAACAAATCATCAATCACATGGTAAATATATACATTGTCAACTTGCATTTAGCTCAATAAGAAAGCCATTTCTACAATTCATTTATCATGCAATGATGCTTGAACCAGAAAAGGATTCAATATTCTCCAACTACTTATTGCATTAAGTAATATGTTTTTAACTATCCAACACATCACTAAAGCTAGAAAGCTTGTAATAAGACAACTAGAATAAGACAAAGTCATTTACAATAAAACTAGGTTAATTAGAAAAGGACAAATGCTACTGATCAGCTTTAACATTGACTAGTACATAACTAATCAAACAAATAAAAAACAAATATTTATATCACAAAGAAACTAAAGAAACCCTTCTTATAAGTTAGTGGTTTAAATTCACATAATATTCGCATAACAACAAAGTCTTTATAACCTAACATTTAGCACGAGATTTGAAACTTCTTACATGATAAATTGAGTATTTTCAATAAAAATGAAGGATACCTTTATACTAAAAAGACCATAGAGATAAAAATAAGATTATTTATTATATTTTTAACCAATATAATTGGATCTCCATATGACATGCCACTATAATAAAGTACTAAACTACCTTTGAAAGTCACATCTTTTAAGTTCTTTACTTTTTACACCAAATAGTGAATGTGGGATAGGTAGCATACTAGTTTTCTAAGTCCACAATCGTAACCATTTTTAGTAAAAATACAAGACCAATCACTTGAAGATAATGAAGCTTCAAAATTTAGAAGCTCAATTTCTCTTAAAATTGAAAACCAAGAAGCCTACTCTTTTTTAACAACCCAAAATCATTGATATGGTTTTTTTAAAGCGCTACCTCCCTAATTTTAGGTCTCTTCTCAAGCACTGATCCCTCTCTATATCCTTTTCTTTTCTTTATTAATTGATTAATTGATTTTTTACTAAAAATCAATGGTTTAAATCAACAGGATATTATAGAGAACAGAAGAGGAGATTTTCATCGAAGAAAGTAGCACACACAACAATGGTTTAAATCAACAGGATATTATAGAGAACCGATTGGCATAACTCTTGTGTCAATTGGAATAACAGTATATAGAACATCGGTAGTAGTTGGAGAGTAGTTTAGTTCGACAAGACCATTTGGTTCATCAACTCCATCAAACCATGGGCAACCAAGGACGTCCAATGCGAAATTATTCGAATTCGGAAGAGAATACCGCTGGTTACTCTCAGGAAGCAATATCACCATGATTAACTTCAAAAGGGGAGGTTTTACACCGACCTCGTGAACTCGGAGAGTTTGAACAAAAATACAAAGAGCTGGCAGTAGAGGTCCATCAACTGAAGTTGTAGGTAAATCTGGGGACAGGAACCATAAGAGAATGGAAAGGTATGATGCACTCCTTGCTATCCTCACAATTACTCCAAGAAGAATTACTGTCACACTATGTAACGCCAAAATTCAACCTCTACAACAGAATGAGAGACTCGATGAAACATATTTACTAGTTTCGTCAACTGATGGCGTTGATTGATGATTGTGAAAGTCTGTTTTGTCGAGTTTTTCCAACAAGTTTAGGGGGTTGTACTTTGAACTAGTTTCATTAACTTCCTCTGCACTCGATCCATAGCTTTGCCTAGTTATTTGATCAATTTTGTTAAAGTATATTATGTTATGGGCTCTAGGCCCAGTTAGGTTACTTGTATAGTACTTGTACTACACACTTGTACCGCACAGTACTTGTACCGCACACTTGTACCGCACCTTTGTACTGCACCCTTGTACTGCACACATATGCCTCCTATATAAAGGCACTGATGTATACTCTTTAAATCACAGAATAGAATACAATTATTCTATATTTCTAACATGGTATCAAAGCCACTGCTCTGACCTTTTTCTTAGCAGTCTTGTCTTCATTAGTGTGACTTCCTTCTTTCACTAAACACTTCCGCCATCATAACTGCCGCTGTAACCTCTTGCCGTTGAACCTCCGACGTCATCCAGTCGTTGTCCTTGGGTTCCAGACCTGCAGTCGCCGTCGTTAAGAAGTTCCACACTGCACAGACCACTGCCTTTTGCATTACCGCTGCAAATATTGCTCCGATTTCATTTTTGAAGGTACCACTGAGATCTCCTGCGCTGATCTACACATTCGTGGATATCTCGCCGCCATCGGAGACTTCACACACCTCTATGCGCCTACACGCGCCTCCACGCAATGCCACGTCAGCCCTAGCTGCGTCAGCATCCACTGATCTGCTGACGTCATCTCCACGTCATCTTCAGTCGTTGACCGTTGACTGTCCGTTGAACGTTGACCATCCGTTGACCTTTGACCGTTGACTTTCACTGTTGACCGTTGACTTTCCGGTTGGCTTTTTCCCGGCCAGGTTCTCCTTACCCAGTTTTTCGTGTAGATTTCATTTATGCAGTCGGTTTTTGCATATTGTGTCCCTAAATGGATAAGAAGGATGTTTTTCTTCCTCGCCCCATCCATACTGTATTGGAGGGGACTAAAAATTACTTATCCTGGTCTCAAGCTATGCGTAGTTTTCTTAAGAGCCGCATGCTCTGGCATTATTGTACTGGTGCAATGACTATTCCTGTCAAGGGAGCAAGTGAAGAAGATGCTGCCTTTCTTAGTCGCATGATTGAATGGGATAGTCATAACCACATGATCCTCACATGGATCCGGAACACTTCCATTCCCTCTATTTCCAATCTATTGGGCAGCTTTGACGATGCAAAATCTGCATGGGATATGTTGACCAAAAGGTACTCCACTACTCATGGATCCATGAAATATCAGTTAGTGGTTGAATTGCATCAACTCAGGCAAGAACCGGGGCAATCCATCAATGACTATTATGATCAGCTTCGCTTCATTTGAGACCAAATTGACCTTTCTGATCCAACTTGGGCATGCTCAAAAAATGCTCAATAATATGCTTCCATCAGAGATGAATTTCGCCTCTATGAATTCTTGATGTCACTTCACAATGACTTTGAGCCCATTCGTGGTCAGCTGCTAAATCACAGTCCTACTCCCTCTCTTGATACTGCTGTGAATGAGTTGGTTAGAGAAGAAGCTCGTCTTGCAACCCTTCAAGCCCAAAATAAGCTCAATATTTTGGCTATTACTCCATCTACTCCACTCATAGAGCAACCTAAGCAATTGGGTGATTTTTCTGGCTCTAGCAATCATTGCAAGCAAACCAACAAGAAGTTCTGCAACTATTGCAAGCGTCCTGGCCACACCATTGAGACTTGTTACCGTCGTAACAAATCTACTGTTGCTGTTGCTAATACTGAACCTACTCCGCCAACAGTTTCCACGTCCCAGTCTTCTGGATCTACTATCAACCTCTCCTCCACTGAACTACAGGAGATCATATCTCAGGCTGTTCGTATGGCTGGTAATGCATCTCTTTCCACTGCCTTATCTGCTCTACCTGGTAAGTCTCAAACTTGGCTCTTTGATTCTGCCTGCTGCAATCACATGACACCTCACTCATCCCTGTTCTCCAAACTTGACCCTGCACCACATCCTCTAAATATTCATATAGCCGATGGTTCCACCATGCATGGAAATAGTCTAGGTTTTGTTTCAACCTCTACTCTTTCTGTTCCTAGAGTCTTCCACGTACTTGCCCTATCCTATAATTTGTGCTCTGTGGGACAATTAGCTGAACTAGGTTATCGCCTTATTTTTTACTATTCTGGGTGTATTGTGCAGGATCCGAGGACGGGGCAGGAGCTTGGGACCGGTCCTAGAGTTGGGCGTATGTTTCCCGTGAACAATCTTCATCTTCCACCTGTTGCTCCTGTTTCTGTTGCTGCTGCAACAGCTGCAGTTTCTTCCTTATCTTCTCTTGCACTTTGGCATTCTCGTCTTGGTCATGCACCATCTTCTCGGGTACAACAGTTAGTGTCTAGAGGTCTGTTGGGTTCTGTGTCTAAAGACAATTTTGATTGCACTTCATGTCAGTTAGGAAAACAGCCAGCTTTGCCTTTTAATAACAGTGAATCCATTTCTAAAAGTATTTTTGAGTTAATTCATTCTGATGTTTGGGGACCTTCTCCTGTTGCTAGTATTGGTGGATCTCGATATTTTGTTGTTTTTATTGATGATTATTCTCGTTATAGTTGGATTTTTCCTATGAAATCTCGTTCCGAAATTTTATCAATATATAGCAACTTTGCAAAAATGATTGAAACTCAATTCTCCAAACGTATCAAAACCTTTCGATCTGATAATGCTCTTGAATACACTCAACATGCATTTCAAGCTTTGTTACATTCCTATGGCACTATACATCATCTAACTTGTCCAGGTACCTCTCAGCAAAATGGTCGAGCCGAAAGAAAACTTCGTCATATTCTTGACACTATTCGTGCTCTACTTCTTTCTACCAAAATTCCTGCCCCATTTTGGGGTGAAGCTAGTCTTCATGCTGTTCATGCAATTAACCGCATTCCAAGTGCTGTCATCCATAATCAGACTCCGTATGAGCGTCTCTTTGGGTCACCCCCTAACTATCATCACCTTCGCTCCTTTGGATCCGCTTGTTTTGTCCTTCTTCAGCCTCATGAGCACAACAAACTTGAGCCTCGATCTAGACTCTGTTGTTTCCTTGGTTATGGAGAAACTTAAAAGGGGTATAGGTGTTATGATCCTGTCTCTCATCGTCTTCGCGTTTCTCGTAATGTTGTCTTTTGGGAACATCGATTGTTTGTTGAACTCTCTCACTTTCGTTCTTCCTTGACTAACTCCTCTGTTTTAGAAATCTTTCCCGATGAGTCTCTTGTTCCTTCTACAAATACTTTTGATCCTCATTTAGACTTCTCTCTAGATATCTTTGATGCTTCTCCTAAACAGGTTGCAGATGAACAGATTAATCACGAGCTACCCCACTTTGAGCCTGGGTCCCCTGCTCCTACTCTGCCTGAAGATCCTCCACAAGACATTCCACCTCGCCACTCAACCCGGGTAAGATCCATTCCTCCACACCTCCTTGACTATCATTGTTACACTGCCCTTGCTACACTTCACGAGCCTCAAACCTATCGTGAGGCCTCTACTGACCCTTTATGGCAGATTGCAATGAAAGAGGAACTTGATGCATTAACTAAAAACCATACTTGGGACCTGGTTACTCTCCCTCCTGGACAGTCTGTGGTTGGTTGTAAGTGGATCTATAAGATCAAGACTCACTCTGATGGATCCGTTGAGCGCTATAAGGCTCGTCTTGTTGCCAAAGGTTTTACACAAGAGTATGGGATTGATTATGAAGAGACGTTTGCTCCAGTTGCTCGTATCTCATCTGTTCGTGCTCTCTTAGCTGTTGCTGCTGCTCGTAAATGGGATCTTTTTCAGATGGATGTTAAAAATGCCTTCCTTAATGGGGATCTGAGTGAAGAAGTCTATATGCAACCTCCTCCTGGTCTCTTTGTTGAATCAAACAAGGTTTGTCATCTTCGACGTGCACTTTATGGTCTCAAACAAGCCCCAAGTGCTTGGTTTGCCAAGTTCAGCTCCACTATTTTTCGCTTGGGTTACACCGCCAGTCCATATGATTCTGCCTTATTTCTTCGTCGTACTGATAAAGGCACTATTTTGCTTCTTCTCTATGTGGATGATATGATCATAACTGGTGATGACCTTAGTGGCATTCAAGAACTCAAAGATTTTCTCAGTCAGCAGTTTGAGATGAAAGATCTTGGACATCTCAGCTATTTCTTGGGTCTTGAAATTACTCATTCCACAGATGGTCTTTATATTACTCAAGCCAAGTATGCTTCTGACCTGTTGTCTCAAGCTGGACTCACTGACAGCAAAATTGTTGACACTCCAGTTGAACTTAATGCGCATCTGACACCCTCGGGGGGGGGGGGGGGGGGGGGGGAAACCATTGTCTAATCCTTCTCTTTACATACGATTGGTTGGCAGCTTAGTTTACCTCACAGTTACTCGTCCAGACATCTCCTATGTTGTTCATCAGGTGAGCCAGTATTTGTCTGCTCCACGATCAACTCACTATGCTGCTATTCTGCGCATTCTTCGATACCTGAAGGGTACCCTTTTTCATGGCCTTTTCTACTCAGCTCAGTCTCCTCTTGTACTCCGTGCATTCTCAGATGTTGATTGGGCAGGAGATCCTATTGATCGCAGGTCCACTACAGGTTATTGCTTCCTCCTTGGTTCTTTTTTGATTTCTTGGCGAAGTAAGAAACAAACTTTTGTGGCCCGCTCCAGTACTGAAGCAGAATATCATGCCTTTGCTGATAGCACATCTGAGCTCCTTTGGCTAAGATGGCTTCTTAAGGATTTGGGTGTATCCACCTCCTTTGCTACTCCTCTTTATTGTGACAACCAAAGTGCTATTCATATTGCTCACAATGATGTCTTTCATGAACGGACTAAACACATCGAGATTGATTGTCATTTTATCCGTTATCATCTTGTCCATGGTGCTCTTAAGCTTTTCTCCGTCTCCTCCAAAGATCAACTTGCAGATATCTTCACCAAGTCTCTTCCTAAGAGACGCACTCGTGATTTAGTTGACAACCTCAAGTTGGTCTCACATCCACCTTGAAGTTGAGGGGGGCTGTTAAAGTATATTATGTTATGGGCTCTAGGCCCAGTTAGGTTACTTGTATAGTACTTGTACTACACACTTGTACCGCACAATACTTGTACCGCACACTTGTACCGCACCTTTGTACTGCACCCTTGTACTGCACACATATGCCTCCTATATAAAGGCACTGATGTATACTCTTTAAATCACAAAATAGAATACAATTATTCTATATTTCTAACAAATTTGTAGTCTAGTATGCATGCAACGCTTGACCATGCAGAGATGTCGATCACTTGTTTAACTTAAAGAAAAATCCAGGAGAACCGCTCAGAAAGTTGATCTATCATTTTGTGAGCAGAATGGTGTAGGTAGAAAATTGTAACCAAAAAACAACAATTGTCATTTTTCGGAAGGCACTACCTCCTGGGAGTTTGCTACTGTGATTGTTAGCGAAGAACGAGCAAAATACTATGGAAGCATTACTATCAAAAGCGAATAGGAATGCAAACATGGAGGAAAAGTTGGGAACAATTGAAAGAAAAAGGAAAATATCCCAAGTTGATCATGTGTAAGAATGAGGGTCAACACCTAAGAAAAAAAATGAGGTTATAACCAAAAGCCTTCGATGAAGTATGCAACCAAAGGAACACCTCGTGTAGAGTTTACCATCCTTCTAAGAGAGCTTATGATCAAGTTGCAAGACAACCCCAACTTTCAATGGCCACTAGAACTATTTCGACCCTCTTAATCCTAGGACAAATTTTGAATTGCCATTATCACCGCATCTACAGGCATCGAACTAATCAGTGTAAGGCGTTAAGAAGGCATCTTGAAAATTTGGTCTGATAAGGAAAATTACACCAATATGTAAAGAAAAGCTTTGTTTAGCCTAACTTAATTGTTGTTGGCAAACCAAATGATCTCGTGGAAATGCCAAAAACTGAAATTAACCCTCCACCAATTATACAGGTTGTTGATGACTATTCAATTGATCAAACTCCACGTCGAATGCATTGACAACGCCTTAAATGACTTATGAAGCATCGAGAACTAGCACAACCCTTCACATGTATCCAAATGATAGTGTGTAAGAATGTGCACACCTACAATTGAATTCACAACGAAAGACTTCAGCCACGTATTCCTCCCCTATGATGACCCTCTTGTAGTCACATTATAGATTGGGTCATACCAGGTATGACGAATCCTTATGGACATGGAAAGCTCATCTAATATCCTATTCCACATATGCTACCTGCTAATGGATCGTGAACATGAGAAGTTGCAACCAATTCAAACTTTACTAGTTGGATTTAATAGGAAAGTCACCTATGCTACTAAATAGTTGGTCCTAGAGGTCGTGCCCAGAACTGCATTGGTAAACACCCTTTTTCTAGTTGAAAACTCTATTTCTTCATACAATGTTATACTGGGGAGACCATGGATACATGTGATGGTAATAGTTACCTCTACCTATCATTAGATCAAAATAGCTACAACCGACGGAGTAGTCGAAATTTTCGGGGAATAACTCACCACGCTTCACTGCCATTTGGCAATTATGAGCACAGAACCTAGCTGTAATAGCTTGACTACAGAGCCAGATCGAGCTCTTTTACCTCTCGAATAACAATAAAAGAAATACCTTCTGCCAGATCCTAGAAATGAACTATCTTGGTACGTAGGAGGTGATAGAACCCACAAAAAAGGTAGTCATCGGGCCCCGAAGTAATTAGGTAGTGCACTTAAGCAAGATAATCTCGACTACTTTTCAAGATGAGTTGGAAGTTTGCTTGTAGACCCATGTGGATATATTTACTTGGGAACCACTTGACATGACCAATATAGGTGCTAAACTATTCAATTACTAGCTGAATTGTTGATCCTCATTACTCACTAGTGTAGCAAAAACAACGTCGACTTGTGTCATTTAAAAATCAAATTGCATGTGAAGAATTGGAAAAGTTGTTGGTTGTAGGGTTCATATGTGAAGTTTGCTATCCGACTTAGTTAGCTAATGTTGTGATAGTCTAAAAAAAGAGCGGGAAATGGAGAATGTGTGTGGACTACACCGATTTTAATAAGATCCACTCAAAAGACAACTACCAATTACCACGCATAGATCAATTAGTGGATTCTATTGTGGGGCATGAAGTCTTATCCTTCTTAGATGTGTACAACGGGTATAACCAAATCTTCATACACCGAGCAGTTGTTGAAAAAACGACATTCATCACCGAACAAGGAACATATTGCTATAAAGTGATGCCCTTTAGGTTAAAGAACGCTATAGCCACTTTTCAACGTTTGGTGACCTGAGTATTCGAGAACTTGATTAGGAATCAAGTTGAGGTCTACGTCGACAATTTGGTGGAAAAAAATGAAGGAGCGAGTCAGCATCCACAAAACTTATTTGAAGTATTTTTTGTGCTGCGACATTTTAATATAAATTAAGTTCAATCCGACAAAGTGTGCCTTCAGCATAACTAGTGGGCAGTTATTGGGACATTTAGGTGGTGTTTGTTTTTTTACTTAATTTTAAATAGAACCTTAATGTTTAATAATATTAAATATTGGGTTGTTTGTTTTTATAGTATTTATTTTTTATTAAGTATTAAAAAGTAAAAAAAAAAAAACTAATATGTTATTTTTTCTATTTAGAAAAAACTATATATTTTGACTTTTTCTATTTAGTAAAAAGTTTATAATAAGTCAGAAAAAAGTAGAAAAAAAAACAACCTAAATTCTTAAAACAAATTGCTTTCAGTAAAAAGCCAAAAAAACAAACACCACCTTAGTCACTTGTAGAGGAATTGAAGCCAACCCTAAGCAAATTAAAGCTATTTGTGATATGAAAATCCTGACCTCATAGAACCTCCTATGCTAGAACCAATATTCTAATACTTACCCTCCAAAGAGATTGGCTTCAATAGAGGTTGCTCCTACTTCATGTTTAGACAATCAGCTATAGGAAGTAGAGGCAGTAGAGAAAAACGCTTCTCCAATGGAGCGTCCTCAGACTTAATAAAAGAGAGACAAGGTGTCTAAGAAATTAACCCCATAGAGACAAAAGTAGCATATAAATGGGCAGGTTTCAACAATATCTTTTGGTCACAAAGACCAGCATTGATCCCGAACCAATTATTGATCTCATCACGTTGAGATTCATCAATTTCTAGTGTTTTAGTAACCTCCATTTCTACACACCACACAACCCTCACGTCATCGCAATAATAATAATAATAATAATAATAATAAATCGAAATACAAACAGAGCAAACCTGAAACACTGTGAACCCTTGGAACATGAGGAAGACATTGGGGCTAATAAGCCCAAAATTTCCAATTTTTGAACACTGCAAAGATACCCTTATCTAAATCTTTATTCGTTGAGGGTGCACCAATGATGAAACCACTCATGGCTAGCTGTGGAAAAAGGTACCACTCGTGGGGAATGCGAGACCTCTTCACATTGTAAATATGTAAAACATCCGTAGTCAAAATACCTAAGCCTTTCATATGATCCAAAATTACTAATGACATAATCAACCTCACAGTATTAATACATAACTGATTTGGAGACAAGTGGAGATGACACACTATGTGTCTCAACAAAGGATGAAGGAGTAGTCTTAACCCAACCTCAAAATAGCTCTTAAGCAAAAGCAACTCATCGACAGGAGGGCTACCGACGGTAAAGTCAACTTCACCATCTTCTAAAAAATGAATACCGACTGACAACAATATATTGAACTCAACCCGAAATTCTTCTGGTGACCCAATGACCTTTATTTTTTTCCCATCTTCAACATGGTCGCGAAGAGAATAATATAAAGAACAACGAAAACATTAAATGAAGAAAAACATAGAAGTAAATGGTCATACTTACCTTCAAGAAAAGAACAGAGAGAAAAAAAGTCACTAGAAGGCGACGCTATAATTGAAACCCACTCACAAAGAAGAATAATTCTCATTGGGGACGCTGCAGCAAGTGACACATGGCGGGACCCTCATCCTCGGACGTGGGAAGAGGGTTTACAGTAACCAAATCATACCTACACATTTTTTTCCTATGATTGTGGTAATTCTTATGAGTGACATTGGATATATCAATAATATATAAGATAATTTAAAATTAGTTATTATTATTATTAAACCAAACCGAATTGATTAGTTTCCTCTTAAGATTCAATTAATTTGGTTCTTGATATAGGTTTTGTAGGGACCCCTCCTCCTGAGAACACGTGCCACACACCTCATAGTGACACGTAGCACGCATACCATCTGGATCATCCCATCCGGATACACATGACGCGCCCTCATATCCGGCCTGCTTCAAGGAAGTTCAAACGACACTTATAAACATAGACATCCGGACGACTTTCACAATACATACGAATGACCAACATAGGTCATCCAGATATGATTGTCCGGGTCATTGACTGGAGTAAGCAAGTCTTACACGCTATCACAACAGCCTGCCATGGCCCACGTTCCGCCACCTGCAGAGTGAAGGGACAAGATGAAGTGACAACAAGTCACTTCCCACGATCATTTCACATGATCACCTACCACGATCTCTGACAGCCGCATCACTTACCACGATCTCTGTCAAACCGTCCATAGGGTGATGATGGCCCTGCCACCACCTAGTGTCATCATGACAACACAAAATATCTCCCCACCATTAAAGAGGGGAACAAAGCTTCTGAAGCTATATATACAAACCTTCACACAAAAGGGAAGGTAAGCTTGCTATACCTAGTAAAAAGCCAACTGGTTATCTCTCTCTAACCATGGCTGACAAAACCATTGGAGGGTGCGCCCGGACACCCTGTCCGGACGTCTTTTGCAGGTAAACCGACTGAATCAAGAACCTGTATTGGTTGAGAACCGCGCATCCATCCATTTGGCAACTACGTGGATTGTCAGGGACGCGAGGCCTCAACAGGTTTGATTTTAATACTCAAAACGGAACGGATCCAACCCTAACTAAAAAGTAGGCAAATATGAATTCAAATATGGTGGTGGGGCAACCTTGGTATAATGTAACTGAATTAGATATATGTATCAAAATCATTGTTAAGGAATATAACACTAAGTAACAGTATAATTCTATGTAAATAAGAGTTCTATGTAGGGTGGGGAAATGCCAAAGTATAGGGGTGCAAAATCCAACCAGATGAGGCTAGCCTCGGGCCGAGAAGACATGGCCAACAATAGGAATGTGAATCTAAAACTTCATCTTAATGGGATTGCATTCGATTCAACAAATGTAAACTGCTTTTGAAACCTCTGTGTCAATAGAAAGAAAACAATGAAAATTTTGAACAAGGATTCTGTGACTTAGAAGGATTGAGGCTCCCATACATTTCCTATATGGTACAATATATTCATGCAATCTTCTTACAATCTTTAGATTGCAGGAATTGAAGGATATAAAAGGAGTAGGACATTTGGAGCAATGTCAAAATTCAATGCATCAAAATTGATGCCTTAAAGCTATGAATTAGCTTAGGATAGGAGTTGTAAACCATAGAACTTTGATGAAAATTAAATTTCTATGAACCAAATGTTTTTATTATTGACCTCGAACCAACCACCCACATTGTTTTTTCTACTCATACTTGTGTAAATGGGTCAGCATGAATATGTAATGCACTTGAACCGGAGGTTCATGAGAGATCTAAAAAGCTTGTTTAATTTCTTCGAGGAGGTGGTCCCATTTATACTCTCATATATAATGAAATATATAAAGTGTGTCCTACAATTAGCACACCACCATAAGAAATATGTTATTCATTAAAGAGTATGAAACCATCCTCAACTATTATAAAATATGCACTATATTAGCCATAGGCATAGTCACTCATATAAAAATAATTAATAGTACACTACATAGTCAACAAGTGACCTACATAAACCTATTTCTTGGGATCTTAGTTCATGTAGGTTGGATTTGTTAGGATAGAGTCTTAGAAAACATGACATAACATATTAAAATTTATTAATAAATTTATTTATTTATATTTCTGGTTCCCTTTATTATTTCGTATGCATTAATTAGTTATATGAGTATACATGCTCATAACACTCACATTATGCATGACTTTGGTGCATTAAGAGTTATATAAAAGATACAAGTCATGAGTTATTTACAAAATGATAAATTGTTCATCATTGGTTCATGAATCTGAATAATCCAATAGAGACTATAGTGCACCATATCTTAAATTGAGGGATGGTTTGTCTCGATGATCGGGATAAAGTTCCCATGATGAATACACTTATATATATAGTTATACATTAACAAGATCTACGATAAATCATAACATAAGATTATCAATTGTCATGATTCATTAAGTTATTATATTGTATAGGTTCTTACTACTTTGAACGTCATATGATTATATATCCCCACATATTAGGTCACTTTGTAAACGCTAATGGTTTCCCTCTCGTGTTTCATATTGTTTTTATACCTTTTTTCAAGACGCAAGTAAGGTCTCAATAAGATACCTACCAACAAAAGGCTTAGATAGCTCAATGTTCTTATTCTATAAGCCACTAACTAAAGCATGATAAGTATAGATTTGAGATAACACATCTCCATCCTTAATCCTTTGAAATTTTCTAACATCCTCTATGACACATTTTCCGATTCTAGCATCCTATAGGATAATATTAATTACTTGAAAATCAAAAAGGATTTTTTTCACTTGAGATGATCGTTGTCTTTCTTAAGACTATCTGATAAAAGCAAATAAGGAGAGAGGAGAATTTACCTCCAAGGTATAATAATCAGACTACAAAAATTCAAATGTAGTCTCAATATTGAAAATAATACATATCAAGTATTACCAAAAAAATAGAATTCCTCAATCTCTATTTAACAATTGGTTTAAAAACTAAAAAACAAAGAAAAGGAGGGGGGCGGTTAATAAATGAGCTCTATCATGTCTTTTTTCCTACTTTGTTTCCAAAATCCAAATCCACCTAGCCAAACGCACCTCTACAAATCCTAATTCTGCTTGCAATGTTTATTTCTTCGGAAATAAAAAGGGAAGTAACTAAAGACTTTAAAAAAGACTCAAACTGACTATTTACGGTCCAAAAAACCGCCAAAGAATGAGTTGCAACAGGTATGGCACTTCACACCTCTCGCCACCTTTTCCCGATCAGACTCTTCTTCAATTCTCTGTCAAAATCTCCATTCAAAACCTTACCCATATCTCCATTTTCATCGTACCAAGTAACACCCACCAAGAAGAAAACATTTTCTCATATTTCCCAAGAATGCTCGGATGATCTTAACTGGGTTTAAACCGACGATCTTTGTTACGAATTGTTTGATCCAAATGTACGATAAATGTTCCGATTTGGAATTTGCTTGCAAGGTGTGTGATGGAATGCCTCAACGGGACATGGTTTCTTGGAACGCAATGCTTTTTGGTTATGTTGGGCTTGGAGATATAGGAGTCATGCAAAATTTGTTTGACGCAATGCTTGAACGGGATGTGGTGTCGTGGAACTTTTTGATTTCAGGGTACTTGCACAATGGTGATAGATGTTTTTTTACAAATGGGGAGAATGGGTACAGTGCTTGGTCGTACTACTTTTGCTCTTGTGCTGAAGTCTTGTTCCTCTTTGGAAGACCATGGTGGGAGGATCCAAATTAATGGACTTGTAGTTAAAATGGGTTTTGATTGTGATGTGGTTACTATTGGTGACGGATTTCCACCACGGCCACTGTTTCTACCAAAAATGGAGATCGAACCAACTGGGAAAAGGCTCTTTCCTTTCTCCTGCAAAAAGATGCCCGGACCAACTGTCCGGACACACCCTCCAAAGTTTAAGTTAGTTTTTTTTCTCAATTGACTGAAAGTAATACCCTTTTGAGAGAGTCTCCTCACCGATCCCCCATTTTCTTTCTTTTTCTCCTCCCTGTTTTTATATGAAGCAGAGGGAGAGTCATGGTTGGGCTAATGGGCCCCATGATGGTCATGATTGCGGCTTATAGGGTGGCGGAGTGATCATGACACTTTTGAGGTAATTTGGTGGCTGTCAGAGAAGCGCTCAGACGACGCTACTGTTGTCTCAAGTCTTAATCATCATCATGTGGGATACGACAGGTGGCGTGAGAGGCTTGGAAACTGTCCCATCAATCGCATCTTGAGTTAAGAATGGCATGATGACTATTGAGGGACTGAGTCAAAGGTGCTGCTCGAGCTGCTGTTCTGATTCTGGGCGATCATGGTTCCCGATTGGCTAGCAGATCCTTCCGAGTAGGATATATCCGGAGAAGTTGAATCGACAGTTTTCCGGACTACATGAGCCGGACATCGTGGTTCCAGATGAAGAGCGCCCGGGGGAAGACCAACCATCATCCGGATAGAAATGTGCTTAGTGCCATAATGCGATGGTGACACGTGTTAGACGGGGATGCATCCACGTGGGCGAATGGGGAAAGGCCACGTGGCGATTCCGGGAGGGATACCACAATTGCGCCTTTTATACCGCTGATGATGTCTGTACAAAAAAGGCGGGATAAAAATGTTGTCTTTTCAAAGGTTTCCTTCTCCCTACATAACGTAACGACACGTGTCACTTCCCCCAAAAAGGGTATTCATGATGAGCTCCACCCTCGAAATTTATGCCAATGGCGTGTCGTTTTGGAACTTGGCACGATTAGGATCCTTTTCGTTTGGGGTTCCTAGGGATTTCATCCCTATAAATAGTGGCTTAACTCCTCCCAAGAACATTTTTGCTTCGTTACTGGCTTTGTGGAATTTCTTGGCCCTTTCACACAACAGAAGCTTAACTCACGGTGCCTGCATTTTAACTGATTTTCGCTATCTTCTGAAAGGTATGTCTTTCCGCCTTTGTCTCTCTTTCCGCCCACTGTTTGTAGCAATGCCTGCTTGTGGTTGGGGAATGAACAGTTGGGGCGAGAATAAACAGTGATGGTTGTTTCTGCGAGAGTGGGAAATGTGGGGTGAAAGTCCCACTAGGGTTGGGCTGCGTTAGGCATTGATAGAACATATTGGGGGTGCTCTAGTGCTTTTTGGGATATTATTCCCCTCCCAGATGCATCGAAAGGGTGGCTTTGGGTTTGTAAGGCGTGGGGAATAGGTTTTTTACTAGGGTTAGACTTTGGATACATGAAGTCGAGGCTTGTGGTTCAGGATGTACCTATGATGGATGTGTCCTCGTTGAAGTGTTTTGAGTTTTGTTTGAGCGATCGCATTCTAAAGGGAATCATTATATTATGCAGGTATTATTCAATCGAAGATGCCTCCAAAGAGAGATATTGTGGCTTCGGGAGTGTCCACTCAGGGCGGAGCAATCGTTCGGGCAGATCAGAGTCCGGCTCGTCCTTTTCTGAATAAGCCTACTAAACTTTTGAATGAACACAAGTTTTGAGAGCGCTTTCAAATCCCTAACGGTGTATTCATCCGGCTTGTGGAAGGTGGTCCTGTTTCTACTGAGAATGATGGGGACCACACCATCTGCTTTACTAAGGAACAGTTCAACGCGGGGCTCCGTCTTCCTCTTCCCTCTCTTTTCAAGTAGTTTCTTCACTACACGAGAATTCTTCCTTCTTACCTTCATCCCAATGTGATTCGGGTGCTGATGGGGTGTAGCGTTCTAGATATGTTGTTTCACTTGGATCTCTCATTGCTAGAGGTTCTTTTTGTATATTCCATAAAGAAAGGGAAGAATGATATTTTCAGATTGGCTACCAGCATCCCATCCCTTCGACTGTTGATCGAACTTCCGGATTCAATAAAAGGGGCTACAAGAGGGCATGTGTTGGTCAAGGGTCCATGGGCAGGACTGATGGTGCATCTGGAGAAGGAATTTTCGCTAGTTTGCTCGTTGAGGATCCTAGGTGAGAACAACTTTTTGAATATCTTGCTTCAAACTGTCATGCCAAAACCAGTTAATTAATCGAGGTTGTTGAGGTAGTGCGTTTTGTTGATGCAGGCGCGGACAGGAGGGGTCGCCTGGTTGAATGGGTGGAAAAAGCCTTATTCCTCCGCCTGAACAAGTTGTTCGAGATTGCGCCAAGTGAGAGGAATTACCAGACATTGCTTTCCATCCGAAATTTGGCGACATTGGCTCAGGACTCCCAACCATATATTCCCAATATCATCCCCAGGCGGTTGCCCAAAAATGTGGTAGCTGGGGAGCATTTTGTGCTTAAAGACCTCCCATTTTATGTGGAGGCACGTGAGGTGGACGCCCAAGCTCGCCAAGAGCGCCTCAGCCACAGGGAGGAGAGGAGGCAAGAGGGGACTCTAAGAAGGGCCCCTAGTGAGAAGTCCCCGGCGTTGCGCCAGTCGGCTCGTCCCCTAGCGGAGAAGAAGAAGAAGGTTGCTGCCAAGGGGATTGTAATCCGATCTTTGGTTCTTTCGTCCTCTTCTGCCTCAAATAGTGAGTCTAGCCTTCCGAGACGCATGCTCGGCGCCAACGAGTCCGGGCCTTCCATTCCTACGCACGAGCATTTGGCACTTTCGGTTGGAGAAGAGTCGGAGGTGAATCAACCCGTGTCGCCCTGCTCGGAACCAGAGGATGATCAGCTTGCGATTGCTGACAAGCTGGTTGCGAAGGAGCTTGGGCCCTCTTCCATAGAGCCAGTGCCCCCTATGCTCATTGTCATAGATGAGGCGGCCGCGGAGGGGATGAAATCACCTTGCCGCGAGCCGGACCATCTTGCTATTGTGGTGGTGGATAAGCCCATTGCGAGGAGGCCAGTTGCTCCACACGACTTACAAGCGGGCTTCAGCAAGAGGCTTCAAGGGCGCCTTCGTGAGGCTATGGAATCAATTTGTTCCTCTGTCCACGGGGACCAGCTGGAGAGGATTCGAAGAGATGATGGGTTTGGACCAATGCCTTCTCCGAATACCGCACAACCCGGAGGCCCTGTGCATGAGGAAGGAGAAGCGAGTTCGGCTTTAAGGGAAGATTCCGGACATAGCACTCCAACGGGGGAAGACTCGGCTAATGAAATTGCCCGTATCTCTGTCTGCCCCCCCCCCCTCCCCCCCCCCCCCCCCCCCCCCCCCCCCAGCTACGCGGAGATGGAGGAAATGCTGAGGCGAATCCCTCATTCCCTTGACGCTGACTTGCCCCCTACGAAGATGTTTGCCCATATCTTTGTCTGCAGCTACGCGGAGATGAAGGAAATGCTGAGGCGAATCCCTCATTCCCTTGACGCTGACTTGCCCCCTACGAAGATGTTTGAGACTGCAAAAATGGTTCTTGTTTCATTTTTTTACTAGTATCTGTCATTTTGACATGTACTTAGTGTAGCAAATGTTTCAACTCATTATTTACGCTTCTGATCGCAGCTAGTGAACGGTATCCGTGGCATGGTTCAGCAGCGCGAACTTTTTTCAAATTTGCTGAGAACTGCTGATCACATGAAGGCCTTTGTTTCCCACCGCATGGGAGGGGAGGAACGGCTATGCCTGAGATTGGAGCAATCTGAAGCTAATTTAGCCGCTGCTGGAAGGTTGCCACGGAAAATGCTAAGGCCCTAAAAAGGTTAAAATGAGACAATGAGGCCCTCCGGGTCGAATTGAAAAGGGAAAAGACCCAGGAGGAGGTCTTAGGGGCTAGGCTCGGTAATGTGGAGCACGAAAGGCCCGGCTGGAGGAGAGCGTGAAAAATCTCCAAACCTGCCTGGCAAATGAAAAGAAACAGAAGGAAGATTTACAGCTACACCTTGTAGCCCAAATGGAAGAACTGGAGGCTGGGTTAGCCGAACAGAGGAAGAAACTTGAGATGGAATATCAGAAGTAGGTAGACGAGATGTACTTCTTTGGCTATCGTTGCTGCATGAAGAACAATGGTATCAAGTGCGATATTCCTTCAATTCCTCCTGGTGAAGAAGATAAGATACGCCGCGGCCCTCCTCGATGATCTTTTTATCTTTGTAAATTTTGTTGTAAACTCCTTCTGAGAACTTTTTCGGATGACATTTTTGTAACTAAAGCTCTTTAAATAAATAAAGTACATTATTCATATACTTTTTATATCTTTTCCTTTATTTATAATATTGCTTCAAATGGGCTATGTTCCAAGGACAGGGTAGAGGGGTTCCACTTAATGTTTGCAAATGATAAGACCCATTTTCATTCCTTTTTGAAACCACATAGGGCCCTTCCCAATTGGCTTGGAGTTTTCCGGCTCCTTTCTCGATAGTGTTCTCAAAAAATTTTCTTAGAACCAGCATGCCTTCTTTGAGAAAGCGGGAACACACCTTTTTGTTATAGTATGCCGCTGCTTTCTACTGATAGGTTGCCATTCGGACGGACGCTATCTCCCTTGTATCATCTGCCTAGTCTAAGTGCCTCGCGAGCTCCTAGCTTTCCTTTCTTTGCCCCTGAACGGCAGTCCAGGCCGTGGGCATGTCAATTTCTGTTAGTATGATTGCGTCTACGCCGTAGGCCAGGGCGAATGGGGTGTTCCCTATCGGTCGTCCGGGCGTGGTTCAATAGGCCCACAAGACGTCGGGCAATTCTTCTATCCACCTTCCTTTGGCCTTCTCCAATCGTTTTTTCAATGCAGATAGTAGGGTTTTGTTGGTTGCTTCTGTTTGTCCGTTGCTTTGTGGGTATCGCGGCGTGGAATATAGATTTTTGATACTAAGCTCCAAGCAGAAAGACTTGAAGAGGGCACTATCAAATTGTGGGCCGTTATCGGCTACAATTACTTGGGGGATTCCGAATCGGCACACAATGTTTTCCCATACAAACTTTGAGACATCCTTGTCTTTGATGCTCGCATAAGCTTTAGCTTCCACCCACTTACTGAAATAGTCTGTGGCCACCAGCAAAAACTTCTTTTGAGCGGCCGCGGTGGGTAATGGGCCTACAATATCCATCCCCCACTGCGCGAATGGCCAGGGACTCATCACCGAGTTCAGTGTCTCAACGGGCATGTGTGGAATGGGTGCGTACCTTTGGCACTTGTCGCATTTTCTGGCGTAAGCTTCTATATCTTACTTCATAGTGGGCCAATAATATCCTTGCGAGTGTGCTCTGTGTGCTAGAGTCCGGCCGCCTGAATGGTTGCCACAAACGCCCTCGTGTAACTCGGATAGCACGTATTGGATCTTCGGTTGCGTCAGGCATCTGAGGTACGGGCCTCCGAAGGATCGCCTATAGAGGTCATTTCCCATTAGAGTGAAGCAGGCAGATTGCACACGGATTTTGTGGGCGTGCTTAGGGTCTTTAGGTAATGTTCCTGCCCGGAGATAGGCCTTTATGTCGACTGTCCAGTTTTGATCCTCATTATCAATGCTGCAAACATGAGATTCAGCGATGGAAGGGTTCGCTTGAATATATATAGGTAGCAGCATTGATTCTTTAATAGGAAACGTTGCGGCTACTCCGGCTAAGGCGTCAGCTTGCATGTTCTCTATCCTCAGGATTTTCTCAATGGCCCACTCTCCTAGCTAATTCAGCGATTCTTGGACTTTCAACAAATACTTAGCCATGCGTTCATCCTTAGCCTCATATTCCTTTAGAACTTGTCTTACAATGAGTTGGGAGTTGCCGTGGATTCTGACTTTGGAGGCCCAGATGGTGGTAGCCAGGTTTAGACCGGACATGATGGCCTCATATTCCGTTTCGTTATTTGACGCATGAAATCCCAGATAGATACACCGTTCCAACCGCTCCCCTATTGGCGACTCAAGAAGGAGGCCGATACCTGATCCGGACTTTCGGGAAGCCCCATCAACGTGCAAAATCCACCATCTAGCCTTACCGGATTCCCTGTCTGGGGTAGATGGTTGGGGCACTTCGGCGATAAAATCTAACATGACTTGACCCTTCATGGACAATCTTGGTTGATAATCAATCCCGTACTCACTTAGCTCTATTGCCCATTGAAGCATTCTACCTGATATGTCTGATTTATGTAGGACGTTTCTGAGCGATTGGTTAGTAAGCACAATGATGAGATGAGCTTGGAAATAAGGTCGTAGCTTTCGAGCGACTATACGTAGGGCTAAGACTGTTTGTTCCATCCTTGAGTATCTTGTTTCTACATCAGCCAATGCTTTACTGATGAAGTATACGGGTCTCTGCTCTTTGGGCGATAAGGAAAGAAACAAAACCACACTAATAGCCCAATCAGTCACTGCCAAATATAAATATAATCTTTCACCGAGCTGGGGGCTGCTTAGGATGGGGGGCTGAGCGAGATATTGCTTGATTTCCTTAAAAGCGTTTTGGCAGCCATGTGTCCATCCCGATTTATTGGCTTCCCTGAGCGCTAAGAAGAAAGGCCTTAGTCTGTCGGTAAATCGAGCTATAAATCGGCCGAGTGCAACAAGCTTTTCAGTTAGGCGTTGCAACTCCTTTTTGCTTGTTGGCGCGGGTTTGTTCGTGACGGCCTTGATTTGGTCTAGATTGACTTCAATTTCTCTTTGGGTAACCATGAATCCTAGGAATTTCCCTGAGCTTACACCGAAGGCACATTTGGCCGGGTTGAGTTTCATGCCATATTGCCTCAACAAGTAAAAAAACCTTTTGCAAATGCTGAGCATGCTCGTTCCGAGTTTTGCTTTTGACCACCACATCATCAATGTATACTTCTATAATGTCACCAATTAGTGGTTTAAAAATCTTAGTCATCAGCCTTTAGTATGTGGCTCCGGCGTTCTTGAGTCCAAATGACATTACTTTGTAACAATAGAGTCCTTGGGGAGTTACAAAAACGATTTTTTCTTCATCCTCAGGCGCCATGGGGATCTGATGATACCCGGAAAAAGTGTCCAAAAAGGATAGCATGCCATGTCCGACGGTAGCATCTACTATCTGATCATTCCGTGGCAACGGGAAGCTATCTTTGGGACATGCGTCGTTCAAGTTGGTATAGTCTACGCACACTCGCCATTTTCCTTCCTTCTTGGGGACCACCACTACGTTTGCTAGCCATTTCGAGTATTCAACCTCTCTTATGAACCCGGCTTCTAATAACTTCTCCACCTCGTCTTGAATAACCTTTTGTCTGTCTGGGTGAAACCGCCAGACCTTTTGTCGAACGGGCCTTGATGAGGTCAAGGTGTTAAGCCGATACGAGGCTACTACTGGGTGTATCCCTGTCATTTCGGAGTGGGACCAAGCGAAGACATCTCGATTTTGTTGAAGTACATTTTAAAGCTCCTGTTCTTCTTCTGATCGTAAGAGGGAGCTAATGTGTGTAACGCGCCCTTCCGTCTCTGAAATTTGAACGGCTTTGAGGGGGTTCGCTGCCGGAGGATCCTTGTCCACCGGGTTCTGTAATTGCTATTGGTCAGGCGGACTCGCTTCCTTGGGAGATTGTTCGTGGTTGGTGTTGGGCCCGGTTTCTCGAGTGATTTGGTAACATTGTCGAGCAGCAAGTTGGCTCCCGTAGAAATCAACCTGCCCATTTTGAGTGATGGAACTAACCACTTGATGATATGTGGATGGAATGACCTTCATGCTATGCAGCCAAGTGCGCCCCAAGATGGCATTAAAGGGGGATAAATCTTCAACCACGGAAAAAAATGACATTCAGGATGACGGGTCCAGCTTGAATTGGTAATATAATGTCACCGAGGGAAGTTGTGGAAGCTCCGTTGAATCCGAATAATATTCTTCCTGGGTTCTCCAAGATGGAAGGTATGAATCCCATCTGTTTGATAACTGATACTTGTAAAAGATCTGCCGAACTACCCGGATCGACTAGGATCCTCTTCACATCAAAATCTCTAATTCCCAGCGTTAAGATGAGAGCATCCTGATGGGGCTACAACACTTGAGCGGGATCTATTGGAGGAAAAACGATAGATCCATCTACCGGGTGGACGCTCCCACTGGCTAATCCCGGTCGGATGGAGCTTTTATGCTCCCGGACAATGGCTGCTCGCAGCAATCTTTGTCTTTTCCTTCTAGAGTTGTATTCTTCATCGAGGGGTCCTCCGTGTATGTAGTCGATAACGGCTCTAACAAGAGCTGTAGGGGCCCGTGGGCCATGATCACGAGAGGATTCCCCACTTTAAGCGGCAGCACGGACATAATGCTTTAAATGTCCTTTTAGAAGATCATCCACTAAAAGATGGTGACTTCGGCATGCTTCTGTGGTGTGTTCATGATCCTTATGGTACGCACATTTTTTGCTGTGATCTCTCTCCATGGGATTTGATCTTATTGGTCCAGGCCATCTGAAGTCGGGCAACTCGCGAACCACAGGAAGCAGCTTCTCATATGTTAAGGTAAGAGGCGTGAGGGTAATTGGCGGGCGTCACTCGACCTGTCCCCTGTTGGATGGCCCTTGTTGACTCGAAGACTTGAAGTTCCTGATGGTGTCGTTCCTTGCGGCCTGACCAGCGACTAGCACTTGCTGTGTGGTGGCTCGGACGTCGTCCTCCAGCATGGAGTATTTGTTTGCTCGTCGAAATAGATCATCCATGGTTGTGGGAGGTTTCTTAGCAAGAGACTCAAAGAAGGGGGTCCCTGGACATATGCTTAGTTTAAAAATTTGTAGGACGACATCCATGCTGTAAGATTCCACTTGCAAGATAGCCTGTCCGAATCATTTCACAAATTCCCTCAAGGTTTCATTTTCTTGCATCTTGATATTTTGTAGGGTGCTGATATTTTGTTTGTGTCTGGCTGAGCACAGGTACTGTCCCACGAAAACTTTGGACAGGTCCCTGAAGTTGTCAACCAAGTTCATAGGAAGTCGATGAAACCATGAGAAGGCTTGGCCTTGGAGGTTGGCTGGGAAAACTTTGCACAGTAGCATGTCATTCCCTATGTCAAGGGTCATAAGCTGGCGATAGTGCATGATGTGGTCGAATGGATCACTAGATCCATCATATGTAGAAAATTTTGGAACGATGAACCCTCGTGGGGGCTCATAGTTAATGATGCGAGAACTGAAAGGCATGGAGAGCATGTCATCTAGTCGCCTACTGATGGAGCTTGGAGGTGCTGCGTTTAGGGGATCTCTGCCGACCCTAAGCACCAGTTGGTGTGTGGCATGCCCCTGTGAAATAGGCGAAGCTGAGGGTCTAGGATGTGACGCCGGTGTTGCGACGGTGTAGGGTCTATTTTTGCTGGGAGCTTGAGGTCTTAATCGTGCGCGCATTGCGTTGGATATTTGAGGTCTCTTCTGACATTGTCTTTTTTATGAAACTCAAGTAGAGTCTGAACTTTCTTCCCGTTGTTCATGACGAGTGGGCCTTGGCTCTTCTCTAGGCCATTCCGCGTGTGCATCAAGGGGAGGACTTGCATCCCTGAGGTGCATAGCTTCCTAGTTGAAGCGGGAATTCCTTGGCTGCTGGCAACATGGAGGTTCAGAGGATACTTGGATCCTCAAGACGTCATTTTCTTCCCTGAGTCTTCTCGTTTCTTGAAGTAAGGCTTGCACCTGTCTTTCATTTTCTCTCTGTTGTCTATCCATGTTATCTCACCATTCAAAGTAACCTTCTTCGCCTCTAGTAGAAGAACGACTTCTTGAAGGTGTGGACATCCTTGCCAAAGGAAGGTTTAGGGGCTACTGAAAATGCTCTTTCCCACAGACGACGCCAATGTTGGTGACAGATTTCCACCACGGCCACTGTTTCTACCGGAAATGGAGATTGAACCATCTGGGAAAAGGCTCCTTCCTTTCTCCTGCAAAAAGATGCTCGGACCAACCGTCCGGACACACCATTCGAAGTTTAAGTTAGTATTTTTTTCTCAATTGACTGAAAGTAATACCCTTTTGAGAGTCTCCTCACCGATCCCCCATTTTCTTTCTTTTTCTTCTCCCTGTTTTTATATGAAACAGAGGGGGAGTCATGGATGGGCTAATGGGGCCCATGATGGTCATGATTGCGACTTATAGGGTGGCGGAGTGATCATGACACTTTTGAGGCGATTTGATGGTTGTCAGAGAAGCGCTTAGACGGCGCTACTGTTGTCTCAAGTCTTAATCATCATCACGTGGGATACGACAAGTGGTGTGAGAGGCCTGGAAACTGTCCCATCAATCGCATCTTGAGTTAAGAATGGCATGATGACTATTGAGGGACTGAGTCAGAGGTGCTGCTCAAGCTATTGTTCTGATTCCGGGCTATCATGGTTCCTGGTTGGCTAGCAGATCCTTCCGAGTAGGATATATCCGGAGAAGTTGAATCGACGCCTTTCCGGACTACATGAGCCAGACATCGTGGTTTCGGATGAAGAGCGCCCGGGGGAAGACCAACCATCATCCGGATAGAAATGTGCTTAGTGCCATAATGCGATGGTGACACGTGTCAGACAGGGATGCATCCACGTGGGCGAATGGGGAAAGGCCACGTGGCGATTTCGGGAGGGATACCACAGTTTCTGGAAGTGCTTTACTAGATATGTATGCAAAATGTAAGAAATTAGATTTTTCAATTCAGTTTTTTCATGGTATGCTTGAAAAGAATTGGGTTTCTAGGAGTGTCATAATTGCAGGTTGTGTTCAGAATGATGACCCCAGGGGTGGTTTAGAATTGTTCAAGGAGATGTAGAAAGCAGGGATTGGGGTGAGCCAATCTACTTTTGCTAGTGTGTTATATCTGCATTAAGATTAGGCTCCCTAATTGCATGGTCATGCATTAAAGACTGATTTCGGGACTGATGTCGTAGTAGGAATTGCCACTCTGGATATGTACACGAAGTGTAACAATTTGTCAGAAACTCAAAAGCTATTTAATTTTTTACCGAATCATAACTTGCAATCTTATAATGCCATTATTGTTGGGTATGCTCGAAGTGACAAAGGTATGGAAGCTTTAGGGATGTTTTGGCTTTTGTGAAAGTCAGGTCTTGGGTTAGATGAAGTTAGTCTATCTGGTGCTTTTAGGGCTTGTGCAGTCATTAAAGGGGATCTGGAGGGGCTTCAAGTACATGGATTATCAATGAAGAGTTTGTGTCAATCAAATATGTGTAGCAAATGCCATCTTGGACATGTATGGTGAATGTAGAGCTCTGGTTGAAGCTTGTCGTATGTTTGAGGAAATGGTCAGCAGAGATGCTGTCTCTTGGAATGCAATCATTGCAGCTCATGAGCAGAATGGAAATGAAGAAAAAACACTTTCCCTATTTGTTTGGATGCTCCAATCAGGGATGAAACCTGATGAGTTCACTTATGGTAGTGTTTTAAAAGCTTGTGCAGGTTGACAAGCTCTGTACTGTGGCATGGAGATCCACAATAGGATTATAAAAGGGAGAATTACCCTTTAAGGGTAGACTAGGAAAAAAAATTATTGAAAAGGTTGAGTAGATTTGATAATTCTTATGAAGGCCCTACATTTTTATTAGACCAATTTACCCTAAATTTCTCAAATCCATTTACCAATTGAAAAGTACATCTTCTTTCCCAGCAATTATAAAGTATAAGTACAATACAAATGCAATATAGTTACAATGAAAAAATATTAACATTACAATATACTAAAATGAAAAAAAATACTGAATTCGTTTTTTACTGAACTAACATTTTTAGGCTATCATGTTGTATTCCTATCATAAAGCATCCTTGCAAGCCAAAATTATAAAAAGACAACAAAAATACACTATTGTAATTTCAATACATAAAGTTATTGATAGTAATCCAATGATGTATAAAAAAAATCTATAAATTAATTTTTTTTATATAAAAAAATATAAATGTACAATAAAAATACACTACAATTACAATATAAATACAATAACATTACAATACATTACGATAAGGTAAAATTTTGAAAATTTCAAATTTCTTATGAAACTGGGCAGTTGTGGGTTTTTTAAAATATAAATATAAATATACAATAAAAAATACACTACAATTACAATATAAATATAATAACATTACGATAAGGTAAAATTTTGAAAATTTCAAATTTCTTATGAAACTTGGCAGTTGTGGGTTTTTTGGCATATACATGTCTCATATACAACAAATATTGTTCTTTATTATATAGAATATGTCTCAATTGATTATAATTTTCAGTTTTCAATGAAAATCCATGTTCATAAATACCCAAACAAAGTGGTTCCAAACAAGCATAAAACAACTAAATTTTTTTTTTCTTTTACCATGTCAAACAAGTCTTAACAACAAAATTAAAGTGCAAACTTTTTCAATGGAAATCAATAATAATCATATCAAACAACCCACCCGGAAAATAAATTAAAAATAAAAACACATCTTCAATATGACCAAAATAATATAAAAAAATTTAAATAACATTTTACACAAAAAAAAAGTAATTTCTTTCTCAAAACCTCCTTCAATATTTCAAATCTAATATTTTAGATCTACATTGTTAAAATTAATAACAGTTTTTTCCTTCCATCCAAATTTTAAATTATTTATTTATTTATTTATTTACATAAACGGACATATTTTTGTTTTTTTGGCATTAAAAAAAAAACTCTTACCTTTAATGGATTTCTTGTTAGATTCACACAAAAATACAAGCTTTGTAGAGACGGTCCATATCATAACCCAAAGTGCTAGAGTTTTTTCATCTTTCCCTCTTTTCTTCTTCAATACTAATAAGTTGCAGCTGGTTAAAGAAGAATTTTTTTTTTTTTTTTTTACTATTGCTTTTCACTTATTAAGGGTAGTATTGACATTTAAACAAAATAAAGATTATCATAATTTCACCCTACCCTTCACCCTTGTCGTTCATATGTTTTCCTAACCTACCCTTAAGGTAATTCTCCCATTATACAATCCAGGACGAGATTGGACAGTTTTGTGGGAATTGCTCTTACTAATATGTCCAACAAGTGTGGAATGATGGAAAAGGCATAGAAAGGTGATGAAAAGTGTCGTGTTGGGAATGTGTCTTTTGCTTTTATTTATTTATTTTTAAATATTAGTCTAATATTCTGTAAAGAAAACTTTTGAAACGCTTTTTGTTTTTTAATATTATTGTTATTATAATATTATAATGGTGGGTGTAAACAAGTGCAACTTTTGTTTTGAATATTATTATACTTTTTACTTTTAAATATTATATGGTGTGTTGAAACTAATATTTTCTTAAGATATTGAGCCGGAAAGGTTATCATGAATTCATTGGTCCGGATTCATGATTGAATCGTAGTTGAATGGGTTACGCAATAAGTATATATTTTGTATTTCATTAAAATTAAAAATAATTATAAAATATTTAAAATATATAATTAAATTTTAATATTATTTATTCATTTTTATGTGAGTGTATTAATGGTTTAAATTTATTAAACAAATTTGTGGACTCGTATTTTCACGTGCGTTCCTACTCGATGGTGTGACTCGCTTTTTTATTTGTTTAGTGAAAAAATTGATTTTTAGAAATAGACTTGGAGTCGCCACTTATTTTTATTTTATTCTTGAAGGGAAAAACAAAATAAGAAAGAAAAACCCTAAATGTGACTCCTTAAGGAAAAAAAAAAAAAAACAGGTCTGTAAAAAATCGAGTCTGAGTTCGGGGATCAAGTTACTTATTGGAAAGGTACGGTGGTGAGACGTAACACCCCTCTAAGCCCATATATATTCAATCTATACTAAACTAATTGAGGGGATTATAGCAATTAACTAATTAAACATGGATACCAAAATTAATAACATAAATCAATATGAACAAAAAAGTGATAACAAAATAAAATGACAACAGAATTATGCAAATTGATTTATTGAACTAATTAAAAAAATATTTGAAAAAAAATTAGTTTTGTGAAAATTTCAAAGGATTTTATCAAAAACAATTTTGAATGGGTGATTTCAATTTATTTAATTACAAAACATTTTCTTCAAGTGATTTGATTCGATTTCATTTGTATTTAATTTTCAAGAAAAGTTATTTACACTTATTGTATCAAAAAGAATTTATTACAAAATTTCAATTTGGGCACAAAGATTATTTTTACTTGTTTTTACTATAAAATAATGATTTTTTACAATTTTATTTGCAAAAGTATTTTGATTCATTTTCATTTCTTTAAAAAAAAAAAAAAGTGATTTTCACAAATTATTTAAAACGACATAACTTTATTTGCAAAAGAAATTTTAATTAAAAAGAAAAACAAAGATTTAAATCCTCTATTTCTAAAAAAAACACCTTTAATCCCATTTTAATTAAGGAAAAAGAATTTATTTTAAAAATATTTTTAGACAATTTAATTAAAAATTTATTTTTGGGATAACTTTATTTACAAAACAATTTTTGAACAATTTTTATTAAACAAAGAAAATTTTGGACAATGTTATTAAAAACAATTTTTCGAATTCTATTAAAAAAATTCTTTTGGATTTTTCTAAATGCATTTTTGTGAATTTTTATAAATAATAATAAATAAATAAAATTTTCTTTTATTAAAAATAATATTTAAAATTGTTGTTTTATCAAAACACATTTACTGAATTCTTCCTCTCGTTTAAACAAAATTTCTATTTTGTTCGATATTCAATTCTGTACACACTCAGTAAGTATATACAAACGAATATTTATAAGAACTAATAAAAATAAAACCAAATAAAAGTGGAAAATAAAATATGTACCCAAATAAACTTACACTAAGCTCCACGTGTCATCAATTCGTACTCAACCAATAAGATTGTAGAATGGGCTCATGCAAAAACAAAAATAACACAAATGTAAATATTCAAAGATGTGCAAAATCCCAAACAAATATTCAAACCCAAATTCCGATTTCAAATTAGTCCCATAAATTTCGCCAATTTAAAATGAGCCCAAATTACTATAGGTCTTAACCCAGAACATCCAAATTAATAACAAAAAATACAAACAAAATCAACAAAACCTAAAATTGGATAAATTAAAATAAATGCTACTATGTCTAAACTTAAAATTCCATAATCTAAGTCTAATTTAATATACACCACAATTGTTTCATGTCCAAATTAAATAATTCAAATTGGTCAAGCTCATACCAAATATTCAAATAATCCAATAAATCTCACCCACATTCTGGGCCCCAAAATTCACATCAATTAACAAGCCCACATAAAAAATATACATGGTCAAGGGAAATAATATTTCAAGCCCAATCCAATAAGCCTAAACAAATAACAAATTAACAATAAACCCAAATCCAAATAAACAATATGCAATTGATGTAATCCAAATATCCCAAGTTAATCACTAAATGTAACATAATCACAAAACCAAATTAACAAATTACAAATTAATCCATCAACAATAAATTAACTCAAATTTCATATTAATTAACAAAGCCCAAACATAAGCCCACAAACAAACATAAATACACAAACCTAATTTCAATAACAATTACTATCAAAATCAAATCAAGAAAAAATTTAAAAAGTAATAACAATAATAATAATAATAATGGGAAATGGGTTTTACGGGAAAGTGAGGAAATGAGAAAATGAAAGAAAATGGGAAGGGGTCACCGGCCGGTAGTGGGCTTGCTGGTGGCGGCTGACTGGTGATCTACCGACAGTGGCAGTATAGAGAGAAGACAGGGAGAAAATAAAATGCAAATAGGGGGCCGGAAAGATGAAGAGATGAGTGGGGAGCTTGGCTGGTGGTGTTGGGGGGAGCATAAAGAAGAAAAAAAAAATGGGAGAAAGGAATAAAAAATGGGCCAGCGTGTGCTGTTGGGGAGGGGAAAAAAATCAAAAAGAAAATGGAAGGGAGTTTTGCTAGGAAGACGGCCATCGGGTGTGTTTTTAGGAAGAGTTGGAAGAAAAAGAAAAAAAAAACAGAGGGAAATGGGGCAGCCGTTTTAGGTCTCTTTGGCAGAGACCAAGGTTGGAGAAAAAAATGGAAGGGAGGGGGATTTTGATAGGGGGCCCGCGATGTGGGAATAAGGGAAAAGTGGGGGGAAAAAATGGGAGAAAAATATGGGGGGAAAAAAAAGAGGGGAGATGAGGTGGTGGCCGGTGGTGAGGGGTATGGGAGGAGAGAGAATGAGTGGGTGAAAAAGAGAGGAGAGAGGAGAGAGGAGAGAGGAGAGAGGAGAGAGGAGAGAGGAGAGAGAAAAAAATAAAATATAATATAATAAAAAATAAATAAAATAATAAAAAATGTTGTATAACTGTGGACACCGCATTTCGGCTCATGCGTTTCCCACTCGAAGGCGAGCTTGATTTTGATTTCGAAAAATGATCTTTATTGTTTAAGAAAAATTGAATTAGAGTCGCCACTTATTTTTGTTTTATTTTTAAAAAGGTAAACAAAATAAGAAAGAAAACCCTAAGTGCGACTCCTTATTTTGGAAAAGGTGATCTATGAAAAACCGGATTGGGTTCGGGGATCAGGTTACTTATCGGGAAGGTACGGTGAAGACCATAGCACCCCTCTAAGTCCCTAAAGTCGGGTCTCTACTAATAAAATGAAGCTGATGTGGTAATTGATGAGTAAATCAATGAATATCCCGAATGATCATGCACATATAAGAGTCGAGACATGCATAGACAACAATTAGAGGAAAAATGGGTACATACCTGGACAACGAACCGCCATGCGCTATCAATAGAGAGGGTTAGTACACCTTATAGAGCACAAAACATATCACATGCATCACTAAGCAGGTATTAAAATTGTTCGAAGGAAAACTGGATTTTTGAAATTCATTTGAGAATCGGAATCTTAGAGATTATTTGAAAATTGGATTCTTAGGAATTAAATGTAAGAATGAGAACTTTTAGAAATTAAATTTGAAAGAAAATTGGGATTTTGAAGAATTATTTGAAAGTTCGGGATTTTTAAGAAAAATTAAGTTACGAAAATTGGGATTATGGGAGTTAAATTTCGAAAGGGATCAGAATCGTAAGTTATTTGAGGCGTAGAAATTATGAAAGTTGATTTATGAAAATCGGAAATCTCAAAAATCATTTGAAGACGGACTTTTTAGAAATGAACAAATAAAATGGTAATAAAAATAATGATGGTAACAAGTGAGTAACTGGGTAAATACGGTAATTGGAACATTAAGAACTGAGAATTAGGTTTGGAGATTGGACACTTGGAATTTTAGATAGCTAAATTTAGAAATCGGAATTTTGAAGAATTAGACTTTAATGATTGAGATTTTTAAGAGAAATAAATGGGTAAATATGGAATAATTTTATTAATTAATCAAAACGATATTTGGACGGATGAATAGTGAATAGTGGGATTTTGAAAATTAAGTTTGGCAGTCGGGTCTTTGAACAAGTGGACTCTAATTATTGGAATTTTTAAAAGAAAGAAATAAGCAAACGTGGAATTTATAACAATGATAACAAAGATGATATTTGAATGAATAAAAGTGAATGGTGGAATTTTTTAGTCTCAAGGTTAAATATGAAAATCCGGTTTTGAAGAATTGAATTTTAATGATTGAAATAAATAAATAAATAAACACGGAGTAATAATACTAATTAAAATAAATAATGTTTAAACGAATAATAAGAGAATAGTGGAATTTTTCTAATTGAGAATTTGAATTAGGGCGTTGGATTTTTAAAGGATATGACTTTGAATAAATAGGTAGGTAGGGGATTATAATATTAATTAACGAGAATAATATTTAGACGAATAAAGATGAATAGTAGAATTTTTGGGATTGAAGTTTTAATTAAGGCAAAGGGTTTTCGAAAGATTGGACTTTGAAAAGACATGGAATAATGATTCTAATTGATGAGGATAGAATTTAGACGAATTGTAGAATTTTTAGGATTGAAAAATTAAATTAAGACATGAGATTTTTGAAGAACTAGGTTTTAAATAAATAGATGAATATGGGATAATAATCCTGATTGATGAAAATAAGATTTAAACGAATTAGTGAAAAATTAAATTAAGGCAGGGGATTTTTTGAAGGATTAGACTTTGAATAACTAAATAAACATGGGATAATAATTCTAATTGATGAAAATAAGGTGTAAACGAATTATTGAAAAATTAAGTTAAGACATGGGATTTTCGAAGGACTAGACTTTAAATAAATAGGTAAATAGGGGAAGATAATTATAATGAAAATAAGATTTAAGCGAATTGTAGAATTTTTAGAATTGAAAAATTAAGTTAGGGGGGTTAGATCTTCGAGGGATTATACTTTAAATAAGTAAATGAATATAGGATATTAATTCAAATTAAAGAAAATAACATTTAGACAAATAGTAGAATTTTAGGATTGAAAATTAAATTATGACATTGGATCTTTTTAAAGGATTGGATTTTGGGTAAATAAACTAATATAGGATGATAATACTAATTAACGAAAATAATCATTTAAAACGGGATAAAAAGAATAGTGGAATTTTTAGGAGTTTGAAAATTAAGTTAGGACATCGGATTTCTAAAGGGTTGGATTTTAAATTAGTAGATAAATATGGGATACTAACTCTAATGGATGATAATGAGATTTGAACTAATTATTGAAGAATTAAATTAAGACACATGATTTCTTCGAAAGCTTTAGACTTTAAATAGCTAGACAATATATGGTAATAACCCTTAATTGATGAAAATGGGATTTAAATAGATTATTGAAAGATTAGATTAGGATATGGGATTTTTCAAGGATTAGAATTTAACTTTGATGACTGAGATTTTTAAAAGATGATAAATAGATGCGTACGAGGTAATAATAATGATTAACAATCATAATGTTTAAACTAGTGAAATTGAATAATATAAGCTTCAAGATAAAAAAAAATAATTAACAATAATAATTTTTCTTTTAATTGTCTTTAAGACGAGTTAACTAAATGGGTAAAAACAGGGTAACAAATAAAAGGGAATGATTTGATTAATTAATTATGGATATTAGAGGTTTTGTTTTCTTTTAAAAAGGATTATTTAGGAATTGGGCAGCCTGATGGGCTAACTTGAAGTGGGCATGGGCCACTTTGATAAGGGAAATTGGCATAAGGCCTTCATCAATGTAAATGGGCCTAGGCTCCAACTTAAGCCCAGGTCCAATGACATCAATGGGCAAGACTCAAGGCTCCATCTTCAGCATAGGCTTGGGCCTGGGCTCCAAATTCAGACCCAAGCCCAAAGCCATCATGGGCAAAAACCAAGCCCGTCACCAACACAAGCTCCTTCACAGCCCAAGGCCTCTCTTTCCATCTGGGTAACTCTTTCAGGCGAAGCCTCCACCAGCAGCGGCGTAGAAGAGAGGGGCAGGGACGGCGGCGCCGGGACGGAGAGAGGAAAGCCGTGGCGGCGGTTGTGCTGAAGCTAGTGACTGCTCACACTTCTCTGGACAAAACTCGGTCTCAGAGTGGAGTAACTCGTGGTGAGGGAGCTTGAGGAGTCGCCGCTGCTGCAAGTGTTGTCGACGTCGGAGTTGGGAGGCAGCAGAGCGTTGGAGATGGAGATGGAGTCGAAGTCGTTGACCGCGGAGAGAGAGAGATGAGAAGGAGGAGGCGGAGCTATGGGAAGGATGAAGGGAGGAGAAGCCCCAATGCCGCCATTGATTCAGCCGACTGAGCGAGCTTGAGGACGTGGGTATGAAAGGTGGCGGCCATGCATGGCTATGCATGGCTATGCCTGGCCTTGCGAGAGTGAGGGGAATGGGTGTAATGGGCATGGAAAATGGGTTTGAAAGACATGGGTATCTTTAGTGGACCAGGTGGCAGGAAGAATGGATTTGTGACCATTAGAATATGGTAATGAAATTATGAGGGATAAATGGTGGGTGACAGGTAAGCGGAATGGAGAGATGAGTTAGATAGACGGATGATGGGTAGGATGGAGTAAGAGGTGACTAATGAGGTGCGCCAATAACAGGGTGCGGAGAGAGATAAACCGGCTGAAGGGATTCAAGATGATAGGTATATGAGATAGAGATGTTGTCATGTGGTGGTCATGAAAAAAAATGGGTATCTATATGGATACGTGCATGGAGATAATGGGATTAGTAGCGGATGCTCCCCGTCCCATTCAGTGGCTGCAACCATGACCAAAATAGTTCTCACTGCCATCACAATAACAAATGACACCAAGGAGAAGTTGCTGGTCTTTATTCCTCGCCGGTCTTTCCAGGTTCCAGTAACAGAGGAACACAAATGGCAGAGAAGGAGCCAAAACCCAAAAGAAAACAAAGGGAATGATAATAAAAGGAGAATAAAGCAAAAATGAACTTGAGTGTATCACGCCTCCTTTCAGGTGATATCCATGAGCTGGTTCGGGTGAGGAAACCTCAAGCTAGCGTTACAAAATACATGAGAAATAGAGTCCCATTAACTCCAAGCCAAACCATAAGGATAACAGCAAGATCGACAACAACAACTAGAAAATGATCCAAAAAAAAAAAATCAACGAGATTCAACATATAATCCAACCCAACTGATGAGCAATGCAAAACAAACCAAAATGAGAAAAGGTTGAGAAGAATATGAATCAAAGTAAGCAAGAAAATCGCCTCAAACTCACCTGCAGCTACTCCCTTCCTATTCTCGCCTTCTTCCAGCTTCACTCTCAAGATCCCCATTTTTCTCTTCTTTTTTTTTCTCTTTGTGGCCGCAGGTGCTATCTTCCCGGGCAAGCCATTACCTCCCTTTGCTGTTCATCACATCAGCAGCATGGCTTCTCTCCCATCGTCAGCATGGCCGGCCGGCCATCACGTCTTGCTACACATCCAATTTGGCTTTCTCCAGCAGCAAAGGGCCCCCCACCCCCCCCCCTTATCCTAGGTGTCGCCAGCTCCTCCAGGTGGCGAGGCATCATCCTTGTCTTTGCTCTCTTAAGGGGATCTACAATAACATATTGCACCACTTATCCTAACTAATGCTGGGTTAGGCATACAATAAGATATATCCTCTCATCTTTTCTTCAATCTCATTCTATATCTAGAAAACCAAACATTACCAAAGAGTTTTTGTATTTTGTATATTAAATAGAAGTCACAATTATATATATATATATATTTTTCTAAATAATAAAAGAAGTGTATCCAAACAAGCATGATGTAGTATAATTTTGAAAATGAAATTGTTTATGGGGTTATAATATTTGGTGGTGTTTATTTTTTTGACTTTTTGTTGAAAATAATTTGTTTTCAGAATTTAGATTGTTTGTTTTTTTACTTTTTCATAACTTATTATAAACTTTTTACTAAATAGAAAAAGTCAAAATATGTAATTTTTTCTAAATAGAAAAAATAACATATTGATTTTTTTTACTTTTTAATACTTAATAAAAATAAAATACTAAAAAAACAAACAATCTAATATTTAACACTATTAAACATTAACATTCTATTTAGAATTAAGTAAAAAAACAAACACCTAGATTTCATTAATCCCGTATATTCAACATAAGATTGAAACATTTTGTTGCATGCTAAAAAGAGCTGAATATTTATGATGATTAGCTGATGACCCTTTGACCGGTTCTTCAGTAAGAAAGAAGAGAATCGGGCCTCTCTTTATGACACTTGGAAATATAAAAATAGCGCACACACAGTGAATCAGGGCATGTATCATTTTGATTCTTATTCATACTACTTCATGGACTCTAAATCTCTGTTATAAGCGATGTGAAGTGGTTCATTTAGATGCTGCTGCTGCAAGTTTGGCATCACGAAGGGCCTGGAACTTGGCAATCATCTTGTCTCGAGGTGGCCAGTTGTCCTTGATTATTGGAGAATCCGCAAAGTCTTTCATCCACGTCGACAACAATGGAAACTTGTCTTCACCCACAATTTTCAGGCCAGCTACATCTTCCAATATGCTGATCAAGTTAGCAAGCCAACCCAATGCAAGATCAACAAACCCAATCCTTTCTCCACCAAAGAACTTCTTTCCCCTGAGTTCTTCTTCCAAGAACTGGAGGTTCTCCATGGCTTCAACCATAGCTTCCTCCTGCTCTTTACCTTCCTTAACGAAGACACCCCAAAAAATTGATGTAAAAACCTGCATCCAAAACAAAATAAATGAATATGGATCAATATATATATATATATATACAAGGCCTTTTCCAATTCCGTTTCAACCAAGGAACAACCTTTATCATCACCAAATTTGGCCCAGAAGCGGGCCATGGCTTTCTCGTAAGGGTCTTCAGGCAACAAGGGAGTTTCCTTCCATGTCTCATCAATGTATTCAAGAATGACATACGATTCAGCGATCGGTTTTCCATTGTGTACAAGAACTGGAACCTTTTTGTGGGTAGGATTATACTGGAGAAGTGAAGGGCTCTTGTTGGAGAGATCTTCAAATATGGTTTCATACTCTACGCCTTTGATTTTGAGAGCCCAAACAATCCTCAGAGCAAAAGGACTTGACCATGTTCTGAAAAGTTTCACTTCTTCCGCCATAATGTTTTGATATCTGTAAATGAAATAGCAGCTGAGCCTTTATGTATGCATTTAGGCTGTGAAATTTACACAATACGAGTTCTTTCAAAATACATCCAAGCAAAGTAGAAATATTCAAACATCATAGCTGACGTTTGGAAAATGAAAGTAATGTCGAAACATTAGTGATGACGCTGGGAAAATGAAAAAGTAATAAAAGCAAACCTCAAACAAAAGCCTTCTTCGCTATGTTTTGAAGTCTTTGGACTGATTAATTATTACTTTTAGTCACATGGTGGACCACTTCGTAAGGATGTGTGTCACGACTCAAATTCTAGGCAGCCCAAAACTTAATCCATGACCTTAGGTCAAAGGTTTTTAGGCAACCCAGAACTTGACCCATAACCCTAGGTCAAAGGTTTGATTCCAATGATTTTTCTTAATCCAAGCTGACAGTTAACCAAAGCACCGTGGATTTTTTTATTTTTTTTTCTAAAAATAATTCACCCCAAAACTTCCTCCAACTAAAGCTCAATATACAAACCAATACTCAATAACAACAAGAGATAGTATTATATTTTTATTTTTTTTATATTTTTATTATTGAAATGGCAGCCTAAAGGTGGACAGCGTTTTCCTCCTCTCAGCCGACTTCCCCCTTCTGTAACTTTTTCTCCTTTCTCCTTCTATTTCTTTTTAAAACACCACATCACAGTGCACGCAACTTTTATATATATATATATATATATATATATATATATATATATATATATATATATATATATATTATTTATTTAGTTTTTCCCTCTTTTTTTTCAATTCAATTTATTTTCTTTTCTTAATTTTATTTTTCAACTACAGTTTACAAATAAATTATCAAACACTAACATAAATATTTTTAAGTTTCTCTAATTTATTAATAATTAATTTAATTTAATTTTTAATTAAATAATTTTAATTTTTTTTCGTTTATGTTTTTAATTTTTTTAAAAATTTCAATTTCTTTATAGATCTGCATTTTTTACTTATGTCCCCACTTGACGGCAAAAAAAGTCTAACTGTGATTCCTGAAAAAAAAAAAAGGTCTGTGAAAAATCAAAGTCTGAATTTAGGGGTCAAGTTATCCATTGGGAAGGTACAATAGTGAGTCGTAACATTCCTTTAAGCTCGTACACATATGGTTTCTACTACCAAATATAGAAAATTGTGAACAAATCAATATACACAAAAATGATGATAAAATCTAATTATAACAATGCACAAAATAAATGACAAGAGAATTATAAAAAATGATTTATTGAACTAATTAACAAAAATTCAAAAATAAGTTTTTCAATGAATTTCAAAGGATTTTATTAAAAACATTTTTGAATGAATGATTTTAATTTAATTTTTTACAAACAAAAAGTTTAAATTTATTTGCAACAAATTATTTGATTGAATTTCATTTGTATTCAATTTTTAAGAAAATTATTTATGTTTATTGTTGCTAAAAGAATTTATTAAAAATAATTTCATAAAAAAAAAAAAGAATTTGATTTTATTTATAAGAAAATGATTTTTATTTAACTTTGCTTGGAAATGAATTGTTAGAATTTTATTTACAAAAACATTTCAATTTAATTTATATTTAGAAGAAGATACCTTTTATAAATTTATCTAGCAAGGATATTTCAATTAAACAAAGAAGACTTTTACAATTTTATTTACAAAAAACATCAAAATTCAATCTAATTTTATTCATACAAAAAGAGATTATTAATAGGAAAATGAATTTTTACAAAATTATTACAAAAATGTTTCAATCCCCTTTTATTTACCAAAATTTGTTTGTTGTTTGATTTTATTAAAAAAAAAATTAAAATTGTTGAAAAAAAATATTATCTTTGTTGGAAAAAAAATGGGTTATTCAATTTTATTAGGACTAAAAATAAATAAATAAATAAATAAAATTGTCCTTGATTTTACAAAAAGGGACTTCAATTTAAAGGTTTCTAATTTAGAAAAATAAAAATAAAATTTTAAAAAGGATTACCTAATTTTATTAAAATAAATAAATAAATAAATAAAAACATGTTTTTCAAGTTCTATTTAAAAGAACAATACAATTTGATTTTTGAAAAAACAGAAACTTCAAAATTTTATATTTGTTTAAAGAGAGAATTTTACATTTTCACAATTTTATTTAAAAGAATTAATTTTGCTTGGCTTTTACCATAACAAAAAATTTAAGATTTTGTGTAAAAAAAGAAAAAAAAAAAAAAAAAAACTTTTCACAATTTTGTTTACAAAGAAAGAATCTTGGCTTCAAAAAAACAAAAGAGTTTTTTATAAGTTTATCCAAAAGGATTTTTGTTTAATACTTAGTAATAAAGAAAATATTTTACAAATTTAATTGGAAAGAAGAAAAAAAAAATTTCCCTTAAATAAAAAAAAAAAAACAAGTTTATCTAAAAAGAATTTGGCTTATCTCATATTTATTAAAAATGGTTTTGACAATTTCAAATTTATTAAAATCGTAATAAAAAATTATAAAATAAAATAAAAAATATTTATTTATTTTTTTAAAAATGATTTATTAAAAGAAGATTTCAATTTGTTAAAAAGAGAAATTTCGTTTTACTAAAAGAGATTTTTTTTCTTTAGTTTTATTCTAAAAAAACTTCTTTTTTTCTCACTTTTATTAAAAATCAGTTTTTCAATTTTTTATTTTGAAGATTTTTATTTATACAAGAAATTTTTTTAATATAATTTTAGGAAATAGTCTTTATTTATTAATATATATATAAAAATACCTTATCAAACAAAGATTTTAGATTAGTAAAAAAATATTTATTTAAAAGAATTAAATTTTTATTCCAAAATGAATGTCAATGCAAAGAAAAAAGAAAATTTTAAAAATAAACTAAAATAAAATCTCATTATAGGATTATTCTATTCGGATAAAACACAAATAAATTACACTTTTCATACATTTTTCATTAACAAATAAATAAATTAACAAATGCTAACCAAGCATATCAAATATGAATAACAAATAAAATAAATTCATGAATGATAAATTAAATAGATATATACAATAAAAATCTAAACAAGTCCATTTACATGTAAATAGGAAGAAAATTAAAATAAATATATACAAGAGGACAAGGATGAATGATTAGCCTCATAAGTGCAGTCCCAATAATAGTAATGACCCTTAAAAAATGAAGCTCAAAAATAGGAAAAACTCTCGACCCTCTCACAAATAGCATAGAAAATACAGAGAAGTTTTAGAAAAGTCCCAAGAGTTGTCCCTCTCTCCTCTTTTTTGCTCCAATCTTCCTTTTTAATCCCAAAAATTCCAATTCTTAGTCAGTCTAACCCATGCCCTATCTTCAACTACTTTAACTGCTCCCAATATACTATTGTAGACCCCTTTTGAAGAGCCAAGGGGTATTTTAGTTTTTTTATATCATTAGAGGAGCTGGCAGCACCTCTCGGGTGTGGGGGGACCCCTCTCCATGCGTGGGACCAGCTGCAAGAGACAGGGAAGCCATGCTGCTGATGTGAGGAACAAGGAAGAGAAGGCATGATGCTGATGTGATGAACAACAAAGGGAGATAATGGCTTGCCCGGGAAGATAGCACCTGCTACCACAAGGAAAAAAGGAAGGAAACGAGGGGTTTTTTTTTCGGGGGAGAGACGACTAGTTACAGAGGAAGGGAGGACCAATAGGGTAGAGAATTCTTTTATGCTGATAAAGATAGAGATTGGCAAAGGGGGGACATACCGTGAAAACGAGCAGAAAAAGGAGATAACACAGGTATGGATTCTGAAAACCGGATTCATTCATTTATTTATTTATTTTTTTGTTTGTTTTTTATGCCATGTTATGATAGTTTCTAGGCATGAGGATTTTCATTTTTGATGTCTGAACATGCATATTGTGGATCCTTGTAATTTTTTTTTTCTGGAATCTAAGCTTACTTACACCCGCCATATTCATTATCTCTCTCTCTCTACCTTCAACCTCATTCATGCCTGCCTAACCAAACCCACTACTCATTTCTCATGCGGACGTGGGCACCATGCATGGGAAATAATTAACCCATTCTCCATGTGCTTCTAGGTCTTTCTCATGCCCTACCCATTGCACTTAGCAGACGTATCCTCCTAGCCCCATGCACAGGGGCACCTCTATATCCTTTCACCTTTCATACCCATCTCCTCAAGCTCGTTGCTCATTCCTTCGCGTCTATGGAGGACCTACCGATCATCTCTGAAACCCCAATCTCATAATCAGACTCCGATCCACGTCCGTGTGTCCCCAAGGTTCGTCGGAGCATCTTGCTGCCCGCCGCGCTGAATCAAAACCAATTGAGCTTCTTAGAGCTCTGCATGTCGCGGAAAGAGACTCTGTAGCCATCGCCGAGTGCTCCACTTCTCTCTTCGCTTTGCTGCGTTTGGCTCTCTCTGAAGTTATTGGCAGTCCTGTCGATCATATGAGGTGCTTCAGTGATGCTGCAGGCTGCCTCCAGGAATCAGCGTTTGATGCAGCTACAAAGGGTAGCCGATGAGGAAGATGGTCTTTTTTGAGCCCGCCCACGTTAGTATTGGATTTGGGCTTGGTTTGGAGCACCAAGCCTAAGCTTGTGATGGAGTTGGAGTTAGAGGCTTGTCCAAGATGATGGATATGGGCCTGGTTGGAAGCCTAAGCCCAGTTGCATTAATGAAGGGCCTCATGCCCCCTGTACTATTCACTCTCATGGCCCATACCTATTCCAGGATAGCCCATTTGGCCACTTCATTCCTAAATAATCCTTTTTAAAAAAGAAAACAAAATCTCTAATATCCATAATTAATTAACCAAATCATTCCCTTTTATTTATTACCTTATTTCTACCAATTTAGTTAACTCATACTTAAAGACAAATTATTAATTATGTTTTTATCTTGAAATTTATACTACTCAACTTCACCGGCTTAAACGTTATGATTATTAATTATTATTATTATTCCGTATGTATCTATTTATCACATTTTAAAATCTCATTCCTTAAAACCTAATTCTAATTCTTCAAAATATTTGTTTAAATCATATTTTCATAAATCAAATCATTATCCCGTATTATTATTTATTCAAAGTCAAATCTATCAAAAAAATCACATGTTTTAAATTAATTCCTCAAATACTCTTTTAAATCTCATATTTATCAACTAGAATTATTATCCTATATTCTCCTATTTATCTATGCCAATCCTTCAAAAATTCTAAGTTTTAATTTAATTCTTCAAATATTTGTTTAAATCATATTTTCATAAATCAAATCATTATCCCGTATTATTATTTATTCAAAGTCCAATCCATAAAAAAAATCACATGTTTTAATTTAATTCCTCAAATACTCTTTTAAATCTCATATTTATCCACTAGAATTATTATCCTATATTCTCCTATTTATCTATGCCAATCCTTAAAAAATTCTAAGTTTTAATTTAATTCTTCAAATACTTGTTTAAATCTTATTCTCATAAATCGAATCATCATCCTGTATTATTAGTTGTTCGAATTCTAATCCATTAAGAAAATCCCATGCCGTAATTTAATTCTTCAAATACTCGTTTAAATCTTACGTTCATCAATGAGAATTATTATCCTATATATTCATTTATTTATCTATACCAATCCTTCAAAAATCTCATGCTTTAAATTAATTCTTCAAATATTTGTTTAAATCTTATTTTCATAAATCGAATCATCATCTCGTATTTTTAGTTATTTAAAATCTAATCCTCCAAAAATCCCGTCTTAATTTAGTTTCTCAGCAATTTGTTTGAATCTTATTTTCATCAATTAGGATTATTATCTCATATTTGTCTATTTATTTAAAACCTAGTTCTTCAAAAATCTCTTGTCTTAACTCAATTTTTCAATTCAAATTCTCAATTAGAAAAATTCCACTATTCTCTTTTTTATTCGTCTAAACATTATTTTTGTTAATTAGTATCATTATTCCGTGTTTATTTATTTATTTATTTCAATCATTAAAATTCAATTCTTCAAAACCGGATTTCCAAATTTAACCTTGAGATTCAAAAATTCCACCATTCACTATCATTCATTCAAATATCATCTTTGTTATCATTGTTATAAATTCCACGTTTACTTGTTTCTTTCTTCTAAAAATCCCAATAATTAGAGTTCAATTATTCAAAGGCCCGACTTTCAAAATTTAATTTTCAAAATCCCACTATTCACTATTCATCCGCCCAAATATCGTTTTGATTAATCAGTAACATTACTCCATACTTACCATTTATTTCTCTTAAAAATTTCAATCATTAGAGTCTAATTCTTCAAAATTCCGATTCCTAAATTTAGCTATTTGAAATTCCAATTGTCTTATCTCCGAACTTAATTTCCTGTTTCCCATGCTCCAATTCCCGTATTTACCCCGCTACTTATTATTATCATTATTATTATCATCTTATTCATTATTTCTATAAATTCTGCATTCGAATGATTTCTAAGATTTTCCATTTTTTACGCATCAACTTTCATAATTTCTACGCCTCAAATAACTTACGATTCTGATCCCTTTTGAAATTTAACTCCCATAATCCCAATTTTCGTAACTTAATTTTTCTTAAAAATCCCAAACCTTCAAATAATTCTTCAAAATCCCAATTTTCTTTCAAATTTATCTAAAAGTTCTCATTTCTTACATATAATTCCTAAGAATCTAATTTTCAAATAATCTCTAAGATTCCGATTCTCAAATGAATTTAACCTTCGAACAATTTTAATCCCTGCTTAGTGATGCATGTGGTATGTTTTGTGCTTTATATGGTGTACTAACCCTCTCTATTGATAGCGCATGCCGGTTTGTTGCCCAGGTATGTACCTATTTTCCCTCTAATCGTTGTCTATGCATGTCTCGACTCTTATATGTGCATGATCATTCAGGATATTCACTGATTTACTCGTAAATTGCCACGTCAGCTTCATTTTGTTAGTAGAGACCCGATTTTAGGGACTTAGAGGGGTGCTATGGTCTTTTACCGTACCTTCTCGATAAGTAACCTGACCCCCGAGCCCGATCCGGTTTCTCGTAGATCACCTTTTCCAAAATAAGGAGTCGCACTTAGGGTTTTCTTTCTTATTTTGTTTACCTTTTTAAATAAAAACAAAAATAAGTGGCGACTCCAAGTCATTTTTTTTAATCAAATAAAATCAATTTTTCAAATAAAAATCGAGCTCGCCATCGAGTGGAGAACACATGAGCCGAAAATGCGAGGTCCACAACTATACCTTTTCCTGCTCTCTGCATAATGCCAAGATATCAACCCGAACACAGGGGACCCAAAAGAACAATTAAGCAAATGCAATTAGGCCCAAATCAAACCAAACAACAATCCAACAAGCCAAGGTCCAATACCAAAATGGATGGTGGGAATGCAATCTATGAATAGATGGATGGGATTTGATACCAAAATGGGTATTAAAGATTGGGCCAAACAAATAAAAAGGAATGCTAAAAACATTAACAAAATGAGCCTTAAAATAAATTTTAAAAAAGTAAATAAACAAATAAAAAGAAAGGGTGAGGTAAATTTGAAGGTCTACATTCTACAACCCTAAGAATTTCATACTAAAAAGCTGATATGACACAAAAATTCAACTCTTTTGGTTGACCACTAAAATCCTTTGAATTTCATCAATTTAAATTTGGCATGTGTTCTTTGATTTGCCTTTTTTACTTTTCAACTATCACCAAATAGAAGAATTTTCAAACTTGAAATTCCAACGTGGCCTAAAATACCTGGTCATTACAATGCACATGACTCCTATTCAAATATTGTAGACCCCAAAATTTGTCCAAAATTTACTTTTATATTGTTTTAGCCTAATTTTATCCTTAGATTTCAATCCGATTATATTTGATTTTTTTTTTGCCCATTTATACCATTTAAATTTAAATTTTTATTATTTTATATTATTTTTATTTTTTCTTCTTCCTCTTTTTCCTCACCTACTTCCTCACTCTCTCTCCTAACCCATATCCCCCATACCTCCCACATCCCAAGATTCCCTCCTCCTGTTGGTGCAGTACTAACTAGATTAGAGTTCATCTAGCTTCTCTAGAGTTAGACGGGCTTCTTGCTTGCACAAAAGGATGTTTGGACAGGTGGTCTGAGCACGCCCCTCTAAAGCTTAAGTCAAAAAGTAATAAGGATGGGTCTAGTTGTTTCGAATGGCTTTGTACGCGCATACCTTTTTCATGCTTCTCAAAGGGTTTTTACAAAGTGGATGACACCATCGCCATAGCGTTGAGAAGCATTTATACCTTTTTTGTGATGATGATTGCAATCAGGGCGGAAATCAACCCTTAGCAAGAGAGTCAACACCATCATCTCTACGCGGATTAGGCAATCATACCAAACAAAATCCTCTGACCAGGCACTAGGTGTGATTATCGATTTGTTCAATGCTTGGAATCTCCGACTGTATTGGTTAATCTATCTGAAAATCTTAGTTGGCTTGGTTTGTCCATTCCGTCTGACATCCAAAAAGAAGGAAATCTCTTTCCTCTTGCACTAGATAGAGTTTGTTTTGGTTCAGATGGATTAATCTCAGACAGATCATTTGCTTATCTTGGATGGACCAAAGGTTTTTGATTTGGGGGAGGACACATGGAAGGAAACCTCCCACAATGCCCCCTTAATCTGCATGCTTCTATCATGTTGGGTAGCCGGCGAGTTGAGGCAAAATGGATTATCTGTCTCTTCAGGTTATTTGAGTGCTTAGGAACATGTGTCATTTGGGGCTGCAATGATGGGTCACATCAATCAAGGCTAGCTATCAGGCAGCACACCTCTTCAGTTAGCTTTGGGAAGTGTTTCCAAGCGGCTTGTCCCTTGGAATACCTAGGCTTTTGGATCCTTATAAATAGTAGGGCTCCATACTTTTTGGAATACCTAGGCTTTTGGAGTTTCCTTGCCCACACTGCACCTCTACCGTCACTGCGTTTGCCACGGTCGTTGCTTTTCGCCTTCCTCCTCTACCGCTGTGTTTGCCACCGATCACTGATCTTCGCCTTCCTCGTCACTGGCTTTAAACATGCCTTCCCCACTTAAGAGGGCTAATTCCTTATTCCAATAAGTTTTTTGCCACTCACCATTCCTTTTGCAATGCTTGTTGTTCTTCTTTAGACCGTGTCGGTAGTTAGAGACCTCGACATCCAGATTTAGGGTTTCTCATTGTCTTTGCTTGTTCTGGGTGCTTTGTTTGGGAGAGAATGAATTTGTCGATGGCCAGACTTAAGGCTTTTTCAGTTTCCTCTTTTTCTCCTGTGTTGTTAAGGCACTTTTCATTGGTTCATGTTCTTTTTTCATTGCTGTCGCGTTGGGGCGATGGGAGTGATTCTTCCTATGTCATTCTTGTTCTGTAAGTTTCAATAGTCAACCTGTCTAGCTTCAAATTATTTGAAAGAAAGAAAATTAAATTTGAAGATTGAAATTTTTGGAAATTAGATTTGAAAGAAATTGGAATTTTGAAAAATTATTTGAGAATTTGAGTTTTGAAAATTAAATTATGAAAATTGGAAACTTGGAAATTATTTAAAAATGGAAATTTTGAAAATTGGAATTTTGGAAAATTATTTGAAATTAAATTTAAAAATTGGAATTTTGAAGAATTATTAAAGATGAAAATTTTAAAAATAGATGAAGTTTCTCAAGTGTGTGGTATCACTTGAGGGGTTGTTCAGGAGTGGGATTGAGAAGTGTAAAGGGTGCTTGGAGCCAAAAGTCCAAGAGGGTGAATTGGAACCATAATCCAATTATATTGCTTGAAGACTTGGTTTGGAAGCCTTGAATTAGTGGAACCTCAAGCTCGGGATTGAAGCTAGAGGAGAGTGGATGTAGGCCAGGTTGCACCAAACCACTATAAAATCTTGTGTTTACATTCTCTCTTCCCTACTCTTTTAATTTATATGCAATTGTCTTTATATTGTTTATTATATACTTGCATATAATTGTCTTTTACTTTCACATAGTTTAAATTTGAAAAAAAGAGACCATCACCCTATTCACCTCCCCCCCCCCCCCCCCTTTAGGGTCATTACCATAGGTTGGATTAGCCTTTTTTTTTTTAACAATATTGATTCCATCACTAATATTATTTAATTCTACATTTTCATCCACTAGGATACCACGTAGAAGTTCTTGCAGTAATTAAAGCCTATCATTATGGCATTTGAATCTACTTTTCACATCTTCAAGAAAACTACTACCATTGAATTGATATAGGATATCATTATAAACCATCTTGGCAATGATAGTTTTGCCAATTCCATCGGTTCCATAGATTCCAATCACACGAATGTCATCCAAATGAATACTTAACAATGATTTTAGTTCTTTCAAGCAAAACTTCATTCCAACTATGGGCTCTTCAATAGACAAAAGTTTAGGATTCAATCTTTAGAGGATGTGGCCAATAATTTCTTTGATAGGATTTGACTCATACCTACCAATTATAAAACACAATGAAACATGTGGTTAGCTATAGTAAGTTGCAAAAGATAATAGATCAAACCATATTTCTTAAATTTACATATCTAATTACCATTTCATTAATGTCATATCGAGCATAAATGGGAAAGGAAAAAAAGGAATATATGATTTTTGTTAGCTTTGCTACTCAATGTTTGGAAGGATCTTACTTCTTACTAAAGATAATCACTCTAGAATACTATTATGATAATAATTCTAATCCTATGACATTGATGGAGACAATTACTACTCATTTGATCAAATATGCTACCAATTCCAGATCAAGCTTCCCAATCTAGTAAAGTATTTGTTAATTAGAGCACTACCTATTACCATTCTCTATGCTCATGTGACTCCATTTCATTGATTATCTTAACAAACTAACAAGTTGCTCATGCCTTGCTTTCTAGTCTATTTGTCCTAACATTCTATCGACTTTCCAATCGTTATATTAGTGAAAGTGACAATATCCCCATTTTTCCAAAAGGGACAAAATACAATTATAAGGAATAATTCTATGATCTATTTGTTGAAAAAAAAATTTTTTTGTTAAAATTTTTAATTTTTATTTGTATAAAATAAAAAATAAAATATATTTATCATAAAAATTTGTATTTAATAATTTATATTGATTTTCTCTTAATTTTATTGAAAATAAAAAAAAATTGCATACACTACTACAAAAATAGTTTATGGTGTCACTATTTACGGTGTCACTTTTAAAATAATGACACCATAGGGTTTATAATTAATAAAGGTGACACATCATATAAAAAATCTTCAATTGAGGTAGTTAGATGATATTAATTTTATATTTATAGTGTCATTTTTTAGGAAGTGACATCATATAAAATAAATTTTTTTAGATATTATAACTTAATGAGCCCACTTTTAGAATTAATAATGATGGATACTATATAAAAATCCCATTGTTTCCATATTTCACCCACAATCCAAAAAATCTCAATATATAAATCCTATATATAAAATCATGATCTTCTTCAACCTTTTCTCTCACCCATCCATAGTCAACACGCTCACAACGGACATTCTTCACTTTGTGGACTCCCAGGTAACCCAAAATCTCTTGGATCTATCATTTTTTTTCTTTTATTAATGTCATTATATTATTTGTTTCAACATCTTTGTATTAAGGTTTTTGTGAATTGTGTTTTCTTGAGTTGTAGGGAAAAAAAATTTAGGTTTAATCTTCTAACATAGAAGAAAAAACTGTAGATTTTGATTTTTTAATCTAAACCAAACACATGATCAAGTCTTTAAAAAAAAAGTGAAAAACAGGAAAAAATGAATGATTTTTAATATGTATTTGTGTGAGAATGACAGGTACATAATTTTTTTGAGATTTATTATCACATAATCTTCATCCTTTCTAAAAAACGAGAGAGGAAAAAAAAAAGAATGATTTTTCTGTTTGTATCTAAGTGGGAATGAGATATAGAATTTCGTTGAGAGTATCCAACCCCAAAAGGACCAATCCGGGAAGGCATGTGTGGTTTTGACGGGAGATGATAAGATGGAAATCATAACCATAGCCATGTTCTCTCTGTGTCTTTCTATCCTCTTCAATTAATTCATGGCCATAGATATTTTATTTAGTTTTTATATTAAGTTTATTTAGTTTCTAAAGTCCAATTAGCTAGATATTTTATTTGATTTTATTTTTATATTTAAGTAGTTGAGTTTTGGAAAGTTTTTATATTTTGTTAATAGAAATAGAAATTTTATATTTTTTATTATTAGGAATTTCTATTTTGTTAAATTGTAAGTATCTATCTCAATAAGAGATTATTAATATTCAAATGAAAGTGATGAAAGAGAGTAAATATTTTAAGGCTCAATTATATTTTAATGTTATTTTTTTTTACATAAGGGTTTATTTGTGTTTTCAATTTTGAAGTTCCCTTTCCAAGTCCAGCAACAAAAGTAGTGTCCAACCTTAAAATGGGCATGTGTGGTATTGACGGGAGATGATAAGATGGAAATCATAACCATAGCCATGTTCTCTCTGTATCTTTCTATCATCTTCAATTAATTCATGGGCATAGATATTTTATTTAGTTTTTATATTTAGTTTATTTATAGTTTATTTAGTTTCTAAAATCCAATTAGCTAGATATTTTATTTGATTTTGTTTTTATATTTAAGTAGTTGAGTTTTGGAAAGTTTTTATATTTTGTTAATAGAAATAGAAATTTTTATATTTTTTATTATTAGGAAATTCTATTTTGTTAAATTGTAAGTATCTATCTCAATAAGAGATTATTAATATTCAAATGAAAGTGATAAAAGAGAGTAAATATTTTAATGCTCAATTATATTTTAATGTTATTTTTTTTTACATAAGGGTTTATTTATGTTTTCAATTTTGAAGTTCCCTTTCCAAGTCTAGCAACAAAAGTAGTGTCCAACCTTAAAATGGGCATGTGTGGTATTGACGGGAGATGATAAGATGGAAATAATAACCATAACCATGTTCTCTCTTTGTCTTTCTATCCTATTCAATTAATCCATGGGCATAGATATTTTATTTAGTTTATTTATAGTTTATTTAGTTTCTAAAATCCAATTAGCTAGATATTTTATTTGATTTTGTTTTTATATTTAAGTAGTTGAGTTTTGGAAAGTTTTTATATTTTGTTAATAGAAATAGAAATTTTTATATTTTTTATTATTAGGAAATTCTATTTTGTTAAATTGTAAGTATCTATCTCAATAAGAGATTATTAATATTCAAATGAAAGTGATGAAAGAGAGTAAATATTTTAATGCTCAATTATATTTTAATGTTATTTTTTTTTTTACAGAAGGGTTTATTTATGTTTTCAATTTTGAAGTTCCCTTTCCAAGTCTAGCAACAAAAGTAGTGTCCAACCTTAAAATGGGCATGTGTGGTATTGACGGGAGATGATAAGATGGAAATCATAACCATAACCATGTTCTCTCTGTGTCTTTCTATCCTATTCAATTAATTCATGGGCATAGATATTTTATTTAGTTTTTATATTTAGTTTATTTATAGTTTATTTAGTTTCTAAAATCCAATTAGTTAGATATTTTATTTGATTTTGTTTTTATATTTAAGTAGTTGAGTTTTGGAAAGTTTTTATATTTTGTTAATAGAAATAGATATGAGGACTTAAAGGGTTTATATTTAGGTAGTGCTTGAGCCAAGGAAAATGATAGTCCATTATCTTGACCCTGTGCATCACAAACCATGTGAGGACTTAAATGACATCGTAAACATGTAAGTTCTTCCTATTATTTTTCATAGTATTATTTTTAAATAAAAAAATACATTCACCTCAAACAAATTTTTTTGATTATTTATATATATTAAAACATATAACATTTACCTATTTTAAAAATGTACCCATTGAACTTATTTACATAGGGTTCTTCGAATATTTGCAAAGAAAACATCTAAGAGGGAGCCATCTTAGCAACTAGTGCAGGTGACATCCAAAAATTTTTCTTTACACATTAGCTTATGCATTTGCACCATTTATATATGTGAGTACTAATGTTATTTTATAATTGATCGATTAGTGTCCAAGACAAGAAGGAGGGTTCGAATGTGGCTACTTTGTTATGAGATTCATTAAAGAGATAATTTTTTATCCTACAATTATTGCTTCAAAGGTATTACTTATTTAATGAATTGTACATAGTTTTAGGCCTCCAAATGTTATGCATTTTAATGTTATTTTCTTATTTGATTTCAGTTTGGTGATAAAAAAAAAAACATATTCTCAAGTAGAATTCGATGAAATTAGAGGAGAATGGGCTACTTTTGTGCTACAACTAATCATGAATCATGTTCATGCATCATGATCACCATGCATGGTGAGTCCCTTAGCTACTACATGAATTTTTCCATAGGTATTGTATAGTAATGCTTATTCTTTGAATAATGTTTCTATTTGAAAAAAAAAATAGTTCTTAGATTTGTTCATTTATGATAACATCGATCCATGTTTATTTTCTTCAATAAAAATCTCTAAAACTCATTAAATTTTGAAATGCAAGTATACACTCTTGGGAGGGTGAAATGGAGAATAAAAAAGAAGAAGGCAACAAGATTTTGGGTTTTTAAATGTAAATCTTATGTCATACGTTATAGGACATAAACGTTACTTTAATTGCAACTGAGAAATTTAGATTTTTAGATGAGACTTTTATGTCATTTTATGGTTAGCCAGTTTTATGCTTATGAAATGGAGGTATACATGAATCTTGGGATCTTTAACATTTCTGAATCATGTTTTGGTATGTATTCACTCTTCTTTTTTAGTTTTGATGGGTTTGATATGTTGGACGTACTATCCTTTTGTGAACATTTGGTATACAAATATTATTAGATGATTAATGTATTATGAGTTATTCCATAAACATTACAGAAAAATGAGTTAAATATAATATGATTGTTATATTTATGGACAAAATATAAACATGTTAATCTTATTAATTCATAAGCATTACAAAAATCAACAACTAAAACCAATCATATCTTCCACAATAATTTACAATGATGTGATACCATAACTCAAAGGTGATGCATTTAATGTGCCATCATAACTCAAAGATGATGTATTTAATGTGACACCCTATCATCACTAGAAATATATGGTGTCACTTCCGAATGGGTCACCATTTATCTACTTTGGTGTCACTTCCAAATACGTCACCAATTGGTACCCTCTATGATGTCAGTGGAGAAGGTGACGTTATGTTGTAGTGACACCCTATGATTATGGTGACTCGTTATAAATGTCACCATATACCTTTTTCCTTGTAGTGATACTAAAGTTGTGCATTGATCGACAAAACTCGTGGAAAAGAGGGTACCGCTTTTTTATGAAAAAAGTACCACACTTATATGAAAAAAGCACCACTAAAGTGTGTTAAAAATACAATTGTAGTGGAAATGATATGCTACTTTTCTTTGATTTATGGTAAGGTATACTATAGCATGAATTGAGTAAATGTTATTGCATAATAACACCGATTGACATAACCCTTGGAAAAGAAGGGTATTGGTTTTTTATTAAAAAGATAATGACTATTCAAAGTATCATTGTGCTAAAAGAGTGGTACTATTCTTTTATTAAAAAAAAAAAAGTACCACCAAAGTGTTTTGAAAAAGTAGTATAATGGTATTTGTAACACAGAGTGGTACTTTTAGTATAGTGGTACTTTTAACATTGGTATTTTTAACACACTTTAGTGGTACTTTTTTCATAAAAGAGTGATACATTTTTCATAAAAGAATAGTACCATATTTTCCAAGGATTGTGTCAATGCGTAACTTCAGTACGTAAAATTTTTAATTTTTAATAAAATTTTAAAAATTAATATAAATGATTAAAAATTTTAAAAAGCAAAATGTTGAAATCACAACCAAGTTTTTATCTTCTTTAATTAAAATATTAAATATTTTAATTAAAAAAAAAAGTGAAAACCATGGTCAAGTTAGATGATAAGCAAAAAGTTAAAATCATAATCATCGACTTTGATTTTCAAATAAAATTTTAAATTTTTAAAAAATTATATAAATAATAAAATAATATGACAATGCAATAAAATTTATACAATAAATAAATATTTTATTTAACAGAGATATAAAAAATCTTATATCCTAAATTTCTAAATTTATTCATTATGTGTTTATTGTTATATTAATTTTGTTCACATTAATTATTTATTATATATTATTATTTTATGTTTAAAATGGCCATAAACAATTAAAATCAATAAATTTGAAAATATGAAATTGTGAAAAAATTGAAATTAAAAAAATTTCATGAAGCCAATATATTTAAAAACAAAAAGGTGGAAATATTATGGACGAGGAAAAAAAATCGACTGCCACATGTCAATTATTTTATTTTATTTTTTAAAATGACAACTATAATGAGCTAAGTTAAAAATATTGGCAGTTGGCCTTAGGATGAGAGGAGGATTAGATGGTAGTTTGGGAAAATGGATGATTTTAGTATTACAGTAGAATAAAAAGTAATGGAAATTGACCTTAGAACGAGAGGAGGGTTTGAGGGTAGTTTTGGAATGTGTATGATTTTTACAATTATTTTCTCAAATTTGCCAATGATCACATGATTCTCCCAACATAAAATCAATAGCTACGTAGCAGGTTTAAGAATTCCAAATTCAGATTCTCTTATATAAATTATAAATTCGAAAGTTCAAACGAAGTTGAAATTACCCATCCTTCACATGCCAACCACTTAGACAGCTTGCTTCAGTCATGGCAGCCCTCCACCTTCGCACCTTCTCCTCGTCTACGTTTATTTCATAATTCGCAAATGCTTCTCCAAAACTCCCACTTAATTTGTTTCCGCACATCAAAAGGATACACATGGTAGAAAACTGGCAACGCTATTTGATCTATTTCTTTTATGCACTTCATGATCTTTGTTAGCTCATCCAAACACCATTTGGAATGAGCATTCTTTTCTCAGAAAACAATTATGGAAAATCTTGATCCTTCAATAGTTCCCAAAAGTTCTTGTGTGATTTCTTCTCCTCTTTCAAGTTTATCATCTCTAAAAGTGTTAATACCCATCCGATCCAAATTTACGAATAGATGATCTGTAAAATTGTAGCGGGTGTCTTCCCCCGTAAAACTCAAGAAGACGTCCAAGTTACATTTTCCGGTTGGAGCTGAGGAAGAAGAGGATTTTTGGGTGCTTGAGGAAGCCATTTTGGGACAGGTTTTGTGGGAACTGGAAGACTACAAGAGAGTTGAGGATCAACTTGCACACAGCCAATACTAATGTCCCTGAAGAGGGTCTTTTAAGTATCAAGAGTCTGCAAAACCTCAATCACTTTTCACATTATTTATTTTCTACTTTGTATTTGTATGGCATTGCCTTTTTTCTTTTCTTTTTTTTTTTTTCAAATAATCAAATTTTTAAATAAAATTCCAACTACCCAGTCACCCACCTCCACTTGTTATCCCAAGTCCCAGCCTGTTTTTGCTACTTCCACCTCCCATGGAATCCCAACATTTATAATAAATAAAATAATAAATGTTGGTTTTGTGTTTTTAAATCATTTTGCACTGTCTCAGAAACTCACATCCATGGGGTTTATGTGCTCAAAGGTCCTATCTGTGACTATGATATAAACAATCACTTTTAGTGCATGCCCTTTTTATCAAAAATCGTTTCAATGATGTATCGCCTACCATTTTCATATTAAACATGTTTTCATGATATGTTATGGTAATTGGTCATATAATTGGCTTAACATACATCCGCTGACCCAAAAAAAAAAAAAAAAAAAAAATTAAAACTAGTTAGATCCACGTACTCACCTTTTTTTTTTTTTTTTTTAATCAAAAATCGTTTTAAAAAACTTTTGATTTCCTTGTGCTCACCTAATGTTTTCATTAAAATACAAGAACTCATTTTTTTGAGAACTTTTTCTTGTGATCAGCTTATCCTTGTACCTTCTTAAAAAGCAAGATTGATTCATGTTAGTTGGAAGATAAAAACAAGTACTTCTAACAAATTGTATATTTAGTACATTGATAATTTAACTAATGGGAAAAGGCCATAGAAAGTAAATGTAAACGGACAATATAGTTAGACATGAAATTTCTATAAATACATGAAAATAACATTTATATTCCATAGATGAAAATAGCAACTGTCATGTATGTAGGGACCCCTCCCCCTGAAGACGCATGACGCATATTTCCTGATGACACGTGGCACATATTTCTATCCGGATTACCCCCATCCGGACACGTGACGCGCTTCTCCTATCCGGACTTCCTCAGGGAGAAGCACACGACACTCGCAAACATCACATCCGGACGATTGCCATATCACATCCGGACGACCGACATATCCTATCCGGATATGTTTGTCCGGATCGTTGACTAAAGTAAGCAAGTCTTACTACGTCATTTCAACAGCCTGCCACGACCCACGTTCCGCCACCTGCAGAGTGAAAAGATAGGAATGATGGCAAGTCACTTCCTACGATCTCTGATAGTTGCGGCGCCTCCCATGATCTCTGTCAGCCGCCCGTAGGGTGATGATGGCCCTGTCACCACCTAGAGGCATCATGACAAACCAAAATATCTCCCTACCATTAAAGAGAGAAACAAAGCTCTTAAATGCTATATATATGGATCTTCACACAAAGAGGAAGGTAAGCTTGCTATACCTAGTAAAAAACCAACTGATTATTCTCTCTAACCATGGCTGACAAAACCATCGGAGGGTGTGTCCGGACACCCTGTCCGGACGCCTTTTGCAGGAACGACTGAACCAGGAATCTATATTGGTTGAGATCGTGCGTCCATCCATTTGGCAATTGTGTGGATCACTAGGGACACGAGGCCTCAACATTGGCGCCGTCTGTGGGAAAACTCGCTAATTCAGTCACCGGCGAAGATGGCCACACCTTCCCGTAGCTGTTCATCTGGTAGGGGAGAGGAACATAATTCTGAATGGCGCCAAGCCATCGAAAGAAGACAGTTGGCAAGCGAGCGACAACTGCAAGCTCTCCTCCAGGAGACAGAAAGGTTAAGAGAAGAAAACGCGGTGCTACGCATCCAGGCTTCATCGACGGGGACTCCCCGTCGTCAGCATTCAAGAGGCCAGGTAGCAAACTCAAGGCCAGAACCAGAGTCAATATACCCTGGGACAGCAGGAGCCATCCTAGAAGCATGCAACGTTAGGCCACATGAGCCACACACTCCCATGCATCAAGCTCCCCATGAGGAAAGCTCAGACTCCACTCATTTTTCAGCAAAAAGACAACGCGATAAAAGACCCCAGTTGTCAAACTCAATGCACGCGAGACTAGGCCCACAGCAGCCTAGGAGGCCAAGGCCACCAGTAGCCACAACCTGGGGAGCACACCCTGACCCTATGGTCACCCCTGTGGTGCAGAACGTTCTCCCGCACCGTGACCCCATGGTCACCCCTATGGTGCAGAACGTTCAACCGCACCTAGTGGTACGACAAGCTGGGAGGAACCTCCCAAATGAGCCACCCATTGGCTCCATCAGCAAAAGGCTGGACGACATGCTCTCCACGCCTTTCTGCTCTCATATCATTCATTACGATCCCCCAAGGGGATTTCTCGTGCCCAAATTCTCCACATACGATGGGTTCAGCGACCCCTTCGACCATATCATGCATTATCAACAGCTCATGACTCTCGATATAGGCAACGACGCGCTGCTATGCAAAGTATTCCCCGCCAGCCTACAAGGGCAGACCCTCTCATGGTTTCACCGCCTACCTCCCAACTCTGTTGATAATTTCTGAGACCTATCAGAGGCCTTCGTGAGAAATACTTATGCTCCGCTCGACATAAGCAAAACATCAGCACTCTGCAAAACATAAAAATGCAGGATAACGAATCCTTAAGGGAGTTCATGAAGCGGTTTGGTCAGGCCGTACTACAGGTAGAGGCTTACAGCATGGATGCTGTCCTGCAGATCTTCAAGCGAAGCATCTGTCCAGGCACCCCATTTTTTGAATCACTCGCTAAAAAGCCTCCTACGACGATGGACGACTTATTCCGACGTGCGAACAAATACTCAATGCTCGAAGATGACGTGCAAGCAGCCACCCAGCAAGTCTTGGTTGCCGGACAGGCATCCAGAAGTGGCGCAGAAAGAAGTGCCAAACTTCCGGACTGGCCAAGGCCGTTCGATCGAAGGTAGGAAGGGCCAAGTCGCCCGGAAAGGCCGCCCCTCACACCACTTTCCATATCATATGAGAAACTTATCCCTACGATCCAAGGCATGTTCGACTTCAGGTGGCCTAGACCCCTTGGAACGGACCCATCCAAAAGAGATCATAGCAAAAAATGTGCCTTCCACAAGGAACATGGTCACACAACAGAGACATGCAGGTGCCTCCAATATTTGGTCGAAAGGCTCATCAAGGCGGGACATTTAAAGCAATACCTCCTCTCAAATGCCGGAGGTAGAGACGCTTCCCAAAATCACAACTCTGGAGCCCCCAGGGCCCCAACCGCCCCCAAAGTCGTTATAAACTATATTAACGGAGGCCCATCTAACGAGGAGTACGACTCCAAACGAAAGAGACAAAAGTTGTTGCGGGCAGCATCGGTGCGCGAACGTGTCAACTCCATTCGGCCAGGAATAACTGGGGAGGGGGGGGAGGGGGGCCTCGCCCCATAGATGGGACAATCGTTTTCCCACCAGTAGACCCCACCCGGATACTGCAGCCGCACCACGACGCCCTCATCCTGTCCCTAGAAATAGGAGACTTCGATGTGAGACGCATCCTGGTTGACCCAGGCAGCTCAGCCGATCTTGTACAAGCATCGGTTGTTAGCCACATGGGGCACAACCTCATAGGCCTCGAGAACCCTGGGCGAATCCTGTCCGGATTCAACGGGTCGTCAACTATTTCCTTGGGAGACATTGTGTTGCCGGTCCAAGCTGGCCCAGTCACTCTCAACGTACAATTTTCGGTGGTACAAGATTTATCACCCTTCAATGTCATCTTGGGGCGCACATGGCTACACTACATGAAAGCCATCCCCTCTACATATCATCAAATGGTAAGTTTCCTTACCAAGGATGGGCAAATTGACCTATATGGCAGCCAGTTAGCCACTCGCCAATGCTACCAGATAGCACGAGAAGCAGGGACCAGCCAGGAAGATGCATCCCTCCCTGAGTCCAGCCATGCACGTGACCAATAGCAATTATTGGGTTCGGCGGACAAAGATCCCCTGGCAGCAGAACCCTTGCAAGCAATTCAAATTTCGGAAAAAGGTACTCACCTTACGAATATCAGTTCCCTCCTAACACCAGAAGAGACCCGGAACATGCAGAACGCCCTCAGACAAAACCATGACATCTTCGCATGGGCACATTCTGATATGAAGGGAATCCATCCCTCCATTACCTCTCATAGGCTTAATGTCTTGCCAACAACCAGACCCATCTGGCAGAGGGTTAGGCGCTTTCACCCGGACATACAAAAAATTATCTGGAATGAGATTGACAAGTTGCTAGAAGCTGGATTTATCAGAGAAGTGGATTACCCAGACTGGTTGGCAAATGTAGTGGTGGTACCCAAAAAAGAAGGCAAATAGCGGGTGTGCGTCGACTATACCAACCTCAATAATGCATGCCCAAAAGACAGTTTCCCTTTGCCACGTATAGATCAAATTGTGGATTCCACTACTGGGCAGGGGATACTCTCCTTCTTGGACGCCTTCTCCGGATACCACCAAATCCCCATGTCTCCGGCTGACGAAGAAAAAACAGCCTTCATAACACCGCATGACCTCTATTGCTACAAAGTCATGCCATTCGGACTCAAAAACGCTGGCGCCACTTATCAGAGACTGATGACGAAAATCTTCAAACCTCTGGTCGGCCGCACAGTAGAGGTATATATTGACGATATCGTGGTTAAAAGCAAAACCCGAGAGGAACATGTCCTCCACTTACAAGAAGTCTTCCAGCTCTTAAGGAAGTATGGCATGAAGCTGAATCCTTCCAAATGCGCCTTTGGCGTAAGTGTAGGCAAATTCCTGGGATTTATGGTCAGCCAAAGGGGGATAGAGGTTAGCCCGGATCAAGTCAAGGCAGTCATGGAAACACCACCCCCCAGGAGCAAAAATGAATTACAGCGCCTCACAGGTAAACTCGTCGCGCTAGGACGTTTTATAGCCCGCTTCACTGATGAGTTGCGACCCTTCTTCTTGGCGATACGAAAAGCTGGAGCGAACGGATGGACAGACAGCTGTCAAAGCGCTTTTGAGAAAATTAAACATTGCCTTATGCAACCGCCCATCCTGAGCAGCCCCATCCCTGAAGAAAAATTGTACATGTATCTGGCTGTATTAGAGTGGGCAATCAGCGCTATTCTATTCCGCTGCCCCTCACCCAAGGAGCAGAAACCTATCTACTACGTCAGCAGAGCGTTGGCGGATGTAGAAACCAGCTATTAAAAAATGGAGCTAACGGCCTTAGCCCTTCGGAGTGTCGCCCAAAAGCTCTGTCCTTATTTCCAAGCCCACCCGATGGTCGTGCTAACTAACCAACCCCTTCGCAACATTCTACACAAGCCAGACCTAACCGGAAGAATGCTTCAATGGGCCATAGAGTTAAGCGAATATGGGATCGAGTTCCAACCCAGGCTATCCATGAAAGGTCAAGTTATGGCTGACTTCGTGCTGGAATACTCCCGAATGCTTATCCAGCACAAGGAACCAAGTGAAAAAGAGTGGTGGACTTTGCGGGTCGATGGAGCTTCACGATCATCAGGATCCGGAGTAGGGCTCCTGCTGCAATCACCAACATGAGAACATCTGGAGCAAGCCATCCGGCTGGGGTTCCCCGCCTCTAACAATGAAGCGGAATATGAGGCCATCCTATCCGGATTGGACCTCACCCTGGCTCTATCTGTCTCCAAGCTCCGGATCTATAGTGACTCCCAACTCGTGGTAAGGCACGTTCAGAAGGAATACGAAGCTAAGAACGCGCGCATGGCGTGATATCTGGCTAAAGTAAGAGACACCTTACAGCGGTTCACCGAATGGACGATCGAAAAAGTAAAACGAACTGAAAATGGGCGCGCTGACGCCTTAGCATGCATAGCTGCCTCCCTCCCCATCAAAGAAGCCATATTGTTGCCTATACATATGCAAGCCAACCCTTCCGTCACAGAAGCTTCCACTTGCAATACCATTGAGGAAAACCAAGCAAAAAGCCAAGAGTGGACAGAAGACATTATAAGGTACCTCCGGACAGGCACTCTGCCTGAAGAACCCAAGTAGGCACACAAGATCTGGGTGCAAGCCGCCCGTTTCACCCTGATTGGGGGGCACTTGTACAAGTGATCCTTCACAAGTCCCTATTTCCGGTGCCTAAACCACACAAAGGCCCTGTATGTATTAGCTGAATTGCACGAGGGAGTATGTGGAAATCATTCTGGAGGTCGATCTCTGGCACATAGGGCCCATTCGCAAGGATATTATTGGCCCACGATGAAGAAATATACGGCAGCCTATGTCAAAAAATGTGACAAATGTCAAAGGCATGTCCCCGTACCGCATGTGCCGTCGGAGACATTGAAGCCAATTTCAGGCCCCTGGCCCTTCGCATAGTGGGGCATGGACATAGTAGGACCCCTACCAGTCGCACCCACTCAAAAGAAATTCCTGCTCGTCGCCACGGATTACTTCAGTAAATGGGTGGAAGCTGAAGCATACGCTAGCATCAAAGACAAAGATGTCACCAAGTTCGTGTGGAAGAACATCATCTGCCGCTTCGGAATCCCCCAAACCATTATAGCCAACAACGGTCCACAGTTTGATAGCATCGCCTTCCGGAATTTCTGTTCGAAACTAAACATTCGGAATTCATACTCCACACCATGTTATCCTCAAAGTAATGGACAAGCAGAGGCCACAAAAAAGACTCTAATCATTGCCTTAAAGAAAAGGTTCGAGCAAGCCAAAGGAAAGTGGGTGGAGGAGCTGCCCGGCGTCCTGTGGGCTTATCGAACCACACCCGGACGTCCGACAGGACACACTCCCTTCGCCCTCGCATACGGTATGGACGCAATCATTCCTACTGAAATAGGGCTACCCACTATCCTGACCGAGGCAGGAAGGCAGGATGATGCAAATATGGAGTTAGAAAGAAATTTGGACTGGGTAGACGAAGTAAGAGAAACTGCATCCATCTGGATGGCAGATTATCAACAAAGGGCATCCGCTCATTACAATCGCAAAGTAAGGCCCAGAAGCTTCAAAAATGGTACGCTGGTCCTTAGAAAAGTTTTCGAAAATACTGTTGAGGTAGGAGCGGGAAAGTTTCAAGCCAATTGGGAAGACCTCTATATAGTATCTAAGACAAGTGAAAGTGGAGCTTATCATCTACAAAAGCTAGACGGAACCCCATTACTTAGACCATGGAATGTGTCCAATTTAAAACAGTATTACCAATGAAAGAGAGATACAAGTACAAATATGAATAAGTATGTTTTATTAATATTTGTGAAGTTGTATACAAAGAGGTCTCCGGACTACAAGATACAGAGAGAAGATAGCAGTAAAGAATCACAAAAAGAAAAGCTCTCATTGGGAAGGCTTGCCGCGCAGCTTCTCCTCCTCACCCGGGGGAATCGAAGGGACGTCCCGCTTGATACCATGTTTCTTCATACAGCAACGGTAGCCGAAGATGTACATTTCGTCTACCTGCTTCTGGTAGTCCGTTTCAAGTTCCTCCATTTCCGCAGCAAACTCAACCTCCAACTCTTTTTTTTGCACTGATAAGCGCAACTGCAAATCCTCTCTCTGCTTTTTCTCAATAGACACCTCTGTCCGGAATTGCCTCACTTTCCCCCTCAACTGGGCCATCTCATCCTCCGCCTCATGCAGGCGGGCGTCTGAAGATTCCTCCCGACTCTTTGCCTCAGCTAACTCTATCCGAAAAGCCTCGTTGTCATTTCGAGCAGCGGATAAACTGGCTTCGGCCTGCTCCAATCTCGAGCGCAGATTCTCTTCACTGTTTTTGCGCTGAGAGACGAAGGCCTTCATATAATCAACAGTCCGCAGCAGGTCAGAAAAAAGGTCACGTTGTTGAGCCATGCTGCGAATACCGCTCACCAGCTGTAGAAAAACCCACAAACAAGAAGTGCAAAAATTACAACCCATGAGACAAACACATCAGTATGGCGAGAAAAATCAAGAAGTAAACTATACCATTTCTGCCGCTTCAAACATCTTTGCTGAAGGCACAACAACATCTGAGCCGGATGGAATCCGTTTCAGCATCTCTCCCAACTCCGCATAGCTGAAAGGACTAGCGAAGATGCAAGCTGCATCATCAACGGGACTCCCCCCTGACGAGGCATTAGGGAGTGGCTCCTCCCCCGGGTCCGCGGCCCCATCATTCTCGGCCGGCTGGGTCTCTCCGGGTGAACCCCCATCCAGGACCAGCACCGGGGTGGTGGTGTTCTCTTCTGCCATCTCCGGACGGACGAGCAGTGGACTTCGATGGCTTCCAGAAAATGATCCTAGAGCCGCCCGATGAGGCCAGACTTTAAGTCATGCGCCGGACGAGACCTCCTTGTAGATGACCCCTTCACCGGTACAAAGGCAAGGGGGCTTGGCTCGTAAGGAGGCAAACCCTAACTTTCTGCCCCCGTTTCTTCCGTTGGGGGTGCCGAAGGAGGCAATGCTTCAACACAAGAGGCCCCGGCTGCATCCGCGTCCGGATGGGGAGAGTCGGGTTGATTTACTGAAGTCGCTTCCTTAGCCAGAAGAGCCAGCCGTCCAGCCACTGGCACTGAAGGCCCCGAATGATTCAGACCCGCGAGGCGTCCGAAGCCGCTTGAAACAGAGGGCAAGACGGGGTGGTCCGGCTCTCTTATTGTTATTTCTTTTACAAAGGTTGAAGGTGGAATTACAACTTCCTTTGGGGGAGTTGGGAGTTTTATTTCTTTTCCCTTATTGAGAACCAGCTTCTTCTTCTTTTTCGCTGGGGCGCCAGCAGGTGGAGAGGACGCAGGGCGTTTACCACCAGGAGCCTTCCGCAAAAGGCCTTCTTGCCTTTTCTCCTCCCGTTCGTTGAGACGCACTTTGCGTGCTCGGGCGTCTGCCTTACGCACCTTCGGGTAGAATAGGAGATCTTGGTGAACAAGTGTTCTCCACTCACCACCTCCTTGGGCAGCCGCCTCGGAAGTATGTTCAGCACGTACGGCTGGGGCTCCTGGGTAACCAAGCGGAGATTCTGTGCGGAGAGAAGCGTTTCACAACTCCGCTCGGTCGCCGCAATCTCAAAAAGCCTGTTCAACGGGTCAAACGAGGCTTTCTCCACCCATTCTACCAACTTCCCCCTCCTATCCTTGCCTGCACACAAAAGAACGAAGCATGTCAACCACCTAATAATGCTAACCTAACGCACAATCGCCGAAAGACAGGGAGTAACTTATTCATACCTAGGACCTTCAACGAATGGTTGGGAGCGAACTGCCTGTTCGAATGCATCGACAAGCCCGCCCATAGGCCCTTGACTAGCACGTGTCCTCTGGCGGCCCCCTTAGTCGAGTCAGGAAGGCTTGTCACCATCTGAAGGGATGGAAGGCAGGCAACAAAGCTGTGAATGTCATTCTTCAGCTTCTTGATGGAATAGATAAAAAGAACCTCCAGTAGCCAAAGGTCTAAGTTGAACAGTATGCTCAGAATGCTACACCCCATCAGCACCCGGACCATGTTGGGGTGAATATAAGCCGGAGGAATCTGGGTGAAGTGAAGAAATTCCTTGAACAACAACGGGAGGGGGAACCGGAGCCCAGCATTAAATTGCTCCTTGGTAAAGCAGATAGCGTTGTCCTCAGTTTTCTCAGTTGACAGGACCTCTCCGTCCGTAAGTTCAACGAACACGCCATTGGGAATGCAGAAGCGTTCGCGAAACTCCTTCACATTCAACTTATCCATAGATTTCTCAACATGAGCATTTCCGGACGAGCTCGATGAAGTAGCTTCCTTGTTCGCAGACATTTTTTAGGCTAGGGCTGAAATGGAATCTGCATGGAGAAATGCCAACAGTCAAACACAGCAATCCGACGCCACAACCTTAAACTCTACCCTAAAGAAGGATCGACAACCCACAAAAAGTGCAGGGGGGCAACAGAAACCCTAAACACACCCAAAACACAGTAAAAAAACCCCCCGAAAAAAACCCCTAGAAACCAACATCGACACCCAGTTGCAAACAACTTGCCCAGCAAGCCAGAGACAACCAACAAAGCAAACACAAACGAGGAGAAGACAGAAATAGAAAACATACCGATTGTAAACTGGAAAAATGGGGATGAGAACCACACTACAATCACTGTCACAACACGAGTATTGCCGACAGAAAACCTTAGAAACCTCACACACAGATGAAGGTACGCAAAAAGCTGAAGATAAAGCACTATCAGAAACAAATGCAAAAGGAAAAATGCAAAGTGAGGGCTCAGTCTGCTATTTATAATGAGACAACCCCTCGATATCCCAAACGCTCAGCCACACCATCATTGAAACGACACGCTGTCTGGGAATACCCAGAGACAGCGGCTAATCATAAATGCTCTCCTCTCTCTTTGCCCCCGCTCGCCACGTGGCCCAATGAGCGCAAAAAAGGTAACCTTAGTTTCAAAAACAATTATTTTTAACCCGCCCATTCTGCTCAGGCAAAATCGGCAAGTTAAAAAGGGGGACATTGTAGGGACCCCTCCCCCTGATGACGCGTGGCGCACATTTCCTGATGACACGTGACACATATTTCTATCCGGATTTCCCCAAGAGGACACGTGGCGCGCTTCTCCTATCCGGACTTCCTTAGGGAGAAGCACACGACACTCGCAAACATCACATCCGGACGATCGCCATATCACATCCGGACGACCGACATATCCTATCCGGATATGTTTGTCTGAATCGTTAACTAAAGTAAGCAAGTCTTACTACGTCATTTCAATAGCCTGCCACGACCCACGTTCCGCCACCTGCAGAGTGAAAAGACAGGAATGATGGCAAGTCACTTCCTACGATCTTTGATAGCTGCGGCGCCTCCCACGATCTCTGTCAGCCGCCCGTAGGGTGATGATGGCCCTGTCACCACCTAGAGGCATCATGACAAACCAAAATATCTCCCTACCATTAAAGAGAGAAACAAAGCTCCTAAATGCTATATATATGAACCTTCACATAAAGAGGAAGGTAAGCTTGCTACACCTAGTAAAAAACCAACTGATTATTCTCTCTAACCATGGCTAACAAAACCATCGGAGGGTGTGTCCGGACACCCTGTCCGAACGCCTTTTGCAAGAACGACTGAACTAGGAATCTATATTGGTTGAGATCGTGCGTCCATCCATTTGGCAACTGCGTGGATCATTAGGGACGCGAGGCCTCAACAATGTAGTATTCAATTCCATGGTTTTTATATTCACATAGTTTCTAGGAGACTTTATAGATGTTTTTTCACTTAAAAATCTGTAGCTTATGTGATTGATTTCTCTTTTCATTCTCTAATTATTAAAGAAGAATTAAAAATTTGTATCTAGGAGACTTTATAGATGATTTTCTCTTTTCATTCTCTAATTATTAAAGAGGAATTAAAAATTAAAAATTTGAGTTAAAAAGAAGTTATTCACCCCTTATACGTAATTCATAATTAAAATCTACAAACTTCCAAGTGTTTTGGGGATGAAAATATAAATATTAATATTCATGCCTAAACTTTCAACCCATTATATTTTACCACCTTGGTCCTTAAAATTTTCAAATCAACCTGAGATTTTGTAAGATTAAAATATTACAAGCAAGAGCAATACAACACTTTGAAAATCCAAGTCCTTGAAAACTTAAAATCTTCAAAACTCTTTTCCTAGCTAGATTTATTTGAGAAAGCTAAGCAAGGTCTCTATCCTCTTAACTCATCTAATGACAATGATCAAATTATATTACTTCCTAGACTTAAGACCTTCATTTATTTAAGAATTCTATAACTTGATTCACAAAAGATGAGAATTTATTTATTTCTATAATAAGGTAATTAGCTCTAGAACCCTTGATATAAATTACTTCCTACTAGGAACTAATTCCTATATATACCCAAAAAAGCTCTCCTCCATGCCCTACATTTGGAAATAAACAAAAAGTTCATTGTGTAATTCACTGTTCACCCTAGGTATAATGTCCACATGCCTCTACATTAATCTTATATATATTTATATAATTCTAAAGATATAATGTTTACATAAAGGCTTGCAAAATGGTGTCTCAAGCGCAAGCAAGATCATGACCATCATAATACTTATTCCTTATTTATTTATTTATTTATTTTAAGTAAGCATATATGATCAATTTGATTCCTCAATACCTTTATTAATGGCAGTTTAGTTTGATTCAATATTTAGGGCCACATGAAAAATGATGTCAAATACTATGAATGTTAGATAAAGGTTTTTTTTTTTTTTAATAAAATTAACATAAAGGATATGTGAAAGCTAGTAGCATTGAACTCTTAATAATTATTTTTTAATGTTTTAAATAGAAAAAGAAAAAAGTATTTATCTTACAAATTAAAGTGACTCAAATGTAAAAGATGGGATAAAGAGAGAGAATAGATAGCTACCTAAATTAAAATAATTATAAGGATCAATTAGGAGGTTTTAAAAACAATAAATTCTTGCATGAAAACATGAGATATGTAAACTTTACTTTCATGAAGAGGCCAAGATATCAAAAAAAGAAAAAAAAACTGAAAACTTGATACCAAATTATTTTTATTTTTATTTTTTTTGACCTTTCATGTATTGGAAGTTTGCAAATTGCTGAATTTTTTTACCCATATTTATTTATAACCTTTTGGTGTGACATATACAATAAATATATTTTAAAAGTTCATTTTCTAAATGTGTCATCAAAGCAGGTAAGAAACTTATCATAAAATATGAATTAATTTTCTTTATTTTGACCTTGCATATTGATATTGATGGAGAAGTCTATGCTTATTAATGTTCAACAACTAATATCATTTAATACCAGCTCTAGATAGAATTTAAAATGATTGTAGAGTTTTATAAATGAAAGACGACAGTAGAATTAAATAACACTTTTGAAAAGAATCTTTATTAATATAAAAATAAATAAATACATTGAATGATTCAAAGATTCTCTAAATTTTTTATTCATTTTTGGCAATCACTATTATTTAAATTTGTGGACACCAAGATATAAATACTTTTTTCAAAAATCAACATAAAATATATAATAATTGAAAATTTTAAATGAATATATCTGTGCTCCTACTTTGATTTTCCAATATATGTATTGCTCATATTTTGATTTTTATCAAATCAAACAATTTCATTTCAAAGGAACAATCATAAAGAGAATTAAATTTTGAAATGCAAAATTATTCAATCATATTTATGCTAACATTGGATGACACAAAAATTATAGTTTAACTAATGGTATTAGGTTTACATGTTGGATACATTGATAAATGTTGATATAAAACCCAAAAAAAATATGATAAAAAGGGGAATGTGAAGCTTAATAGTACCAAACTCTATTAATATAGTTATAAAATAAACTATGACCACAACTCGCTTATGAATACATATTTAGTCGCAATTTCAATTATCCTAAAAAAATATATGATGATTTTTTAGGTTATTATTTTCATTCAAACATTCACAAAAATAGGAATTATTTTTTTATTTTAATTTTTTTTTACAAATCAATGGACAATACTTCATTCACTATAACTAAAGCTTACATGTGATTAGTGTTTTATTTATTTATTATGACTAACAAATAGTAACAACAAACTTTTTTGTAATGATATAACCACCCAGGATCTCATTTATTGTTGCACTTTCTACTATAGAAGTGGAGTATCTTTCTTTTGTTGAGATGGACGTTTGAAGAAATTAAAACATCATCAAGAGAAAGGAACATTGTCATTATGTGTAGGTATTGCAATAACCAAAAGTCTAGTTTTTTCATGTAAGGATCAAGCATCATTTTGTTAAACATGGAAAAGGTATCATAAAGTTGTAAAAGAAGACACATTGTAGTTGTATTCACCAAACCAGTGAAGTTAGAAACTTTCATTAGGACCAAATAAAAGCTTGATGTTTAACTACTCTAAGTTAAGAATACAATCTAAGCTTATCCAGTAAACACCGTACACACTTAATTAATGTGTGATTTTGGAGTCTACATAAAAGTGTATTTTGTTGGGAATTTAAATCTAAGGAAATGTGTACACTTCGGAAATTACAAATTAGGAAGTTGTTTTGAACTATAAATTTATTTATTTTAATCAAAGTGATTAATATATAAAAAAAACGATAAATTTATGATCCATGAAATGTGTACATCCCATATCTCAACTTAGGATAATTGTATTCCATAAAGTGGGGATATAAAAAAAATGTTGTATAACATATTGCACCACTTATCCTAACTAATGTTGGGTTAGGCATGGAATAAGATATATCCTCTCATCTTTTCTTCAATCTCATTCTATATCTAGAAAACCAAACATTACCTAAGAGTTTTTGTATTTTGTATTTTATATAGAAGTCACAATTATATATATATTTTTCTAAATAATAAAAGAAGTGTATCCAAACAAGCATGATGTAGTCTAATTTTGAAAATGAAATTGTTTATGGGGTTATAATATTTGGTGGTGTTTGCTTTTTTGGCTTTTTGTTGAAAACAATTTGTTTTTAGAATTTAGGTTGTTTGTTTTTTTACTTTTTCATAACTTATTATAAAATTTTTACTAAATAGAAAAAACCAAAATATGTAGTTTTTTCTAAATAGAAAAAATAACATATTGGTTTTTTTTACTTTTTAATACTTAATAAAAATAAAATACTATAAAAACAAACAACCTAATATTTAACACTATTAAGCATTAACTTTCTATTTAGAATTAAGTAAAAAAACAAACACCATCTTAGATTTCATTAATCCCATATATTCAACATAAGATTGAAACATTTTGTTGCATGCTAAAAACAGCTGAATATTTATGATGATTAGCTGATGACCCTTTGACCGGTTCTTCAGTAAGAAAGAAGAGAATCGGGCCTCTCTTTATGACACTTGGAAATATAAAAATAGCGCACACACAGTGAATCAGACATGTATCATTTTGATTCTTATTCATACTACTTCAGGGACTCTAAAAGCGATGTGAAGTGGTTCATTTAGATGCTGCTGCTGCAAGTTTGGCATCACGAAGGGCCTGGAACTTGGCAATCATCTTGTCTCGAGGTGGCCAGTTGTCCTTGATTATTGGAGAATCCGCAAAGTCTTTCATCCACGCCGACAACAATGGAAACTTGTCTTCACCCACAATTTTCAGGCCAGCTACATCTTCCAATATGCTGATCAAGTTAGCAAGCCAACCCAATGCAAGATCAACAAACCCAATCCTTTCTCCACCAAAGAACTTCTTTCCCCTGAGTTCTTCTTCCAAGAACTGGAGGTTCTCCATGGCTTCAACCATAGCTTCCTCCTGCTCTTTACCTTCCTTGACGAAGACACCCCCAAAAATTGATGTAAAAACCTGCATCCAAAACAAAATAAATGAATATGGATCAATATATATATATATATATATATATATATATATATATATATATATATATATACAAGGCCTTTTCCAATTCCGTTTCAACCAAGGAACAACCTTATCATCACCAAATTTGGCCCAGAAGCGGGCCATGGCTCTCTCGTAAGGGTCTTCAGGCAACAAGGGAGTTTCCTTCCATGTCTCATCAATGTATTCAAGAATGACATACGATTCAGAGATCGGTTTTCCATTGTGTACAAGAACTGGAACCTTTTTGTGGGCAGGATTATACTGGAGAAGTGAAGGGCTCTTGTTGTAGAGATCTTCAAATATGGTTTCATACTCAACGCCTTTGATTTTGAGAGCCCAAACAATCCTCAGAGCAAAAGGAGTTGACCATGTTCTGAAAAGTTTCACTTCTTCCGCCATAATGTTTTGATATCTGTAAATGAAATACTAGCTGAGCCTTTATGTATGCATTTAGGCTGTGAAATTTACATAATACAAGTTCTTTCAAAATACATCCAAGCAAAGTAGAAATATTGGTCAAGAATTCCCTTTCTCTCCAATGTCCAAACATCATCGATGACGCTTGGAAAATGAAAGTAATGTCCAAACATTAGTGATGACGCTGGGAAAATGAAAAAGTAATAAAAAAAAACCTCAATAATAATTATTTTTTAAGGTTGTGAATATAAAAAGAAAAAAGTCTTTATCTTACAAAAGTGACTCAAATGTAAAAGATGGGATAAATAGAGAGAATAAATAGCTACCTAAATTAAAATAATTATAAGGATCAATTAGGAGGTTTAAAAAACAATAAATTCTAAACTTTACTTTCATGAAGAGGCCAAGATATCAAAAAAAGAAAAGAAGAAAATCTGAAAACTTGATACCAAATTATTTTTATTTTTATTTTTTTGACCTTTCATTATTGGAAGTTTGCAAGTTGCTGAATTTTTTGACCTTTTGGTGTGACATATACAATAAATATATTTTAAAATTTCATTTTCCAAAGGTGTCATCAAAGCTGGTAAGAAACTTATCATAAAATATGAATTAATTGATATTGATGGAGAAGTTTATGCTTATTAATATCATTTAATACCAGCTCTAGATAGAATATAAAATGATTGTAGAGTTTTATAAATGAAAGAGGACAATAGAATTAAATAACACTTTTGAAAAGAATCTTTATTAATATAAAAATAAATAAATACATTGAATGATTCAAAGATTCTCTAAATTTTTTATTCATCTTTGGCAATCACTCTTATTTAAATTTTTGGACACCAAGATATAAATACTTAATTTTTTCAAAAATCAACATAAAATATATAAGAATTGTCAATTTTAATTGACTATATCTGTGCTCCTACTTTGATTTTCCAATATATGTATTGCTCATATTTTGATTTTTATCAAATCAAACAATTTCATTTCAAAGGAACAATCATAAAGAGAATTAAATTTTGAAATGCAAAATTATTCAATCATATTTATGCTAACATTGGATGACACAAAAATTATAGTTTAACTAATGGTATAAATGTTGATATAAAACCCAAAAAAAAAAAAAATGATAAAAAGGGGAATGTGAAGCTTAATAGTACCAAACTCTATTAATATGAAGGAGTCTTTCTCTTGCAAAAGTTGCTCTTTATCATCCTTTGTGATTGGTAAGAAATGAAAGAAATGTAAATAGAAAATAGAGGCAATGGCGGGGCTATAAACTTAATTTGGAAGATTCAAATAGAAAAATTATGAATTGTAATCACCATTGACAAGTTTTCACATTTTTAAGGTAGTTAATAATATCTTTTCAGTATCATTAATAAACAAGGGAAGTTCAATTAAACACTAGACATAAATGCTAACATGATTGAAGACCTCGAGTCCATGGGATGACATGGATTTCTCTCATGGAAAAATCTGGCCCAATTTGGTTGACCATTGGGCTCAGGACGACATAACTATGTACAGGTAGGGTTATCAAAAAAATTGATATAGTCAAACGGATTAAATCAATTTGATTTCTAACTACCATTAAACTCTAGTTAGATTCAGTCTTGTGTTTCAACCGATTGATTGAGGTTGAAAATTGCAACATGACCTGTTGATACCTCGCGCTCCTGGTGTTCCACGTAGTTGCCAAATGGATGGACACGCGATCTCAACCCATAAAGGTTCTTGATTCAGTCGTTATACCTACAAAAGACATCCGGACAGGGTGTCCGGATGCACCCTCCGATGATTTTGTTAGCCATGGTTAAGAGAGGGAGATATAAATCAGTTGGCCTTTTTTTAGGTATCAGGAGGTTACCTTCCTCTTCGTGTGAAGGTTTATATATAGTGCCAAGAGTACTGTTCCTCTCATTAATGGTGAGGAGATATTTTATGTTTTGTCATGATGACACTTGGAGGCAGCATGGTCATCGCCACCCTACTGGCGGCTGTCAGAAACCGTGGTAGGTGACGCTGCTGTCAGAGATCGTGGGAAGTGATCATGTTGAATGATCATGGGAAGTGACTTGTTGTCACCTCAACTCGTCCTTTCACTCTGCAGGTGATGGGACGTGGGCCATGGCTGGTTGTCGTGATAGCGTGTAAGACTCTCTATACTTTAGTCAATGATCTGGACAATAATATCCGGATAGCCCATGTTGTTATCCGGATGTGTTGTGGAGCGGACGTATTTATGGAAGCCGTCCGGATGCTTATGCTTTGTAAGCGTCGTTTGCTCTTCCTTGAGGCAGTCCGGATATAAAAGGTGCGCCATGTGTGCTTTATAGGAAGGTCCGGATGAGGGTGACCCAAATGACAATGCGTGCCACGTGTCACTGTAAGATGTGTGCCACGTGTCTCAGAGGGAGGGGTCCCTACAATGCCCCCCTTTTTAACTTGCCTATTTTGCCCGAGCAAAAATGGGCGGGTTAAAAAATAATTGGTTTTTTGAAACCGAATCGACCTTTTGTCAGGTTGGGCCATGTGGCGAGTGGGGGTGCGGAAGCCAAAAAAGGCATTTATGATGAGCCGCCGACTCTGGGTATTCCCAGGCAGCATGTCGTTTCAATGATGGCGTTGTTTGGGCGTTTGGTTTTCCGAGGGGCTGTCCCCCTATAAATAGCAGACTGTGCCTTCTGTTGCTTTTTTCCTACTGCGTTTTTTCTGAGAGTTTTTGCTTCTTCTTCCTTCTGTGCTTTCCTTTGCTTTTCTGAGTAAAAAAAAACCCTAGAGTTTTTTTTCTTGCCGGTGATTTTGTATCGCAACATCAACCTTTCTTCTCGGAATTTCTATTTGGTACGTGCACTTTGCTTTTGTTTTCCCTTTGTTGCGCTTGTTTGTTTATTGGCTTGATTTCTGACTTGCTTTGGGCAAATCGCTTGCGACTATGTGTTGAATGTTGGTGTTTGTTGATTTTCTGGATTGCTGTGCTTAACTGTTGCGCTTCTTGTATGTAGGTTTCGGTGCAATCTTGTCCTAAAAAATGTCTTCAAAGAAGAAAGCTGCTTCATCTGCCCGAGTTGGCGACGCTCATGAGAAGTCTACAGACAAACTGAGCGTAAAGGAGTTCCGAGATCGATTCTGCATTCCAAATGGCGTAATTGTGGAATTTTTGAATGGGGAGGATGTCGTATCTACTGAGAAAGCTGAACAAGATACCGTCATCTTCTCCAAGGAACAATTCAACGCGGGGCTCCGGTTCCTCCTGCCGGCGTTGTTCATGGAATTCCTCCATTTCACCAAGATTCCACCCGTCTTCATTCATCCCAATATCATCCGGGTGCTGATGGGATGCAGCATCATCAACATGCTATACAACCTCGACCTCACGCGACTGGAGGTGTTTTTCATCTATTCGCTGAAGAAGGCGAAAACTGACATCTTCAGCATGTCCGCGCACCTGCCCTCCCTTCAATTGGTGACGGAACTGCCAGACTCGACGAAGGGAGGGGCGAAGGGACATGTGATGGTCCGGGGTGCATGGGCTTGGTCGAGGCATCCGGCGAGGCCCTTCTCTCCAAACTACTCCTTAGCGATTCCGGGTAAGTTTGCTTTGCGACTTTTGTCCGGATTTTTACCTTGTTGTTTTCTTGTTGATCTCTCCGGATGGTATTCTCAACCTTTGTTGCTGTTAATGCAGGTCCGGAAAAAAGGGGCCACCTCGTGGATTGGGTGGAAAAGGCGTCTTTTGCCTGTCTCAGCAAGTTATTTGAGATAGACGCCAAGGAGAGGCAGTGCAAGACGCTGCTGACTGCGCGGAACCTGATGGCGGTCATCCGGGAGCCCCAAGAGTATGTCATCAACATTCTCCCCAGGAAGATGCCAAAGGAGGTAGTGCCTGGGGAGCATTACACTGTGAAGGATCTCCCGATTTACCAGGCGTTAAAAGAGGCTGATGCTGAAAAACGCCGAGCGCTCCTGGATAATCGGGAGAAGAAGAAAAACGAAGGAACCCTTCGGAAGGCTCCCGGACAGAAACGCGGCGCAGACTCTCCTCCAAATAAAGCTCCAGGGAAAAAAGAAAAAGCTGGTGAAGAATGGGAAGGGAGTGAAGGAGCCCACTTCTCCCAAAGAATTTGCTCCTCCGCCAATTATCCACGCGGCGGAGGTAATAATAGAGGAGCCAGTGAACCCTGCTCCTCATTCTATCTCAAGCGGTTCCGGACACGTCGCGGGGCTGAACCACTCGAGTACTTCCTTGGCAGCGGTTGCCCGTTTGGCTAATCTGGCTGATGAAGCTGCATCCATCAACCATCCGGGCTCCCCTAATCCGGATGTCGATGCAGCTGAAGCCGTTTGTGCGACCCCGATGGAGGAAGCGGGAGCAGAAAGCCAGGGTCAGCCTTCTGACGATCCGGACCGGCTGGCTCTTGTTCTGGTGACGGGGCCACCCTCAAAGAGGCCTCGCTCGGCGCGCAATCTGAGGTCCGGACTCCTCGGGCGGCTTCAAGATCGTCAGCAAGAGATTGAAGTTAGTTGCTCATCCACCCACGACGCTCATCCGGAGGGGGGCGAAGTGGAGATGGTAACTGAGACTCCAGCCGTCCCGGTGATGGTCCCGGCTGAGGTTGCACCCGGGGAGACCCATCCGGTCGTAAATGTTGAGGCCCCGAATCCGGAACAAGAGTCACGTTTTGTCTCCTCATCAGGGGGGGATCCTGTTAATGATGCTGCTTGCACCTCCGCTAGTCCTTTTAGCTACGCGGAGTTGGAAGAGAAGCTAAAACAGATTCCACCCGGCTTGCCCATTGTCACGCCTTCAGCCAAGATGTTCGAGATGGTGGAAACAGTAAACTGCTTTTGTGCTTCTTGATTTTTGTCATCCTGATGTGCGTTTGTGGTGTGATTTCTAATTTTGCTTTTCTTGTTTGTGTATTTGTCTGCAGCTGGTGAGTGGTCTCCGCGGCATGGCCAATCAATAAAATCTTTTCACTGACCTGCTGCGGACCACTAATTACATGAAGGCCTTCGCCACTCGGCGCAAAGATACTGAAGACCAGTTGCGCCTGAGACTGGAGGAGGCTGAAGCCAGCTTATCCACCGCTCGGGGGGAGAATGAGGCCCTCCGGGCAGATTTGGATGAGGCGAAAAGCCGGGAGGAATCGATGGAGGCCCGCCTGTATGAGGCAGAAGGCGAGATGGCCCGGCTGAGGGGGGAGGTGAGGCAACTCCGGACAGAGGCGTCCATTGAAAAGAAACAGAAGGAAGAGTTGCAGCTGCGCCTGACTGCGCAAAAAGAGGAGCTAGAGTGGGAGTTTGCTGCAGAAAGGGAGGAGCTTGAAGCGGAATACCAAAAACAAGTGGATGATATGTTCATCTTTGGGTACCGCTGCTGTATGAAGAAGAACGGCATCAAGCGGGACGTCCCTTCAATTCCTCCGGGTGAAGAAAAGAAGCTCTATGACAAGCCTACTCCCCGATAGTTTATCTCTTTTTGCAATTTTCTGCTGTAATCTTCCTTTTGTATTTTTTTGTGGTCCGGAGACCTCCTTGTACATACATTTAGCTATATCAATAAAAATACTTCTTTTCTTATTTGCACTTGTCTTTTCTTTTTTATTGATAATACTGTTTTAAATTAGACACATTCCATGGTCTAAGTAATGGAGTTCCGTCCAACTTTTGTAAATGATAGGCTCCACTTTCACTTGCCTTAGATACTATATAGGGTCCTTCCCAGTTGGCTTGGAATTTCCCTGCACCCACTTCAGTAGTATTTTCAAAAACTTTTCTAAGGACTAGCGTACCATTTTTGAAGCTTCTGGGCTTCACTTTGCGATTGTAATGGGCGGATGCTCTTTGTTCATAGTCTGCCATCCGGATGGCTGCACTTTCTCTTACTTCATCTGCCCAATCCAAATTTCTTCCTATTTCCGTGTTTGCATCATTCTGTTTTGCTGCGTCAGTCCGGATAGTAGGAAGACCTATTTCAGTAGGAATGACTGCATCTATTCCATATGCAAGAGCGAAAGGAGTATTTCCTGTTGGCCGTCCGGGTGTAGTTCGGTAGGCCCATAGGACGCCGGGTAGCTTTTCGACCCATTTCCCTTTGGCTTGTTCAAGCCTTTTCTTTAAGGCAGTAATTAGGGTCTTGTTTGTGGCTTCTGCTTGCCCATTACTTTGAGGATATCGCGGTGTGGAGTATGAATTCCGGATGTTCAGCTCCGAACAGAAATTCCTGAAAGCAATGCTGTCAAATTGTGGACCATTGTCAGCTATGATGGCTTGGGGGATCCCAAAACGGCAAACAATGTTTTTCCATACGAACTTGGTGACATCTTTGTCTTTGATGCTAGCATATGCTTCAGCTTCCACCCATTTACTAAAGTAATCAGTGGCAACAAGGAGGAATTTCTTCTGGGCATGCGCTGCTGGGAGGGGTCCCACTATATCCATGCCCCATTGTGCAAAAGGCCATGGGCCTGAGACTGTTTTCAATGTTGCTGATGGCATGTGTGGAATGGGAGCATACCGTTGACATTTATCACATTTTTTAACATATACTGCCGCGTCTTTTTTCATTGTTGGCCAATAGTATCCTTGCGAATGAGCTCTATGTGCCAGAGATCGTCCTCCCGAATGATTCCCGCATATTCCCTCATGCAACTCAGCTAAGACATACTGGGCCTCTGGATGCCCTAGGCATCGAAGGTAAGGTCCTGTGAAGGATCGCTTGTACAGGTGCCCCCCAATCAAGGTGAAACCGGCAGCTTGCACCCGGATTTTGTGTGCCTGTTTGGGATCTCCGGGTAGAGTGCCTGTCCGGAGATATTCTGCAATATTGTCCGTCCATTCTTGGTCGTTTGCTTGGGTTGCCTCAATGGTGTTGCAAGTGGAGGTTTCTGTGACAGAAGGGCTGGTTTGCACATGTATAGGCAATAGAATGGCTTCTTTGATGGGGAGGGAGGCAGCTATGCTGGCCAAGGCGTCAGCGTGCCTATTGTCAGTTCGCTTGATTTTTTCGATTGTCCATTCGGTGAATTGTTGCAAGGTGTTTCTTACTTTAGCTAAGTATCGCGCCATGCGTGCGTCCTTAGCCTCATATTCCTCCTGGACATGCTGTATCATGAGTTGTGAGTCGCTGTAGATCCGGAGTTTAGAGACGGATAGAGCAAGGGCGAGGTCCAATCCGGACAAGATGGCTTCATATTCTGCTTCATTGTTAGAGGCAGAGAATCCCAGCCGGATGGCTTGCTCCAAATGTTCCCCAGTTGGGGACTGTAGTAGGAGCCCAACTCTAGAGCCTGATGAGCGTGAGGCTCCGTCAACTCGTAGAGTCCACCATTCTTGTTTGCTTGATTCGTGGTGTTGGCTGGGTCTTCGGGAATATTCTAGCACGAAGTCAGCCATTACTTGGCCTTTCATGGACAATCTGGGTTGAAATTCGATTCCAAATTCGCTTAATTCGATGGCCCATTGCAGCATTCTCCCGGTTAAATCTAGCTCGTGCAGAATGTTGCGAAGGGGCTGGTCAGTTAGTACGATCACTGGATGAGCTTGGAAATAAGGGCGGAGCTTCTGGGCAGCGCTTCGAAGGGCTAAGGTTGTTAGCTCCATTTTTGAATATCTGGTTTCTACGTCTGCCAATGCCTTGCTGACGTAGTAGATAGGTTTCTGCTCCTTAGGTGAGGGGCAGCGGAATAGAACGGCGCTGATTGCCCATTCTGATACCGCCAGATACATATACAATTTTTCCTTTGGACTAGGGCTGCTCAAGATGGGTGGTTGCGTAAGACAATGCTTGATCTTTTCGAAAGCGTTTTGGCAACTGTCCGTCCATCCATGTGCTCCAGCTTTTCGTATTGCTAAGAAGAAGGGTCGCAATTCATCAGTGAAGCGGGCTATGAAACGCCCTAATGCAACGAGCTTGCCTGTGAGGCGTTGCAACTCCTTCTTGTTCCTGGGAAGGGGTGTTTCCATGACTGCCTTGACTTGATCCGGGCTGACTTCTATGCCCCTTTGGCTGACCATAAATCCTAGAAATTTGCTAGCACTTACGCCAAAGGCGCATTTAGAAGGATTTAGCTTCATGCCATACTTTCGTAAGAGGTGAAAAACTTCTTGTAAGTGAAGGACATGCTGCTCTCGAGTTTTGCTTTTAACCACGATATCATCAATATATACCTCTACCGAGTGGCCTATCAGAGGTTTGAAGATTTTAGTCATCAATTTTTGATAAGTGGCGCCAGCATTTTTGAGTCCGAATGGCATGACTTTATAGCAATAGAGGCCGTGTGGCGTTATGAATGCTATCTTTTCTTCGTCATCCGGGGACATGGGGATTTGATGATATCCGGAGAAGGCATCTAAGAAAGAGAGCATCCCTTGCCCGGAAGTGGAATCCACAATTTGATCTATTCGTGGCAAGGGAAAACTGTCTTTTGGACATGCATTGTTGAGATTGGTGTAATCTACACAAACTTGCCATTTTCCTTCTTTTTTGGGTACCACCACTACGTTTGCCAACCAATCCGGATAAGATACTTCTCTGATGAATCCGGCTTCTAGCAATTTGTCAATCTCATTCCGGATAACTTCTTGTCTATCTGGGTGGAAACGTCTAATCTTCTGCCGGACGGGTCTGGCAGCTGGAAAGACGTTAAGCCTGTGAGATGCAATAGAGGGATGGATCCCCTTCATATCAGAATGTGTCCATGCGAAGATGTCATGGTTTCGTCTGAGAATATTTTGCATGCTCTGAGTTTCTTCTTGTGTCATGAGGGAACTGATGTTCGTGAGGTGAGTGTTTTCCTCCGAAATTTGGATTGTTTGTAAGGGATCTGCTGCCGGGGGATCTTTGTCCGCTGGACCCAATAATTGCTATTGGTCATGTGCAATGCTGGGTTCAGGGGGAGATGCATCCTCCTGGTTGGCCCCTGCTTCACGTGCTATCTGATAGCATTGGCGAACGGCTAATTGGCTGCCATATAGGTCGATTTGGCCATCGTTGGTGAGAAAACTCACCATTTGATGATATGTAGAGGGGATAGCTTTCATGTAGTGGAGCCATGTGTGCCTCAAAATGACATTGAAGGGTGATAACTCCTGTACTACTGAAAACTGTACGTTGAGAGTGACTGGGCCTGCTTGGACCGGCAGTACAATGTCTCCTAAGGATATAGTTGAAGACCCGTTGAATCCGGATAGGATTCGTCCAGGGTTTTCGAGGCCTGTGAGACTGTGTCCCATGTGGCCAACGACTGATGCTTGCACAAGATCGGCCGAACTGCCTGGGTCAACCAAGATACGCCGCACATCGAAGTCCCCAATTTCCAGGGACAAAATGAGGGCGTCGCGATGTGGTTGCAGTGTCCGGGTGGGATCTACCGGTGGGAAAATGATTGTCCCATCTATGGGGCGAGAGCCCCCTCCAGTTAGCCCAGGCCGGATGGAATTGATGCGTTCGCGTATTGATGCGGCCCGCAACAATTTTTGCCTCTTTCGCCTGGAGTCGTACTCCTCGTCAGATGGACTTCCGTTAATATAGTTTATAACGGCCTTGGGGGCAGCTGGGGCCCTAGGGGCCCCGGGGTTGTGATGTTGGGATGCGTCCCTTCCTCCATTATCTGATCGGAGGTATTGCTTCAAATGCCCTGCTTTTATGAGCCTCTCGACCAGATATTGGAAAGCTCGGCATGTCTCTGTTGTATGGCCATGATCCTTGTGGAAGACACATCTCCTACTACGATCCCTTGTGGATGGGTCCGTTCCAATGGGTCTAGGCCACTTGAAGTCGGACAAGCCCTGGATCATTGGGAGAAGTTTCTCATATGATATAGAAAGAGGTGTGAGAGGCGGCATTTCCGGGCGACTTGGCCCTTCCTGCCTTCGGTCAGACGGCTTTGGCCTATCCGGAGGTTTAGTATTTCTCTCCGCATTACTTCTAGATGGCCGTCCGGCAACCAAAACTTGCTGGGTGGCTGCACGTACGTCATCTTCGAGCATTGAATATTTGTTGGCTCGTCTGAATAAGTCATCCATCGTTGTAGGAGGCTTTTTAGCCAGTGATTCGAAAAATGGAGTGCCTGGACAAATGCTTCGTTTGAAGATCTATAGGACAGCATCCATACTGCAAGCCTCTACTTGAAGTACGGCTTGGCCAAACCGCTTCACGAATTCCCTCAAGGATTCGTTGTCTTGCATTTTTATGTTCTGCAAGGTGCTGATATTTTGCTTGTGTCGTGCAGAGCACAAGTATTGTCCCACGAAAGCTTCGGACAGGTCCTTGAATTTGTCAACAGAGTTGGGAGGTAGGCGATGAAACCATGAGAGGGCCTGTCCTTGTAAGCTGGCGGGAAATACTTTGCATAGCAGTGCATCGTTGCCAATATCGAGCGTCATAAGCTGTCGATAATGCATGATGTGATCGAAGGGATCGTTGGTTCCATCGTATGTGGAAAATTTTGGTACGAGGAATCCCCTTGGGGGCTTGTAATGGATGATATGAGAGCAGAAGGGCGTGGAGAGCATGTCATCCAGCCTTCTGCTGATGGAGATAATGGGTGGCTCATTTGGAAGGTTTCTCCCAGTTGGTTGTTCCGCTGGGTGCGAATGAACGTTCCGCATCACGGGGGTGACTACGGGGTCATGATGCGGGTGAACGTTTTGCACCATGGGGGTGGCCATGGGGTTAGGGCGTGGTGCCCAGGTTGTGGCCATTGGTGGCCTTGATCTTCCAGGTTCTTGTGGGCCTAGTCTTGCGCGCATCGAATTTGACAACTGGGATTTTTTATCACGTTGTCTTTTCGCTGAAAAGTGAGTAGAGTCTGAGCTTTCCTCACGGGGAGCTCGAGGCATAGGCGTGCGTGGCTCATGAGGTCTTACGTTGTATGCTCCTGGGATAGCTCCTGTTGTCCCAGGATATATTGATTCTGGTTCTTGTTGAGGCCTTGAGTCTGCTACTTAGCCTCTTGAATGCTGACGTTGAGGAGGCCCTGATGTTGAAGCCTGGATGCGTAATACAGCGTTTTCTTCTCTTAATCTTTCTGTCTCCTGGAGGAGAGCTTTCAGTTGTCGTTCGCTTGCCAACTGTCTTCTTTCGATGGCTTGACGCCATTCAAAATTATCCTTCACTCCTCTACCAGATGATCGGCTTCGGGAAGGTGTGGCCATCTTTTTTAGTGACTGAATTAAAGTAAAAAATTTCCCACAGACGGCGCCAATGTTGATACCTCGCGCTCCTGGTGTTCCACGTAGTTGCCAAATGGATGGACACGCGATCTCAACCCATAAAGGTTCTTGATTCAGTCGTTATACCTGCAAAAGACATCCGGACAGGGTGTCTGGATGCACCCTCCGATGATTTTATTAGCCATGGTTAAGAGAGGGAGATATAAATCAGTTGGCCTTTTTTTAGGTATTAGGAGGTTACCTTCCTCTTCGTGTGAAGGTTTATATATAGTGCCAAGAGTACTGTTCCTCTCATTAATGGTGAGGAGATATTTTATGTTTTGTCATGATGACACTTGGAGGCAGCATGGTCATCGCCACCCTACTGGCGGCTGTCAGAAACCGTGGTAGGTGACGCTGCTGTCAGAGATCGTGGGAAGTGATCATGTTGAATGATCATGGGAAGTGACTTGTTGTCACCTCAACTCATCCTTTCACTCTGCAAGTGATGGGACGTGGGCCATGGCTAGTTGTCGTGATAGCGTGTAAGACTCGCTATACTTTAGTCAATGATCCAGACAATAATATCCGGATAGCCCATGTTGTTATCCGGATGTATTGTGGAGCGGACGTATTTATGGAAGCCGTCCGGATGCTTATGCTTTGTAAGCGTCGTGTGCTCTTCCTTGAGGCAGTCCGGATATAAAAGGTGCGCCATGTGTGCTTTATAGGAAGGTCCGGATGAGGGTGACCCAAATGACAATGCGTGCCACGTGTCACTGTAGGATGCGTGCCACGTGTCTTGGAGGGAGGGGTCCCTACATGACCCAGGTTGAAATCACATGCTAGGCATAGTTATGACATTAGAAGCATTCACCAGTCGCTTCATCTTTAAAAATGAAGCAAAGTAAGAACTAAATAAGTATTAATTCATGCTTATTCTACCAACTCAGACTTATAAGTTAATTATACAATTTATAAACATATGATAATTGTGAAGCTCTAAATAGAAATATTGATTAATTTAAATAAAAATTTTGGCCTCTTTTATTTCTAAATTCAATAATTCATTTCAAATATAAAGCTTTGGATAAGTACTAAGATATTTATAAAAGAAAAAAAAATTAATTTTGGATAGGCCTAATGATCAGGGATCTCTAAATTCCATAAAATTTTGAGATAATTAAAAATAATAATATTAAAATAAAGGTATAAAAGAAAAAAAATAATCGATTCAAATTACTTGACTATATCTAACATCATATTCAACTCCATATAGTTCCAAGCATTTAATCATTTTAAAAATATTAAAAATTTATTAAACTCAAATATAGCTAATTTAATAATCATATCAAAATGACTTGATATAAATATGATTTGTTTATCATATACATAACAAAGTACAACTTGTTTAATCTCATTAATAAATAGGTTAAGTTGAATTATAAATGAATTGATTCAAACGCACATGTTAGCATGATTCTAGTCATGATTATAAACCTATTTAAAATTCTAAATATATAAAAATATTATTTTTTAAATACTTCTTTTTGTTGCTTTAACTTTCTAGTTATAGTTTTTTAATTCTTAATTAACTTAGTTATTTAATTTAGATATAATATATTATACCATAAAACATAGTTACACTTAATAAATTAGACTTAACAAATTCATATCAATTTTTTGGTTGTGATATCAAGTGGATATAAAGAAAAAAAAAATAGAGTTTGTTTAAAAAAATATATTCTAATAAGTGGTCTTACAAATAAAAAATTTATTCAGCAATGAAAGCATAGTCATATAAACATTGTACAAATGAAGTATTCAAAATGTAGTCATATTTGTATATTTCATTTAAGTTGTTTTTATTATGAGATAAATCTTTCATTCTGTTAATGATATTAAATAGATGCATTAAATGTGTAATGATTAAAAAGTAATAAATAAGAGGTTAAAGATGACACTAAAAATATTTTAAAATAGGTCTTTCAAAATGGTCATCAAACAAAATAAAATTTATATTTAACATAATAACTTTTGGATTTAGGTTTATGAAATTTTAAACTAGTGTCTTCATAGATAGGATTTAACAACACTAATTGGGATTATGTTCACATTTTCTATAATATTTGGATTATGATGGACTACATTTATAATTAAGTATTGAATACATGATCTTAGTAGATAAATGAAGATAATTTACCAATGTGTGAAAATTATTCTTCAAAGAACTTATGAATAATTTAAAATAAATAAAATTGCCTATACCTAAATGCATACAATTAAATCAATAATCCAAATTGTCTATGTTTAAAAGCATACAAACTAAAATCAATAATTTGAACAAAGAGCCTTTTTTATGGTATTCTCATTATGGTTCACCTCAAGCATCTGCGCTACCGCTTTCGACTCTTGTAGATCCTATTCAATGGTTAGTCATGTTTCCATAAACATATTTTTATAATGATAAATGTCCTAGAATTTTTTCATCTTTGGAAATAAAGCAAGGGAAGAGCTAAATAAGTACTAATTCATACTTCCACCAACTTAACTTATAAGATAATTATACAATTTAAAGACATGATAATTGTGAAGCTATATATAAAAAATTAATTAATTCTAATAAGGATTTTGGCCTACTGAAATCGATATAGTAACATGGTCCTTTCTTTCTAAATTCAATGATTCATTTCAAATAGAAAGCTTTGGATAGTTACTAAGATACTTATAAAGGAAAAAATGAAAAAAAAATAAAAGAAAAGAAAAGACTTTTAACTTCATAGACGGGATCTCCAAATTCCAAAAAATTTTGGGATAATTAAAAATAAATAAATAAAAATAAAAAGCATTAAAAAAAACCTATTTAAATGACTTGACAATATCTAATACCATATTGAACTCCATATTATTCCAAGCATGTAACCATTTTAAAAATTATCTAGATATTTTTCTCATTAATTTTAATAAATATTTTAACCTTCAATAAAACCAAAAATAGAGAAGGCATATTACTAGTGCCTTTAGTCTAACCAAAGCTTTATTGAGTTGGAAACTTGAAATGTCTTCATCCTTTCTTTTCTTAGTCCCTTGCATAAGAATATTTATTCTCTTGCAATGACTAAATTAAAAATATAATCTCATAATTTTTAATCCATTAATAATGACAAGATAATATATATTTACATGTTTCAAAATTTTAAAGTCAAATTGAAAACAACCACCCTTAAAAAAATTATTTAATAAAATATAAAGTTGTGGACCCTGCATTTCGGCTCATGCGTTTCCCACTCGAAGGCGAGCTCGATTTTGATTTCGAAAAATGATCTTTATTGTTTAAGAAAAATTGACTTGGAGTCGCCACTTATTTTTGTTTTATTTTTAAAAGGGTAAAAAAAAAAAAAAAAAAAAAAACCCTAAGTGCAACTCCTGGTTTTGGAAAAGGTGATCTACGAAAAACTAGATCGGGCTTGGGGGTCAGGTTACTTATCGGGAAGGTACGGTGAAGACCATAGCACCCTCTAAGTCCCTAAAGTCGGGTCTCTACTGATAAAATGAAGCTGATGTGGCAATTGATGAGTAAATCAATGAATATCCTGAATGATCATGCACACATAAGAGTCGAGACATGCATAGACAACGATTAGAGGGAAAATGGGTACATACCTGGGCAACGAACCGCCATGCGCTATCAATAAAGAGGGTTAGTACACCTTATAGAGCACAAAACATACCACATGCATCACTAAGCAGGGATTAAAATTGTTCGAAGGAAAGCTAGATTTTTGAAATTCATTTGAGAATCGGAATCTTAAAGATTATTTGAAAATTGGATTCGTAGGAAATAAATGTAAGAATGAGAACTTTTAGAAATTAAATTTGAAAGAAAATTGGGATTTTGAAGAATTATTTGAAAGTTCGGGATTTTTAAGAAAAATTAAGTTATGAAAATTGGGATTATGGGAGTTAAATTTTGAAAGGGATCAAAATCGTAAGTTATTTGAGGCGTAGAAATTATGAAAGTTGACGTGTAAAAATTGGATATCTTAGAAATCATTTGAAGGCAGAATTTATAGAAATAATGAATAAGATGATAATAATAATGATGATAATAAGTAGCGGGGTAAATACGGGAATTGGAGCATGGGAAACTGGAAATTAAGTTCGGAGATAGGACAATTGGAATTTCAAATAGCTAAATTTAGGAATCAAGATTTTGAAAAATTAGACTCTAATGATTGAAATTTTTAAGAGAAATAAATGGGTAAGTATGGAGTAATGTTACTGATTAATCAAAACGATATTTGGGCGAATGAATGGTGAATAGTGGGATTTTGAAAATTAAATTTTGAAGGTCGGGCCTTTGAATAACTGAACTCTAATTATTGGAATTTTTAGAAGAAACGTGGAATTTATAATAATGATAACAAAGATGATATTTAAATGAATAAAAATGAATGGTGAAATTTTTTTTAGTCTAAAGATTAAATTTGGAAATCCGGTTTTGAAGAGTTGAATTTTAATGATTGAAATAAATAAATGAACGAATATGGAATAACGGTACTTATTAACAAAAATAATGTTCAAACGAATAAAATAGTGGAATTTTTCTAATTGAAAATTTGAATTAGGGCGTTGGATTTTTAAAGGATATGACTTTGAATAAATAGGTAGGTATGAGATTATAATACTAATTAACGAGAATAATATTTAGGTGAATAAAGATGGATAGTAGAATTTTGAGATTGAAGTTTTAATTAAGGCATGGGGTTTTCGAAAGATTGAACTTTGAATAGACATGGAAATAATGATTCTAATTGATGAGGATAAAATTTAGACGAACTATAGAATTTTTAGGATTGAAAAATTGAATTAAGTCAAGAGATTTTTGAAGAACTAGGTTTTAAATAAATAGACGAATACGAGATAATAATCCTAATTGATGAAAATAAGATTTAAACGAATTATTGAAAAATTAGGTTAAGGCATGGGATTTTCGAAGGATTAGACTTTAAATAGATAGGTAAATAGGGGAGGATAATTCTAATGAATGAAAAATGAGATTTAAACCAATTATTGAAGAATTAAATTGAGGCATGGGATTTTCGAAGGATTAGACTTTAAATAAGTAAATGAACATAGGATACTAATTCTAATTAAAGAAAATAACATTTAGACAAATAGTGGGATTTTAGGATTGAGAATTAAATTATGACATTGGATCTTTTTAAAGGTCGGATTTTGGATAAATAAACTAATATAAGATGATAATACTAATTAACGAAAATAATCATTTAAACCGAATAAAAGGAATTTGGAATTTTTAGGGGTTTGAGAATTAAATCAGGACATTAGGGTTTTGAAGAGTTGGACCTTAAATGAATAATAATAAAAAAAAAAAAAACACAGGGGATAAGAATTCTAGTTAACGAAAATAACATTTAGGCGATTAATAGAATTTCTAAGGTTGAAAGTTAAATTGAGGCTTTTGAAATATCGGACTTTAAATAAATATGGGATGATAGTTTTAATTGATAAAAAGGAAATTTAAACGAATTGTGGAATTCTTAGGGTTGGAAAATTAAATTAAAATATGAAATGTTCGAAGGATTAGACTTTAAATAACTAAATAAATACGGGATTGTAACTCTAAGCGATGAAAATAAGATTGAGTTGAATTGTAGAGGTTTTAGGATTTGAAAGATTAAATTAAAACATGGAAAATTTGAAGGATTAAACTTTAAATAACTAGATAAATATGTGATAATATTTCTAATTGACGTAAATGAGATTTGAACGACATATGGAGAAATTAAATTAAGACATGGGATTTTTAGAAAGGTGTAGACTTTAAATAACTATATAAATATGGGATCATAATGATTCTATTTATAAATATAAGATTTAAGCAAATATTTGAATAAGTAAATTAAAAACAAGGGACTTGTGAAGGCTTGGCATAAGGCCCTTCATCCACACGATGCATGCAAAACTGGATGAGGAAGCCATGTAAGCTGAGTTGGGATGAATGCCAGCCGTGAAGGCTATCCAAGTGCTGGAGCTTCAAGCGATACACACTAGCCACGCGCAGCCCCCACGACGCCGGTGCTGGTGGCGCCACCTTCATGGATGGCGAGCCCCGCGTCCTCCAAGCTACTGCCGGCCTTCATGGCGAGGACCTCCCCGCCACCTGCATCGCAGGCGGCCCTAACTCCGACGACCACGGAACCCATGTTGGAAGCTCCTTCCCGAAGATGTTGCCCAGGTGGAAGATTTGGTCTTGTTGAAGATTAAAGGCCTGGGTCATCTTGCCATTGGATATGGACGTTGAGATATAGCCCAAGCCCATATATATTGTTGGGGGGCCTCATGTTTGGCCCACCTATGTAAAGTCAGCCCATGCATATCCTAAGCTATCCTATTTGGCCATCTTTGATGGCCCATTTCCAAGGCCCATAAAAAAATGGATTTTATAAAATTTAGTTTTTAAACAATTCAACTCTCTAAATACCTCAGCTTTATAATTTTCAGATTCTCAATTCTATCTCCTAACTTCCCAAATCCCTATTTCCATATTTATTTAATTAATAATTATTATTTCCGCTATTATTACTATCCGATTATTTATCCACTTATCTTAAAATCTCATCCTTTAACAAACCTTCAAAATTCTGACTCTCAAATGCAATTCCAGATTTTATTATTATTATTATTATTATTATTATTATTATTATTATTATTAAACTTTTTTAATTCTAAAACCCACATTTCATTTATTTAATTATTATCCTCGTCATCTCTATTACTTTTCCATCCACTTATTCATTTATTTATTTTAAAATTCCACCTTCTAACAACCTTTAAATAATCTTTCAAAATCTTGATCTCTAAATTTAATCTCCTAATCCCAAAAATTCCCAATATTCACATTAATCTATTTAATTATTATTATTTTATTTATTTATTCTAAAATTTCATTTTAAACAATTCATTAAAATTTCCGACTTCTAGATTTTAATTTCTAATTCCAAAAATCCCTATATTCACATTAATTTATTTAATTATTATTATTTTATTTATTTATTTATTCTAAAAATCCATTTTAAACAATTCATTAAAATTTCCGACTTCCGATTTTAATTTCTAATTTCTAAAAATTCCAATATTCACATTAATTTATTTAATTATTATTTTATTTATTTATTTATTCTAAAAATCCATTTTAAACAATTCATTAAAATTTCCGACTTCCGATTTTAATTTCTAATTTCTAAAAATTCCAATATTCACAGTAATTTATTTAATTATTATTATTTTATTTATTTATTCTAAAATTTCATTTTAAACAATTCTTTAAAATTTTCGATTTTAATTCCAAAAATCCCAATATTCATATTAATCTATTTAATTATTATTATTTTATTTATTTATTCTAAAATTCCATTTTAAACAATTCATTAAAATTTCGATTTTAATTTCTAATTTATGAAAATTCCAATATTCACGTTAATTTATTTCATTATTATTATTTTATTTATTTATTCTAAAATTTCATTTTAAACAATTCTTTAAAATTTTCGACTTTCGATTTTAATTTCTAATTCCAAAAATCCCAATATTCACATTAATCTATTTAATTATTATTATTTTATTTATTTATTCTAAAATTCCATTTTAAACGATTCATTAAAATTTCCGACTTCTAGATTTTAATTTCTAATTCCAAAAATCCCTATATTCACATTAATTTATTTAATTATTATTATTTTATTTATTTATTCTAAAATTTCATTTTAAACAATTCTTTAAAATTTCCGACTTCCGATTTTAATTTCTAATTCCAAAAATTCCAATATGCACATTAATCTATTTAATTATTATTTTATTTATTTTTTTTAAAATTCCATTTTAAACAAATTCATTAAAATTTCCGACTTCCGATTTTTATTTCTAATTCCAAAAATCCCAATATTCACATTAATCCATTTAATTATTATTATTTTATTTATTTTTTCTAAAATTCCATTTTAAACAATTCATTAAAATTTCCGACTTCCAATTTTAATTTCTAATTTCAAAAATTCCAATTTTCACATTAAGCTATTTAATTATTATTATTTTATTTATTTATTCTAAAATTCCATTTTAAACAATTCATTAAATTTTCCGACTTTCGATTTAATTTCTAATTCCAAAATTCCAATATTCACATTAATCTATTTAATTATTATTATTTTATTTATTTATTCTAAAATTCCATTTTAAACAATTCTTTAAAATTCCAATTTCCGAACTTAATTTGCAATTCCTAAAATTCCAACTTTTAAATTTAATTCCCAAGACCCCGATTCTCAAACAAATTCCAAGAATCCAGTTTTCACTCAAACAGTTTTAATTCCATTTCGGTTCCTAAATAATCTTCTGATCTTCTTGATTTTACATAATCAATAATGAATTCTTCATAATTCTAAAACACGGAATTTGTGAGATTAGCTCATGAACAATAAAATTGGGCTTTGGTGGGGGCCCTATGTTTGATCCCTTTTGATTGTCAATTGTCGTGCTTAATGTATTTTGCTTGAGCTTCGTTTTGCACTCCGATATGCATGAGCTATATTTTGTATTCATTAATTGTGCACTAATCCCGTTTCTTGATAGCGCATTGTGGCTTGTGGTCAAGGTACGCATCCACTCCCATTCTAGTCAATCCCCATTGCGTGTTTTGATTTCCATATTGTGCATGATTTAGGTGAGTATCCATTGACTTTCTCGTTGATTGCCACACCAGTTTCATTGTATTAGTAGAGACCCGACTCTAGGGACTTAGAGGGTTGCTACGGTTTATACCGTACTTTCCTGATAAGTAACCTGACCCCTGAGCCCGATCCGGTTTTTCGCAGACCACCTTTTTCAAAATAAGGAGTCACACTTAGGGTTTTCTTTCTTATTTTGTTTACCCTTTTAAAAATAAAACAAAAATAAGTGGCGACTCCAAGTCAGTTTTCTTAATAAAATAAAATCAATTTTTCAAAATAAAAAAAATCGAGCACGCCATCAAGTGGGAAATGCATGAGCCGAAATGCGGGGTCCACAAAAATATTTAAATTAAATTAAACTTTATAAAAAAATTAAACAGAATTTAATTTAAATAATTATGTAGTCATTTATAAATTAGTAACTACTTAATTAAAGTTATAAATTAGTAACATTTTATAATCTCAAAATCAAATCGAAGATATCCCGCCTCAAAAAATATTTACTAAAATATCAACTACAAAATGCAAAAGGCCATTTTTTAGAATTTATTTTATAATATATATCAAGGTTTAAAAAAAATAATTTTATATATGTTAAATAAAAAAAATATTTTATAAAATCCATTTAGTATCTGTAATTATCTCCTTTTTTTTTTCTCACAAAGAAATATTTTATAAAATTTATTTAGTATCCTTACTTATCTTTTAATCATGCTCCTTGCAATATTAAATCTCATCTGTTCCAACAGGTTGCTTTGAGGTGTCTCCTAAAGCCCAAGCTTGATAGTCCTTCACTAGCTGCATAACCATGAAAGTGAATATATGAAACTATTCATGTATTATAAATAGAAATAAAGAATTTCGATCTTGGATAGCTTTGTAATCATCTAATTGTTCCAAAATGGGTCCATTCAGTGATGTCTAATATCAAAAAATGATAAAAGAATTTATTGAAAGAGATCACCCAATTCCAAAAAGCAAGTAGGGGGCTGTGTATATATGGATGTGGTGTGAGAGAGGGTTCATAAAATCTATTATTCTAACAACTCCACAAAAGGAAAACAACTATTAATAATAAGGCCAAAGAACAATGGAGACTTTCTATTCATAATTGATAATCGAGACAAACTTTCAATGCCTTATGTACTATTCTTACAGTAACTGTAACCAAAGTAAACCTGCAACTACCAAATTAATTTAAGACATATTGTAGGTTTATCAAAGAAGTGGGAACAACATGGCTGGTATTAAAAATTTGCAACCTTAAAATTTATGTGAAGTGTTTGGAGGAAAAGAACATGAGAACCATTAGAATAGTTGCAAAATAGAATAGTTTCAAAATCCATTCTAGAAAGTTCACTTCCCAAAAATTAACAACAATTCTACATACATAAAAAATAAAATCCGATAGTCCCAAAAACAAAGCAACAAGAATCATTTCATTCCAAAGCACAATAGAAACTTAAAATTTACAGCAAAGAAAAAAAAAATGATATGAAATTTGAAAATTAAAAAGTAAGACCTTACAAAGCTTACAAAGTAAGGGTTAAAACCATTATATTATTTAACGGTAAATTTTTAAAAAATACTATATTTATAGAGATATTATTAAATTTTCTACCATATAAAAATAATTATATATTGTTCATAATCAAAGCAAAGCTGAGTATTCCTTTTTATAGAAAATAACAATCCAAAATTAATAATCCATTAATATTAAAAGTCAAACTTTATATATAAGTTAACCACTAATAATCCAATTTAATAGTTAAGACCCAAAAACGTTTAAAGTTAAGAAAACTAAATATTCTATAATTGTTTTTTAGGGAAGAATCACTCATAAAATAACTGCTTTTCAATTGGAGCACTCCACTTCAAACCACGAACAGAGATGAAGCTCCCATTATCGCAATTCACCAAAGCTCAAACATGTCTCTGACCACTCTCTTTCTCTTTGAAATTGGAACAAAGCCAAACCTATACATAACCAAATAAACATTAAACTAAATAAAAAATTCAAAGCCCCAAACCCAATTTTGAAACAAATTTTCTACATATTTGTAGCTGATTCATCCACTTTCCCTACAACCAAACACTAGAAATGAAAAACTACAATCTTGAGAGACCAATGAAACCCTAAGATTTTGAAACAACAAAGACACCACCACCAATGCTCCCAGCCAGGCTTCCCCCTCTCCTCCTTTTCCAGCCACTGAGGTTCTCTACACCACTCTGAATACCAACCAACTACAACCCTAATCAAAATGCACTAAAACAAACCCAAAAATTAACCTTTCCAACATAAATATCGAGATCTTGAAAACTCTAATAGATTGATTACGTTCAAGCTTTGAAAATGCATGATTCCAATTCTATTTCATTTTTTATTATGTTTTTTTACCCACTGTTAGAAATTACCTCACACAATGAAGTGCTTTTTGGTGTCTCCAATGTGGTACTCTCATTATCACCGGTCAGTAGTTGATGGTTCCATAGTTGGGCGTCTCCGATGAGTTTGCTGAAGGCAAGAAATAATGGATGATTTTGGGTTTAGTTTTCTAGGTTTGTTGAGATGAGGTAGGATGTTTGAGAAATGGGGAAATATGAGTACATATAAATAGTGGGAGACAATGACACTTGTTACAACTACCAAGAATTATGAAGTGCAACAATGACACTTACATAAAACGCCATCGTTTATAAAACGTCATTATTCATTTATACAATTGTTGTTCATTGAATTCCTTGACACTTTTTAGAAGCGCCAAGGAATTAAACGTCATTATTTACAATTTTGTAGTAGTGTATGATTAATAAATTGATTTTGCATCTCAAATTTCTTTAAGACATGTTTTTATGATTGAAAAATTTTGAGTTATATAAAATAATATATATTATTGCATGTTATCACATACGGTATTTTTATTAATGTAATAATTTTATTATTCAAAAATAATTTTTCAATTACAATAGATTTAACTATTGTTTCTAATACATTTTGTTATATCTTTACGTATATATTTAGATAGATTTTTAGTCTTTCAACTAAATTTTTGAGATAACAAGATGCTTTAAATCATGATATATTCTCTTGAAATTTTGATTTATGAATTAATTTTTGCATATTGATTTAGATCATAATAATATTTTGAATAATTTATTGATCTATCACTAGAATTAGTTTGATTATTGAAATACTTTCTAGTTATTTCATGTATAAATTGCTCCACACTTACAAAATCAAATGTGTGAGATAAGTAAGAAATATATAACTTCAAATTCTTTTTCATATTTGTTTTGTTGTATTATATATGCTCTCATTGCTTTTACACAACTTATAAAGCTAAGTCATCATCGATGACTAATATTTTTTTGTTCATTTTAACTCTTCCTTCATGATAATATTTCTTCAATTCTATAAAGGTGAGACCTTTATGATATATTTTATGACTTGTTATTTTGATGAAAGTGTCTCATTAATTACACAACATTGATGACAAACAATGTTAATACTATATAAGGTGATAGAAACATAATTAAAGGCTCTAGAAGAGCTTATACTATGTCACTAGTAGTATTTGATTCCATGTGAATGACACTTTATACGATGATATAGATCCAGAAGAATCTTGTAAGACCAACTTAGTCCCTCGGGGTAAACAATGATACATAATTTTTTTTGTAAAGTCGTATGGATGTACATTATAAAACCGGAAGTTTTTATCTATTGACTAGTCTACCTATACACTTGAAAGGTAGAATGACATATTGTGTATATTATCATTTTAATGAGACAATTCTCCCATTGTTAGAGGGAAAAGAGCCAATTCTAGACGAATAGTGTGAAATTATTTGGAATGCATTGATTTTGACTCATTTTAATCCTCTTAAATCAATGTGAATTGGAAGTTCAAAAAGACAATTCATTTTCAATGACTTGCAAATCAACTACCAAATACTTTCATTGATGCAAAGAAAGTGAAAAAATCATTTTCATTGACCTAGAATATTCCAGTACGAATTGATGTCCCTAAAGGACAATTAAATAATGAGTTGATATCCTTGACAGATGATTAAATAATGTGTTGATGCCCTTAAAGGATGATTATATAATGTGTTGATGTCCTTGAAGGACAATTAAATAATAAGTTGATGTCCCTCAAAGACAATTAAATAATGAGTTGTTGTCCTTTAAGGATAATTAAATAATGAGTTGATGTCCCTAAAGGACAATTAAATAATGAGTCTAAGGCACGTTTGAAGTGTGGTAGACCTTGACGAGGCAAACACATTCCCTAGAAGAGTAAAAAACACAAGGAAAGATATATGAAAGGTGGCACTCTTGAAGAAGTTGCATATAAAGTGAGTTATTAAAATGACTGATCAGTCTCAAGCAGCCCCTAAAGAGGCACAGTTTAAACAAATAGCCATAGGAGAGGCATATGTTTTACAATCAGCTCATGAAAATGTACAAGTACCTAATAATGATGAGATCTCAATTATTTACTTATAAAGGTATAAGTACATATACCAATTTTCTCCGATCTAGATATATAAAACTTGAAAGGCCAAAATGGTAATATGAGGTTCGTTGAGTATATTACAATCTTGCATGATCATTTTGAAGATATAATCATCTTTATTCTTCATTCGCATCCATAATTGATTGATGCTATTATATGGTAATGAAGACAAAAATCATATCTTAGTCTCAAATTTGGTATTAAACAAACACTACAAGTAGTTAATTATGTGTTACCTTACATATGCTTGATTTTCCCACACTTTTCATTTATTCCTTTCCATCTATTTTTCACTACAATGATGGCCATGGAAACCCCTTGGGATGTCATGATAGAGAATAAATGCAGCTAAAGGAGCAAAGTTGTGTCAAGCTTGGTGGTGCTAGCCTATTTCAACCAACCACAAATTTGAGGTTGGTTGAGGGTTTAAAGATTGATTGATATCTCCTATTTGGAAAATGATTTTTGACTCAAACAAAGTTCTATAAATATATTTAAGAAGTCTACAACATCATGCGCTTGTAAGAAAAAATGTTCCAAATAATCCAAATCTAATTTTTCATTCAAAAGGTTCAAAAAATAGACCAAATAGTTAGTAGGATGCTTGTTCATGGATAAGCTCACCAGGGCAAGAAATTACTCCATTAATGTGGAGCCATGGATTTATTTTCATGTGTTTTAGATTCAAAATTCATTTAGAAAGTAATGGAAAAGTGCATACCGAATAAAATAGGTAGCATAACCTTTTGAGAATAGATTTTCACATCTAAAAGGTTGGAAGCAATTTCAAAAACATAAATAACAATTTCAAACAATCAAGAAAAAGTGCATGTGCATGTATGTGAATTCTAGCATGTTAATATGAACTTCAAATGTCTTAAATAAGAACCTAGGGTACATTTGTACATAAGATCAATTTGTGACCTAAAAGCAAACCTAAATGAACAAATTATGTGTCTCAAAGTGACCTAAAGAAGTGCTAAAACAAGTTGATCATATAACACACCAATGCATGGAAAATTGGAACCAATTGTGCATCAAATTGAGAATAAAAAATGTCCTAAACAAGAGCTAAATGTGACCTATTGTGTAAGTCAAATGTGAAACCATATAAGTGATTAATTAAAGACCTATTTTAAGTGCCAAATCAAGTACAAAAGAATCCTAAACAAGTGTCTCATTAAATCTAAGTATGTGATTGAGGACATAACAACCATATAGAGACCCCTCTTGACAGATGGATAGAGGTAGGTTTTTCAAAGATTTTAGGAAGTTGAGATTGAGGGGTCTTAAAAGGAGCCGACCACACATAGAGATTTTTTAGGATTGATAATTAGGAGCTATCACATTTGAGATTTAAGGAGAGAGAGAGGGGGGGAGCAAGGTACACGACTGATTTTTTGGAGAGATGACACAAATGGATTTTTTTTTTTAAGGGGAGGGCTGCCACTTGAGAGATATCTGTGTGCTACCAATGGATTTTGGAGATTAAGGGGAATGACTTTAGAGGAGTTTGGGAAGATTCTTTAGAGAAGAACATGTGATTTAGGGAAAGACGCATAGAGGGGTTAACACATTAGAGATTCAAGACTAGAAAGGAAGAGTTGAATCCAAATTGCTATTTTTTTTAAAGTCACATGTTTGATATTAAATTTGAGAACTTTTGATTGATTATATATTGATTATCCATGAGTTGAAGGCATATTACTAGAGCCTTTAGTCTAACCAAAGCTTTATTGAGTTGGAAACTTGAAATGTCTTCATCTTTTCTTTTCTTAGTCCCTTGCATAAGAATATTTATTCTCTTGCAATGACTAAATTAAAAATATAATCTCATAATTTTTAATCCATTAATAATGTCAAGATAAAATATATATATATTTACATGTTTCAAAATTTTAAAGTCAAATTGAAAACAACCACCCTTAAAATAATTATTTAATAAAATATAAAGTATTTAAATTAAATTAAATTTTATAAAAAAATTAATCTGAATTTAATTTAAATAATTATGCAGTCATTTATAAATTAATAACTACTTAATTAAAGTTATAAGTTAGTAACATTTTATAATCTCAAAATCAAATCGAAGATATCCCACCTCAAAAAATATTTACTAAAATATCAACTACAAAATGCAAAAGACCATTTTTTAGAATTTATTTTATAATATATATCAAGGTTTAAAAAAAAAATTTATATACGTTAAATAAATTTTTTTTTTATAAAATCTATTTAGTATCTATAATTATCTTTTTTTTTTCTCACAAAGAAATATTTTATAAAATTTATTTAGTATCCTTACTTATCTTTTAATCATGCTCCTACTTAGGAAACCATAACTTTTATTGAAAGTTGTAATTTTAAAATTTCATCTTCTATTTTAAAAGAAAATGATTCATGCACTTTCTCACCTTAGAGCAAAACAAGTACCAAAATTCATGCCTCGCCTAATTTGACTCAAAACATAATTAAGTATCTAAAGAAAATTGTAGACCCTTCATTTTGTCCTTTCAGCATGTCTTTTAAGTTCACTTCCAATGCTCCACAGTAATTCTTTGGTGACCCATTGCTACTTATACTACTTACCTTTTTTTTTTTTAGCCACCTTAGAGACTTTGGTTGAGGGATTTATTTAACCCCATTGTGACTCTTAGCAACCCTAATTTAGACTTAGATTTTTCCTTCCTTTTTAGGGTAGTTTTTAGGTGCACTTTTAGGAAAGTGCACTTAGGCATGTTTAGGTCACTTAGACAATGTCCTAATCACTTTAGTTCACTTAGCCTTATTCTTGATTTTGATTGCGTGGTTTCTGAGTTTAAGACGAGTATTAGCTTTAATTTTGATTTTTGATTGCTTGAGATGAATTTTCGATATTTAATTATAAGAGTTTGGTGTTTTGATTTTCAATATTTGGTTATTGTGTTAGTTTAACATTTGGCTTTTCTTTTAATCTTTTTATTATTATTCCATGCATTTAATAATTATATTTATTTTGTTTACTTATTAATTTCTTTATTTACTTATTTATTAGAAAATTGCTTGAATTGTTTTGACTTTAAATATGCACGTGGTTGCCTTATTAAATTGTTGAATTACATAATCTGTTTTTTTTTCTTTTTAATCTTCTTTTAATTTTTTTTTATCAATCTCATGATTTTCATTAGTTTTTTTTTCTTTTAATTTTGAATTTTATTTTAATGAGGAAACGATTGCATATTTGGGAATGGTGAATCAAGGTCAGATTTTTTTTTTTAAGGAAAAAGAAGGTCAATGGGCTATCTATTTTTTTTTTGGAATGAAAAATCAGGATGGAAAGAGGAGTGTCTTTTAAAGGCATCTATGGATTGGGAAAGCTGGAGGAAATCTGCAAGGAAGGTCCACATGCATGATTCTTGATGGACTTTCCAAAATAGTAGTCGGAGGATTTCGGAGGGAATCTCCACGAAGGCATTTAGAAACAAGGAGCAGCAGCCTGCGCCACCAGGGGGGGCACCAAAAATCCACAGGACGCAATCCCATTGATAACGGGAACAAGCACCAGATTGAGAGGCACCACGACAATAGCATAAGGAGAGCACAACACACACAGAATTTTTTGAAGAAAAAAATAGCACGCATCACCAGATTTTAGAGGATGTTCAGCCGTACCTTAAAAAAAAAAATCCGAGGGAGGAGGGGACTCCCGACAGCACGCATGATAAGGCTCCTACAACACACACAAACTTTAGAGAACAACAAGGCCCTTTGGAAAGGCAGATTCGGTTGCCAGTTTGACATACCAAGAGAGGATTTTCTCAGAAACAATCGCACCATCAATATAGAGAAACAAAAATCTGAACCCACTTTGAGAGAAACAAACATCTCATGCTGCCACTTTGGATGGACACTTGAAATCCAAGAGCACGAATTGAGGGGTAGCTTGCACTCCCATGGGGACCACGCACTAACAGCAACACGCCACTTCGGGAAGTCTCCACAGCCGCATGATGGAGTCCACGCATAGTTTTGATTTTCTGAGAACACACACACACGCATAGTCCACTTTCTAGAGGAACCCCCAGAATTTTTTTACGAAGTTGTGCGCACCAAAGGACTCCACGCACAGGTTTATTTGTTTTTGTTTTGGTTTTGGTTCATCATGATAGTTGTATAAAGCTTGATATTTGTTTAATTTTTGTTTGGCTTCTTTATTTTATTTTCAATAAGTTAGAATTATGTTATATTTGAGTGTTATATGGGATGTTATATTTGATTGAATTGTTAGTTCTCTTTATCTTTGATACTTATTTTATAGGCACCTTAGGGAATTCTTGAGTTCGAACTTTCTTTTAGAAAAAGTTTTTTATTTATTTATTAAATTGACATTTTGAGTTGAGTCAAATTTTCTTTTTTCAAAAATGAATTTTTCCATCCTAAGTTTGGCTCCTTGATCCCAAATGAAAGGTAGTAAAAAAGGGGATCCAATTTAGTTTTTCTCTTATTTTCAAAAACCCTTTTAAGTTAGAAATCAAAAATCTCTATTTTGTGTCTAGTGATTGGGATTTAACAAATCATTAGGTCCTTTCTTTTTTTACTTCCCTTAAAGTCATTTTCAAAAGCATTTAAATCACCAATAAAGCATTTAGAAAACATTTATTCTAGCTTTAGGCAAAGAACACACTTTCTAGTAAAATTATGAAACTTTCATTTAAGTTGCATTTCTCCTTTGTTGGTTTTTCAAAAATTTGGTTTTTATTCACATAGGTTTGGACTTGTGCTCCCAAACTAATGGGGATACACAGGTAAAACTTACGGAAATTGAATGGGGACTTGATGGAACCCCTACATAAGAAAATTTTTCAAAACTCTTCCTTGTTGCCAGTTTTCACTCAACCACTTACCCTTTAGATTTAAAATTCATTCATAAACTTCAGAATATTTTAAAAAAAATTTCCAAAACTTGTATGATTTTCCTCACTTCTTGAAATTGAACTTAAAATTTCGTTTGAGTTAGAAAGCAATTCTAGAATAGAAGATATAAATGAGTTTTTTGGAGGGCTTTGTTTTCACCCAATTCTGGACATCCGAAATATTTTTCTAACAATAAAATGACATATTACTTTTTAAATTTGATTCGATATATTTTTTTAATTCTAAACTTCTTGAAATTGATCTTAGACATATAAAATATTAAAAAATATGCATTTTTGAGGGAGATGTGATTTTTCAAATTCATACCTACTGTACATGATGAAATATTTTTATTCATGCCTAATTAAATCTTTTGCTTACTACCTAGCTTTGCTCACTCATCATGCAATTTTAGCTAGTATTAATAACATGGTTCTATCCTATACTTGATATAAGGTCTTATACTTAATGAATAGTGATGGTGATGAATAACAACCATGAAAATTAATGTGGTGGGTGAACAATGAGTGCTCAAAGTGACTGATCATGATAACGACAAAAAGAAAATTAGACAAAATGAATTGTAATAGCATTCCAAGAATTTCTTAAATGGGGAGATAGGGTAGGGATGAATAGGGAAATCTTTATATAATCGCCCAAAAATATTAATTATTATTTGTTTACTTATTTTTTTAAGATATAATTAATCAATGAAAGCAAAGGACAATCAATCACACAAGAGAAAATGACATTTATGTGGAAAACAACCCAAAAAGGCCCTTATAAACTTTGTAAATGTAAAGATCACAGGGTCATAGACTACAAAGCTAAAATCCACTAACTCTATGTGAAGAAATAGGTACACATAGTAGTTGTTACTCCTTGATACTTACACTATACTACACACACCTACTCTCTTGTCCTTAACACAACTTTTTTGTGTTCCTTAGTGGGCGCTTCAACACTTTAAGGGAATGCGATTTTTTTACCACAATATTAAAAAAAAAAAAAAAAAAAACAATGTTACAACACTTTGATAGTATAAGGTTGAAGGCAAGGAATACTAACCCAAATCTTAGGCACCTAAAGAGCAAAATTGCTCAATATTAGGCATAGACACACATAAGTACTCACACACATATATTGTAAACCCCAGTGCACTTGTAAATATTTAGAAATCAATTTTTACAAAAATTAGAATTAATATATCAACAAATTTAGACAAATCCTCAAAACTGAGTAAAATTGATCTCAAGCAATACTTGAGCCGCTTAGAATGCTGCTTGAGTGCTAGGAGTGTTTCAGTAGCCTTTGAGGGTGCATAAGCACTCTCACTATTTTGTTTTTCAATTTTTAAATTTGAATTTCCATTTTTATATAACATAACATCCAATTTAATATTTGTTTCCAAAACAATTATATATATTTTTTTATTTCCATAAGAATCCAATTTATAACTTTTATGTCATTATCCTCAATGAACTTAACTATACTTACATGTTTAATCTAGGTTGATTATGAAAATCACACGATATCACTTATACCTCAAACAAACATCATAATCACTAATATGAAATATTTGCAACCCATTTGGAAAATTCTTGCGCTATGGAACTTGTGATTTGCACACACTAAAACATTAATACCTATGAAAAGTAATGTGTGGAAAGAAAACGAACAATATCATAATTCAATTAGAATCAACCGAATATAAGAAACTAATCCAATGATTAAATATCTTGAACTAAAAATAGTGATGCATACTTCTATCACAAAAGTGATAGATAAAAGATAACACAATGATAATCAAAAGATGAATGCAAATATTTAGATAGATAATGAGCTCAAAATATCTCCATAAGATAACCAAAATAACTAGATCATAAGAAATTAAATAAATAAGTCTATTATACAATCCAAAAATCATAACCATAGAGTTAATCATTCTAAAACATCTTGCTAGAGTTGTTTAAAGGTGGTGGTAGAAACTGACTAAAGCTTGAGCCAAGAGAAAACATGATCCATGCTAAAGTAGATGCTAGTTGGTTGTCTACATGTTGAGATCAATCATAAATCTCATCAATCCATGAGTTCAGATGGACACAAAGTCAGTTAATACAATCATCAACATAAAGGTGAAGCTGATCAATGATGTGAAAACCCAAACCAAAGAATTCATCCATAGGCTAGTATAAACCTATTATAGCTTTAGAACTACTTGCATGATGACCTCGACTCCCAAGCCACGAGTGTGAGATCTCATGATTTAGTTCCAACTCTTCAATCACATCCTCCTCATCAATAGTCAAAGCATTAATCACTATTAAGGGTATGACTCACATGCTTGAATCAGGAATTCTCATCAATAGAGCATAATAGTCAAGCACCTAGAAGTCGCATAGATGTCAAACACAATATCCACCAATAGATGGGAAAAGATGAGTGCAAATTGTAAACTTCTAGGTTGAGTCAACTTTCGATAACTAACCATAATATTTGTCATCATAGTAGCTATATTAATGGGTTGGCCACGAAGAATAGAATGGATAAAATGCACTACAAACTAGTGAATCTGAAGACTTTGATTAGGGAAAACATAGGAAGCTCTTGTAGCCCCCTAAATAGGTTAGCAAGGTAGCACTAACCAATTCTAAGTTTAAATTAACCTCATCTAAGAAATGAAGAATGACCTCTATGAAAGGTTGCAAATGCAAAGCTTGATCAATAGAGTAAGGTAAGACCAAAATAATCTATCATGGTAGCAAAAAAATTGCATGGGCTAACAAATGTTTAAATAGAATATCCAAACATAATGGGAATACACGACCATAGAAAGTGAAACTAAAGAATCCTAATGACAATCTTGAAAAACCTAAGGGACCATAATATATCTTAAGAATGTCAAGGAGGGCTCTCACTCAACCATGACTCGGTAATCATGAAAACAAACATATTGTAGTTCTTTATGCTCAAAATCAAGGAAAAAGAATAAAAAAGGTTATTAACCTCAAATGGTCCCTTAATCGGGGAACTAAGGTTAGATACAAAACTAGAAGATGATAGGAGTGAGAACTTGACACTAGTAGGTACACCTAGACATACCAAACATGTTTGGGGGAATGAAAAAGTAAACTAGTCAAAGTACTAAGGAAACCCTTAAGACTAATAATCCTTTGAAATTGGAACATAGAGATGAACAACAATGAAGATCACACACGAACTGGGCCACTCAAACCCTTTAAAATGTATGAAATGGTGAAAATGACATGAGAAAGATATATTTATAGGAAAAGAACCTGCGGGAGAGCTTGATGCAATGCTTAATGCTTTAGAATAACACTTCAATGCTTCAAGAATGGGAAAGGGAGCTGGATGCAACTAAGAGCACTTGAGTGTTTCAGGATGACTTAAAGCAACTTTGAGGGCTTGAGCACCCAAAATGTTCATTCAACTTCCCATACTCCTTTGAGCACCCAAAACATATTTTGTAATGCAAAACCATGAAAATATCCATCCAAGAAACCTACAATGAAATATAACAACCAAACACACATGAACTAACATAAAAATAGGTCTCCAAACATGTTGGAACTGTAATAATAAATAATTAAGTAAAATTTAATGAGAATGAGATCATATCATGCACCTTTTTCACATACAATTAAGTAGAGAATCAAATTACGTTTAAGTAGACCATGTAACCATTCAAAAGAAAAAGAGATATAACCAAGGAAAAATTATCCAAGGTAGCTAAAGGATATGTTAGCTGTATATATCTGTACATACCATAATTTGGTTGTTTCCTTAGGGATAATACCTTCCTAATTTAGGACTCTCAACTGTATATATAAACAAGTATTATTCATCTAATAAAAAAAAGGAATTGAGAATTACCTTGATTCGGTTACATGGTATCAGAGCCACGTTTGGTTCAAGGGAATTTTCTGGGTTTTGGGTTTTGTTCCTAACAATCTGGAACAGTAACCTGTTACGTTTTTTTTTTGGTCTGGATTGCGTCACCACCGACCCAGGGAGGAGCGCATTCTTGTTTCCGGAGCGTGGGAGTGCTTGAGGTCACCGTTTCTTCACCTATTTGACGTCCCGACGTTTCCCATCTCTCGATCTGACTTTCCGACGTTTCTCATCCGGTGTTCGATCAACTGTCGAGGGATCGCAAAGATTCATCGACGACTGCGGAATCGCTGTCGCCTTCTTCACAGATCCCGCCACCCTCTCACGCTTTCTCTTCGCCCCGTTCTCCGTCAACGCGGTCTTCACCTCGGCCGGAACCCTAAGCCCCCCTCACCTAAAACTCAGCACGACGCCTTTTCTCATCGGCAGCACTGTGTTCGCGCTCAAATCCACGCCAGAAAACAAACAGTTGCCGTCGTCCGAGATCATTGAAAGCCCCGACCTTCCCGTCTTAGCTTCAATGCCGATCGTTTGTGGCTGAGGGACTCCTGCTGCAGCCTCTCGAGCCCGACACACGACTTTCAGGGTGAGAAAGAGAGGGAGTCAAGGGTTTGACGCACGCTTTTGACCCTTTGACTCTTTTGACACCTTGTAAGAGAGGTATTTGTCTCTTTCTTCTTGTAGTGGTAAATTGCAATTTCTGGTCTGGATGATTGCTTTGAAGATTAAATTTTATTGTCATGGAAGAGAGTAAGAATTCTGTTGCTGATATAGTGCCTATTGTGTCAAAAATAACTGAACACAAATTAAATGGGTCTAATTATATTGAATGGAGCAAGACTATCAAAATTTATTTGAGAAGTGTTGCTAAGGATGACCACTTGACTGAGGAACCTCCTAATGATCACACTAGAAAACTTTGGATGCAAGATGATGCACGGTTATTTCTGCAGATGAAAAACTCTATTAATAGTGATATCGTTGGTCTGCTGAGTCATTGTGAATTTGTTAAAGAGCTAATGGATTATCTTGATTTTCTGTACTCTGGAAAAGGAAATGTATCTCAGATGTATGATGTATGGAATGCCTTTCATTGTCCTGAGAAGGGAGCTAAATCCCTCACTGCATATTTTATGGACTTCAAGAAAGTATATGAGGAATTGAATGCACTTATGCCTTTCAGTCCGGATGTTAGAGTACAACAGGCTCAATGGGAACAGATGACTGTTATGAGTTTCTTATCCGGTCTCCCATCTGAGTTTGAGACTGCAAAATCTCAGATTCTTTCTGGTTCTGACATTGATTCCCTTCAGGAAGTTTTCAGTAGAGTTCTACGAACTGAGAATGTCTCATCTTCTCAGCACACCAATGTTCTTGTTGCAAAAGGAGAAAATGCAGAAAATGCAAGAAGGGTGACTAACAGGGGCGGAAACAGGGCATTTGAAAATCATGGCAATGATTCAAGTACAATTGTGTGTTTTTACTGCCATGAGGCTGGCCATACCAAGAAGAACTGCAGGAAATTGCAAAATCGAAATCGGAGAATTCAAACTACCAATGTTGCTACATCTGATACTGCTACATTTTCAGACTCCTTAAACAAGATCGTCACAATGACAGCAAAAGAGTTTTCTAAATATTCACAGTATCAAGACGCACTGAAAGCATCTACTCCTGTTAGTGCTCTGGCAGAGTCAGGTAAAACATGTCTTGTCTCCTCCTCAAACAAATGGATAATTGATTCAGGTGCCACAGATCATATGACAGGTAATCATAAAACCTTCTCTACCTTCAGAACACATTCTGCTCCTCCTGTTACTGTTGCTGATGGTTCTACCTATGAGATTAAAGGGTCTGGGACTGTGAAACCAACATCTTCTATTACGTTATCTTCTGTGTTAAACTTACCCAATTTGGCCTTTAACCTAATCTCTGTCAGTAAACTTACCAAAAATCTGAATTGTAGTGTCTCATTTTTCCCTGATCATTGTGTGTTTCAGGATCTTATGACGAAACGGACATTTGGTAAAGGACATGTATCTGATGGGCTCTATATTCTTGATGAGTGGGTACCTCGACCAGTTGCGTGTGTCAGTACTGCCTCTCCTGTTGAAGCTCATTGTCGGTTAGGACATCCTTCTCTACCGGTGTTGAAGAAATTATGTCCTCAGTTTGATACTTTACCTTCATTAGATTGTGAGTCGTGTCATTTTGCGAAGCATCATCGTAGTTCTTTAGGCCCACGGCTTAATAAACGGGTTGAGTCTTTGTTTGAGCTAGTACATTCTGATGTTTGGGGTCCGTGTCCTGTTACTTCTCAAACTGGGTTTCGATATTTTGTTACCTTTGTGGATGATTTTTCTCGAATGACTTGGATTTATTTTATGAAGAATCGTTCAGAAGTATTTTCTCATTTTTGTGCCTTCTCTGCTGAGATTAAAACCCAATATGATGTGTCTGTGAAAATATTAAGAAGCGATAATGGAAAAGAATATGTGTCTAACTCATTTCAGAATTACATGAGTCACAATGGGATTCTTCATCAAACATCTTGTGTTGATACTCCTTCTCAGAATGGGGTTGCCGAAAGAAAGAACAGGCATTTACTTGAGACAGCTCGTGCCCTCATGTTCCAGATGAAGGTTCCGAAACAGTTTTGGGCTGATGCAGTTTCCACAGCTTGCTTTCTGATCAACCGTATGCCCACTGTTGTGCTTAAAGGTGATATTCCGTACAAAGCAATACATCCACAGAAATCACTTTTTCCACTGGCCCCAAGAATTTTTGGATGTACATGCTATGTTAGAGATACAAGGCCTTTTGTTACTAAACTTGATCCTAAGGCGTTACAGTGTGTTTTCTTGGGGTACTCAAGACTGCAAAAGGGCTATAGATGTTTCTCGCCTAATCTCAATAAGTATCTAGTATCAACGGATATTGTGTTTTCAGAAGACACATCATTTTTCTCTTCACCCACAAGTTCTGCAAGTGAGGAGGATGAAGAATGGCTTGTGTATCAAGTGGTTAATTCAAGACCAACTGTTGGGCAATCAAGTGTGGTCGATTCTGATGCATCTCTTGCTCATTCGAGTCCTGTTGTTAATATTCCTCCTGCTCCAGCCAAACCACCAATTGTTCAGATGTACTCTCGGCGCCCAGTGACAACCGATACATGTCCTGCACCAGCTCCTTCGTCATCTGATCCTTCCAGTGATCTCGACCTTCCTATTAGCCTTTGGAAAGGTAAACGACACTGCAAATCTATCTATTCCATTGCTAACTTTGTGTCTTATGATCACCTGTCATCTTCCTCCAGTGTCCTTGTAGCCTCTATAGATTCTATTTCAGTCCCTAAAACTGTTACAGAGGCCCTGAATCATCCTGGTTGGAAGAATGCAATGCTTGAAGAAATCTATGCATTGGAGGATAATCATACATGGCAACTTGTCGATTTGCCTCAAGGAAAGAAAGTTGTTGGCTGCAAGTGGGTCTTTGCGGTAAAAGTTCATCCTGATGGCTCTGTGGCACGATTGAAAGCCAGACTTGTAGCTAGAGGATATGCTCAGACATATGGAGTAGACTATTCTGATACTTTCTCTCCAGTTGCCAAACTCAATTCAGTTCGACTATTTATTTCTATTGCTGCTTCCCAACAGTGGATGATACATCAGTTAGACATCAAGAATGCCTTTCTTCATGGTGATCTAGAGGAAGAGGTCTATCTGGAGCAACCTCCTGGGTTTGTTGCTCAGGGGGAGTATGGGAAGGTTTGTCGTCTGAAAAAAGCTCTCTATGGATTGAAGCAGAGTCCCCGTGCTTGGTTTGGAAAATTCAGTAAGGAGATTCAAGCATTTGGCATGAACAAGAGCGAGAAAGATCACTCCGTTTTCTACAAGAAATCAGCTGCTGGTATCATACTTCTTGTGGTCTATGTCAATGATATAGTTATTACAAGAAATGATCATGCAGGAATCTCTGATCTTAAGACATTCATGCATTCCAAGTTTCATACAAAGGACTTGGGTGAACTGAAGTATTTCCTGGGAATAGAAGTATCAAGGAGCAAGAAAAGGATGTTCTTATCACAAAGGAAGTATGTGCTTGATCTGCTGAAAGAGACCGGTAAGATAGAAGCAAAGCCATGTACTACCCCGATGGTTCCTAATGTACAACTTATGCCAGATGATGGAGATCCCTTCTATAACCCTGAAAGGTGTCGGAGAGTGGTTGGGAAGCTGAATTATCTCACCGTGACGCGACCAGATATTGCATATGCAGTAAGTGTTGTTAGTCAGTTCACATTTGCGCCTACAATAAAGCATTGGGCGGCTTTAGAGCAGATTTTGTGCTATCTAAAGAAGGCTCCTGGTCTAGGTATACTATATAGTAGTCAGGGACACACTCGCATCGAGTGTTTTTCTGATACGGATTGGGCAGGTTCTAAGTTTGATAGAAGATCCACTACAGGTTATTGTGTGTTCTTTGGCGGGAATCTAGTGGCTTGGAAAAGTAAGAAGCAGAGTGTTGTATCCCGTTCGAGTGCAGAATCTGAGTACAGGGCCATGGCACAGGCTACTTGTGAAATCATATGGATACATCAACTCTTATGTGAAGTGGGAATGAAGTGCACAATGCCAGCAAAGCTTTGGTGTGACAATCAAGCCGCTCTTCATATTGCTGCGAACCCAGTCTATCATGAAAGAACCAAACACATTGAGGTCGATTGTCACTTCATTCGTGAAAAGATTGAGGAAAATCTAGTCTCTACTGGCTATGTGAAGACTGGAGAGCAACTTGGGGATATTTTTACAAAAGCTCTGAATGGATCTCGAGTTGAGTACTTTTGTAATAAGCTGGGTCTCGAGTTGAGTACTTTTGTAATAAGCTGGGCATGATCAACATCTATGCTCCAGCTTGAGGGGGAGTGTTAGCTGTATATATCTGTACATACCATAATTTGGTTGTTTCCTTAGGGATAATACCTTCCTAATTTAGGACTCTCAACTGTATATATAAACAAGTATTATTCATCTAATAAAAAAAAGGAATTGAGAATTACCTTGATTCGGTTACAAGGATAAAGTTATTCTTTTCTTATGTTTATGGGTTTTTTTTTTTATACTTGGTTGTTGATTTTTATATTTAATAATCTTATGAAGATAACAAGTTTATATTTTTTCCTTTTTTAATGTAGCTTCAAATGATAGAAAATTTATTTGATATGAGCAGAGTTGGAAATAGGTACGAGTTTCACACATTTAAAATTATGATGACAATGCAAAATAATTTCGACTTAAAATTTTAGCTAATAGTGAAAATATATTATTCTATTTAACTCAATCAATAAATGTCCCATTGTAGAATAAATTTATTGAATTATTGATTTCAATGTTATTTTCAATCAAATTGAGTTTTTAGCCTTTTGATCTCAACCATATTCTTGTCAACAATTAACATGTCATCAACATATAATAATAAATAAACCATTAGATAGTTCGATGAAAAGAACTATCCCACTCACTTCTACACTAGTCATTACCAATCATAAAAGCATCAAACCTTTTATACCATTGCCTAGGAGATTGCTTTAAGTCATAAAGAGTTTTTCTTCAAAAAATAAACATGACCTTCCTTTCCCAATAATAAATCCCTCAAATTAATGCATATAAATATGCTCTTCGAAATCATCATGTAGAAAGGTAGTCTTAACACCAAATTACTTTGTTTATAAATCAAATAAATTAGTAATAGAAATTAACACCCTGATTAAGTTATGTTTCCCAACTAGAGAAAACACTTTATTGATGTCCATACTGCTCTTTTATGTGTATTCCTTTGTCATCAAGCATCCTCCATTCCTAAAATTTCTTTCCTTAAAGACCCACTTGCAACCTAACAACCTTTTGCTCCTTAGGCTTCTCAACTAGTTGCCAAGTATGGTTCTTTTAAAGATATCTAATCTTCTCATTCATAGTGACAATCCACTTTGTAGGCTCTCTACCAATGATGGCTTCATGATAAGCATGAAATTCCTCATTTTCAATGCTTTTTGACATAGTAAGTGCATGAGACACCAAATTTGTATAAGAATACATCTTATGTGGTTTAATTTGCCTCATTTTATCACTAGCCAAAGTGTGTTGTTGCTCTTATGATGCATTTTTTTTAATGTCAAGATGTTGTACCTTTTCTTTATCTTGATTTACTAAAACATGTTTTCTATAGTTCCTAAAGTTTTAGACTCAAACTCAACTTTTCTCTCCCACTGAGGTTCTTTTGTCTCTCAAAATTTCTCATTCTTTAGTTTCAATATTATAGACTTACAAAGGTCACATCCATAGTAATAAAAAATTTGGAAGATTTTGAATCTAAGCACCGCAACTTGTACCCTTTTACTTTATTTCATATCCTAAAAATATACACTTCCTTGTTCTTGGTTCTAATTAACCTTTATTTCCATGATCATAAGAAGGACAATACAAAATTTTGAACTTTTCATAATTAGTAGAAGAACTAAACCATATCTCTTCAAAAGTTCTATAATTAATAGAAATTGAAGGAGATGTATTCAGAAGATAATAAGTTGAATTAGCTACTTTAACTCGGAAGTCCTTCAAAACATGCTCTCTCTAGAAGAGTTCTATTCATCCATTCTGCAACATCATTTTGTTATGGATTATGTTTGATTTTGTAATGTATCACAATTCCTCCATTCTTGCAAACTCATTGGACTTTTTCCCATAGAATTCCATATCATTGTCAATTCTTAAGCGCTTGATCTTTTTTGTTGTCTATTTTCTCAATGATAACTTTCCATTGCTTAAACTTCTTGAAGACATCATTCTTATGTTGTAATCATCAATGAAGACCAACATATATCCTCACCCACCATGTGATACAAATTGAGAAGGGCCCTAAGATCTAAATGGATGTAATTCAAAGTAATTTTTGTCTCTTGAATAGCTATGCTAAATTTAAACTTACATTGCTTCCCATAAACATAATTCTCACAAAAATCAAGTTCTCCTATTTTATGCCCACCAAGAAAACCTCATTTACTCAAAATTGTCAACCTTCTCACTCATATGCCTAAACCACATATTCCATATTTTCATAGTCTCTCAAATTAATTTTATGATTGAAACTATAGTTACACCTGTAACAGTGCCACTTTGTAATGTATAAAGACCATTAGGTTTTTTTCCCCTCTCTATTCATCAAATCTAGAACACCATTTGAGAACGCCTCCATCATTATAATGCATCCATTAGAGTTAAGTGTCCCTAAAGAAAAAAAAATTCTTCCAACTCTAGAACATGTTTTATATCAATTAATGTCCTTACAATGTCTATCATGCATCATAATTCAAATTATGCCTATTCCAACAACCTTGCAATCTACATGATTTCCTGTGAAAACTTCTTTCCATTTATAAGTTTATATGTACTAAACTAATCCTTATTGGGAGGCATATGATAGGAATACCTTCAATGAAGGATCCACTCATCACATAAGTTGCTAACAATAATTGAAAGGATATCTATAGTACATGGATTTTCTTCTACAACTATTGCATCATCAGAATTAGAAGTTTGGTATTTTTATTTTTCTTTATGTTTTGCACAATTTCTCATATAATGTTCTTCTTTGTGGTAATTGAAATATTTGTTGTTTTCCTTGGACTTTGATTTTGATCTAGGTCAACCTTTCTTATCATTGTTATTATTTGTTTTGTTCTCCCTCTAGCATTAGTAACTTCACTATAACTTTCTTCTCTACTTTCATATGCTCTCTTTTCCAACTCATTTGAGCTCACCATTGGCCTAACATCCTTTATAGAGAGATTACCTATGCCATACATCATGATATTCATAAAGTACCCATGGGAATTTGCTGGAGAATGTATCAAAATTAAGATATGGTCTTCATCATTATTTCTAATATCAATTATCTTTAACTTCATAATAGTTTTATTAAACTCATCAAGCTATTTTCATCTACAAAGTGAAGAATTGTTTCTTCTAATACAAATGATTTGTAAAAGACTTTGTCATATATAAACTTTTTAGCTTCATTCACAACTTGGCAATTATATCCTTTTTTGTAGCCTCTCATGAAATACCTCATTACCAAGTACAATAAAGTAGCACTACACCCTTTCTCCACAAGTTCATCCTTTTCTTCATCAAACGTCAATGTTGGTAGAGACTTTCTACCTTTCAGTGCTTTGGACAACCCCTGTTGAACCAACAAGTTTTGTATCTTAATGTGCTATAATTAAATGTCATTTCTTTCATCACATTTCTCAACCTCAAACTTTGTTACCATACTAGGTCTAATAAACTAAGCTTTGATATCAATTTGTTATGAAAAACAATAATGACAAATAATAATAATAAGAAGAAAATAAGAAAACAAAAAAAAAAAAAAAAACACACAAAGCACACGCCAATTTACATGGTTAGTGAAAACAAAGAAAAACTTCTACTATTTTTTTTAAGGGGATTACAACCCTAGAAATCTAAAATCGTAAGTCTCATGTACACCTAAAAAGAGACTCTCACTCAATTGAAATCTCTAGTAAACTATTGAGAGAGAGAGAGAGAGAGAGAGATTTCATATAGGAAACTAACTGTATAATTATCAAACATATCTATTCCTAAGAAAACTATAAGATGTTTCCTTTATAATAATAGGAAACTCCTTTACATGAATATATCCTATTAGACTATTGAGATAGGTCTCTACTTTCTTTGTACTAAATATAACGAGAAAATTTCTATCAAGTTCATATTAAGCAAGGTTCAAGCACAATAACACATTCTTTCAAATCAAGTTATGTTGTTCTAATTTTATATTTTGATTTATTAATATTTTAATTTTGTTTATAATTTATTTTCATTTGTGGTGCCAAATTGTTTGCTTAGTTGTAATGTTTTGTTGCGTTATGTTATTGTATATATATTTTTTTTAAAAAAATTAAGAAATAATATGTTTGCTTGAAAATATAAATTGACATATGATAAAACTAAAAAGAAAAGAGGAAAATATATACATTAATTGAATTTAAAAAAACAACTATAAGTAAATATTCTAGTAATAATAAACATGATTTAATAGATCATGAAACATGATGAGTTATCTCATATTGATGGTTTAAAATTATTTTCAAAGTTAAATGTTTTAAAGAAGGTTTTGCAAGTAGGAATACATAATATAATTGTAATACTAAATTATAAAAAGAAATTAAATTCTTTTCCAAATGCATGTATTTTTCAAATGCATGTGTTGTGCATATAATATTATCAAATATACATGTGATGGTTGCTTTCGCAGAAAGAAGTTATTTGAAACTAAAATAAATAAAATCTTATTTATGATCTACCATGTGAAAAGAAATTTTAAATAAAATAACTATATTATCTATTAAAAAAGATAGTTCAATGAACTCAGAACTAGAAGATAGGATTTTTACCTTAAGTGCCTACAAAACTAACTCAAAAAAATTAAGTAGTCAAGAATGAAGAAGGAGAAGCTATAGAGGATGCAATTGCTACTCCAATTTTCTCTATCGATCTCTAAACATTTCATAAGTGATCTGTCCAAGATCAAAGATAAAATAGTGAACCTATTAACCAATCTTAAGTGTCCCAAACTTCAAGATTTTAGATGGTAGAAAGACATGTTTTTTTAATGAGAGTTATGTTAAGATCAAACCATAATCAATCTTTTGTAAAGAAAAATTTATCTCAAAATTACTTAAGACTTTTGTAAAAAATGTTAGGCTTAAGATTAAAGAATAATTTAATGGTCAAATCCCTTATGGTAATTGAACATATGGAGAAATTATAAATATTAACACTATAGAAGGAATGAACATATGTAATGATGTTAAGCTTAACCAACAAATGAAATCTAAATGAAATATTTATAAGAATGAATTTGGAACATTTTATAGTTAGTTTGGATTTAGCTAAAATCTCCATTTTATCTAATGTAAGAAGGGACAAATAATTAGGAAACCAAGGAAAAAAGCTTTCCAGAACAAAAAAAAAAAAAAAAAAAAAAAAAAAAAAACACACATGGAATATAGACAAAATAAAACTAAAAGACTAAGACATAATATAAGAAAATCCACATAGGAACCTCATAAAAAAATAGAAACTTCATCACACTCAAATCCAATATGCTTTAAATGTGGAAAAGTTAAACATTTTAAGAAAGATTGTAAAATTAAAAAAAGGAATTAATGATTGAATTCTTTCGATCAAGTAAAAAAATATGCTATGTGATTCAATGCTAAACATCTCAAAATATGAATCCATAACTTAATCAAATAATGAAGACCATATTAACCATTTGGAAAATACTAACGAAAGTGTAAGTCAAATCTCTAGTGATCAAGAAAAATATGATTGTCAACCTAAAACAATAAATTTAATCTCCAAAGAACAAGAATTAATCTTAGAATTACTTAATGAAGTAGAAGACTCTTTGGTATAATTAAAAATATATGAAAAATCCATATAACACAACAAGCAATACCAACTTTGATATACTTTTATTAGTATTCAATTGAATTCGCTAAAATTTAGGAACTTTCACTTAGAGCCTCAATTATTTAATCCCAACAAGGTTCTTCTTAAGGTATGTTGTGGGTCTTTAACCTAAGGACACTTTGTCTTTCTTTCTTTAAGGGCTCTAACCTAAGGGTCTCAATTGTAACTTTCTCTCCTATTGAGGTAGATAGCCCATTTCCAAAGATAACCCACCACATTAGTCCCCTATTAAAGTCATCTTTTAGTTGAAACTTTCTATAAATTACTTTACTTATTGTATCCCTAATCTATCTTGTGATTTTAGCTATTATTGTCTTCGAAATCTAAATTTATTGGTTATATTTTATGCAAAACTAAGTAAACAGTTATTATAGGGAGAACAAGAAGAAGAATAAGGAGTTAAATTTCATGTTAGTTGACAATTATTTTGTGAGGAAATAGAAGCTTGAAAACCATACAATGCTTTCTATTTGTGTTCTTAATATCTACTCTTCTAGAAGACTATTAAGATGACTTAAAGATATTTAATTCTTAGAAATCAAGTTGTGTTCTTCAAATTCTTAACCTGATGAGAATTGTTGTTGGTTTTGGTTTTCTACCTAAGTAAACTTCAATGAAATGTTGAAGGAAGGACTAATCATGATACTTTAGTGGAAGAGTGTTGATTTCTTGTTCTTTGATGAGGCATCAAAGTTACCATTGATGAGAGGGACCAGTGGTGAAAGAATTCATGTGTTAATATTAAAACAAACAATCATTTAGATGCTAATTGTGCAGTAATCTAGGTTATTATGATATCTAAAAATGGCCTCGTATAGGCTTTCTGAGACATTACAGAACAACAATTCAAAGCCAAACCACTATCTCTAGACTCTCTTTTCCATTGTTTTTTGTTATTTGTTTGTGAGCTACAATTTGAGTAAGTACATATGGAAAAGAGAACAAATATCCAGATTAAGATTTATCATGGGATATAACTTCTCTTGCATTGGTATACCTAAATAGTTAAAGCTTAGTAACCTATAAATAGCAAAAAACAAAAATTATTTTTTGGATGATATGCAATAATTTCAAATCAACAGTTGATATACCTGTCGATCGTTTTTTTCTGTTGACTTCAAATTACTAAAAGTTAGCAACAACTATAAAATATGATGTAGTCATCAATAAAATATAGGTTATGGAAAAGTACCTAGAAAGACTAGATATATGATGTAGCCATTAATGGAATGTAAGTTATAGAGAATTACCTAGAAGGACCAGACATTGCTATAAAGAAATATCAACATTTAACTCCATAGATGGGTTTAAAAACATTAAAAGATGTGTTTATATTGCAAATGTAATTAAGAAGGTTAAATAGTAGGGGAGCTACTCGTAGGTGAAGAGGAACCAGATGCTAAATTGCTTCCATTTTTAGATTCAAATGTTCAAAAAATTGAGACCACTTAGGAGGAAAAGAGTTTATTTGAGGAAAAGAGTTGTTACTGAAATTCTAAAAATTATTATTAGCTCTACAGACTAGTGTATGTAGAAGTCAAAGGACCTTTAAGTACCATTGAACAAAAAATAATATTGGAATTAATACAATTGACTTGAATGATTTTTTAGGTCTCTTTTATTGCATTCTTTAAGTGTTTTTGTTGTCTAGTTACATTTGGCATTGTCCCTTGACTAAATCTCACCATGTGTTGCTGCTCAATTTGGAAATTCCCTGGGACTAGAAAAAGAGAAAGCTGAGTGATACACTAGAAATTGGCCCAGATTTCAATATTGCACCCACATGTGATCAAGGGACACCAAGTTCTTTCTCTTAGCGGAAACCATATGATCGTAACTGTCCAAGCAGTCCAGGAGAAACAAGTACTTTGGTTTTCAGTGAGAAGGGCAGAAGCAAATACCACACCCAAGGACCCATCCTCAAGAAATCAAAGGAATAGCCAGTGGAATTTTCTCAACGTTAAACAATGGAAGAAGAAGCTACTATAGCAGCATTATGACAATGAAAAGTTCTATATGAACCACTTCATGGGAAAAGTTGCCAACAATAGAAGATGATAAAAAGATAAATCTTGCATACCAAAGTTGCAGTTTGAAGTACTTGTGTCACCAATCAAACACGAGTCTGAAAGCAGTAACATTCCCAGATCATTTGGTGAAGATGACTACCAGAAATCACAAATGCATCAGTCATCACCACTCCCAAAGACCAATGTTTCTGCTAAATCAATCCAGTTGAATGATATGTGTAAGTCAATTGAAAAAATTGCAGCAGTCAAAGACCAAAATTTCAGTTAACTTAATCCAACCTAACCATATAAGAGGAAAGGTTTGCAGAATCTTCTTTCTTATGTTTTTTTGGAAGTACATATTGTTGATAGCAAAATTCCCCCACTGTAGTAGCAATTACCAGCAATAGAATCTCGATCAACACATTACAGTGATTTTTCCTTCCTCCTACAAAAAAGATGTCCGGATGGGTTGTGCGGACACACCCTCCGATGATTAAGTTAGTCTTTTGGAAGTTATTTGAAAATAGATTTTTTCTTTGGGAGTGTTGCTCCGTGATTTTCTTCAAGGATGCTTAACCCCCCCCCCCCCCCCCCCCCCTTTTTGTGAGAGTCTCCTTAAAGTTTATATATGAGTCAGAGAGTATGGCCTCGCTGTGCTAGTGGGTCCCATAGTTATGATTGCGGCTCATAAGGTGGTGAAGCAATCATGACCCTTCTGGTGCAAGGTGATGGCTGTCAGAAGGGTATTTAGGTGGCGATTGTCACCTCAATTTATGATTTTCGATACCGAGAATGCGTCAGGCAATCTGAGAAGATTTAGGAATGTCTTGTCAAGCGTATCTTGTATTGAAGATGAGTGATAGTTCAGGAGACTTGGTCGACAGTGTTGTCGGAGTTTGCTTCTTGATCGTGGGCAGAAATGGATCCGGCAAATCGCGAGTGTTTGACGAGTCAAATTGTCTGGGGAATCTGAATCGTCGGCCGCGGATGCACTCCGGGTAAGCGTCGCCAGCGGATCCGGACATGTCTGACTGAGGAAGTTGAATCTCACTTCTCTTCCATCCGGTGGCAGGCGCCGGCTTTGAAATATCCGGAGAAGGTGGAACGTCGGCCATACATAATCCCCCCACCCCCAATGGGTGGAATGAGCGATGCCACGTGCCGCAAGGGGGGTCATCTGCGTGGCCAAGGGAGAGGGAGCCACGTGGCACTTTTTAGGGAGGATCCCACACATATGGGAAGGTGAATTCTTCCACTAAATTTCACCATCTATTAAATCAAATATCCTGTGAGAATTATTGACAGTATTTTAGCAAGAATTACTAATTGTTGCATCATTGTTCCTATGGTTACATATACTTATTTTAGTGGAAACAGTTAGATGTTTTAATTCAAGTAGCTTAAATAGGTGTAGTACAAAACTTCCTTGTGCTCCAAGAGAATTCATAAGGCAATGCCCATGTTTTATATATATATATATATATATATATATAGAGAGAGAGAGAGAGAGAGAGAGAGAGAAAGAGAGAGAGAGAGAATGTTTTGAAAATCTAGAATTACCTATCCTCTTACATTCTCTATTGGGTTAACCCTCAATATTTGGATATATATCAAAACCCCAATTCTAGATGACACTAGAACCTCACACGCTAACCTAATGTCAAAGGTTTAACCTCGAGGGTCACTCTATCCTAGTTGATAGTCAACTAGATAACCTAATTTTCATGAAATAAATTGAAATATTATTAGGTATCACTTGCTCATAAGCACCATTAATTTGCTAATATTTTATCCACATGATGTAGTTCTCCAAATTCTACACTAGTCCCTATGCCAAAATAACAAAATATGGTTGAAGTTACAATCATCCATATAATCCAACTTAATACATGCCAAAAAAATTAATATAAGTTAAAAAGACCGTCATTTAGGTTGTTCCTTCATTTCTTGATACTTTCCAAGATTCTCTCTTTGATATTCTTGTAGTCAAAGAAAAACTATATCTTCATCCAAAATAATTCTAGGGGAGTGAGAATCAACATGTTTCTCGGTAGGGTGCCTTGTACCCAAGGAACATAAACATTCTAATTAAGTACAATATAATCATTTAACAATCCATTTCTATTGTCTACATTAGCTAAAACTTCAACCATACAAAATTAAATCGACTTAGATTGACAATTTTCCCATTCAATCATATATCACATAAAATATTTTCAATTTTCTAACACAAAATAAATTATTCATTACATGGCAAAATAGATGATGGAGAAACACAATAAAGACTATCTATCAAAGATCTTAAGTATGTAAATGAAGCATTTAATTTAATAAAAACCTATTTATTATAAAAAAAAAAAAACCTAATGAATAATTTTCTCTACATGGACTAGAAACCAAAATTAAATTCTTCCTATACTTAAGAACACAAAGAGAAATTTTTAACTTTAGAAGACAACTATCATCTTAGATAAGGGTAACATCTCCCATTGCCTGTACAACAATCCTTGCTTCAAAAGCTAATGTCAAGTACATGTCCTATAATTCAATCTTCTCCTTAGATTGAACCCCCTATGAAGAATTGCAAACATGATTAGTAGAGCTAGAATCTATCCACCAATAATTAGTGGAATCTAACACTAAATGTGATTCAACTAGAAGAGAATGAGGCATACTTGACTACCTCTTTAGGAATTTAGGGAATTTAAGGCATTCCTCCTTCTAGTGGCCTTTCTAACAACAAAAGAAACACTTTCCTTGACCTTTGCTCTTCTTCTTCATCCCTTTTCCCTTGAACGTCCCATTCTACTTGGTGGTCTTCTTGTTGTTTTAATTCTAGCTATAAAAGAAACATTAACTGACATATGGATGCTTCTTTGATCCTTAAGAATCCCCTCAGCCGTCTAGAGTTCTCTCATCAATTTAGTTAAGCTTATCACCATCTTATTCATAAAATAATTGAGCTTGAACTGCTTAAAATAATTTGACAAGGTCTTTATAATTATGTTAACCTAGGTTTCCTCATCGATCTCAACTTCAAGGATCTCTATCTCGTTAAAGAGTTTGATCTTATGGCTTATATGATCTCTAATGGGAGTTTTTTCTGACATTTAAGTATTCATAATTGTCTTAAGGGAAGCTTATCTAGTCAACTTGCCCTAGCAACCAAACACGTCATGGAGACTAGTAAGTATATCATAAGCTATTGGCATCGATATGTGTTGATGTTGCAACACGTTATACAAAGACCCAAGTATAATGCACTTAGTCTTTTGATCCACCATCTGCTAACTATGATATGCATCAATCACCTCTTGAGTGAAATGTTCATTAAGGGAAGATAGAAGTGTTAGATTTAAAGATCCCCATGGATAGATGCATGTACCGCAACCTACGAGAACCAAGACAGGAGAAAGGAGTAATTTGAGGTTCCCAACAACTAGTATCAAAGCCCTAGGGTAGGCTTTTGTATGCTAGATCTATTCTAGGGTGTGCTTACTTCTATTTTGTTTTTTTTTTATGTTTATTCATTTGATGACCTAAAGGGATGAATAAATGTAATATGATGGTTATTTTGCGATTCATTATTATTTGTTCAATTGAATGAATGAGTATGAAGAGATGTGATCTCTGCCTTTTATTCTCTAGATTAGGTTGTACACCTCGTAAAGGTTATAGGATTTTTATTTTATTTTAAAAATATTTTATTTTCAATAGATGGGTTGTAAGCTTCATTATAAGAGCATAGGAATTCTTTTTATTATTATAAAACAATTATTTTTTTTATTCAATTATGGTGACCAAAGAGAAAAGAAAGAATTCTTGAAGTTTCTTGTTTGATATCCTATGGTAATCCAATATATATATATGGTACTATGGACTTGCATTTTTCATGTGTCTTCATTTGATTGCGAGACTCTTTTTTAGTGAAAATTTGATTTTGAAAAAGGTTGGAATCACTAATTATTTTTGTTTATTTTTTAAAGGAGATAACAACCATGCACAAAATGGGTCAAATTATCAAAAACATATATAGTATCATCAACAGAGCAAAACAAAGGTATTCATAAAATAATGCCTAAATAAATACCTAGAAGTATTATTTCATCAAAATAAGAAAAGGAGAGCACCTTCAAATGTGCCTAGATTATAACCCAAAAGGCCAAATTATTTAATTACATGTCATTCAATCTCAGATTTAATAAAACCCTCATTGGTCAATAATAGGGTTGATTTCTAAATTATACAAAGATTAATTTATTTGGCTATAACTTAGGAGAACGATAAAATAAAACCAAAATTTTTAAAACCTATATAAGATACACATAACATACTAAAGTCAAAAAAATAAACCCTAACTATAAAACCAAGCTAGTGTAGTAGGTGTAGAAAGAAAAACTTATTTCTCCCACTTGGAGAATTATTTTGAGTGTCACAAGGTCCTAAGGTATAATTTATGAATTCTAGGTTAAGGGAAAAATATCAAAATTAATTAAAGAAATCGCTAACTAATTTAATTTTGCAAAACTATTTTGGGTGTTTAGAATAGTGTTGAAATTGGACCTATTGGAAAACTAATTTAAATCTCTTACTTGGAGAAATGTATTGAATACAACTAAATTTTTTTTGATACATTTAAGAAGTTAATAACATTATCCAAGGATAAAAATAATTTTAGGTTTCCAAGTGATTGGATTCCAATTTACAACTTTGAAGGTTCAATGAACTAACAAAAGTGGTAGTAGGGTATTGATTTTTGAAAACTTTAAATGTAGGGATTCACCAAATCCCTAATTAATTTCCATGAATTCATGTATGCTTCTTTCTTTAATCTCATGTGATCACGAATAAGCTCACCAAGGCAAGGAATGACTTTAGTATTTGGAGTTATGAATTTAATTCATGCATGAGAAAATCAGTGGAAACCTTTACAATAATGCATACCAAATGAAGCATTATAGCATGATTTTTGAAAAGAGACTTCTCTTCACTTAATTGATCTAAGATGAATTTGAAATATGGACTTTGAGGATGAATTTCCATAAGAAAACAATGGAAAGCATTTTCAAAATCATAAAATACATAAATCACAAAAAATACAAACAAAGAATTCTCTAAGATAGAAGCATGTGTGTGAAAGCAAGTGATCAAATAAGCTGAATTGAACTTCAAGGTGAGCTGAACATAGACTAATTTGTGATCTAAACGAGCATCTAAAAATGACCTAAAAAGTTGAGTTGAATGGTAAATTAAATAGAGTTGAATGATGAACTAAACTTAAACTGAATTATATCCTAAGTGTGATTCAAAGTGAGCTGAAAGTGTGAGTTGAATGTGATCTGAATTGAACCTCAAATTGAGCTTAAAAATGGTTGAAAGTGTGCCTTAATTGTAAGCTGAAAATGACCTTAATTCTGAGTTGAATTATGATTAGAATGATGTCCTAAAATGTGAGGAGATTGTGAGCTAAAAATGCCTTTGATTGTGAGTCTAAGAGTGAACCTAAACATGAGCTAAATCATGAATTAAACTAGAGCTGAATTGTGATCTCAATTATGGCCTAAATGAAAGTTAAATTGTGGTCTACAATACATATGAACTAAAAGTGAAACTAAGTTGGTGTTTGTTGATGTCGAGCCAATTGGATTAAGGTTCATCCAACTTCACTAGAGTCAGAGGAACTTCTTCCCTTGTTCGTGCTTATTGAGGAGTCCATCCTCTTTCACTAGAGTCAGACAAACTTCTTCTCTACATAGAAGGATGTCCGAACGGGCAGTCCAGGAATGCCCCTCCGAAGCTTTAGTCAGATGATGATAACTCTAACTATTTTTGTGGGAGAGAATGAGCATTTGTACTTTATTCGTGCTTCTTAAGGGGTTTATATAGAGCTGATGGCACTATCCTCACGTTGTAATGATGATTGCGTGGACTGTCAACGGCGTCACTATTGTGTAATTGGGCAATCACACCAAGTAAAGGCTGTTGACTGGTGCCATTTACTGATTGTTATGCCAAAATCTTGGGTCGTGTAGGTGACTGTCCATTTAGCTTGCCAATGTCTGGGATTGTATATAACAATTAATTGACATTGACTTCTGGGTGTAAATGACATCTAGTTTGGCGCTTAGACTTCAAGTGGTTAGGCCGGCGCTCAAACATCAGGCGGCTAGGCTGGTACTTTGACATTAGGTATGGTTAACCACGTATGTTAGAAATCCTGAGGACTTGACTGGATTGATTTGCCCGTCTAAAAGGTCTAGCCGACTTGGTCTGTCGATTCTATCTAGCATTGTGAGCCTTCTAAAAAGGTTAGCTAGCTTGGTCTGTCCATTCCGTCTGGCATTGTGGAAGAAGGAAAAATTTTCACTTTTGGTACCAAACAGAGCTTAACATAATCCAAACGGAGTGATCCTAGACGGGTTATACGTTTGCCCTGGTCGGCCCAAGGGTCTTGGGAATGGGAAGGACATGTGGAGGGGAGCCCCCCACAATGCCCCATAATCTGTCTGCCTTTATCTGCTAGGGTAGCCGTCAGGTTGAGATAGGACGAATTTTCCATTTTCAAGTTTTTTGGGCGCCAAGGGGCAATTTTTGAGATAGCAGAAGTGGTAGTTCGTCTTCCTTTTTTTTTTTTTTTGCTTGTTTTACCTTAGTCTCTTGTTTTATAACGATTTCTCTGTTGCCCCCCAGGTGGTAGTTGGAGTTTGAAACCTTATGTTGTAGCACACTCACCTTTTCCATCAGTTGGAAGTAGCTGAGACCATGAGGGCATATGTTGCTTATAACATGGACGGGAATGAGGATCTTCTTACCAACTTAGAAATGATGAAAAGTGAGGTTGATGCTACCCAAGAGTTGGCTAAAGAAGGTGTTGATCTGTTGAGGAAGGCCAAAGAGGAGGAGGTATCTCAAGCTAAAGCTCACTAACTAGTTGAGGAAAAGGTAGCTGTGGTGGCCGAGGAAGAGAAGGCTAAAGAAGGAGTTGTCTAACTGAGGTAGGAACTGTAAGATCTCCGGGTAGAGTTTGATTTTACTCTGGTCGGCTGAAGCCTAGTCTTTCATACTTTGTCTAGAGTCTGGAGATGGTATGCCCATGAGTCTCATGCCTTAGTTACAACATATGGCCCTTTCCAATTATATTGCAGCTCTCTGGTTCCTACTTCAATTGTATTCTGGAAGACTCTTCTAAGGACTAAAGATCCTAGCCAGAAAAATAGTGGTTGTGCCATTTTTTGTACTGAGCAATTGCCCTCTGATTGTATGAAGCTATTCGGACAGTTGCGTCTCTTCACAATTCGTCTACCCAATTTAGTTGTTTTGAGTTCTTCATCCCTATCCCTTTAGTTTTGCATGACTGTTTTGGCAGTAGATATGCCAATCTTAGTTGGAATAATGGCCCCCATCCCATAAGCAAGGGCGAAAGGAGTGGCCCCCATTGGCCATCTAGATGTTGTCCAGTAAGCCCATAAGACTTTGGGTAGCTCGCCCACCCACTTTCCTTTTGCTTCTTCCAACATTTTCTTCAATGCACTTAATAAGGTTTTGTTTGTCACCTCCGCTTGTCTGTTGCTTTGTGGATAGCGAGGTGTTGAGTATAAGTTCTTAATATTTAACTCTAAGCAGAATGTTTATTAGACAATACTATCAAACTATGGACCATTATCCGTCACAATCGCTCGTGGAACTTCAAATCGATATATGATGTTTTTCTAGACGAACTTGGAGACATATTTATCTTTGATGTTGGCATAGACTTTTGTCTCCACCCACTTGCTGAAATAGTCAGTTGCAACAAGTAAAACCTTCTTTTGTGTTGTTGTAATGGGTAAGGGTTCAACTCTGTCCATCCCCCATTGTGCAAATGACTAATGAATTGTGACTTGGTTGAGAGATTCAAAAGATACACGGGGAATGGGAGTGTGCCATTGATACCGATCACACCTTTTAACATAACTTTTAGCATCCTACTTCATGGTGGGCCAATAGTACCCTTGCGTGTAAGCGCGATGTGCCAAAGTTCGTTCACCTAAGCGATTGCCACATACACCTTCATGGAGTTCGACTAGAGAATATTTGGCCTTTGAATCATTCAAACACTTTAGGTATGAACCTTCAAATGATCGTCTATATAGTTGGTCATTAATTAGAGTGAAGTATGCTGCTTATGTGTAAAGTTTGTGCGCTTGCTTCTTATCTCCTGGTACCTCCCTCGTTTGAAGGTATTTCATGATGCTAAACATCCAACCTGAGTTCGTTTGACTGGTGTTACACATTGGCTTGGGTGTGATTGAGGGGGAAACTTTAAGGTAAATGGGTATCATCACAACCTCTTTCACCATGGGTAGTTATTCTAGCTAGTGCGTCTACCTTCTCATTCTCCTCACGTGGCACTCGTCTAATGGCCCACTCATCCATCTTTTCCAGGCGACTTTCCACCATGGCGAGGTAGTGAGCCATGCATTCATCATTTGATTCATACTTTAGTTGAATCTATTTAACTTGGTTACTGCTAATAGTAGGGTAAGATCTAGTCTGGCTAGGACAACTTCATATTCTGCTTTGTTATTGGAGGCAGAAAAGTTGAGACAGGTAGCTTGCTCCATCAGTTCCCCAACTGTTGATTATAGGATCATACCTACTCCAGATTCGGGCACTCTGGACGCTCCGTTTACATGAAGTGTCAACCATTACTTTTCAGGGCAATCAGTCGAATGGGCATGTTTTTTAGGGAGTTCAACTATAACATCGGCCATAACTTGTCCCTTCAATGATAACCTTGACTAATACTTGATTTAATAGATCCCTACATACAAAGTTTTCAAAAAATCGGTTTCCTATTGCCATTGCTGAATGCCCACTACACCTTTGAACTTGTGAATTGGAATTCAATAACCTAGAGACCTTAAATATATGAAACAATTTTATTTTATTTATTTATTTATTTTTAACCTAAAACAATTCTCTAATCAATAAATTTAATTTATTTTTCCAACATATATAGTTTAAGCACTATTTTGGACATCTTCAAATTAATTTTTGACGCATAAAATATTGGAAAATATTTTCCTAATAGGAAGATATAATTTCCTCTTTTTTCACCCACTACACTGTCCCAATTTTGAACCAAGGGAAAGTCTGGTTGTTTATAAAATTTATGCATATGTTTTATTGCATTACCAATATTGTTCTTGTAAAATATACACTCTTAAATTGTTCTATGATTTTATCACATTTATGGAGTGGTTAAAAAATTGATTTATGCATGTTAAAGAATTTAATCATGTTTTGGACCTTTTAGAATATTTTGGTGAATTGGAATTAATTGGATCTTTATTAATTTTTTTGGTCACTTGGATAATAAACTAAACATCTATGAAATATTCCCTAAAATTTTGTTAATTAAATTCACACTCTAGTTATTTTTTTAAGATTTATTTTATGAACCTTTCTATTCCAACTGCATATTGAAATTCTCATACAATGCTTGCTTTGTTCTTTAATCCGGTGTTGTTTAGCATTCCCAAAATTTTTCATGATGAAATATTGGTTTTAGGTATTTACTTATGTTTTTCCTAAAGAAATTGACTATTCAGTCACTTTATTGCATATTTTGACTTAGTCACTAATTTTGGTATTTTTAAGCTCTCTTGGGAATTAGTTCATCTTTGATAATAAATTGGATGTATATCTTATATGATAGTTGATATTTTTAAGATTCTTTTCATTTCATTTGAGCCATACATATGCCATGTAAATTAGGGTTGACTATCATAGTTATTTATTGTCATGATTTATTCTAATCGCTCTAGCTATATGTAGGCATATTGAAAGCTATAAATGCGATCAAGGTATGTTCTTTGTTTCCTTTATTTCTCTAACTCTATAAATAGACATGCTATGTTTGTAAACATCTTTATGCTTTATTATACTTTCTTATGCTTTAATCATTGCTTAGTTTTCTTGGATGATATGAATTGCATGTTGTATTATTTATTAAACTAACTTTAATATTTTAATGAAAGTGCTTTGGATTTCAGCTCAAGTATGCTCATATTCTTTTCTTTCACATGTGATTGATTTCTTTTGATATGTTTGGTTTGGTGTGAATAGAATCCTATAAAGCTTTAGGCATAATCATTTTTATTATGTTTGGTATCCACTAACTTACAAATCAATTATCATAGATACCTTCACTTATTTAGTAAAGACCTGTTTTAAGGCTTAAAGGGGTGCTACCTTCTGGTACCTTTCCAAACAGTAACCTGACCCCCAGGCTTGGACTAAGTTTTCAAAGACATGTTTTTCCAAAATAAAAAGTCATTTTTTAGGCTTTTATTTCTTATTTTGTTTTCGCTTAAAAAATATATATATAAAATAAGTGGCAACTCTAATTTTTTATAAAAACTAGTTTTTCATTAAAAAGCGAGTCTCACCATCAAGTGAGAACACATGTGAAAAAAGCAAGTCCATATATATATATTGAGATAGAATTTTTAGAAGAAATTAAGTCATGCCTTTGGTCAAATTAAGAACACATCTAATCAATTTGTTCTAAGATTGTCGGATTTCTATTTAATACAACATTGTTGATCTACATATATATATATACTAAAAGAAATCATGAGAGAAGAAAAGACTTCTAAATGGAACATAAATCTCGGACAAAAGATAAACCAATAAAAGAGGGTCTTAGGCTATGGAGCAATGACCTAAGTAGAGGTAGAGACTCCTAAAGATTTCCTAAGATCTAGTTTCCTAAGAGAATATAAAGGAACATCTTCAGACATAATTAAGCCCTTATTCTTGACATGAATAAGGAGTGTTTTTCTGATTCTAAGGCTTAATATTTGTTCTCCTTCATTTTTCACTATTTAGAATATTGTTTTTAAGAGAATTAAAATCATTCACAAGCCTATTCAATTGAGACTCATACCTCTTAAGAAATCTAGTGTGGCATCTATGCTGAGTATGTCCAGACTTCTTACAATGTGTGTAAAGTGAAAGAGTGCTGGTAGGTGCTACTTAGCTAGGGGTTTCATCTTTGCCTTTAACAAAAAAAATTTGTCCACTATTAAGAGTTTCAACTTTATTCACATACCCTAAACCTCTCTTATCACCATGGGTTTTACATTTATCAAAGATTTCATTAAGTACTTTAGTTCCAGGGTAAGATTTCATTAACAAAAGAGGAGGATTTCATTGTTTCAATCTCTAGAATGAGAACATTATTTCTCTCAAGAAAAGAATTATGTTTAGACTTGAGAAATCAATTTTTTTCAAGGCAACTAGTCCTTTCCTCATCAATCAATTCAATCTTAGCTTTGTGGGCATGAAGAATATCATGATTTTTCAAATGTTTTTTTAATAAGATTCTCATGCTCAACAACTAGATTGTACTGATAAGCACCATTTTGTTAATCAGTGTAATCGCAATAAGTGTCACTGTCACAATCACTCTCATGCATAGAATCAAGAGATGCAATAAAAGTTAAATAATCATCATGATTCAAAAGTGGTCTTCAGAATTTGTATCACTCCATGTAGCTTTCATGGACTTTTTGATGTCTTTGGACTAGGACATCAAATGTTAATTTATATTATTGAGTTTTTTTTTCTCTTTCTCTTGTATATTTGGGGAAAAGAAAGAGAACTTATTCATGTAAGTAATACTACCTTTCAATATTTTCATTTACATCAAAAAATATTGTTCAAGGATTTTAGACAAGTTGGAAAAACTTTTTCTACACTAAAAAATGAAAAATAAAAAATAGGATTAAATATCAAAATTTTGGTGGATCCAAATCATATCAAGATACATTCTTCATGTCACATATGTCAACTTGACACATCAAGATTAGGTTTGTGATTGAAGCCTACAGATTTAAATTTCTAAACTTAAAAAAGAATTTCAAATATCAAATGAGTAAGCCTCTCTATATTTTCCCATAAACAAATGCACTTTCTTTTACTCCAAAGGGGGTGGAGAAAGGGAATAGGGAAATCAAGACAAATCTTATTATCGATAAGAAGGTTTCTAGTCACACCCTCTCTTTGAGTATAACTTTTAACCATGACTTCCAATAGTCTTGATCCCAAGTGGAAGTTCAACAAATTCTCAGATAAAGTACTTTCTCATAGACTCCATCATCGCAACATTGCACATTTCACAAGTAAAGGATGAGAGGCTACCCAATATATAAACATGTAAACATGTAAACTTCCCCCTTATTAATAGAGAACAACTCCACCTTTGGTCCTACCCAATACTCATCATCCAATGTAATTTTTTCAATCCATAAAATTAGCAACGATCATTGAAATCACATTCCTTGGTCACTAAATTACTAAAATCACAACCGAAACTTCAAAAGAAAAAAGATAATAGTAAAATATTTGTTTAAGACATGTTCCTTATTATATTCATTTAATTAGTAAGAACTAAATTATCAAATTTTGATGAATTGTAGCTATAACTCACTTTCTAGGGCACCAATGTTAAGGAGGCAACTGTACGCGCACTATCTATTTCAGCAAGTAGTAGTAACAATTGCGATTATATTCACAATCATTGACATCACAACATTTGATGATATTTTTTAATTGAATAGAAATCTATGGAAAAATTTACATAGGATATACAACCTCTATGCCTGAACCATCACCACATACCACGACTACAAATTGGCCTTCATGGATTACAGGGCGGTAATCGTGCTGCCAAGTCGACAATATGTATGCCATGATTATCACTCTTAACATCAATTAACATATAGATAAATCAAAGAGAAAATGAATTAATTGGTGAAATACATAAATCGTTACTATTCTCCACCCAAGCCAGTTTCCACAAGAAGTACAGTAGACAGAAAACGCATCAACATGACTCCCTGTTGGATGTTCACCAACATAAACCACCACGAAGACGACCTTACATCACACCAATACTGCACACTTGGAACATCAGAAATCTTATAATTAAAACAATCAACAACATTTAATTCTCATAGCATGGGAACCTTACACTCCACCATCAAAGAGGAGCTGAGTCATGGAAAATGGAAAAAGATCCTACTAGAATAGCAAAGAAATTAATTAATTAATTAATTAAGCATCAAATCTTAATTAAAATCACAAATCATGTATATAACAGAAAAGAAACACTACCTGCATAAAATTGTTGTCAAAAGCAACGTAATTATAACAACGGATGCAGCGGAGTAGCAAGAAAGTGGTGGGGCATCCAGAAAGGCTTCAAGAGCATTAAGCATACGTGCAGTTTCTGGTGGAAGCGCCATTGGAACTTGGAATATCAAAGTGTAGACCCCCCATTTGGGGCCATTCTGGCAGCTACTCATTTTGCCACGTGGAAGAGCCTTGCTCCACCACGTGTCTTCTCTTGAGAGGCTGGTGCGGAATCAGATAGTGCTTTTGAAGGCCAATCTGGGGTCGACACGTGTCATCATGGAATCAGACAAAAAATCATTTTTTGCTATTATTTGAGGGGGAAAAGCCAGCTGCATGGAAGAGGTTGTCTGGCCGTTAGAGAGGGATTGAGAGGGAAGACGGTTTTTCTGGCTTGTGAGTCAAGTTTTGCTGCTAGAGAGATTTTCTGGGAAAGAAGAGACATTAGAGAGGTTTGAGGGGAGCGAGAGGAGGTTTTTTTTTGGCTGCCATTCTTGAGGATTTAGAGCTCCCGGAGAATCAAGTATTTTGTCTTCAAGGGAGGCATTCAGGTTTGATCATCTCCTTCTTAAGGTTTCTTCACTTTTACAGTCATATTTTAACCATTTCTGATGTTTGAGATCCTCATTTTTGACTGTCTAGAATTTTAAGCTGGTTTCTCATCTTTGTTTGCTTGATCTCTATTTATTCCTGTGCTAGTTACATGATGTTCATGCTATCTCCTTACATGTGGAAACCACTGATGCTATCCCACCAGTTTTTTTAAGCTCTTTGGTTTCCATGAAATGAAGCTATGTTTAATGTCATTATCTGCTTTTGTTCCCATTCTGTTTCTCTTCATTTTCCTCTCTGTTCCTGGTACTTTTGGAGTGGGTATCCCTTTTGGGCTGGTCGTCTGGATTGAAAGGTTTCTGAAGGAGATCGGCATCCGAGTTTTTTTTCAGAGATATCTGGACAAGGAAAGCATATGAGTTTGCTTGGGCAGCCTAAGTTGAGGTAAACTGTGGAACTAGGCTCGGGTTGAGGTTTAGTTGGCTGTATTGCTGTCCTATTTCGGGTGCATGGGAGCCTTGTTCTTCGCTGTTAGTGCGTTCCAGATCTGGGAGTCAGTACAATGGCCGCATACAGCTCGGTATCAACAGAAATTCCGCATATCCAGTACATGTTCTTACCCCTGCTACTATATCCAAGCTGACCATGAAGACGATTTTCTTCATCTTCGCCTCACAAACCATTTATCTCACTAAAATCCCACCATCTAGTCTACTGATGCCACACCCACATTCCCCTACGCTGTTTGTACCCTTTCTCTCTCACCCATCAGGCCCGTTCCTCTATACCACTACTCCACTAATCCCATGTTCACTGTCATCCATCTCATGCATGCAGCCCATATCCATCAAATCCATTACCTTCATAACCCATTTCTAGACCCATTAATACCCTCACATGCCAACCACTGCCCTTATCTCTCTATACCACATGCCGTTCATGCATACAGTCCCCCCATTGGCCTCCATCATCTCATGCTATCACAACTCCATACCCATCATCATTTTCTCGTGCTCACCCGAACTCGCGCACCACCTCCAACACTTCATCCCCTCTCATCATGTCTCTGACGTTGAAGAAGAACCACAAGTCTGCATCGTGTCACAGGATGCTTCAAATGACCCTCCCCATGGGCTTATATAGGAGGAGGGAAGCTTCTGGAGACTCCTGGAGCCATCTACACTAAGCCATTGGTGGGAAGAGTGTGGAAGGTTCTAGAAATGCCTAGAGATGTCCACACATCTCTACACTATGGTGGAAGGCATGGGAGGAGTCCAAGGCTTTCTAGAGACTTCTAGGAATCTCTTGTATATTCTTGTACATAGGGTTGTACATAGAATAGGGTAGGATGTTCTAGAATATTCTTGATTTGTAAGGAACCCTCCAAGGTTCTAGAGAGTTCCATTGGTGCCTATAAATAGGTGAGAGCCTCATTTGGCCAAGGCACCAAGCAAGTGAGCTTCCAAGCACTTGTAAAAGCTTCTTTGAGTAATAAAGAGCTTCCATTCTTTAAGGAGTTGCCTACCAAGCTTCTTAAGCTTTTGAGTCGCGAGTGTCTTAGCCGAGCGAGCTAAGTATTGGGAGCAAGGCTGACTTAGCAAGATCAAGCGTCTTGGCTTGTCTAAGTGCCGCACGAGCTTAGTGAACGACTAAGTCCGTGACAAGTGGTATCAGAGCGGGGTTACGAAGCGGGCATAGCAAAGGAAGCATGTCGGGTTCCAACGTGGAGGAGACTAGTGAGCAAACCCGTGGGAGGGAGACCGAGACTACTGCACGGGGCAGGGGCAGGAAGGATAAATCTCGTGATGCCGTTGCCAACATGGAGGCAAGGTTAGCCAAGGTGGAGCTAGCCATGACGGACACTCGGGAGGGGTTGGACTTGATCGAGCAAGGCATGGAGAAGGGCTTAGAGGATCTAAGGGAGCAGATCCAAGACCTTCGTGAGAGGGTGCTAGTCTCACAAGTTCAACCAGTGTCGCACGAGGAGTTTGTGTCCTTCCAAGGAAAGGTCTTGAGCATGCTTGCTAGCATGGAGTCAAGGATAGAGGCCTTGGCCACTCGAATGGAGTCCCGAGACCAGGAAGTTAGGCAGGAGTTGGCCACCTACAAGGCTGCTGTGTCGGCACGGGTCATGGCCACACAGGAGGCATCTAGGGTGGAGGTGCCGAAGCCACGAGGGTTTAGTGGCAATTAGGATGCCAAGGAGTTGGATAACTTCTTATGGCATATGGAGCGATACTTTGAGGCTATCGCATTGACGGATGAGGCGGCTAAGGTGAGAACTGCGACCCTCTACCTTACTGACACAGCTACTCTATGGTGGCGTCGAAGGTTTGCCGATATGGAGAAAGGCATTTGCACCATAGAGACGTGGGAGGACTTCAAGAGGGAGATTAAGAGGCAGTTCTACCCCGAGGACGTGGCTTACCTGGCTAGGAAAAACATGAGGCGTCTCAAGCACATAGGTTCGATACGTGACTATGTCAAGGAATTCTCTTCGCTCATGCTTGAGATTCCTAACATGACTCAGGAGGAGTTGCTATTCAACTTCATGGATAACCTGCAAGGGTGGGCCGAGCAGGAATTAAGGCGCCGAGGCGTTCAAGACTTAGCCACTGCTATGGCAATAGCAGAATCCTTAGCGGATTATAAGAGGGGAGACTCCTCCAAGATTGAGTCTTTGGAGGATAGCCACGCCATGGGTGGGGGAGACGAGGTTCCAAGGGACCACAATGCTCCTAAAAAGGGATCAGGCAAGACGTCTAACGTCCGAGAAGGAAGGGATAAGGCGGAAAGGAAGGAGTTTACGCCTAAAATCAAATGCTTCCTGTGTGACGGTCCACATTGGGCACGGGATTGTCCAAAGAGGAAGGCGCTTAGTGCCATGATCGAGGAGAGGGAGCAAGAGGACGAAGCACATATGGGCTCAATGCAGCTACTAGGTGCCCTCCAATTCAACCCGAAGCCTAGTACGCCTAAGACCTCCATACTAGCAAGGGTGCAAGTAAAGGAGGAAAAAGGGGAGCGAGCTGAGGTAGCCCGCACACACATGGAAGAGCTCACCAAGGGAAAGGTGAACTCAATGGGTAAAAGGAAGCAGCACTCTAAGCATCGAAAGCGCACGGGTCTGCATCCATCTGGAGCCTCACGGGAGAAGGAGGTGAAGAATATCCTGGCTGAACGGGTCACCAGGAGACAAGGGGTCCCTCCTGTGATAGAGTATCTAGTCCGATGGAAAGGACTACCCAAGAGGCAGGTAAGTTGGGAACATGCGGATGCCTTGAGAAAATTCTGGAAACACATCGAGAGGTTTCAGAATGAGGCAACGACGAGGACGTCGACAGCATCGGTGGGGGAGAGTGTCACAGGATGCTTCAAATGACCCTCCCCATGGGCTTATATAGGAGGAGGGAAGCTTCTGGAGACTCCTGGAGCCATCTACACTAAGCCATTGGTGGGAAGAGTGTGGAAGGTTCTAGAAATGCCTAGAGATGTCCACACATCTCTACACTATGGTGGAAGGCATGGGAGGAGTCCAAGGCTTTCTAGAGACTTCTAGGAATCTCTTGTATATTCTTGTACATAGGGTTGTACATAGAATAGGGTAGGATGTTCTAGAATATTCTTGATTTGTAAGGAACCCTCCAAGGTTCTAGAGAGTTCCATTGGTGCCTATAAATAGGTGAGAGCCTCATTTGGCCAAGGCACCAAGCAAGTGAGCTTCCAAGCACTTGTAAAAGCTTCTTTGAGTAATAAAGAGCTTCCATTCTTTAAGGAGTTGCCTACCAAGCTTCTTAAGCTTTTGAGTCGCGAGTGTCTTAGCCGAGCGAGCTAAGTATTGGGAGCAAGGCTGACTTAGCAAGATCAAGCGTCTTGGCTTGTCTAAGTGCCGCACGAGCTTAGTGAACGACTAAGTCCGTGACAATCGGCACTGAAACAGTTGGGAAGAGTATCCCATAATTTTATGCTCCATAGATCCGTCTACGACTAGCATGTTTGAGAATATTGACTGGTTTGACATGAAGGAAATCCCAACAGTTCATGTATGCAAGAGGGTGTTATGAAACAAGGCCCATGTTCAGTCTGAAGCATTGAAGAAATCGAATGAGGCAATTCCTTTTGAGCGTGACAATTTAGATATGATTTTCGAGTTGAGGGTTCATTATGCAGAACATCAGAATCTGAATGTTGCTTCGCATTATACGAAGCGGTTCATTGATGCAACTGGTGGGTCCATACCGAAAGATTAAAACAAGGGCCGCTACTTAGTTTGAAAGCAAAGTTGAAGATCTCTGAACATGGCAATGTGGAGAATGATGAGATTAGTGAACTCTCTCTTCAAAAGTAACTGTTGCGGCGTGCTGATGACGAAGCAGTTGGGCTTTCACATGAGATCTTAGCGAGCATTGAGATATTGGTTGATGGACTTACCTTGAGGTCACCAGAAAATAGGAGATGCCGAGGAGTCACTTCTCACCTGTGGAGATAGGCAAAGATGATGCCTATGCCAGCAGTAGTTCACGTAGTTCCTGTGGCTCTAGTTCTAGCAGTGATGACTCCTCATCCGAGTGATTCTGCCAGTGTGGCTTATGACGTGTTTCCAATCCCAACAGTGAACCCCCACGAAGTACCTTCCAATGGATCAAATGCTCTAATGCCATCCCATGCACGCCTATGTCTGGGACATCAATGGGAAGAAGTACCTCGATTCTCTGGTTGGTCTACGGTGCACCAGCAGGCGGGGATCCATGGCCGGACGAATTTAGGGGTGTCCGCGATTTAACATGATCAAAATCAGCAGCAGCTGGGGGAGTGGTGCTGCTGGTGGCGGTGGTGTCAAGAAAGTGGTAACTTCAGCTCCATCAGCTGATGCACCGATGTTTGTGGTATGAGTAAATGAGACTTCGTACAAGCCAAACATGAATATTGTTTCCAATGAGAGCTATACCACCAATTGCCTTGCCCCTCTTGCCTAGCTTGTTCATAAGGACGTGCTATAGAAATGACAACATGTTCATGCTCCTCAAATTCAGCTTGCTCATTTCCGACATTGTGAAATTCTGCTATGACTGTGATTTCGTTTGCTCGATAGCAGAGGATATAATTGTCACCTATATGAGAAAGTCAAATGAGCCAAAGCAGCTGGTCATCTAAACAAGTCATTCACGAATATGGCACCTGTGAGGGGTCTCAGTCTGCAGTAGAGTGATCACGTGATCAGAAGGCCTTTTGGTTTAGTAAGAGTAATTGTGACATGGTTGGAGGGGAAAATATGAAAGACCAGTTTCTAATGGTGGAGCCCATGTCTCTGCCAAGCATCATTCCTCCCTGGGCCCACCTCTGCATACTCTCAGCTTGAAGATGGTTTTTTTGTATCCCGATTGGTACATTTTTTTTTTGGAAATATCGGTTTTTGGACAATTTCAAATCTCCCAAATTTTTCATCTTTCTTTTTTTCATAAGTTTTCAAAAATCCATTTTCAATAAAATTTTGTTGCCATTTTTCTTTTTGGCAAACAATTTTCCCAACTCCATGATTTTAAAATGTTTTAAAAATAAGCAAGAATTAAATTCCGTAATTCCGAGTGATGGAATTTATGGAATTAATTCATGCAAAAATAAACGGGCTTTGGTGGGGGCCCGACATATGTGACTTCATGATTGATTGACTGATTGATTGATTTCACTGCCATGCATAATTGATTTATTCTGATTTGTGACATGCATGAGATTATTTCTTAACTGTGCTCTAACCCTATTTCTTGATAGCGCATGGCGGCTCGTCACCTAGGTACATGTCCATTCCCATTCTTGTAATTCTTTATGCATGTACTGATTCTCATATGTGCGATCATGCTGAGTATTCATTGATTTCCTCATCATTGCCACATCGGCTTCATTTTATTAGTAGAGACTCGACTTTAGAGACTTAGAGGGGTGCTACGGTCTTTACCGTACCTTCTCGATAAGTAACCTGACCCCCGAACCCAATCCGGTTTTTCACAGACCACCTTTTCCAAAATAAGGAGTCACACTTAGGGTTTTTCTTTCTTATTTTGTTTACCCTTTAAAAATAAAACAAAAATAAGTGGCGACTCCAAGTCATTTTCAAATAATCAATAAAAATCAAATTTTCAAATAAAAATCGAGCTCGCCATTCGAGTGGAAAACGCATTGAGCGAGTCGAAATGCGGGGTCCACACAAAGATTACCAGCTACTCTTCTTGAAGGATACTGCAGTATCATTCAGACAAATTAAGAAAAAAAGAATAATCCTAAGGTGATGCATTTGATGGGTTTGATATGTTGGATGTACTATCTTTTTGTGAACATTTGATATACAAATATTATTAGATGATCAATGTATTATGAGTTATTCCAGAAACATTACAGAAAAATGAGTTAAATATAATATGATTGTTATATTTATGGACAAAATATAAATAGGTTAATCTTACTTATTAATTCATAAGCATTACAAAAATCTATAACTAAAAGCAATCATATCTTCCACAATAATTTACAATGATGTGACACCATTACTCAAAGGTGATGCATTTAATATGACATCATAACTCAAAGATGATGTATTTAATGCGACACCCTATCATCACTAGAAATATATGGTGTCACTTCTGAATGGGTCACCATTTATCTACTTTGGTGTCACTTCCAAATACGTCACCAATTGGTACCCTCTATGGTGTCAGTGGAGAAGGTGACGCTATGTTGTAGTGACACCCTATGTTTATGGTGACTCATTATAAATGTCACCATATATTTTTTTCCTTGTAATGTGTTTATTTTTAACAACATACACCACACAAGTGACTCATCCACTATATGAGAGTAGTGAGTTGAAGACCTTGACAATATAATTCACAAGGTGACTCAATCTCACTTCATGGATTAAGGTAAAAATATGATCATTATTTTAGCACTTATAAATTATTTTGTTTTATGTATCCAAAATTGTTTTCAAAAATAATTATTCCCGCATAAAGTTTATGAAAGTTTGGTTAACACACTAAGCATACGTGTAGTTTCTGGTGGAAGCACCATTGGAACTTGGAATATCAAAGATTACCAGCTACTCTTCTTGAAGGATACTGTAGTATCATTCAGACAAATTAAGAAAAAAAGAATAATCCTAAGGTTTCCAGATTGCAACTTTGATACAAGAGATTCCGGGTGAGAAAATACCAGATATTTATGAAGAAGGCTTCAAAGTGAAAGCTCCCAACAACTTAGTTCCTGGCTATTTTGTTTTAGAAAAACAGTTAAATGAGTGTGATGATTATTTATATGGTAAAATACACCAATTGCCACATCATCTTGTTAGATTATGATTATAATTGTAAAGCAACAACTTCCACGTAAAAAGGCAATCTGATTAGAAAAAAGAAATTAACAACTCCTTGTTCTATAAAAATTGTTTTTTATTTAACTTTGTTTTAAAAAATTGTTTCTAGAAAACAATGGTCAAATAGTATTAGAAATTTTTAAAAACAATTTTTTCGTTTTTAAAAACAGAAAACCGTTTTTAAATCACACAACCAAATGGACTCTAATATTTTTAAAATTATAGAAGTAATATGGGAAAAGAGTTGAGGTAAGATTAAACCATCCAAATTATTTATCATATCTTCCTTTACCTAATGGGATTTGTTTTTTTCAAATTTATTTTGTTCCTAAGATTTCAAAATATTACCTTTTAATTTTAAAAGTAAAAAAAAATATATATAAATAGGTTGCTTATATTTTAAAATAGTATTGTTGCATCTTTAACATCAAAAGAAAAAAAAAATGAAAAAACAAACAAATTGTGCAAGTAAATTTCAAAACAATGTAACTATTCTCAGTCTTCATCATCTATCAGGTACAAATTCTTTAATCCTGTGTTTTGTTTTATTGATTTTCTTGATATCCTTGACAAGTTAATTATCTGTGATCAACAACTGTTTCTTTCTCAACTTATTTCTCAATCCAAATGGAAGCAGTTGCTTTCAAATTTATCCAACATGTATGCTAATTTCGGGTACATTCCCATATTGAATTCTTTTCATCAAAGTTGTCATCTTTTTTATAATATTTTTATTCTCTCTTAAACTCAATCAAAATGCATGGGTCAAGTTGCTAGGTTTCACGAATCTAACACAATTTTATAATTTGGAAGTTGTTGATTTCACATTATACAATTTCATGGTCTTTTTATTCATCAATCGGTAAAATTCTCTTAACTCTTTCTCCTCTCTCTCTTTCTTTCTTTCTCTCGAGATCCATTTCAAGTTCATTTGTTTGTTTCATATCTAAGATTCTTAACTTTCGGTATCACTTTCTCTCACTTTCGCTCTCACTTTCTCCAGAAAATTAAATTCAAGTTTGCTAGTTTTCAAGAATCTGATAGCTTGGGTGTCAGATGATGTCACATTCAGCAATTTCTTCTCAGCATTGTTCATCATCAATCAAGTACAAATTCTTTAATACTGTGTTTCTTTTTCTTGATATCCTTGAATTCTTTAATCCCATATTGAATTCTTTTCATAACAGTTCTCATCACGCCCATCATCAGCACCACCAGTAGACCATCTGTAACCAAAAGCAACATCAGGCTCATCCACCACACACCAGAACATATCTCACCTGTGCATCGAGCCACACCATCGTCTTCTCACCTCACTGCTCCATCATTAGCATCACACGAGCAGCACACCATCAGTGGAGCACCACATGAGGAGTGCACCATCGGTGGAGCAGCACCACTGCACATCTCCAGTTGCTCACCACTCACCAGTTCATCACCAAATTTGCAGAGACTCCAAGTCAGTTTTGTTTTCAATTTTGATTTTTAATCTCTTTTTCTTTTCTTTCTCACATAATTATAGAAATATTAGGACCTGTTTGGGTGTGGATAAATTAGGCCACACATGAGTGTTGTTAGATGTATTGTATAGGTGGTTATGTGACTAACTCTTGTTGTTTGATGATTTAGAATTGAATTTGGGCTAATTCATCTCTAGTTATTTTTACCTAAACAAGTCATATGATAATCATATGATAATTGGCTTTGAATGAATTTTTTGATCTTGATTCATGTCTTTTGATTTTTTGTTTTTAGTTAATTAATGTTTGTAAGTTTACATCTCATAATTCACATACACACTTTATGTAAATAGGTGATCATATGCTTAGATTTAATTAGGCACTTGTTTAGGATTCTTTTAGTACTAGATTTTTGACACTTAAAACGGGTTTTTAATCAATCACTTATATGGTTGCACATTTGACTTACACATTAGCTCACATTTAGCTTTTTTTCAGGACATTTTTTATTCTCAATTTGATGCATAATTGGTTCTAATTTTTGATGCATTGGTGTGTTCTATGATCTACTTGTTTAGGCACTTCCTCAGGTCACTTAGAGACATATAATTAGCTTATTTAGGTTTGGTTTTAGGTCACAAATTGATCTTATGCACAGCTGCACCCTAGGTTCTTATTTAGGACACTTGAAGTTCATATTAACATGCTAGAATTCTTATGTATACACATGCACTTTTTCTTGATTGTTTTTGTTGTTTTATGTGTTTTGATGTTTTTGAAATTGCTTTTAATCTTTTCTTAAGTAAATCAATCCTCCAACTTCTCTTTAAAGTTCATCATATGTGATTAAGCATGAAAATCTGTTCTCAAAAAGCTATGCTACCTATTTCATTCGGTATGCACTTTTTCTATTGATTTTTAAATGAATTTCAACTCTGAAACACATGAAAATAAATTCATGCATGGCTCCACATCAATTGAGTAGTTCCTTGCCTTGGTGAGCTTATCCATAATAACTTGAGGTTAAAGAAGTATGAATAATTTTCATGGGCATTAATTTGGGAAGTGTTAAATCTCTACATTGAAGTTCTTCAAGAACAAGTATCCTATTGACTATTTGGTTGATTTGCCGAATATTTTGAATAAAAAATTAGATTTGGATTATTTGTAGTCTTCCTAAAATTTTCCTCATAAGTGCATAATGTTGTAGACTTCCTAAATATGTCAATAGAATTTTCTTTATATCAAAAATCATTTTTCAAATAGGAGATATCAATCAATCTTTAAACCCTTAACCAACCTCAATTTTGTGATTGGTCAAAATAGGTTGGTAGCACCAAACAAGACACAACTTTGCTCCTTTATGCTCTATGACATAACTTCCATAACCATCCTTGTAATGAAAATAGATGTAAATGGGTGCTTTAAAATTTTTAATAAATATTTATATAATATACCCAATTCTTTTATCCTAAGATATATATACAAAAAATACCCAATATAACTAAATGAGTCATACCTAAACTCTTTTGGTATATCAAAATATGATTTTTAGTACTTGGGGATAACCTACAAGATGTTAAGGATAATCAATCATAGACAATTCAAGTAGAATATGAAGTATTAAAAGATAAAGAAATATAGACAATGAGGCACACAAATTTTTTACATGGAAAATCCCCACACTAATTGTAGAGATAAAAAAACCATAAGGTATAATACTGTTAATCTAAATCCACTATTCAAAATCAAATTACACAAATTTACCTAACTGCTTTATCCTGAAGACTTACCCTCTAGTACCTATAACTTGATTCACATCCACAATGCAACAACCAAAAATTGCTCCCTAATAGATCCTTCAGCCATTCTGAAAGGATGATGGTCTTCAGCCAAAAATTCAAAGATCAAATCCTTGAATGAGAGATTGAGAATGGTGTGACACTTTAGGCTTTCTCTCTAGGAAACCTTCTCTACAGAAAACATGGTTTCTCAATAATCTTTATGCGATCTCTAAACCTTTAGGGGTTAATAGGGGGGAATTTATAAGCAAAGGCCCAAAAAGTATTTATTTTAAAAGGTTTTTCAATTGAAATTGCATGAAAATCTCAGTAGAAATTGCATGACTGCTTGAGCCAACTCATTGATTACTTGAGCAGCTTGGGAGCTTGAGTGATCCTAAGCACTTGAGCACTCGAAGCAGTTTGAGTGGTCCTACTCAATTTAAAAATCCACTTTTAAGTCATTTTAAGTTTAAAAAAAACAAAAAAACAAAAAAAAAAAAACCTGATCCTCTTAATACCTCAACAAATCCTAATGTGTCACAAGTAAAACATTTTTAGACATACCTGTGACTTCCTGGTTGGACGAACAACAACCCTTGATCTTCTATCAGAGTAGGTCACTTGACTTCTGTGGCCAAACATAGAGTGAAAGGCCTGAAAGCTTAATGACATAATAAAAGTCTTAATTAAGCTTAGTGAACCATGCCCATGGTGCTTACTTCAAACCATAGATGGATTTGTGCAATTTATCCTTGCAAATTTACGAAGCATAATAAAAGTCTATCTCATGGTTGAATCCTTGTAAAATTTAGCCACTAAAATTTCATTTGATTAGGGCACGTCAAATGACAAGAAAGATTTATGAAGCTTTAAGGAATACAGTGTATGTATAAAGGAAATGATTAATTTTAATGTCTCAACTACATACGTCACTCTAATGAATACTTTGCAATCTAATAATTATCGTTAATTTTCAATCCACAAAATAATTCAATTTATGAACATGTTGTGATAAAAGTCTTAATATCAAAGGAATATTTCTTCATCAGAATTATTTATACATACATGTATATTCATATGGCACACAAACGCCTAAGAAAGAGGGCACTGACCATTCATTCATCATCATTACTGCACTGAATATTTAACATACAGGCAACATGATGAGGCTGAAACTTATTAATAAAGTCGAGGGGCTGAGACATGAAGATCTCTTCATGCACATGTCCATGAAGGAATGCATTGTTGACATCAAGTTGATGCATTGGCCATTCCCGAGAGAGAGTAATGGAAAGAACAATCCAAATGATGGTAGGCTTGATCACAAGGTTGAATGTCTTATGATAGTCAAGACTAAGGTGTTGGTGAAAGCCCTTTTCTACAAGGTGAGCCTTGTATCAAGCAATGCTACCATTAGGATTTCATTTGATCCGAAACACACACTTACAACTAATGATGTTTCGTTAACGCTCGTAAGAGACCAACTATCATGTATCATTATAGGAGAGAGCTTGGAGTTCTTCACTCATGGCATCTCAACTTTCTTTGTGCTTTAAGGCTTAGGTGATGATGGTAGGTTCAAGGCTTGGAGGTATGGGGTGCTTAGTGGCATGGTGGGCAAAGAATTCTCTGGGTTTAAAAATGTGTTTTTGACCGAGTTTGCATGGGATGATGAGGAATTTGGATAGGAATAGAGGATATGTGTAGAACCTCCATTTTATTCTCTTGGCACATGTTTTCTAGTGTTTATCCTTTTTTATCTTATGCTCCCTCATTGTACACTTAATTATGATTCATTTTTTAGCTTTTATTGAGTCTCCATTGGTGGTCCACTATAATTTACTTGTTCGTTGTTTCTAAAATTCCTTTATAGACATCTTGGAAGGGATTTTATGAAACCTTATTGTGATTATTAGTGTCCTCTGATTTTAGTTTAGGATTTTGTTAGTTTTGTTGATTTTAGTGCATTTAGGTTTGATTTTTTTTTTCTATTGCAAGATTTCAGGATTAGATGAGTATTCGATTGTTATTTGATTTTTGATTGCATGAGAGATTGATATTTCAATATTTAATTAAATATGATTGACATTTTCATTTTGATACACGTGATTGATATTCTTTATTTTTAGATATGCACATGGTTGACATTTTAATTTTTAATTTCATGAATTTGATATTTGATTTTTTTTAGGTGCATGAGATTGTTTTATGTTTTTTCTTAATTGTATGGTTTTGATTTTTGGATTTTTAGTTGCATGAGAGTGATTTCTAATTTTTTAATTACATGTGAATTAACCTTGATTTTATTTTTGTTTGTGATTATAACTTTAAATTTTCTAGTGTGTGATTTGTATTTTGATCATTCATACATGATTTTTTTATTTTTATGTGAGCATGAGTATGTGGGGGGTATGAGATTCACTTAAAAGAAAATTCTAGGAGTGTTCTCTTGCAAGTGGAAATTTTCTAGAAGGGGCCATTTTTAGAAGAGGGAAATTTTTATATTTTTGGTGTGAGGGGAAGAATTCTCTAGAAGTATTTTTGAAATTCCAGAATAAAAATTCAATGGGAAGAAATAGAAAATTCTGGAGAAGACTATAGAAGGGGAATTAAAAATTTTAGAGGGGTAACTTGGAACTTTTGGGGGACTTGGAGAGATTTCTAGAATTTTGGAGAAACTTGAGAATAGAGAGAGGTTTGGGAAAACTTGTTTGGATGATGAGAAAATCTTGGAGAGAAAATTGAGAGAATTTTGTGAGAGATTTGAGAGAAAATAGAAAGTGAACTTTGAGAATTTTTTAGAGAACTTTGGAAGAATTCTCTAGACTTTTTTGGAGCCATTGAAGACACTTTTGGCGTGAGAGATAATTAGCTTGAGTGGATGAAGAATTAGAGCTTAGATTTTGAAGAAATTTGAGGTAAGTTGATGGTTTTAATTTTTTATTTCAAGTCCTTCATAATCATCTTCATTTTATGATTTTGAATATATTAGGTTAGGTTGGGTGTGGAAATAGGCCACAAATAAGTGTTGTTTATTTGGATGTTGATAGATTGAATGTTTCTTGAATGTGAAATATTGCTTGTTGATAATTTAGAATTAAGATTAGGTTGTTTTTTCTTCTAAATTTGTTACATCAAAATAATCCATTAAAAAATCATGAAAATAGGCTTTGAGTACTTATGTTTTAGTATTGATTCATGTCTCTTAATTTTTATTTTTAGGTTAGTTGATTTTTGTTGTTCTCCATCACAAACCACACATACATAAGCCACTAGTTCAGTTCACAATGTGCCTCAATTTTTGTATCACTTGTTTATTCCACTTTTAGGTCAATTTCGTATGCTAGTTTAGATCACTTTAGAGGCTTAATTTTGGCTCACTTTAGGGTATATTTTCTGGTCACTTTTAAGATGCACAAATAGGTCACAATTCATTTCACTTTGAACACTCAATTTTTTATGTACACATTTGTCTTTAGGTGCCTTTTTTTTTTAGTGATTTATGATTTTGTGTTTTAATGGTTTTGAAAGTCTTTTTAATTGTTTCTAAAATAAAATGAATTTTCAAAGTTCATATTTCCAATTCATCTTAGGTCAATTAGGTGAAGAGAAGTCTATTTTAAAAAATAATGTTGCCTTGTTCATTTAATACACATATTTCAAAATATTTTAATTGATTTTCCATTTTTCTCATTACATGAATTAAGTTCATAGTTCCAAACATTGGAGTGATTCCTAGCCTTAGTGAGATTATTCATGATCACATGAGGTTAATGACGCATGGATGAATTCATGGAAATTAAAAAGAGACTCAGTGAATCCCTACAAAGTTTTCCAAAAATTGGTTCTCTATTGCCTCTTCTGATAGTCCACTGCACCTTCATAGTTGTAAATTAGAATCTGACTTCTAAAATTATTTCAATTCTTTAATATTGTTCTAGACTTTTTAAATGTGTGAAATGAATTTTGTTTGGGCCTAAAATACTTTTGAAATTAAGAGATCTAAATTAATCTTCCAATAGGTTCAATTTCAATACTATTCTGGAAACCTGAAATGATTTTGTAAAACTAAATTAGTTATCACTTTTATAATTATTTTTGATATTTTTCTCTTAATTTAGACTTTTTAAATTGCGATTTAGACACCTGTAGCACTCAAAATTGATCTTTCAAGTAGGAAAAATAGTTTTTCCTTTTTCACTTATTGCACAGGTCCTTTTCTAGAGTTAAGGGGTTGTTTATTTAATTTTAAATATGATAAGTGTATGATCATGATTTGTGATTATTTTTCATGTAAACTAGACATATTAAATAAGTTATTTTAGCACATCTCTAAGTAAGTCGAATAAATTAGTCTTTGTATGCCATGGAAAAATACTTTGTTTTGGACTAATTGAGACTTTATAAAAACTTATTAAATGGGACATAATTAATTAATTTGGTCTTTTAGTTTGTAATCAAGACAAATAGGAGATATTGCATAATTTTTTCATGATGAAATTCCACTTCTAGATATTTCCTTATCATTTATTTTGTAAACTCTTTTGTTCTAGTCATATGCAAATTATTCTATGTTGTATCCCAATTGTGGTTTAATTTAATATTAATTAGCACCTAATTAATTAATTTGGGTTTGTGGATTGTGATCTAGACATATGGAATATGTACTCTAGCTATTTTTTTATCTTGATGAAATAATACATCTAGATATTTATTCATGAATTATTTTGTGAATATCTCTAATCTACCCTATTGTATATTTTTTATAATTCAATCACCTTTATGCATGCTTGTGAGCTCTTTTGAATGTTGATTCACATTGTAGATATATTTACATATTAGTTACCCTAAACCCTAAACCCTAAACCCTAAACCCTAAATCCTAAACCCTAAACCATAAACCCCAAACCCCAAACCCCAAACCCCAAACCCCAAACCCCAAACCCTAAACCTTAAATCCCAAACCCCAAACCTCAAACCCCAAACCCCAAACCCTAAACCTTAAACCCCAAACCCCAAACCTCAAACCCCAAACCCTAAACCCTAAACCCCAAACCCTAAACTCCTAATCCCAAACCCCAAACCCTAAACCCTAAACCCCAAACCCCAAACCCTGAACTCCAAACCCTAAACCCTAAACCCTAAACCCTAGATAAGATATTTATTAAATTGGAACTATATAAAGAATGAGAATTTTATGAAAATAGATTTTAAATTTTGAGATTATTTTTATTATCAAAATTAATTTTTTTTTTTCATAAAACACCTTACAAAGATGTTAAATTTCAAGATTGCATTCTCCTATTACACTAGGCTTCAATTAGGATATAAATATTTTCTAAATTTCTCATAAAAGATGACCCATTCATCAATGTAATTACTAAAGTTTTAAAGCTCTTAATTAAATCAAAAGAGTAAGAGTGTGCTTGGTAGTGATTATAGGAAGTGTTGCTAACATCTTTAAAACTTGAAACATAAAAAATTTCAAGTGTTAGAAAGACCAGAAACCCTTCCTAAAATCACTATCAAACGCACTTTAAATGAAAGAGGGTTATAAGTAGGCCTACAAGCTCCAAGATCAAGCCCATCTTGATTAGGTCATTACCACCCCAATGGTAGATAGGTCCAAGCATCAAGGGATGTGGAACTTAAGACTCATCTTAATTTTGGGTCATCATTACCCCTACAGTGGGTTGAGTCAAGGTATCAAAGAATGTGGATTTTCTTAAGAACAAGACTAGATATATTAGTAGTGGGAGAAACCACCCCAATAGTGGAATTCTCTATAGTATAAAATTGACATCAAAGATCTTGGTTATACACTTAACTTAAAATAAGAAATTGGTCTACCCAACGTAGGGACTTTCACTTTCATGGACTAAAGGCTAAACTAAAAGGTATGTTCATCTTGCTTTAAGAACTTTCCAAGTTTAAGGTAGAAAGATCAATTTGAGAGAGTTTCTACCTTTACCCAATCTAGGTTTGATACTTATGATACTAGGATATCTAACGAAGAATATGTAGTCATAAGAGTTCTATAATTGTTAAACTATTATTTGCTTGGAATGCTTAACATTTAATGCATGCTTTTAATTTTTTGTTATAGATATCATCTCGTATAATTTTGTCACCTTTGTTCTCAAAATTAGTTAATAGACCAAACCTAACTATATGGATTGGAATGTGAACTGGATATAGTAATAACAACATTGAAGTTAAAAATATGTATTTCTTATAGCCAACTATTCCTTATGAATAATTCCAGTAGGAAGAAAAAAAGTTACATTAAAGGTGGCATAAGGTGGACCAAAAAACTAGTTGTCCTATACTTGGATATTTGGATAATGTGTCGTAATAATGACACATTTTATTACCATGGTCTATGATATTCTCTTTACTCTACAAGGAATTTTTGGTGACAAAGGCAAGTTAGCTAAATAGGCTACCCTTAAGGTCATTATGAACACCAAGCTAGGCTTATATGTTCTTAGAAACCTTATCAAATTCCTTTAGGATGACTAATGGGAGTTCTCAAACACCAAAAGAGTGTTCATATGAGAGTCAAAGGATAGGTTCTTTTTTATAAATAAAAAAGAAAAGAAAAGAAAAATAAAAACAACAACAACACCAAATAAGGAAAGTTTAAGAAAATGAACGAAAAAAAAAAAAACAAACTTTTAGATAGTAATTCCTTTATGGCTTATGGAACATTGGAAAATGATTACCTACGAAAAAAGAAAGTACACATCATACTCTCATTATTGAATATATAGTGGATGGATTCAAAGCTCACTATCTATAATTCTTTATAGGGTTTTCAATGAGAGTGAAGATTACATGATGGGGATGTGCTTACCTTAACTTCATTACCACTTTTCCAAGTGTTGAGAATAATCAAATCTCACTAAAAGGAAAAATAACATAACACTAATCAAATATTTGGTTTCTAATGTCAAAAAAAATTAATCTAAATAAGGTCGAAATATTGGTTAAGTTAGGGTCATTATACATAATAATTTTGAAGGATCTTCCAATCTGTGAATTCTTTATAGATGACAAAATGACCAAGAGGTCATTTACTATTAAAGGATGTAGAGACAAGGAATGTTTGGATTTAGTTCACATTGACTTGTGTAAACCTTTGTGATCATATTCAAAGAGGGTACGAGTATTGGGTATATTTACATAATGCATATGAAATTCAATGCCTTGGATAAATTTGTAAAATTTAAGGTAGAATAAAAAAAATCAATTAGGTGAACATATCAAGGCATTTTAATTTGAGTTAGGCGGTGTGTACATGTCTAGTAAGTTTGATTCTCTTTTTAAGGATCATGGGACTATGTCCAATTAAGTGTACTCGAGGATTCGTTGCAAATGAAGTAGTAGAAAAAAGAAATTGAACTTTGATGGACATAGTGAGATCGATGATAAGTTTTTCATCACTTCCCATATCCTTTTTGGGATATGTTTTAGATACAGTGTCTTATCTCTTTTACTTAAGACCTTCAAGTCATTACTTTTAACTCCTAGAGAAATGTGGACAAGTCTTAAACTTAGTTTGCAATATTTTTGCATGTTGGGTTGTCCAACACGTGTTGAAATCGAAGGTAAACAAATTGAAAGTAAGGTAAGAGGTATATTAGTCCATAGGTTATCTAAGAGGAACTTGTAGGCTACTACTTTTATAGTCAAGATGATAATAAGGTATTTATTGGTACAAATGTCCACTTCTAGAAGAAAACTATATCATAAGTAATAACAGAAAGAATATATAAACTAGAGAAAACTAGAAGATAATCTCACATTTGCACTAAATTTATGATTAGCCAACCCATTCATTCCATTCTTCCAAAGAGAAAGCAATAGCCTCTATTTCTTTGCCTCACAAGTGTGTAAGCACTCTACACCTATGTTTTATTTTTCCCATATTTTGTTAGATACATGAGCGCTTTCTAAATTTATTATATATATATATAGATAAAGAGAGAGATTTATTAAAAACATAGTCATTCCTATAGTTAAGAATTAGAACTTTGAGATTTACAATTTAATAATACTTCAAGATTCACACCAAAAAAGAAAACAAAAAAAAACACAGAACAAAACAAAAAAGATCAAAATGATTTATATTACAACGAATGAAAAGTATGATAATGATGGGAAAGTACTTCTATTTTATTATAAACAAGAAATCCACATTGGATCATGACCTTAAAAAGAATAGCAGTAACACCCCAAAATTTAATCTAGGGGTAAAATAGTAATTTATAAAGTAATTAAATAATTAATTAAATTCATTAAAGGTGAAAGAGTCCTTTTACAATTAAAATTCCTAGGTATAAATTGGACTTTTTCCTCTTATCTTCTTCATTCAGAAAACCCTATCACCCAAAAGTAGAGAATTGGAGATCGTATGGCTCAAAGGTTAGAGATTCAGAGTTGAAGTTCAAGTTTTTCCAGGTAAGATTCTAACCCTAAATTAATATATTATATTCGTTAGTTAGTTCTGAACATGCTAGTTTTTCTTTGGAAAAAAAAAATTAGATTAGGGTTAGTTATTTTTTTAGTTAATTTTTTTAATTTGTTTTGATATGAAAATATTGAAAATTTAGGATTATTGGTGGTTTTATTGTTAGAAATTGGGAAATCTTAAGTTTTTTAAAATAAATAAATAAAAATGATTCTTTGGAAGATTTTGATTTAGGCTATGGTTAACCTATTTAAAACTTTTAGGTCAAAATATTGAAATTAGGAATATAGATTGTTCTATTGATGAAAATAGGTAAATTCAAAATTCTTAGATGAATAGATCTAAGTAATGATTTTTTAAAAAAATAAAGTAAAAATAAATGAGTAAATAAATATATTGTTATATGTGGCTTAAGGGATTAGAAAATATTAGGAAAAAAAAAAAAGAAAGAAAGAAAGAGAATACGTGTGCAGAGGAGGAAGTTTTTTTATAAAACAAAAAAAAAAAAGAAAAAAAAAAGAAGAAGAATGCGTGCTTGTGGAAGATGAAGAATGGTGAAAAGAAAAAAAAATAGTAATACTAATAATAAAGGAAGATGTGTATGGATGGTATTTGGTGATTATATATATTATTATGTTAGCAATAATGGAAAATTATTGGGGATACAATTTATGTTTAGTGAAAAGAAAAAAATTGAAAGTGGGAGAATAGAAGTTATCAATATAATTATACTAATGATGAGTGCAAGTTCATAAGTAGCATAAAATTTAATTAGTAGAACAAATTGTAGTTTAATTAAATTATGTCGTGTCCTAAGAAATAAATTGAAAATAAAATTTAAGTTTTAAATGAATTAGAAATTTATTAATTTTTCTAAAATAGGAATGGATTAAATTATCTTTCATAATTAAAAACATTAATTTGAATACCTAAAATTTTAGGATTGTCAAACCTATAATTTTATATAAATAGTAATGGTTATTTCTCTTATACTTTGTTAGGTGAAGAGTAGATTTTCCAAAATTATTTTTCTTCTAAGTTTTTGAGGACTTCTTTTGAGGTAAGGGAAATTAATGCATTTTTTTTTAGAGACAAATTTTTATATACAGCATTTGGAAACGTTTTTAGTTATTATTCATTTTATGGATGGATCAAACATGTTTTGCATGAAAAGTATGTTAGAACCTTACATTTTGTTTACAATAGAGAAATTTGAAGATATTATGTTTTGCAAATTTGAATAATTGAAATAAGTGTTTGACTCTGGTTTGTTTGGCCCTTGTCAACGAAATATAATAGTTAACTTTTGACTTTTTGGTCCTTGTAAACGGGATATAATAGTTGACATTTACATTTCTTGGTAGAGAATGTAATTGCTTTGGATCCCAACCTGTAGGGGTTTGGTTAGAGGTTACTAGTACTAGTAGTGTTTGGTTTTGTCCACCTGAAAGGAACAATTTGAGGCTAGCCACCTATTTGAGAAGTCCCACCTAACTGGGCACCATTTGATGTTTGATAACTAGAGTAAATAAATGATTTGAATGTTTTGACTGAATTTGATATGAAATTGTTTGAATCAGAAATGAAAGTGTACAGTTAAAAGTTTTGAATGTATTGGCAAAACTGACTCAAAGGTTTATGAAAATAATTAGTTATAATATCTCCTATTTTGCAAGTGAACATGAAATATTTGATCCATGAAATTGTATTAATGTTCTTTATTGGGCTTTGAGCTCATTCCTATTTGTTGATTACTTTTCAGGTACCCTTAGTTCGGGTGAGGAGTGATGGCTAGGTTAGAGAATGGTCATCATTAGGATTTTGCTTAGGATGTTATTTTTGGACATTGTTAGCTTATAAGTTTATGTTTATTTGGATTATTTGGTTTTTGGAAGCTATTTAGATATTGAACTTTTAATTTTTTTTTTTTTTATGATAGTTTGAAGTTGAGTTTTGGAGATTATGAAAATTTTTGTTAGCACTTGAATTGTTTGAGTTTGCAATCTATTTGGATAATGGATTTTGGTTGTTGGATGCTTAGTTTTAAAGTTAAGTTTTGAATAGAATTTTGTTCCACTACTCTGAACAGGTATTTGGTAATTGGTGACTTCCAATTACAAGATAATTGTTTGGGTTTGGTTACACTTTAAGCCTTTAGGTTTGAGGTGTGAAATGACCGTCACGCCCTTGGAGTGGGTCTTGGGGCGTGATAGAGTGGTAGCAAAGCACTAGGTTGTGATCTTGATGGGAACTTGCTTAGTTTACCTTTGGGAATAGATGAGTGACGCATTAGTTTAAGTTTCAACTTCATCTAGTCTGATTCTTTTTATTCCTTACAATTCTGATATGCTTATTGGCTTCTTAGTGACTAATTTAGTTATATCTTTTGCTTGTTTGTTGGGTATGTTGATTGATAACATGGACTTTGATTTATTTGTTGCTACTCCTTTGAGAGATTTTTTTGTGGTTAATAAAATACTTAGAGATTATTATGTGATGATTGGGTATAGAGAGATGACAGTTGACTTAGTACTTCTTAACCTCCAGGATTTTGATGTGATTTTGGGGATAGATTGGTTAGCGTCATACCATGCATCTGTTGATTGTTTTAGGAAAAGAGTGACGTTTAGCATTCCTGGTCAGCCTGATTTTAGTTTTGGGGGGAAGCATGTGGATAAACCATTGCATATGATCTTAGCCTTGCAAGCAAGTTCTTTGCTTAGGAAAGGTTGTCAAGGCTTTTTGGCTTATGTTGTGAATGAGGAAAATGATTTAAAGTTGGAAAGCATACCCATTGTATGGAACTATCCTGATGTCTTTCCAGATGACCTACCTAGCTTGCCACCAGAGAGGTAGGTGGAGTTCACCATTGATTTGGCACTAGGGTTGGCTCCTATCTCTAAGGCCCCTTATAGGATGGCACCTATGGAGCTTAAAGAGTTAAAGATTCAACTTCAAGAGTTGTTATATAAGGGCTTCATTAGGCTTAGTGTTTCACCTTGGGGAGCACCTGTTTTATTTGTAAAGAATACAGATGGATCTATGAGACTCTGCATTAATTATAGAGAGTTGAATAAAGTAATGGTGAGGAACAAGTATGCCCTCCTCGGATTTATGATTTGTTTGATCAACGTCAGGGTGCATGTGTGTTCTCTAAGATTGATCTTTGGTCTGGTTATCATCAGTTAAGGGTTAGAAGTAAAGATGTACCCAAGATTGCTTTCCGAACTAGATATGGGCATTATGAGTTTTTGGTTATGTTTTTTGGTTTGACTAATGCATCTGCTGCTTTTATAGACTTAATGAATAGGGTATTCAAGCCCTATCTATATCAGTTTATGGTGGTTTTTATAGATGATATTTTGGTGTACTCAAAGAGTAGGGAGGAGCATGAGAGCCATTTGAGTATTGTATTACAGACTCTCAAAGATAAGCAATTGTATGCTAAACTAAAGAAGTGTGAGTTCTAGTTAGACAAAGTCTCTTTCCTTGGGCATATGGTGACCAAGGATGGCATCTCTGTTGACCCTAGAAAGGTAGATGTTGTGTCAAATTGGAGGAGGCCTAATACTGTGACCGAGATTCGAAGTTTCTTAGGACTAACTGGTTATTATAGGCAGTTTATTGAGAGGTTCTCTAAGATCGTCCTACCTCTGACCAGGTTGACTCAGAAAGGGGTTAAGTTTGAGTGGTCTAATGATTGTAAACATAGTTTCCAAGAGTTAAAGAACATATTAGTGACAACTCCTATTTTGACTATCCCTTCAGGCTCAGGAGGGTTTATGGTGTATAGTGATGCTTCTCGTCAGGGTTTGGGTTGTGTTCTTATGCAAAATGGGAAAGTTGTAGTTTATGCTTCCAAATAGTTGAAGCCTTATGAACGAAATTATTCTACTCATGATTTGAAGCTAGCTGAAGTGGTTTTTGCTCTTAAGATCTGGAGACGTTTTCTTTTTGGTGAAACTTGTGAGAGATTCACATATCATAAGAATTTGAAGTATTTATTTTCCCAAAAGGAATTGAACATGAGACAGAAGAGGTGGATTGAACTACTTAAAGACTATGATTGCATTATTCAATATCACCCAGGAAAGGCGAATGTTGTGGTTGGTGCGTTGAGCAGGAAATCTGTTGGTTCCTTAGCAACTATTAGAGGTTTTCAGAGGCAGTTATTGGAATATTTGAGGAGTTTACAAGTCCATATAAGAGTTTTGAACTCGGGAGCTCTTGCAGCGAACTTTAGAGTGCAACCAAACTTGGTTGGGAGAATTAAGACCCTAAAAAAGAATGATATGCAATTAGTGCAGCTTATGAAGGAAGTTAAAAAGGGTAGTAAGTCTGACTTTGTCTTATTAGATGATGGGATGGGATTTTGAGATTTGGGACTAGACTTTGTGTCCTAAATGATGGAGATTTAAGGAGAGAGCTATTAGAGGAAGCTCATTGTTCTAAGTTTGGAATCCACCTAGGAGGGACGAAGATGTATAGAGATTTGAAGCAAAATTATTGGTGGCTAGGTATGAAGAGGGATATTGCAAGATTTGTGGCTCAATATTTGGTGCGCCAACAGGTGAAAGCTGAGCATCAACGACCAGTAGGATCATTACAACCACTTTTTATTCCTGAATGGAAATGGGAACATATTACCATGGACTTTGTGACAGGGTTTCCAAGAACCTTAAGGGGTAATAATCTTATTTTGGTAATTGTGGATCGATTAACAAAGTCTGCTCATTTTCTGCCTATGAAAGTCAATTTTTCTATGGATCGCTTAGCTTCTCTTAATATTAAGGAGATTGTGAGAATGCATAGTGTACCTATTTCTATAGCATCTGACAGAGATCCTCATTTCACTTCTAGATTTTGGCATAGTTTACAGAAAGCATTAGGTACTAAGTTGAGTTTTAGTACTGCTTTTCATCCGCAAATTGATGGTCTATCAGAGAGGGTAATTCAAGTCTTGGAAGATTTGTTTAGAACTTATGCCTTGGACCTAAAAGGTAATTGGGATGATTATTTGCCCTTCGTGGAGTTTGCCTATAATAATAGCTTTCAAGCTAGCATTAGGATGATACCTTTTGAGGCGTTATATCGTAGGAGATGTCGATCTCTTGTTTGTTGGGATGATGTTAGAGAAAAGAAACTTTTGGGGCCTGAACTTGTGCAGTTGACTGTTGAAAAGGTTTTTTTAATTAAAGAAAGATTGAAAGCAGCACAAAGTAGACAAAAGAGTTATGTTGATAATCGCAAAGGAGATTTGGAGTTTGAGGTGGGTGATCATGTTTTCTTGAAAGTTTCACCTATGAAGTCTATAATGAGATTTAGAAGAAAAGGGAAACTCAATCCTCGTTTTATGGGACCATTTGAGGTATTAGAAAGAGTAGGCCCTTTGGCTTATAAAGTGGCCTTACCCCCAACTCTATCTAAGATTCATAATATATTCCATGTTTCGACTTTGAGGAAATATATTTATGATCCCTTTCATGTTGTGGAGTTGGAGCCTATTCAAATTTCTGAGGACTTGACCTATGAAGAGGTGCCCATTCATATTGTGGATGTGATGGACAAGGTACTACGTCATGTTGTTGTCAAGTTAGTAAAAATCCAATGGAGCAATCACAATATTCGAGAAGCCACTTGGGAATTGGAAGAGGAGATGAGAGAAAAGCACCTACATCTTTTTCAAGACCTAGGTATGTCAAGTTTAGAGGACTAAACTTTTTTTAAGGAGTGGAGGAGGTAACACCCCAAAATTTAAACTAGGGGCAAAATAGTAATTTATAAAGTAATTAAGTAATTAATTAAATTCATTCAGGGTGAAAGAGTCCTTTTATAATTAAAAGTCCTAGGTATAAATTGGATTTTTCCTCTTGTCTTCTTCATTTAGAAAACCCTATGACCTAAAAGTAGAGAATTGGAGATCGTATGGCTCAAAGGTTAGAGATTAAGAGTTGAAGTTTAAGTTTTTCCAGGTAAGATTCTAACCCTAAATTAATATATTATATTTGTTAGTTAGTTCTGAACACACTAGTTATTCTTTGAAAAAAAAATTAATTTAGATTAGGGTTAGTTTTTTTTTTTAATTTGTTTTAATATCAAAATATTGGAAATTTAGGATTATTGGTGGTTTTATTGTTAGAAATTGGGAAATTTTAAGTTTTTGAAAAAAAAAATGATTCTTTAGAAGATTTCGATTTAGGCTAGGGTTAACATATTTAAAACTTTTAGGTCAAAATATTGAAATTAGGAATATACATTGTTCTATTGATGAAAATAGGGAAATTCAAAATTCTTAGATGAATAGATCTAAGTAATGAATTTTTTTAAAAATAAATAAATAAATATATTGTTATATGTGGCTTAAGGGATTAGAAAATGAAGTTCTTTTTATAAAAAAAAAAAAGAAAAAAAAAAGAATGCGTGCTTGTGGAAGATGAAGAATGGTGAAAAGAAAAAAAAAAGTATAGTAATATTAATAATAAAGGAAGATGTGTACGGATAGTGTTTGGTGGTTATATATATTATTATGTTAGCAATAATGGAAAACTATTGGGGATACAGTTTATGTTTAGTGGGGAAAAAAAAAAAAAAAACTGAAAGTGAGAGAATAAATGTTATCAATATTATTATACTAATGATGAGTGTAAGTTAATAAGTAGCATAAAATTTAATTAGTAGAATAAATTGTAGTTTAATTAAATTATGTTGTGTCCTAAGAAATAAATTGAAAATAAAATTTAAGTTTTATATGAATTAGAAATTTATTAATTTTTCTAAAATAGGAATAGATTAAATTATCTTTCATAATTAAAAACATTAATTTGAATACCTAAAATTTTAGGATTGTCAAACCTATAATTTTTAATAAATAGTAATGGTTATTTCTCTTATACTTTGTTAGGTGAAGAGTATATTTTCCAGAATTATTTTTCTTCTAAGTTTTTGAGGACTTTTTTTGAGGTAAGGGAAATTAATGTAGTTGTTTTTTTTTAAAAAAAAAAAACAAATTTTTATATACATCATTTGGAAACGTTTTGAGTTATTATTCATTTTATGGATGGATCAAACATGTTTTGCATGAAAAGTATGTTAGAACCTTACATTTTGTTTACAACAAAGAAATGTGGAGAGATTATGCTTTGCAAATTTGAATAATTGAAATAAGTGTTTGACTTTGGTTTGTTTGGCCCTTGTCAACGAAATATAATAGTTGACCTTTACATTTCTTGGTGGGGAATGTAATTGATTTGGACCCCAGCCTCTAGGGGTTTAGTTAGAGGTTACTAATACTAGTAGTGTTTGGATCTGTCCACCTTAAAGGAACAATTTGAGGCTAGCTACCTATTTGAAAAGTCCCACCTAACAGGGCACTATTTGATGTTTGATAACCAGAGTAAATAAATGATTTGAATGTTTTGACTGAATTTGATATGAAATTGTTTGAATTAGAAATGAAAGTGTATAGTTAAAAGTTTTGAATGTATTGGCAAAACTGACTCAAAGGTTTATGAAAATAATTAGTTATAATATCTCCTATTTTGCAAGTGAACATGAAATTGTATTAATGTTCCTTATTGGGCCTTGAGCTTATTCCTATTTGTTGATTACTTTTCAGGTACCCTTAGTTCGGGTGAGGAGTGATGGCTAGGTCGGGAAATGGTCATCATTAGGATTTTGCTTAGGATGTTATTTTTGGACATTGTTAGCTTATAAGTTTATGTTCATTTGGATTATTTGGTTTTTGGAAGCTATTTAGATATTGAACTTTTAAATTTTTTTTATGATAATTTGAAGTTGAGTTTTGGAGATTATGAAAATTTTTGTTAGCACTTGAATTGTTTGAGTTTGCAATCTATTTGGATAATGGATTTTGGTTGTTGGATGCTTAGTTTTAAAGTTAAGTTTTGAAGATTTTAGAATTTTGTTCCACTACTCTGAACAAGTATTTGGTAATTGGTAACTTTCAGTTACAAGATAATTGTTTGGGTCATGTTTACACTTTAATCCTTCGGGTTTGAGGTGTGAAATGACTATCAGGCCCTTGGAGTGGGTCTTGGGGCATGACAATACCTTTATGAAGAGAACTTTGAATTGTGTTGACCTTTCCATGCTAAGATGTTTGTAAAAGATCAATATCAAATAAATAATACAAAAGGACATATCTACAATTAATTGCAATATATATGATGACTAGTTACAATATATCTAATGATCTTACACAAATTGGAATTTATCGAGGATATAAATCAGTAATTGAAACTTCATTCACCGTAAATTGGGTTGAGATTCTCATTTGAGAACTATGCCCCGCTATCTGTGTGCTACTTTGCAATAAAAATCCAGGTCGTGAGGGACTGGGAAGAGGGAGATAATAGCTGTTGAGCATGGAAACAATCAATGCCATTGTTGGCCTATTAGCTACACTTTCTTGTACACATAGCAACCCAATGTGAAGGCATCTTATTATTTCATTTCTTAAATTAGTCCCCAAAATTGGATCGACAATATCTACAACCCTCCCTTCATTCCAATGTCTCCAAGCCTGCAAGAATTTATATATTAGAATATTGGTTAGTACTCTGGATTGTAATTTCCTTTTTCAGGCGATGAAGAAATGTATTCTGTCCATGTGCATACTTACATAGGTTACAAGGTGCTCTAACTCCTCTCCATTATCAAAACAAATCTTTTGGCCACTTACAATTTCTAGAATTAATACGCCAAAACTATATACATCCGACTTAGTAGAGAAGTGGCCTTGATGTGCATATTCTGGAGCCATATATCCACTGCATAACATGATGAATTAGACCTTAATTCAAATCCATTGCCAAAAGAGCTCTTGAAGGTAAAGTTATTTTCAAAGTACTCAATATATGTTCTTTTACATAGAAAAGATGTCTCTCTATTATGCATGCAAGAACTGTCCTATTTCTTAAGACAAATCATTTTCTTTAACATCAATAACAAGAACATCAAAATATTTAATATTCAATAGCTTTGGAATGATTTACTTACTAGGTTCCTGCAATTCGACTCGCATTAGCATGAGTTTCATCCATTGAAAACAACCTTGCCATACCAAAATCTGAAATTTTAGGATTCATATCTTCATCTAGAAGGATGTTGCTAGCTTTGAGATCACAATGGACTATTCGAAGACGAGAATCTTCATGCAAGTATAGAAGTCCACGTGCAATGCCTTTTATGATTCTATGACGCCTCTCCCAGTCCAAACATACCCTATTAGCAGGATCTTGATGTCCATATGTACATACAATAACGTAGAGCTCAAATGAGCACTGTTTACTCTACTATTTATAAGTGAATAGAAGCTTCGAATTAGAAATAGTTTCAATAAAAGAAAAAAAAAATGGATTCTTACCAAAGATGAAGTGATCAAGGCTTGAATTGAGCAGGAACTCATAAATGAGAAGTCTCTCCTCTCCTTCTAGGCAAAAACCTAGGAGTCTAATCAAATTCCTATGTTGAAGTTTGGCCAATAGTAGAACTTCATTTTTAAACTCTGGTTCACCTTGATCAGTTTTCTTTGATAGCCTCTTCACCGCTATTTCTTGTCCATTTGAAAGTACTCCCTAAATATACATAAGATTAAGTCAAGATTGAAAGTGATAAGCTAATCTATGAGTTTGCAAATATATTTTACCTTGTAAACATCACCGAATCCACCCCTTCCAAGCGTATTACCATTTGAAAAATTGTTTGTTGCAACTTTAATAGTACTAAAGTTGAATTGTAAGGATTCCACACTTATAATTTCATCATCTTCACAAAAAGGAACTATATCAATGAGAGTTTTGGCTGTACATTATGTAAGCTTTAATATCATTTAGAATATTAACTAGAGAAATGAGAAGTTTTATGAACTTACTTTCAACTTTCTCTTTGCAATTCCACCTCACAATGAACCATATGAGAATGATAAGCACAACTATTACTGTAGGAACAGCCGTAGTCAGGACAATTCTGGATATCTTACTCCTCTTTTCTGCACGAATTTCACAATTGTTTTGTTGATTAAAATTTACTTACTACGATGCATTAATAGCAGTCCCTCCTTGCTGCTTTTATTCTAAATTCCTGATCAAATAGTGGATGGAGTTTAAGATATTGTATAGTGCAGGCAGCAAAAACTTGGGCACATATGTATTCCTAAAGGAAACTTTAAAACAAGAGTGTTGATATCATAAAATTCATGTCTTGTTTATGCCATATGAGGGTCAATCTATAACTATTGTAAGCAAGTAAAGTCATCAACCAACTTTAATTTTTTAAAAGAATTTTTATTAATTTTTTGAATTTTAAAAGAATATACAACATTAAGTTTGTTAATATATAGCCTTGGCTTTGAGAATGAAATGTAGAGAGGAAAGAGTATTCCAGAAAAGGACAATGGACGGAGGTTTTTTTAAAGCTTATTCCACCTCATCCTTGATAGAGCATATTTGATTATTTACTATGGTCACCCACAAGGAGTCAAATCTGGCATACTAAACTTTTCTTTTACGTTTGTTTTTCTATTAATTATTTATTGCAACAACTTTAAAGAACATTGATTATATTGCATTAAATAATTAATTATTTAGATTTCAAATAAAAAAATAAATCTCATACTTTATTAAATTATATCAATATATTAAAAAATGGGGAAAATATTAAAATATTTAAAAGATTTTCTAAGATTTTTTTTTAAAAAAATACATTTTTAATTTAATAATGTATTTTTTTTTCTTCTACATTTCTATATAATGATAAAAAAAGATAATAAGAGAGAAGAAAAATTAATTACCAGGAGGGATGGTTGGGTTGGTTGGTGGCTGCGAAGATGAAGTCGCAGCAGGAGACGATGGCACTGTTGTTCCATTGGTTTCGAAAAAGGGGCCTGATTCATATCTTATAGTGCAACTCGGTGCAAGAACTCTTCCACCCTCCCTTCCGCCACAGCACGTTGGAATATCACCTAATGCATTTCTCAAGCAAACATTACAGAAATGTTGAGATATATCTGGAGTGCACTGCACCAATCCATACAAGTTCCTGAAATCTGTTACTTTCACTTCTTCAATAGCAAACATGTCCTGAGGAGATCCTGAGACGGCTCTTGTCACCAGCCTGTCCATCAAATCTCCCAAAATCCTATTAAACTCACCCGAGTCTGAGCGGGTAGCAGTTGGACTCTGTGCAGACCCTCTAGGCCTTTGTTCCATGTAGGAGAATATGGCACGGTTGGCGTACCGCACCATGCACACATCAAACCATATGATTGCCTCTTTCTGGTTTGGGCACCGATTTACTAGGTCCTCACTGGCAGCCTTGACACAATCTTGGCATAGCTGGGGTTTGGTGTCCCCTCTGCATAGGAAGATGCCATAAACCCTGTCATCAGGACTCAGGCCGGCAGTGGTGTTGTAAAACCGGTCGGGGCGGCTAGCATTAGCAGACAGAGAAGAGAGGACGATGTTAAGGCTAGTGGAGTATGTGCTGTTGGCGCTGTAATTACCCGAAGCTACACACGCATGTTTTTTGAAAGTGAATAGCACTTGAGCAGTACCGAGTGAAAGGTGAATGGTGATGGCACAAAGGAAGAAGAGGATATTACAAAACCGGCCCATTTATGCCATGGCATGATTTCAAAGGCAATTTATAGTTTGTTTCTGATGAGAATGGCCCCAGTTTTCCACGTAAACCCTGGTTTGGTAGGTGAAGGTCTTAGTACAGTTGAATCTTTTTCCGAAGACACACGGTCTCGTGGAAAGTTTCAAAGAAAGCTACTAGGGTTGTGTTGTCAGTCAAAAGGCTCTCACATATTTTAGGGTCAGGAATATTCTAAACTATAATAAATTTGACCCACAACCAATGCCTCCGCGTCTTTGAAAGGCTGTCAAGTCTGACTCTAAATTTGGTGCATTGAATTGGTGTAAAATCTGCGAATTGGGATTGAAAGCTCAAGGAAGGTGCCCTTCTTTCTTTACTTAATAAAATATACCTTGTTGAAATCAAAACCCTCATGATTATAAATTCTCATATGTACTTGAGAAGCCCGCAACCAAGACGTACAAGTCTAATTGGGGTTCACAAAACTTGGTGCTGGCTCAAACCAGCATGACATATCTAGGTGCCATGCTAGTTAAGCATTTATTATGATAGGACATGAGATATCTTGGTATCACTTATTAAAATATGCCAATTTTTTTGTGATATATCGTCGAAATATCGCTGTATCAATACATATGGATACGATATTTTCAACCGAAATATCAACGGTCAACATGGGTCGAAGCTTTGTGTTGACCGAGTCAAAGCTCAATAAAATAAGTTATTGTGTTGTTCAAAATGAATTGTTTTACTGCTAGTTGCCCTTTGTTAATTATCATGCATCAATAAATATATATATATTAAAAGTTTTTATATACACAAAATATTAAGGTGTATCCGTACATATGGATATGATATTTTCAACCCAAATATCAACGGTCAACATGGGTCAAAGTTCCATGTTGATCAAGTCAAAGCTCAATAAAATAAGTTGTTGTGTTGCTCAAAATGAGTTGTTTTGCTGCTGATTGCCTTTGTTAATTATCATGCATCAATATATATATATTAAAAGTTTTTATATACACAAAAGATTAAAATAATGCTTTAAACAACGAATTAATTATAATTATTTTATATGTAAATAATTTTTTTTCATTTAATTAAGTAGTAAAAAGTTTTTAATATCATTAATATATTAATTAAATATATCATAATTTTAATATGAAATATATTTTAAAATTAAATATATTATAATTAAATATCACAATATTATTATTGAATAAGATTTTATATAATTTAATAATTAATATATATTAATTTCTTTAATAAAATAATTTTAAAATATTTATTATGCTTTTAATTTTATTTATAAGAGTTTTATTTTATATTTTTATAAATTTTGATTAATTTTAGGTTAATTGATATTTTATATTAAAATATTTATTAATATATTTTCGACATATCCATCAAATCGAAAATCCTTGGCTGGTGCGACTCTCAGAAGCAGGGAGACAATTCGTGGTGATATTTTATTTTGTTGTAGTAAGAAGAGAGGCAAGAAAGTCAACCGTTGTAATCCAGCTTAACATGATTTAGTGATTCATATTATAAGTGTCTTGTCAATTGTCATGACTCATGAGATGGGTTGGAGATAGGGTTGAAATAAGAGAGGTTAGTGTAACTCAATTTGACGCGTGTACGGACTTACGCCATCATTTTTAATACTTGAGTTCTTGAGTTTGCGGCCAAAGTAATCTTTGCTGAAAAAAAAAAAAAAAAAACTAATACAACTTTCAAATTATTTGTCAAAATAGTCTTTTGAATCCACATCAGCAATCCACATCAGCAATCCACTACTCTGAAGATCCAATTTTTTCATCCGAAATCATTCAACAAAAACGCTAACTATTATTTTATCTTCTCTGCGGCTTCCACCGTCTCTCCTCATTGTCTGCAAATCCCACCATCTACGGCTCCCACCATCAACAGCTCCCACCAGCAGCATCTACTAAGTAAGTTTTTTTTTCCCTCATTTTCCTTAGCTTTCTTACTAACTTGTTTATTTTCCTTTTTTAATAAAAAAAATTAAAAGTCCACTAGTTTATTTTCCTTTTTTGAATAAAAAATTAAAAATCCACTTGTTTATTTTCCTTTTTTGAATAAAAAATTAAAAATCCACTTATTTGTTTTCCTTTTTTAAATAAAGATAAAAAATTAATTAAAAATCCACTTGTTTGTTTTCTTTTTTAAATAAAAAATAAAAAATTAATTAAAAATCCACTTGTTTATTTTCCTTTTTTTAATAAAAAATTAAAAATCCACTTGTTTGTTTTCCTTTTTTAAATAAAAAATAAAAAATTAATCATAATCCACTTGTTTATTTTCCTTTTTTTAATAAAAAATTAAAAATTAATCATAATCCACTTGTTTTAAAATCTAGTGTGAACAAAAAAAAAGAAAAAAAAAAGAAAATTAAAATAAAAAAAAAAAACCACAAAGGAATATATATATATATTTCACTTATTATTATTATTATTATGAAAACTAAAAAATATCAAATTGTGTATAGTTATTAATTGTTTTCAAACACAAGTTTTTGATAGATAAAATATTATAAATAAAATATATTTTTAATAAATATTTAAATTTTTAATAAATATTTGAAAAACAATAAAACATGTCCAAAATCTTACCATATGTATTTTTATTCTAAAAAAAATATTACAAATAGAATAAAATTCCCATATGTATTTTTATTCTAAAAAAAATTCCCAAATTAAAAAAAAAAAAAAAAAAAACAATTCCTGAAAGGAAATATCCGGAGAAGATGCCTCCCCCATCCGGATGTGACCATATCACATCCCGGATATGATGAAATAGGATGAATTGAGACGGTATTTTGTAAATACGTAATTATCTTGAATAGATTAACCATTTCTTTATTTTCCGATATTTCCCTTGAGGAATTGTTTTTTTTTTTTTTTTAATTTGGGGATTTTTTTTAAAAAAAATATATTTTTTTTTCATTGGAACTCGTGAGTTTAAGACCAAAATAATTTATTTATAAAAAAATGATAAGAATAGTATCCATTTCAAAATATTTGTCAAAGTAGTCTTCTTTATCCACGTAAGCATCCACATGGATTTTAAGTGTAAAAAACCACCGTTGGTGACTGTGGTTTTAAAACGGACTTTTCTCAATAATACGGTAATTTTAAAAAGTTATGCTTAAATTATTGTAGTAGAAGAAATTATTACAAATATATGGTAGTTTTTTCCACCTAGGAGAGAGGAGATAGGAGAGAGGAGAGAGGGTTTAAAAAAATTTCAAAAGGGAAATCATCTTCAAGAGACGAGTTCCCATGAAATTTTTTTTTTTTTTTACAAAAATAAAATAAAAAAAATTCCTCAAGGGAACTCGTCTCTTGAAGAGACGAGTTCCCATGGAAAAAATATATATTTTTTTTTAAAAATCCCAAATTTATAAAAAAAAAAAAAAAAAAAAAAAAAAAAAAAAAAAAAAAAAACAATTCCTGAAGGGAAATATCCAGAGAAGATGCCTCCCCCATCCGGATGTGAGATATTCACATCCGGATGGGGGAGGCATCTTCTCCGGATATCTCACATCCGGATAGGGGAGGCATCTTCTCCGGATATTTCCCTTGAGGAATTGTTTTTTTTTTTTTTTTTTTTAATTTGGGAATTTTTTTTAGAATAAAAATACATATGGGAATTTGATTCTATTTGTAATATTTTTTTAGAATAAAAATACATATGGGAAGATTTTGGACATGTTTTCTTGTTTTTCAAATATTTATTAAAAATTTAAATATTTATTAAAAATATATTTTATCTATCAAAAACTTGTGTTTGAAAACAATTAATAACTATACACAATTTGATATTTTTTAGTTTTCATAATAATAATAATAATAATAAGTGAAATATATATATTCCTTTGTGGTTTTTTATTTATTTATTTTAATTTTCTTCTATTTTTTATTTCTTTTTGTTCCCACTAGATTTTAAAACAAGTGGATTACGATTAATTTTTAATTTTTTTATTAAAAAAAGGAAAATAAACAAGTGGATTATGATTAATTTTTTATTTTTTATTTAAAAAAGGAAAACAAACAAGTGGATTTTTAATTTTTTATTAAAAAAAAAGGAAAATAAACAAGTGGATTTTTAATTAATTTTTTATTTTTATTTAAAAAAGGAAAATAAACAAGTGGATTTTTAATTTTTTATTAAAAAAAAGGAAAATAAACAAGTGGATTTTTAATTTTTCATTCAAAAAAGGAAAATAAACTAGTGGATTTTTAATTTTTTTATTAAAAAAGGAAAATAAACAAGTTAGTAAGAAAGCTAAGGAAAATGAGGGAAAAAAAAACTTACCTAGTAGATGCTGATGGTGGGAGCCGTAGAAAAGAGAAAATAATAGTTAGAGTTTTTGTTGAATGATTTCGGATGAAAAAATTGGGTCTTCAGAGTAGTGGATTGCTTATGTGGATTCAAAAGACTACTTTGACAAATAGTTTGAAAGTTGTATTAGTTTGATATTTTTTTTTTCAACAAAGATTACTTTGGCCGCAAACTCTGAGTTCTTTTAGCCTGATATCAAATACTCGGACAACTCTCATTTAATAATTTAATATGTATTATTATTCTTTTTAGATTTTTAAAAGAAATTGGTTGTTTTTTTTTTTTTTTTGAATTACACTTGGATTAGTTATTAACTTGATTAACTTTTTTTTTTTTAAAAAAAATTACTTAAAGTAATGTTTGATTAATTAGATATAACATGAAATAGAATAAAAAAAAAATAGATATTATATCATATCCTATGTTATGATTGGTAATTATATTAGATAAATTATCTTATTACTTATCATGCATATGTTATGTTCAATCAAACATGAGATAAAAATAAATGGGGGAATTACCCTTAAGGGTAGGCTGGGGAAAAAAATGATTGAAAAGGGTGGGTAAGTTTACTAATTCCTTTGAAGGCCTTATATTTTTATTAGACTAATTTACCCTTGATTTGACCATTGAACCAGCCACTGTCAAACGATTGCTCCATTTGGATCTGCCTCGATTTTTCCCTTCATTTCTTCCATTCTTTCCCAAACTTACACCCCCCCTTCTTTCCAAATCCTCAATTCGAAACAAACCCTAAATTCCTCGAAACAAGCATAGAAACACATAAAACCCAAAACACACAAAATTTCACCTCGAATCGACGGCCTCCGACTGCACAGTCTTCTCCACTAAATTTCACCTTGAATCGACAGCCTCCGACTGCACAGTCTTCTCCACTTCATCCACAGCCGAATCAGCCCCTGCCTGATTCCTCCTCAACCACTGCTGCTGATTCTGCTGCTGAAACTGCTGGTAACTCTGCCCTACATTCCTTTGAACGTACTGTTGCTGGTTAGGGTTCCGATACTGAAAATTAGGATTGGGGCCGCTAGGGTTTCCGGTCCCCATTCCGTACTGTTGCTGGGAGGTTTTCTGTAAATTTTTTGGTGTTTTAATGTTCGTGTTTTTGCAAATATTAAATATTAAAATATTAATTTTAATATTAAAATAGCTTAGTTTTAGATTTTATTTTAATTTTTCTAGCATGACTTTGTATAATCTATTAGTCTATAATTTTAATTTCATTTCATTTTCTTAGTATATCTTTATTCTTTAATTTTTCAAAATTGTTGAGGAATGTGTTTTCTTAAACTTAGAAAAAATCAAATTAAAATAGAATATGAATAGTGAAAAGAAAAAAAGATCCCTGAGAAGAACTTGTGGAAAAAAGATTTAGGCAAGAAAATGAGAAAATTAGAGAAAGAAATGAACTTTCCCTTCAATTTTTTTTTACCTATATCAAATATCAAATTTGATAATCAATTCATATTAAAAATCATATGGTAACGGTGAAAGGTTATCGAAATTTTTTTCATACAATTAATTGATAAGGTTAATTTTATTGATCTTTTATGAGATTTTGATGAAATACATCTAACTTTCATTAATTTGAAATATCAATAAATATTTTTTTTTAATTCAAAATAAGAAAGATATTTCTTAAATTTTCAAATTATTGAGAATCAATTGTATTTAATTAAAACATTCGAAGAAGAATGGCAACGAAAATTAACCTTTTCAAGTATCACAATTTTACCTGAATACCATGAGGCAAAAGAAATCGGGCACTGTTGCTTGTGATCTTTGACACGTTCCGTGTGATGAGGTGCGAGAGGCAATCTCCAAATAAAGCCTATTTCTATTTTCTACCCATTTGCTATTTCTACAAGGAATTTGGTGAAAAAGGAAAGTTGTTGTCAGCACCCCCACCACAATTATTAAAGGTTTTTATTATTTTTTTGGGTAAGCATTGAGCAACAATCACGAAATTATATTTAATACAAAGAAAATATTAAATATTAAAATAGCTTAGTTTTAGATTTTATTTTAATTTTTCTAGCATGACTTTGTATAATCTATTAGTCTATAATTTTAATTTCATTTCATTTTCTTAGTATATCTTTATTCTTTAATTTTTCAAAATTGTTGAGGAATGTGTTTTCTTAAACTTAGAAAAAATCAAATTAAAATAGAATACAAATTTGATGGGTTTGATGTGTCATTGTTTAACGTGAAATCATTATGTAATTATTTTTGGTTTTTTTTAATGGTTGGAATTTTGGGGTTTGGCGTAGGTTTTCGATTATGCTGGGATTTTGAGATGGCATTTTCATGTTTGGGCTGAGATTAATTTTGGTTTTTGAAGTTATCAAATAGTGAGGTTTTGCTCAATATCCACTGGGGTGTTTTGATTTGAACACTTTTGGGCATGTGCATAATGGCTTAGAAAATGTTGGATTGAAACATCAGTCACTGAGTTTAATTTATTTCCTTTGATCTTTGGAGGAATATGTTTGTATTCCATATATCTGGGAAACTTGTATTTTTGCATTTAATATATTAGAGAATTTTGAGGTGGTGTTGGTGCTTTTCTTGAAAATGGCATTATAACCATCTACCCAATCTGAATAGAGTAGGACTAATTTTTGGTTTCACTGCGGTTACTTTGATTTTTTTCATGGGCTGTTTGGGCATGTGTTTCTTGGTTTCAAAAGCTTAGTTTGAACTGAAGATGTGATAGGTATCAAACATTGGGAATTTGATGTTGACAATTTCAGTTGGTCCAAGGAATATGCTTTTGTTGAATAGATTGGTGGAATTGAGATGATGTTGATTCTCTTGTTGAAAATGATGTTGACAATTTCAATGGCTCTGTGTGTTTTTAGTAGCATGTATGTAACTGTATTTGGGATCACTAATAGTAGTTAAACCAAAATAAATAATGGTACAATACAAATGCCCTACATTTACAATACAAGTGCACTAGAAGTACAATATATTACAACATTACTTGATTCATTATACATTTAATTATGACAATTGATTATTTGATATAAATTCCATAGTGCAGTGTGGAGTATAATACATGGATAAAAGGAAAAAAACAATACAATACAACCAGGTTTGAACATTATTTTAATTAGTATTCTTTTATTTTGACTATATTAATGTTTGACATTGTTGTTTAATTTGACCGTTTTAATTTTAATTTTATATTATCATTTATTTACTTTTACAGGAGATCAAAATAAATAGTCGATGCTCCAGCAAAAAACTTAGACATCTACTTGATGAGCTAAGTGATGAAAAGAAGAGTATAATTCAACATATTGGCTTTGGTGGATTACTTCAGCTCTCTTCCACAGAGATAACGCATAGCTTATGTAGATGGATAATAACTCATTTCAATATAGCCCACTGTAGGTTAGACATAGGACAAGAAAGGCAATTTCCAATAACTTGTTCTGATGTAGGTGAAATTCTAGGTATTCCATATATTGGTAGGAGGCTCCTACTTTCACCTACCAATAGGAATAATAGGATGGAAAACCTATCAGATCTTAGAGAGAGGCTGATTTTAATGGAAGACATGGCCGAGTTCAAAAAATTGTTTATCTTCTTCTCATGTGCTACATTACTTGCTCCAACATCAAAGTTGGATGGTAGTCATGAGTTGTGGTGTACTTTGATGGCTGGAGACTTTGACATCAATGTTAATTGGGGTCAATTTGTACTTGACACACTGGTTGCTGGAATTAGACATTTTCGATTGGGTAAAGGCTCATGGTTTACAGGTTGCCTTATTTTTTTACAGGTAAATACCTTTTTTTATTAAATGCTGAAGGTTTCCATATCATTTTCTATGTTTTAACAAGTCTTTTCTAAATAACGTATTAATGTGTGGAATATTTGTGTTTCAGCTTTTTTATGTAAATAAATTTTACACTCCAACCATGTTGGTGCCATGTACCATCCCAATATGTGCAGCGTGGACTGATGACTTGATGAAGAAAAGGGTGCATGCCGAATTGCATGATTATGGTGATTATGGACTAGCTGATGTAAGAGACAATTTTCTTTCAACATTTTCGTTTATTTTCATATTTGAAAATTAAATTTATAAAAATTATATATTCTTCTTTTTATTATTGTAGGTTCAAGAAGATGAAAGGGAGGAAGATGCACATGAAGACCTTGGTAATCCAGTAAATGAAGTTGAAGAAGAGACTACTGATGTGAGAACCTTCTACATCTATTCTTTTATTTAAAGAGAAAACCAAACATGTTATGCATAATAATATAAATCTTTGACACTTTGTACCATTTTGTAGGAAATTATAGCAGAATATAATGCAGCGGAGAGACAAATTCACCAATTGCTGCGAACAATGAGAGGAGCAATTGATAAACTAGCAAAGTGGCAGAATACAAATAAAACCCCATCATCTTCTCATCAAAGTAGAAGTCATAATCAACCTGATATCAATGATTCTTTCCCATCACCACCACATGGTAGTACGATTTTTATAGCACTCGTCATTATAATTTTGTATAACTTTTAATTTAATTGCAAATGTTGTATAATTTTTTTTTTTTGGGAAAATTAATTTTGGTTATTATGCATTCTGAAATTAGCTTATGGATCGCCACTGAATGATCATTTTGCTGATGGTGAAGATAATGTAGGCCCATCAACCTCACAGCCAGCAGCGCAGCATAGCAGTATACTTTCTGCTTCTTTATGGTTTAATATCAAAATAATAGTGAGTATATAATAATGGATAGTATTTCCTGTGCGTGTTATTTTCATTAATGAATTTTATTTTCCTTTATTTTCTATACATATAGTTGAGGATGAAGTTCAGATGAATGCTATTATTCCTTACGAGACTGGACATCCTCCAATACGTTCATATCAGCTACGTCGACATGCTACTGCCCTTCAATCACCATACGTGGTACAACCGTCAATCAAATTTTCAGCTTCTTCATCTGTAGCAAAGCAAGTTTTGGCATATGCATTGGACGATACACATGATGAAAGGTAAGGTTGAACTTAATTTAGTATAAACAAATACAATTAAGATAGGCAATTGAAATAATTAGTTTTAATTTCTAACATCATAATTATTTATGTGTAGCCAAATATTATGTTCCATGCACAATTTCTTCTTGACAAGGTTTGACTTGAAATGCTTGGGACCCGACAAATTGGTTGACAATAAGGTATTCATATTTAGTTATGTAAAGTTAGGATAAAATTACTCTAAAATTATATATCTAATTTTCATTAATTTACATGAAGGTTGTAACTATGCATTGTCGAATTTTGAATGGTATGGATAAAGAAAATAGGAAGCATTTCTTATCTCCAAACTTTGTGGTAAGATATGTTGTAAGAATTATAGATTGGTTTTCTTGTTTTACGTAGATTGTTTTAATCTAATGTATGGTTTATAATTTTTTTATTACAGTCTGATGTGGAAAAGAAGAGGGGTTCCTTATCTCCAAAATACATATGTGACAATTTATGGAAATATTTCAAAAATACTCGGTTGTGCACATATGAACAGGTTTTATTTAGTTTAATAAAAGTACTTTGTAGTTGGATATTTTTAAGTATTGTGCAGAAAATACATGAACACAACTAATTTGATAAAATCATTGTTTTTTTTTTTTTTTTTTTTTTGTTCCTTGTAGTTGTTCATACCAATATGCAGGAAAAATCATTGGTATTTAATAATTTTGAATATTCATGCGAAAAGAATCGAGTTATTGGATTCATTAATTGACGGAAGGAAAAAACGGATGGATGCCTTCATAGAGAAACTGGTAAATATAGTTATAGTCCAATTACTTATGAGAATCGTTGTCATTATTTTTTAAAGATGTCCATATTTATAATTGTATATTGTGTTAAGGTGAACATTTTGTCAACTGTCATTGGGATTCAAGAAAGAAGACCATCAGTGGACATGATAGAATTTGAATTTGTTGTTCCAGAAGTTGTCCAACAATTGAATCCGTAAGTTGCAAGATTTGTATTCCTCTTTAACTATGGAAAGCAAATCAGGTTATAAATTTACTAATTTGATACCCAATTGACTTATAATTTCCTTAATTACTATTTGCAGAACGGATTGTGGCATATTTGTAATGAAGTTTATGCAATTATGGAGTAACGGTGGAATTTCTCGTGCAATTGCAAATGTATTATATTTAAATTATATTCCAGTTTAGGCATGTAATCTGTGAAACCCTTTTTGGGTTGACTAATGGAAACTATGGAGTACGTTCTTGCAGGTTATACAGGGCTAAGAAATTCCCTGTTATCCTGATAACACTGCATGGCAAGTGGAGAAGCCCCACTGCCAGTAATTATTGTATGGTATATGTGCTGCTGCAGTTTTAATCTGTATATAGAGTTACTAGAGGATGAACATAAGATGTTTTGTTATATGATCCAGCTTAAATAGATCCATTGTGTACTGACTGCCCTCATGAGATGGACAATATTCTTGTCAATATTATCTACATGCAAATGCATATTCTTATGTAGCTGATTTTTGCCTCAATTATTTCAATTTGTGAACAATATACTTTATTGTTTTATGAACAACTGATAATGTCTCCAAAAAATTTCTCTGAATTGCTGTAGGCATCATTCATCAACGCCATCACTCACTTACTCACTTGTTTTGATGGGTCTTTTAATTATCTTAGTAGAGGAAAAATAATTTAAGCTCAGTTTGGTTAATATTTTTTAAACTAATTTTTATTCTCTTGAAAATATATATATCTGAAATTAAGATAATAGGAAAAAAATTAAAAGGAAAAAATAAAGTATTTTTAAAATTTATTTTTTAATTAATTTTTACTTACTCTTGTCATAATTGTTTTAAAAAATAATTATACAAATATAAAAAAAATCAAAAATAAAACATAACATATACAAATTATTTTTAAAATACATTCAAAAACAAAGAAACAAACAAATATTTGTTTTATAAAATAATAGATAATAGTTTTCAAAAAATTATTATAAAAAATTGTTTTTAAAAATTATTTTCAAAAATAAATATCAAATAAGGTCTTAAACTTTGTTTGATAACTATTTTAAAAAATAATTTTATGTTTTTTAAAAATATATTTCAAATAACTAAAAAAAGGTTTTTTTTTGTTCTTAAAAAGGAAAAATATATATTCTTGAAAAATAATGGTATAAATATAAAGAATAATTAAAAGTAAATCATTATATATAAAAGTTATTTTTAAAATCCATTTAAAAATATAGAAAATAAGTTTAAAATATTTTAAGTTTCAAAGTGATTTTTATTTTATAAAACATAATGATTTTTCAAAAATTACTTTTAAAAACTGTTTTATAAAATCAAAACAAAATCTTATCCCTTTTTTCGGAGATCTCTATCTTTTCTTTCCCCAGCAGTCCCAAAATTATACCTATGCACCTGCATTTTTATACTATGCTTGTTCCTAAAAATTAAGCCCATAAATTAGTTCTAGCTATACCCATCAATGAACTGACAAATCAACAATAAAAATGGCTCCACGAGAGCCGGACAAAGTGGAGTTCACAGCAATACATTGATAACTGTAGGCATTGCACTGTCAACTCATCATTTCCCAAACTAATTTGAGGTTACAAAAAAAAAAAAAAAAATTATTGAACCATTATATATAAGAAATTGGTAATCGACCCAAGAAATTGGACTTTATTTAGTCAAAAGACTGCATTGTTAGTTTATGTTGTAATTTATCATATAGTTAGTGTTTTTTTATCGTAATGTTAGTGAATTTATGTTGTAAATGTAATTAAAAATGTAGGCAAAACTGTGAACTATTATAATTAAAAATCTAATACAAGTTCACATAATGGAGATAAATAACCTATTACAAATAACTCCAAATACAAATACATCAAAGTACAATACAATTAAGCATTACATATATAATCCAAAACTTAATAGACATGAAGTAAGTGTATGATTAAGCAATTTTCAAACATAGAACAAAAAATAAAAGTAGTCCTACTACAATTACTTTCTGCATGAACTCAATTCTTGTTAAAATATGTTTAAAATCTTCATCCACGCCATACATTCTTCTTTGAACAACCTCTTCTGGTTCTTGGTAGGTGTTGCCATCACCATTTCCTTCCGGGAATGCCCATTTAAAGAAATGACAGTCATCTCTAGTATTTGCATATTGACAACAATAATATAACCTATTTGGGTTATCCTTTGATTCAGAGATTCTAACAGCCGCCCTCTGTCTGGGTGAACATTTACACATACAGTTATGATAAAGTAGATATTCACCATTTCTAGTATTACCTCTTATATTTCTAAATGAAGCACTTGAAGATGCCATGATGTAACCTGTATTTCAATGGAAAACAAGTTAAACAAATGTAATGAACATGTACAAAGTCAATAATGATCTTCAAAATAACATTAAAAACATGGTTACAAACCACCCTAAATAATGATAAGATCATAAGTCTAAAATAGTGGCATATGTAATACAAACATCTTTGTCATGACAATCAAGTAAATAAGTAAGTTCCAAAACAAATTCTTACAGATTTTAATTTCATAAACCACACATATCATCACAATCAAAATAAGATAAAAAGTAGCATGTCACCAAACAAGCATAACATTAGAATCATGGAGCGGGTAATGGATTTTTGCATGAAGCTCGATTATGGCCTGCAACTTGACATCGTGAACAGAAGATAAGCCTTTTTGAACTAAATTGAGACTCTATTCGACGGTTTCGAGGCCTTCCAGGTGGTCGTTTTGAGCATGGAGGTTTAAGTGAAGGATATAAGCGACCTTGAGCATCACGAACACATCCATCAGCATCAACTATAGGCATGTTGTGATTTGGAATTGAATTGAAGTGTCCAAAATATATCAACTGTTGCATTGGAAGCTTGAAATATGAGTCAACATATTCATAAACATCTTGTTTCATCTGGCGTATTGCTGCACATGCATGCTCACAAGGTATTCCGGCCATTTGCCAAGCCTTACAAGTACATGTACGCTCTCTCAAATTCATGTCTACATATACTTTCATATTGAATACCTTAAACACACCACCAACATAGGGATATACAGGCAATGACCCACTCTTTATAATGTTTTCCAACAGCTTTTCCTCGGTCTTTGGGCCAATTGCAGCTTTCCAATTTTCTGTAGAACCCATATGATCACATGCTAGATGAGCAAACTTATCCATATGTGTCATTACTAAGTTGAAAATTGTGTAATGACGTTCCTCCTTCAGCCAAGCATTGAATGATTCAGCAAGATTAGTTGTCATCTTATCCCATCGTTTTTTGGCAAACTTTGACATTGCCCAATGTTGTGGACTGTTCTCTTCAACCCACTTCGCTAGGTCACTGTTATATGTCTTTAATTTTTCCATGGCTACAACATAATCATCATCCAACCTAGCATACGCAACATTATCAAGTAACAACAATGCATCCATTTTACATTTTTTTCCCTTCATACTATGTTTCGTCACATAGCTACTAAAATTCTCTTTCACATGACAATAACAATATGCATGATTTTCTACTCCAAAAAGTTGAGAAACACTACGAAGGATTGCTTGATGCCTATCTGATATTATGACTACCTCTTTATCTTGAAGTATGCCCTTCAATTTCTGCAAAAACCATAGCCAATCCTCATAGTTTTCTGAACTTACCACACCAAATGCAATTGGGAACATGCCATCATCAGCATCATAAGCTGTTGCAGAAAATAAAGAGCCCCTATACGGTCCACTCAAATGAGTTGAGTCAATTGCAATAACAGGTCGACAACCCATTAAAAACCCTTGAATTGAAAAAGAATGTGCAATGAACAATTGCCAAAAATGCCCATCTTGTCTGCTATATTCAGCAATCGTCCCTGGATTAATGTCTACCAATCTCTGACATAACCATGGCAACAACATATATGAGTTTTCTGGAAGACCATATATTCTCTCTTTTGCCATTTCTTTGTATGTACAAGCTTGCTTATAACTCAATGAAACACCATACCGACTCCTGAAGTCTTTGCAAATTTGACGGGGCAAATACTCAGGGGTTGCCCTTATTACTTGCTCTATGATACGAGCACCTCTCCTTCCCCGCATTGAAGGTTGGCTTGAACACTCAACATCTGTACAATGATTGTGTACATCAATGAAGATGTTAACCTTCAAAATTTTGGTAGAGCCTACTGAATTAGCAGTTATTCTCCAAGGGCACCCATCCACTAAACAGCACACAGATATTCGCTTTGGAGAGTTCTTTTTGAATTTGTATTGAAATCTACCAACTAATGACATCGTATATAATGCATTTCTAAATTCATCTGCATTAGGAAAACTATGCCCACTCCCAATAATAGGTTGAGGACAAAGACTTAAATCATGTGGCATAACTTCAGTTTCTGCACATCTGGACATGAAGCCTTGAGAAAGTCCTAAATTAGACTCATTGTTTGCTTGACATGATGCAACTGAATTGTGTGTTTTCTCCGTACTATTGTGACTGCATATTATAGCACACTCAGTTAATTAATATTAAAACCACTTTGCATCATGGAATTAATGACAACTAATACAAGATATATCACTTACCAATAATCATTTTGCACATTGACTATACCTCCTTCAACTTCTACTCTTCGAGTCCGTTTTAATACATAAATACGAGCATAATCATAACTATGGGATAACATCATATGCATGTCCTCATCATCATCCAACTGTTGAAGTGCAGATGGATCAAACTCAAGGGTGTAATGAAATGTATATCCATTTGAATTAATATCCAACCGTTCACATGCCTTTGAAACAAATTCAACATATGACATCCTTTGTCCAATGTACATGCCTTTTTGTTGTCCACCCTTTTATTGTATTTGTTTATCCTCCTTAGGTACAATCTCCCCTCCTTCATGAAGGTAGCCATAAATGAAATTTTCCAAGTCCATTTACCAATTCAGAAGTACGTCTTCTTTCACCGACAATCAAATCAATCTATTTCACAATATTACAATCAATGAAAATTGAACAACGAATACAAAATAAACAAATGAAAATTATAATCAATTGAGAGAAAAATTTTATATATAAATAACAATATTTGTTGTATATTATACATGTTAGGGATATGCCAAAGAACCCATAATTGCCCAGTTTCATAAGAAATTTGACATTTTCAAAATTTTACTTTATCGTAATGTATCGTAATGTTATTGTATTTGTATTGTAATTGTACTGTATTTTTATTATACCTCTATATTTTTATATAAAAAAAATTAATTTTATAGATTTTTTTTTTTATCCATCATTGGATTATCATCAACAACTATTTCACAATATTACAATCAATGAAAATTGAACAACGAATACAAAATAAACAAATGAAAATTATAATCAATTGAGAGACATATTTTATATAATAAATAACAATATTTGTTGTATATTATACATGTTAGGGATATGCCAAAGAACCCATAATTGCCCAGTTTCATAAGAAATTTGACATTTTCAAAATTTTACCTTATCATAATGTTATTGTATTTGTATTGTAATTGTACTGTATTTTTATTATACCTCTATATTTTTATATAAAAAAAATTAATTTTATAGATTTTTTTTTTATCCATCATTGGATTATCATCAACAACTATTTCACAATATTACAATCAATGAAAATTGTACAACGAATACAAAATAAACAAATGAAAATTATAATCAATTGAGAGACATATTTTATATAATAAATAACAATATTTGTTGTATATTATACATGTTAGGGATATGCCAAAGAACCCATAATTGCCCAGTTTCATAAGAAATTTGACATTTTCAAAATTTTACCTTATCGTAATGTTATTGTATTTGTATTGTAATTGTACTGTATTTTTATTATACCTCTATATTTTTATATAAAAAAAATTAATTTTATAGATTTTTTTTATCCATCATTGGATTATCATCAACAACTTCATGTATTGAAATTACAATAGTGTATTTTTGTTGTTGTTTTTTTTTATAATTTTGGCTTGCAAGGATGCTTTATGATAGGAATACAACATGATAGCCTAGAAATGCCAAATCAGTAAAAAATAATTCAATATTTTGTCATTTTGGTATATTGTAATGTATCATAATGTTAATATTTTTTCATTGTAACTATATTGCATTTGTATTGTACTTATACTTTATAACTGAAATAATGGTTCTTTTACACAACCTTCAAACTACTAGGCATTCGACTCATCATACCAAAATAATACTTATACAAAAAGGTAACAAATTTATAACAAAAATATAGTGATCTTAACTCTTTAACAAATTCATAATAAAAGACAAAGTGGTCTCGTACAAAGGGGATTTCAGTTTTCAATGACAATCCAAATATGTTTATAAATACACAAACAAAGTGGTCCCAAACAAGCATGAAACAACTGAGAACATTTTTTCTTCAATCATGTCAAAAAGTCTTAACAACAAAACTAAAGTGCAAACCTTTTCAATGGAAATCAATAATAATCATATCAAACAACCCACCCAGCAAATAAATTAAAAATAAAAACACATCTTCAATATGACCTAAATAATATAAAAAAATTCAAAATAATAAATTTAAATAACATTTAAAAAAAATGTAATTTCTTTCTGAAAACCTCATTCAATATTTCAGATCTAATATCTTACAGCTACATTGTTAAAATTATTAACTTTTCCTTCATTTAATCCGATTTTTAAATTATTTATTTATTTTTCCATAAACTGACGTTTTTTTTTTTGTATTAAAAAAAAAAACTGACCTTTAATGGATTTCTTGCTAGATTCACAAAAAAAAAAAACAAGTTTTGTGTATCGATTGCAGAGAATGACCTGAAATGCGCACCTTTTTCCTTTCCCCTTTTTCTTCTACAACTCGGCTCCAGATAGGTTAAACAAAGGGAGAATAAACTCTTTTCCAGATAGGTTAAAGAAAGGGAGAATAAACTCTTTTTCACTTTCCATTGCTTTTCACTTTCCTTGCTTTTCACTTATTAAGGGTAGTATTGGCATTTAAATAAAATAAGTCATTTGGAGGAATTATCATCATTTTACCTTACCCTTTACAAGACTTATCAAAGTTACCTACCCTCATTGGTCATTTATTCCCCCAGCCTACCCTTAAGGGTAATTGCCCCAAAATAAATAGTGAGATATATTATTCATTTTTTTTTATATTTTTTATGATATATTAATCTTATGGGATATATATCTCATGTATCAAAAATTTACTTTTTATCATTTTTTTTAATTTTTTAATATATTCCTTTTATAAAATGAATTTTTTATTATAAATTAAATTTATGATTAAAAATAAAAACTAAAAAAATTATAAAATAATATTAATATATGATACATAAAAATTATTTATAAAGTTTTAATCTTGTTAATATATATGTATATATATATCTCTAATGTATCAATAGTATCGTATTTAATTGGAAATCATATCTTAAGATATAATATTGTAGAATATACATATCTTATCATATCCCACTAACTAAACACAACCTAAATATATAACTTATGATAAAGTATTTATTGCATTACACTTATAGGGGGGTGTTTGGTACGTGAGAATGAGGAGTGAGAATAAACATTCCATTCATTCCCTCCCCCATTCCTATGTTTGGATAAATTTTATAAAAGTAAGAATAAAATAAAAAACAATTCTAATAGAAATCAAATCTCACTTATAAGTGAGATTTCAATTTTTCATAAGTAAGTGATATTCTGATTTATTCATCTCATAAAAAATATATAAAATAATATAAAATTATTATTTTATCCTTAAATTTCATTCATCGAGCCCTCGTTCATTTTCATCCCATAATAAAACTTTCTTTTTTTTGAAGGAAAGTTGTGCTTTGGACCAATTAGGTACATAAAACCTGCCCATATAAAGCCCAAGGAAGTATAAAAATTGAAAAGAATGATATTGAACTTCAATATTTCCCGAAATGCCTTTTATTGATGGTGAAAAAACCACAACACAAAATCCAAGTTGAAAATCATATCAAAAACTTTAAAAAAAAAAAAATAAAACTCTTCAAAATAAAATTTGAAAAACGGTTTTTTTTTTTTATATAATAAGAGTAGAAAAAAATACCATTTTTATAATAAAATTGAAAAGCAAAAAAAAAAAAATTAATAAAATTGAATTTCCCTTTTTAATAAATTGAGTTTTTCTTTTAATAAATTATTATTTTTAAATAAATCTTTTTTTTTTTTAGAATTTGAAATCACATTTTTTAAAATAAATTTGAACTTTTTTTCTCTTATTTTTTTTATAATTAATTTAAAAAAAAAATTTAGTCTAAAACGGGGATAACTTTTTTTTAAAAATAAATTGTATTGCTTTTCTAAATAAATTTGAGAGTTTTTTTTTTTAAAACATAAGTTAATTTTTGTTAATAAATATTTTCTAATTCAAATAGAAATTGGCTTTTGTCAACAAAAAAAGATTGAAAGATATTTTGTAAATAACATTTTCTTCTATTTAATCAAATAAAAAATTTGGGTCTTTTTCAAGTCAACTAGCTAGCTTTTTAAAAAATCTGAAGTTTTATCTTCATGGGTATTTTTGTCTCTTATAATTTCATATCTTTCCTGTCAATTATGTCACTTATATGTACTCAAGGTGAATTTCAAGGCCCCACTAGGTCCAAAACATATATATATATATTTGAATCTTATTCTTTAGTGACAAAAAAATTTCTCAAAATTTATTTACTTTAAATAAAAATAAAAAATTATTTTACATTATATGTAAAATTATTATTATTAATTTATTTTTTTTTCATTTTCATCCCTATTATTATTATCAAATATTAAAATGAAAACAAATAATCATTTCAATTTTGAATTCTTAAACTAATCCAAATGCCATAAATTGAATCACTAAATTAATTTTCATTTACCAAAAAATAAGAATAAAAACAAAATATTCATTTTCATTCTTTATTCTCGTGTGCCAAACACCCCAATGAAAAACAATTAAATCTTTTTATTACAGGCGCCAAATTTTGGATTCATGAACATTTCGTGTTCCCAAATTAAATTTGTGTTATACAAAACATTCATTGATTTTAAAAACATAAAATTTTGTTTTCTTGTGAATTGTATGTCCAATGCAATCATTTTCTGGCAAACTGAGTGCAACAAAGGATTTTTTGTTCAATGACCACTTCAGAAATGTGATTGGTGCATGAACATACTGAAACATAACATAGATTGTTTTCCATCCATTCCATTGACAGGGGTTTGAAGCTTTGTATCAAAATACAAAGACAACAGAAGCTCCGGAAGGAGTGAACACCAACATACACTCTCATCCAATGTGGGTCCATGGATTTTGGATAGAATTTTGTTTTCATGGACCACCCTCCATTTCCCGTCCCCTTACTTCCCAATACAAAAAGGAATCTAATCTGCCCCCACACTTCACTCTCCAACAGGAGACATCCCCACTTCACATCAATCCCCAGTGCCAGTGTCCTCAACCTCACCAACACCCCCACACATTTCTTTGCTTCTTGGTGTGAAAATAAACCATTCACTTGGGAATGTAAATGGTTTGTGTTTCAATTCATTTTGTATTTGATCATATGATATGATTCTGTACTAAAGTCTCAGATATGATTCTATACTAAAATATAATTAATTGGTTAAAATTGATAAATTAATTTTCATAAAATAATCTGTTTTTGATATAAATGTCTTTAATTATTTCAACTATTTGCATGTAAGTTTTAAAAGAAATAGTTATTTTTACAATAAAATAATAAGAGCATTTTTATCAAAATGTGACCAAAACGATATTTTTAATCAAATAACCCAATAAAATATAGAAAAATTAGGAAAAAGTGTTTTTAAATAAATAAAAAATCATTAAATAAATACCAAGTTTAGAAAATATAAATTTAATTCATTTATCTCAAGATAATTGAAATTTTGCACACTTTTATGATAAAGGTACCATCTTTGACTACATAAATAGTACAATGTGTATGAAATCATACTTTTCAAAAAAAAAAAGAAAAAATCATTTAGAGATTTACATGCCTTATGCTCTAAAAAAATAAAATAAATTTGAAAAAAAAATTTATGTGAAAGAAAATATTGAATTTAGAAATATATATATATATATATATATATATATTTCTAAATTCAATATTTTCTTTCACATAAATTTTTTTTTCTAATTTGTTTCATTTTTTTTAAAGTATAATGTCATAGGATGCTTCAAATGACACTCTCCATGGCCTTATATAGAGCCTAGGAAGCTTCTGGACACTCTTGGAGCCATCTGCACTTAGCCATTAGTGGGAAGGGTGTGGAAGGTTCTAGAGATGCTTAGAGAAGTCCACACATGTCTACACTATGGTGGAAGACATGAGAAGAGTCCAAGGCTTTCTAGAGAAAACTAGAAATCTCTTGTATATTCTTGTACATAGAATTGTGTAGGGTGTTCTAGAATCTTCTTGATTTGTAAAGAACCCTCCAAGGTTCCAGAGAGTTCCATTGGTAAGGGCCTCATTTGGCCAAGACACCACCCAAAAACCTAACCAATCAAGCAAGTGAACTTCCAAGCATTGTAAAGCTTCCTTTGAAAGCAATAAAGCTTCCCATTCTTTAAGAGTCGCCTACTACGCCTTCTAAAACTTCGGAGTCATGAGTGTCTTAGCCTAGCAAGCTAAGCATTGGGAGTAAGGTTGACTTAGCAAGATTACGTGCCTTGACTCGTCTAAGTGTCGCACGAGCTTAAGAAAAGACTAAGTTCATGACAATAAGGCATGTAAATCTCTAAATGATTTTTTCTTTTATATATATTAGGGGTGAGGGTTTCTAATTAGTCATCTTTCACCTTTAGAAAGAGAGAACCAAATCTTCATCCCTTCCAAAGGCCACTCTTTGGAGTGCCAAGGTTGTGGTTAGTCATCGGGTAGAAGACTTTAGGTGTATGAGACTTCCGTAGACTACAAGTTTTTTCTTTATTGGCTTGGATTCAACCTGGGAACATCTAGATCATAGGTATGAGTTTCAAATCTTTGGATCTTAATTCTAAAATTTCTTTTGAAGCCATTAATTTTTATTGCATTAAATCTAGAGAACCTTGGAGATAAATGCATGCACCCTACAAGATACAGGGCTTGAGAATGGAGGAATTTGGGGTTCCTAGCACCTACAACTGGTATCAAAGCCATAACTTGGACTAGAGCATGATAGAACCTTTCTAAAGTGTGTTAATGGTTATTTTCTAAGGTTTATTGTTTATCCCATGGCCTTAGGGACAAAAAATTTGTGCATGAATTATTATGATCTCTTAAACACGATGTTCATTATTATCATTGATATTTTTTGAGATTATGGTTTTGCTCTAGATTGGTTGTAAGCCTCATTAAGAGAGGCATAAGATTTTTCTTGTTTGTAAAAATCTCATTTTTCTTATAATTGTTGTGAATTCCAATTTGATAGAGTATAGGTTTTTGTTGTAAAAATCATTCTTTTACCATTATTTGTAATCATTGGAGCATTTGGAAGGAATTTGAATGATTACATGGTGGTTGTGCACGTTGTCTTGTTGGAAAGAGGCAACTTTTATGGAGCAAATGACTATTGGAGTTTGGATTAGCAACATTGGGCGCACAAGGAAAGGATGTAACACTTGAGTGCTTAGATTAGTGCTTGAGCAATCAACTAAGTGCTCAAGTGGCTTGAGTGATTGAGAAGTGTTTTTAGTAGTGGTATACTACTTGTAACAGTCCTCAAAATTCTTGGGTGATCCAATGCTAGTGATAGCAAATTGGTAGTAAGAAAGGGATAACTACTAAAAAAAGGCATATTTTGGGATCTTTGTAATAGATTAGGGTTTTCTTGTGACCCTTACTATCCTAATTTTTGTTATAGGTTTATTTTTGGTAAATTTGGATTATAATCCAAATAAGTTACCAATTTTATGCAACACGATCCCTAAGGCCATGAGAGTTGTTGATTTATTTTATTGTTTGTTCTATGCTATGTTTATTGTTTAACATGTAATAAATGAATAATAAAATATTGAAAAAGTACTTTTTTTTACTTAAGAAAACAATTTTTTTATGAGAAGTTAAATTTCCATTGTTGTTTTTCTTTAAAGTGATTCTTGTTAAAAGATTATTGCTATTCCTTTTTAGACTATCCACTTTTTTAGATAAGTATTTCTCTTAGTTGGTCCCCCTAAAAGGAAACCATCAAGTCCTTTAGACTCTCCACACTTGAGAGAATGAGGACTTTCGTGGATATAGATAGTTCAAGGATAAAAGAATTAGAAAGCAATTCTTTTAGGGCAAGAGTCCCAATTTAAGAAGTAAATAGTGGATTTAGAAAATCTCATGATAGAGAATTTATTTTAAGAAAGGTACCAAAACTACTAAAAGTCTCTCTTTTCAAACTATAAAGTGGGACAGGCATTAGCAAAGCTCACGACCTCTATTGTCAAGCCCATCTTGATTTGGGTTCATTACCACTGCCACGATGGATTGGGCCCTAGGAATCAAGTGACATGGATTCTCCTTATGGAAGAGACTTGACATGTTTGTAGTAGGAGAAACCACCCCCACGATGGGATTCCTTACTTAGTGACACTGATAGTTCAAGAACAATGGTTATACACTTAACATTGTATATGGAGTGGTCAAATCGCCTTATGCAGTCCCATTTGCATAGTTCTTGGGCCAAAGAAAAGGTATGTTGATCTTGCCTTTAGATATCATTCATGGTTAAGGCACGGAGATCAATCTAAGATGGTTTTTAACTAGTAATAAGATCATGACCTACCCCACGTAGGTTTTATTCTTATGATACTAGGATACCTTGAAAAAGGACATTTAGTTTGAGAGCACTACATTTTTGCTAAATTAATTACTAGTTTGTTAGGTATGCTCAATAAATTAATGCATGGTTTTTATTTCTATTATAGATATCATGTCTTATAATATGATAAATCTCATTATCACTACTAATAAATTGACGGGACTAAACTATATGGATTGGAAAAGAAATCTAGGCATAGTACTCACTTGAGAGAAGCTTAAATGAGTGACTTAAGAATTAGCTCCATCTCTCTCTAATGAACATTCCACTCAAGAAGTGAATGATGCATATCATAGTTAGCAAATGATGGATTAGAAGACAAAGTGTATTATACTTTGGCTTTTAGATAAGGTGTTGCAACATCAACACATATCTATTCCAATAGCTTATGATATACTTACTAGTCTCCATGATGTGTTTGGTGGCCAGGGCAAGTCAACTTGATAAGCTTCCCTTAAGACAATTATGAATAATCAAATGTCATAAGGAACTCCCACTAGAGATCATATGATTCATATGGTCAAACTCTTTAATGAGATGGAGATCCTTGAAGTTGAAATCGATGAGGAAATCTAAGTTAACATAGTTCTAGAGACCTTGTCAAATTCTTTGAAGCAGTTCAAGCTTAATTATTTTATGAATAAGATGGTGATGATCTTGACTAAATTGATAAGAGAACTCCATATGGTTGAGGGGATTCTTAAGGATCAGAGAAGCATTCATATGACAGTCAAGGGTTCTTTAGGTTCTTTTAGCTAGAAGAAGAACACTACTAAGACTACCAAGCAGAAGGGAAAGGGGATGAAGAAGAAAAACAAAGGTTGGGGCAAATGTTTCTTTTGTGGTAAGAAAGGCCATTGGAAAAATGAATGCTTTAAATTCCTAAAGAGATAGTCAGGTATGCATCATTCTTTTCTTGTTGAATCATGTTTAGTATTAGATTCCACAAATTATTGGTGGATAGATTTCGAAGCTACTGATCATGTCTGCAATTCTTTTCAGGGGTTCAATCTAAAGAGAAGGTTGAATTATAGGGACATGTGTGTGAAATTAACTTCTGAAGAGAGGATTGTTGTGCAAGCAATGAGAGATGTTACCCTTATGTTAGATGATAGTTGTCTTCTAGAGTTGAAAGATTCTCTTTATGTTCTAAAGTATAAGAAAAATTTGATTTTGGTTTCTACTTCATGTGAACAAAATTATTCATTATTTTTTTTTTATAATAAACAAGTTTTTATTAAATTAAATACTTCATTTATATACTCAGGATCATTGATAGATAGTCTTTATCGTGTCTATTTTGCCAATAATGAGAGTTATCATATCTCACAAAAAAAGTAAGGAACCAAGCACTAATCAATCATTGTTTTGGCACTTACGCCTAAGTCATATTAATCTAAACATGATTCAAAGACTGGTTAAGTTTGAAATTTTATTTTTTCCTTTATTCCAAAAGATCTTCTAGTATGTGAATCATATATAGAAGGTAAAATAACCCAAAGGCCCTTTATTGTTAGCCAATGAGTATTTGGAGTTAGTGCATACTAACATGTGTGGGCCTTTAAATGTCCATGCATAGGGAGGATATGACTATTTCATCACGTTTATGGATGATTACTCTATGTTTAGATATGTTTACCTAATGCATAGAAAATTCGATGCCTTGGACAAATTCATTAAATTTAAGGTGAAATAAAAAACCAATTGGGTAAACATACCGAGGCACTTCGATCTAATCAAGGTGGCGAGTACATGTCTACTTAGTTCAATTCTTTCCTTAAGAAGCATAGATTATATCCTAGTTGAGTGCACTTGGTATTGCACAAAAAAATAATGTGGCGCAAAGAAGAAATCGAACATTGATGAACATGGTGATATATATGATGAGTTTATCTTGACTTCTTGTATTCTTTTGGGGATATGCCTTGGATAGTGCATCTTACCTTCTCAATCTAGTGCTTTCCAAGTTGGTACCTTCAACTCCCATAGAGATGTGGAAAGTTCACAAACCTAGTTTGCAACACATTCACATTTGGGGGTGCTTAGCACATGTGCTAAAAACCAAACATAGACAAGTTAGAAACAAGGTTTAAGGTGTGTTAGTTTGTAGGCCATCCAAAAGGAATGAGAAGTCATTACTTTTATAATTAGGTTGACCAGACGGTATTAATGGGTAGAAATGCCAGATTTCTAGAAAAGGACCATATGATGAGTAATAGGGCAAAATGTGATATATATTGAAGGGCACTTGAAGACACTCTGCCATTAACATAGGGGACTATGGGTCTAAAGGTTCTTGCACCTACCATTCTAGTTAGTTTTAGCACACAAGTGCCTCATCGTAGTGAGAGGGTTTTCATACAACTAGATAGGTTTATGTATTTGTGAGTCTTTCGAGGTAATTAAAAAAGAACACAAGACTGATCCCACAGATTATGATGAAGCAATGAGTAGTGATGATGTTATTCTATGGCAAGGAGCTATGGAGGCAAAGTTAGAATCTATGTATTCTAACAAAGTCTAGGATCTTTTAGAAGCACTTAAAGGGATCAAACCCATAGGGTGTAAGTGGGCCTACAAGTAGCAAAAGGTTATAGTTAGAATCCTAGTTTCAACTATGAGGAAACTTTTTCACCAATAGCCATGCACAAATCAATAAAAATACTCTTATCCATCATGATGTGGCTTGATTATGAGATATGGCAAATGGATGTTAAGATAATGTTCTTGAAGAGCGCATCTATATGATGTAGCCATATGGATTCATAACAAAGGGCCAAGAACACCTTGTGTGCAAATTACATATATCCATTTTTGGGTTAAAGCAAACATCTCTCTCATGGAATAGGCAGTTTGATCAGGCTATCAGGACCCTTGATTTTGATCAAAATGAGGATGCGACTCATGTGTACAAGAAAATGCAAGGAAGCATGGTGGTGTTTTGGGTTTTGTATATTGATGACATTCTACTTATTGGGAATGATGTAGAGTTATTGTATTTAATCAACATTTGGTAATCTACTCAATTCTAGATGAAAGATATGGGGGATGTGCAATATATTCTTAGGATTAAGGTCTTTCAGTAAATATGAAAGTTGCATTATCACAAGCCACCTACATTGATAGTCTTTTAGTCAAATATGTGATGTAAGACTCAAATAAAGGTTTAGTACCCTTTATGTATGGAGTATTTTTTTTTCTTAAGATTAGTGTCCTAAGACTACTAAGAAGAAAGATCACGTGAAGGTAGTACCCTATGCCTCAGTAGTGGATAACTTATGTATGTGATGCTATGTACTAGACATAACATTTGCTTTGTTATAGGGATGGTGAGTAGATATCAATCTAATCTAAGGATGAAGCATTGGACCACGGTCAAACATATACTCAAGTATATTCGGAGAACAAGGCATTATATGTTGGTATACTATTGTAATGAGTTGTTAGCCCTTGGGTATATGGATTTAGAATTTTAGTCTAATAGAGACTCATGCAAGTTTCTTTCTAGGTTTTTGTTCACTCTAGGTGGTGAGGCTATTAGTAGGAAAAGTGTGAAAAAATCTTATATTGCTGACTCCACTATGGAAGTCGAGTATGTTGTTGCTTTTGAAGTAGTAAAGGAATTTGTTTAGCTTCGAAAGTTCCTGATGGGACTTGGAGTAGTACCCTTAGTTGTATTGCCCCTAATACTATTTTGTGACAATAGTGGGTCGGTGGCATAGTCTAAAGAAACAAGAAACCACTTAAAGGGTGAGCACATTGAAAGGAAGTGCGCTTGATACGTGAGATAGCATTGAGAGGGGATGTGGTTGTGGAGAAGATTGCTTTTGCAGAGAAACTAGCGGATCCCTTCATGAAGACTTTATCTACTAGAGTCTTTGATGGTCATAGTGATAGCTTAGGTGTCATGCTTCAGGCCTAGTGGGAGTTTGTAGGGATTGAGCCCTAGAAAGCATGACATGATGCAACAGATTGAGATTCATTTATAAATTTTTATTTATCTATGTTTCTTAGTTTTCCATTTATTATCCTATATGCATTAATTGGTTATTTGAGCATACACACCCACATTACTTGTATTTTACATGACTTAGGTGTATTAAGAGTTGTATAGAAGATCTAATCCATGGGTTCCTTATAGAGTGATGAGTAATCAACAATTAGTTCATGGATTTAGGCAATCTAGCAGAGATTGTAATGCATTACCTCTAAATTGGAGGGATGACTTGTCTTGGTGAGTACATTAGTGTATGTGACTCATATTGGATAGGACCTATGGTGAACTATGATGTAAGGCTATCAGTTGTGATGATTCACTGAGTTACTATACTATATGAACTCTTAACTTTGAGAGGATATTGATCTTATACCGAAGTCAATAGTAGACTATGACTTATGGGTGATACCCTAAAGTGGTCACATATCCTTATGGATTGGGTCAATATTGGAGGTTGGTGGCAATTGATATTCTTAATAAAGGCACCATGATATCTCATGGATTGAGACAATGTGTCCCTTTGGGTGATCCAAAGGACATGTGTTCTAGAAGACTATGGCTATAAATTTTCCTTTAGTGGAAATTTGACATAAGGTTTTTAAAGCTAGAGTATGCCAATTGATCACATAATAAGTGGGATCTATAACTCAAGGATTGGAGAGGTAATCTTGATAGGTGATAGGACTACCTTGTTATATTAAAGACACCAATTCATTGGGAGTCTGTATGTAGTGGATAGTAAGTTACGAACTTGATCTTCGTGTCATTGTTATTTAGATAGGGTATTGAAGTGTAGTTGATTCTCTTTAGTGGGATGTTGAATTGACTTTAGAATTAAATTTTGAGGAAGCCAGTATTCTTATGGGTTCCAATAGTCCCCACTTTGAGCTCATATACCATTGACACAATTTATGAGGTTTAGATTAGCTCTAGGTTTACTTTTGTGCATAAGGGCATTCAATTAAGATAATTACACAAGGTTGCATAGAGGATAATGAACAAGGTCTCTAGAATAGACTAAATGATTAATTAGATGACCTTGGGTGGTTAATTAATCAATTAGAACTTGGTTTAGGTTAGATTAAGTGACACAAACTCATGTGGGATCAAGTCACTTAAGCCTAGTAAGGGAACACTATAAATACCCCCTTAGGGGTTAGGGTTTCCTAATGATTCTCCAAAGAGTTGTTGATTCATGCCCAGTCGGTGTATCAGCTGATTTATGTCCAGCTGGTGCTCCTTGGCTGAGGGAGTAATCAACAAAATTTATAACCTATTACACCATGAACTAGGGTAGCAAAGACAAAGCTACTATAGCATAGTGGCTCTAGGATCGTTCACTGGGAAGGGTTTTCAATTCATAAATGATACCAATTCAAAGCTAAATTGGTGCCTTTTCATTTCAAGGTTAGCTTCAAAAGAAAACATAAACTTTGATTGAAAAAGGTTTGGTGTAATCTAACGGCAAAGAAAGTAATAGAAATTACTTATAAAGAAAAGCATTCCTTGGAGGTTTAGGTTAACAAGGTAGGTTCCTCGTGCAAAAAATAGAACTCAGGTCATTTGGTTCATTTCCTCCCTTTAGAGAATTAACATATAGTCAATTCTCTAACCGGTGCTGTACAGATGCTTTCCCTTAATGGGTTCAAACATTAAATCCCTCTCACTGATGCACCTTGCAATGGTTCGTGCCTCTCACCTAGCATTTGCCATTCAAGGTGATCCTTAACCTTGGATTACCCGTCAAAAGCTCGTAAGAGATAACTAATGGATGTCTCCGTGGAGTCCAAAAGCTTACCAAGTGTTGGCTATTCTAGAAAATCCTACCTTCAAACCACCTCCCAAAGGCTCGCAAGAGATAAACTAGTGCATCTCAATGGAAGGAGATCACTTGCCTTATCAAGTGTTGGCCCAGGTGATTTAAAGGCGTTTTAAGTTAACTAAAAAGATAGAAATCATTAACAAGTCACACTTTCTCTTCATTAATGGCTAAAACCACAAAGCTACTAATTCTTGCATTTGGAACCTTTCCCGGAAACCTTAACTCCAAGGAACTAAAAGTCTAGCCACTCATTCTCTGAAGAAACTTCCTCATAGCTTGTTTGGCTAGAAATAAAAAGAACGAGAAAACAAAAATATATTTGTATGAAAAACAGAGCAAGTGCTCTGTGTATATATTACTTATTCAAAGGGTTGTCTCTAAGAACAAGCTCCTCGAGAGCCGCTTTATCAAAAAGATTACAAACTATATATATGGGTTTATTTACCCTTTGTTCTTACTTAAAGACTAAGGAATCCTATGATAGGTGGGTTACAAGGAGACTTTGGGAATTTAGACATCAAATATCTAAAGCAAAATATCCCAGAAGATCTTAAAATGTCGGTCGCAAATATCAGGAAGCTTCAGGAGAACATTACAGCTGTGCAACATTCTGCCTTCAGCTTGGAGTGATCCGGGTAAACGCCATGGAGGATCCGGACATGGCTGATCGAGGAAGTTGAAACGCCTCCTTTCCCATCTGGATCCTGAATTCTGGATGTCATCCGGGGGGTGGATGCGGCGCCGGATGTAAGTGGCAGTAGCCGGATTCCGGATGTGATACATCCGGATGGAAATGGCGGCAGCCGGATGGAATTTCTACCCGGATGGAAATGAGCTGGATGTAGTTGTCTTGCGAAGGCCATATCTTCCTCATTTCAGCTCCAATTCGTACACCGTTTGAAGCATTGGATTCTTGACTTCCTAAGATTTGAACGACTGCAACTGCTCCAAAAGTGCTCCAAAAGTGCGAAAGAAGACTGCAACTGCTGTCCTCTGTTTTCTTCACTCTGTTTTTCCTCTCTCCGTTGTTCTTTCCTTGCATACTTTGAACGACTTTGGCAAAGGGCTATGGAGCTCCAAAGCTTGGTTCTTCATGAATTTGAGCTTCCAAAAGCTTTGCCATGAACTATATACAGCTCTCCCTCATTCTTGGATTGCTTTGGTGTAGCTAAAAGCTATCAAAAACACCAAAACTTAACGCAATTTGATTAGAAACGATTGCAAGGGTCCTTAACATGTCAATTGAGTTAAAAGGTAATAATTACTACTCAAGAGTGTTTAAAAGAGTTAATTACAAGCTACAAAATAGCACTTTTTGAGTAGTAATCAGTTGTGTTTCCCTTTTAGAGAGAGAAAGAGAGGAGCCAAGGCATCCTCTCTTTCAAAGCCTACCATTTGAAGTGTCATGGCCATGGTGACAGTCAACAAGGGAAAGACTTTGGGTGTACGAGACATCCAGAATATTCATGCACCTTCTTTACTACAAGGAATTGATATGATAACATCCAGATTTAGGTAAAAACATCTATTGCACTATTCTTCTAGTCCTTGATTCCTAAAAATCATATATTGCTTCGGTGGTTGGGATCTAAAGTCCCTAAGATTAGTTTCATGCACCCAACCTAAGCTTAGGATAGGGAATGGAGAAACTTGAGGTATTCCTACACCAAGTGACCCAATGAGTTCTTCAAGTAGAAGATTGATGAGAACCTTTGCTTATTAATTGTTGTCACCTTTGCTTCGTACTTCTTTTGAAAAGGCCTTAGGGTCTTCCTAACCTTTTCAGTCTAGATCTTTCCCAAAGCTTAAAGTTCATTCACAATCTCCATGAACCTAGTAAACATCTCACTATTGATTTCAAAATCTTTTATTGAAAATAATTCATCCTTAAACTCTTTCACTTGATTGATTCCCTCATGTGTTATTTCGAAGAGTCTTCATATGTCTTTAGCAGTTTCACATTGGCATAGCCTATTATATTCATTTATGTCTAATGCATAATGGAGAAAACAAATAGCCTAAGCATTTAGTTATGTATTTTTTCTTTTCTTGCTCATTTGACACATAGCTTGCCTTTGGAATGAACACCTTATTTTTAATTTTTGTTAGTATATCAAAACCATTTTTAATGACTTCCCATAAATTAGAATCAATAGATTTTTAAAACCAAGTCATTTTCTTTTTCTAATACCTAGCTATAACCATTTTGAGAAAAGAATAAGAGTCTAGAAATTGGAAAACCTTTCATGACTAGTGAGCAAGGTCAATTATGTATTCCTTTAAGGTAGTTAAACCCTATTCTAGAGGCCAAACTTTGATACTAATTAAGAACTTATGGATTACTTTTTTGATGCTTAACAAAAATATGTTATCCTAACTTAATTAGTGCACTCATCATCTCACATAAAATATCCAAATGATAAACTTGATAACCCTTTTCTTAATTCTTTTGGATTTCCTTGTTTGCTCTATCTATTTTCTTTTTACTAGGTTCAAGGAGATGATCTTCTTACCGATCACACTTAAATATAACCATTAGATCCAATCTTTGTTTCTTATCATCAAAATATGAAATTAATCAAACCTTGATAACTAAAAGACTCAACTTTGACTAAGACTACATTGGAGAAAAGAGAAAGTTTGATCAAATGGAATTGAAAGTACTAAGGAATGAGACTTAGGAAAGTAGTAAAAGGGAAAAGAAAAGTATATGAAATATTTTTGGAACACAAATCATACAAAATGTGCGTGCCTATCCTTGTACAAGAATGTAGTTCTCCAAAACAAAGACATTTCATTTATTCAAAACAAGGCCTATCTATAAGTAAGGGTTAATGGAGCAATATATATATTCTTTTGGCAATAGTAAATTTTTTTAATTTGTTGTTAGATTTTTTTATTTTTTTTTATTTTTTTTTTATTTTATGAATTGCTTGATTATGTATAAGCATTTGTATTATGTCTACACTTAAATGGATAATTTATATCCAATGATTGAATGATATCAAATACATATTTGAATATATTATGAAAGGCAAATATGAATAATTTATTTTGTGTTAGAAAATTGAAAATATTTGATATGATGTATGATTGAAATAGGAAAATTGTTAATCTAAGTCAATTTAATTTTGTATCGTTAATATATATAATAGAAATGGATTATTATATGATTATATTGTACTTAATTAGAATGTTTATGTTCCTTGAGTACAAGGCACCCCACTAAGAAACATGTGGATTCTCACGCCCCTAGAATTATTTTGGATGAAGATATAGTTTTTCTCCGACTACAAGAATATCAGAGAGGGAATCTTCGAAAGTGTCAATAAATGAAGGAATGACCTAAATGACTATCTTTTTAACTTATATTAATTTTTTGGCATGTATTAAGTTGGATTATACGGATGATTGTAACTTCAACTATATTTTGTATAAAACCTTTAGGAATACTTTGGCATAAAGACTATTGTAGATTTTGGCTAATTACCTCATGTGGATAAAATATTAGCAAATTAATTGTACTTATGAGCAAGTGGTGACTAATTACGGGGCATTAACTTAGCTAAACCTTTATTTATTAATTTCTTTAAAATTACATTTTAATTTGTTTCATGAAAATTAGGTTATCTAGTTGACTATCAACTTGGATAGAGTATGATCCTCGAGGTTAAACCTTTGACATTAGGTCACCGTGTTAGGTTCTAGTGTCACCTAGAATTTGGATTTTGATATATATATATATGTCCAAATATTTATTGAGGGTTAACCCAATAGAGAATGTACGAGGGTAGGTAATTCTAGATTTTTAAAACATTATATATATAACATGGGCATTGCCTTATGAATTCTCTTGGAGCACAAGGAAGTTTTGTACTACACCTATTTGAGCTACTTGAATTAAAACATCAACTGTTTCCACTAGAATAAGTATATGTAACCATAGGAATAGTGATGCAACAATTAGTAATTCTTGCTAAAATACAGTCAATAATTATTGTAGGATATTTGATTTAATAGATGGTGAAATTTAGTGGAAGAATTCACATTCCCATATGTACTTCCAAAAAAGATAAGAAAGAAGATTTTGCAAACCTTTCCTCTTATATGGTTGGACTGGATTAAGTTAACAGAAATTTTGGTCTTTGACTGCTGCAATTTTTCCAATAGGCTTACACATATCATTCAACTGGATTGAGTTAGCAGAAACATTGGTCTTTGGCTGTGGTGATCATGACTGATGTATTTGTGATTTCAGGTAGTTATCTCCACCAAATGATTTGGGAATGTTACTGCTTTCAGACTCGTGTTTGATTGGTGACACAAGTACTTCAAACTACAACTTTGGGGTACAAGATTTATCTTTTTATCATCTTCCATTGTCAGCAACTTTTCCCATGAAGTGGTTCATATAGAACTTTTTCATTGTCATAATGCTAGCTTCTTCTTCCACCTTTTAAAAGGCGCAAGCATTGTTTCGGAATGGCTAACTAAAACCTACTGTTGAGAAAATTCCACTGGCTATTCCTTTGAATTCTTGAGGATCTTGGGTGTGGTATTTGCATCTGCCCTTCTCACTGAGAACCAAAGTACTTGTTTCACCTAGACTGCTTGGACAGTTACGATCATATGGTTTCGGCTAAGAGGATGAACTTGGCATCCCTTGACCACATGTGGGTGCAATATTGAAATCTGAGCCAATTTCTGGTGTATCACTCAGCTTTCTCTTTTTCTAGTCCCTGGGAATTTCCAAATTGAGCTGCAACACATGGTGAGATTTCGTAAATGTATTACATTCCAAATAATGCATCCAAATATATTGCATTTCAAACAGTGACAAATGTAAGTAGACAACAAAATCACTTAAAGAATGCAATAAAAGAGACCTAAAAAATCATTCAAGTCAATTATATTCCAATATTATTTTCTGTTCACTGGTGCTTAAAAGGTCCTTTGACTTCTACATACACTAGTCTGTAGAGGTAATGATAATTTTTAGAATTCCAGTAACAATATCTTAGGTATTTCTTCAGATAAACTCTTTTCCTCCTTGGTAGTCTCAATTTTTTGAACATTTGAATCTAAAAATGGAAGCAGTTTAGCATCTAGTTCCTCTTCAAATAAACTCTTTTTAGGTGTCCACCTACGAGAAGCTCCCCTACTATTTAACCTTTTTAATTACGTTTATAATATAAACATATCTTTTAATATTTTTAAACCCATCTATGGAGTTAAATGTTGATATTTCTTTATAGCAATGTCTGGTCCTTCTAGGTACTTCTCTATAACTTACATTCTATTAATCGCTACATCATATATCTAGTCTTTCTAGGTACTTCTCCCTAACTTATATTTTATTGATGACTGCATCATATTTTATAGTTGTTGCTAACTTTTAGTAATTTGAAGTCAACAGAAAAAAACGATAACTTTGTTTGAAATTATTGCGTATCATCCAAAAAAAAAATTGTTTTTTGCTATTGATAGGCTACTAAGCTTTAACTATTTAAGTATACCAATGCAAAAGAAGTTACATCCCATGATAAATCTTAATCTGGATATTTGTTCTCCTTGACATATATGCTTTCTCAAATTGTAGCTAACAAACTAAAAAACAAACAAATAACTAAAAACAATGGAAAAGAGAGCCTAGAGATGGTGGTTTGGCTTTGAATTGTTGTTTTGCAATGTGTCAGAAAGCCTATATGAGGCCATTTTTAGATATCTTAATAGCCTAAATTACTGCACAATTTGCATCTAAATGATCGTTTGTTTTAATATTAACACATGAAGTCTTTCACCAGTGGTCCCTCTCATCAATGGTAACTTTGATGCCTCATCAAAGAACAAGAAATCAACACTGTTCCACTAAAGTATCATGATTAGTTCTTCCTTCAACACTTCATTGAAATTTATCTTAGTAGAAAACCAAAACCAACAGCAATTCTCATCAGGTTGAGAATTTGAAGAACACAACTTGATATTTAAGAATTAAATATCTTTAAGTCATCTTTAATAGTCTTCTAGAAGAGTAGATATTAAGAACATCAGTAGAAAGCATTGTACGGTTTTCAAACTTCTATTTCCTCACGAAATACTTGTCTTTGGAACTAACATGAAATTCAACTCCTTTATTCTTCTTCTCGTTCTCCCTATAATAACTTTTTACTTAGTTTTACATAATATATAACCAATAAATTTAGATTTTGAAGACAATAATAGCTAAAATCACTAGATAGATTGGGGATACAATTAGTAAAGTAATTTATAGAAAGTTTCAACTAAAAGATGACTTTAATAGGGACTAATGTGGTGGGTTATTTTTGGAAATGGGCTATCTACCCCAATAGGAGAAAAAGTTACAATTGAGACCCTTAGGTTAGAGTCCTTAAAGAAAGAAAGACAAACTGTCCTTAGGTTAAAGACCAACAACATACCTTAAGAAGAACCTTGTTGGTATTAAATAATTGGGGGCATAAACATATGTTTGTAAGTGAAAGTTCCTAAATTTTAGCAAATTCAATTGAATACAAATAAAAGTACATCAAAGCTGGTATTGCTTGTTGTGTTATATGGATGATCATGTAGCTAATGACATATTAGTGAGTTGTGTGCTTATTACCAACTACGTATTATGATCCCTTGTATTTTTGTTTAAATTTTACAATAACATCTTCTACTATAAAATTTTTATATAGTTTTAATTATAGCAAAGAGTCTTCTACTTCATTAAGTAATTCTAAGATTAATTCTTGTTCTCTAGAGATAAAATTTATTATTTTAGGTTGACAATCATATTTACCTTTGATGCACTTTTCTTGATCACTAGAGATTTGACTTACACTTTCATTAGTATCTTCAAGATGGTTAATATGGTCTTCATTATTTGATTTAGTCATGGATTCAGATTTTGAGATGTTTAGCATTGAATCACATAACATATTTTTTACTTGATCTAAAGCATTCAATCATTAATTCCTTTTTTTAATTTTACAATCTTTCTTAAAATGTCTAACTTTCCCACATTTATAGCATATTGGATTTGAGTGTGACGAAGTTTCTATTTTCTTATGAGGTTCTTCTATGGATTTTCTTATGTTATGCCTTAGTCTTTTAGTTTTTTTTTTTTCTATATTCCATGTGTTCCTTTTTTGTTATGGAAAGCTTTTTTCCTTGGTTTCCTAATTATTTGTCCCTCCTTACATTACTTAGATGGAGATTTTTGCTAAATCCAAACTAACAACAAAATGTTCCAAATTCATTCCTATAAATATTTCATTCAGATTTCATTTGTTGGTTAAGCTTAAAATCATTACATAAGTTAATTCCTTCTATAGTGCTAATATTTATAATTTCTCCATATATTCAATTACCATAAGGGATTTGACCATTAAATTATTCTTTAATCTTAATCCTAACATTTTTGAGAAAAGTCTTAAGTAATTTTGAGAAAAAAATTTCTTTCCAAAAGATTGATTATTGTTTGATCTTAACATAACTTTCATTAAAAAACATGTCTTTCTACCATCTAAAATCTTGAAGTTTGGGACACTTATGGTTGGTTAACAAATTCACTATTTTATCTTTGATCTTGGATGGATTTCTTATGAAATGTTTAGAGATAGAGAAAATTGGAGTAGTAGTTGCATCCTCTATAGCTTCTCCTTCTTCATTCTTGACTACTCTATTTTTTGAGTTAGTTTTGTAGGCACTTATGATAAAAATCCTATCTCTATCTTCTAGTTATGAGTTCGTTGAACTATCCTTTTCAATAGATAATATAGTTAATCCATCTAAAATTTCTTTTGACATGGTAGATCATAAATAAGATTTTATTTATTTTAGTTTCAAATAACTTATTTATGCAAAAGCAACCATCACATGTATATTTAATAATATTCTATACACAACACATGCATTTGACAAATACATGAATTTGGAAGAGAATTTAATTTCTTTATATTATTTAGTATTGAAATTGTATTATGCATTCGTACTTGCAAAACCTTCTTTAAAACATTTAACTCTGAAAATAAATTTAAACCATCAATATGAGATAGCTCATCATGTTACATGATCTATTAAATCTTGTTTATTATTACTGGAATATTCACTTATTGTTGTTTTTCGTAATTCAATTAATGTATATATTTTCTCTTTTCTTTTTAGTTTTTCATATATCAATTTATATTTTCAAGCAAACATATTATTATTATTTTTTTTAAAAAAATACAATAACATAACACAACAAAACGTTACAATGAAGCATACAATTTGGCACCACAAATGAAAATAAATTATAAACAAAATTGAAATATTAAATAAATCAAAATATAAAATTAGAACAATATAACTTAATTTGGAGGAATATTTTATTGTGCTTGAACTTTGCTTAATATGAACTTGATAGAAATTGATTCCTTATATTTAGTACAAAGCAAGTAGAGACCTACTCCAATAGTCTACTAGGATATATTCATGTAAAGGAGTCTCTTGTTATCATAAAGGAAACATCTTATAGTTTTCTTACGAATTGATATGTTTGATAATTATACAATTAGTTTCCTATATGAAATCTTTCTTTCTCTTTGTCTCTCTCTCTCTTTCTCTCTCTCTCTCTCTCTCTCTCTCTCTCTCTCTCTCTCTATATATATATATATATATATATATATAGATAGATAGATATATATAAGTAAAGAGAAAGTAAGAGAGAGATTTCAGTTGAGTGATCTCTCTTTAGATGTACTTGAGACTTATGATTTTAGATTTCTAGGGTTGTAATCTCCTTCAACAATAGTAGAAGTTCTTCTTTGTTTTTGTTCGTGGATGCAAGTTTTAGGCCTAACCATGTAAATTGGCGTGTGCTTTGTGTGTTTTTTATTTTTGTTTTCTTATTTTCTTCTCCCTATTATTATTTTTCATTATTGTTTTTCATAACAAACCGATATCAAAGCTTAGGTTATTAGACCTAGTATGGTAACAAAGTTTGAGGTTGAGAAGTGTGATGAAAGAAATGATGTTTAATTATAACACATTAAGATATAGGACATGTTGGTTCAACAAGGGTTATCCAAAGCAATGAAAGGTAGAAATGCTTTACCAACAAGGATGTTTGATGAAGAAATGGATGAACTTATGGAGAAAGGGTGTAGTGCTACTTTAATGTACTTGGTAATGAGGTATTTCGTGAGAGGCTACAAAAGAGGATATGATTGCCAAGTTATGATTGAAGCTAAAAAGTCTATATATGACAAAGTCTTTTACAAATCATTTCTATTAGAAGAAACAATTCTTCACGTTGTAGATGAAAATGGGTACATCTTTTAAAGATGGACCACCTTGATGAGTTTCATAAAACTATTATGAAGTTAAAGATTATTGATTTTTGAATTAATGATGAAGACCAGATCTTAATTTTGATACATTCTCCAATGAATTCCCATGACCACTTTATGGATATCATGATGTATGGCATAGATAATCTCTCTATAGAGGATGTTAGGGCAATGGTGAGCTCAAAGGAGTTGGAAAAGAGAGCATATGAGAGTAGAGAAGAAAGCTAAAGTGAAGTTTTTAATGTTAGAGGTAGAACAAAACAAATAATAACAATGATAAGAAAGGTTGATCTAGATCGAAATCAAAGTCCAAGGGAAACAACAAGTATTTCAATTACCACAAAGAAGAACATTATATGAGAAATTGTGCAAAACATAAAGAAAAAGAAAACGACAAAGCTTCTAATTTTGGTGATGCAATAGTTGTAGAAGAAAATCCATATACTATAAATATCCTTTCAGTTATTGTTGGTAACTTAGGTGATGAGTGGATCCTTGATTCAAGGTGCTCCTATCATATGTCTCCCAATAAGGATTAGTTTAGTACCTATAAACTTATAAATGGAAAGAAGTTTTCATAGGAAACCATGTAGCTTGTAAGGTTGTTGGAATTGGCATAATTCAAATTTTGATGCTTGATGACATTGTAAGGACATTAACCGATAGAAGCATGTTCTAGATTTGAAGAAATTTTTTTGTTTCTTTAGGGACACTTAACTCCAATGGATGAACTATAATGATGGAGGCGTAATTGTGAGAATTTACAATTTCAAATGGAGTTCTTGATGTGATGAATAGAGAGAGAAAAAAAACCTAATATCTTTATACATTATAAATAGCATTGTTACAAGTGTAACTATAGTTTCAATCTTAAAATTAACTTGAGAGACTATGAAAATATAGAATATATGGTTTAGGCATATGAGTGAGAGGGTTGAAAATTTTGAGTAAATGAGGTTTGCTTGGTGGGCATAAAAGGGGAGAACTTGATTTTTGTGAGAATTATGTTTATGGGAAGCAATGCAAGTTTAAATTTAGCGTAGCTATTCATGAGACTAAAGTTACTTTGAATTACATTCATTTAGATCTTAGGGCCCTTTTCAATTTGTATCACATGGTGGTTGAAGATATATGTTGGTCTTCATTGATGATTACAACATAAGAATGACGTCTTCAAGAAGTTTAAGTAATAAAAAGTTATCATTGAGAAAACAGACAACAAAAAAGATCAAGCGCTTGAGAATTGACAATGAAATGGTAAGGGAAAAAGTCCAATGAGTTTGCAAGAATGAAGGTATTGTGATACATTACAAAATCAAACATACTCCATAATAAAATGATGTTGCATAATGGATGAATAGAACTCTTCTAGAGAGAGCATGTTTTGAATGACTTTCAAGTTAAAGTAGCTAATTCAACTTATTATCTTCTTAATACGTCTCCTTTAATTTCTATTAATTATAGAACTTTTGAAGAGATATGGTTTAGTTCTTCTACTAATTTTGAAAAGTTCAAAATTTTTTATTGTCCTTCTTATGATCATGTAAATAAAGGTAAATTAGATCCAAGAACTCGGAAGTGTATATTTTTAGGATATGAAATAGAGTAAACGGGTACAAGTTGTGGTGCTTTAATTCAAAATCTTCCAAATTTTTTATTACTATGGATGTGACCTTTGTAAGTCTATAATATTGAAACTTAAGAATGAGCAATTTGATAAACAAAAGAATCTTAGTGGGAGAGAAAAGTTGAGTTTGAGTCTAGAGCTTTAGGAACTATAGAAAACATGTTTTAGTAAATCAAGATAAAGAAGAGCTACAACATCTTGACAATAAAGAAAATGCATCATAAGAGAAACAACACACTTTGCCTAGTGATTGAAAAAGGAGGCAAATTAAACCACATAAGATGCATGGTTATACAAATTGGGTGTCTCATGCACTTACTATGTCAGAATGAGGAGTCTCATGCTTATCATGAAGCCATCATTGGTAGAGAGTCTGCAAAGTGAATCATCACTATGAATGAGAAGATTAGATATCTTTAAAAGAACCATACTTGGCAACTAGTTGAGAAGCCTAAGGAGCAAAAGGTTGTTGGGTTGCAAGTGGGCCATTAAGGAAAGGAATTTCAAGGATGGAGGATGCTCGATGACAAAGGGATACACATAAAAGGCCAATGTGGACATCAATGAAGTGTTTTCTTTAGTTGGGAAACATAACTTAATCAAGGTGTTAATTTCTATTACTACTTTATTTGATTTATAAACAAAGTACTTTTGTGTTAAGACTACTTTTCGACATGATGATTTCGAAGAGCATATTTATATGCATTAATTTGAGGGATTTATTATTGGGAAACGAAGGTCATGCTTATTTTTTGAAGAAAAACTCTTTATCTCTTAAAGCAATCTCCTAGGCAATGGTATAAAAGGTTTCGTACTTTTATGATTGGTAATGACTAGTGTAGAAGTGGGTGGGATAAAGGTTTTCATCGAATTGTCTAATGGTTTATTTATTTATTGTAATATGTTGATGACATGTTAATTGTCGACAAGAATATGTCTGAGATCAAAAGGCTAAAAACTTAATTTGATTGCAAATAACATTGAAATCAATAATTCAATAAATTTATCCTCCAATGGGACATTTACTCATTGAGTTCAACAGAATAATTTTACTTTGGTTATATCTCTTTTGCTTTTGAATGGTTACATGGTCTACTTAAACTTAATTGGATTTTCTACTTAATTGTATGTGAAAAAGGTGCATGATTTGATCTCATTCTCATTAATTTTTACTTAATTATTTATTATTACAGTTCCAACATGTTTGGAGACCTATTTTCATGTTAGTTCATGTGTGTTTGGTTGTTTTATTTCATTGTAGGTTTCTTGGATGAATTTTTTCATGGTTATGCATTACAAAAGATGTTTTGGGTGCTCAAAGGAGTATGGGAAGTTGAATGAACATTTTGGATGCTTAAGCCCTCAAAGTTGCATGAAGCCATCCTTGAGGACTCAAGTGCTCTTAGTTCCATCCATCTCCCTTTCTCAGGCTTGAAGCATTGAAGCGCCAATCTAGATAATTAAGCATTGCATTGAGCTCTCCCACATGTTCTTTTACCATAAATAGCTCTTTCTCATGTCATTTTCACCATTTCATACATTTTAAAGGGTTCGAGTGGCCAAGTTCATGTGTTATCTTCATTGTTGCTCATCTCTATGTTCCAATTTCAAAGAATTATTAGTCTTGGGGGTTCCTAAGTACTTTGACTAGTTTACTTTTTCATTGCCTAAGACTTGCTTGGTATGTCCTAGTGTACCTACTAGTGTTGGGTTCCTCATACCCATCATCTTCTAGTTTTGTATCTAAGCTTAGTTCCCCAATTGAGGGACCATTTAAGGTTGATAACCCTTTTTTAATTCTTTTTCCTTGATTTTGAGCATAAAGAGCTACAATATGTTTGTTTTCATGATTATTGAGTCGTGGTTGCATGAGAGCCCTCATTAGTATCCTTAAGATATATTGTGGTCCCATAGATTTTTCAGGATTATCATTCGAATTCTCTATATTCACATTCTATGGTCACGTATTCCCATTATGTTTGGATATTCTATTTAAACATTCATTTTGTTTGCCCATGCATCTTTTTTCCTTCCATGATAGATTATTCTGATCTTACCTTACTCCATTAATCAAGCTTTACATGTGCAACCTTTCACAGAGGTCATTCTTCATTTGTTGGATGAGGTTAATTTAGAGTTAGAATTAGTTAGCGCTAGCTTGCTAACCTATTTAGGGGGGCACAAGAGCTTCCTATGTTTTCCTTAATTGAACTCATTAGATTCCCTAGTTTGTAGTTCATTTTATCCATTCTATTCTTAGTGGCCAACCTACTGATATAGCTACTATGATGATAGATATTAGGGTTAGCTATCGAAAGTCAACTCAACCTAGAAGTTTACAATTTGCACTCATCATTTCCCATATATTGGTGGATATTGTGTTTGACATCTATGTGACTTCTAGGTGCTTGACTATTATGCTCCATTGATGAGAGTTCCTAATCCAAGCATGTGAGTCATACCCTTAACTGTGATTAGTGCTTTGACTATTGATGAGGTAGATGTGATTGATGAGTTGGAACTGAGTTATAAGACCTCACACTCATGGCTTGGGAGTCAAGGTCATCATGCAAGCAATTCTAAAGCTATAATAGGGTTATCCCAGCCTGTGGATGGATTCTCTAATTTGGGTTTTAACATCATTGATCAACTTCACCTTTATGTTGATTGTATTAATTGACTTTGTGGCCATCTTAACTCATAGATTAATGAGATTTATGATTCATCTCAGGATGTGGACGACCAACTAGCATCTACTTTAGCGTAGATCATGTTTTCTCTTGGCTCAAGCTTTAGTTTTCTACCACCACCTTCAAACAACTCTAGCAAGATTTTTTAGAATGATTAACTCTATGGTTAGGATTTTTGGATGTATGATAGACTTATTTATAGAATTTCTTATGATGATATTTTGAGCTCATTATCTGTCTATATATTTGCATTCATCTTTTGATTATCATTGTGTTATCATTTATCAATAACTTTTGTGATAGAAGTATGCGTCACTATTTTTAGTTCAAGATATTTGATCATTGGATTAGTTTGTTATATTTGGTTGATTCTAATTGCATTATGATATTGTTTGTTTTTCTTTCCACACATTACTTTTCATAGATATTAATGTTTTAGTGTGTGCAAATCACAGGTTCCATAGCTCATGAATTTTCCAAATGGGTTGCAAATATTTCATATTAGTGATTACAATGTTTGTTTGAGGTATAAGTGATATTGAGTGATTTTTATAATCAACCTAGATTAAACATGTAAGTATAGTTAAGTTCATTGAGGATAATGACATAAAAGTTATAAATTGGATTCTTATAGAAATAAAAAATATAATTGTTTTGCACACAAATATTAAATTGGATGTTATGTTATATAAAAAAAAGAAATTGAAAAAAAAAAATAGTGAGAGTGCTTAAGCACCCTCAAAGGCTACTAAAGCACTCCTAGTACTGAAGCACCATTCTAAGGTGTTCAAGTACTGCTTGAGATCAATTTTACTCGGTTTTGAGGATTTGTTGATGTTTTAATTCTAATTTTTGTAAAAATTGATTTCTAAATATTTACAAGTGCACTAGGGCTTACACAATATATGTGTGTGTGCTTGTGTATGTGTGTATATATATATATACCTAATATTGATCAATTTTTCTCTTTAGGTGTCTATGATTTAGGTTAGAATTCCTTGCCTTTAACTTGATACTGTCAAATTGTTTCAACATTGTTTGTTTTTTTATATTGTGGTAAAAAGATCACATTCCCTTAAAGTGTTAAAGAACCCACTAAGGAACACAAAAATGTTATGGACATGAGAGTAGGTGTGTGTATTATAGTAAGTATCAAGGAGTAACAACTACTATGTGTACCTATTTCTTAACATATAGTTAGTGGATTTTAGCTTTGTAGTCTATGACCCCATGGTCTTTACATTTACAAAGTTTCTAAGGGCCTTTGTGGGTTGTTTTCCACATAAATCTCATTTCCTCTTGTGTGATTGATTGTCCTTTGCTTTCATTGATTAATTATATCTTAATAAAATAAGTAAACAAATAATAATTAATATTTTTTGTGCGATTATATAAAGAATTCCCTATTCATCCCTACCCTATCTCCCCATCTAAGAAATTCTTGCAATGCTATTGCAATTCATTTTTGCTAATTTTCCTTTTTGTCATTATCATGATTAGTTACTTTGAGCACTCATGGTTCACCCACCACATTAATTTTCATGGTTGTTATTCATCACCATCACTATTCATTAAGTATAAGACCTTATATCAAGTATAGGATAGAACCATGTTATAGTAGTACTAACAAAAATTGCATGATGAGTAAGCAAAACTAGGTAGTAAGCAAAAGATTTAATTAGGTATGAATAAAAAACTCATATATTAACTATCAAAAAATAATAAAAAATAAAAATAAAACATCTTAATCAAATCTTTAGAATAGAGTAAAACCTCCTTTATAAATGGTCAAAACTACTATATATCTAATTTATACTATTGCATTTCGTATCATATTAATTAGAACAAAGTGGAAGATTTCTCTTGTCATTGTTTGAATCCGTAACACAAAGGAAAATTTTCCTTTTAAATTTTTTTGCTTCAAAAGCACTAAATTCTTAATTTGTTGTCAATTTATCTTCTAATATTCAAGTCTTAGAATATGCAATACCATTGTTCATGTATTAATACCATTGAAGAATAGTTCTTGCAAATATATTGTTTTCATCACCTTATCATAAAAATAAAAATAAAAACAAAAAAAAAAAGTGAAAAATACCATGAGGAGAAATAATTTACACAAAGCAAAAAGAAAAAAAAAATACAAGAACTTATGGTCTTACATATAACCATAACTATAGTGACAACTTGCTCCCCATGAATACAAAGGCAAATAAAAACCTCCCTAAACTATTTTTTTTTTTATCCTTTTGGCAAACTTTGATTTAGAAAAGATAATTACAATATAATTTATTATTAGTTAAGTCACTTTGTTGATATCCCTTTACTAAAAAAACTAAGTCAAAAAGAAAAAAAAAATTACTCCTATAGTATTAAAAACCTAAACTCAAGTAAGAGACCTGCTTCAAAATATAATAAATTTAATCAGTAAGTGAGTTTTATGTGCATCACTATGTGAAATTAGATAGAAATAGAATTTATCAATTGTAATTAATATATTTTGGTAACATACACTCTTTTTTAGTTAGAAGAAAGATGAAATCCAATTATATTTAATAAAGCAATAAAACAATAACTTCTATATCTATATAGTTTAACCATCATAAAATGGTCAATATACTCATATGTTGTTTCCATGATAGTTTACCTATTTTTAATTTACACTCGTACATTTGTATGTTGAAGTTTATTCACAATAACAAAACATAAAGATAGTTTTACAAAGATAAAAGATATTTAAACTTAATGAACTTTTTTTTCAATTGTTTTTGTTTTCTTTTTTCTTTTTATTGCATTTATCTCTTATTGTTGGTTAGAGTCTCAAACCTAAGGGAACCAAAGTTTGACTACGTCATGACCAAGACTAGTTTAGTATTATATAAGTCAATAGAAAGTATAATTGGAACAACTTTTTGGGAGATGAACATTCAAACATGGAGTGTTCCTAGTGTCCTCAATATTCAAACATTCCCTATAGGACATTCAAATGTAGGTTAATTTTATGTTATTTTCATTTTGCATTTCATAGTTTTTGGAGGTAATAATTGCTCTTCAAATCTTAACACTAGGTTTTTAGTATAAATACTAAGTTTCTTAATCGTTCAACAACATTCTTTAAATACCTTCTTGCAAAGTAGAAGTTTAAGAATTTGATTCACTAAAGAATCAATACTATTTTTGAGGTAGTCTATTAATGAATTATGAGGGAGTGTTATGTTGGTGATCTAAAAGAAGAGAGTAGGTGTTAATGATATAAAATCCTACTGAGTAGCAACATCTACTTAGGTAAACCTATGTATCTTCTTCCCATATTTAATGAATTATTTATGGTCGATAGACCATCCATTGGTTTTTAGACCTAAGGATTTTTAGGTAGTTTGTTAACATAAATCTTATATTCATTATCTAATTGATTTTTGTTGTGCATGGGATTAATCTATTTTTACTATTGAGGTATCTATGATGACAAATAAAAAATCAAGTTATAGATTATAACTTTAGAGATCTCTTACTTAAACCACCTATTTACCTTCTCTAGAGAATTCTATATGTTAAGACAAGTTCTTTCAACTAATAACAAATACTACATAAGTTTTACCCACTATTAGTTTTCTTCATGCATTTTGACAAATTTATTAGTGTGTAAATCCAATATGATGTAAAATAATATGAATCAACGATGAATTAAATTAGAAAATCTCCAAATCATTAAATTACTTATCTATTATAACTTTGAATTATACATACACAAATTAAAATAATTTTTTAGAAAAAAAAATTGCAAGTTTTACAAACAATTGACTGGTATAATTTCCAATTTAATTATAAATAACATTGAAATGAATAATTCAATAAATTTTTACTACAATTAGACATTAGTTTATTAAGTTCAATAGAATAATATGTTTGTATTATTAGTTAAACTGTAAGTCAAAATTATTTTGAATTACCATTGAAATTAAATATGTAAAATTCATACCTATTTCCAACTTCGCTCATACCATGAATTTTCTCCCCATGTGAGGCTACATTAAAAAAGAATTCAAATGTAAACTTGTTAACTTTGTAGGGTCATTAAAAAATTGATAACCAAGAACGAAATACAAAATCACAAAGAAGAAAACAACTTTGTCATTTAAGGAAAAAAGGAAAAGGAAAAAAGAAAGAGAAAATGGCAAGTTAACAATTGACGTCAAAAAAATAAAAAAATAAAAATGGTATGGATGTCATACATTACCAAATCATGCTTTGATATGTTAGGATCTTTGGTTCATTTTAACTGCAATCTTAAATAAATTCATATTTCTATTACTACCCATGATAAAAAATAATTTTGTAGGTTCATTTTTTAAAACATAAAAGGGTCCAGGAACAATTTAAATTGCATAACACAAGGGAAAATATTCTAAGTAATGTATATAATTTAAGATATTTGACTACATCTTTTAGGAAAAGAAAATTCTAATGGCTTAGCATCTAAGAAAATTGCAAGTAGTATTTTACAACTTTATGATAAATATATATATATATATATATATATATATATATATATATATATATAATTCAATTACTAAATATTTCAATTTCAGTTAAAAATGCAACGTTAAAATTTAAAATGTGTTCAAATTCTTAAAGTTGATTGTTACACTCATCCTATAACCTAAATTCATAAAGTTTTTTACATTATTTAGTAATTTAACTATTGTGCACCTTATTTTAAAATGGAAAAAAAAAATCATTTAGGTGCAAGAGTGTTCTTGAGATTTAGTAAAATAATAAGTTACTCATACATAATACAACCTATGAAAGTAAAGTAATTTTAGTTTCTTAAGATACCTCAAATTAAATGACGGATCCCTACTTGAAATTGAGAGTTCGTTTAATGAAATGCTAAAAATACAAACTTCCACATGGAGTCAATTTCTAGTGAAAATCTCCTTGAAAATTGTTCTATTAGATTGTTGGATGATAATGTATTGTTTCTCTATAAAGCAAAAGGTCCTTCACGCAATCTATTATTGAGATTTCTTCTCACCATCTACCTATTGATCATGAGGAATACCCTCTTTGTTAGGAAACCAACTTATAAACCATTAATGATAACTAATATAAGTTCTAAGCAAGTTTATTATATGAAAACACATAAAAAAAAGGGGTCCATAATGGTACTCATTCTATTTTGGAAAAGTAAAATGGATTGCATAAAATAGAAGGTATAGATGAATATCGATGATGATGCAAAGGAAATAACAATAGCATAGGTTGTGAACACAACAAAGAGTGATTGATGAGGATATGACAATGAGTTTATCATCCAAACTTTAAAAGTAAAGAAATAGACTTTAATACTTCCAATAATATTTGTTCATTGACCTAGTGTAGCAATGTTTATCATACTTGAATATATATACTAAGAAAATATTGGATATTGACACATATAGTTATAAGAAGCTAATAATAATAAAAACAATGGTTCTCCAATTAAAAATTTATGCATTTAGTATAGAGCTAAAACTTGTTAAATTGTATAGGATACAATGTTTATATATGAAATATATAATTTGTAGTAATACAACTAATGTCAAATTTAAGACTAAATTGAAGACCACCATAAATTTGTCTATTAGGTTTTTTTTTATTATGAAGAATACACAATATTAGAAGCATCTATTAACAAACTTGATAAAAAAAATTCATGGTGGACAAAAACTATTGATCTTAGAAAACATATATTTCAATTATTTTTAGGAAAAATTATTATTATTATTATTATTATTATTATTATTATTATTATTATATCAAAATTAAGAACTAAGGTGATGTTTGGTGGAATTGAAATCCCAAAGTGAAACATGTTTTGGTATCATATGAAATTTTAGAGCTAAAATATACTATAAATTTAAAATTTAATCATCTTTATTCTTTTATCTTACAATTATGCTTTAGAACTCTTATTAAAACCTTATTGATATGATAATAGATGTATAGATATGTTCTAGCTAGGCATAGAAGATCGTATAGAAAAATCTAATGAGATAATCCACTATGTTTAAATTTTTCTACAACCTACAATTTTTTGAACTTCAATTATGAAATACTACTAGTTATGTCTCATTATAATGATTATTTTAATGTTTATAACCTCTAGTCAATTGCCCAACTTTTTATGTGTTCCTTTTACCTCATATGCCCTTTGATATTGATCATGCATGTGTTATAACTCTCATCCCTCTTGTCCTTGTGAATTTCTCATAAGCACCATCCCTTTTGCACAATGGATTTAGAAGTTTTCCAAAGACATAATTATTTCTTAGCTATTTTTATCTTCGTCCAATATCAATGTTCATTTCTCTTGAAATATGTTTTTTTCAAACCATGTATAGGTTATATCTAATAGTGAAATCTGAAAAAATGTTTTGATTAAAATAAAATCTATCAATTCTTGGGACTTATTGTTCACAAAACCCTTATTGAACTGAATGTTCTAAAAAGATTGTACTTTGGGATGGATGACAATAAAGTTGAATTGAGGTGTCGACCAATTCTCCTTTGCATCATTTTAAGAACAATTTCAAAACTCAATTTAAAAAACTCTCTATCAAAATGTTTAATAAAGCTCAAATGTTGGAGCTTTAAAACACTTGGTGTAGAATGTAGTATAAATTTATAATTTTGTTTGAGTGAAATTTCTTTTTAATAGGCACTTTTGATTAATTAAAACAATTGTAAGAAATATCTATGAGATAATCTTATACTTTTCCAAATCATTTTTGGAAAAGATAATCTTATACTTTTTACAATGATTTTTTATCCTTATCAATTTTTTGAAGAAATATAAACCTATGGTATTTACAATTTAGTAGCTTTAGGAATTACAAACATATATTTTTCACATCTACTTGCACATAATAAATGTAAAAAGCCACACACTTTGAACAAGTTTAGTAACCAAGATATTTCAGTTAAGGCAAATTAGAGCCAAAGATAACAAAAAAAAAAAAATATTAAACTCAACAAACTCTTTTTAGCAACATTTAGCAAATATTTCTTACCCTGTTTCAATAGCTAAGATTTTCTCTTTCTATCCCCCTTAATTAAAATTATCATTTTGTTTTAACATCACATTCTTTTTCCTTAGGATGTACAACTATTAGCATCTATTCTATTTCTTTCTAAGCCAATTAGAAAAAGGATAACCCCAATTAATTGAGAATGGAAAGGAGACAAATAACATATAGTGGATCAATTTCAAAGTGATAGCTTATAGTTATGTAATAGAAGTGAGAAGAGGAGAAAAAAATGAAATTGTACTGTAATTATGCATAAATTTCTAACTTCATTCAACATAATTTTCTAAAGAAATGATATATATGGAATCTCATGTTAAGATTAAAAATCAACAACAATAGAGGTTGGAAATAGTAAAAGACATACTCATAAATCTAGAAATTTTTATATTTTACCTCAAACTGAATTATCAAATAAAAACCCTTGATGTAAAGTTGAATCCTACCATTTCTTGCTTGAAAAAAACCAATGATCTTTCATCATAGCACAAGTCCACACTAGTGTAGGGTTGTGTGGGCAAAAGAACAAGAGAGGAAGAGAACATATGGTGGCTATTAGGTTTCATGCCTCTAACCTAAGGCATAGAGATGCTTTTATGCTAACCAAGTTTCACAAAATTACAATCTTGCCATTATTGAATAAATTACAATTTTATCACTAATGAAATATTTATAACCTATACCCTCATAGTTCACCCTTATCTGTCTATAACTTAATTTAACATAATACATAAATAATAGGGACATTGGGGATTGGTCAAATAAAATAAATAAAATAAAATTTTCTAAACCTTCATTATTAATCTTTATTTCACTTTGGAAGATTAACAACAATGAATTCTTTGACCATTAATTGAAACAAATAATCAACGTTTTTTTGAGGCCTATTATACCATTTTATTGTATTCCTTGTGAATTGACATTCATGATTCTAATAAGATATAGATATCAACCTTTCAAATTACATCTCTATTCCTTAAGTCAAATCTACATTTTCTTATGATCATTGAATATGTTCATATCCACAAAGATAAATATCAAACTCCAACTAAATGAAGCCACAACACTCATGGATTCAATATTACCAATCAACTTAGCATTACTCAAGGAAATACAATCTTTGTAACCAAGGCATCATAGTGTTTGATTTTGAAGATGTATATTAGAACTTGTTAACTATTAATCACTTATCTCTTTAGAATTTTACTCATACAAAAACTCAAATCATTTTATAATTTAATCCTCATTACAACATCTTCCCAAGATGAAGAGTGTACAAAAATATAGTAGCTCAGAGATATGGTAAATCTAATTTATAGCTTTTAAGCAATCAGTCCGATGAAGTCCTACTGAAATGTATAACACATACAATAAAACAACAACTTTGGAATTTGAAAGTAAAATTATTATGTAGTTTTACTTACTCTTGACAAATGATTTATGATAAAATCTTTTGAAAACAAAAATAAAATTTCATCCTACTCAGTTATAGTCAAAATCAAATAGATAGGAGAAGGTATATGCCTAGGTAGTCACACCCCAAGATTTGAAAATCATGGCTCAAAGTTAATATTTAAAAACAGTCTATGATTAGCAAAATTGAAATGTGGACTATGGAAGATGTTACAGTGTTTATACTAATTAAATTAGGGTATATGTCTCATTACACTTTGACTTGCCATTTATTTAAGTGGTAATGATTCAATTGTGGTGCTCAAAGAGCTAACATGAAAATTTAAAATTTTATAACTTTCAAAGCTTAGTACTAAATACAAATACATCACGCCTCATAATAAATGATTAAATTTCAAACCTAGTTATGACTCAGTATTCTCATCTTAATACTCTCAAAATATAGATCTATGAATTTAAAAACCTCAAGTGGACCATGAACATAGACCCAATACCTCAAATTTATTAAGGTTTTAATAAGTAACTCACACTTAAAAAAACTTTTTACCAAACTATATTGTTTTAGCATTAGTTTGATGTATAAAATTTAAAGACAAGAAAGAATTTAACTTGGCTTTGTAATTTTAAAGGTCATTTTTATCATTTGTCAATGATAACTACTTTCCTAATGAAAAACTAAAAATCCTATTTTGATTTACTTAGAATTAATTTTTGTAAATATTGTTATTAAATTTAAATAGATGATATTGTTGGGCCTGAGCCATTAAAAGGAAGACATAACGTAACAAAGTTAGACTTAACTATCACCTTGATATCCTTTTGGTGTATTGACATTGATTTTAACATTTAGCATGTCTCTTACATTGTACATGACTTGTGTGCATTAGGATTTGCACAAAAAATACAAGTCACGAGTTCCTTGTAAGTAGATAAGTTGTCCACAATCAGTTCATGGATTTGGGTAATCTAGTAGAGACTGTAGTGCACCACCTCTTAATTGGAGAGATGACTTATCTTGGCTATTGAGATGGGTTTCCCATGGTGAGTGCACTAGTGTATATAATGGACACTAGATAGAACCTATGGTGAATCATGACACAAGGCTATCTATTGTCATGATTTACAAAGCTACTATACTATATGGACTCTCAACCTTGAGAGGATATTGAGCTTGTACCAAAATCAACAAGAGGCTTTGACTTATTGGTGAGATCCTAAAGTGGTCATATATCCCTATAGATTGGGTCACTGTTGATGGAGGCTGGTGACAATAGGTATTCTCAATAAAAGTACCATGATATCTCAAGGGATTGAAATAGTGTGTTTCTTTGGGTGATCGAAAGGACATGTGATCATGAAATCTGTGGTCACAATAATTCCTTTAGTACAATTTGACATATGCTCCTTAGAACTAGAGTATGCCAGTTGATCACATAATAAGTGGGATATATAATAGGATTTGAGAGGTAATCTTGATAGGTGTTAGCACTACCTTGCTAGATTATGATGATACATATGCCTTTTTAATATTTCTCAATGAAACCCTAAAGAAACATAAGTGTCTTTGTAGAATGGTTAACATTTTTTGTTTTACCATTGTTAATCCTTCTAAATATAATTGATCATCCTTTCTAATGAATAATAAACATCCTTTTACAAGTCTTTTTTTTTTTTTGTTCAAACCAAGTAATAGTTGAACATTGGTAGGTTCCTTCTTGTAACTATTCCTTCATTATTCAAATCCAATCGAACTTATTTTATTGACTAAGCACACTCTATTTATTCATTCTTTATTCACTAAATTATTTTTGTTCCAAATATAATTGCACAATCCTCTTGACTATCTAATATAATAGTAGTGGAGAAAAACATAAATGTTTTCCAAAAATCGATTTCCAATACATAAAATTAAAATGAAATTAGAATCAATCTTGTCTAATTGATCATGTTAACTAAATTTATTCTACACATATCTAACAAAATTAATCATACTTGAGAAAAATTTGTCATTCTCTCTTATTGATATTTTCACTGTCATTACAAATTGAGCCACTAGAAAGTTGAAATAAAGAGGGCAAGGTTGGGTGAGAACACTTAAAGATGAAATAGGATATGAGCACTGGTTCAACAACAACTGTGAACTAATTTTGAGGGTCGGAGCAACAACCTTTAGATGAGAACAACTAAAGGAAGAATAAGGAAGTTCTCTAGAGAGAAACACCTAAAACTTACCCCTAAGATATCCTAGTTAAATGTAATAGGGGTTAAAAACATTTGTCCTAGGGTTAGAGTCCTAAAATTATATGCTCAAATAGTCATAGAAGTAAAAGCGAACAACAACATGTATATGGTAAGATTTGTGTATGAACAATGTTTATCCATAATGCTTATGATGTTAATGATATTGTGGTAAAGTGAAATAAGCTATTGGTTTTTCTTACTTAATGATTTTATTACTTGTCACCTAATAGCTTAAATTTCACTATTGAAACATTCTCTACTATGTCTTGTAGCTAATCCCTTTGAATAATTTTGAATAATTTCTTAAAGTGAGATGGTTGTGCCCATATGTTGACGAGCTTAATTTGTGATATGAGTCTTGAAGATCTTTTTTTGGGTTAATGCTGTGTGATGCATTGATCATACACATTTTATTAAGGGTTAATTTTGTTGTATTTTTTGAATAGATGAGCAGATAACACCATAAGAATATGCTCAAACTTAAATAAATGACAACCTATTAGAAAGGTCTCCGTATGGTTTTCTATAAATGAAATGAACTTAATGCGTAAAAAATCATCTTTATTTTGTAAGAAAAGTCTTCTAAAGTTGTAGATTGTGCAATGGCTACCTAGGAATGATTTTATGGTGTTAAAATGTGTAAGAAAACCAATTACAAGAGTTGATTGTTCGTTGTAGAGTTTGACAATCATTCCTTTTTTTCTTAAATGACTACTTGTTTCCCTTTAAAGATAATGGTTGTCTCTTAATCATTCTCAACATGCTTAATCATTTCCCTTTAAATGTGTTAATCATCCTTGTTTTCCTTTAAAAAACGATTAATAATTCTCCTATTAATTGCAAACTGATCAATATTCTAGAAAGGTAAAATTATTACATTTTAGTTAAAGATGTTTGATTTTTGTGTGATGGTCCTTAAGTTTCCATGATTAAAGAATTTTACTAGACCTTTGTAAATGATTGATTGCTTTCTAGTATAATGCATAAAAATAGTTGATTGTTACTAATGATGATTGGTCATCTTTTTTCAAAATGATTGATTGCTATATATTAAATCAAGATAATCACAAGATATAAATGAAAGAAAATAGATAGTCTACACACAAAATGTTTAATTGTTCCATGTATGTATTATATAATCCCTTTTTTCTTAATTAGATTCCTCTTATAGTAGTTTCCAACTTCTTAACATTCAATTTATAATGTAAATAAGGGAATATCTGTTATTTGAATTCAATAAAAATATTTGCAAAAATTAATTCTAAGTAAATCAAAATAGGATTTTTAGTTTTTCATTAGAAACATAGTTTTCATTGAAAAATGACAAAAATGAACTTTTAAATTACAAAGGCAAATCAAATTCTTTCTTCTCTTTAAATTTTATATGTCGAACTAACACTAAAACACCAAAGTTTGGAAAAAAAAAAAAAAGGCGTCAGTTGCTTATTAAAACCTTAATCAATTTGAGGTATTGGGTCTATGTACATGGCCACTTGAGGTTCTTAAACTCATAAAGCTCTATTATGAGAGTATTAAGATGAGAATATTGAGAAATAATTAGGTTTGAAATTAAATAATTTATTATGAGGCATGATGTATTTGTATTTAGTACTAAGCTTTGAATGCTATAAAAATTTAAAATTAGATTACATGATAGATCTTTGGACACCGCAACTGAATCATTATCATAAGTAAATGGCAAGTCAAATTGCAATGAGACATGAATCCTAATTTAATTTGTATTAACACTATAACATCTTTCATAGTTCACATTTCAATTTCACTAATCATGGATTGTTTTTAAATATTAAGTTTAAGCCATGATTTTCAAATCTTGGGGTGTGACAAGCCTACACATATACTCTCTCTTATCGATTTAATTTTAACTATAACAAAGTAGGATGGAATTTCAATTTTGTTTTCAAAAGATTTTATCATAAATCATTTGTTGATAGTAAGTAAAACTACATAATAATTTTACTTTTCAATTCCAAAGTTGTTCTCGTGTATGTGTTATACATTTGAGTAGGACTTCATGAAATTTATTGCTTAAAATCTATAAATTAGATTTACCATATCTCTAAGCTATCATGCTTTTATACACTCTTCATCTTGAGAAGATGTGGTGAGGATTAAATTATAAAATGTTTTAAGTTTATGTATGAGTAAAATTCTAAAGATATAGGCAATTAATAATTAACAAGTTATAATATATATCTTGAATATCAAACTCCATGATACCCTAGTTACAAAGAGTGTAGTCTCTTAAGTAATGTGAAGATTGATTACTACCAAAAAGTGCTATTTTGTAGACATAATTATAATGGTTTTAAGCACCTTTGAGTAGTAATCATATTCATTTAACCTAATTAATTCATTAAGGTCCTTAGTAATTGGTTTTAACCATTTTGTGGCAAGTTTACATGTTTTTATCAGCTTATGAATCAATTCAAGCATGCCAAATGATGGAGGAGCTACTTGGACAAGTTATGGAAAAGCTTTTGGAAGCTCAAATTCATGAAGAACCAAGCTTTGGAGCTCCATAGCCCTTTGCCAAAGTCGTTCAAAGTATGCAAGGAGAGAAGCAAGGAGAGAGGAAAAACAGAGTGAAGAAAACAGGGGACAGCAGCTGCAGTCTTCTTGCACACTTTTGGAGCACTTCCCGAAGTCTATTTTCTACATTCTATATACCATTTCAAAGCTCAGGAAGTCAAGAATCCAACGCTTCAAACCGTGTATGATTTGGAGCTGAAATGAGGAATTTACAGCCTTTGGAAGATGACTGCTCCAAGCTGAAGGAAGCATTTTGCAAAGTGTTGCGGAATCAGCCTTTTGTTGCGAGAATTTCGCAGCCTTTTTGTACAGTGCTATGGAATTCCTCCTGAAGCTACCCGAGACATGCCGCAAGCTGGAACGCTGAGAACCTCAAGGTGGAAGCCAATTTCGCAGCCCTGCGAGTTTAACTTGTTGTTGCGAAAATATTTCGCAGCCCTCTTGAGTGTCTGCGAAATCTCGCAGACACCATTTTCTCCTGCGAAATGGTTCCTGAAGCTTCCCGATATTTTTGCACCGACTCTTTTAGATCTTTTCTTCAGATATTTTTGTATAATTTCCATTTTCTCCTTATATTCAGCCACTCATGTAATTCCTTAGCTAGGAAGTATCCAAGGAAGGGTAAATTACCTTCCTATATAAACTCTCTTGTAAACACTCTCAGGAGACGCTCAGAGAAGTATGTAATATAGATATATCATATATAGAATCAGAGAACAGAGCACTTGCTCTGTTTTTCATATATATTCTTGTTTTCTCGTTAGTTTTCTTTCTATCCAACCAAACTCTGAGGATTTTTCCACAGAGGATGAGAGGCTAAGCTTTTTGTCTCTTGGAGTGAGGAAAGCCGGGTAAGTTTCCACATGCATAAATTGGAAGTTTTGTTGTTTTAGTTTTTAATGAAGAGAAAGTGTGACCCGTTAATGGTTTCTATGTTTTTAGTTAACTTAAAACACCTTAGAGTCACCTGGGCCAACACTTGGTAAGGCAAGTGATTTCCAACCATGGAAATGCACTAGTTTACCCCTTGCGAGCCTTTGGGAGGTGGTTTGAAGGTAGGATTTTCTAGAATAGCCAACACTTGGTAAGCTTTTGGACTCCAAGGAGACATCCATTAGTTATCTCTTGCGAGCTTTTGAAGGGAAGTCCAAGGTTAAAGATCATCTTGAATGGTAAGTGCTCGTGAGAGGCATGAACCATTGCAAAGTGCATCAGTGAGAGGGATTTAATATTTGAACCCATTAATGGGAAGCATCTGTACAACACCGATTGGAGAAGGAACTATATGTTAATTCTCTAATGCGAGGAAAAGAAACAAGTGACCGAAACTCTCCTTTTTGTATGAGGAATCTGAGCCTAGTGATCTGAACTCCAAGAAACACTTTTCTTTGTAAGTAAAATCAGTTACTATTTTTGATTAGTTTAAAACCAAACATCTTTATGTTTTCTTTTAAAGCTAACCTTGAAATGAAAAGACACCAATTCAGCTTTGAATTAATATCATTTGCAAAGTGAAAACCCATCCCAGTGAACGATCCTAGAGCCACTATGCTATAGTAGCTTTGTCTTTGCTACCCTAGTATATGGTGTAATAGGTTATAAATTTTGTTGATTAATCCCTCAATCAAGGAGCACCAGCTGGACACGAATCAACTGAGACACCAAGTGGGCACGAATCAAATGGCGCCGTTGCCGGGGATCAAACCTCGAATCAGATGGTGCCATTGCCACTTCCGCTGCTAGGGACGAATCAAAGATGAACCATAATATTGAATCCATGAGTTAGCTTCATTCAGTTGGAGTTTGATATTTATCTTTATAGATATGAACGTATTCAATGTTCATAAAAAAAATGTGGATTTGTAGTTAAGGAATAAAGATGCAATTTGAAAGGTTGAAATCTAAATCCAATTAGGATTATGATTGTCAATTCACAAGGAATAACATAAAATGGTATAATAGGCATAGAAAAAGACATTAATTATTTCTCACCCTCATATAGCCTTCCAACCCGATAGTCATGAATAGAGTGATTTGCTCCAAGAAGACTGCATGTGGCTCGAGCTATAGTTGAAGTAGGCCATGTGGAGAATTTGAGACAAACATTTACCCAACACCTTTATGATAGTAGACCTGCCTACTCTGTAGGAAGTGAGCCTAAAGCAGAAGAAGCACTGAAGTTGATCCTCCATCAAATTCTCAAATCTTCATCTACACATAAACTCCATGCGCATATGATCCTCGTGATGAACACGTGGCCAATTCCTTTCCAATTTTCTAGCTTGCCGCTAAGCTCTCTCTACATTCAAGTCACCGTCCAGTTCTTATTTTCCAACCACCTTCAACTTATTCCCTTCTTCACATTCACCGTTTTCCCATCCTACACAACTCATATCCCCATCTATCATACCTGTTGATACTAAGCTAACTAAAGTCAGGTCTGTCTAACTTCACTGAAGTAAGGCGAACTTCTTCCCTACTTCGTGCCTCTTGAGGAGTCCGTCTAACTGCTTTGGAGCTAGGTTGGTTTTTTTCTGCATAAAAGGATGTTCGAAAGGGTTGTCCTGGCATGCCCCTCCAAAGCTTGAGTCAGACAAGAGTGTCTATATGGTGTGTTGAAATGTTACATTGAGATTGGAACGCATATTGGTGTGGAGATTCATGGTTCTGTGCTGTGGAAATGGTCTATGGTGTGGTTGCATGGCAAGAAGGATATGGAATAATCACATATGATATTCAGAAAATTGGTTGGTGGGAAGTGTCTATATGGTGCTACAGGCATTATCTTTGGATATAATGTTTATGTGGGACCGTGGGTCCTTAGGTGAAAGTCCCTAAAGCCCTTGAGGAAGACACTCTGATGTGGGTGTATGGGGTTGGTCATGCCCCTGGGTTTTAGTCCCTAAAGACACGGGGTTGGTCCTGCCCTTGGGTATGAGTCCCAAAAGACACGGGGTATGACTGGCCCTTGGGTGATGTCCCAAAATAGTCATTATTATATTGATCGATTATCTTGTGGAGCATTGATATTTGATGTGTGGATTGTTGGGGGCTAGCAGTTTATCAGTTGTGAAAGGATAAATGGGGAAGAACAAAGATGAAACCAACAAACACATGCATACATGTTTGACATGATTACACATTAGTTAATGGTTATAAAATGTTTATCATGCATGCTTTTAAACGTTTAATTCAAGGTTTTTAAGGGTATGCTTAGGATTGTTATAAACTTTCCTACTGAGTTGTGAACTCACCCTATCCCTTCCACTTTTAGATGCAGGTCAGAAGACCTATGCAGGAAATAATGCTTGAGCAATGCTTTACTGTGATTGGATGTTGTTTGCTTGCATAGAAAGTGTTTTAAGGCTTTGCCTTTGTATTAAAGACATAATCTTTTTGTATGAATGATGTAATATGTATATTTGTTATATAGACTTGTAGTATGGGCTACCCGTAGTGAACAATGGGATTTTGGTATATGTAAATTAATGTAGTACAAGTTTCTTTTAAGAAACGAACCATATTTTGTTAACTACAAGTTACAAAGTTTAATATAAGATGTACTCTTTATAACAGGTTTTGCATATCCTTTTTTTGCACAAAATGAAGCAGGAACTCGACATTTAAATTTTTGAGAGCACTCATTGTATTTGAGTATCAATTGTTAAGTTTGAAAAAAATAAAAAATAAAAACCGGGGTGAGACAGAGCCTATCCAGAGCTTGCCTACCTGGAACCTGCCTCGGCTCCTGTACGAGGAATATTACATTATTTTGGTATAAATTTTGGTATAAATTTGTAGTGCATTAATTTTATTTAAAATTATGGTATAAGTTATTTACATGCATGCTTTTAAACGTTTAATTCAAGGTTTTTAAGGGTATGCTTAGGATTGTTATAAACTTTCCTACTGAGTTGTGAACTCACCCTATCCCTTCCACCTTTATATGCAGGTCAGAAGACCTATGCGAGAAATAATGCTTGAGCAATGCTTTATTGTGATTGGATGTTGTTTGCTCGCATAGAGAGTGTTTTGAGGCTTTGCCTTTGTATTAAAGACAGAATCTTTTTGTATGAATGATGTAATATGTATATTTGTTATATACACTTGTAGTATGGGCTACTCGTAGTGAACGATGGGATTTTGGTATATGTAAATTAATGTAGTATAAGTTTCTTTTAAGAAATGAACCATATTTTGTTAACTACAAGTTACAAAGTTTAATATAGGATGTACTCTTTATAGTAGGTTTTGCATATCCTTGTTTTTGCACAAAATCAAGCAGGAACTCGACATTTAAATTTTTGAGAGCACTCATATTGTATTTGAGTATCAATTGTTAAGTTTGAAAAAAATAAAAAATAAAAACCGGGATGAGACAGAGCCTGTCCAGAGCCTGCCTGCCTGGAACCTGTCTCGGCTCCTATACGAGGAATATTACATATTTTGGTAAAAATTTGTAGTGCATTAATTTTATTTCAAATTATGGTATAAATTATTTATTAAAGAATGATAGTATTAAATTAACTTTATTAATACAAGTCATAATTTCTAAAAGATTGTAAATTATTTTGTAACATCGCGCTAGACCAAAGGTACCTTGTAAAAACTTACATCTACTTGAAATAACAATGTAATATTCAAAGGAAAGACTACTGATATTTAGTGAAATTACAATAATATATTTATATTTATTTTACTGCACTTACCCTATGAATGTTTTAATAAAATAATGCACTACATCCTTAATGGAATTAGTATCAGGTATAACTATCTTTAAAAGGTGGTGATATTGGGCAAAATAAAAATATAGAATATCTTATGTTTTTCGATAACTAATAGAACAAAATACTTGATCATTGTTTCAAAAGAAAATTAATGGGTAATTTAAAAAATTCATGATCCAAGCAAGGAATAAATTTTTAATATACATTCTATTTGATGTTTGACGTTACACTTGATGTCTAACTATTCTTTCACTAATTTTTTTTATATATATTAAAACATTTGATGGCAAGGTGGTAGCTAGCATGAAGGTGGTTGAGTTTAATTAGAATCTTCCATAACTGTTAAGAGTAAGTAATCATCATTATTCCTCTTTCACATTCATAATTCTTTCTTTCCAATCAATAACAAACTCTCACTTTCCATAGAAAATTCAACTTACTAGCTTTCACAAATCTGAGACAATCTTTGGAAGTTGATGATTTCACATTCAACAATTTCTTGGTCTTTTTGGTCATTACTCAGATAAAATTCTCTCAACTCTCTCTCACTTTCAGTCTCACTTTCTCCAGAAAATTAAATTCAAATTTGCTAGCTTTCAAGAATCTGATAACTTGGGTTTTGTTGATTTCACATTCGGCAATTTCTTCTGAGTTTGTTTATCATCAATCGGGTACAAATCCTTTAATTCATTGTCAAGTACAGTTTCTCTCTCAGTTTCTTGGTCAAGAATCTGAAACTCAATTCCACTTGGAAGTTGTTATTTCTTTTTTCTAATGAGATTGCCTTTTCACGTGGAAGTTGTTGCTTTCAAATTAATATCACTGAATCTTCTTCATCTCAGTTTTCATCCTTTTTACAATATTTGCATTCTTTATCTTAAACTTAGTTCTAAATGCACGGGTTAAGGAGAGTGATAGTTCCAGCAACACCGAAACCAACCATGGCAACTCCAACATGGATCTTTAATTATTGTTATATTATAAGTGGACTCTTGCTAGTAGGTTTCTCAATGTGCTTGGCTGAAAATAAAAATAGAAAGATCGATTCTTATTAATATGAATTGTTGCAGATATAATATGTTTATTTTTGTGTATTTTAATTATAGTATAAGCCTACATTTGTTTTCTTTTTCATGGATGCAATCCTCTCACATTCCATCCTTTTCCTGATGAGGAAGTAATTTCTGAAGGGATTAGAGCTGCAAATCAGGAGACTAATTTGGGTGATTAAGTGTACGTTTTCATTAATTACTGTCTGTCATTATTATTACTATTAATATAAGTAGACACATGCTAGTCGGTTTCTCAATGTGCTTGGTTGAAAATTATAAAGAAAAGATCGATTCTCATTAATTTGAATTGTTACAGATAGAATATGTTTATTTATGTGTATTTTAATCATAATATATATAAGCCTACATTTGTTTCTTGTTCATGGATTCAGTCCTACCGTGTTTGATTCTTCCTTAGGAATGACAACTTCTGAAGGGATTAGATCTCCAAGTCAGGCGACTAATTTGGCCTTGACCCGTATGTGTTTTTGATGCATACAACCTGCTGCCTGGAAAGTAGTAAGAAATTAATACCATTCACTTGTTGCTCTGATTTTTCTGTTTTATGTGTTGGCAAGCTCTAATCTCAAGCTCAATATCTCACATGCAGCTTGAGCGGAGCCAAAGCCACCCTACAATCCATGCTGGCCAAATTTTGCTGCCAGTTCCTCCTGCTCTTCCTCCTCCTCGTGAGACATAATGGCCCAATGACTTGGCTCATGCCTGATGGCTCTCTATTACTAAGAATCTCAGTGCAGTTGTCCAATTTAATAAACTCAAGATCTAATATCAATTGAATAAAATTTGAAACTCGAAGTAGGATTACAAGTAAAATATCATTAATCAGTCTTGTTACACGTATAGAACATAATCAAGCAAGGCATGTCACCATACTCAAGATTTCAACATGGTAGGTATAGTTTTGGAATATTTTTCCATGGGATTAATCCTTACACTTGAAATTTGTTTAGGTGGGTTAGGGCTTTTGGAAGTTTGTTTGCAATTTTCTCATACTTGAAAACAAAGGAATGGTCAAAGAAAGGAACTTCACAAAGAGAAGATTGAAACGGACTAGGTAGACCCTCACGTGTTGGATTTAAGGGTATGGAAACAAAAGACTAGCCCAAAAGACACATACAAAGAACAAAATAAATAACAAGAAAACCTTATCGGTTGAGGCGTGACAAACACTGTCCATGAAATAGATCCACCCTCCTCGAAGACTCGGTGCATACCAGTGGTCTACTTCCAGGATTCAACAACCAGATCTCGCCTTAGGTGCACTCTGTAAGAGAGATGTGTACAACTCGGGTTTTAAAAAAATTCCTCCAAATAGATGTATGAAAATACTCCCTAAAAAACTCTCTGAAAATTTCTTTGAAAAATTGGTATTCATATATAAAGAGGGGTGATCAGTTTTTATAGGCCACTAATACAATCCCAAAAGGAATCTACTTGTAATTAGGAGATGACACAAAGTGGAAGGGGAATCTACTTATAAAAGGAATGAGACTCCACTAGCACAATCCCAATAGGACTCTTTCCAAAAATATAACACTGATAGAATAAAATAAAATATAATAAAATAAAAAAATAATTCTCAATAGGATGCTTCCCAAAAATATAAGACTAATAGAATAACATAAAATAAATTAAAAATAATTCCCAAAAATAAAAATAGAAATTATTTACACTCTTTCTACATCACTTGCACCGAAGGTTCGTATGATCTTCATGGATGGCAGGTCGCATGGCCTTCTCAAGCCTCCATGCCTCACTTTTCCACTTATAAAGAACAACCAAAAAGGACTTGACTAATCTAAAAAATCAATGGCCGGCGAGCTCGATAGATATAAACAACAGCCCATGCAGTTTGGGAGATCACAAAGTGAACTATTGGAGTTTGGCCTTTCGTTTCTTCGTGTCAATCTCGCTTCTGTCTCTGGCTAGAAGAGAAAAAAATTGTATAGACATGTGTGGGAAGATCTCCTGGCTTTTTCAATACTTTAGAAATAGAAACAGGCTCAGTAGTACTGTACTACTAAGAATCCTCCTTGTATATTTGTGTTGTTATAATAACAGTAGTATTATCTTCGAAATAAAATTTATGCATGTGGGGATGTGTTTTCTATCTTTTGTTTCAAATAGTATCATCTTCATTTGGAAGTAACATAAGTTGATTTTCTTAGAGGACAAATGCCACTTATGTGAGTTTTTTTTTCTTTTTTTTTTCCTTTTCTCTAAAAAAAAATTATACAAAAGTTGCAAATACCACTATTTGAGGATGCCTTGACAAAATGATTTTTGAATTATTTTAATTTTTATAAAGCTTGTAGCCTAGTCCCTTTATATAAAAGCTTAGTTATTTATTTTTTTTACTTAACAAAATTATCAAAATTCTTGTTGCCATTTGAGAATTTTGAAAGAGAAGAGATTAACTAATAAATTTATTTTTGGATATGTTTGGTTCTCGTAAAATTTGAGGGAAAATGTAAAGGAAAGAAAATACAAGGAAAAGTATAAGGAAATAAAAAGTGAAAGAAAATAAAAATTAAATTAGAAGTCTATAAATTATTTTTATTTGCTATTTCAAACTCATTTTACTTATTTTAACTCATCGATATAAAGACTAAATAATTTAAAAACATATAAGATTAAGTATTTTTAATTATATTTGATTTTCTTTGATATTTTTTATGGGATAACCAAACATAAAAAAAAATCATTTTCCTTTACTTTTTTTTTTCTTTCCTTAGTATTTTCGGGGAACCAAACACAATGTTCATGTACGTATATGTTTCTTTTCCAAGGGAAACCTTAGCCTTTTTCACACATTTTAAGCTTTTCTTTTAACTCATTAATATCAATTTGAAGAGAGATGCTTTTCTATTTAAGATAAACCTAAAGGTTATTTGACCTAGTTTAGATAATATCTTAAGGAGGTGAATAGGTGTTTAAACCTTTTGGCTCAAAGAAATTAATTATTTTTTAATCATATGACCAACATTTTTTTTTCAAATTAGGAAAGCCTCGAGATAAACATTGGATTTTTACATGGAACACCACCCACACCACAAGCAGATGTAAAAACCATGGGGTTAGAGACTTTTAATCACTAAAAACAAATTGAAAGCATTGTACATGGTTTTACTTGATGAAAGCTATCGCTAAGTCTTACTCCCTAGAACCTACACTACACTTCACGTTTGTGACGTAGCATCACATGAATGTGTTAATCTGAAGTACATTGTAGCTATAATTTTTTTAAGGATTAAAGAAAAAAACCATTTAATATTTCGCTAGGTATAAAAAATCTTATTTATAGGAAATTATTTTGTAGATGATGAATCATTGATGAAGATAGGTTAAGGAATTTTTTCAGCCTATATAAATTTCGAAGTGTTTTTTCTCAAAATTGGGTTCTAGGCTATGCTAACATGAAGCAACCTCTAGAGATGAGCTAATATAGTGGATGACTTGATTCCAATATAAATTAAATTAATTTTATTTTTGCAAGTCTAAACCTTATATGATCAATTATACAATGAAAAGTAAAATCATCTGATGAATTTGTTTTGGTTCTTTACATTAAAATGAATAGGGCTAAAATAAAAAATAAGGGTTTAGTCTTGTTTGTGTGGCACATCTTCCACTTAGATCTTGTAATGTCTTGATTTATTGGCTTGATTTAAAAAATTTAAGTAATAGTGAACCCTTCAGTATTGTTCTTTGTCCTCTAATAGGTGACTTAAAACATTGTGTGGGAAAAAACACGACTCATAAATTCTATCAAATCAAGGTAAGAGTAAATGGATGTGAGTCATGCATTTAATGGATATCTAATCAATAGTATCAATGAATTGCAAGATTATATGGTTGATGATGATAGTGACCTAAAAAGAGAAGAAATGATGATGATTGTTGGCTTACAACTATTGGATGAAAAAATTCATGAAATTGAGAAAAATAATATACAATGCAATTGAGGAAATATAGTAGAGTTGGATATGATGTTGTAAAACTAATTGGATTCACTCTTTCTCTCTATTGCTCCTTCCACTTTTCAATAATTGTGATAATGAACCTATATTTACAATATATTTGTAGTGCTATAAAACTCTCATTTGGTGACAAAAACCAATATTTTAAAATGACAAGTATAAAAAACTCTAGTTAAATATAAATTTCTAATGCTTCTCAAATTCCTCATAATCCTATAATTCCTCTAACTCCAATTCTCATAGGATTAATATTTTAATCCTTTTCACTTCCAATCCTTCTATCTCATACTCATTATTTAGCATACCATACGAATGATAAATGACCTAATAATTCCTAATTTCTATTTCATTATTTTGTTCAAAGTTTTAGTGACAACTCCTAATGCACAAATAATTCAAAAAACCAATAATACACTTCAAGCTTTTGTTGATGCCAGAAAATCTCCTATGAGATTTTGTTGCCCATCTAAAAACTCAAGTGGATATTGCCCATCTCTACTACATTTCATTCCAAACTTTTGGTTGGTGGAGAATAGCAAAGATTTATTATATATATTGCTTTATAACTCACAAATGAATTAATTTGTGAATTAATTAAGCATTAAGTCTTGCAAGTGAAACTTAATTAAAACCAAATCATGTATATGAATCACATATATTTAAAAAAAAAACACTACTTGAATAAAATTGTAGTCAAAAGCAAGGTGAAAGCGCCCAACAACTTAGTTCCTGATAAAAACAATGATTATCACCTTAATTTTTCCCAAGAAAGGGAGAGAAACCACAAAATGAGAGAAAGTGAGGGAGAGAAAGTTATTTTGTTTTGGACAAAACAAACTGTGAGGAGTGATTGATGATAACTTATATGATAAAATACACCAAATTTCCAGGTGATAATGTTGGATTATAATTACAAACTTTGGATTCAATTTTCTTTCCTTTTTTTTAATGCATGTTTTAGAAATAATATGAAAAAGAAACTATAACTTTAGAAGAATTTTTAAAACTATAACTTTGAAATATTAAGTCAAAAAAGGTTAAGCTTTATTTTTAAATAATGGTTTCACGCTTCTCTTTTTTCTCCTTTTAATCATTTTGAAGAAAATACATTTAGTACAAATGTTATTAAAAGTTGTTTCCAAGAACAGGTTTTAGAACTATTTTAAAAAACACTTCCCAAACAGTATTTCCCCTCACCTAATAAGTTCGCTTTTAGGTAATATTAACAAATGCCTTTGGATAGAATAATATTTGTTTAAGTAAAACACATTCCTTATCACATTGACTTAATTAGTTAAGATTATATCATCAAATTTTGATGAATTGTAATCATCAAGGGGATTAATATAAAGGAGGCAACAATATACATACACTATATATTTCAGCAAGTAGTGGTAACAGCTGTAATTATATTCACAATCATTGACATCACAACATTTTGTTTTATTTTATTTTTTTTACTGAATAGAAATGTATAAAAAAAATTTACATAGGAAATACAACCTCTATCCCTATACCACCACCACATGCTTTAAATGAAGGAAGTTGTTAACGATTAATGGTTTTTATTTCAAGGTTTAGCTTTAAATCCCTTAGAATCACCTTGAATGGCTAATACTTGGTAAGCTTTTCGGATTCTATGGATGCTTATTGCTAGATCTATGGATGTCTATTAGTTATCAAGTACGAGCCATTGGAAGGTGGTTCAAGGTGAGGGTCTTTAGTGTTTGAACCCATTAATGGAATGCAACTACCATTTTTCATGAACCCTTTGGATCAAATCTTAATTGCTAAATACAAAACCGGTTCGAGAGATAACCATCTTTTATGTTATTGTCCCCAATGCAAGGAGAAGATTCGGAATCTCCCCATTTGCCCAAGGAACCCAATCCTAGTGACCTAAAGCTCCAAGAGACCTTTTCTTTGTAATTAACTTCAATTACTATTTTTGCTTAACTTAAAATCAACATTTTCAACTAAAATTCCATTTTCTTTAAAAGCTAATTTTCATAAGGAAAAGCACCATTTCATTACCTTCACTAAAGTCACTTGTGCGAAGAAAACCCATCCCTATGGACGATCCTAGAGCCATTATGCTATGTTAGCCATGCTACCCTAGTGTATGGTGATTTAGGTTTTATAAATTTTGTTGATAACACCCATCCGGGAACCAGAATCAAATGGCACCGTCTGGGGACGAATCATTTCTCAAAGGCAGATCTCTCCAATCCCTATTTCACTCACCATTCAGATCACCCAGGTTTGGTTTTGATTTCCAAATCTTTGAATGGAGACAATTATTTGGCTTGGAAAAGGGCTATGATTCTAGCTTTAAATTCCAAGAACAAATTGGGTTTTGTCAATGGCTCGATCAAGGCTCCTTTAGAAGAAACTGATCCTGAAGGTTATGCGACTTGGTCATGGTGTAACGAGGTTCACTCCTGGATTGTCAATACTCTCAATCCAGAAATCGTGAACAGTGTAATATATTATTCTACTACTCATGAAGTTTGGGAAGATCTCCATGAGTGATTCTCTCAAAGCAATGCACCTCATATCTTTGAAATTCAGTGAGATATTGCTTATCTTCGACAATAGCAACTCTCTGTCTCCGCCTATTACACAAAATTGAAAGGCCTATGGGATGAACTAGCTTCCTACAATGCTGCAGCACATGGGGCATAACAAGATCAACAAAAATTGATGCAATTTCTGATGGGATTGAATGAATCTTACACTGCTATTCACAGGCAAATCCTCCTTATGAATCCTCTCTCTTTTGTTCGCCAAGCATACTCCTCTGTCTCTCAAGAAGAAAAGCAGCGTCTCCTCACTTCGATGAATGCAACAGCGGAATCTACCTCAAGTGCTGCTATGGCCATCCATAGCAACGACAAGTCTTCAGTGACTTGGAAGGACGGAATAGATCGATCGAACACAGGAAGGATGGAACCGATTGATCGCCCCTCTGGTTCTCAAAATTTCCGGGTGAATCGATCTTCTTAGGGTCAAGATGGTAGACCATTTTTTGATCAAGATCAGCGCCGCATGGGTTCTAGAAGAGGACGCCCCTAGTGCTCGTATTGTGGAGATATGGGCCATTGGGTCCAAAAGTGTTTTCAACTACATGGATATCCACCAGGCCATCCTAAATAAAGAATGAACTCAAACTCAAATTCAAATTGGAATAAAGGTTTTCCTGCGGCTAACCAACTTTCTGAGGCAGATAAAGGAAGACCTACAGTTGCATTATTAGAAGCCCAACTCAAGCAGCTTTTGTCATTTCTTAATAACCAAGATGAAGACTCTAGTTCCAAAGCGAATGTGGTAACAAAGCCAGGTTTGTCCAAAGTCACTTCCCGCAATTGGATTGTTGATAGCGGGCCGATAGATCGTACTACTTCATCCTCTAAGTTATTACATAAAGATAAAACTTGCTTGTTACCGCCCGTATTATTGCTTAGTGGTAAAAAAATGAATATTGTTACGAAAGGGTCTTTGACTCTGAATTCCATCTATTATTTGCATGATATGTTATCTATGCCTACATTCAAGGTTGATTTAATATTAGTTAGTCATTTGACAAGAGGTCTGAATTGTTCAGTGACGTTTTTCCCTTATTGGTGTATTTTGCAGGATCTGGCTACAAGGAGGACAATTGGTTTGGGTAAACAATGTGATGGACTATACTATTTGGTGGCACTAGCGACAGAGAAATCTTTGACGAACCGTTCCTCACCAACTAACCTGCAATCTCGCCATCTTTTCGACCAATCTCTGGCATAGTCGCTTAGGCCATGTATCACCTTCTCATTTGAGTTTTATTTCCAAGAATTTTTTGAATTTTCTATTCAGTCCAATAATGCTTGCCTTATATGTCCTTTGGCTAAGCAAAGTCTTTTACCTGTCGATACTAGTGCTATTTCTTCTACAAAACCTTATGAGATTATTCATTGTGACATTTGGGGTCATTATCAACACTCTTCTCTTTTTGGCACTCATTACTTTCTCACTATTGTCGATGATTATACACGTTTCACATGGATATTTTTAATGCGACATAAAGATGAAACACAATCATTTTTAAAATGTTTCTTAAGCTATGTTTTCACACAATTTGAATTTTGCATTAAAACATTTCGAAGTGACAATAGTGGAGAATTTACCTCACTTTGTTCTTTTTTTTTTCAAGATAATGGTGTTATCTTTCAACATTCTTGTGTTTACACGCCTCAACAAAATGGGATTGTGGATTACAAACATCGTTATATTTTACAAGTAGCCCAAGCTTTGAAATTTCATGCTCAAGTTCCCACTCAATTTTGGGGGGAGTGTGCTCTCACTGCTGTACACATCATCAATCGGTTACCTTCACTAGTATTGTCTTTCAAAATTCCATTTGAATTGTTTTACTCAAAACCACCTTCTTACTATCATCTCCGTGTTTTTGGATGTTTAACCTATGCCACCAATGTTCACACCTCTCACAAATTTGACTACTGTGTCGTACATGCCATCCATTTTCATTGGTTATCCTGCCGGTCAGAAAGAATACAATTTATTTGATTTATCAACCAAAAAGGTCTTTACTAGTCAAGATGTTAAATTTTCATGAAGATATTTTTCCTTATGTCTCTCTCAAGCCCAACTCTACTCTCCCTTCATTAACCCATAATTCTGGTCCAATCCCCTTGGTGGCCCACAACGTCTTTTCCTCCCTTGACTTTACTTCTCACACACCTTCCTCTCTTCTTTTCGACCACACAAGCATACCGTCTCCTACCATAAAAAATGATGACTTTTCCTCTCCTTCTCGACCTTCCGAACTTGGTCCCTCTTCTCCAGTGCTGGCACCAACTCCACCTTCCATTCTTCGTACCTATACCCTATGCCCAAAACCTTCCTCCTTACCAAACAATCCTACCCCGATTGAACCTTCTTCTCAGATCGATCCAAACCCTCCACCATCGCCTTCTCCGGTGCCATCGTCTGTATCCATCCCGTTCACTTCTCTTGCTGAGATGCCCCTCTTTTCACCAGAAACACACTCACCCGAACCAGTCGCTTCACTCTGTCACTTCAGCTGCCATGTCGCCCCGTCGGTCAAGCTTCACGATTATGTCTGCTCCCACGTTTCCTCTTATCAATTGTCTTCCTTGATTCCAGGTCCGACCAAAGGTACGCGATATCCACTAGCCAATTATGTTTCTTATCATAGATAGAAGCCTACATATAGATCTTTTGTTAATCAACATAGTGTTGTCATAGAACCCAAGTCTTATTCAGAAGCCATCGCTCATCCTGAGTGGCAGAAGGCAATGCATTCCAAATTGCAGGCTTTCCAAGCTAATGACACTTGGTCTCTCACTCCACTTCCGGTCGGCAAGACATTGATTGGCTGCTGATGGGTGTATAAAATTAAACATCGTTCAAATGGGTTCATTGAGCGTTACAAAGCATGATTGGTAGTGAAAGGCTTCACTCAATTAAAAGGTGTCGATTATCAGGATACCTTTTCCCCCATTACCAAGATCATATAAGTTTGCTGCTTCCTTGCATTGGTCATAGCCCATGGCTGGTCTCTTCATCAAATGGATGTCAACAATGCCTTTCTTCACGGTGACTTACATGAGGAAATATATATGTCTCCGCCACCAAGGCTTTGACAATAGGGGAAGGAAAACTTGGTATGTCGCCTTCATAAATCGCTCTACAGTTTGAAACAAGCTTCTCGCCAGTGGTTCGCCAAGTTCTCAGAAGCTATTCGATCCGTCGGTTATGCACAATCTTGAGCAGATTATTCTTTGTTCATCGGAAAACAAGGCAAGTCCTTTACTGCCCTCTTAATATATGTTGATGATATTCTTATTACTGGAAATGATACTGTGAGCATTGCTGCAACAAAAATAAAATAAAATTGCATAGTCATTTTCATCTCAAAGATTTGGGTGATTTAAAAATACTTTCTTGGCATTGAGGTTTCTGCTTCTAAAAATGGGATTTTTATTTCCTAACATAAGTATGCATTAGAGATTATTGAGGATGCAAGACTGTTGAGCGCTACCCCTATTGATACACCTATGGAACGAGGATTGAAATTGTTTGATAAGAGCAATTGGCTCAAGGATCAAGGTCGTTATAGGAGATTGGTTGGAAGTTTAATATATCTAACTGTGTCAAGGCCAGATATCACTTATGCAGTTCATGTGTTAAGCCGATTTATGCATCAACCGAGAAAGGCTCATATGGAAGCAGCACTCAGAGTTGTGCGTTATCTCAAGAATGCACCTGGTCAGGATATGTTCTTCTCTTCAAATAATGATTTTAGATTGAGAGTCTACTGTGATTCGGATTGGGCAGGTTGTCCACTTACTAGAAGGTCCACTACAGGCTACTGTGTATTCCTTAGACCTTCACTGATTTCTTGGAGATCAAAGCAATAGAAAACAGTGTCACTCTCTTCAACCGAAGCAGAGTATCATGCAATGATAGGAGCTTGTTGTGAGTTAATGTGGCTTCGGTACCTTCTGAAATATTTGGGTGTTTTACATCAGGAACCTGCCTTGTTGCATTGTGACAACAAGGCAGTGTTGCACATTGTAGCCAACCCTATTTTCCATGAGCGTACTAGACACATTGAGATGGATTGTCACTATATTAGGGACAATATCCAAGATGGTTCCATTATTACAAGACATGTGAGCTCAACGCATCAACTTGCAGACATTCTGACCAAACCATTGGGAAAGGAGATTTTTGCTCCAATGATTCGCAAGTTGGGAGTATAGGATATCCACTCTCCAACTTGAGGAAAAGTGTTGGAAAGTCAATCTTCCTAAATCTTCCATATTAAGAATAGATGATCTGTATATGTTAGTCTTCCTATTGTAATTCTTGACTTATAGTTGGACAACCTAGAATATAGTAGCTAATTCCTGACTTGCAGGAAAAGATCACAAACCTCCCTGTATAAATACATACTTCAGCATCAATAATATTCATTCAGCTAATTCCCTATGTCATTCATCTTTTCACAAGGGAATGGTATTTCTTACGACTCTCTAGCCAGAAGGTTCCCAACATGTTCAATAGTAGGCAAGGGTCATGGTCAAAATAGTCGCCTCATTTGCATCTTTAATCCCTAGAAAAACTATTACTCCAATGTCAAGAGGGAGAAGGAACATGGTAGGACTGCATCCATGAACGAAAAACAAATGTGGGCTTATATTATGATTAAGATGCATAAAAACAAACATATTCTATCTGTAATAGTTCAAATTGATATGAATCGACTCTTTTCTTTATTTTGAACAAAGCACATTGAGAAACCTACTAGCAAGTATCCACTTATAATAATAGTAATGATAATAACAATAATTAATGAAAAACATACACGTGATCAGCCACATAGTATCTGGCATAGGGATTCCCGGCTAGAACAACAACACCCTACACAAGGAGAACATTGATCAAAGAAATATAAAAGAAAAATGTGAAACATAAAGCAAGTGCCTTTATTGAAAGTCATTAATATCTGATATATGGGAAAAGACATACTCGAACATTTTTGTTGCGAATAAATTGTTGAGAGCACTTGTTATAACTGATCCATGTTAGAGCTGAGTGGGGATCTTGTGTTGGAGTTGGGCCTTCGGGATTTTGTGTTGCCATGGTTGGTTTCAGTGTTGCCAGAACTATCACTCTCCTGAACCCCATGCATTCAGAATTAAGTTTATGATAAAGAATAAAAATATCGTAGAAAATATGAGAACTGAGATGAAAAAGATTCAATGAGATTAATTAGAAAGCAACAACTTCCACCTGAAAAGGGAATCTGATTAGAAAAAAAGAAATTAACAACTTCCAAGTGAAATTGAGTTTTTTGACCAAGAAACTGAGAGCAAAACCGTGATCGATGCATTAAGATATTTTGAAAAAGAAAGAAAGGATTAGATAATATATTTGTACTTGATTGATGATGAACAAGACTAAAAACAAATTATTGAATGTGAAATCACCAACACCCAAGTTATCAGATTCTTGAAAAAGTTTGAATTTAATTTTCTGGAGAAAGTGAAAGAGAAATAGTTATTAATATTATATAGGAAACAAAGCAAATGAACTTGTAATGGATCTCTATAGAAAGAAAGAAAGAAAGAAAGAAAGAAAAAGGTTAGGAGAATTTTACTGGATTGATGACCAAAGAGACCAAGAAATTGTTGAATGTGAAATCAATGACACCCAAGTTATCAGATTTTTTGAAAAGTAGCAAACTTGAATTTAGTTTTTTTGGAGAAAGTAAGCGAAAGTGATAGAGAAACAATTATGAATGTTATATAGGAAACAAAGAAAATGAACTTGGAATGGATCTCTACATAAAGAAAGAAAGAAAAGGGTTTGGAGAATTTTACCAGATTGATGACAAAAAAGACCAAGAAATTGTTGAATGTGAAATCAACAATTTTCAAATTACAATATTGTCTCAGATTGGTGAAATCTAGCAAATTGAATTTTCCAGGGAAAGTGAGAGATTGGTGAAAACTTGCAACTTGAATTTTCTATAGAAAGTGGGAGGAAGCAAGAGTTTGTTATTGGTTTGAAAGATAGTTATGAATGTGAAAGAGGAATAGTGATGATTATATATACTCTAAGCAGTCATGCAAGATCATGACTAAACTCAACCACCTTCATATTACCACTTTTCGTTAAATGCTTTTATATATAAAAAATAAATTAGTAAAAGAATATTGAGACCTCATGTGTAAAGTCCTACATCAAATAGAATGCATATTAAAAATTTATCCCTTGCTTGGATCATGATTTTTTAAAATTGCCTTTTATTTTTCTTTTGAAACAATGATTGAATATTTTGCTCTATTATTTTTGGAAAATGACAATATTTTGTATAATTACTTTCTAAAACACAAAACATACTCTACCATTTTTATTTTGTTCTATCTTAAGGACGCGGTACATTATTTTATTAAAATATTCATTGGGTAAGTACAATGAAATAAATATCATGGCCTTCCACCAATTATACCTCATTACTTATCCCACTCAATATTATATGGTCATTTCAAAGAGATATATGTAATTTTTGACAAGGTACCTTTGATCTAACCCCCATGTTACAAAATACTTAATTTACTATCTTCTATAAATCATGGCTTGTTTTCATAAAGCCAATTTAATACTTTCAATCTTTAATAAATAGTTTGCTTTAAGAAATTTCCTAAATTCAATTTGATTAGGATTTGATTTTTAAATACCATCCAGTCCACTAGGGTTCAACCTATACATGTATGCTTATATTGAGCAATTTCATTCTTTATATGCCTAATTTTTATGTCATTACTTTGTGCTTAACCTAACATTCTTAAAACATTTCACCATTATTCTTTGACTCTATGTTAGAGGATCACATTCTCTTAAGATATTGAGGAATCCATTACAGTTTATTTCTTCATAGTTAGAGAATTTAACTTTGTATTCTTTGACCTCATGGATTTTACATTCACAAATTCTTTTGGAGGCTTTATGTGTGGCATTCCAAGTAAAATGTCTATGTAATTGTGTGATTGAATTATTAGATTAATTAATAACTATCAATTTAATTGGAAAATCTATAAATAAATAAATAAAATTATAATATTTTGGCTAAATAAAAAGTGACAACCTGTTTACCTCCCCCCTAATTCCATGATACATGATCTTAAACTTTAAATTGGAATTAAAGTGTGAAAAGTGAAAAAAATAAATTTTTTTTATCCCACTAAGATCTTGAATCATGGAAACATAGAATGGGATTATGCATAAACAATCAACACTCCTTTCATGGGAACCAACTATCTCCATTAGAAGCATCTATTAAGTTCTTTTTAAAAATGCAATGGGAACAAGTATGAAATTTAGTTGAATTCAATTGAGAGCTCTCATTGAAATTGAATGGATTGGTATATATACTAGTGAACTCAAGCTCAAATAAGAATGGAATAAAATGGGCAATGACAATAGTGAGGAAAATGCTCAAACTCTCTATAGCATCTTCAATAGGGTGAGTAATGACAAGTTTGGTAGGATAATGATATGAAAAGAAAGCTAAAGAGCCATGGGACATTGTTTTAGTCATGCATGAGGGCACGTCAGTTGTGAAGTTGTCTAAGATATGAATGCTCACTATTAGATTTAAGAGCATATAAATGCAAGAGGATGAATTTTGAAAACCTATTCAGAGTGAAGTGATATAAGAGAAAAAAATTGTGTTCTAAAAGTTGTTAGAAAATACCAATGTCTCTTCCTTAGAGATTTAGACTCAATGTTACTGTTATAGAAGAAAGATAAGACATCAACTCTATAAGGATCCACAACCTCATACATGGGACCATCATACCACAGGAAGAATCCATAACCTTCGTACTTCTATACCAAATCTAAGCATATGTCTACAAAAACACCAAGGATAAATCTTAAAAAATTTGATAGACAAACACAATATTACCTTATAATTTTGGCATCTTAAAAACCTTCTACTAGGATTTAAATTTGTCCACGATGTCATCAGATGAGCTTCATTACCACAATAACAATGAACTGGAGGATCCATTAATCTTTCAATTGTCATTTGCCTTCAAAAATCTTCAGCCTCAATGGATAAATCTTCAGCTTCGACCGCCACTTCAGGGAGCAATGTGGGATTCTAGGGTTGGAGAAATTATTTGTGGATTTTGCAAATTTCTACCCTACGGACAAGGAGGAACAATGAACTTTGGGAAATTATGTGGGCTTTTAGCTTTGTGGGATTGGGATTTTAGGGCTTTGAAGGGAAGGAAGAACGGAGTAAAAGAAAAACTATATCTTCATCCAAAATAATTCTAGGGGAGTGAGAATCAACATGTTTCTCGGTAGGGTTCCTTGTACCCAAGGAACATAAACATTCTAATTAAGTACAATATAATCATATAACAATCCATTTCTATTGTCTACATCAGCTAAAACTTCAATCATACAAAATTAAATCGACTTACATTGACAATTTTCCCATTATATCACATAAAATACTTTCAATTTTCTAACACAAAATAAATTATTCATTACATGGCAAAATAGATAATGGAGAAACACAATAAAGACTATCTATCAATGATCTTGAGTATGTAAATGAAGCATTTAATTTAATAAAAACCTATTTATTATAAATAAAAATAAAATACCTAATGAATAATTTTCTCTACATGAACTAGAAACCAAAATTAAATTCTTCCTATACTTAAGAACATAAAGAGAAATTTTTAACTTTAGAAGACAACTATCATCTTAGATAAGGGTAACATCTCCCATTGCACAACAATCCTTGCTTCAAAAGCTAGTGTCAGGTACATGTCCCATAATTCAGTCTTCTCCTTAGATTGAACCTCCTATGAAGAATTGCAAACATGATTAGTAAAGCTAGAATCTATCCACCAATAATTAGTGGAATCCAACACTAAACGTGATTCAACTAGAAGAGAATGAGGCGTACTTGACTACCTCTTTAGGAATTTAGGGAATTTAGGGCATTCCTCCTTCCAGTGGCCTTTCTAACAACAAAAGAAACACTTTCCTTGACCTTTGCTCTTCTTCTTCATCCCTTTTCCCTTGAACGTCCCATTCTACTTGGTGGTCTTGTTGTTGTTTTTATTCTAGCTATAAAAGAAACATTGACTAGCATATGGATGCTTCTTTGATCCTTAAGAATCCCCTCAACTGTCTAGAGTTCTCTCATCAATTTAGTTAAGCTTATCACCATCTTATTCATAAAATAATTGAGCTTGAATTGCTTAAAATAATTTGACAAGGTCTTTATAATTATGTTAACCTAGGTTTCCTCATCGATCTCAACTTCAAGGATCTCTATCTCGTTAAAGAGTTTGATCATATCAATTATATGATCTCTAATGGGAGTTTTTTCTGACATTTAAGTATTCATAATTGTCTTAAGGGAAGCTTATCAAGTCGACCTACCCTAGCAACTAGTAAGTATATCATAAGCTATTGGCATAGATATGTGTTGATGTTGCAACACGTTATCCAAAGACCCAAGTATAATACACTTAGTCTTTTGATCCTCCATCTGCCAACTATGATATGCATCAATCACCTCTTGAGTGGAATGTTCATTAGGGGAAGATAGAACTAATTCTTCAGTTACTCATTTTTAGCTTCTCTTGAGTGAGTGTTATGCCTAGATTTCTTTTGCAATCCACATAGTTTGGTACCATCAATTTATTAGTAGTGAGAATGAGATTTATCATATTATAAGACATGATATTTGTAACTATGATTAATTTACTAAGCATACACAAAAAACTAATAATTAAATTAGTAAAAATGTAGTGCTCTCAAACTAAATGTCTTTTCTCAAGGTATCCTAGTATCATAAGAATCAAGCCTACATGAGGTAGGTCATGATCTTATTACTAGTTACAGACAATCTCAGATTAATCTCCATGCCTTAACCATGAATGATATCTAAATGCAAGATCAACATACCTTTTCTTTGGCCTATAGACTTTGCAAATGGGACCATGTAAGGCGATTTGACCGCTCATATCCAATGTTGTGTATATAACCATTGTTCTTGAACTATCAATGTCACCAAGTAAGGAACCCCTTGTGGGGGTGGTTGCTCCTACTACAAACATGTCAAGTCTAGTCCATAAGGATAATCCATGTCAGTTGATTCATAGGGTCTAACTCATCATGGGAATGGTAATGAACCCAAATCAAGATGTGCTTGACAATAGAGGTCATGAGTTTTGATGATGCCCTCTCCCACTTAATCTTCTGAAAAGAGAGACTTTTAGTAATTTTGGTACCTTTCTTAAAATAAATTCTCTATCTTGAGATTTTCCAAATTCATTATTTACTTCTTAAATTGGGACTCCAATGTTAAAAGGATTGCTTTCTTATTCTTTTATCCTTGAACTATCTATATCCACAAAAGTCCTCTTTCTCTCAAGTGTGGATAGTCTAAAGGACTTGATGGTTTCCTCTTTATCTTGGGGTGAAGAGCTTGGAGGACCATTATATGTCATTTTACTTCTTTTAAGGGGGACAACTAAGAGAAATACCTATCTAAAAAATATATAATCCAAAAAGGAATTGCAATAATCTTTTAACAATGATCACTTCAAAGAAAAATAACAATGGAAATTTAACTTCTCATGAAAATTTATTTTCTCAAGTAAAAAAAAAAAAAAGTACTTTTCCAATATGTTATTATTCATTTACTACATGCTAACAATAAACTTATCATAGAATAAATAATAAAATAAATTAACAACTATCATGGCCTTAGGGAACTTATTGTATAAAATTGGTAACTTATTTAGATTATAATCCAAAATTACCAAAAATAAACCTATAACAAAAATTAGGGTAGTAAGGGACACAAGTAAACCTAGTTTATTACAAAGATTCTAAAATATGCCTTTTTTTTAGCAATTATGCCTTTCTTACTACCAATTTGCTAGCACTAGCATTAGATCGCCCAAAAATTTTGAGTTCCGTTAGAAGTAGCGTATCATTACTAAAAGCACTTCTCAATCACTCAAGCCACTCGAGTACTTAGTTAATTGCTCGAGCACTAATCTAAGCGCTTTAGTGTTAAATTCTTCCCTTGCACACCCAATATTGCTAATCCAAACTCCAATAATCGTTTTCTTCATAAAAGTTGCATTTTTCCGGCAAGACAACGTCCACAACCACCATGTGATAATTCAAATTGCTTCCAAATGCTCTAACAGTTACAAAGAATGGTAAAAGAATGATTTTTATAACAAAAACCCATACTCCATCAAATCCAAGTTTACAATAATTCTAAGAAAAATGGGATTTTTACAAAAAAGAAAAATCCTATGCCTCTTTTAATGAGGCTTATAACCGATTTAGAACAAAACAACAATCTCAATCATAATAATGAACATCATGTTTAAGAGATCACAATAATTCATGCACAAAGTTTTTATCTCTAAGGCCATGGGACAAACAATAAGCCTTAGAAAATAGCCATTAACACCCCTTGGAAAGGTTTTATCATGCTCCTGTCTAAGCTATGGCTTTGTTATTAGTTTTAGGTGATGGAAACCCCATATTACTCCATTTTTAGGTCTTGGGTCTTATAGGGTGCATGCATCTATCCTCAAGGTTCTCTAGATCTAACCCAATAAAAATTAATGGCTTCAAAAACTATTATAGAATTAAGTTTCAGAGATTTGAAGTTCATACCTACGATCTAGATATTCCCATATTGAATATAAGCCAATGAAAAAGAAGCTTGTAGTCTGCGAAGGTCTCATACACCCAAAGTCCTCCACCCAACGACTGACCACAACCTTGGCATTGCAAAGGGTGGGCTTTGGAAGTGAGGAAGCTTTGGTTCTCTCTCTCTAGAGGTGGAAGATTACTAACTAAAAACCTCAACCTCTAAGAAGGTATTTATAGGGTTTCCTATTGTCTTAAGTGACTTGGGCCCATATAGGCTTGAGTCACTTAATCTAAGCCCCAATCGAGTACTAATTGATTAATTAACCTAACAAAGCTATCTAATTTATTAATTACCCCAATCTAGAGACTTTGTTCACTATCCCTTATGCAACCTTGTGTAATTACTAAAACATCCTTATGCACAAGAGTGGACCTAGGCCCAATCCAACTCTCATAAACCATGTCATCATCACATATGAGCTCAAAGTAGGGACTACTAGGACCCATAAGAGAACTAAATCTCCCATAATCCAATTTTGAAGTTGATTCAACATCCTACTATAAAGAATTAATTGTACTCTAATATCATATTTAAATAACAACAAGACAAAGCTTGAGTTTGTGACCTACTATCCACTACATGCAGACTTTCTATAAATTGGTGTTCGTAATCACAAGGTAATACCATCACCCATTAAGATTAGCTCTCTAATTCTTGAGCTACAAACCCCACTTATTATATGATCAAATGACATACTCTAGCTCTAAGGGCATACGTCAAATTTCTTTAAAGGAATTACTAGGGCCATAGATTTTATGTTCATATGTCCTTTAGATCACCCAAGGGGAAAGTTTGTCTCAAACTCATGAGATATAATGATGCCTTTATTGAGAATAATTATTGTCACCAACCTCTATCAACAATGACCTAATCCTGAAAGATAGATAGCCACTTTAAGGTCTCACCCATAAGTCAAAGTTTCCTTTTGTTTTTAACACAAACTTAATATCCTCTCAAGGTTGAAAGTCCATGCAATATAGTAGCTCAGCGAATCATGATAATTGATAACCTTACGTCATGATTCACCATTAGTTCTATTGAGTAAGCATGACATACATTAGTGCACTCATCATGGGAAACTTATCCCGGTGGCCAAGACAAGTCATCCCTCCAAGTATGAGGTAGTGCACTAGAGTTTCTGCTAGATTGCCCAAATCCATGAATTGACTGTGAAAAACTTATCTAATTACAAGAAACCCATGACTTGTAATCTCTAAGCAACTCTTAATGCAACCAAGTCATGTACAATGTAAGAGATATAGATTAAATGTGCAAAGCAATGTTAATGCACAAAAAATAACAATCAAGTTTGACTTTTTTACATCGTATCTTACTTTTAGGGGCTCAATGCCATCAAACTCCCACTAGCCCCAAAAGCAAACTAGACACCATAGAAAGAATTTGCTCTAAAATCACATGACATCTCTTAATTATCTCACAAAGCAAGTAGTACTTAATCTCTATACATTTTCTTTTCTATTGGTACTTTGGTTCTTTAAACTTTGCTATCATCCCATTATTACCAAAAATAGAGTCTTCGACTATACAGCCAAAGGAGCTACGCTTAAGCCAAATGTCTTCCTTTGTTGTTTTAGAAGCAACAAAAACTAGTTAGAGTATACACATACCTAGAGGTAGACTTGTGAGAGTCCTCATCAAAATGAAAGTCTAATTCTAGATACCTTATGAGTACCAATCATCACAAAAACTCATAAGCAAATAATCCCTTATTCTCCAAAGATAAGTTCATGGATTTAGGTAATCCAATAGAGGTTGTAGTGTACCACTATCTAATTAGAGGGTTGACTTGTCATAGTTATCAGGATGGGTTTCCCATAGCAAGTGCACTAGTGTATATGATGGACATCGGACAAGACCTAAGGTGAATTATGATGTAAGGCTATCAATTGTCATGATTCACTAAACTACTATATTGCATGGACTCACAATCTTGAAATAATATTGAGTATGTGCTAGAATCAATAAAAGGCTTTGACCTATAGGTGAGACCCTAAAGTGGTCATATATCCCCATGGATTGAGTCAGTATTGATAGAGGCTAATGGAAATAAGTATTCTCAATAGAGTCATGATGGTATCTCATGGGTTTGAGACAATATGTCTCCTTTGGTGATCCAAAGGACATGTGATCATGAAATTTATGGTTTTAGTAATTCCTTGAGTGGAATTTGAACATGCTCTTTAGAGCTATAGTATGTTAGTTGATCACTTAATAAGTGGGATTTGCATGTAGCGGATGGTAAGTCATGGACCTGAGCTTTCTCTCATTGTTATTTACATAAGGTACTAGAGTGTAATTGATTCTCGATAATGAGATGTTGAATCAACTTCAAAATTAGATTTTAAGGGAGCCAGTACTCCTATGGGTACTAGTGGTGCACCCCTTTGAGCTCATATACCATGTTGGCATAGTTTATAAGGGTTGAATTAACTTTTTGTTCACTCTTGTGCATAAGAGCATTATGGTAATTATGGAAGGTTGCATAGAGGATAGCGAATAAAGTTTTTAGATTGGGTTAATTCATTAATTAGATGACCCTGTGTGATTAATTAATCAATTAGTACTCATTTTAGGCTAGATAAAGTGACCCACGCCCATATAGACTTAAGTCACTTAGGTCCAATAAGGAAGCCCTATAAATATCCATTTATGGGGTTAGGGTTTCCTAATGGCCTTTTGACTATTGTCTTCTAAATCCATAGGAAGATTGAGACTCTAGGAATTTACTTTTCCAAAGTCCACTCTTTAGATTGCCATGGACATGGTTTGAGTCATCAAATGAAAAACTTTGGGTGTACGAGAGCTTTAGAGCATTCAGGCACATTCCTCATCAGATGGATTTCGATTTGGAAGTATCTAAATCATAGATGTGAGTTTTAATCCCTAGATCTGTAGTATCTGTAGTTTTTTAAGCCTTTTATTTTTGTTGTGTTAGATTTAAATATCCCGATGGATAGATGCATGTACCGCAACCTACGAGAACCAAGACATCAGAAAGGAGTAATTTGAGTTCCCAACAACTAGTATCAAAGCCCTAGGGTAGCCTTTTGTATGCTAGATCTATTCTAGTGTGTGCTCACTTCTATTTTGTTGGGTATGTTTATTCATTTGATAACCTAAAGGGATGAATAAATGTAATATGATGGTTATTTTGTGATTTATTATTATTTGTTCAATTAAATGAATGAATATGAAGAGATGTGATCTCTACCTTTTATTCTCTAGATTAGGTTGTACACCTTGTAAGGGTTATAGGATTTTTATTTTATTTTAAAAATATTTTATTTTCAATAGATGGGTTGTAAGCTTCATTATAAGAGCATAGAAATTCTTTTTATTATTATAAAATAGTTATTTTTTTTTATCCAATTATGGTGACCAAAGAGAAAAGAAAGAATTCTTGAAGTTTCTTGTTTGATATCCTATGGTAATCCAATATATATATATATATATGTATATATATGATACTATGGACCTGCATTTTTCATGTGTGTCTTCATTTGATTGTGACACTTTTTTTTTAGTGAAAATTTGATTTTTAAAAAGGTTGGAATCACTAGTTATTTTTGTTTATTTTTTAAAGGAGATAACAACCATGCACAAAAGGGTCAAATTATCAAAAACATATATAGTATTATCAACAGAGCAAAACAAATGTATTCATAAAATAAAGCCTAAATAAATACCTAGAAGTATTATTTCATCAAAATAAGAAAAGGAGAGCACCTTCAAATGTGCCTAGATTATAACCCAAAAGGCCAAATTATTTAATTACATGTCATTCAATCTCGGATTTAATAAAACCCTAATTGGTCAATAATAGGGTTGATTTCTAAATTATACAAAGATTAATTTATTTGACTAACTTAGGAGAATGATAAAATAAAACCAAAATTTTTAAAACCTATATAAGATACACATAACATATTAAAGTCAAGAAAATAAACCCTAACTATTAAACCAAGCTAGTGTAGTAGGTGTAGAAAGAAAAACTTATTTCTCCCACTTGGAGAATTATTTTGAGTGTCACAAGGTCCTAAGGTATAATTTATGAATTCTAGGTTAAGGGAAAAATATCAAAATTAATTAAAGAAATCGCTAACTAATTTAATTTTGCAAAACTATTTTGGGTGTCTAGAATAGTGCTGAAATTGGACCTATTAGAAAACTAATTTAAATCTCTTACTTGGAGAAATGTATTGAATACAACTAAAATTTTCTTGATACATTGAAGAATTTAATAAGAATGTCCAAGGATAAAAATAATTTTAGGTTTCCAAGTGATTGGATTCCAATTTACAACTTTGAAGGTTCAATGAACTAACAAAAGCGGTAGTAAGGTATTGATTTTTGAAAACTTTAAATGTAGGGATTCACCAAATCCCTAATTAATTTCCATGAATTCATGTATGCTTCTTTCTATAATCTCATGTGATCATGAATAAGCTCACCAAGGCAAGGAATGACTTTAGTATTTGGAGTTATGAATTTAATTCATGCATGAGAAAATCAATGGAAACCTTTACAATAATGCATACCAAATGAAGCATTATAGCATGATTTTTTAAAATAGACTTCTCTTCACTTAATTGATCTAAGATAGATTTTAAATATGGACTTTGAGGATGAATTTTCATAAGAAAACAATGGAAAGCATTTTCAAAATCATAAAATACATAAATCACAAAAAATACAAACAAAGAATTCTCTAAGATAGAAGCATGTGTGTGAAAGCAAGTGATCAAATAAGCTGAATTGAACTTCAAGGTGAGCTGAACATAGACTAATTTGTGATCTAAATGAGCATCTAAAAATGTCCTAAAAAGGTGAGTTGAATGGTAAATTAAATAGAGTTGAATGATGAACTAAACTTAAACTGAATTATATCCTAAGTGTGATTCAAAGTGAGTTGAAAGTGTGAGTTGAATGTGAGCTGAATTGAACCTCAAATTGAACTTAAAAATGGTTGAAAGTGTGCCTGAATTGTAAGCTGAAAATGACCTTAATTCTGAGTTGAATTATGATTAGAATGATGTCCTAAAATGTGAGGAGATTGTGAGCTAAAAATGCCTTTGATTGTGAGTCTAAGAGTGAACCTAAACATGAGCTGAATCATGAATTAAACTAGAGCTGAATTGTGATCTCAATTGTGGCTTAAATGAAATTTAAATTTTGGTCTACAATACATATGAACTAAAAGTGAAACTAAGGTGGTGTTTGTTGGTGTTGAGCCAATTGGATTCAGGTTCATCCAGTTTCACTGGAGTCGGATGAACTTCTTCCCTTGTTCGTGCTTGTTGAGGAGTCCGTCCACTTTCACTAGAGTAAGACAAACTTCTTCTCTACATAGAAGGATGTCCAAACGGGCAGTCCGGGAATGCCCCTCCAAAGCTTAAGTCAGATGATGATAACTCAAACTATTTTTGTGGGAGAGAATGAGCATGTATACGTTATTCGTGCTTCTTAAGGGGTTTATATAGAGCTGATGGCACTATCCTCACCTTGTAATGATGATTGCGTGGTGATTACTACTCAAAAAGTGCTATTTTATAGCTTTTAAATAACTCTTTTAGACACTTTTGAGTAGTAGTTATTACTTTTTAACTCAATTGGCATGTTAAGGACCCTTGCAAGTGTTTCTAATCAAATTATGTTAAGTTTTGGTGTTTTTGATAGCTTTTTTATCACCAAATCAATCCAAGATTGAGGAAAGTTTTATATAATCCTTGGCAAAGCAAATGGAAGCTCATTTACATGAAGAATCCAAGCTTTGGAGCTTTATAGTCCTTTGCCAAAATCAAATCAAGAATGCAATGAGGGAAAACAAAGAAAGAAATCTAACATGAAGAAATTCAATAGGACAGCAACCGTTGGACACATTTTGAGCACTTCTTGGAATTCATTTTATGCATACTATGTGTTGTTTTGAAGCACGGGAAGTCAGGAGTCCAATGCTTTAAACAGTACACAAATCAGAGCTAAAATGAAGAAGTTATGGCCATTGGAAGCTAATCGCACCAAGCTGAAAGGCAATTTCGCAAGCTGTAAAATCACAAAGTGCTAGCTACGAAATCAACCTTTTCGTGTGAAATGGAGACTTTCAGCTTGCAAAATTTCACAGCCCATGTTGAATGTTGCGTAATCCACCTGAGTGCTTCCAAATATTTGCGACCGACTCTTTTAGATTTTTTCTTCAGATATTTGTTGTTTAAATCCCCATTTTCTCCTTGTAATCCACCAATCATAGGATTCCTTAGTTAGTAAATAATAACAAAGGGTGAATAACCTCTTTTATATAGTTTGTAATTTTCTTTACACAGACATCTCGGGAGCTTGTTCTCAGAGACCAACTTTTTGTGTAGTTTTGAAGGAAGTAATACACAAGGCTTTGCTCTACCTTACGTACTCATTTTGATTATATTTTTCTCACTAGCCAAACAAGCTCTAAGGATGTTTCCTTAGAGAATGAGTGGCTAGTCTTTTTGTCTTTTGGAGTTAAGGAAGCTAGGTAAGGTGCCGAATGCAAAAATTGGAAGTTTTGTTGTTTCAGCTTTTAATGAAGAGAAAGTGTGACCCGTTAATGGTTTCTATGTTTTTAGTTAACTTAAAACACCTTTAAATCACCTGGGCCAACACTTGGTAATGCAAGTGATCTTCGTCCATTGAGATACACTAGTTTATCTCTTGCGAGCCTTTGGAAGGTGGTTTAAAGGTAGGATTTTCTAGAATAGCCAACACTTGGTAAGCTTTTGGACTCTAAGGAGACATCCATTAGTTATCTCTTGAGAGCTTTTGAAGGGTAATCCAAGGTTAAGGATCACCTTGAATGGCAAATGCTAAGTGAGAGGCATGTGCCATTGCAAGATGAATCAGTGAGAGAGATTTAGTGCTTGAATCCATAAAAGGGAAACATTTGCACCACACCGGTTCGAGAAATAACAATATGTTAGTTCTCTAATGCGAGGAAAATATTCAAGTGACCGGAACTCTATTTTTGTATTAGGAACCTGACCCCAGTGATCGAAAAACTCCAAGAAACACTTTTCTTTATAAGTAATTTCAGTTACTATTTTTTTGTTAGCTTAAAACCAATCTTTTTTAAACCAAAGTTTATGTTTTCTTTTAAAGCTAACCTTGAAATGAAAAGGCACCAATTTGACTTTGAATTAATATCAATTGTAAATTGAAAACCCTTCTCAGTGAACGATCCTAGAGCCACTATGCTATGCTAGCTGAGGCTATCCTAGTACATGGTGATATAGGTTATAAATTTTGTTGATTACTCCCGTCTGAAGACCGAAATCAAGGTACACCAGTTGATTGAGCACCAATCAACAGGACATACACTAGCTAGGCACGAAATCACGTGGACTGTCAACGGCATCACTACTGTGTGGACTGGGCAATCACACCAAGTAAGGGCTGTTGACTGGTGCCATTTATTGACTGTTGTGCCAAAATCTTGGGTCGTGTAGGTGACTATCCATTTAGCTTGCCAATGTTTGGGATTGTATGTAACAATTAATTGACATTCTCTTCTGGGTGTAAATGACATCTAATTTGGCGCTTAGACTTCAGGTGGTTAGGTCGGTGCTCAGACATCAGGCGGCTAGGATGGTACTCTGACATCAGGTATGGTTAACCATGTATGTCAGAAATCTTGAGGACTTGACTGGATTGATTTGCCCATCTAAAAGTTTTAGCCGGCTTGGTCTGTCGATTCTATCTAGCATTGTGAGCCTTCTAAAGAGGTTAGCTAGTTTGGTCTGTCCATTCCGTCTAGCATTGTGGAAGGAAAAATTTTCACTTCTGGTGCCAGACGAAGCTTAACATAATCTAAATGGAGTGATCCTAGACGGGTTATACGTTTGCCCTGGTCGGCCAAAGGGTCTTGAGAATGGGAAGGACATGTGGAGGGAAGCCCCCCACAATGCCCCATAATCTGTCTGCCTTTATCCGCTAGGGTAGCCATTAGGTTGAGATAGGATGGATTATCCGTTTTCAAGTTTTTTAGGTGCCAAGGGGCAGCTTTTGAGATAGCAGAAGTGGTAGTTCGTCTTCCATTTTTTTGCTTGTTTTGCCTTAGTCTCTTGTTTTATAATGATTTCTCTGTTGCCCCCCAGTTGGTAGTCAGAGTTTAAAACCTTATGTTGCAGCGTACTCACCTTTTCCATCAATTGGAAGTAGCCGAGACCATGAGGGCACATGTTGCTTATTACATGGATGGGAATGAGGATCTTCTTACCAACTTAGAAATGATGAAAAGTGAGGTTGATGCTACCTAAGAGTTGGCTAAATAAGGTGTCGATCTGTTGAGGAAGGTCGAAGAGGATGAGGCATCTCAGGTTGAAGCTCACTAACTAGTTAAGGAAAAGGCGGCTATGGCGGCCGAGGAAGAGAAGGCTAAAGAAGGAGTTGTCTAACTGAGGTAGGAACTGCAAGATCTCCAGGTAGAGTTTGATTTTACTCTGATCGACTGAAGCCTAGTCTTTCATACTTTTTCTAGAGTCTGGAGATGGTATGCCCATGAGTCTTATGCCTTAGTTACAACATATGGCCCTTTCCAATTAGATTGCAGCTCTCTAGTTCTTCAATTGTATTCTGGAAGACTCTTCTAAGGACTAAAGATCTTGGCCAGAAAAATAGTGGTTGTGCCCTTTTTTTGGTATTGAACAATTACCCTCTAATTGTATGAAGCTATTCGGATAGTCGCGTCTCCTCACAATTTGTCTACCCAATTTACTTGTTTTATGAGTTCTTCATCCCTGTCCCTTTAGTTTTGCATGACTATTTTGGCAGTAGATATACCAATCTTAGTTGGAATAATGGCCTCCATCCCATAAGCAAGGGTGAAAAGAGTGCCCCTCATTGGCCATCTGGATGTTGCCCAGTAAGCCCATAAGACTTTGGGTAGCTCGCCCACCCACTTTCCTTTTGCTTCTTCCAACATTTTCTTCAATGCACTCAATAGGGTTTTGTTTGTCACCTCTGCTTGTCCGTTGCTTTGTGGATAGCGAGGTGTTGAGTATAGGTTCTTAATGTTTAACTCTAAGTAGAATGTTTATAAGACAATACTATCAAACAGTGGCCCGTTATCCATCACAATCACTCGTGGAACTCCGAATCGGTATACGATGTTTTTTTAGACGAACTTGGAGACATATTTATCTTTGATGTTGCCATAGACTTTTGTCTCCACCCACTTGCTGAAATAGTCGGTTGCAACAAGTAAAACCTTCTTTTGTGTTGTTGTAATGGGTAAGGGTCCGACTATGTCCATCCCCCATTGTACAAATGACTAATGAATTGTGACTTGGTCGAGAGCTTCAAAAGATACACGAGGAATGAGAGTGTGCCTTTGACACCAATCACACCTTTTAACATAACTTTTAGCATCCTACTTCATGGTGGGCCAGTAGTATCCTTGTGCGTAAGCGCGATGTGCCAAAGTTTGTCTGCCTGAGCGATTGCCACATACGCCTTCATGGAGTTCGATCAGAGAATATTTGGCATTTGGATCATTCAAACACTTTAGTTATGAACCTTCAAATGATCGTCTATATAGTTGGTCATTAATTAGAGTGAAGCATGCTGCTTGTGTGTAAAGTTTGTGCGTTTGCTTCTTATCTCCGGGTACCTTCCCCGTTTGAAGGTATTTCATGATGCTAAGCATCCAACTTGAGTCTGTTTGACTAGTGTTACACATTGGCTTAGGTGTGATTGAGGGGGAAACTTTAAGGTAAAAGGGTAGCATCACAACCTCTTTCACCATGGGTAGTTATTCTGTCTAGTGCGTCTACCTTCTCATTCTTCTCACGTGGCACTTGTCTAATGACCCACTCATCCAGCTTTTCCAGGCGACTTTCCACCATGGCGAGGTAGTGAGCCATGCATTCATCCTTTGCTTCATACTCTAGTAGAATCTGTCTAACTTGGTTGCTGCTAATAGTAGGGTAAGATCTAGTCTAGCTAGGACAACTTCATATTCTGCTTTGTTATTGGAGGCAGAAAAGTTGAGACAGATAGCTTGCTCCATTAGTTCCCTAGTTGTTGATTGTAGGATCAGACCTACTCCAGATCTGGGCACTCTGGACGCTCCGTCTACATGAAGTGTCAGCCATTACTATTCAGGGCGATCAGTCGAATGCCCATGTTTTTTAGGGAGTTCAACTATAACATCAGCCATAACTTATCCCTTCAATGATAACCTTGGCTAATACTTGATTTAATAGATCCCTACATACAAAGTTTTCAAAAAATTAGTTTTCTATTGCCATTGCTGAGTGCCCACTACACCTTTGAACTTGTGAATTGGAATTCAATAACCTAGAGACCCTAAATATATGAAACTATTTTATTTTATTTTATTTATTTATTTTTAACCTAAAACACTTCTCTAATCAATAAATTTAATTTATTTTTCCAACATATATAGTTTAAGCACTATTTTGGATACTCAAAATGTCTTTACAAAATTAAATTATTAAATTATCTCTTTAATTTCTTTCGATATTTTTATTTGATTCTCAAATTAATTTTTGACACATAAAATATTGGAAAATATTTTCCCAATTGGAAGATATAATTTCCTCTTTTTTCACCCACTACACTATCCCAATTTTGAACCAAGGTAAAGTCTGGTTGTTTATAAAATTTATGCATATGTTTTATTGCATTACCAATATTGTTCTTGTAAAATATACACTCTTAAATTGTTCTATGATTTTTTATATGATTTTATCACATTTATGAAGTGGTTAAAAAATTGATTTATGCATGTTATAGAATTTAATCATGTTTTGGACCTTTTAGAATATTTTGGTGAATTGGAATTAATTTGATCTTTATTAATTTTTTTGGTTACTTGGATAATAAACTAAACATCTATGAAATATTCCCTAAAATTTTTTTTAATTAAATTCACACTCTAGTTATTTTTTTAAGATTTATTTTATGAACCTTTCTATTCCAACTGCATGTTGAAATTCTCATACAATGCTTGCTTTGTTCTTTAATCCGGTGTTGTTTAGCATACCCAAAAAATTTCATGATGAAATATTTATTTTAGGTATTTATTTATGTTTTTCCTAAAGAAATTGACTATTCAGTCACTTTATTGCATATTTTGACTTAGTCACTAATTTTGGTGTTTTTAAGCTCTCTTGGGAATTAGTTCATCTTTGATAATAAATTGTATGTATATCTTATATGACAGTTGATATTTTTAAGATTCTTTTTGTTTCATTTAAGCCATACATATGCCATGTAAATTAGGGCTTACTATCATAGTTATTTATTGTCATGATTTATTCTAATCGCTCTAGCTATATGTAGGCATATTGAAAGCTATAAATGCGATCAAGGTATGTTCTTTGTTTCCTTTATTTCTCTAACTCTATAAATAGACATGCTATGTTTGTAAACATCTTTATGCTTGATTGTACTTTCTTATGCTTTAATCAATGCTTAGTTTTCTTGGATGATTTGAATTGCATGTTGTATTATTTATAAAACTAACTTTAATGTTTTAATGAAAGTGCTTTGGATTTCAGCTCAAGTACGCTCATATTCTTTTCTTTCACATGTGATTGATTTCTTTTGATATGTTTGGTTTGGTGTGAATAGAATCCTATAAAGCTTTAGGCATAATCATTTTTATTATGTTTGGTATCCACTAATTTACAAATCAATTATCATAGTTATCTTCACTTATTTAGTAAAGACCGGTTTTAAGGCTTGGACTAAGTTTTCAAAGACATGTTTTTCCAAAATAAAGAGTCATTTTTTAGGCTTTTATTTCTTATTTTCTTTTCACTTAAAAATATATATATAAAATAAGTGGCAACTCTAATTTTTTATAAAAATTAGTTTCGCATTAAAAAGCGAGTCTCACCATCAAGTGAGAACACATGTGAAAAAAGCAAGTCCACGTAGATATTTTGAGATAGAATTTTTAGAAGAAATCAAGTCATGCCTTTGGTCAAATTAAGAACACATCTAATCGATTTGTTCTAAGATTGTCGGATTAATACAACATTGTTGATCTACATATACATATATACTAAAAGAGATCATGAGAGAGGAAAAGACTTCTAAATGGAACATAACTCTAGGACAAAAGATAAACCAATAAAAGAGGGTCTTAGGCTATGCAGCAATGACCTAAGTAGAGGTAGAGACCCTAAAGATTTCCTAAGATCTAGATTCCTAAGAGAATATAAAGGAACATCTTCAGACATAATTAAGCCCTTATTCTTGACATGAATAAGGAGTGTTTTTCTGATTCTAAGGCTTAATATTTGTTCTCCTTCATTTTCCACTATTTAGAATATTGTTTTTTAGAGAATTAAAATCATTCACAAGTCTATTCAATTGAGACTCATACCTCTTAAGAAATCTAGTGTGGCATCTATGTTGAGTAAGTCCAGACTTCTTACAATGTGTGCAAAGTGAAAGAGTGTTGATAGGTGCTACTTAGCTAGGGGTTTCATCTTTGCCTTTAACAAAAAAAATTTGTCCACTATTAAGAGTTTCAACTTTTTTCACATACCTTAAACCTCTCTTATCACCATGGGTTTTACATTTATCAAAGATTTCATTGTTTCAATCTTTAGAATGAGAACATTATTTCTCTCAAGAAAGGAATTATGTTTAGACTTGAGAAATCATTTTTTTTCAAGGCAACTAGTCCTTTCCTCATCAAGCAAGTCAATCTTAGCTTTGTGGGCATGAAAAATATCATGATTTTTCAAATGGTTTTTAATAAGATTCTCATGCTCAACAACTACATTGTACCGATAAGCACCATTTTGTTAATCAATGTAATCATAATAAGTGTCACTGTCACAATCATTCTCATGCATAGAATCAAGAGATGTAATAAAAGTTAAATAATCATCATGATTCAAAAGTGGTCTTCAGAATTTGTATCACTCCATGTAACTTTCATGGACTTTTTGATGTCTTTAGGACTAGGACATCAAATGTTAATTTATATTATTGAGTTTTTTTTTTCTCTTTCTCTTGTATATTTGGGGAAAAGAAAGAGAACTTATTCATGTAAGTAATACTACCTTTCAATATTTTCATTTACATTAAAAAAATATTGTTGCAAGGATTTTAGACAAGTTGGAAAAACTTTTTCTACACTAAAAAATGAAAAATAAAAAATAGGATTAAATATCAAAATTTTGGTGGATCCAAATCATATCAAGATACATTCTTCATGTCACATATGTCAACTTGACACATCAAGAGTAGGTTTGTGATTGAAGCCTACAAATTTAAATTTCTAAACTTAAAAAAGAATTTCAAATGTCAAATGAGTAAGCCTCTCTATATTTTCCCATAAACAAAGGCACTTTCTTTTACTCCAAAAGGGGTGGAGAAAGGGAATAGGGAAATCAAGACAAATCTCATTATCTATAAGAAGGTTTCCTCATAGTCACACCCTCTCTTTGAGTATAACTTTTAACCATGACTCCTAATAGTCTTGATCCCAAGTGGAAGTTCAACAAATTCTCAGATAAAGTACTTTCTCATAGACTTTATCATTGCAACTTTGCATATTTCACAAGTAAAGGATGAGAGGCTACCCAATATGTAAACATGTAAACTTCCCCCTTATTAATAGGGAACAACTCCACCTTTGGTCCTACCCAATACTCATCATCCAATGTAATTTTTTCAATCCATAAAATTAGCAACGATCATTGAAATCACATTCCTTGGTCACTAAATTATTAAAATCACAACCGAAACTTCAAAAGAAAAAAGATAATAGTAAAATATTTGTTTAAGACATGTTCCTTATTATATTCATTTAATTAGTAAGAACTAAATTATCAAATTTTGATGAATTGTAGCTATAACTCACACTTTCTAGGGCACCAATGTTAAGGAGGCAACTGTACGCGTACTATCTATTTCAGCAAGTAGTAGTAACAATTGCGATTATATTCACAATCATTGACATCACAACATTTGATGATTTTTTTTAATTGAATAGAAATCTATGGGAAAATTTACATAGGATATACAACCTCTATGCCTGAACCATCACCACATACCATGACTACAAATTGGCCTTCATGGATTATAGGGCGGTAATCGTGTTGCCAAATCAACAATATGTATGCCATGATTATCACTCTTAATATCAATTAACATATAGATAAATCAAAGAGAAAATGAATTAGTTGGTGAAATACATAAAGCCAGTTTCCACAAGAAGTACAGTAGACAGAAAACGCATCAACATGACTCCCTGTTGGATGTTCACCAACATATAAACCACCATGAAGACAACCTTGCATCACACCAATATTGCACACTTGGAATATCATAAATCTCATAATTAAAACAATCAACAACATTTAATTCTCATAGCATGGGAACCTTACACTCCACCATCAAAGAGGAGCTGAGTCATGGAAAATGGAAAAAGATCCTGCTAGAATAGCAAATTAATTAATTAATTAATTAATTAATTAAGAATCAAATCTTAATTAAAATCACAAATCATGTATATAACAAAAAAGAAACACTACCTGAATAAAATTGTTGTCAAAAGCAATGTAATTATAACAACGGATGCAGCAGAAGTAGCAAGAAAGTGGTGGGCCATCTAAAAAGGCTTCAAAAGCACTATGTTAGCTTTTTTTCCTATAATGTGTGGCCATATATAATTATATTTATATGAATATTATTTAAGGGTATCAATTGATAGGTAGGTGAATCAATTGATTGGGCATCCAAGAGTCTTATGTATAGAAGACTCAAATTACAAATGGGGAGTTACAAAATTTAACTCATATGAATGTGGAGTTACAACTTTTGTAACCCCATCATTATGAAATTTATTTGTACATTATGTTTATGAGTAATGGAGGAAAATGGAAAGATATAACCTATGCAATTATATAGATGCATTCAAGTTCATAACCCACCATTACCCATTAATTTGTACATAATGGGTGTAAATAATGAGTATAACTCCCATATAGTCTTTGATGGGAAGACTAAGAGATGTACAACTTATTATAAATTGAGGTCCCAAGCCACACTCACATTCTTATGTCTTTTTCTTTATTGTTGTTTATTTTTAACAACATACACCACACAAGTGATCCATCCACTATATGAGAGTAGTGAGTTGAAGACCTTGACAATATAATTCACAAGGTGACTCAATCTCACTTCATGGATCAAGGTCAAAATATGATCATCATTTTAACACTTATAAATTATTTTGTTTTATGTATCCAAAAATAATTATTTCCGCATAAAGTTTATGAAAGTTTGGTTAACAATTGGTATCAGAGCCAACCAATTTTGGATCATAAAACATATTTTTCCGTTTTTTTTATTATTGTTTGATCTTATGGACAACAAAAATATATATGATGTGATGCATATGAATGATGTAGTAACACACATTTTCAATGTTTCATGATTTCAATCATATTTGCATGATTTTATGAAAGTTGCAAAAATATGATTAGTAATTTAAATGTGTGATTATGGAAATCTCAAGAAATAGTTTTTCTAGTATGCATGTTTATTTACTTGTTTGTTTGAAGATGATTGTATATATATATATATATATGTGTGTGTGTGTGTGTTGTTCAACTTATGAAACAAGTGTTGATCAACCCAACGGAGGATCATCACCATGTTTGATTATATGACAAGAGTTTAATAATAAAAGGTTGATGAAGTTTTTACCCAACGGTATTAAACTTCTTTACGTTTCAATACTTTTATTTTAATAATTATGTCATATCTATATGATTTATAAATTGTTATAATCCAACCCAACGGAGGGATTATAATAATATACTTTTGGATTATGTGATTGTAGTTCGGTCTAACGAAAGAACTATGATATGATCTCTTATGTTTATGATTAATGTGATATCTAACTTAATTTTTGTTGTAGTTAGATTATTGTAAAGTGTGGTGTTAAATATTGTCTTGATATAAAATAATTTTCCTTTTGAATTAAATTTTATTTTGCAGCAATGAATCCTACTGCTATTACAAGCTATTTGTCTGGTATTGAAGAATTAAGTGGGGCAAATTTTAAAAAATGGAAGGAACAAATTGGAATTCTTCTTGGTTGCATGGATTTAGACTATGCCTTAAGAGAGCCTACACCCACAATGCCTACTTCCGAAAGTACTAATGTACAAAAGGCTTTATATGAAAAGTGGGAGCGCTCTAATCGCATGAGTCTGATGATTATGAAAGGTTCAATCACTCCTGCAATTCATGGAGCAATCCCGGATTCAGATAATGCAATGAGCTATATTAAATCAGTTGAAGAATAATTCTTAGGAACTTCCAAGTCCTTAGCAAGTACTCTTATGATCAAAATGATAACAATGAAATATGATGGTCATAGTGGTGTACGTGAGCACATCATGAAGATGAGTGACATGGCTTCTCAATTAAAAAGAATGGACATGGCAATTTCTGAAGATTTTCTTGTTCACTTCATAATGACTTCCCTTCCTTCACAATTTGATCCTTTCAAAATTAATTATAATACTCAGAAGGATAAGTGGAAAATGAGTGAACTAATTGTCATGTGTGTTCAAGAAGAAGAGAGGCTTAAAGTGGAAAAGCCCGATATGGCTCACCTCACTATTGGTCCAAATAAAAAATCCTTCAAGAAAGGTAAAGGTAATAAAAAGAAGCAAGGTAATGATGTATCTCACAATGGGCAAAAGGATGAAAATAAGATACAATGTCATTTTTGCCATAAGAAAGGTCACAAAAGAAGAGATTGTTCTGGCTTTAAGGCTTGGTTGGAAAAGAAAGGTAAAACTCAATGCTTAGTGTCTTATGAATCTTATTTAGTTGATATACCACCAAACTCTTGGTGGATTGACACTGGTGCAAGCATTCACATAACGAATTCATTGCAGGGATACCTTACAAGCAAGAGACTAAGTAAAGGAGAGTGAACCATTACTTTGGGAAATGGAATAGAAGTGGAAATTGAGGCTATTGGCACTTTTCATTTAATTTTGGATACTGGTTTCATTATGGATTTAGTAGATACAGTTTATGTTCCTGTTTTTACTAGAAACCTAATTTCAGTTCCAAAACTTGATTCTTATGGTTATGAATTAAAGTTTGGAAATAAAATAGTTTCCTTGTTTATTTAATTCTTGTTTGGTTGGCTCTGGAACTTTACGTGGTAATCTTTATTCATTGAATTTAGATTGCAAATATTCACAGTCTCTTTTATCTTATCATGTGTATGAATTCTCTAAAAAACGAAATCGAGTGAATGAAAATTCATCCATATTGTGGCATATGCGATTGGGTCACATTTCAAAAGAAAGGATGGAATGTGTTGTTAAAGATGAAATTTTGACTTCACTTGATTTTTCTGATTTTACTAGTTGTGTTGAATGCATAAAGGGAAAATACACTAAGGTTAAGAAAAAGGGTGCCTCAAGGACTACTGAATTGTTAGAATGTATTCATTCTGACATTTGGGGACCTTATTCAATTCCAACTATCAATGGACATAAGTACTTTATTAGTTTTATTGATGACTTTTCAAGGTATTCTTATGTGTATCTTATTCATGAGAAATCTAAAGCATTAGATGTTTTTGAGATTTATAAAGCTAAGGTTGAAAATTAACTCAATTGGCGAATTAAAAGTGTAAGATTTGATAGAGGTGGTGAATATTATGGTAGGTTCACCGAATCAAGTCAACATCTTAGTGCTTTTGCCTTATTTTTAAGAGAGCATGGTATCATTGCAAACTACATAATGCCTGGAACACCAGAGCAAAATGGTGTAGCAGAGCAACGAAATCGTACTCTAATTGACATGGTGAGAAGTATGATGAGTAACTCAACCTTGCCTAAATTTTTATGGGGTGAAGCATTGAAAACTGCTATTCACATTCTCAATTGTGTTTCTAGTAAGGCTGTACCCAAAACTCCTTATGAGTTATGGGTGGGTAGGAAATCGGCTTTGAATTATTTACATGTATGGGGATGTCCAGGTGAAGCTAAAATTTTAACCCACAAATAAAGAAATTGGATTCTAAAACCATAAGTTGTAATTTCATTGGCTATCCTAAAAGATCAAAAGGTTTTAGATTTTATTGTCACGGTCAGGGCCCTAAAACTGTTGAAACTAGACATGCTGTGTTTTTGGAAAATGAATATTTTAGTGGGAGAACTGAGCTTGAAAAGTTAACCTCTAATGAAGTATCAACAATAATGATGGAATATGGTGTGACTTAAGAGGTTTCTTGTAATGAAAATGAGAATGTCCCAACTACAGAAGTATCTTTACGTAGATCACAAAGAGAGAAAAGACCCGCTATATCAAATGACTATGAAGTTTATCTTAATGAGTGTGATTATGATGTTGGCTTGGAAAGTGATCCTACTTCTTATGATCAAGCCATCAATAGTGAAAATCCAACTCTATGGCTTTATTGTATGGAACAAGAGTTGAAATCAATGAAAGATAATGAAGTTTGAGATCTTGTAGAATTGCCTAAAGGAATTAAAACTATTGGTTGCAAATGGATTTTTAAAACCAAAAACATGATTCTAGGGGCAATGTCGAAAAATACAAGGCCAGGTTAGTTGCAAAAGGATACACTCAAAAAGAAGGAATCGACTATAAGGAAATATTTTCTCCTGTTTCCAAGAAAGATTCCTTAAGAATAGTCATGGCTTTAGTAGCTCATTTTGACTTAGAGTTACATCAAATGGATGTTAAAACTACCTTTTTGAATGGTGACTTGCATGAAGACGTTTATATTGATCAACTTGAGGGTTTTCAGGATAAAGGCAAGGCACATATGGTATGTAAACTTAAAAAGTTCATATATGGTCTAAAGCAGGCTTCTAGACAATGGTATCTTAAGTTCCATGAAATTCTCATCACTTTTGGTTTCAAAGAGAATCTAGTGGATCAATGTATATACCTTAAGATCAGTGGGAGCAAAATTTGTGTTATTGTATTGTATGTTGATGATATGTTGCTTGCTAGCAAAAATATGGGAATGATTTTGGAGACCAAACAATTTTTATCCAAGAATTTTGATATGAAAGATCTTGGTGAAGCATCCTATGTGATAGGAATTGAAATTCATTGAGATAGGTCATGTGGATTATTAGGATTATCCCAAAAGAACTATATTGAAAAAATTCTTAAAAGATTCAACATGCAAAATTGTTCTAGCAATGTTGCTCCTGTTGTGAAATGGGACATATTTTGCAAACTTCAATGTCCCAAAAATGATATTGAAAAGAAACAAATGGACAAAATTCCTTATGCTTCTGCAGTAGGGAGTATAATGTATGCTCAAGTCTGCACTCGACTAGACATAGCTTATGTGGTAGGCATGCTTGGGCGATACCAAAGTAATCCAAGTATTGATCATTGGAAAGCAGTTAAGAAAGTATTGTGTTATTTACAAGGGGCTAAGGACTATATGCTTACATACAGAAAAATAGATAATCTAGAGATTATTGGTTATTCCGATTCCGATTATGCTGGCTGTAAGGATACCAGAAAGTCTACATCTAGGTATATTTTTATGTTATCAAATGGACCTATTTCATGGAAGAGTCATAAGCAATTTCTTCTATAATGGAGGCAGAATATGTAGCATGTTATGAAGCCACATGTCATGCAATATGGTTGAGAAACTTTGTCTTAGGGCTTCATGTTATTGATTCGATAATGAGACCATTGAGAATATATTGTGATAATAGTGCTGCTATGCGATTCTCTAAAAATAATAAGACTACAGGAGGATCAAAGCACATTGATATTAAGTACTTGGTTGTAAGGGAGAAATTTCAAAATGGAGTTGTCTCTATTGAACATATTAAAAATACACTCATGTTGGTAGATCCATTGACAAAAGGTCTTCAACCTAAGCTTTTTATGGATTATGTTGCGCGCATGGGCTTGGTGGCAAGTTTGTCAATTTTAGATTGATTGAGAGTGTAATGTATGCAATCACATTATAATGAGAATAAAGTTCTTGATTATGATATATTGATGATTATTATGTTACTTTTATACATCATTTTTGTGCACAATCTAGATGTTTAAAAGTTGATGGGACCATTATGTGAATGAATTAGCATTCTCACCTTAATGTTGCTAATGTCATAAAAGTCATTGATTCATGTTAATGGAGGTGCTAGTACTATAATCCTTGAAGAATATTGGATCATTGTGTGATCCAATCATTTCAATGATTTAGTGTTAGTGGTTCCATGAAACATAATCTTAAAGTAAAGGATGCCTATTTTGAGAAATTGTTATGGCCATATTATGTTTTGATCTATTACAAATATAATTATGTAGGCCAAGTGGGAGATTGTTAGCTTTTTTCCTATAATGTGTGGCCATATATAATTATATTTATATGAATATTATTTAAGGGTATCAATTGATAGGTAGGTGAATCAATTGATTGGGCATCCAAGAGTCTTATGTATGGAAGATTAAAATTACAAATGGGGAGTTACAAAATTTAACTCATATGAATGTGGTGTTACAAATTTTGTAACCCCATCATTATGAAATTTATTTGTACATTATGTTTATGAGTAATGGAGGAAAATGGAAAGATATAACCTATGCAATTATATAGATGCATTCAAGTTCATAACCCACCATTACCCATTAATTTGTACATAATGGGTGTAAATAATGAGTATAACTCCCATATAGTCTTTGATGGGAAGACTAAGAGATGTACAACTTATTATAAATTGAGGTCCCAAGCCACACTCTCATTCTTATGTCTTTTTCTTTCTTGTTGTCACTACTACAAAAATAGTTTATGGTATCACTATTTATGGTGTCACTTTTAAAATAATGACACCATAGGGTTTATAATTAATAAAGGTGACACATCATATAAAAAATCTTCAATTGAGGTAGTTAGATGATATTAGTTTTATATTTATAGTGTCATTTTTTGGGAAGTGACATCATATAAAATAATTTTTTTTAAAGTATTATAACTTAATGAGCCCACTTTTAGAAGTAATAATGATGGATAATATATAAAAATCCAATTGTTTCCATATTTCACCCACAATTAGAAGTAATAATGATGGATAATATATAAAAATCCCATTGTTTCCATATTTCACCCACAATCTAAAAAATATCAATATATAAACCCTATACATAAAATCATGATCTTCTTCAACCATTTCTCTCACCCATAGTCAACACGTTTACAATCGACATTCTTTACTTTGTGGACTCCAAGGTAACCCAAAATCTCTTAGATGTATAATTTTTTTTTCTTTTATTAATGTCATTATATTAATTGTTTCAACATCTTTGTATTATGGTTTTTGTGAATTGTGTTTTCTTGAGTGTAGGGAAGAAAAACTTAGGTTTAATCTTCTAGCATAGAAGAAAAAACTGTAGATTAATTGATTTTGTAATCTAAACCAAACACATGATCAAGTCATTAAAAAAAAGTGAAAAACAGGAAAAAAGGAATGATTTTTAATAAGTAATTGTGAGAATCATAGGTACAGAATGCCCCATACGGTGAACACGTCCCATTGTCTGAAATCCCCAAGAAGAGGGTTTGTTTTGCAACCTCTTCTACTGGCTCTTGATTCAACCTTCGTGAAGGTTATGGAGCCAGCATTGGAGTGGTTGTTCAAGTTATATTCGTTGGGGCTGATCTGCGGCATGATTGATGGGAAGGAGATGATAGAGGAGGTATGGAAATCAGCCAATAGTGGCGAGGACGTGGTCGACCTCGCCGTGCTTAAGGTTATTTTCTCCGCAATTCGATTTCCAGTGGTGGAAGTTCCGAATGGGTCTAAATGTGATGAGAAAATTGGAATGGATTAGTGGGTATAAAATTGAATGGATCTTGATTTCTTGATTTTGTGATTTCGTGATTTTGGGAAAACTTCTCTGGAATCTGCTCTATCTTGATTTCGTGATTTTGTAATTTTGTGATTTCGTGAATTTGTAATTTTGTAATTTCGTGATTTTGGGAAAACTTCTCTAGAATCTGCTCTAGTAAGAGATTTTTCTCTTCAGCTTAAAATGTTCATTAGTGGAACTCAACAGTCTTCATTAGGTATGGTACAGGGCCAGCTTCGAACCAGTCCAGTAGGCAGTGTGCCTTGGCTTAGCAGATGTGATAGGAACTTACGTTTCATAATATGTACTTATAGTTTTCATTGTTTGAAATTTTGAGTACAGTAAGTTTAATCCAAAGTTGATGGTCAAATACTGTACTGTATCTTCTACCCTGCCTATGCTGTTGTAAGATCAAACCCCATCTTCAATTAATTTCTTTTCAACCCTTCTGATGAAATTCTTGGCCAAATAATTAACAATCAAATTTTATTTGGCTGTTGAATTATGAGTGTGTTGGTGTAGATGGTTAATAAACTAATTTGTTGGATGATACTGCTAAAATTACATTATAATGCTGACTGTTTATGCTTTAATTTTCAGGATAGTGTATCAGAAGCAGTGAAGATCCTAAAGAAAGAGATTACTTGTAAAAATCCTATAAACTCTTACCACTTTTGGCCTTTTGATCTTCATTTCATATTAAGCTATTGACTAGTTTTGAACCCCATGAATATTCATAAAACTTTCTGTTATAAATTATAAATAAGAATTGTATGAAATCTTATAAAACTTAGGTGAAAGAAAAATCAGTAAGAAATTGATGTAACTTCAGAGAAAATAGCTTGTCATCTATGTTTCTTGTGCCTACAATTGTTTTTATGTGTTTTTGGCACTATAGTGAGGTGTTTTATTAGTTCATATGTTTAATATGGAAGAGACCAAGTGGAGTATATTCCATTAATATTTAAGTTATGGCATTAGTCTGCTTTCATTTTTTTGGGCATGCATATATGGGCGTCCCACCCATATCATATTGGCTTTGCAGTATGTAATCTATTGTTATGCTAACACAAATGAAATCCCAAAAATACCCTTGAACCATACCACGGGGGGCGTTGCCCCCCTCACCCCCTAACCTATCATTCGCCCACAACCATAGAAATAAAAGCCTGTTTGTCAGTTAAACATTGGTTTTATTTAAGAATGAGAGTGAAAAACTTATATTCAATACATTTTCTGAACAAGCTTCTATTTCTATGGTTGTGGGCGAATGATAGGTTGATAGGAAAGGGTGACCCATTAAAATAACATGGCAAGTAGAGGTCTTAGATGACCATGTTCATCAACCTTTTACTTTATCCTAACATGATTATGATGTCAACCAATTACATACTTATTAATGAAAGGACAAGCTAGAAATATTTATTTCAAAGTGAGGTCGTTCCTCTCACCATGAGGTGCATAACCCAACTACCCAAATCCCATGCATGGTGGTTTTCACAGTAAAAAAATGACTCAAAAGCTGTCAATTCAATATATAGTTTGATATAATATTTTTATAAATATTTTGGACTAAACTATGAATTTATGGTCCCATGCGGCTTCAACTACGGATAGGTCTATTAATGCAAACAAAAAGACTAGTACTTTTGATAAATTTTAATATTTATCAAATTTATGGTCGTAACTAGCTAACATTTAGTATTTATAAATTAAAATTTTAGTACTTAAATTTAATATTTGTGAATTATATGAATGACTTTCAGCATGTACTACCAGATGATGTGCACATCCAACAATAAATTAATTTAACAATACCAGATGAAGCATAATACTGATGTATATTATTTCACAAACTTTTGACAACTATTTTGTGTACTAATGCATATTAAGTTTTGTTCTTGCCTGTTTAAGTTACATTTAGTTATTTAAATATATCCAATATTATGTTGAAAAAAGATGTACTTCAATTTTTTTGTTCTTAATATTGACAAGTTTCGCAGTTCTCTTGTATACGATATATATTCCATTATTTTAATTAAAATGGAAAATCGAGATTGGATGTCAAAAGATAGAAGGTCAGTTGAGTATGATGAAGAAGTTGAAAACTTTATCAATTTCGCATTAGCACATTCAACCAACCATACCTCTATAAAATGCCCATGCTTACGTTGTGGAAATCTGTTATGTCAAACTCCTCAAGTCATTGGAGAGCATTTGTTCTTTAATGGAATAGATCTCAGTTATCGAGTATGGTATTGGCATGGAGAAAAGGGTCCCAGTGGAGGATTTTCAAATGTCTCACAACAACGTTATGACAAATGTGAGTATAATGATGTTGCTGATACAATAGATATGGTTAATGCTGCACAAGTTAATTGTATGAATGATCCCCAAGTGTTTGGAAGGTTACTTGAAGATGTAGAAAAACCTTTATATCTTGGATGCATGAAATACACAAAGTTGTCAGCATTGGTAAAACTTTACAACTTAAAAGCACGTTATGGTTGGTCTGACAAAGGATTCTCAGAATTGCTTCAGTTGCTTGGAGATATGTTGCCATTGAATAATGAGATTTTGTTGTCCATGTATGAAGCTAAAAAGACTTTCAGTGCTCTTGGTATGGAATATAAAAAAATTCATGCATGTCCTAATGATTGTATTTTGTATAGAAACCAGTATAAGGATGCTATTGCATGCCCAACTTGTGGAAAGTCAAGGTGGAAGATAAACAATGAGGGGAGGAAGATTAAGAAAGGGGTTCCTGCAAAGGTTTTGTGGTATTTCCCACCAATCCCTAGATTCAAAATGATGTTCCAATCCTCATAAACCGCTAAACATCTTATGTGGCATGCCAAGGATAAAGAATGTGATGGTAAACTATGCCACCCATCAGACTCCTCAGCGTGGAAACTAGTTGACCATATGTGGCCTCATTTTGCTTCTGAACCGCGAAACCTTAGACTAGCACTCTCAACAGATGGTATAAATCCTCATAAGTCTATGAGCAGTAGACATAGTTGTTGGCCTGTTATATTGGTCATATACAACCTTCCTCCTTGGTTGTGCATGAAAAGGAAGTTTATGATGCTATCATTATTGATCTCAGGACCACGACAACCTGGTAAAAATATAGATGTTTACTTGAGTCCATTGGTGGATGACCTTAAAACTTTGTGGGAAAAAGGAGTTGAGACTTATGATGCACACTTGCGTGAGGTTTTTACTTTAAAGGCCATCCTTTTATGGACAATCAATGATTTTCCTGCATATGGAAATGATAACTACTCAAAAAGGGCTATTTCATAGCTTGTAATTAACTCTTTTAAACACTTTTGAGTAGTAGTTATTACCTTTTAACCCAATTAACATATTAAGGACCCTTGCAATCAATTCTAATCAAATTGTGTTAAGTTTTGGTGTTTTGATAGCTTTTTGATCACCAAAGCAATCCGAGATTGAGGAGAGTTCTTTGGAATCCATAAGCAAATCCAGAATACAAGGAGTATGGGATCCTGCTCATTCCACCCGGACGGGAATCATAGCTCATTCCACCCAGGTAGGAATTCCATCCGGCTGCCGTCATTTTCCACCCCAGATGTATCACATCCGGAATTCTGCTGCCGCCGCCATTCCACCCGGATGTTTCACATCTGGAATTTTGACGCCAGATGGGAGAGGAGAGCGTTTCAACTTCCCCGGACACACATATCCGAATCATCTGATAGCGCTTACCGAGAGAGTTTCGCAGATATTTTGCACAGTGTTGCGGTGTTCTCCTGAAGGTTCCAGATATTTGCAACCGACATTTAGAGATATTTTGCTTTAGATATTTGATGTCGAAATCCCCAAACTCTCCTTGTAACCCACCAATTATAGGATTCCTTAGTTATTAAGTTTGGAAAAATGGTGAATAACCCCTTATATATAGCTTTGTAATTTCCTTTACAGAGGGAGATCGATCATAGATGTAATCTGGGAGCTTGTTCTCAGAGACGCATCCTTTGTATAGTTTTGTAAGGAAGTAAAATACAGAGCACTTGCTCTACTTTTCATATTTTTGTTTTCTTGTTATTTTACTTTCTAGCCAATCAAACTTTGAGGATTTTTCCTCAGAGGATGAGAGGCTAGGCTCTTCGTCTCTTGGAGTGAAGAAAGCTGGGTAAATTTCCACATGCATAAATTAGAAGTTTTGTTGTTTTAGTTTTTAATGAAGAGAAAGTGTGACCCGTTAATGGTTTTTATCTTTTTAGTTAACTTAAAACACCTTTAATTCACCTGGGCCAACACTTGATAAGGCAAGTGGTCTCCATCCATTGAGATACACTAGTTTATCTCTTGCGAGCCTTTGGGAGGTGGTTTGAAGGTAGGATTTTCTAGAATAGCCAACACTTGGTAAGCTTTTGGACTCTAAGCAGACATCCATTAGTTATCTCTTGCGAGCTTTTGACGGATAATCCAAGGTTAAAGATCACCTTGAATGGCAAGTGCTAGGTGAGAGGTATGAGCCATTGCAAGATGCATCAGTGAGAGGGATTTAGTGTTTGAACCCATTAAAGGGAAGCATCTTTACCACACCGGTTCGGGAAATAACTATATGTTAAATCCCCAATGCGAGGAAAATAAACAAGTGACCGGAACTCTCCTTTTTGTACAAGGAATCTGAGTCCAGTGATCTAAACTCCAAGAAACACTTTTCTTTGTAAGTAAAATCAGTTACTATTTTTGGTTAGTTTAAAACCAAACCTTTTCCACCAAAGATTATGTTTTCTTTTAAAGCTAACCTTGAAATGAAAAGACACCAATTCAGCTTTGAATTAATATCAATTGTGAAGTGAAAACCGATCCTAGTGAACGATCCTAGAGCCACTATGCTATAGTAGCTTTGTCTTTGCTACCCTAGTTCATGGTGTAATAGGTTATAAATTTTGTTGATTACTCCCGCAATCAAGGAGCACCAACTGGACATGAATCAGCTGAGACACCAAGTGGGCACGAATTAAATGGCGTTGTTGCCGGGAACGAATCAAATGGCGCCGTTGCCGAGCCTTGTGATCAAAATTGGGAACGAATCAGGAAACTTAGCTAGTTGCACTGTGAAAGGATATTATCCATGTCCAATATGTGGAGAAGGGACATATTCTAAAAGATTAAAGCATGGTAGGAAAAACTCGTATATGGGTCACCGACGATTTATTCCACGTAACCATCCCTATCGGAGACAAAAGAAGGCATTCAATGGTGAATAAGATTTTAGGATTCCTCCTAAAATTTTAAGTGGGGAAGAAATACTTGAAAAAGTGGATCTCATTCCTATTTCTTAGGGAAAAATGAAGATAAAATCTCTTGAATCTGATGTGAACACAAATTGTTGGAAAAAAAAGTCCATATTTTTTTAGTTAGAATATTAGAAATATCTTCATGTCCCTCACAACTTAGATGTTATGCACATCGAAAAGAATGTCTGTGAGAGTATTATTGGTACTTTGTTTAACATCCCAGGGAAAACAAAGGATGGACTTAATGCTCAACTTGACCTAGTTGAAATGGGTTTAAGGTCTGAACTTTTCCCAAGAGTTGACTTGAAAAAGACCTACCTTCCCTCTACATGTTTTTCACTATCCAGAAATGAGAAAAAATTAGTTTGTAAAACGTTGTCTAATTTGAAGGTTCCTGAGGGGTATTGCTCAAATTTTAGAAATCTTGTCTCCTTAGAGGAATTGAAGTTGTTTGGTCTAAAATCTCATGACTGCCATGCACTTATGCAACAACTGTTGCCAGTGGCATTACGTTCTATTTTGCTAAAGCATGTGAGATATTCTATATCAAGATTGTGTATCTTCTTCAATAAATTATGTACAAAAGTGGTTGATGTGCCAAAATTGAATGAAGTACATAATGAGTTAGTGGTCACGTTGTGCTTACTTGAAAAGTATTTTCCACCTTCATTTTTTGATATTATGCTTCATTTAACAGTGCATTTGATAAGGGAGGAGTGACTATGTGGTCCAGTTTACTTTAGGTGGATGTACCCATTTGAGAGGTATATGAAAGTTCTTAAAGGATATGTTCGCAATCATAATCGGCCTGAAGGATGCATTGCTGAGTGCTATTTAGCAGAGGAAGCTGTCGAATTTTGTATTGAATATTTATCAGGGACTCATGCAATTGGAATTCCAAAAAGTAACAATTATGACAACAAATTTGGTAGACCTATAACTGGTGGTCGTTCTACCAACATTGATCACAAATTGTGGTTACAAGCACATCATTATTTGTTAGAGAATACAACTATCGTCCAACCATACATTGAGTAAGAAAAATATACCTTTATTTTTTTATAATTTCATAACATAATGATGAAATCCTAAGTTTGCATTCCTTGTCTATAACGTTATAGGGAACACATGAATTGGTTGAAGTCTCAATACCCTCGACAATCTAAGAGACAAATTTGATTGCAAGAAGAACATATGCATTGTTTTACATATTGGCTTAAAGGAAAGGTAATCTCTTAGTTTTCAAAAATTATTTTAATATGTTGAAAACACCACAAGTTTCCAATTATGTTTTGATTACACACAGGTTGAAGAGGCTATCCATAACGGGCAAGATATTCCCAACACGCTTAGGTGGTTAACACATGGCCCTACTCACCAGGTGGTCAAATATCCTGGATACATCATTAATGGGTGTCGTTACCATACTAAGGAACGCGATATGACATGCGTCACCCAAAATAGTGGTGTTAGCATTTTAGCAGGGACTGCAAATTGCCAGTTCTAAGGATAAGAACCCAGTTTTTGGTGAACTTTGCTTTTATGGGGTCGTTAATGAGATATGGGATCTTGATTACAACATTTTCAGAATTCCAATTTTCAAGTGTGATTGGGTTGACAACAAGAATGGTATAAAAGTGGATGAACTCGGGTTCACATTAGTTGACTTCTCCAAAATTGGTCACAAATCGGATCCATTTATTTTAGCATCACAAGCCAAGCAAGTCTTCTATGTTGAAGACCAACTTGATCCCAAATGGTCAATAGTTCTCTCAATTCCTCCAAAAGATTTCAACAACATGGAAGGACTGGATGACTTCACTGCTAATTGCATGGAACATCACCCCTTTATAAGTTCAATGCCAGAAGTTGAATCATTTGATGTTATGGATGAATCAGAGGCAATATACATGAGAGAAGATTGTGAGGGCATATGGATTGAAAATAATTCAATAATATATTGTACCCTTGACATGAGATATAATAAGGCATTTCACTTATTATTTTTCTTAAGTTGCACATTAGCTTAGCTTCTATATATTGCTCAATATATATATATATATTGATCATCCTAAATTTCTTTCATGCATCATAAACATATGTTATTCAAAGGTACCACTTCAATCTTCATTTAACTATCTTTTTTGTTGTCCATGGAACTAGATTTATATTATTTTTTATTATCATGTTTTGATTTTATGTTCACATAACTTGAAACTCTCATTCCTAAATTTCTTTTTCATTAAAACTATAAATAATAATTGAAACTATATATGCACTAATTTATTTTATTATTATCCTCACAAATAAATTCTTCATTATTGATAAGAAATCAAAAAACAAGACAAACTTTGAAAGAAAATTTCAAAAACTATATTTGTGAATGACCAATTTAATTATAGGAAATATATGCAAGGATATACTAATCTTGCTTTTGAGTCATTTTATAGGTTTGTTGGTGGAGTACTAGTTTGCACATTTACTTGATATCTTCCACACAAATATGGATCAAGAAGAAGAGGAAATGCCAAAAGTAAAGCATAGAGGTAGTACATTGAAACTAGAGATTGCAAAAAATCGAAGTAAAGGGATAAAGCTCAAGATTGAATACAATAGCCTTGGTAGTCACATTGGGGAAAATTCAGTTGAACTAAGTAGTTATCTTGGTACAATAACTAGAACCCATGTGCCAATAATTGTTGAGAGTTGGAGGAAAGTCCGTAAAGAGACTAAGGAGAAGTTATGGGATTTGATCACGGTAAGTCTATCTATAGCTTTCATATATAATTATTGTATACATTCATTAACATGAGCTAACATGGGTTGCTATTTTGTAGACAAGCTTTAATGTGAATCAAAATTCCAAGAGGAATTGTTTCCTACTAATGGGCATCAGGTTTCGAACCTTTAAGTACAAGTTGACAAAGAAATATATATTGCCTTTCAAGAATGACCCAGAAAAGCTGAAAAAGCCACCTCCTATCTACCCATTCATACAAGAGGATCATTGGAGACAGTTTGTTAAAGATAGACTTTCTGAACATTTTAATGTTAAGCATTATTTTTAATACATCTTCAATTTTTACATTTACATAGTTTCACCATATACTAATTTTGTGTCTATATTTTTTAGGAATATCGTAAGGTTCAGAAATCGAGAAGAGATAAACACATTTACAATCATTATCTTGGAAGAAAAGGATATGCACATTTTGAGCAGGATATAGTAAGTTATCAATATCGGTAAAAAAAATGGAGTATATATTTTGTTTACAGGAAAAAGATTCCAATTTTTAAATGTCATTTATTAACTTGATCATATTGAACTAATGAGTTTTATTGTTAAAATTTTTATAGCTACAAGCAGAAGGGGCTATTGGTAGGGTTGATAGAAGTGTTTTATGGAAGAAAGCATGTGAGAAGAAAGGAAAGTTTAATAAGATTACAGAGCCAGTGATTAACATGATAGTAAGTTAGCATATTTATGCCTTTTAGAGCCTATAGTGTTAGTATGTCTATGTGACTATGGTTTGTGATGATATCATTAGGTGTTAATAAGCAAGAGGCTTAATGCTATCATTTTTATGAGTAGTTATGTTATACACCAATTTGTCTATTATCCTTTGTATTAAAACAATTCTTTTTCTAGCTACCTTGAATTGGTTGTCTTTAATTGATATGTAAATCATCTTCATCAAATTATTACTAATATATGTTTTGTTGTAGGATGAATTATTAGAAAATGCTAAGGAGATTGGACTACCTCCACCTGGTCCAAATGACATATTAGGTCAGGCATTGGGTAAGCCTGATCATCTAGGACGTGTGGTAGGTCAAGACCGTTTGGTTAGGCCTAGCTCATACTTTCATCAACCATCTGATGACATGAAAAAAATCAAAGAAGAAATATGGGAAATGGTACGAAAAGAGATGGAAGATGCTGCAACAAGACAAGTTATGTCACCCCCCACACCCCATTCTGATATGGGCAGTAATAACATGAGACAACAACTTGTTTTACAACCAGTTCTAGCAGAAAAACCAATGTTTAAAATGATAGAAGAGCCCCAACGACCAGAACCACCACTGAAACACAAGGTATGCATTTACTTACTAATAATACAAGATTAATATAAGTGATATAAAGCCTATGTAAATGATATTATTTGTTGTATTGAAGGTAATTAAATGTAAATTAGTAGTGGAAAGAAAAGGAAATGTTGTTGCAACTGGTACACTAATAGAAGAAAAAGGATCAAATAGGTTGGTTGTGATAAATGTTGTACACAAGCCAGATGCTAGAATCCCATTTCCAAATCCATATGGGATTATCAATGTTGGGGATGCTATTGGCTTTGAGCTTGACTGGCCAACAAGCCTTGTCATACTTGAAACTAAACATCCTCAGGTATGTCATTTTATGCCTATAGTAAATTTGATTGTAACTTGGTATTTTATTGTTTAGGAGTATATATATCTAACATTCCTTCATTTTTCATAGGTGTTGGATAAAGGAAAGAAGAAGATAGTGAAGACACCAATTATTCGAAAATCTAAGCCTCAAAATCATTCGGTCATTAAAAATTTTCATAAATTTGTGGATGGTTGTCTTGGTAATGACAAGACATACCCAATACAACTCCCCATTTCACTATTTGGTGTCGAATTTCAAACATATATATCTAGAGAGGATTGTGAATACATTATTTCATCTTTAGAGGTGTCATCAAACTGCATCTCCTTCTATTTATGGTGTGCACCTTTTATCTTCATTTGTTTTTATTTTTTTAATATGAGTTGCCCATGTTGAACGAAATTGGATATGACTAATGATAATTTTCTTTTGGTGTTTTGATACAATAATAGGCACATGCATGATCAACTACATATTGCCAAAAAGGAGTCACAATTTATATTTGTTAATCCTTTTACAATATCACGAGCAGGCCTTAGTACTCCTCAAACAGAGAAAAGAGCACAATTGTTGTCAAAACGCTTAATGGAGTGCCAAGATGCTAAATATGTTTTCATACCTTACAACCCTGAGTAAGTGACAAATATTATACTTTAATTTGAGGTTTTATGATTGATTTATATTTCTAATTAGATGCTACTTTTGTTTTTAATGTTTTAGCTTTCATTGGGTCTTGGTAGTGATTGAGCCAAGGAAAATGATAGTCCACTATCTTGACCCTATGCATCACAAACCATGTGAGGACTTAAAGGATATAGTAAACATGTAAGTTCTTCCTACTATTTTTCATAGTATTATTTTTCTTTTTTAAAAAAAATACATTCATCTCAAACACATTTTTTTTATATATATATGTTAAAACATATAACATTTACCTAATTTAAAAATGTACCTATTGAACTTATTTACATAGGGCTCTTCGAATATCTGCAAAGAAAACATCTAAGAGGGAGCCATCTTGGCAACTAGTGCAGGTGACATCCAAAAAATTTTCTTTACATATTAGCTTATGCATTTGCACCATTTATATATATGAGTACTAATGTTATTTTATAATTGATCGATTAGTGTCCAAGACAAGAAGGAGGGTTCGAATGTGGCTACTTTGTTATGAGATTCATAAAAGAGATAATTTTTTATCCTACAATTATTGCTTCAAAGGTATTACAAATTTAATGAATTGTACATAGTTTTACGCTTCCAAATGTTATGCATTTTAATGTTATTTTCTTATTTGATTTCAATTTGGTGATAAAAAAAAACATATTCTCAAGTAGAATTCGATGAAATTAGAGGAGAATGGGCTACTTTTGTGCTACAACTAATCATGAATCATGTTGATGCATCATGATCACCATGCATGGTGAGTCCTTTAGCTACTACATGAATTTTTCCATAGGTTCTTTGAATAATGTTTCTATTTGAAAAAAAAAAAGAAAAAAAATAGTTCTTAGATTTGTTCATTTATGATAACATCGATCCATGTTTATTTTCTTCAATAAAAATCTATAAAACTCATTAAACTATGAAATGCAGGTATACACTTTTGGGATGGTGGAATGGAGAATAAAAAGAAAGAAGAAGGCAACAAGATTTTGGGTTTTTAAATGCAACTCTTATGTCATACGTTGTAGGACATAAATGTTACTTTAATTAGTACTGAGAAATTTAGATTTTTAGATGGGACTTTTATGTCATTTTATAGTTAGCCTGTTTTATGCTTATGGAATGGAGGTATACATGAATCTTGGGATCTTTAACATTTCTAAATCATGTTTTGGTATGTATTCACTCTTTTTTCTTTTTTAGTTTTGATGGGTTTGATATGTTGGATGTACTATCTTTTTGTGAACATTTGATATACAAATATTATTAGATGATCAATGTATTATGAGTTATTTCAGAAACATTACAGAAAAATGAGTTAAATATAATATGATTGTTATATTTATGGACAAAATATAAATAGGTTGATCTTACTTATTAATTCATAAGCATTACAAAAATCTATAACTAAAAGTAATCATATCTTCCACAATAATTTACAATGATGTGACACCATTACTCAAAGGTGATGCATTTAATATGACATCATAACTCAAAGATGATGCATTTAATGCGACACCCTATCATCACTAGAAATATATGGTGTCACTTCCGAATGGGTCACCATTTATCTACTTTGGTGTCACTTCCAAATACGTCACCAATTGGTACCCTCTATGGTGTCAGTGGAGAAGGTGACGCTATGTTATAGTGACACCCTATGTTTATGGTGACTCATTATAAATGTCACCATATATTTTTTTCCTTGTAGTGTGATTATTTTTAACAACATACACCACACAAGTGACTCATCCACTATATGAGAGTAGTGAGTTGAAGACCTTGACAATATAATTCACAAGGTGACTCAATCTCACTTCATGGATTAAGGTAAGAATATGATCATTATTTTAGCACTTATAAATTATTTTGTTTTATGTATCCAAAATTGTTTTCAAAAATAATTATTCCCGCATAAAGTTTATGAAAGTTTGGCTAACACACTAAGCATACGTGTAGTTTCTGGTGGAAGCACCATTGGAACTTGGAATATCAAAGATTACCAGCTACTCTTCTTGAAGGATACTGCAGTATCATTCAGACAAATTAAGAAAAAAAGAATAATCCTAAGGTTTCCAGATTGCAACTTTGATACAAGAGATTCCGGGTGAGAAAATACCAGATATTTATGAAGAAGGCTTCAAAGTGAAAGCTCCCAACAACTTAGTTCCTGGCTATTTTGTTTTAGAAAAACAGTTAAATGAGTGTGATGATTATTTATATGGTAAAATACACCAATTGCCACATCATCTTGTTAGATTATGATTATAATTGTAAAGCAACAACTTCCACGTAAAAAGGCAATCTGATTAGAAAAAAGAAATTAACAACTCCTTGTTCTATAAAAAAAAAAAATTATTTAACTTTGTTTTAAAAAATTGTTTCTAGGAAACAATGGTCAAATAGTATTAGAAATTTTTAAAAACAATTTTTTCGTTTTTAAAAACAGAAAACCGTTTTTAAATCACACAACCAAATGGACTCTAATATTTTTAAAATTATAGAAGTAATATGGGAAAAGAGTTGAGGTAAGATTAAACCATCCAAATTATTTATCATATCTTCCTTTACCTAATGGGATTTGTTTTTTTCAAATTTATTTTGTTCCTAAGATTTCAAAATATTACCTTTTAATTTTAAAAGTAAAAAAATATATATATAAATAGGTTGCTTATATTTTAAAATAGTATTGTTGCATCTTTAACATCAAAAGAAAAAAAAATGAAAAAACAAACAAATTGTGCAAGTAAATTTCAAAACAATGTAACTATTCTCAGTCTTCATCATCTATCAGGTACAAATTCTTTAATCCTGTGTTTTGTTTTATTGATTTTCTTGATATCCTTGACAAGTTAATTAGCTGTGATTGACAAGTAAGATCAACAACGGTTTCTTTCTCAATTTCTTTCTCAATCCAAATGGAAGCAGTTGCTTTCAAATTAATCCAACATGTATGCTAATTTCGGGTACATTCCCATATTGAATTCTTTTCATCAAAGTTGTCATCTTTTTTATAATATTTTTATTCTTTCTCTTAAACTCAATCAAAATGCATGGATCAAGTTGCTAGCTTTCACGAATCTGACACAATTTTATAATTTGGAAGTTGTTGATTTCTCATTATACAATTTCATGGTCTTTTTATTCATCAATCGGTAAAATTCTCTTAACTCTTTCTCCTCTCTCTCTTTCTTTCTTTCTCTCGAGATCCATTTCAAATTCATTTGTTTGTTTCATATCTAAGATTCTTAACTTTCGGTATCACTTTCTCTCACTTTCGCTCTCACTTTCTCCAGAAAATTAAATTCAAGTTTGCTAGTTTTCAAGAATCTGATAGCTTGGGTGTCAGATGATTTCACATTCAGCAATTTCTTCTCAGCATTGTTCATAATCAATCAAGTACAAATTCTTTAATACTGTGTTTCTTTTTCTTGATATCCTTGAATTCTTTAATCCCATATTGAATTCTTTTCATAACAGTTCTCATCATGCCCATCATCAGCACCACCAGTACACCATCTGTAACCAAAAGCAACATCAGGCTCATCCACCACACACCAGAACATATCTCACCTGTGCATCGAGCCACACCATCGTCTTCTCACCTCACTGCTCCATCATTAGCATCACACGAGCAGCACACCATCAGTGGAGCACCACATGAGGAGTGCACCATCGGTGGAGCAGCACCACTGCACATCTCCAGTTGCTCACCACTCACCAGTTCATCACCAAATTTGCAGAGACTCCAAGTCAGTTTTGTTTTCAATTTTGATTTTTAATCTCTTTTTCTTTTCTTTCTCACATAATTATAGAAATATTAGGACCTGTTTGGGTGTGGATAAATTAGGCCACACATGAGTGTTGTTAGATGTATTGTATAGGTGGTTATGTGACTAACTCTTGTTGTTTGATGATTTAGAATTGAATTTGGGCTAATTCATCTCTAGTTATTTTTACCTAAACAAGTCATATGATAATTGGCTTTGAATGAGTATTTTGATCTTGATTCATGTCTTTTGATTTTTTGTTTTTAGTTAATTAATGTTTGTAAGTTTACATCTCATAATTCACATACACACTTTATGTAAATAGGCGATCATATGCTTAGATTTAATTAGGCACTTGTTTAGGATTCTTTTAGTACTAAATTTTTGACACTTAAAACGGGTTTTTAATCAATCACTTATATGGTTGCACATTTGACTTACACATTAGCTCACATTTAACTTTTTTTCAGGACATTTTTTATTCTCAATTTGATGCATAATTGGTTCTAACTTTTGATGCATTGGTGCATTCTATGATCTACTTGTTTAGGCACTTCCTCAGGTCACTTAGAGACATATAATTAGCTTATTTAGGTTTGGTTTTAGGTCACAAATTGATCTTATGCACAGCTGCACCCTAGGTTCTTATTTAGGACACTTGAAGTTCATATTAACATGCTAGAATTCTTATGTATACACATGCACTTTTTCTTGATTGTTTTTGTTATTTTATGTGTTTTGATGTTTTTGAAATTGCTTTTAATCTTTTCTAAAGCAAATCAATCCTCCAACTTCTCTTTAAAGTTCATCATATGTGATTAAGCATGAAAATCTATTCTCAAAAAGCTATGCTACCTATTTCATTCGGTATGCACTTTTTCTATTGGTTTTTAAATGAATTTCAACTCTGAACCACATGAAAATAAATTCATGCATGGCTCCACATCAATTGAGTAATTCCTTACCTTGGTGAGCTTATCCATAATAACTTGAGGTTAAAGAAGTATGAATAATTTTCATGGGCATTAACTTGGGGATAACCTACGAGATGTTAAGGATAATCAATCATAGACAATTCAAGTAGAATATCAAGTATTAAAAGATAAAGAAATATAGACAATGAGGCACATAAATGTTTTACATGGAAAATCCCCACACTAATTGTAGAGATAAAAAAAAACCATAAGGTCTAAGACTGTTAATCTAAATCCACTATTCAAAATCAAATTACACAAATTTACCTAACCGCTTTATCTTGAAGACTTACCCTCTAGTACCTATAACTTGATTCACATCCATGATGCAATAACCAAAAATTGATCCCTAGTAGATCCTTCAGCCACTCTAAAAGGATGATGGTCTTCAGCCAAAAATTCAAAGATCAAATCCTTGAATGAGAGATTGAGAATGGTGTGACACTTCAGGCTTTCTCTCTAGGAAACCTTCTCTACAGAAAACATGGTTTCTCAATAATATTTATGCGATCTCTAACCCTCTAGGGGTTAATAGGGGGGAATTTATAAGCAAAGGCCCAAAGAGTCTTTATTTTAAAAGGTTTTTCAATTGAAATTGCATGAAAATCTCAGTAGAAATTGCATGACTGCTTGAGCCAACTCATTGATTACTTGACCAGCTTGGGAGCTTGAGTGATCCTAAGCACTTGAGCACTCCAAGCAGTTTGAGTGGTCCTACTCAATTTAAAAATCCACTTTTAAGTCATTTTAAGTTAAAAAAAAAAAACAAAAAAACAAAAAAAAAACCTGATCCTCTTAATACCTCAACAAATCCTAATGCGTCACAAGCCAAACATTTTTAGACATACCTGTGACTTCCCGGTTGGACGAACAACAACCCTTGATCTTCTATGGAGAGTAGGTCACTTGACTTATGTGGCCAAACATACAGTGAAAGGCCTGAAAGCTTAATGGACATAATAAAAGTCTTAAGCTTAGTGAACCATGCCCATGGTGCTTACTTCAAACCATAGATGGATTTGTGCAATTTATCCTTGTAAATTTATGAAGCATAATAAAAGTCTATCTCATGGTTGAATCCCTGCAAAATTTAGCCACTAAAATTTCATTTGATTAGGGCACGTCAAATGACAAGAAAGATTTACGAAGCTTTAAGGAATACAGTGTATGTATAGAGGAAATGATTAATTTTAATGTCTCAACTACATACGTCACTCTAATGAATACTTTGCAATCTAATAATTATCGTTAATTTTCAATCCACAAAATAATTCAATTTATGAACATGTTGTGATAAAAGTCTTAATATCAAAGGAATATTTCTTCATCAGAATTATTTATACATACATGTATATTCATATGGCACACAAACGCCTAAGAAAGAGGGCACTGACCATTCATTCATCATCATTACTACACTGAATATTCAACATACAAGCAACATGATGAGGCTGAAACTTATTAATAAAGTCAAGGGCTGAGACATGAAGATCTCTTCATGCACATGTCCATGAAGGAATGCATTGTTGACATCAAGTTGATGCATTGGCTATTCCCGAGAGAGAGTAATGGAAAGAACAATCCAAATGATGGTAGGCTTGATCACAAGGTTGAATGTCTTATGATAGTCAAGGCTAAGGTGTTGGTGAAAGCCCTTTTCTACAAGGTGAGCCTTGTATCAAGCAATGCTACCATTAGGATTTCATTTGATCCGAAACACACACTTACAACTAATGATGTTTCGTTAAGGCTCGTAAGAGACCAACTATCATGTATCATTATAGGAGAGAGCTTGGAGTTTTTTACTCATGACATCTCAACTTTCTTTGTGCTTTAAGGCTTAGGTGATAATGGTGGGTTCAAGGCTTGGAGGTATGGGGTGCTTAGTGGCATGGTGGGCAAAGAATTCTCTGGGTTTAAAAATGTGTTTTTGACCGAGTTTGCATGGGATGGTGAGGAATTTGGATAGGAATAGAGGATATGTGTAGAACCTCCATTTTATTCTCTTGGCACATGTTTTCTAGTGTTTATCTTTTTTTATCTTATGCTCCCTCATTGTACACTTAATTATGATTCATTTTTTAGCTTTTATTGAGTCTCCATTGGTGGTCCACTATAATTTACTTGACCGTTGTTTCTAAAATTCCTTTATAGACATCTTGGAGGGGATTTTATGAAACCTTATTGTGATTATTAGTGTCCTCTGATTTTAGTTTAGGATTTTGTTAGTTTTGTTGATTTTAGTGCATTTAGGTTTGATTTTTTTTTTCTATTGCAAGATTTTAGGATTAGATGAGTATTCGATTGTTATTTGATTTTTGATTGCATGAGAGATTGATATTTCAATATTTAATTCAATATGATTGACATTTTCATTTTGATACACGTGATTGATATTCTTTATTTTTAGGTATGCTCATGGTTGACATTTTAATTTTTAATTTCATGAATTTGATATTTGATTTTTTTTAGGTGCATGAGATTGTTTTTTGTTTTTTCTTAATTGTATGGTTTTGATTTTTGGATTTTTAGTTGCATGAGAGTGATTTCTAATTTTGTAATTACATGTGAATTAACCTTGATTTTATTTTTGTTTGTGATTATAACTTTAAAATTTCTAGTGTGTGATTTGTATTTTGATCATTCATACATGATTTTTTTTTTTTTTTTTTTATGCAAGCAAGAGTATGTGGGGGGTATGAGATTCACTTAAAAGAAAATTCTAGGAGTGTTCTCTTGCATGTGGAAATTTTCTAGAAGGGGCCATTTTTAGAAGAGGGAAATTTTCATATTTTTGGTGTGAGGGGAAGAATTCTCTAGTAGTATTTTTGAAATTCTAGAATAAAAATTCAATGGGAAGAAATAGAAATTTCTTGAGAAGACTATAGAAGGGGAATTAAAAATTTTAGAGGGGTAACTTGGAACTTTTGGGGGACTTGGAGAGATTTCTAGAATTTTGGAGAAACTTGAGAATAGAGAGAGGTTTGGGAAAACTTGTTTGGATGATGAGAAAATCTTGGAGAGAAAATTGAGAGAATTTTGTGAGAGAGATTTGAGAGAAAATAGAAAGTGAACTTTGAGAATTTTTTAGAGAACTTTGGAAGAATTCTCTAGACTTTTTTGGAGCCATTGAAGACACTTTTGGCGTGAGAGATTATTAGCTTGAGTGGATGAAGAATTAGAGCTTAGATTTTGAAGAAATTTGAGGTAAGTTGATGCTTTTAATTTTTTATTTCAAGTCCTTCATAATCATCTTCATTTTATGATTTTGAATATATTAGGTTAGGTTGGGTGTGGAAATAGGCCACAAATAAGTGTTGTTTATTTGGATGTTGATAGATTGAATGTTTCTTGAATGTGAAATATTGCTTGTTGATAATTTAGAATTAAGATTAGGTTGTTTTTTCTTCTAAATTTGTTACATCAAAATAATCCATTGAAAAATCATGAAAATAGGCTTTGAGTACTTATGTTTTAGTATTGATTCATGTCTCTTAATTTTTATTTTTAGGTTAGTTGATTTTTGTTGTTCTCCATCACAAACCACACATACATAAGCCACTAGTTGAGTTTACAATGTGCCTCAATTTTTGTATCACTTGTTTATTCCACTTTTAGGTCAATTTCGTATGCTAGTTTAGATCACTTTAGAGGCTTAATTTTGGCTCACTTTAGGGTATATTTTCTGGTCACTTTTAAGATGCACAAATAGGTCACAATTCATTTCACTTTGAACACTCAATTTTTTATGTACACATTTGTCTTTAGGTGCCTTTTTTTTTTAGTGATTTATGATTTTGTGTTTTAATGGTTTTGAAAGTCTTTTTAATTGTTTCTAAAATAAAATGAATTTTCAAAGTTCATATTTCCAATTCATCTTAGGTCAATTAGGTGAAGAGAAGTCTATTTTAAAAAATAATGTTGCCTTGTTCATTTAATACACATATTTCAAAATATTTTAATTGATTTTCCATTTTTCTCATTACATGAATTAAGTTCATAGTTCCAAACATTGGAGTGATTCCTAGCCTTAGTGAGATTATTCATGATCACATGAGGTTAATGATGCATGGATGAATTCATGGAAATTAAAAAGAGACTCGGTGAGTCCCTACAAAGTCTTCCAAAAATTGGTTCTCTATTGCCTCTTCTGATAGTCCACTGCACCTTCATAGTTGTAAATTAGAATCTGACTTCTAAAATTATTTCAATTCTTTAATATTGTTCTAGACTTTTTAAATGTGTGAAATGAATTTTGTTTGGGCCTAAAATACTTTTGAAATTAAGAGATCTAAATTAATCTTCCAATAGGTTCAATTTCAATACTATTCTGGAAACCTGAAATGATTTTGTAAAACTAAATTAGTTATCACTTTTATAATTATTTTTGATATTTTTCTCTTAATTTAGACTTTCTAACTTGCGATTAGACACCTGTAGCACTCAAAATTGATCTTCCAAGTAGGAAAAATAGTTTTTCCTTTTTCACTTATTGCACAGGTCCTTTTCTAGAGTTAAGGGGTTGTTTATTTAATTTTAAATATGATGAGTGTATGATCATGCTTTGTGATTATTTTTCATGTAAACTAGGCATATTAAATAAGTTATTTTAGCACATCTCTAAGTAAGTCGAATAAATTAGTCTTTGTATGCCATGGAAAAATACTTTGTTTTGGACTAATTGAGACTTTATAAAAACTTATTAAATGGGACATAATTAATTAATTTGGTCTTTTAGTTTGTAATCAAGACAAATAGGAGATATTGCATAATTTTTTCATGATGAAATTCCACTTCTAGATATTTCCTTATCATTTATTTTGTAAACTCTTTTGTTCAAGTCATATGCAAATTATTCTATGTTGTATCCCAATTGTGATTTAATTTAATATTAATTAGCACCTAATTAATTAATTTGGGTTTGTGGATTGTGATCTAGACATATGGAATATGTACTCTAGATATTTTTTTATCTTGATGAAATAATACATCTAGATATTTATTCACGAATTATTTTGTGAATATCTCTAATCTACCCTATTGTATATTTTTTATAATTCAATCACCTTTATGCATGCTTGTGAGCTCTTTTGAATGTTGATTCACATTGTAGATATATTATACACATTAGTTACCCTAAACCCTAAACCCTAAACCTTAAATCCTAAACCCTAAACCATAAACCCCAAACCCCAAACCCCAAACCCTAAACCTTAAACCCCAAACCTCAAACCCCAAACCCCAAACCCTAAACCCCAAACCCCAAACCCTAAACTCCTAATCCCAAACCCCAAACCCTAAACCCCAAACCCTAAACCCTAAACCCTAAACCCTAGATAAGATATTTATTAAATTGGAACTATATAAAGAATGAGAATTTTATGAAAATAGATTTTAAATTTTGAGATTATTTTTATTATCAAAATTTTTTTTTTTCATAAAACACTCTTACAAAGATGTTAAATTTCAAGATTGCATTCTCCTATTACACTTGTAACACCCAAGCATTTTCTTTTAAGGGTAATTTAGGAAATTGTTATTAATAATTAAATTAGTTAATTAATTAATTTAATAAAAAAAAGAAGAGGGGTAAAAGTAATTTTACGATTAATACCCTAGGTATAAATAGAAAATTCTCTTCTTCCTGTTCTTTTTTGAATCGTATTCCTGTTTGCAGAGAGTTTCCAGAGAACGTGAAGTTGAGGTCAGATTTTAAGGTTTGAAGAACAAACCTCTATAGGTAAGTTTCTAACCCCTAGATTATTATTTTAGATTCATTAGTTAATTTCAAGCATATTAGATATATTTTTTTTGGAAAACCCCAAATCTAGATTAGGGTTAGATTATTTTTTTTAATTCGTTTTAATATCAAATAGTGAAAATTTAAGATTTTGATTTATTATTGGAATTGGGGAGATCTTAAGTTTTTTATTAGAAAAAAAAAAATCCTGTGAAGATTTCGATTTAGATTAGGGTTAGATTATTTTTTTAAATTCGTTTTAATATCAAATAGTGAAAATTTAAGATTTTGATTTATTATTGGAATTGGGGAGATCTTAAGTTTTTTATTAGAAAAAAAAAAATTCCTGTGAAGATTTCGATTTAGATTAGGGTTAGATTATTTTTTAAAATTTTTTTTAATATCAAATAGTGAAAATTTAAGATTTTGATTTATTATTGGAATTGGGGAGATCTTAAGTTTTTTATTAGAAAAAAAAAAATTCCTGTGAAGATTTCGATTTAGATTAGGGTTAGTTTATTATTATTATTATTATTATTATTATTATTATTATTATTATTTCGTTTTAATATCAAAATAGTGAAAATTTAAGATTTTGATTTATTGTTGGAAATTGGAAATTCTTAAGCTTTTAGAAAAAATAAAAAATAAAAATAAAAATTAGAGGATGCGTGTGCACACTTGGAGAATGGAAAAATATATATATATGGGGTGTGTGGGTGTGTGTACGGATGGAGGGATGAATGGTGTTTGGTAGTTAATGTATATATATGTATATATATTATTATATTGACAATAATGGATAAAGTTTATGAAAAAAAAAAAACAAATTTATGAATAGATTAAATTGTCTTTCATAATTAAAAATATTAATTTGAATACCTAAAATTTTAGGATTGAAAAATCTGTAATTTTAGATAAATAGTAATGGTTATTTCTCTTATATTTGTTAGGTGAAGAGTAGATTTTCAGGATTATTTTTCTCCAAAGTTTTTGAAGACTTCTTTTGAGGTAAGGGAAGTTAATGCAATATTTATAAATTTAAATTATTTTATATGTTATTTTGAATTGTGGAAAAGAAAATGATATTTTGTTACCATGCATGGATCAAACTATTTTGCACTAAAAATTTATGTTGGAATATTTTGTTTTATTTATGACACAAAATATGGAGATATTATGTTGTGTAAATTTGAATACTTGAACAAAAACATCACTCTGGTTTATTTGGCCCTTGTCAACGGGAGATAATAGTTGACTATTCGGCCCTATCAACGGGATATAATAGTTGACCTTTACATTTCATGGTGGGAATGTAATTGATTTGGACCCCAGCCTCTAGGGGTTTCGGTTAGAGGTTACTAGTACTAGTAGTGTTTGGTTCCGTCCACCAAGAACAATTTGAGGCTAGCCACCCATTTGAAAAGTCCCACCTAACTAGGCATTTGATATTTGATAACCAGAGTAATGAAAAATTGAATGGATTTGATTGAGTCTTATGTGAAAGTGTTTGAATTTGATATGAAATTGGTTGGTTGAATTTTGAATATATTGGTATTTTGAAACTCTGATATTTGATGAAAAAAAAATGATATCTCCTATTTGAAATGAAAATATTTGATCCATGAACTGCATTAATATTCCTTATTGGGCTGTGAGCTCATTCCCAATTGTTGAAAATTTTTCAGGTACTCTTAGTTCGGGTGAGGAGTGATGGCTAGGCTGAGGAATGGTCATCATTAGGATTTGACTTAGGATTTTATGTTGGATTTTGTTTAACTATTAGTTATATTCATTTGCATCATTTGGTATTTGGAAGTTATTTGGAAATTGAATTTTGAGGATTTTAGATTTTGTTCCGCTACTCTGAACAGGTATTTGGTAATTGGTAACATCCAGTTACAATATGATTGTTTGGGTCAGATTATACTTTAAGCCTTCGGGTTTGAGGTGTGAAATGACCGTCACGCCCTTGGAGTGGGTCTTGGGGCGTGACAACACTAGGCTTCAATTAGGATATAAATATTTTCTAAATTTCTCATAAAAGATGACTCATTCATCAATGTAATTACTAAATTTTTAAACCTGTTAATTAAATCAAAAGATTAAGAGTGTGTTTGGTAGTGATTATAGGAAGTGTTTCTAATATCTTTAAAACTTGAAAGATAAAAAATTTCAAGTGTTAGAAACACTAGAAACCCCTCCTAAAATCACTATCAAACGCACTTTAAATGAAAGAGGGTTATAAGTAGGCCTACAAGCTCCAAGATCAAGCCCATCTTGATTAGGTCATTACCACCCCAATGGTAGATAGGTCCAAGCATCAAGGGATGTGGAACTTAAGACTCATCTTAATTTTGGGTCATCATTACCCCTATAGTAGGTTGAGTCAAGGTATCAAAGAATGTGGATTTTCTTAAGAACAAGACTAGATATATTAGTAGTGGGAGAAACCACCCCAATAGTGGGATTCTCTATAGTATAAAATTGACATCAAAGATCTTGGTTATACACTTAACTTAAAATAAGAAACCGGTCTACCCAACGTAGGGACTTTCACTTTCATGGACTAAAGGCTAAACTAAAAGGTATGTTCATCTTGCTTTAAGAACTTTCCAAATTTAAGGTAGAAAGATCAATTTGAGAGAGTTTCTACCTTTACCCAATCTAGGTTTGATACTTATGATACTAGGATATCTAACGAAGGATATGTAGTCATAAGAGTTCTATAATTGTTAAACTATTATTTGCTTGGAATGCTTAACATTTATTGCATGCTTTTAATTTTTTGTTATAGATATCATCTCGTATAATTTTGTCACCTTTGTTCTCAAAATTAGTTAATAGACCAAACCTAACTATATGGATTGGAAAGTGAACTGGATATAGTAATAACAACATTGAAGTTAAAAATAGGTATTTCTTATAGCCAACTATTCCTTATGAATAATTCCAGTAGGAAGAAAAAAAGTTACATTAAAGGTGGCATAAGGTGGATCAAAAAACTAGTTGTCCTATACTTGGATATTTGGATAATGTGTTGTAATAATGACACATTTTATTACCATGGTCTATGATATTCTCTTTAGTCTACAAGGAATTTTTGGTGACAAAGGCAAGTTAGCTAAATAGGCTACCCTTAAGGTCATTATGAACACCAAGCTAGGCTTATATGTTCTTAGAAACCTTATCAAATTCCTTTAGGATGACTAATGGGAGTTCTCAAAGACCAAAAGAGTGTTCATATGAGAGTCAAAGGATAGGTTCTTTTTTATAAAAAAAAAAAAAGAAAAAACAAAAAACAAAAACAAAAACAACAACAACAACAACAACAACAACAACAACAAATAAGGAAAGTTTAAGAAAATGAACGAAAAAAAAACTTTTAGATAGTAATTCCTTTATGGCTTATGGGACATTGGAAAATGATTACCTACAAAAAAAGAAAGTACACATCATACTCTCATTATTGAATATAGTGGATGGATTCAAAGCTCACTATCTATAATTCTTTATAGGGTTTTCAATGAGAGTGAAGATTACATGATAGGGATGTGCTTACCTTAACTTCATTTGCAACCTTAACTTCATTACCACTTTTCCAAGTGTTGAGAATAATCAAATCTCACTAATTTTGAAGGATCTTCTAATGTCAAAACAAATTAATCTAAATAAGGTCGAAATATTGGTTAAGTTAGGGTCATTATACATAATAATTTTGAAGGATCTTCCAATTTGTGTATTCTTTATAGATGACAAAATGACCAAGAGGTCATTTACTATTAAAGGATGTAGAGACAAGGAATGTTTGGATTTAGTTCACATTGACTTGTGTAAACCTTTTTGTGTTCATATTCAAAGAGGGTATGAGTATTGGGTATATTTACATAATGCATATGAAATTCAATGCCTTGGATAAATTTGTAAAATTTAAGGTAGAATAAAAAAATCAATTAGGTGAACATATCAAGGCATTTTAATTTGAGTTAGGCAGTGTCTATATGTCTAGTAAGTTTGATTCTCTTTTTAAGGATCATGGGACTATGTCCAATTGAGTGTACTCGAGGATTCGTTGCAAATGAAGTAGTAGAAAGAAGAAATTGAACTTTGATGGACATAGTGAGATCGATGATAAGTTTTTCGTCACTTCCCATATCCTTTTTGGGATATGTTTTAGATATAGTGTCATATCTCTTTTACTTAAGACCTTCAAGTCATTACTTTTAACTCCTAGAGAAATGTGGACAAGTCTTAAACTTAGTTTGCAATATTTTCGCATGTTGGGTTGTCCAGCACATGTGTTGAAATCGAAGATAAACAAATTGAAAGTAAGGTAAGAGCTATATTAGTCCATAGGTTATCTAAGAAGAACTTGTAGGCTACTACTTTTATAGTCAAGATGATAATAAGGTATTTATTGGTACAAATGTCCACTTCTAGAAGAAAACTATATCATAAATAATAACAGAAAGAATATATAAACTAGAGAAAACTAGAAGATAATCTCACATTTGCACTAAATTTATGATTAGCCAACCCATTCATTCCATTCTTCCAAAGAGAAAGCAATAGCCTCTATTTCTTTGCCTCACAAGTGTGTAAGCACTCTACACATATGTTTTATTTTTCCCATATTTAGTTAGATACATGAGCACTTTCTAAATTTATTTTATATATACATTTATATAAAGAGAGAGAGATTTATTAAAAACATAGTCATTCCTATAGTTAAGAATTAGAACTTTGAGATTTACAATTTAATAATACTTCGAGATTCACACCAAAAAAGAAGACAAAAAAACACAGAACAAAACAAAAAGATCAAAATGATTTACATTACAATGAATGAAAAGTATGATAATGATGGGAAAGTACTTCTATTTTATTATAAACAAGAAATCCACATTGGATCATGACCTTAAAAAGAATAGCGGTAACACCCCAAAATTTAATCTAGGGGCAAACTAGTAATTTATAAAGTAATTAAGTAATTAATTAAATTCATTAAAGGTGAAAGAGTCCTTTAACAATTAAAAGTCCTAGGTATAAATTGGACTTTTCCTCTTATCTTCTTCATTCAGAAAACCCTATCACCCAAAAGTAGAGAATTGGAGATCGTATGGCTCAAAGGTTAGAGATTCAAAGTTGAAGTTCAAGTTTTTCTAGGTAAGATTCTAACCCTAAATTAATATATTATATTCGTTAATTAGTTCTGAACATGCTAGTTTTTCTTTGAAAAAAAAATAATTGAGATTAGGGTTAGTTATTTTTTTAGTTAATTTTTTTAATTTGTTTTGATATGAAAATATTGGAAATTTAGGATTATTGGTGGTTCTATTGTTAGAAATTGGGAAATCTTAAGTTTTTGAAAGAAATAAATAAAAATGATTCTTTGGAAGATTGCGATTTAGGCTAGGGTTAACCTATTTAAAACTTTTAGGTCAAAATATTGAAATTAGGAATATAGATTGTTCTATTGATTAAAATAGGTAAATTCAAAATTCTTAGATGAATAGATCTAAGTAATGAATTTTTTTTTAAAAAAATAAAAATAAATGAGTAAATAAATATATTGTTATATGTGGCTTAAGAGATTAGAAAATATTAGGAAAAAAAAAGAGAAAGAAAGAGAATGCATGTGCAGAGGAGGAAGTTTTTTTAAAAAAAAAAAAAAATTAGAAGAATGCGTGCTTGTGGAAGATGAAGAATGGTGAAAAGAAAAAAAATAGTAATATTAATAATAAAGGAAGATGTGTATGGATGGTGTTTGGTGATTATATATATTATTATGTTAGCAATAATGGAAAATTATTGGGGATACAGTTTATGTTTAGTGAAAAAAAAAAACTAAAAGTGAGATAATAGAAGTTATCAATATAATTATACTAATGATGAGTGCAAGTTAAAAAGTAGCAGAAAATTTAATTAGTAGAACAAATTATAGTTTAATTAAATTATGTTGTGTCCTAAGAAATAAATTGAAAATAAAATTTAAGTTTTAAATGAATTAGAAATTTATTAATTTTTCTAAAATAGGAATAGATTAAATTATCTTTCATAATTAAAAAAATTTTAGGATTGTCAAACCTATAATTTTAGATAAATAGTAATGGTTATTTCTCTTATACTTTGTTAGGTGAAGAGTAGATTTTCCAGAATTATTTTTCTCCCAAGTTTTTGAGGACTTCTTTTGAAGTAAGGGAAATTAATGCATTTTTTTTTAGAAACAAATTTTTATATATATCATTTGGAAACGTTTTGAGTTATTATTCATTTTATGCATGGATCAAACATGTTTTGCATGAAAAGTATGTCAGAACCTTACATTTTGTTTACAATAGAGAAATGTGGAGATATTATGTTTTGCAAATTTGAATAATTGAAATAAGTGTTTGACTTTGGTTTGTTTGGCCCTTGTCAACGAAATATAATAGTTGACTTTTGACTTTTTTGCCCTTGTCAACGGGATATAATAGTTGACATTTACATTTCTTGGTAGGGAATCTAATTGATTTGGACCCCAACCTGTAGGGGTTTGGTTAGAGGTTACTAGTACTAGTAGTGTTTGGTTTTGTCCACCTGAAAGGAACAATTTGAGGCTAGCCACCTATTTGAGAAGTCCCACCTAACTGGGCACCATTTGATGTTTGATAACTAGAGTAAATAAATGATTTGAATGTTTTGACTAAATTTGACATGAAATTGTTTGAATCAGAAATGAAAGTGTACAGTTAAAAGTTTTGAATGTATTGGCACAACTGACTCAAAGGTTTATGAAAATAATTAGTTATAATATCTCCTATTTTACAAGTGAACATGAAATATTTGATCCATGAAATTGTATTAATGTTCCTTATTGAGCTTTGAGCTCATTCCTATTTGTTGATTACTTTTCAGGTACCCTTAGTTCGGGTGAGAAGTGATGGCTAGGTCAGGGAATGGTCATCATTAGGATTTTGCTTAGGATGTTATTTTTGGACATTGTTAGCTTATAAGTTTATGTTCATTTGGATTATTTGGTTTTTGGAAGCTATTAAGATATTGAACTTTTAAATTTTTTTATGATAGTTTGAAGTTGAGTTTTGGAGATTATGAAAATTTTTGTTAGCACTTGAATTGTTTGAGTTTGCAATATATTTGGATAATGGACTTGGTTGTTGCATGCTTAGTTTTAAAGTTAAGTTTTGAAGATTTTAGAATTTTGTTCCACTACTCTGAATAGGTATTTGGTAATTGGTAACTTCCAATTACAAGATAATTGTTTGGGTCAGGTTACACTTTAAGCCTTTGGGTTTGAGGTGTGAAATGACTGTCACACCCTTGGAGTGGGTCTTGGGGCGTGATAGAGTTGTATCAAAGCACTAGGTTGTGATCTTGATGGGAACTTGCTTAGTTTACCTTTGGGAATAGATGAGTGACGCATTAGTTTAAGTTTCAACTTCATCTAGTCGGATTCTTTTTATTCCTTACAATTCTGATTTGCTTATTTGGCTTCTTAACGACTAATTTAGTTATATCTTTTGCTTGTTTGTTGGGTATGCCGATTGATAACATGGACTTTGATTTATTTGTTGCTACTCCTTTGGGAGATTTTTTTTGTGGTTAATAAAATACTTAGAGATTGTTATGTGATGATTGGGTATAGAAAGATGACAGTTGACTTAGTACTTCTTGACCTCCAGGATTTTGATGTGATTTTATGGATAGATTGGTTAGCTTCATACCATGCATCTGTTGATTGTTTTAGGAAAAGAGTGACATTTAGCATTCCTGGTCAACTTGATTTTAGTTGTGGGAGAAAGCATGTGGATAAACCATTGCATATGATCTTAGCCTTGCGAGCTAGTTCTTTGCTTAGGAAAGGTTGTCAAGGCTTTTTGGCTTATGTTGTGAATGAGGAAAATGATTTAAAGTTGGAAAACATACCCATTATATGGAACTATCCTGATGTCTTTCCAGATGACCTACCTGGCTTGCCACTAGAGAGGTAGGTGGAGTTCACCATTGATTTGGCACTAGGGTCGACTCCTACCTCTAAGGCCCCTTATAGGATGGCACCTATGGAACTTAAGGAGTTGAAGATTCAACTTCAGGAGTTGTTATATAAGGGCTTCATTAAGCCTAGCGTTTCACCTTGGGGAGCACCTATTTTATTTGTAAAGAATAAGGATGGATCTATGAGACTCTGCATTAATTATAGAGAGTTGAATAAAGTGATGGTGAGAAACAAGTATGCCCTCCTCGGATTGATGATTTGTTTGATCAACTTCAGGGTGCATGTGTGTTCTCTAAGGTTGATCTTTGGTCTGGTTATCATCAGTTAAGGGTTAGAAGTAAAGATGTACCTAAGATTGCTTTTCGAACTAGATATGGGCATTATGAGTTTTTGGTTATGTTTTTTTGTTTGACTGATGCACCTGCTGCTTTTATGGACTTAATGAATAGGGTATTCAAGCCCTATCTATATCAGTTTGTGGTGGTTTTTATAGATGATATTTTGGTGTACTCAAAGAGTAGGGAGGAGCATGAGAGCCATTTGAGTATTGTATTACAGACTCTCAAAGATAAGAAATTGTATGCTAAACTAAAGAAGTGTGAGTTCTAGTTAGACAAAGTCTCTTTCCTTAGGCATATGGTGACCAAGGATGGCATCTCTGTTGACCTTAGAAAGGTAGATGTTGTGTCAAATTGGAGGAGACCTAATACTGTGACCGAGATTCGAAGTTTCTTAGAACTGACTGGTTATTATAGGCGGTTTATTGAGAGGTTCTCTAAGATCGCCCTACCTCTGACCAGGTTGACTCAGAAAGGGGTTAAGTTTGAGTGGTCTAATGATTGTGAACATAGTTTCCAAGAGTTAAAGAACATATTAGTGACAACTCCTATTTTGACTATTCCTTCAGGCTCAAGAGGGTTTGTGGTGTATAGTGATGTTTCTCGTCAAGGTTTGGGTTGTGTTCTTATGCAAAATGGGAAAGTTGTAGCTTATGCTTCCAAATAGTTGAAGCCTTATCAACGAAATTATTCTACTCATGATTTGGAGCTAGCTGTAGTGGTTTTTGCTCTTAAGATCTGGAGACGTTTTCTTTTTGGTGAAACTTGTGAGAGATTCACAGATCATAAGAATTTGAAGTATTTATTTTCCCAAAATGAATTGAACATGAGACATAAGAGGTGGATTGAACTACTTAAAGACTATGATTGCATTATTCAGTATCACCCAGGAAAGGCAAATGCTGCAGTTGGTGCCTTGAGCAGGAAATCTGTTGGTTCCTTAGCAGCTATTAGAGGTTTTTAGAAGCAGTTATTGGGATAATTGAGGAGTTTACAAGTCCATATAAGATTTTTGGACTCGGGAGCTCTTGCAGTGAACTTTAGAGTGCAACCAAACTTGGTTGGGAGAATTAAGACCCTAGAAAAGAATGATATGCAATTAGTGCAGCTTATGGAGGAAGTTAAAAAGGGTAGTAAGCCTGACTTTGTCTTATTAGATGATGGGGTGGGATTTTGAGATATGGGACTAGACTTTGTGTCTCAAATGATGGAGATTTAAGGAGAGAGCTATTAGAGGAAGCTCATTGTTCTAAGTTTGGAATCCACCTAGGAGGGACGAAGATGTATAGAGATTTAAAGCAAAATTATTGGTGGCCAGGTATGAAGAGGGATATTGCAAGATTTGTGGCTCAATATTTGGTGCGCCAACAGGTGAAAGCTGAGCATCAACGACCATTAGGATCATTACAACCACTTTTTATTCCTGAATGGAAATAGGAACATATTACCATGGACTTTGTGACAGGGTTGCCAAGAACCTTAAGGGGTAATAATCTTATTTGGGTAATTGTGGATCGACTAACAAAGTCTGCTCATTTTCTGCCTATGAAAGTCAATTTTTCTACGGATCGCTTAGCTTCTCTTTATATTAAGGAGATTGTGAGAATGCATAGTGTACCTGTTTCTATAGCATCTGACAGAGATCCTCATTTCAATTCTAGATTTTGGCATAGTTTACAGAAAGCATTAGATACTAAGTTGAGTTTTAGTACTGCTTTTCATCCGCAAATTGATGGTCTATCAAAGAGGGTAATTGATTTGGACCCCAGCCTCTAGGGGTTTAGTTAGAGGTTACTAGTACTAGTAGTGTTTAGATCTGTCCACCTTAAAAGAACAATTTGAGGCTAGCTACCTATTTGAAAAGTCCCACCTAATAGGGCACCATTTGATGTTTGATAACTAGAGTAAATAAATGATTTGAATGTTTTGACTGAATTTGATATGAAATTGTTTGAATTAGAAATGAAAGTGTACAGTTAAAAGTTTTGAATGTATTGGCAAAACTGCCTCAAAGGTTTATGAAAATAATTAGTTATAATATCTCCTATTTTGCAAGTAAACATGAAATATTTGATCCATGAAATTGTATTAATGTTCCTTATTGGGCTTTGAGCTCATTCCTATTTGTTGATTACTTTTCAGGTACCCTTAGTTCGGGTGAGGAGTGATGGCTAGGTCGGGGAATGGTCATCATTAGGATTTTGCTTAGGATGTTATTTTTGGACATTGTTAGCTTATAAGTTTATGTTCATTTGGATTATTTGGTTTTTGGAAGCTATTAAGATATTGAACTTAAATTTTTTTATGATAATTTGAAGTTGAGTTTTGGAGATTATGAAAATTTTTGTTAGCACTTGAATTGTTTGAGTTTGCAATCTATTTGGATAATGGATTTTGGTTATTGGATGCTTAGTTTTAAAGTTAAGTTTTGAAGATTTTAGAATTTTGTTCCACTACTCTGAACAAGTATTTGGTAATTGGTAACTTCCAGTTACAAGATAATTGTTTAGGTCATGTTTACACTTTAATCCTTTGGGTTTGAGGTGTGAAATGACCATCACGCCCTTGGAGTGGGTCTTGGGGCATGACAATACCTTTATGAAGAGAACTTTGAATTGTGTTGACCTTTCCATGCTAAGATGTTTGTAAAAGATCAATATCAAATAAATAATACAAAAGGACATATCTACAATTAATTGCAATATATATGATGACTAATTACAATATATCTAATGATCTTACACAAATTGGAATTTATCGAGGATATAAATCAGTAATTGAAACTTCATTCACCGTAAAGTGGGTTGAGATTCTCATTTGAGAACTATGCCCCGCTATCTGTGTGCTACTTTGCATTAAAAATCCAGGTCGTGAGGGACTGGGAAGAGGGAGATAATAGCTGTTGAGCATGGAAACAATCAATGCCATTGTTGGCCTATTAGCTACACTTTCTTGTACACATAGTAACCCAATGTGAAGGCATCTTATTATTTCATTTCTTAAATTAGTCCCCAAAATTGGATCGACAATATCTACAACCCTCCCTTCATTCCAATGTCTCCAAGCCTGCAAGAATTTATAAATTAGAATATTGGTTAGTACTCTGGATTGTAATTTCCTTTTTCAGGCGATGAAGAAATGTATTTTGTCCATGTGCATACTTACATAGGTTACAAGGTGCTCTAACTCCTCTCCATTATCAAAACAAATCTTTTGGCCACTTACAATTTCTAGAATTAATACGCCAAAACTATATACATCCGACTTAGTAGAGAAGTGGCCTTGATGTGCATATTCTGGAGCCATATATCCACTGCATAACATGATGAATTAGACCTTAATTCAAATCCATTGCCAAAAGAGGTCTTGAAGGTAAAGTTATTTTCGAAGTACTCAATATATGTTCTTTTACATAGAAAAAATGTCTCTCTATTATGCATGCAAGAACTGTCCTATTTCTTAAGACAAATCATTTTCTTTAACATCAATAACAAGAACATCATAATATTTAATATTCAATAGCTTTGGAATGATTTACTTACTAGGTTCCTGCAATTCGACTCGCATTAGCATGAGTTTCATCCATTGAAAACAACCTTGCCATACCAAAATCTGAAATTTTAGGATTCATATCTTCATCTAGAAGGATGTTGCTAGCTTTGAGATCACAATGGACTATTCGAAGACGAGAATCTTCATGTAAGTATAGAAGTCCACGTGCAATGCCTTTTATGATTCTATGACGCCTCTCCCAGTCCAAACATACCCTATTAGCAGGATCTTGATGTCCATATGTACATACAATAACGTAGAGCTCAAATGAGTAGTGTTTACTCTACTATTTATAAGTCAACAGAAGCTTCGAATTAGAAATAGTTTCAATAAAAGAAAAAAAAAATGGATTCTTACCAAAGATGAAGTGATCAAGGCTTGAATTGGGCAGGAACTCATAAATGAGAAGTCTCTCCTCTCCGTCTAGGCAAAAACCTAGGAGTCTAATCAAATTCCTATGTTGAAGTTTGGCCAATAGTAGAACTTCATTTTTAAACTCTGGTTCACCTTGATCAGTTTTCTTTGATAGCCTCTTCACCGCTATTTCTTGTCCATTTGAAAGTACTCCCTAAATATACATAAGATTAAGTCAAGATTGAAAGTGATAAGCTAATGTATGAGTTTGCAAATATATTTTACCTTGTAAACATCACCGAATCCACCCCTTCCAAGCGTATTACCATTTGAAAAATTGTTTGTTGCAACTTTAATAGTATTAAAGTTGAATTGTAAGGATTCCACACTTATAATTTCATCATCTTCGGTGAGAAGCTTTATGAACTTACTTTCAACTTTCTCTTTGCGATTCCACCTCACAATGAACCGCCGTAGTCAGGACAATTTTGGATATCTTACTCCTCTTTCCTGCACGAATTTCACAATTGTTTTGTTGATTAAAATTTAATTCCGCCGTAGTCACGACGATGCATTAATAGCAGTCCCTCCTTGCTGCTTTTATCCTAAATTCCTGATCAAATAGTGGATGGAGTTCAAGATATTGTATAGTGCAGGCAGCAAAAACTTGGGCACATATGTATTCATTGCCTTGATAAATTTAGAACACTGACCTTTTAACAGCACTCCTAAAGGAAACTTTAAAACAAGAGTGTTGATATCATAAAATTCATGTCTTGTTTATGCCATATGACTATTGTAAGCAAGTAAAATCATCAACCAACTTAATTTTTTAAAAGAATTTTTATTAATTTTTTGAATTTTAAAAGAGTATACAACATTAAGCTTGTTAATATATAGCATTGGCTTTGAGAATGAAATGTAGAGGAGTCAAATTTCTTTACTATATATATAGCTTGTTAATATATAGCTTGTTAATAAAGCTTATTCCACCTCATCCTTGATAGAGCATATTTGAAAGAAACTTTTCTTTACTATAGTCACTCACAAGGAGTCAAATCTGGCATGATAAACTTTTCTTTTACGTTTGTTTTTCTATTAATTATTTATTGCAACAACTTTAAAGAACATTGATTATATTGCATTAAATAATTAATTATTTAGATTTCAAATAAAAAAATAAATCTCATACTTTATTAAATTATATCAATATATTAAAAAATGGGAAAAATATTAAAATATTAAAAGATTTTCTAAGATTTTTTTATTTTAAAAAATACATTTTTAATTTAATAATGTATTTTTTTTTCTTCTACATTTCTATATAACGATAAAAAAAGATAATAAGAGAGAAGAAAAAGTAATTACCAGGAGCGATGGTTGGGTTGGTTGGTGGCTGCGAAGATGAAGTCGCAGGAGGAGACGATGGCACTGTCGTTCCATTGGTTTCGAAAAAGGGGCCTGATTCATATCTTATAGTGCAACTCGGTGCAAGAACTCTTCCACCCTCCCTCCAGCCACAGCACGTTGGAATATCACCTAATGCATTTCTCAAGCAAACATTACAGAAATGTTGAGATATATCTGGAGTGCACTGCACCAATCCATACAAGTTCCTGAAATCTGTTACTTTCACTTCTTCAATAGCAAACATGTCCTGAGGAGATCCTGAGACGGCTCTTGTCACCAGCCTGTCCATCAAATCTCCCAAAATCCTATTAAACTCACCCGAGTCTGAGCGGATAGCAGTTGGACTCTGTGCAGACCCTCTAGGCCTTTGTTCCATGTAGGAGAATATGGCACGGTTGGCGTACCGCACCATGCACACATCAAACCATATGATTGCCTCTTTCTGGTTTGGGCACCGATTTACTAGGTCCTCACTGGCAGCCTTGACACAATCTTGGCATAGCTGGGGTTTGGTGTCCCCTCTGCATAGGAAGATGCCATAAACCTTGTCATCAGGGCTCAGGCCGGCAGTGGTGTTGTAAAACCGGTCGGGGCGGCTAGCATTAGCAGACAGAGAAGAGAGGACGATGTTAAGGCTAGTGGAGTATGTGCTGTTGGCGCTGTAATTACCCGAAGCTACACACGCATGTTTTTTGAAAGTGAATCGCACTTGAGCAGTACCGATTGAAAGGTGAATGGTGACGGCACAAAGGAAGAAGAGGATATTACAAAACCGGCCCATTTATGCCATGGCATGATTTCAAAGGCAATTTATAGTTTGTTTCTGATGAGAATGGCCCCAGTTTTCCATGTAAACCCTGGTTTGGTAGGTGAAGGTTTTAGTACGGTTGAATCTGTTTCCGAAGACACACGGTGTCGTGAAAGTTTCAAAGAAAGCTAGGGTTGTGTTTTCAGTCAAAAGGCTCTCACATATTTTAGGTCAGGAATATTCTATGCCTCCGCGTCTTTGAAAGGCTGTCAAGTCTGACTCTAAATTTGGTGCGTTGAATTGGTGTAAAATCTGCAAATTGGGATTGAAAGCTCAAGGAAGCTGCCCTTCTTTCTTTACTTAATAAAATATACCTATGTTATAGTTGTTGTAATTAAAGCAAGGTATATTTCCTTGGTTTATTTTTAATAGAATTGTTTGATTAGATTAGCACAGCCTATTAAGTGAAATTTAATTTCAGTATTATAGCTGTATCAAAATTGAAGAATGATGCAAGGCATGAATTAACATGCTTCCCCCCACAATTTTGAGTTATTACTTACATCTACGTGCATGGATACGTCGGAATCAACAGTATTTATCAATATTTACGCAATTGTATGCCCACGATCAGTTATATTATGACATGTGATGTATTTCTCACACCATTTAGAGATAGAATTGGGCTGAAATCTCCAAGAATGGATGTAATTAATTAACATCTCCACGAAGATTTATGATCTTTGTCCAAATAAAGTATAGCTCTATCAAGAGAATAGTGAAATACAACTAACAATTCATTACCTCATATAGATCATAAAAGAACATGCCTACGATTAGTCATTCATATGAAATGCATTCTACAAATGTTATCTAGGATCAATCTCACTAATTGAATCTCCATTTGTTGAGAATTGGACTGAATTTCTCTCCGAATGATCAACCTCATTTATATGAGAATTATGCTCCATCTTCTGTGTGGTACTATGTGTCGTAGAGGAGCAGGAAGAGGGAAAGAGTAGCTATTGAATATGGAAGCAATTGAACTCAAAAGGGAAAACAAAACTTGACATTGAACTCAAGAAACTTGGGGACAAAATCCTTGTGGTCAAGTTTTTTGATGGATGTTAGAAATACTGAACAATTGTATTGTATTTCTTAGGAGAAAGAATATACATCAGTGCCTTTATATAGGAGGCATATGTGTGCGGTACAAGTAACCTAACTGGGCCTAAAGCCCATAACATAATATACCCATATAATATACCCATAATATACATTAACAGCCCCCCTCAAACTCAAGGTGGATGTGAGACCAACTTGAGGTTGTCAATTAAATCACGAGTGCGTCTTGTAGGAAGTGACTTGGTGAAGATATCTGCAAGCTGATCTTTGGAGGAGACGAAGAAAAGCTTAAGAGCACCATGGACAAGATGATAACGGATAAAATGACAATCAATCTCGATGTGTTTAGTCCGTTCATGAAAGACATCATTGTGAGCAATATGAATGGCACTCTGGTTGTCACAATAAAGGGGAGTAGCAGAGGAGGTGGACACACCCAAATCCTTAAGAAGCCATCTTAGCCAAAGGAGCTCAGATGTGGTATCAGCAAGGGCACGATATTCTGCTTTAGTACTGGAGCGGGCCACAAAAGTTTGTTTCTTACTTCTCCAAGAAATCAAAGAAGAACCAAGAAGGAAGCAATAACCTGTAGTGGACCTGCGATCAATAGGATCTCCTGCCCAATCAGCATCAGAGAATGCACGGAGTACAAGAGGAGATTGAGCTGAGTAGAAAAGGCCATGAAAAATGGTACCCTTCAGGTATCGAAGAATGCGCAGAACAGCAACATAGTGAGTTGATCGTGGAGCAGACAAATACTGGCTCACCTGATGAACAGCATAGGAGATGTCTGGACGAGTAACTGTGAGACAAACTAAGCTGCCAACCAATCGTCTGTAAAGAGAAGGATTGGACAATGGTTTCCCCCCGGAGGGTGTCAGATGCGCATTAAGTTCGACTGGAGTGTCAACATTCTTACTGTCAGTGAGTCCGGCTTGAGACAGCAGATCAGAAGCATACTTGGCTTGAGTAATATAAAGACCATCTGTGGAATGAGTAATTTCAAGACCCAGGAAATAGCTGAGATGTCCAAGATCTTTCATCTCAAACTGCTGACTGAGAAAATCCTTGAGTTCTTGAATGCCACTAAGGTCATTACCAGTTATGATCATATCATCCACATATAGAAGAAGCAAAATAGTGCCTTTATCAGTACGATGAAGAAATAAGGCAGAATCATACGGACTGGCAGTGTAACCCAAGCGAAAAATAGTGGAGCTGAACTTGGCAAACCAAGCTCGTGGGGCTTGTTTAAGACCATAAAGTGCACGTAGAAGATGACAAACCTTGTTTGATTCAACAGAGAGACCAGGAGGAGGTTGCATATAGACTACTTCACTCAGATTCCCATTAAGGAAGGCATTTTTAACATCCATCTGAAAAAGGTCCCATTGACGAGCAGCAGCAACAGCTAAGAGAGCACGAACAGATGAGATACGAGCAACTGGAGCAAAAGTCTCTTCATAATCAATCCCATATTCCTGTGTAAAGCCTTTGGCAACAAGACGAGCCTTGTAGCGCTCAACGGATCCATCAGAGCGAGTCTTGATCTTATAGATCCACTTACAACCAACCACAGACTATCCAGGAGGGAGAGGAACCAGGTCCCAAGTATGGTTTTTGGTTAATGCATCAAGTTCCTCTTTCATAGCAATCTGCCATAAAGGGTCAGTAGAGGCCTCACGATAGGTTTGAGGCTCGTGAAGTGTAGCAAGGCCAGTGTAGCAATGATAGTCAAGTAGGTGTGGAGGAATGGATCTTACCCGGGTTGAGTGGCGAGGTGGAATGTCTTGTGGAGGATCTTCAGGCAGAGTAGGAGCAGGGGACCCAGTCTCAAAGTGGGGTAGCTCGTCATCAATCTGTTCATATGCAACCTGTCTAGGAGAAGCATCAAAAATATCTGGAGAGAAGTCCAAAGGAGGATCAAAAGTATTTGTAGAAGGAACAAGAGACTCATCTGAAAAGATTTCTAAAACAGAGGAGTTAGTCAAGGAAGAACGAAAGTGAGAGAGTTCAACAAACAATCGATGTTCCCAAAAGACAACATTACGAGAAACACGAAGACGATGAGAGACAGGATCATAACACCTATACCCCTTTTGAGTTTCACCATAACCAAGGAAACAACAGAGTCTAGAGCGAGGCTCGAGTTTGTTGTGCTCATGAGACTGAAGAAGAAAAAAACAAGCAGATCCAAATGAGCGAAGGTGATGATAGACAGGGGGTGACCCAAAGAGATGCTCATACGGAGTCTGATTATGGATGACAGCACTTGGAATACGGTTAATTGCATGAACAGCATGAAGAGCCGCTTCACCCCAAAATGGGGCAGGAATTTTGGCAGAAAGAAGCAAAGCACGAACAGTGTCAAGAATATGACGAAGTTTTCTTTCGACTCGACCATTTTGCTGAGAGGTACCTGGACAAGTTAGATGATGTACAGTGCCATAGGAATGTAACAGAGCTTGAAACGCATGTTGAGTATATTCAAGAGCATTATCAGATCGAAAAGTTTTGATACGTTTGGAGAATTGTGTTTCAATCATTTTTGCAAAATTGCTATATATTGATAAAATTTCGGAACGAGATTTCATAGGGAAAATCCAACTATAACGAGAATAATCATCAATAAAAACAACAAAGTATCGAGATCCACCAATACTAGCAACAGGAGAAGGTCCCCAAACATCAGAATGAATTAACTCAAAAATACTATGAGAAATGGATTCACTGTTATTAAAAGGCAAAGCTGGCTGTTTTCCTATCTGACAAGAAGTACAATAAAAAATGTCTTTAGACACAGAACCCAACAGACCCCTAGACACTAACTGTTGTACCCGAGAAGATGATGCATGACCAAGACGAGAATGCCAAAGTGCAAAAGAAGGTAAGGAAGAAACTGCAGCAGCTGCAGTAGCAATAGAAACAGGAGCAACAGGTGGAAGATGAAGATTGATCACGGGAAACATACGCCCAACTCTAGGACCGGTCCTAAGCTCCTGCCCCGTCCTCGGATCCTGCACAATACACCCAGAATAGTAAAAAATAAGGTGATAACCTAGTTCAGCTAATTGTCCCACAGAGAACAAATTATAGGATAGGTCAGGAACATGGAAGACTCCAGGAACAGAAAGATTAGAGGTTGAAACAAAACCTAGACAATTCCCATGCATGGTGGAACCATCAGCTATATGAATATTTAGAGGATGTGGTGCAGGGTCAAGTTTGGAGAATAGGGATGAGTGAGGTGTCATGTGATTGCAGCAGGCAGAATCAAAAAACCAAGTTTGAGACTTACCAGGTAGAATAGATAAGGCAGTGGAAAGAGATGCATTACCAGCCATACGAATAGCCTGAGCTATGATCTCCTGTAGTTCAGTGGAGGAGAGGTTGATAGTAGATCCAGAAGACTTGGACTCAACTGAGGTGGAAGCCATTGGCGGAGTAGGCTCAATATTAGCAATAGCAGCAGTAGATTTGTTACGACGGTAACAAGTCTCAATGGTGTGGCCAGGACGCTTGCAATAGTTGCAGAACTTTTTGTTGGTCTGCTTGCGACGATTGCTAGAGCCATAAGAATCACCTGATTGCTGGGGTTGCTCTATGAGTGGAGTAGATGGAGTAATAGCCAAAACATTGAACTTCTTCTGGGCTTGAAGGGTTGCAAGACGAGCTTCTTCTCTAACCAACTCATTTACAGCAGTATCAAGAGAGGGAGCAGGACTACGATTGAGTAGCTGACCATGAATGGGCTCAAAGTCCTTGTGAAGTGACATCAAGAATTCATAGAGGCGAAATTCATCTCTAATGGAAGCATATTGCTGAGCATCTTTTGAGCATGTCCAAGTTGGATCAGAAAGGTCAATTTGGTCCCAAATAAAGCGAAGCTGATCATAATAGTCATTGATGGATTGCCCTGGTTCTTGCCTGAGTTGATGTAATTCAACCACTAACTGATATTTCAGGGATCCATGAGTAGTGGAGTACCTTTTGGCCAACATATCCCATGCAGATTTTGCATCATCAAAGCTGCCCATCAGATTGGAAATAGAGGGAATGGAAGTGTTCCGAATCCATGTGAGGATCATGTGGTTATGACTATCCCATTCAATCATGCGATTAAGAAAAACAGCATCTCCTTCACTTGCTCCCTTGACAGGAATAGTCATTACACCAGTACAATAATGCCAGAGCATGCGACCCTTAAGAAAACTACGCATAGCTTGAGACCAAGATAAGTAATTTTTATTTCCCTCCAATACAGTATTGATGGGGCGAGAAAGAAAAATATCCTTTTTATCCATTTAGAGACACAATATGCAAAAACAGACTGCAAAAGTGAAATCTACGCGAAAAACTGGGTAAGGAAAACCTGGTCAACCCTGGAAAAGTCAACGCTGGTCAAAGTCAACGGTCAACGCCGGTCCACATGTGATCACGGTCAAAGGCAACGGTCAACGATGGCAAAGTCAACGGATGACGTGGAGATGATGTCAGCTAGGGCTAACGTGGCACTGACGCGTCAGTAGTGGTGACGTAGCTAGGGCTGACGTGGCAGAGAGAATGACGTACGGGCTCCGATGGCGACAAGGTTTCCACGAATGTGTAGATCGTCGCTGGACGATCTCAGTGGTACCGTCAAAATTGAAATCGGAGCAATATTTGCAATGGTGATGCGAAAAACAGTGATCTTGTGCGGTGTGAAACTCCTTAAGGACTGCAGGTCCGGAACCCAAGGACGACGCCTGGATGACGTCGGAGGTTCAACAGCAAAAGGCTGCGATGGCAGTTGTGATTGGCGGAAGCGTTAAAAAGAAAGGAAGTCACACTAATGAAGACAGACTGCTAAGAAAGGGTCAGAGCAGTGGCTCTAATACCATGTTAGAAATACTGAACACTTGTATTGTATTTCTTAGGAGAAAGAATATACATCAGTGCCTTTATATAGGAGGCATATGTGTGCGGTACAAGTAACCTAACTGGGCCTAAAGCCCATAACATAATATACCCATAATATACATTAACAATGGAGATGGGGGATTGTATTTTTGAGAGTTCATATTCTTATTAATTAAACAAGGAAAACTGTGAAGAGAATCTCCATAAACATCCAAAGTTATAAGATAAAAAGCGAAGACTTATGATTTGAGGTGTAAATATAAGGAATGAGAAAAATTAAATATGTTAAAAGTTGTATCTATTTTTCTTTTTAATTTTCTTTATGGTATAATAAAATAATTTTCTTTCCTTTATTGAATAGTTATGACCCACCTAACATATTAAAACCCATATGTTTCCTTGTGTAAATGATTTATTTTCATCTCTACATTATTATACTAACAAATGAAATTGAAGCTTTTCCCCAACATAACATCAAGTTGTGACATTCATGATCACAACCAAAAGGGGCCTCTCAAAGAGCTAGCTTAGACCTATACAAAATCTTTACTCAAGAAAAAGGTTTCCAACCGCTCCATACAAGTATGACCTCCTAGAAGATTTGGTGACTTACCTCCCAATATACCAGTATACAAACTTCTTCCACAATTAGAGGCAGAAAATCACCCTGGTAGATGGCTAAGGTAATATATATATATATACATGATGACTAAGAGTGTGTGTTTTTTAAATTTTCTATTGAAAGTAATTTACTTTCAAATTTTAAATTGTTTGTTTTCAACTTTTTCATTACTTATTATAAATTTTCGATTGAATAAAAAAAAAATCAAAATATTTGGTCTTTTTTATAAATGAAAAAAGTAATATATTGATTTTTCTTTACCTTTTAATGTTTAATTGAAATAAAATATTATAAAAACAAACAACCTAATACTTAACAATATTAAGCATTATTTAATTTTAAGTTCTAATTAGAATTAAGACAAAAAAAAAAACACCACCTAAGACAAAAAATATCATAATAAATAGCTAAGGCAAAAACATTGCCTTAAAAATTGACAAAGGAAGAAAATTGCTTTAGATTATTAAAAAAGAACTTAGGAAAAATTCTTCATTGAGAAAAAGTAAGGAGAAGATGAAAATTAAAAAATTAAAAAAATTAAAAATAAAAAAGAAATAAAAAAAGGGATAAAATATATACTAGCTATGTATAAAAGAAGAAGAAACCGGCATTATTACAGCTATCAAATATATACTGAAACTGTATTTTTAAAAGATGATTTCTAAAATTGGTATTCAGACTGCATTTTCAAGATAGGATTTCATACTAATTTACGAAATAATCTAGTAATAATAACAAATAGGTCTAGTTTGGACAATGGTTTCAAAATTGACCCAAAATCCACATGACTCATTGGTTAGTTATTTTGTTTTTCTAAACTATAATAAATTTCCAATCATTTTAATTGATATGATATCCTATTTTATTTCTAAAATTTAACGTCATAAAAAAAAAAAAAGAGAAAAAAAAGAAAAGAAAGGAGTATCAAATATGAAATTTCAAAAGGCCAAAAAAATTCCAAATAGAAATCCCTGAATGGTCTTCTCAGGAGATTCATGCCACTCTTAATCTAAAAGCAAGTAATATCGTTGAGATGCATACTATTTCCAGTTGTGGCATTGGTTGACGGAGGAAAACTAGGAGGAAAATTAGTGGGAGATGGTGATGGAGCATCAGGAAGTGGCTCATAGAAGGGGTAGATCTCAAACCGAAAGTTACAACTAGGGGCCACAACTTTCCCTCCTCTCTTCCCATTCATATGCACAGGAATAACCTTAAAAATCTCATCCAGACAGTCAATGCATTACTGCTCTGGTACATCAGGACTGCACTGGACAACTGCATATATAGTTTCAAAGTCGACTTGTTCTCCTGCTGCATACTTTCGAAGATTCCCACCTGAAGCTGATTTGTTTTGTAGATGGCGCAACAACTTTGTGAGCACCTGGTTGGACCCGTTCACGTCCCAGAAATTTTCACTGTTGGGCTGTTGAAGATGGGGATGTAATTCCCAAGTGCCAAATATGGAGCGGTTAGAGTAACGTAATGTGCAAATATCGTAATATATAATTGCCTCCTTGCTGTTGGGACATAGCCGTCTGAGTTCATGGCTAGAGGTGTTCATACAACTACGGCACTTATCCGGTCGGATGTCGCCTCTACAGAATCCAATTCCTTTGACTTCGCCAGCAGAAGAGTGGTAAAACCCGTAGTCAACCGTGGTATTAGAGAAGGAGGTGAGTAGGGAACTGGTAGCTACTGCCGTTTGTGTAGTTGCCTCTCTCTGGAAGGCAGAATGGGGTTATGAGCTGGTGGGCAACAGTGGAAGGAACAAGGTTTATGAGAATGTATGAAATGAAGAAAAGCCGTCCCAGAGAAGCCATTGCCATTGTTGGACTTTGATAAACTTCAAGAAGAGAGGTTAAGACTCTATTCAATCTTTAAATAATACATATGGGCAGGAGAAGAAATGGAGCAATGGGGCCCGGGTCAAATGTTGCCTACTTTTCAAAGCAGGCGAAGGCAGCCGTCTTTAAGAAGCTGTGAAAAAGACGATGTTATTGATGAGGTCCTAGTAGAATAAATTTTGGGCTGGAAAAATTCAGCGTTGAACTATTCTCAATGCAGAGAACAATTGGTGTATGCATTTAATTTATCACTAGTCCTATCGCGAGCCATAAATTATGAAAATGGTTGTGAAGGTTCGTAGCCCAATGAGAAGAGGGTAACCAAGGACAAAATGAAAATTCTAAATGCAGGTCAACATTAACATTTGGATCAAAAAGAAAGTTACCGGTAATTTTCTTCTTATTATTATTTTTTTTTTTAGTTTTCTTGGTTTTATATAGATATTTTCATGATTTAAAGGAGATTAATTAAATTTCACTTATGGAGAAAGGACCTAGAATCTTTCATGTAAGAAGAGACTAAAGTTCACTTATGGGCAAAGTACTTATTATCTTCTGTATTAAAATAAAGGAGACTGTGAACAAAAATGAAGTTGTAAATATTTTAAAAAAATAATCTCAAAAAATTAAAAGTTGAAAAGAAGGAATATCATGAAGTAACACAAAATAACAAAACCTCAAATTTTGGTTTTTTAAGCAAATATTGTCGTGAATATGTAAATTCTTTCTCTCATCCATCACTTGTTATTTGATCATCCCAATGATAAGTTATACTCAAATAAATAATTGTTTTAAAGAATTTTGAACAAAGTCTTTGCAGAAGTCCTAATTAAATAAAGTCAATTTTCTTATTTGAATTGTGATAGAATTATTTTAGTAATTACTATGTATTAATAGTTTTATCAGGTTGACAATTTTATTTAATCATGCATTATTCTGATATAACTTATTTCTTTATATCTTAACCGTTTTGATGAAGTTTAAGCTACTCAAAAGTATGGAAAGTTCAAATGAGGTAAGCATGTGTTTGAACGTAGAAGACAAAGCAATATTATTAATTGAAATTTAAAAAAATTCAAAAGATCAAAGAAAAATGTCAAGAATGGAAAGGGAGGTAGAGTGACCCTTAAACACCCTCCATGTGATGTTCAAACATCATCTTCTCATTGTTTCAACCTTCCTCCCGTTGTTTCAATCTTCTTAAGGTGATGTTTGAAGACCTTGATCTAGTTTGAAAGACCAACTTTGAGCAATGCGGTTAGAACATATTGAGTTTTTGTATGAAAATTATGGTTTTAAAAATTTTAAATTATTTTTTTTGTAATATATCTCTTCTCAAGTTTACTCAAATTAAGAGTTTGTTTGAATTGCTTTTTCAAAGTACTTTTATTATGATAAGAATTTTTAAAGAAAAATTTGAGGTTTGACAAAATTTAGAAAGTACTTTCAAAAAAATTTAAAAATCATTTATAATACTTTTTATAAAAACACTTGATAGGATTTTTCCCGCAACACTTTTTCGAGAACACTTTTACTAAACACACTTGAAATAGTAACATTAGTAAATGCATTCTAAAAGTTTGTTTGGTAGTAATTTTAAAAAACACTTGTAACTTTTCTAATACTTGAAAAAATTTATTATTCAAGTATTAAAAAAGACTAAAAACGTTCTCTAAAATCAGTACTGGAGCAAACACACTCTAAGAGTCTACTTGACAATGATTTTAGGAAACGTTTTTCCCCTTTCTAATACTTAAAAGATAAAAAATATTAAGTATTAGGAATATTATAAACGTTTTTTAAAATCACTTGTACGCACAAATTTCGTAAAATTTTAGTCCTGCAAAATTAGCAAAACAAATAGAAAAATAATGCAAACAAAATATTTATTAAAATTGAAAATATTGTGGATACAATCTCAAAAAATAATATTTTTTTCCAAAAATAATATTTTCCCTCTTATTCTTTTGCCTTGATCACACTTTGGAAGACGACAATGACGTTTTCTGGATTTCGAAGATCAATCGAGGGTCACAAGTGGCTTATTCCCAAATGACCTTGTTGAATGGCGAAGAACGCATGTAGCAGTTCTTTTACCGCTTACCAAACTTGTAGGAGATTTGATGAAGCATTTTTTTTTTCTTTTGTTGTGAAGCCCATTTTCCCATACAAAGTTACCTTTGGATTTTCTCTTAAGGATTTTTCTTTCTGGATTTTTTTTCCCTTCTTGATAGAAAACACCTCTATTTATAAGTGTAGATAGAGAATTTAAATTTCAAATTCCCGAATTTTAGTTTTTTCTTCTAGAGGTTTTACCAAGATAATAATAATAATAATAATAATAATAATAATAATAATAATAATTTTCTTATTATTATTATTATTATCCTTTTTATAGTTGGAGATTAGGGAAACTTATCCATAAGAGGATTTTTTTTTTAAATTTATTCATTTTGAATACCAAATTAGTGGTAATTTAATCCACTAAATTTTTTATGTCTACAAAGGCCCCCACTTCAAGATGCATCACGTACATGCATTATCATGTGGATGGGGTGAGCCTTGAAGTAATTTGGTTTTTTTTTTCAAATTTTTTTTTTCTTTCCCACTTTTTTTCCAAACTCGACTTCGTTAGAGCTATTTTGATCTTTGGGTGTTCTTCAACCCAACTTGAGAAACCCAACTTGAATTCACTACGAGAAATCTTCACCTCTTTAAATTTGTAAGTTTTTTTTTGTTATATATATATACACATCATGCCATACCAAGACCATGTAGTGGATGGCATATCAAATTCAATGGAAACGTGCCACAATGGTGTTGCCTTGAAACGTGATCACCTGCATATATATATATATATATATATATATATATATATATATATATATATATATATATATATATTTGAGCTTCAATTGGTGTATGGATGAAGATTTAGTATATATCCATTTATGTGATCTCCTAAAAAGTGAATGGAGATTTTCTTTTAATATATATAACATGCATGGAAAAAGTCAACCTTCCATAAGTGATTTCCATACATATTTATATATATGTTGACACGTGTTGTCCTTAAATTATTATTTTTTCTAACATTTTTTTTTAAAGGAAGAAAAAGACTTACCTTATTCGAACACACATCAGCCTTCATCATTTATAGAGACGAATTTGATTTCAGGTAATTTTAATTAATTAATTAATTAAATTTTTTAATTACTTTAATATTTGAGGGGAATTTTTTTTTAATAAAATTAAATATCCATAAACAAATGAATATTTAAAATTTGACCCTTGTGTAATCAAGTCGTAGCCCTGACGCGGGGTGGTGTTGTATTTTTGGCACGTATGTGCTAAAGTCTTCACCCATGCAAATTGACTTGACTTGAATGCATAGTGGTGTTCAAGTTTTAGTATTTAATTAAAACCAGAATAATACTTGCTATTTGTGCAAACAAGTTATGGCCCTGATGCTACGCAGTGTTGTATTTTCGGCACTTATGTGCTAAAGTCTTCGCTTATGCAAATTGGCTTGACTTAAATGCATAGTGATATTCAAGTTTAATATTTAATTAAAATTGGAATAATACTTGGTATTTATACAAACAAGTCATAGCCTTGATGCTATGCGGTGTTGTATTTTCGGAACTTATGTGCTAAAGTCTTCACTCATGCAAATTGGCTTGACTTGAATACATAGTGATATTCAAGTTTTAATATTTAATTAAAACCGGAATAATACTTGGTATCTATGCAAACAAGCTATGGCCCTGATGCTACACAGTGTTGTCTTTCCAACACTTAATACGACTTGAATGCTAAGGTCTTCACTCATGTGAATTGGCCTGACTTAAATGCATAGTGGCATCTAAAAACTTAGTCCCATATTTTATTCATCTCTCTTTCTACCTCCCCCCCCCCCCCCCCCCTTTTTTTTATGTAGGATGACGTTCTTCAAATGTTTCAAAGAGAAGACCGTAACCATTGTTGAGGATGATAGTGAAGATTTTAAGGAAGGGACTACCTTGTTAGTGCATAAGTCACTTATTGACCTTCTATCTTTGTCAATGTCAGTGACAAAGGACCCATTACACATTTATTCCTAGTCCCGAGTTGCATCTTGCAAGCTTACAAATATCAGCAATTCAAAACTTAATAAGGTGAAACCTATTTATGATGTTCTACTGCTGAATTATTCTCACCCAAATACTACTGAAGTTCATGAGGAATTTGGATTGTTAGGTTCTCGTGTTCGTGATGGAGAAGCCAAATGGGGAAGCTCATTCAAAGTACTTGGGGAATCTTTCTTTATAGAAGGATATTGGGAATGGGTTGAGGAGGTATTGGGCCAGCATGGACCATTTCTTAAAGGATGTAAGCTTTATGAAGCTATTTTTGCATCCTTATTCAATTATGATCATCATGCCTCTGTGATTAGGGCCTTTTGCGAACGTTGGTGTCCTACCACTAACACCTTGCACACCTCCATTGGAGAGGTTTCCATCTCTCTTTATGACTTGTATCGTATTGTTGGACTACCCATCAGTGGATCTTTTTATGATGAGATGGTACCGAGTGCGGAAGAGTTATCTAATGATGCAACAAAATCCTCACTCCCACCAAGTTGTCGAAACTTATTCCTTGCATATCATTGAATTTGCTCTGAGACGAAAGGGAAGTCTTCAGTTAAGTTAGCCTCTTAGGTGTCATTTTAGTACAAAAGTTCTATGAAGTATGCAAAACCTCAAAAAAAAAAAGTACAAGGAATAAGGTATAGAGGCCTAAGGAGACTCATAACCACTCCGGGGAAATTGATCCTATTAAATCTCGTACTCAGTCAAAGATGGAAGTTTTTGACAACCTTGGCGTAGCTAAGACAAATGTTAACGAGACTTACTTGCCCACTTTCTTAGCATGTTGGTTATGTAAGTTTGTTCTTCCTTGGGGGGTGTCAATTTGATTCATCTTGGAGTCTTTAAAGTAGCTAGTAGAATGGCTCAAAGTAAGACATTTAGCCTTGTTGTTCTAGTGTTGGCAAGAATTTACAACGGCTTAAATGAAATCGCTTGTTCTTCAAAACCTGGGACTAATGCATCTATTTTCCCTATTCATTACTTATACGGATGGTTAGGTGAATATTTTGACACCCATTTCATTTCTCCCTCCTAGAACCATCCCCCATGGATGACTTATTATGCTTGCGAGTTTTCTACTAAGTATTTTGATGATTTGCAAGCTTCAAGCTTTGATAATGTCTTGCAAAGGCGTAAAGTTAGACCACTTGGCATCACGCCACAAGGAGCATGTGCACTAGACTGATAATGAATCTATTAGTGTTACCAAAGCTTCTTATCTCATAAGTCTTCGCTCTAGCTATTTATTTTTGCTACAAGGTAACCATCGAGTGATCCAACCGTATTATCCTCATCAGTTTTCTAGGCAAATTGGGTATCCTCAAGACCTTCCAGGGAGTTTGCAAGAGATTTTTCGCATTGGAACTTTAGAGGCAGTGTATCAACATTGGGAGTCATGCACTAGGCTTGGTACCTACTCCAAAGTTACTATACCAGATTATTATAGTCTTGAAGAGTTTTTCAGTCACCAAAGCTTATGCGGATTGGTGGATCAGAGTGCATAATCCTGGTAAGGAAATTCTTACTACTGCTTGTATAGAGCCCCCCCCCCCCTGATTTTTCTTGGAAAATACCCTCAAAATCTTTAGAGAGTAGAACGTGCAAGGATGACTCAAGTGTTTCTACTAAGGAAAATGTTCAAGACAATGTTGAGAGTGATTTTGATGATTTACCTGATGATTCAAGAGCTTCTTTTAATCATTCAATGGGTGGACATCGAACTAATACCTCTATTCACTCAAAGCATGAGGAAACTATTTTCAATGGTGGTAGTACTCACTGTCACAAGACTTTTAAGCAACATAACAATGCGCAGGGTCTTTATGTATCAGATGACGACTCTGAAAATACAAGTGAATATCACTCCAAACGCTAAAAGATTAGACCTAACCCTGTGTACTATGATGAGACCAACTCTCATCCTCTTGATGCAGATGTCTTCTTTGTTGGCGTCCCAACTTCTACTCAACTGATAGAACTTGAAAGTGAAGAGGTAATTTTTTTTTTTAGCATTGATACTAGCAAAAATAAATATTTGCCTTAGGTGGCGGGTGACAACCAATTTGTCGATGAAGGAGATGAGACCTCACCTAAGGATTGGTTCGAAAATGTTGTTGCTACTAAGGAGTCAACGCCCTTTACATTGACTATGCAACGAGATAATCACTCTACCATCTCATTACCTTTGCCTTATTCTCGTTTAGGTGATGAAGGTATTACTAACATCTTAAGTGATGTTCTGATTGAATCTCAAGGTCAAAAGACCATAATTTGAGATACAACATATGATGAATTGACACTTTTAGCAGTTGCAGGTTTAATTGCTCAACAACAAATGACACTCAAGGCCAAGGACACCACCACCTTGCCATGGTGGTGGTTAGGGACAAAGACATCTCTGGGCAAGGAGCAGAGGAGTGGTGGGTGAGCAAAAAAGTGGGTGAAAGCTAGATTGAAAAAGAGGCTAGGATTGTAAGGCTGGACGGGCGCATGTGAGAGTAGGGTTCTGAGGACGTTTTAGGGAGATTAAAGGAGCACTTTCAGGTACCTTTTCCATGCAAATTTCTTATTCACTTTCTTCATTACTCTGTTCTTCATTCTCTTTAGTTGATTTCAGCATGACCTGGATTTCCATTTAATGGGCCGTTTCGATTATCTTTCTTGATCTTAGTTGTACTCTGTTCTAAGTTGTTCATTAATCTGCATTTGGTATTTTTTTACCTTCATCTTTATGTATTATCAATCCATGTGCATGCTTTGGGTCACTCTGTTTTTGCCTTGTGGGTATTTTCTCCTGTGTTTTGGGCATAAGCGAGGTACAAAGTTGCGGGTTTGTTGTGCTGAAAGCCAAACACCCTCAAATGAAAGGTTCTTGTTTTTAACTGGAACTAATTACAGTAAAGGGGACTTGATCGCCATGAGAGAAGTGAAGAAGAAGATTCGCTCATTATATCACTCACCCTGGCCCGCACAAAATCAAGCTATTCAGCGACCATAGTTCAAAGTCGCAGTATCGATCATTGACTCGGGAGGTCCTGAGGCACATTAGTCTCGGTATCTCGGATCGATATCGGGTGATACACAAAAAAGTTATAATTTAAGAGCTCAAAATAATTTTAAAAAATTATGAAAATTATTATAAAAAATTAAATACAAATAAGTAGAGTAAAAAATTAACAAAATAAACTTCTATTATATTAAAATTATTCAAATTATAATAAAAGCATACTTTTGGGATGATTTATAATAATATTAAAAATATCTAAAAATATTTTAATTTAATCACTTGATAATAAATATTTCTTATTAAAAATGAAAATAATAAAAAGTACATTTTTTAATTAAAAAATTGTTTAAATTAAATATTTTGATTTAAAAAAAAATATTTTCAATTATTAAAAAGATTAAACCATGATTCATCTTTAAAAAAATAAATAGAATTTTTCTTATAAAATACATTCATTAATTTTAATTTTTATATAAATATTCATTTTCTATTTATTTGATATAAGTCTACTATTTATTATTCATTTTTTTATCATTATAATTTTCATAAAATTATTTAAAACCCAAATCCCCACCAAATACTCATTATCTACTTAGAAAACAAATACATATTATTTAAAACCCAAATCCTCATCTCTGTTAGATACCCATAACCCCCATCTACCGGTTAAACACCTATCTCTCTCAAGATACCCATTTCTCCTCTAAACCCAAATAGCTTGAAAAATCAACATCAAACATAGCAGGAGAGCCTGTCATAGAGTAATGACCAATGGATCGCTTTGAACTGATAGTTTTATTAATAAAAGTTTGGTAATATTGTATTTAACTCTAGGAAATGAAGCACGTGTGAATTTAAGACAAAAATTAAATTCTCATATATACCTTGTGCTTAGAAATAGCAATAGCTACCTCCCAATTTCTGAAAACAAAGAAGTTTGAAATTTTACAGTGACAATAGAGAGAAAAGGTTGGGTGTAAGAGCTAGGTCTTTTGCACTTCTCTCTACAATTCAAATTCATTTCTAAATATCTACCCGGTAGGAATCCTCTAATGGCTTCCCCATTATCTTCATCGGTTCCGATCATTCTAAGTTTCACACTCTCTACATGCTGTTTCTTATTCTTTGTGTGAATCGATGCCTAGGGCTTCAATTCGGCTTTCTCTATTTTGCTTCTCTCTCAAGATATCCATTACTCCTCTAAACCCAAAGGATGAAGATGCAAATAGGGATGTAGATGCAGGGTTTTAACTCTCTATATTTTTCATTTTCGTGGGTTTTGATCCTCTCATCTTCTCCACCATTTCTACTCCAATATTACCTTTTTTTCCATTACCAATTACCCAAATGGCTTAATCTCAACATGATGTTGGAGTTGTCTCAAAGTTTCCATGGGATTCACTCCGAGACTGTTCATTTATCTTCAATTCAACCGAGTTTGTTCACAAGTTGATAAAATATCCAACTAGGGTATCGATCAGGTACCAGCCATGGTTGAGGTGGATACGACTCGACCAAGTCGTATTAGTCTTGACTGAGATTTTGAACCCTAGCAACGACCGCCATCTAGGCTAAACCGGCTTGGTCCCATTGCACCTTCATCACAGCCAATTCCCATGCCTTCTGCCACCTTGCAAACCCACCATTTCTTCAACCTTACCCCACTCATTTCATACCCATCACACCCATGTTGTCGCACCCACACCGCTATATACCTCTTTCTCATCACCACCGTCCATCGTCCACCATCACCACCTCTACCAAATCATTTTCATTATTCATAAGAGCACTTTCCATGGCCATGGAAGCCCAATGTGGCTAGACCACACCAGATTGCCACAGTGAGGTGTATGACGAACCAGGAAGGAGAGAAAATGATGGTCGGACAGGTAAGGAGAGAGAGCTTGTTGATATGTTTCTCACCGATAAGGTTTGCAGTTCGCTGTTCTTCCGGAGGCGGCTCTCGGCGCCAAACACCATCTCATCATGCATCCCGCCACATGCTACCCCTGCTCTGGTGGCTGTTGTCGCACCAAAAGCGACTACTTCTCCAGCTCCTCCTCCCATTCCGGTATCAACCGGTTCATGGCACTGTTTTTCGCCCCTCTGCTTTCATTCTACTTCATCTCCCCCATTCCCATGCCTTCATTTGCCTGCCTATGCCACAATTAAAAAATTGTTGTTTTCATTCCACTTCTCCATTCCCTCACTGCCATCATCAACGTGCATTGGGTTTTGATCTCCACAGTTGATATTTTGAGCTTTGGGTTTTTTTTGGTGGACTCTCAAGGCATTGAGTTGCGATTTAATTTTGGGCCTAAATTGGTTCATGTGGGCTTTAAGCTCCATTTATTGAGTTTAGGCTTCATTTGGGTTTTATATGATTGGGCTTTATAGAAGGTTACTTAGCATGCATATTGATTTTTATTGCTCTGAGCCTTTGTTTGTTTGGTGTAGACCCCAACGGGCCAAGTGTTTGGCCCTCTTAATTCTTCATCTTTTAATGTTAAAAATTAATTTTTTTTTTAATAAAAATTCTATTCTAAAATAACCTTCCAAAATTCACATTTTTGAATTCCAATTTTCAAAACTTTCATTTTCAAATACTTTTCCAAAATTCCAATCTTTAAATAATTTTTCAAAATTCCAATTTCTTTCAAATTTAATTTCCAAAACTCCAATTCTAAAATTTAATTTTCAAAATTCTAATTTCTTACAAATTTAATTTTCCCAACTTTAATTTTCAAAACTCTCATTTTCAAATAATTTTTCGAAATTTCAATTTTCAAATTTAATTCTTAGGACTCCCATTTCCAAATATTTTTCTTGAAATTCCAACTTTTAAATTTAATTTTCGAGACTTCAATTTTCAAAACTCCAATTTTCACATTTGATCTTCAAAACTTCAGATTTCAAATAATTTTAATTCCACTTCGTTTTTTTAAAAGTAATTTTAAGTCTTCAATTTTCGTCTTTCATTAGGGTTTTAAGTTACTAAAAATCCCATTTTTTTTAAATAAACTTGCTACCTTTCCTTTAAGGTAAGCACTTTCACAAATTTTCTTTGATTTTAAAATAATTTTTCATTTTCCTTGATTTTTAATAAGCATGAAGACAATTTTCATGATTCCAAAATAATGGAATTTATAGGATTAATTCATGCAAAATAAATTGGGCTTTGGTGGGGGCCTTACATATGAGTTCTGTCTTCTTATTGTCAACTGTTATGCTTAATGAATATTGTTTGACTGTCTTTTCCAAATAAGGAGTCATACTTAGGGTTTTCTTTCTTATTTTATTTTCCCTTAAAAATAAAACAAAAATAAAAAGCGAGTTGCTCCATCGAGTGGGAACGCATCGAGCAAAATGCGGGGTCCACACCAACCTATATATATATACTTTTAAAATTAAAAAGGTATTATTTTAAATCTTAGAAACAAAATAAATTTGAAGATAAAGATTCAATTAATTAAGGGAAGATACGATAAATAATTCTAATGGTTTAATCTTACGTCAACTAAGGAAACTTTTCTCCTAAATCACTTCTATATTTCAAAAAATATTAACTTCTCATCAATTTCATGCTTTGGATGGTTATGGCATCCTTAGTAAAGTTACATCAGTAGCACTAGTAGTAATAGTAATGGTAATAATATCTTTGATGTAATTACAATAGTATAATAATAATAATAATAATAATAATAACTATAATGATAATGATAATAATAATAACAATAATAGTAATAACTAATGATAATAATAAAATGGTAATGATAATTATAATGTCTTGTTATTCTTAATAAACATATTATATTTATTTTTGCTAATAAATATTTACCCTTCTTTTTTTCAAAAAAAAAAAAATAGTAATTGTTTCTTCTATAAAATTTCACACTTTTTTGTCTTGTGATGCTTAAATACATCCCTTAGAAAGCATGGGAATGCTTAAATACACTTTTGAAAAATCTTAAAATTTAATGAAACAAAAAATTCCCACTTTTTAAAATTTTAAAAAGGCTTTTACAAACACTTTTGGTATAATAGTTACTATATTTTGTATATTAATTAATATTTTTAAAAGTAAAAAAATAAAAATAACAAGTGTATTAAAATGAAGCAAGTAGACATCCAGGCCAGATAACCGCATGCATGCGATTAGTTTCTATCTAAGACTTAACCCGTATAACAAAATATTTTCAAGTTTAAGAATAGATTTGTAAAGTTGAAAATGTTTTTAAGAAAATTTAAGGTTTTTCTTGAAAGACTTAAGGTTCAAAGAGGTCTCCTTGATTGGGTAGCTTAAGTCATCCTTATGTGGAGAACAAGTACTTGAAATACATGCAAAATCAATCAAATAAAACCTAACTAGGATCTTTGTGAAAAATCCAAGATCTTCTTTCACCTTTCCCTTGAATCTTGCAATTTGCTTCCTAAATGGATTCTTGTAGCATATAAAATGATATAACTCTTTTGAAACTATGTTTAACCTTTGCTTTATTATTAACAAAATTAGGTTTACACAACCCATGGGCCTAACAGTATCCCTTTTTTGATGATGGTAAAACTTAGGTTACAAATAAACTCTCCTTCAAACTATGCTTATAGTTAATTTTAGATAGAATACGTTTTAAGCAATAGGAGAATACTAAGGAGGCTCTTAAGATATGGAATAAAATTAAAGTACCCAGCAAGATGATAAAACTACATCCATACGTTTCATTATCATGCATTTTTAACCAAATTAGCCTAGCTTCATATAAAGATATATCATTGCTTCCATATGCATACATAGAAAAACATGCAAATGATAGCAACCCAATCCCAGAACACGGAAGGCCCCTTTTGTATATATATTCAAACTATTGCACCTTTAACATTAAAAGAATAAAGGGGAAAAAAAAAAAAAACTAATTGTTCAGATTATAGTAATATAAATTTAAAAAATATATATATAACTATTCACTGTACTCTTTATTAATGGTCATGAAAAAGAATTAAAAGATGTTAACAACCAACATTATTTTTTCTTTATATTATTATTATTATTATTATTTTTTCATATTTCCACCATGATATAAAGAAATATAAAACCTCAATTAACCATTGCCAGCCAAATAAGGACTATGCTGTTGGTTATAAAAAAGAGCTGAAGAGAGATAAATAGTTAGCCCAAAAGGAGTTGAAAAACTTCATTCACATTACAATGACATTAAGAAATGGATTCTAGATATGAAAAGTTACGATGGTTTTAATATTATTAATAAGTTCTCAATCAGAAAGTTTATTAAAACTTGATTATGGTTGAGTATAAAACCAAAGTTCAAAATAGCCAAAACGTTACAAAGATAGCCACGACAGCAACAAAACTCATCATCTAATGCTACGTATTCCCCAAAGTTTTTACATCACAAGCACATTACATTGGATAACTGCATTGAGATTCTTAGTAACAGAGACCATACCAGATATAAGGAGCCATGTCATTGGGCTATTATGGCTGAGGAGGAGGAGGAGGTGGTGGTGGTGGTGGTGGTGGTGGTGGTGGTGGTGGTGTTGGTTGTGATGATGGAGGAGGAGGAGGAAGAGGAACTGACAGAAAAACTTGGCGTACATTGACAGTAGGGTGGCTTTCATTCCACTGAACCTGCATGGGAGATATTGAGCTCGAGATTAGGACTTGCCAACTTATAAAAAACAGAAAATTCAGAGCAACAAGAGAATGGTATTTTTCTTACAACATAAACAGCATTGTGGGAGGGCCTACCAGTTTCCTTGACCCATGCATTCAGATTGAGTTCAAGGAAAAGAACAAAAATATCATATAAAGGATGGGAACTGTGATGAAAAGAATTCAATATGGGAATGTACCTGTAATTAGCATACACGTTGGATAAATTTGAAAGCAACAACTTCCAAGTGAAATTCAGTTTCAGATTCTTGACCAAGAAACCGAGAGAGAAACAGTTATGGATCGTAGTTGTCATCACAGCTAATTGATGATGAACAAGACTGAGAAGAAATTGTTGAATGTGAAATCAACAACACCCAAGTTATCAGATTCTTGAAAGTTAGCAAACTTGAATTTAATTTTCTGGAGAATGTGAGGCCGAAAGTGAGAGAAAGTGATAGAGAGACAGTTACGATTCCTAAATATGAAACAAACAAATGAACTTGAAATGGATATCTAGAGAGAGAAAGAAAGAAAGAGGGAAGAAAGAGTTCAGAGAATTTTAGCGATTCATGAATAAAAAGACCAAGAAATTGTTGAATGTGAAATCAATAACTTCCAAATTATAAGATTGTGTCAGATTCGTGAAAGCCAGCAAGTTGAATTTTCTAGCGAAAGTGAGAGAAAGCGAGAGTTTGTTATTGGTTTGAAAGAGAGACAGTTATGAATGTGAAAGAGTAGTAGAAATCAGATTACTTCCGGGGCCACAATTAAGGCCACAGCATGCCGGAATAAACTACTCGATTAAGGTCTAGGTGAGAGTTCCTAACCAGATTACCCTTTTTAAAAAAAATAATAATAATAATAAGAAGTAATTTTTTAATAAAATTTCACACTTTTTACCAAAAAAAAAAAAAAAAGAATATTTGTTAAAAGCTTTATTAAATAAATTAAAGAAAATATAACAAAAAGAATTCCTAGAATTAGCTAGGACAACTAGTGGTACTTAGTACATTGAAAAGAGAAAATACATACTTGGGCACTTGAAAACACTTCTGAAAATTCTTAAAATTTAATGAAGTTGTTATAACTAGGAACAAACCAGAAATCTTATATGAAAAAGAGTCAAGAGAACTAAACAAAGAATTTCTTTTCGTATATAACTATTGGAATAATAAATGTAATAAATGGGGCAAATGGAAGAGAGGAAAGGGGAAAAGGTGGTGGTCACCACCACATGTTGAATTTATTTATTAATGCATTTATAACACGTTCCCTTGAATTTCTACCACGCTATGATGAATATGTGTTATTAAAACCTAATATTTGGTATCAATGACAAGCCGCACAATGCTTTTGTGTATCCTTAAAATATTATTGTTCAAGACAATCGATATTGAAAATTTTGGCTATCATTTTTAGGACAAATGTCTATTATAAGATTTCTCAAGGGAAAAGGCAAGCACAGTAGGAATATTCTTTTTCAATAACCATTGTTTAAGGATTCAACTTGGGAAATATTTGAAAAGGTACGGATTGCCGCAACAAAAATTTCTAAGAACAACCTTTTGCTAGGAGTCTTAAGCATTCCACTCTTGAGACACTTTGCTCAATGCTAAGTAGTTCACAATATTTGCAAGCCATGGGATAACTGTTGTAACTAGCAATTTCTCATTCAAGAAGTTGACTTAATTGAGAACCAATTCCTCTTTATCGTCAAAATTCAATCGATGTGGACGGCCAACTACTACATTTTCTACCTCCTTCTTGTCCTTATTTTGAAGCTCAAAAATTATAGTAGTAGTACCCAATGAATCAATCTTGTTTTAGCATCTCTCTCAACTAGCAAGTATTTTAAGGCACAATGACCCATGTACACCACTGTTGGGAACCTTATGAGGTAAACTCTAATTTGTTAAGGGCAAACACAATGGCTAGGATCTCTTTTCCAATAGTGATGTCATTCATATGTGTACTATAAAGAGTAGTGTTGGTGCATGACATATGGCTTTTTGTCTTTCTATTGCTCTAAGACAACCTAATGGAAAAATCACTTGCATTGCACATCAACTAAAATAGTAAACTCCAATTGAGGGGTTGTATAATAGGTATTGAAATATGTTTTTCATTCATCTATTCATTTGTCTCTTAACACTTTTTAGTCCATTCAAATGCTTGCCTAACAAACATCTTGGGTGAACCTCCTATAAAATCCTACATGTCCTTGAAATGATTTAAAGAACACTACCACAAAAAAGACATATAATGGCACTTTCTTTCTTGACCCTTTTAAAAAACGTCAATAATTAGCATGACTGATAACATATCTTGGCACTCGTTAAATAACCGGTTAGTAATGGCACTTTGTAGGGGAGAAATGATGCTTCTATTCTATGGCACTTGTTACAAGCATCATTGATTGACAAATTCTTAAAGACCTTGGCGCTGTATTTAAGTGTAATGAAATAAGCCATTAAACAATATCAAAAAAGCGCCATACTCTAAAATAATATATAAACCCATATTTCTGCCAAATAGATGGTTCCCTCTAAAATTTCATTCTAACAATTGCCACACTGCCTGAAAATCTGCAAATGCTAAACATTGCCCTAAGCCTCTTCTTTGTCTATACTCCTCAGAAACATTTTCTAACCTTAAAACAGAGAAGTTGAAATCCACTACCAATCAACGTGTTAGCAACAACATCAAACATTTTTTAAGCTTAAAATAACGAAGCCAAAGGTAACTCTCTCTTTAGCTCTGTTTTAAAGGTCTATTTTAGGTTAGGGTTTGTATCATAATTGCTTTGCTTGCTTGTATTTTGTTTTTGTTTTTTGTTTTTTGTTTTACTCTTTTGATTTGTTGTTTATGAAATCAATCTCTTCTTTGTCTACACTCTTCAACAACATTTTCTAACCCTAAATAGAAGCTAAAATCCACCACCAGCCATCGTGTTAGAAACAACATCAAACATTTTCTAAGCTCAAAGTAGCAAAGCTAGAGGTAACTCTCTCCTTAGCTCTATTTTAAAGGTTCATATTAAGTTAGGGTGTGTATCACGATTGCTTTCCATGTCTGTATTTTGTTTTTTTTTTGTTTTTGTTTTTGTTTTTCTTGTTTTGTTTTTCTTTTTTTTTTTTTTTTTGTTTTTATTTTGAAGATAGTTTGAGAAATACATTGGAGAACAGAGCATCTAGGAGCTAGGTCAGATTTAATGATAATGCAGTTCTAGGACCTATATGAAAATTCACATGAAAAAATGGAACAGCTTTCCCTACACCGCATTTATCCTTTCTACATATTCTTTTATTTTTCTTTTACATATATAATATATTTTCAATAAAAAAATGCTCAGAATTTCTTTGGGCAAATTACATAAAAAAAGTGGCAGAACAATTGTGAGAATTGAAAACAGCTATTGAGAAAAAAAAAAAAAACACTATATGATGTATGTATTTCATAGAGCAATCATCAATATACAATACAATTTGCAACAATTCCACCCTCATGTATATGTCTTCATACAAAAATTCCATGTAATGAATCTCCCCTCCACTGTCTTCATCACTAAGAGGATGATCAAAACCTTCATAAATATCTTCTTCCTCAGTTGGTCCCCAACAGCTCAAGTACATGACAGTCCTCAGAGACTCTTAACTGCTTGGCCTTCTCCTCTCTCACTCTGCCAAAAGCCATGGTGGAAGAGGAAGACGAGAGCTTCTTGGTATGAGAAAAGGATCTAAGGTTGTTCTTGGCATGCTGGTGAATAGATCTCATTGTGTAGTTCCATCTGCTGAAGCCCTAGTCCTTGAGTGCCTCCACTGCTCCCACGCTTGCTGCCACTATCCAAGCTTTGCCCATATGACTCATCTTCTTGATTTTCTTTCTCCAAAACTCAAACAACAATCAACAATAAAAAGACCTGATTTTGAGTAGTGAATGGGATATCGAAGATCTCTCTATAAATCAAGTGTTTTGTGTTGTGATGAAGAAGATGAAGTGAAGGTGGGTTGGTTATATAGCAAGAGATGGGTCTGGGTTTGGTGCCCAAAGTTTTGGGAAAACCAGAGGTTGTGGCCAGCAGTTTTCATAGCTTTGTTTGGATTGAAATGGAATGACTACTTTGTCCTTAGATTTGTAAGATTGACCACTGATTCATGTGGGTATAATTGGGTATTCACCTACATAGCTGGTCCTTAGTGTAAGTGTAGGGGCAGCCCATTGTTTGGTTTGTGAATCCACTTAACACCCAGGGTAAGGAGGATGAAACCACTGTTTTCCAATGGGGCAATGTATAGGGCCGGATTTCAAGCACATGTCTATTTCTTTGTCTTGTGCAAACCCTACCACACAGTCTACACGAACATATTTCATTGGGAAATTTCTTTTTCAAATAGTATAAATTAAAAAATAAAAATCATAAATTAAAAAAAAATCTTTTATGATTATTTATTCAATTAAATTAATTGAGAGTTATTTAGATACATAGTATTATTGACAATATTCTATCTCATTATAACATAAAATAATTTTCTAACTTTCTAAATTTAAAAACATGTTTAAAAATTTTTTAAATGGATTTGAAATGTTTGTAAGTATTTTTATAAATTGTTTTAAAAAATAAAAATATATAAAAACTACCTAAAAACCTATTTATTAGTATTATTAGTATTATTATTATTATTACTATTATTATTATTACTTTTGTTTTATGAAGTGGCGGGGGTTCTTATGCCTCCATCTTTAATATTAGATATTGTATATAGACATGATAGAATGTGGGATTATCATTATCATTATTATTATTATTATTATTATACTTTTATTTTATGAAGTGGAGGGATAGGCATCCTATGTTAGGAATTCCCATCATTTTCTATTTAGCTAGGAAAGGAATGAGAGGAATCCCCTCTTTACCAAATTATTTTGATTATAGGTGAGGAAATCTAATATTTCATACACCTCAAAAGATTAAAGAACATTTGTTCTTTTATGGAATTGATCAAAGTTACCATACTTGCTATTGGCATGAGGAGGCAACTCCTAGTTGTGAACCATCAACTGTAAGGGCAACATGTTTTGATAGAATTGAGATTGGTAATGTCGATTATACAGTAGAAATGGTTGAAGCTGCACAAGATGATTATAAGGTGAATCCAGAATTATTTGAAAGGTTGCTTGAGGATGCTGAAAAACCTCTATATCCCAATTGCAAAAACTTCACAAAGTTATCTGTATTAGTGAAATTATACAATCTAAAAGCAAAATATGGGTGGTGTGACAAAAGCTTCTTTGAGCTATTAAGATTGCTTGGTGATATGTTACCTCTCAACAATGAGTTCCCATTGTCTATGTATGAAGCAAAAAAACCATTAAATGCATTGGGAATGGAATATGAAAAAATACATGCATGTCCTAATGATTGCATACTTTATAGGAATGTGTTAAAAGATGCATCTTCATGTCCTATATGTGGAGCTTCAAGGTGGAAGGTGAATAAAAGAGGAACTAAGAAAAGTAAGGGAGTTCCTACTAAAGTAATGTGGTATTTTCCACCAATCCCAGGATTTAAAAGAATGTTCCAATCCTCAAAAATTGCAAAAGATCTCATATGGCATGCACAAGGTGAAGAATTTGATGGCAAAATGTGTCATCCATCAGACTCCCCCTCATGGAAGGTAGTTGACCATAGATGACCCGATTTTGCTGCAGATTCTAGAAACCTTAGACTTACCATTTCAATAAATGGTATAAATCCCCATAGTTCCTTGAGTAGTAGGCATAGTTGTTGGCCAATTGTCATGATCATTTATAACTTTCCACTATGGTTATCCATGAAGAGGAAATTTATGATGTTATCTTTGTTAATATCGAGTCCACAATAACCTGGCAATGACATAGATATCTATTTAGCACCATTGATCGAAGACCTTAAAACTTTGTAGGAGGTAAGGGTAGAAGCTTATAATGCATATCAAAAAGAGGTCTTTACGTCAAGGGTTGTTCTTTTATGGACAATCAATGATTCTCTTGTGTATGAAAACTTTTCTAGTTGCACAATCAAGGGATATTTTACTTGTTCAATTTATAGGGAGGAGACCTATTCACATAGGTTGAAGAATGGGAGAAAGAACTCATTTACAGGCCATTGATGTTTTCTTCCATGCAATCATCCTTTTAGGAAACAAAAAAAGGCATTCAATGGTGAGTAGGAGTTTCAGTCACCTCCACAACCATTGAGTGGAGAGAAAATACTACTAAAAATGAATGATATTTGTAATTCATAGGGAAAAAAAATGGTTGGACAATATAAATCCAATTTGACTTCTACTAATTGTTGGAAGAAAAAGTCCATATTCTTTGAACTTAAGTATTGGAGATATCTACATGTTCGTCATAATTTGGATGTAATACACATTGAGAAAAATGTTTGTGAAAGCATCACTGGTACATTACTTAACATCATGGGGAAAGCTAAATATGGACTTGATTCTCATATAGACCTTAAGACATGGGCTTAAGGTGTGAATTGGCACCAAGGTTTGAACCAAATCGAACTTACCTCCTGCCTACATGTTATAAATTATTTAGAATTGAGAAGAAGGTATTTTACCAAAGTTTAGCTAATTTAAAGGTTCCTGAAGGGTATTGCTCAAACTTTAGAAATCTTGTGTCAATGGAAGAGTTGAAGCTTTATGGCTTGAAATCCCATGATTATCATACATTAATGCAACAATTGTTACCAGTGTCATTACAATCACTTTTCCCAAAGCATTTATGACATGCCATTGTTGGATTGATTTGGTTTTTCAATGCTCTATGTCAGAAGGTGGTTGATGTGTCTACATTGGATAAGTTATAAAGTGAGCTAGTTGTGACATTATGCTTGCTTGAAAAAGTACTTTCCACCTTATTTCTTTGACATCATGCTTCATTTAATGGTCCATCTTGTTAGAAAGGTGAGACTTTGTGGACCAGTTTATTCTATATGGATGTACTCATTTGAAAGGTTCATGAAAGTATTAAAGGGGTATGTGCAAAACCCTAACCACCCTGAAGGTTGCATTGTTGAATGCTACATTATAGAGGAAGCTATTGAATTTTGTATAGAGTACTTATCAAATGTAGAAGCAATTGGGATTCATGGTGCTTTGAATATTGACCATAAAGTTGGGGCACCTTTACCTGGAGGTCATATTGCCAAAGTTGATTCTAATTTGTTGATGTAAGCACATCATTATGTGTTGGAAAATACGTACAATTATCATCCAGCCTTATATCGAGTAAGAATCAATTATTTTGATTTTGTTTATAGCTTACTTAAACTAAATTTGGATACTTATTGTTACTTTCTTATACATATCTTAATAGAGAGCATATGAAATAGTTGAAATTGAAGAATCCTTGTCAATCTAAGAAGCAAAAGTGGCTACATGAAGAGCACATGCGAACTTTCCTTCATTGGTTGCGAAGAAGGGTATTGGATTGATTGTAAACATTGCACCATTCTTAGCACTAGTCATAAAAAATTGTAATAACCATGGCTTGTTAAAACAGGTAAAAGTTGCCATTAATGACAAAGAAACTATATTTGAAACCTTGAGGTGGATAGCGCATGGTCTTACCCACTATGTGTCTAAGTATCATGGCTATGTTATTAATGGGTGTCATTACAATATGAAAGATCGTGATCAATTACAAGTTACTCAAAATAGTGGAGTTAGCATTGTAGCAACAACAATGCAAATTGCAAGTGCTAAGGATAAGAATCCCTTGTTTGGTTAGTTATGTTTCTATGGGATTATTACTATGATTTGGGAGCTTGAGTGTACCTTGTTCAGGATTCCAATTTTCAAGTGTAATTGGGTTGATAATAAGAGCGACATTAAAGTTGATGAGTTTGGGTTTGCATTAGTTGACTTCACCAAGATGGCTCATAAATTATATCCTTTCATTTTAGCATCCCAAGCCAAACAAGTATTATATGTACAAGACCAACTTGATCCAAGATGGTCAATTGTTTTGTCAACTCCTCTAAAAGATTTCTTCAATAGAAAGGATCTTGATGGCTTCATGGATAATTCTATTGAACACCATCCTTTCATTACTATCTTGCCACAAGTTGAATCATTTGATGCAATGGATGACTTTGATGTCATATGCATTTGAGGAGACTATGAGGGATTTTGGATTGATAACAAATATTCTATGTAACTACAAATAGTTGTTACCTTTTAATATTGAAATTCTGAATTTTCCTAATTAGTTGTTTACTTCTTTTCTAAGGTTGTTAAATTCATCATTTCCATTAATTTATCGACGCCCTCTTTCATGATTATTATTCACATATTTTTCAGGAAATAAGACTTTGAAAATATCTTCCTACCAAACCATGAGTGGCATTAAAAAGAAAAAAAGAATTATCAATAGAATGAGTATCATTCTTTTCTTTTTCTTTTTTTTCTTTTTTTTTTTTTTTTTTTTTTTTTTTTGAGATTGGTTTTGATATTATCATAAGAATTATCAGGTCATGTGGTTAAAATTTATGGCTATATAAACTTGTGAATGAATGGGTTTATGTGGTTAATTTTTAAAAGTAATTGTTCTAATTAAATCATTGAGTAAGTCTCTTTTGTATTGAATATCATGATTTTTTTATATCAATTTGTCTCATAATATTGTAAAGGATAAGACAAGGATATCAATTTGTCTCAACTCCAAGGTTGTGATTTCTAGTTCTAAAAGAAAAAAGGGTTAGTGAGGATATTCTAGTAAGTTCTTTATTTTTAGTTTTAAAAAATTTCTAATGACAATACGTTAATGTTGTTATCTAGCATGTTAGTTATTTCTAGTATGCTCATTTTACTAATGTGTATTTGGTATTAAAATTTCAATATTGCATCGTGCAATTAATGGGTTTACTTACATTTTCTCATTAATGTATTATAGGCATGGACCCAAAGGAAGAAAAAGCCATGGAATCGAAGGAAGAGAAACCCCACCCCCCTTAAAGAAAAAAAAAATACAAATGGAAAACAATGAAATATATGATTACAAAGAATCAAAGTAGAGGGATAAAATTGCTCATAAAGTACAATGTTGATGGTATCTATGTAGGAGAATCTTTTGTGCACTTAAGAAGTTACCTAAGTGCATTGGCTCGTACTTAGGTGCCAATCAGATACAACACATGGCGAGATAAGATAAGTTGTGGGAATCTATTGAGGTAGTTGAATTTCTTTTATATATGCATGGATTTTCTACAATTTTTTTTTTTTTTAAATTAGAATGTACTAATAACTTTGTTTGTAATTTGTAGATTGCTTTCACATTAGACTAAAAAAGCAAAAGGAATTGTATGCTTATATTGGGGAAATGTTGTTGATCTTTCAAAAATATGTTGACTATGAAAAATATTATTCCTTTCAAAGATGAGCTAGAACTTCTTAAGAAACCACCAGCTGAATACAATTTCATTGATGATGAAGATTGGAATACTTTTGTGGAAAATTGATTGTCTGAAAAATTTTAGGTACATATATAATTGACATCAAACATACTATACCTATTTAGATATACTAATCATCTATTTTAATTAGTAGGAATATAGGGAAATACAAAAACAAAGGAGGAAAAAGCATATATATAATCATCATTTAAGTAGAAAAGGATATGTTGGACTTGAGGAAGAGATAGTAAGTTTTGATAGGTTCTTATTGTAGTTTAATTTTAAATATTTGAATAGGCGATGAACAAATAGTTTATGTGAATTTCTTAATTGTATTTTTTTTTAACAAAAATAAATAAATTAAAGTGTTGTTACATGTGCCATCTAGTAACTATCTTAAACTTTCCATTTCTTTTTAGATGACTGAAGTTGGTTCCATAGAAAGCATTGATAGGGGTTTACTTTGGAAGAGAGCAATGCAAAGAAAAGACGGCAACTATGATGATGTAGTCATACCAATAGTGGAAAAGATAGTAAGTAGTCATTTTGTACCCAAAAATCGTATATTTAAACACCTTTTTTCATTTAACCTATTTGAAAGTTAACTTCATAACTTCATCTAGTTTAGGATGAGTTGATGAAAGAGTCTCAAGAGACTGGCATAAGCTATAGTGGCAATAATGACACACTTGCTTAGGCATTAGGTACTCCAAAGTACACTGGTTGTGTTGGGGTTAAAGACAAGCATTACACACCTCAACAATACTTCAATAGTGTGTCAGATGATGAGTTTTGTTGCTGTTGGGGCTATCTTTATAATGTTTGGGCTATTTTGATAGGTTGTAATATTTCAAATACTCTTAATCATATTTTATTTTAGCTAATTTTCAACTTTGTTTTTTAATAATTAATGGTTGTGAAGTGAGGTTACATTTCTTTATCAAGGAAAAAAAATGAAAAAAAAAATTATAAAGAAAAATAATGTTGGTTGTCTATATCTTTTAATTATTTTTCTTGACCATTAATAAAGAGTAGGGGAGAGAATAGTTATATTGTTTTGAAATTTATTTTATTAGAACATGCACAATTTGTTTGCTTGTTTTTTTTTTCTTTCAATGTTCAAGATGCATCAATACTATTTTAAAATATAAGCAACCTATTTATATATATATATATATATTTTACTTTTAAAATTAAAGGTAATATTTTGAAATCTTATGAGCAAAATAAATTTGAAAATAAGGATTTCATTAGGTAAAGGAAGATATGATAAATAATTTGGATAGTTTAATCTTACCTCAATTTGGAAACTCTTTTCCCATATCACTTCTATAATTAAAAAAAATATTAATTATTTATTAATCTCCCACTTGGGGCGTTTATGGCATCCTTGATAAAATGATAGTAATAATAATAATAATATGAAAATTAAGTTTTGAAGAGAATTAGTGTATTATTAGGCCATTTTATTTGTTAGCACTATTAATATACCATTAGTAGTTAATTACGTCCACTTCTTATTGTCTTTGATATACCTTTCTTATTATCTAAACATGTTATATTTATTTTTACAAACTAAATATTTGCCCCTTTTTTTAAGAAAAAAAAATATTAGTAACAAAATCACACTTTTTACATCAAAAAAATATATATATATTTTTCAAAAGTTTTATCAAATAAACTAGAGAAAATTTACCAAAAGAATTCCTACATGATCGTACCAAACACATAGAGGTGGAAACATTTTATCAAATAGAATCTTGAAGAAAAAGTCATTTGATTTCCTTTTGTCATGTTAGAAGATCAACTCAGAGATACACTTACAAAGGCCATTTCAAGTAAAAGCTTCCACGACTCACTAGACAAGTTGATCATTAGAGACATTTATGCACCAACTTGAGAGGAGTGTTGGCATGAGTTGTAATTCCTTTTTTAACTTAGAGCGATTATAGGACTAATTAGTTGCCATATTCATTATAAATCCCTTGTATTCTGTTAGCCTGATTTCTAGCCTGGAATTTCTTTTTCCTTTACTAGTTCTCTATTGGTCCGTGAACTACTTCTATATGGGGCGTACTCTTGTAAACGAAAAATCGAACAAAAATATACTTGCTCCAATTTATCATAGTAAAGATTTGTTATATATATTGCTTTATAACTCATAAATTAATTAATTGTATTTCATACATATGAGTTCCAATCTTATGGATGAACAATATTGCATTCTGGTTAGCGAGCATAGAAAATACATATGCGTTCTAATTTTTTAATATATTAATAAGCTATCAAACTTTTTTATGTATTTATATTAAAAAAAGGAAAAGAGAAAAACCCCTAAAGATTAATTAAGTTAGCTTATTATAAGGATTTAGTTTTTTTTTTTCACAAATTATAAATTTTTAAAAACTTCTTATCATCTTAATAAATTAGGTGGTTTTTAATTAACAAAAATGAAAAATAAAAAGTTGGACAAGTAATTTTATTTTGGAGTGTGGAGCCTTTTTTTTATTAAACATCGTTGAATAAATTTTTTTAAGCATTTTAATATAAGTACGTGAGTTGAAAATGGATACTTCAATTATAAATTGTTTAGAGTTCAGTTAGATCTCATATATATGTTAATGAAATCGGTCATTATATTCATTGATTAATCTTGATTCAAGCTAACGATGTCTTACCGAAAAGAAATGTATTCTATATCTCATTAAAGGATTCTATTTAAAGAATATTTAAATAAAAGAATTTGGCTAATAACTATTATTCATAAAATCTTTTGCCGCATTCCTTCCAAAAGTTAATCTCTAATCACTTTCTAATAGATTAGTAAAAAGTTTCTTTGCTATAAATAAATATATAAATAACATAAAATAATAATAATAATAATAAGGAAGGAACACTCCTTTTGGTATAATAGAGTGATTGGAGCCCTCAAATATTATGCTAGAGATTATCCCATTAAAAAACAACTTGATTGTTTTGAGATTGAACTGCAATAAATAAATAACATTTGAATAAAAGTTAATTACCATATTAACCCAAAATGCATACCTCATATAATGTGTTACGTTTCAAGATTTGAGATTTCATGACATATTAATTCAAATTAGATCATTGAGCTTTCTCAAAGGATTAATTCCTTGGTGCAAACATATTATAAAGGATAGAAACTATATATAATTATTAAGTCTTGAAACATCTTATGTTTCAACACTTCTTATATCTATATCTTGAAGTATGAAGAAGGATTAATTCCCTCATTCCACTGGATGTTTCCGACTACTCGTTGTAACATTTCTATCCATCACGTATAGTCTTCATAAGTTCATCTCTATCCTATAACATTTTCCCACCTGAAAGATTTATAGAGATAATTTTAATAATTTTTTTTTATATTATAAGAAAATATAATATCAAAATGATCAATTCTCAACACATGAACAATTCAAAAAATTGATAATAGAGTTCAAGTAGTTTTTCTTTTCTGGTCTTATCTTAATTTATATATAACTTGTAATGAAATCTTAGCTTGCAATATTTCATTCTTTCTTTGCTACTCTTATAGATGTTGCCTCCAATAGCCATTCCAACACCATCCAATGTCACATCAATAATAAGTAAGTTTTACTTTTTTTTCTTGTAAGATTGACCTTTTTGCAAATCTCTAGCTATTGGCTTTATGCCAAAAATTCAAGACTATGTGACATTTAGATTAAGAAGAAGAAAATTGGCTTGTATAAATTTTGATTTTCTATATATGTAGAGGTAATGTGACCTTTGGACTAGTCCTAAAACAAACTTTGGGTATACTTATTGATGGTAATCTAAAAACTCAAGTGGATATTGTCCATCTCTACAGCATTTCATGTCAAACTTTTGTTGGGTGGAGTATCATATATGTTGCTTTATATCTCACAAATTAATTAATTTTATTTCTTACATATGAGTTCTAATCTAATAGGTGAATAATATCCCATTCAAGTTTGCGAGCAAAGACAACACATATGAGTTCTAATTTTTTAATATATTAATAAACTATATATCAAACTTTTTTATGTATCTAAAATTTAAAAAAAAATGAAAAAAAAAAGAAAAGAAGAAAAAACCCTAAAGATTAGTTAAGTTATCTTATTATAAGGATTTATTTTTCCGTAAATTATAAATTTTTAAAAACTTCTTATCATCTTAATAAATCAAGTGGTTTTTAATTCACAAAAAAGAAAAAGAAAAGTTGGACAAGTTTTTTTTTACTAGAGCATACATTTAACAATATTTGTACTTTTTGTACCTAAATGTCTTCAATCTAACACATACCTACATACATACATACATATATATATAATCCAAAGTGGGTTTTTTATGATTTCAATTAATAAGTAATTGATAATTTATATATGCCATCAATAAAATGAATTTATAAGACTCCCAACTTTTGATGAAATATCACCTAAAATATACTCAAAGAATATTTTGTGGTTATTTAGATGAAGTATTGGATATGATGAATTTCTCAAATAATCTAATTTATCTTTAACAATAGGATAATAATTTAACCTTTTTTTTTTTAAATTGTTAATTTCCATTATTGAATTTTTTTTTTCTCTTTCTCTAGTATATTGAAGCAAAAAAAAAAGGACTTATTCATATAAATAGTACTACCTTTAGGACTAAATTAAAATTTTTAGAGGACCCAAATCATATCAAAATACATTCTCCATGTCATATGTGCCAACATCAAGAGCAAGTTTGTAATTACAGAATTCCAATTTTAAATTTTAAATTTTAAAAAGAATTTCAAATATTAAATAAGTAAAATCCTCTCTAAATTTTCCTATCAATAGAGCAACTTTCTTTTACTTCAAAAGGAGGGAAGGGAATTGGGCAAATTGAGGCAAAGCTCATTATCAATTAGAAGGTTTCCTTATACTCTACATCCTCTCTTTGAATGTAATCTTTGGCCATGAGTCAAGCATTATACCTCTCTATTGAAACATTCATCTTGCATTTGACCTTGAGAACCCACTTGCTCCTAATTATCTTAAGCTGAAAGTGGAAGTTCAACCAACTTCCAAATGGAGTTGGTTGTATCTTTTCACATTTCAAAAGTGAATGAGAGCTTCCTTGAAGTTCCTTGGCATATCATCATCATCATGCAAAGCATACATGAAAACTTCCCCCTTATAGGGAACAACACCTTTGGTTTTACCCAATACTCATCCAATGCAATTTTTTTAGTCAATAAAATTAGAAATGAGCATTGAAATCACATTCCTTAGTGACTAAATTATTAAAATCAAATGAAATCTAATGGTGAAAATGTTTCACATCTCCAAGTTATGTGGAAAATTATTCAAACCTTAACCATGCAATTTGAGTATAAGGTAACAATAATTGAAGAATTGAACGATCATAGTACCATGACATCAAATGAATTGATAGGCTCCTTGCAAGCCCATGAACAACGCTTGGATGAAAGGTCTCAAATTGAGGTGAAAGAAACACTAAAAAGCCAAGTCTAAGAAGAGAACAAATAAGTCTCAAAAAAATTCTAAATCAAGTAAGAAAGGTTAGAATTGAAAAATATACAAGGAAATTCCAAATTAGGCTAAAAATGAGGAAGAGGTAATATTTCAACAAAAAGAAATAATAAATCTCATATATAATATTATAATTGAAAAAAAATGTGGTCATTGCAAGTTAAAACGTAGGGCTTGGAGATCGAATGAAAGAAATTTTTAGGCTAATGGTATAAAAAGTAAAGGTAAAAATTCAGAGACCTTATTAGCTCCCAAGTTCCATTCTGAACAAGAGCATCAAATTCATCATTCATGGCTTGTCTCCATTTGGGATCGGTTAGGGCTTGGTTAACAGTATGAGGCTCAATATCTAATGGTTGAGAAAGGACAGCAGTAAGATTCATCTTGGTTAGGGGTTTGTGGATGTTGTTTTTGGCTCTAGTGGTCATGGGATGGGTATTTTTATGGGTAGGTGGAGCTGTGGTTGAGGCAGAAGAGGTCTCAGAATTGTGTGGTTCTGGTGGTAAACGGTCAATAGGTGAGAAGGGGCGGGCAACCGATTGGGCATTTTGGGGCGGATGTTGACACGAGGAATCCCTTTGTGGAGGCGTATTAAGTGAGCTATTTGAAATGGTTATAGTTTGGACCGGTGGAAGCCAATTGGAAATGAGCTCTGGGGTGGGACGAGCTAGATGAGATTGGTGAGTGGTCAAGGGAAAAGTGTTTTCAAGAAATTTGACATGACGAGAAATATAGGTTTTAGAGGTGGACAGATCAAGACAAATATAGGCACTTTGTGTTGAAGAGTAACTTAGAAAAACACAAGGAGTGGAACGAGAGTCAAGCTTATGTTGAGAATAAGGACGAAGCCATGGATAACATAAGCAACCGAACACCTGAAGTTTAGTGTAGTTGGGTGGAGACTCAAAGAGTTTGGCAAAAGGAGATGAGAGATGTAGTGTGGGTGTGGGCATACAGTTGATGAGATATACAACAGTGGCAAAGGCGTAAGTCCAATAAGTTAGAGGCATCGATCCATGAGTGAGAAGAGATAGACCGGTTTCAACAATATGCCGATGACATCGTTCGGAAATACCATTGTGTTCAAGTGTATGTGGTGGTGTAGTAAGATGGGATATACCACTGGTGGAGAGAAATTTATTAAGGGCTTGATATTCGCCACCATTATCTGAATAGAGGGTAAAAATTCGGTGTTTAAATTGGTTTTCGACTAATGCCTTGAAGCGCACAAAGACATCATACACATGGGATTTACGTTTAAGTGGATAATACCAAATATGCCGTGTATGATGATCAACAAAAATAACATAGTATTGAAAACCATCAATAGAAGAAACAGGAGAGGTCCATACATCAAAAAAGAGAAGTTCAAGAGGATGGGATGAGGTTAAGGTAGAAGAAGAAAATGGAATTTTATGACTTTTATTACATGAACAGGCATTACAATGTGTGGAAAAGGATAACAGACTAGACAATGGTAAAGAAAACTTAGAGACAATATTTTTCATAATAGTAAATGATGGATGACCTAGTCTAAAGTGCCACTCAGATGAAGTGGTTTGACACTAGAAAATGCAAGCAAAGGTAAAGAGGTAACAGAAGGGAATGTAGTTGGCCACTCATATACGCCATCCTTAGGTTCACCCATCAAAAGGATTGCCCCTGTGTTTAGATCCTTCACCTGAAAAGTAGAGGGTGAGAATTCAACATAAACATGGTTATTAGTGCAAAATTGATAAATTGAAATTAAGTTCTTTTGCATGGAAAGGACACAAAGGATGTTTTGTAAAGTAAAGGTGCGAGATGAAGTAGGTATGGTGGTAGAACCAGTATGTGTGATGGGAAGGGCCGATCCATCGTCGATCATGATATCATCAAATCCTGTATACGGGCTATGAAGAGATAGATTGCTCAAGTCAGACGTAACGTGGTGAAACGCTCCACTATCCAACAGCCAAGTAGGAGTAGTATTGTTGCTGAGAACAGCATGATTGGATCGTGGTTGCCAGGATGTGAAGGGGCGATATCCTTAAGCGCCTTGAGAACAAGGTGTCGGGGATTGTTGATTAGTGACAAGCCGAAACATCGGGCATCGTTTGGTAGTATGTCCTTGAATACTGCATGCTTGACAACAACCCAAATAAGGTTTGGGTTGGCATTGATCATGAGGAGAAAACGCAATGGTAGAGCCTAGTTGTTGTGGAGTGTTGGTTGGTGGACACCAATTTGGACGATTCCGAAAGGCTATAGGATTTGTTGTTGCTGGTAATGATAGAGGAGATGGTTGAGCGGTCTGAAAATATGCGTTTTTGTTGAGAAGTTTCTCATGGAGTTCAACAAAAGAAATTGACGTGTCACGAGCATTAATGGCATCAATGACGGATTTGTACTCATCACTTAGTCCTTCAAGAACCCGATCAATAAGATCCTCATCATCAATTGGCTTCCCCAAAAGGGCAAGTGCATCAGCATGAGTTTTTATCGCCTACATATATTCACTAATTGATTTTGAGCCCTTGGTACATCGCTTTAATTGTTCCTTCAATTGTTTAATATGACCACGAGATGGTTTGGCATAGGTATTGGCTAAGGTTTGCCATGCATCAAGGGAAGTGGTGGTGCGGGCAATAAGCAGTTGTAGTGAAACAGAGATAGCACCAAGGAGAGTGCTAAAGATGAGTCGATCCTGACGCTTCCAGGTTGTGTATCCTGAATTTGGGGATGCAATAGCAGTGACGTTGACGGTGGGTGGTGGTGGAGTATGAGCGCCATCAATGAAGTGATGAAGATCATAACCTTCAAGAAGAGATTGGATTTGAAGGCTCCATGTGAGATAATTGGTGGATGAGAATTTGGTGATATTGGAGAGATTGATTGTAAGGAGGAGATGTTGAGGATCTTGGGAGTTTTGGATGGTGATAGGATCATTGGTGGAAGAGAATGATGCATCGGAAGCCATCGAGGAGAAGAAAAAAAAAGGGAAGAAAATACGCCCAATAAGATTAGGCTCTTGATACCATGTTGAAGTAGAGAGAGGATTATTGAGAAACAATGACTTGGCTTTTCCATTGATTAAGAATGAATATATATATATATATAAACCTAAGACACAAAAATAGGAAACAATCAACCCAAAATACAAAAATAGGAAACAATCCTAGAATTAGCCCAAAACACAAAAATAGGAAACAATCCTAAAATTAGGAAATTACAACAAAAATAGGAAGTTACAACTAATTACAATAATTTGAAAATAGAAAGAAAATCTATTGTAATGAATTCTCTAATACCACCTTTGTCGTATCTTTGATTCACTCCTCTATATTTAATACTACCAATAGAGTAGGTTCTACAATTCTAAGGCAGCCCAAATTGAAACGTTTTTCTGGGTTGATCATCAAAGAATATGCTCAATTCATATCTATAATCATTATCATCATTATCAAGTTCATCATCATTATCAAGTGGAAGATAATGGAAGAATAAAGCAAATCCCAAGAAATTGTAATCTTGATACCAACTCTTTGGGAACGCTATTCTTACTTCATATCCCATACTCTTATCCCTTACCCACTCTGGTATTCCACTGCTTCCTGGAATAATAATATTCCGAATTTCGGGAAAAATCCACTTGCCTCCATTGCTTTTATTTTGCATAAAAGTAGCAGCATGTAAATCTCATGCCTTGATACAAAAACTAAGTGTCATATGTAGAATTCATACCTCAGTTTGTGATTTGAAGCAGTTGAGAAGATATGACCAGAATAGATGTGTTGGATCACTTAATAAAGTTTCCAGACATGGACAACCATGTGCTTCTATGACTCTTAGACTTGATGGAAGCTTGTGAATTTCTTCAAGCATCAGGCAATGATTCATGTGAAGTTCTGTCAAGTTAGAAAGTTGAATGCTGCCAGCAGGTATGCGATGAATATGGTTTTCGCTCACATCTAAAAATTCTAGTGAGGATAGGCGCCATAAATCATTGGGGATTGCTCCTTCCATCAGATTGCAATGTTGTAGGCTTCTCAAATTGTCAGGCAATTTGTGGAGCTTTGAACAGTTACGAACACGAAGAGTCACAAGACCTGTCAAATTACCAATGCTGTTTGGAAGAGTCACAAGGTTCTCACAATTGGTCAATTCCAAGTCTGCAAGATTTGTCAGACGTTCAATTGATGATGGCAGCTCTGTTATGACCATTCCACTTAAACGAAGGTTATACAAATGTTCCATATCAAACCTGATCTCTGAAAAAGCCTCTAGATTTGAACAACCATTGAGAGAGAGCTCGAAGAGGTATTTCAACCCATAAATGCTGCTTGGAAGACCACTCAAGTCTTTGCAGTTTTCCAAATCTAAATGTTGAAGTCCGATGAGATGACCTATTGAGCACAGTAGTTCTTTTATAGAAGTACGCCCCGCAAAAGATCCTGTAGATTCCTCATTTTCTTTTGGATCTCAGGAAACTTCTCAAGATTTGAGCAACCATCGACAGAAAGAGTTTGAAGAGCCTAGGAGTTCCTTAATAGCAGTGTTGTCTAAATAAAGTCCCTTTAAGCATTTCATATTCCCTTGGATCTCTGGAAATTTCTCAAAGTTCAATCAATTTGAGATGTCAAGAAATTCAAGACATTCCAAATATCCAATGTTGCTTGGTAGTTCTTTGATTCCAGTCCCCCTAAAATTAATCTTCCTCAAAAATTTCATCTCATGAAATGTGCCAACAGATAAATGAAGATTGCTAAAACTTGTACATTAAACTTTAAGATTCAGTGTCTCCAATTTTGGCATGCTTGAGAATTTTGGTATTTTCATGAGTTGTTGTGAGTCACTCAGATCAAGGAACTTTAATTCTGCAAGGTACTGTGACTAAAGATATTTTTTTCCATTAAAAAACTTCCATTAACTAGAAAATTAGTATAAAAAAGAAAAAAAATTGAATAATGATTATACGTTATCCCTTTCCCAAAGTTCTTTTATGTTGCTAGACTTCAAATTGATTGCAATAAGATTCTCTCCATGAAAATTCAAAGGTAAAGACTCCAAACCTTCCCATTGAAGATATCTTAAATTTGAAGGAAATTTAAAGTCTTTAGGAAGACACAGTTTATTCTCCTTCCTCAGCATACTATGATGATCATTGTAATAGACTTTCAGCAACCCAAGTTTTTTCATCTTGGAAAACACTCTCTTCATCTTGGCAAACGCTTCTAGAGCGAATTACATTTTTTTAAATTTAGACAAGTCTAGAGATATGGTTTCAATATTTTTCATCCCTTGAAAAACAAGAATGAAGATTAAGAAAAAAATTAAAAGGTAAAAACCCCAACTAAAATTATATAAGTAACCATTAAAAAATGCATCATTAATATTTAAATAACTAAGTCCGTGCATTTAATTCTTACCTTTTCCCATAAAATGCATCATAAATATCATTTGGGTCCCACAACCTACTCCATTTGCTTGGGTCTTCAGGATATTTTTCACGACCCATTTGTTGTATCAAGTTATGCATTTGTATCATATTGTATGAAATAGTTATTAGACATTTATCAAAAAGAACTCTTATGTTGTATGTTGCATATAAATTGCAGCCATCCAATATTTTTGACACAAAAGCTTTGTCTTCCCCTTCAAAAAAACATGCAATGTCAAGGAAAACCTTCTTTTCCGAACCATCAAGCATATCATAGCTTATTCTAAGCACATCATTAATCTCCTTCTTAGGATTGTTTTTCAGTTTATCCAATGCACTTTTCCATTCATCTATTGTCATGCCACGAAGAGAACCACCCAAAAATTTAAGGGCTAAAGGGAGGCCCTAAGCATAAGCTGCCATGCAATTTGAGAGGGTTACATAATCTTTGTTAGGAGAATTTTGTTCAAAGGCATGCTTGTTGAAGAGTTGAATAGCTTCCGCATCATCTAACTTCTTCACCTCATATGTTACATCCGCTCCATAATAACGTAGCAACTGTTGGTCTCTGGTTGTTATAATAATTGTAGTTCCTGCACCAAACCAATTCCTACTTCCAACTAATGACTCTAGTTGCTCCCTACGATCCACATCATCAATAACAATAAGAACCTTTTTTGAGCCAAGTCTATTCTTTATTATATTGATTCCATCATCGATATTACTCAACTCTATTTTTTGCCCCACTATATCATGAAGAAGTTATTGTTGTAGTTGAAGTTGACAACCCTTTTTGAAACTCTTTTTGACATTTTCAAGAAAGCTAGCACCATTGAATTCACATTAAATCTCATTATAAACAAACTTGGCAATGGTAGTTTTACCAATTCCACCTGTTCCATAGATCCCAACCACACAAATGTCATGTAACTAACTATTTATCAATGATTTTAGTTCTTCTAAGCGAGAATCCATCCCAACTATATCATCGCCAACATGCAATTGCTTAAGACCCAATCTTTTACGGATGACTTCAAAAATTTCCTCAATATACTTTGACTCATACCTACCAATTTTAAAGTACAATAAAACACTTGATGAGTTATTAAGTTGCAAAATATAACAAACATAAAGTAAATTTAGTGATGTTTACTTGATTTTGTTAATATAACTGAATTAAGGCATATAGAATGTAAACTAAAATGGATCAAACCACATGAACTAAATTAGATATTTATGTACAATTTTGTCAATGTTATATCAAGTGTACATGCCAAAGAATAGAGTAGAGAAATAGAATAAAATATTATTTGTGTTGGCTGATGCTACTCTATGGCTTGGAAGGTTTATTAGGAAGTTAACCTGTGTAGGATACTATTATAACTAGTGGTGGAGCCAGAAATTTAGTTTAGGGGACAACATTTTAATTAAAAATTTTTAAATTAAATAAATGTTAACATAATTTTTTATTTTAAAAGGCTTGTAGACCTTGTTATTGATAGGGTTAACTAAAATCACATAATATAAGTAAATATTATAATAAAATTTTAAGCAAATCTAACTTAATAAATTAAATGCATGATTAGACAAAAATTTTGAATAAATGAAATATTAGAAAATTTTCAAAATTTTTTTAATATTCTATAAAATTTGATAAAGAAAAACATAAGAAAAGTAACTTTCAATAATCTTACAATTGAAACAATTTTTTTAAATAAAATTATCAAAAAAGTTTCAAAATATATATTATAATAAATTTTATTTGAAATATAAGTGAATTAAAAGAAATTTATGATAATTTTAATAAAAAGTTAACTAAATAAAGGTAGATTAATTTTTTAATTTTTTTTGTGTAATTTAAATTAAAAGTACTTTACTTGCAAAATTTGGTATATAATTTTTTTAAAACCATTGAAAATTAGTTTGTGTTTTTATCTATTCAAACAATTAAAGATTAACTATTGAGTTGATAATAAGCAAAATAATTTTTTTTAAAGAAAATCAATTCTTACCATAGTCAATATCTTTAGGATGGATGAGAGGCTTCATACCAGAGTATAGATTTTGAGGGAGGGCATAAGCCTCCGGTCCAATACTGGCTCCACCTGTTATTATAACCCTCTTATGATAAGAAACTATGGTCTTATGGCATTGTTAGAGACAACTACCATTTTGTATGGTGACAAGCTACCATTTTTTTTTTTATTTACAAGTTTTATTTCTTCATAAAGATTGAGAATAAGATTGAAAAATGATTACAAGAAGGTATTTTTGGGAAAGAGGGGGAGTTTCGGGAATAGTTGAATATTTTTTATTTATTTATTTATTTTAAAACAATACCAATGAAAAGAAGATGCATATTTTGGTATATGGTACCTACCTGCTAAGTTAGAAAACCAATTTACTTTTAAAAAACAGTACTAGAAGTGTCTTTGCTCAAAATGGAAACACTGATGGAAGTTTCAATAATAATAATAATGATACAATTAGCCTTCATATAAACTTGATGAATAAGAGTAAAAGACAATAGGCATCATTAGAATTACAAGATGGTCAAATTTTCAATGCATGACTTATAGACTTGAGGAAAATTTATAAACTTGACGACCCTTAATGAGACTTTTTGTTTGTAGGTGACCTTTTTGGATAATTCTCCTTAAGAAATTCCAATCCAGTGCATTGTTAGTTTATTTTATCTTATTTATTTTAAAAATAAGTTAGATAATGTTTGTTTTTTTGGTTGAATAGAAAAAACCAAAATATTTAACTTTTTCTATTAAGTTAAAAATAACCTATTGACATTAACCAATATAATTAAGAGTTCATTTGGTAGTAATTTAAGGAAGCGTTTCTAACCTTTTTAGCATTTAAAAACTTTTAGTTTTCAAGTATCAAAAGAGTTATAAACACTTCCTAAAATCACTACCAAACATGCTCTAAAGTAAACTTATTGTCAATAAGTTTAATTTAGTTATGTTTTAGCTAGATAAAAAAAGTTAAATATTTTTATTTATTTTTTTTTTATTCAATGAAAAAAACAAACACCACCTTACTCATGATTCACTCTAGATTATTCCAAACAAGGGAAATTTTTTAGAATTATTTTTAATAATCAATTCATTGGTTTCAAGAAGTATTAGAAAAAAAAAACACAATATTAATGAACAAAAGAAGCATACTTTAATATATGCTACCTAACTCAGCTAAGTTAGGAAACCAATTTAATATTAAGAAAATAGTTCTAAAAATGTCTTTTCTAAAAATGGGAAAATATTTTTTACCACTGTTTACTTTTTATCTCATTATTTTTTAAGACAATTTACTATCGATGAAAAAAGTGAAATTTTTTTATTTTTATGGAAAAAAGTTGTTTTTCCTCTCTTTTTTATTTACAAACTTTAACTTTACTATGATTATTAAATCAAATTTCTTATATAAAATAATATTAAATTCATTTATTTCTTTTATTTCTTATAATTAATTTAAATGTATTATTTTAATGAATTGTTACTCAAAAATAAAACTCCAACATAAAAATCACATAATTTTGATAAGAAATTAATAAAAATAAATAAACACACAAAATTCTAAAATTAAAACTGAAATTTTACCACATATAGCCACTATTTTTTACTCATAAATCTTCCAATTCTTAATGGAATTAACTTCTATAAATTTCCATGGATTCCTAGTTTAGGAATGAAAATAAATATGGTAAAATCATAAAATTTTGATTAAAAATTAATTTAGGAAACTAAAATAAGCTACCATCAATTCTAATGAAAAAATTTAATTAGAATCCCAAAACATAATCTACACTTATCTAAATATCTATTAGAATCAATAATTTCAATTAACTTCAAATAATAAAAAGCTAGGATTTGATACTCCTTAGATTAAAATTTAAGCACTAATGAATTCATCTCAATAATAAAACATATATTTCAAGTGCAAGCCAAAAAAATTTCTAATATTTTCTTAACAATTAAACATAATTAGAAATCATAATTATTATCCAATTATCAATTTTTTAACTAATTACATAATTTCTAATATATAATTTTTATTATGGTAATAAATTCTTTTGTTTTGAGATGTTTCCAAATATGTTGAATTCGTCCTTTTTTTTTTCCAAATGATTAGTTTTTAAATTAAAATAGGAATAAATTTATAGTTAATTTTGTAGATGTTTTTGACATGCAAAAACAACATTTAGCATTTAAACATAAATGAAGACAAACAATTTAACACTTGGCATCATTGAGACACCAATAAGAAATAAACAACTTAAATATTTGAAGGGAAAAAAAGATGAATTTAACTAAACAAAATTGGTTGTAGACAACTTCTCAAAAATTTGTCTATAAAATTCAAGGAAAAGAGAGAGAGGCTTAACACAAGAGAAGAGGAGATGGGACGCTAGATTGGCATAGGGAATTGTATGAAAATTTTTATAGCGAGTATAGTAACCATGGAACATCCCTTGTGAGCCAAAATATTGCATATAAGGAGCATATATAATCATTCTAAATACATGGTTTGGAATTTGTATCAAGCAATGTTAGCTATTATAAGGACATCCCTTCAAAAGATTTGGAACTAATTTGGACCCTAAGGCAGTGAGTTCATATTTTTAAAAGCTTCCCAACAACACATAACCACAACCTTCATGATAAAAGCAACATGATATATATATAAAATCAGAAGTCTAAAGGAAGTTGAAATTACTCATAATCCTCGAGCACATGCCAACCACTTAGAGAGCTTGCTCCGGTCATGGCCACCCTCCTAGAAATTTGGTATTAATTTGGACATTGAGTTACAATTTTCACAAGCTTCCCAACAACACACAACCACATGGATCATGATGGAAGCAAGATATGGTATATTATTTGCATGAATATATCTCAACATGAATATATATACATATATATCAACATGATCCGATAGTTTTTATTTAATACTAATCTTATACTCCTTGTGAGCTCCCTTTTAACAGTCTGGGTTTCTAAAACTTTCTTTTTAACTCCTCTTCGCAAAACTTCAAATCAATAGTTACAAGAAGCGAATTAATTAAGAACTCAATCAAAATCCAAATACTTAATTATAACAAAAATCAAAGTTCAAAGGAAGTTGAAATTACCCATCCTTCACATGCCAACCTCCTAGATTGCCTGCTTCAGTCATGGCAGCCCTCCACCTTTGTACCGTCTCCTTGTCTACATTTTTTTCATGAACGGCAAATGCATCTTCGAAACTCTCTGTTTTTTTCCGCACATCAGAAGGTTCCACATGGTAGAAAACTGGCAAGACTATTTGATCCATTTCTTTTCTGCACTCCATGATCTTTGCAAACTCATCCAAACACCATTTGGAATGAGCATACTTTTCTGAGAAAACAATTATGGAAAATCTTGATCCTTCAATAGTTCCCAAAAGTTCTTGTGCGATTTCTTCTCCTCTTTCAAGCTTATCATCTCTAAAAGTGCCAATACCCATCCAATCCAAATTTACGAATAGATGATCCGTAAAATTGTAGCGGGTGTCTTCCCCTCTAAAACTCAAGAAAACATCGAAGTTACATTTTGGGGTTGGAGCTGAAGAAGAAGAGGGTTTTTGGGTGCTTGAGGAAGCCATTTTGGGACAGGGTTTGTGGGAACTGGGAGGCTACAAGAGAGTTGAGGATCGACTTGCACAGAGTCACTACCAATGTCCCTGAAGAGGGTCTTTGAGTACCCTAAGAGTCTGCAAAACCTCAATCACTTTTCACAGACCTCACGTGAAAAAAGCAAACTTTGCCTCCCAATACTGAAAGCTCACCCACCATTATTGGTTTATGTGCTCAGAGGCCTCATTTGTAATTACGTATAAAGAATCACTTCAGTGCACCCCCTTCTCATAAAAAATATATCGTTTATTTTCATATAAATTATAAGCAATAAAAGTGTTATTATTTATAATAACTTACTATATCATACAAATCACATAGAAATCAGAATGTGCAACTAAAGGTCTATTAAGGATTGTTTTCAAAACTAGGTCTCAAACAACAATTTTTAGAATAGTTTTTAAAAACAATTTTCTAATATTTTTTAGATAAAAAATATATTTGAGAACTTAAAATACTCTTAATCTATTTTTATATTTTTCTTAAAAATAATTTTTATATTTTCAGTTTTTTTTTTTCATATTTATATAATTATTTTTTAAAATACTTTCCAAAAAAAATTAAATATATTATCAACATACACTTAGACCAAATCTTTAAAAAACCGGTTTCTGTGTTTTAATTAGAGGATCTTCTTAGAGTATATTTGATTACAGTTAAGACTTGACATGGTTTGAGTTGTGAAATACAAGGAATATGAAGGAAATCAGGTAAATGTAAGATTGGACAAGGTAGGGATGGAAGAACCCCCATAAAGAGAACAAATTCCCCATTCTGGACACGGAATCCCAAATTTTTATTTTATAATTTTACATTTCAATGTTTAAATTTTATAGTCAATACTTAAGGATTGGGGAGGCTCTTGAGTCAAAAAGTAACGTGGGGAGGTGGGCGGCTTTCAAAAAAATAGAAAGAAGTTCCCACCCAATGCAAAATTCAAAGGGAATTGTGTTTTAGGGGAATTGTGTTTTATACTTGCTTATGCTTGATAATTAATAAAAGGTCCTTCAAATATTCATAATTAATTATAAGGATATAAGGTTGGAATAAATAAAAATGTCCTTTTGACTTACATCCATTATTTTTGTCTTTATACCACCACTTTTTACATGCCCCATCCATAAAATTCTCCTTTATTTAATCATTTTTTTATTTTTCATTATTTTTTAAACTCTTTTAAAAATAACTGAAAAATCAGTATTATTTTCTATTTTTAAATTATAAATAAACAAAATTACATTAATGATCCAAAATTTATTTTGGAAAATACTTTCTAAAAAAATATTAATTTAAATGAATAAAAATTATTTTTTACATTTTAGAAGTAAATAATTTAATGATTAAAAAACAAGATTTAAAATAAATATATTTACTATTTTTTTTCTTTTATACTAAAAAGTATTTTAAAGCTTATTTTTTTTACTATTATAAAATAAAAAGTTTAAAGTTTTTTTTTATAATCTTTTTCCTTTCATATTTTAATAATTTTTTGAACATAGACTTTTGGTAATAAGTTATATGAATGTTCCAAATTTGTTTATTAAGGAATTTTTTTAATGATTTGAATTAATTGAAAAATTATTGAAATAAGAAAAAAGAAAAAGAGAGAAAGAGAATAGATGAAGAGTTTTTATTTTAAATATCCAACTAAAATGTTTTCGTATTTAGAAATGGATTATATCAATACATAGTACAGTAGGTATTGAATTTTTCTCATATAAAATGGTTAAATGATATATTTACTCATTTTAAATGAAAACAAGTAGTTAAAAATTATATAAATTATGTTTGAGTTTGGTTTTAAAATATTTTTTCTAGTTTTTTTTTTTAAAAAATAATTTTTATTTTCTATATTGTCTCTTTTTGAAAATACATTTAATTAAAAAAATGAAAACTATTTTTAAAAATGAAAATTGAAAACCTTATTTAATAAAAAGAATTAAATTTCATTTATTGATTATTCTTTTTTTATTTTTAAAATATAATATGTTCACAATTAAATAAAGAAATTGGTCAATTGTATATTTTTTTCACAAAAATGTAATATGTTCATAAAAAAATTGGATTTAAGTTTTTCGTCATTTTTTTAATCAAACTACTAGAATCATGTTTAATAGACATATAGGCATACATGCACTATGGGAATATAAAATTTGTATCACTATACGAGGTATTTACTAACTGTACAAGGGAAATGTACTAAGTGTACAAGCAGTATATAAGATTACCATTTATAAAAGATTTCAATTTATTTTGAATCACTCCTTTATTTTCCTTGTCACCCACAAATTGCATACTCATGTCATGCACTTTATTTAACTCTCACATGAAAATTCTGATACTTTCCTCGGTAATGATGTTTGGGGAAAAGAAATTAACCTTAATTCATTCACCATTTTCTCAGTTAAACCATTAGAAATATGGTTAACACACCTACGTGGACACATGAATTAGGAGAAATATATTGCACCATTGTATAATGGTATTACGCAAATTATACAAGGGAAATGTACTAAGTGTACAAGGGTGTACAAGGCTACCATCTAAGAAAGATTTTAACCAATTTTGAATCATTTTTTCATTTTTCTTGTCACCCATAGATTGCATAGCCATGTCATGCAATTTATTTAACTTCCACATGGAAATTCCGATACTTTCCTTAGTAATAATGTTTGGGAAAAAAATTTTTATCCTAATTCATCCACCATTTTGTTAGTCAAACCATTAGAAATAAGGTTAATATACCTACGTGGACACACAACTTAAGAGGGATATATTGCACCATTGTACAATGATCTTACACTAATTGTACAAGGGAAATGTACTAAGTGTACAAGGGTGTACAAGGCTACCATTTGTGAAAGATTTTAATCAATTTTGAATCATTTCTTTATTTTATTTGTCACCTACAAATCGTATATGAAATTTGCACTATTGTATAAGAGTGTTATACTAACTATATAAGAGTGTTACACTCACTGTACAAGGCAAATATACTAACTGTACGAGGCAAATGTACTAACTGTACGAGGCAAATGTACTAATTATACAAGGGTGTACAAGGCTACCCTTTTTGCAAGATTTCAATCAATTCTGAACTTTTTTTTTTCTTGTCACCTAAGGATTGAACACTTTTCCCCCATACATTCATTCACATAAATTTTTTTTTAATTTTATCATCCAAAATTTGTAATTGCATATTTCATTTAAGTAGTTTTAACAATATTTTTTTCTTACTACATTACATCTTATATAAAGGAAAATTAACCATAATATTTAGGTATTACCTTTTTTTGTGAAATCAAATTAATATAAATGGATAACACATTAGTGTCATTGTTTCAAATGACTTAAGACAATATAAACAACATATAATAATCGTTGAAGAAAAATTATCAATATTTTTTACCAAACTATGTCATTTAGATCTTCCCTACCAAAATTAAAACATATGAAATAAAATTAAAGTTAATCACATTTAAAGTGTTTATTATAAGTAAACCGAATGAAATATATATTTTTACTATTTTACCTTTATAAACATAATGTCAACAGAGATTAAAAAAATCATATTTAAATAGAATTAAAAAGGATAAAAAATCATATTTATAAACAATATTTTTTCTTACTACATTACATCTTATATAAAGGAAAATTAACCATAATATTTAGGTATTACCTTTTTTTTTGTGAAATCAAATTAATATAAATGGATAACACATTAGTGTCATTGTTTCAAATGACTTAAAAGACAATATAAACAACATATAATAACTGTTGAAGAAAAATTATCAATATTTTTTACCAAACTCTATCATGTAGATCTTTTCTACCAAAATTAAAACATAGGAAATAAAATTAAAATTAATCACATTTAAAGTGTTTATTACAAGTAAACCGAATGAAATATATATTTTTACTATTTTACCTTTATAAACATAATGTCAGCAGAGATTAAAAAAAATTATATTTAAATAGAATTAAAAATGATAAAAAATTATCTTTGTAACATTTGTAATTTTTTTTAAAAAAAATCATTATTTAAATTATCAAGTTAATTTAAAATATTTTTTTTTTTTTGTAATTATAGTTTGGAAGATTCTATGATTTTTATATTATTACTTTTAATTTATTTTTTTTGATTTTTTATTTTAAATTTTATCTAAACTTGTTTTTTCTTGCATTTACATGTTTTCTATTATATCCCTATTTAAGGTAATTTTCATCTAATTTGTGTTTCATTATATTCTCTTTTAGATTTTAATGTGTTGTTATACCTCTTTACATAACAAAAGATTTTGTTATTTTTCATCTAAAAAACTTAATACAAAAGATATCATGTACGAGGAAAAAAAAAATTATGATATAATTACATAAACATCTCTTAATATGATACATTTGCTTGACTTAATGACATCGTGCTTTAATAATTTAAATCATGTCAAGTCCACATCTATTTTAGATTTAAAAGGGTATCCGAATATTTTTCAAATTATTAAGTTATAATAACATTATTCAATTAAAAATTAATTATCACCATTAGTTAAAAGATGATCATGTTACAAAATAATATATTAAGACAATATCTATGTATTGTCCATAAAATAGAGAAAATATTCAAATAATTGTTTATAACCTTAAAGCTATATATATATTGGATAAAAAAGAATAATAATATTTTTTAAGGTGTTTAAAAAATATTTATTATAAATTTTGTAAGTTTAAAAAAAAAATTATTGTCCTTGTAATATTCATCTTTTTACTATCATTATGAGAACAATATTAAATATAAAATTCTTTTATCACTACTATGAAATTCAAAACTCTTGATTAATTAGAATATTGAAGTCTCTCAAAGTAATATTTGATTTAACTCTTTTGACCTATAAATTATTTAAAACTACTATCATTAAAGGGATTTATGAATTCGACATTTATAAAATTTATACAAAATTAATTATTATTTAAAATAAACATTCTAAAGATAGGGAAGAAAGGATAACACTATAAATTAAATTCAAGAAGATATATGAATATACATATTTTATTCCCTTTCCTTATTTTAATATTTATATTTATCATTATCCTTCGTATATTAAATTAAATTCACAATAATAATGTAATGGTAATTCCCTCATTTATCATTTATGAATTTAAATATCTCCATTTGAGTTAATAATCCTCATTAACTAGACTAGAAGATAGAATATTCAAAAGAGGAGTTTCTTGTTTTCTTCTTCAATTTAGCCTTTTAATTTGGATTTAACAAATATTTTTTAATATTTTATTAAATAAATATAAAAAATTTGTGAATATAAATAATATTATTAACCTCATAACTTAAAAATTTTTGGAACTACGAAAGTATTAAAATTACTTTTATACCATGAAAGAATTATGGTAGAAGATGAAAATAAAATATTTATTTATTTATTTATTTTAAAATTTTATTTAATAATACTATCAAATAAACTCCAAAATTATAACAAAATTTGAAAAGAAACAAAAAAGAAAAATCAGAATCTTGAATGACTTTTCTTTGCCTCCTAAAATAAGTTTAGATATTGGTGGTTAGATCGTCCCTTTCCTCTCCCAATTATTTCTCATTATCTGTATCCCTATAGCATTGAATTGTAGTGGGTCTACATGAGCTCAAGCCCCTACTTCCCTCCATCATTTAGTCCAAGCTTTCCTTACTCTTTTGCAATTTTCTGTGTTATTTTGTACATTTTTTTTTGTTACTTGTTCTTTTCTCTCTCTCTCTTTTTTTTTATTTCCCAATTGATCATATAATAGCTAAAGTATTTTTCTAAAAGCATAAAAAATAAAAAATATGTCAAATCCTACTGGCTAAATTTATTTAGGCCATAAGGCCCCTTTAGGTATATTAAATTGAGGTTATTCAATTAATTTTTATCATTTTCATGAGGAATATTTATATATATATATATATAATATTCAAATAGATAGAAATGGGCATGTTCTCCACATAATATAAAATGCATTTAGTATTCATTGAAGCTAAAGGTTATGTTTGGTTCTTGAAAAGTACTAAGGAAAGAAAAAAAATGTAAAGAAAAATGGTTTTCTCATATTTGATTTCAAATTAAAATTAGTTAGAAATTTATATATTTTAAAATTATTTAATCTTTATATAATAGAGTAAATTAAGTGAAATGAGTTTGAAAAAACATATAAAAATAAATTATTAATTTTGAATCTATTTTTTATTTTCCTTTATTTTTTCTTTTCTTCCATTTTTCCTCTCTATTTTCTTTTCCTCACATTTTTCCTCAAATTTTTCGGGACCAAACATAGCCAAAGACTTCTAAATCTTCTTACACAAGCAACAAAGAAAACATTTTCTGAGAAAATACAAGTACGTAGCTTATGAATGAAGCTCAGATCAACACCCAATTCAGGGGATTTCAAATGGGTATTTTTGAATGCAAGCAAATTCACCCTTTATTCACAAGAAACACCGTTTCACCAAGATTGATGGTAAAATCACTCAAATTGACTACTTCACTTCACTTCACTTCACTCAAATTGACCACCTTAAGGAAAAGGAAAATGAAGGTGAAGGGAATTTTTTTGTACCTTATTTTTAAATTTAATATTTTAGAAAAAATTTAAATCCATGTTGTCATGTCCTCTTAAATTTATTTGAAAAACTAGTGAAAATAACTTCAACTTATTCTCTAAAAATTGTTTTCTATTTCATTTTATTTTTAAAAATTGTTTACAAATAACAATAAACAATTAGTTAGAAATTTTTAAAAATTAGTTTTTTATTTTTAAAGACAAAAAATTATTTTTAAAGCTTTATATTTTTTTTAATTAATCAATTATTATTATTATATTGAAAAGTAGAAAACTTTAAATAATAAAATGAGATTATTAATGAATAGAATGAGGGAAAAAGTAATAAAAAGTGATAACTAAAGTATGAAGAAAGAAGAGTATGGGTTAGATGGTTTTAGATACTTACAATTAGTATTTGAATGTTTTTTTTTTTTTTAATTTCAAATTTGTTGAATAGCTTGAGTTGGTATATTTTTTATCACCTCCTATTTTTAAATGTATAAAAATAAATACCCTTGGAAAAATATGAAATTGTGGACCCCGCATTTCGGCTCATGCGTTTCCCACTCGATGGCGAGCTCGATTTTAATTTGAAAAATGATTTGATTGATTAAGAAAATGACTTGGAGCCGTCACTTATTTTTGTTTTATTTTTAAAAGGGTAAAAAAAATAAGAAAGAAAACCCTAAGCGTGACTCCTTATTTTGGAAAAGGTGGTCTATGAAAAACCGGATCGGGCTCGGGGGTCAGGTTACTTATTGGGAAGGTACGGTATAAACCATAACACCCCTCTAAATCCCTAAAGTCAGGTCTCTACTAATACAATGAAACTGACGTGGCAATCAACGAGAAAGTCAATGGATATTCACCTAAATCATGCACAATATGAGAATCAAAACACGCAATAGAGATTGACTAGAAAGGGAGTGGATGCGTACCTCGGCCACGAGCCACAATGCGCTATCAAGAAACGGGATTAGTGCACAATTAATGAATACAAAACATAGCTCATACATATCGGAGTGCAAAACGAAGCTCAAGCAAAATACAGTAAGCATGATAATTGACTATCAAAAGGGGTCAAACATAGGGCCCCCAACAAAGCCCGATTTATTGTTCATGAGTTAATCTCACAAATCCCATGTTTTAGAACTATGAAGGAATCACTATTGCTTATATAAAATCAAGAAGATCAAAAGATTATTTAGGAACTGAAATGTGATTAAAAACTATTCGAGTGAAAACTGGATTATTGGAGCTTATTTGAAAATTGGAGTATTTGAAATTAAATTTTGAAGATTAGAGCTCCGGTGATTAAATTGAAATTTGTTAAAGAAAATGAGAAACGGACTTTAGGAAATTGAACTGCGAGACCATAGACTTTTGAAAGTTGAATTTATAATAATGATAGTAATAAGGTCTTGAGAGTTTGAATTAATAATAATAATAATAATAAGATTTCGAAAGTCTGAATTAATGATAATAATAATAATAATAATAATATTTTGAAAGTGTGAATTAATAATAATAATAATAATGAGATTTTGAAAGTTGGGTTAATCATAATAATAGTAATGAGATTTTTGAAAGTTGGGTTAATAATAATAATAATAGGACTTTGAAAGTTTGGAATAATGATAATAATAATAATAATAATAATAAATAGATGTTGAAAGTGTGAATTAATAATAATGATAATAATGAGATTTTGAAAGTTGGGTTAATAATAATAATAGTAATGAGATTTTTGAAAGTTGGGTTAATAATAATAATAATAGGACTTTGAAAGTTTGGATTAATGATAATAATAATAATAATAAATAGATTTTGAAAGTTGAGGTAATAATAATAATAATAATGAGATTTTTGAAAGTTTGGATTAATGATGATAATAATAATAATAAATAGATGTTGAAAGTGTGAATTAATAATAATGATAATAATGAGATTTTGAAAGTTGGGTTAATAATAATAATAGTAATGAGATTTTTGAAAGTTGGGTTAGTAATAATAATAATAGGATTTTGAAAGTTTGGATTAATGGTAATAATAATAAGAATAAATAGATTTTGAAAATTGAGTTAATAATAATAATAATAATAAGATTTTGAGAGTTGAATTAATAATAATAATGATAATGATAATAATAATAATAATAATAATCAAGAATAATGATAATAACAATAGTAATAATAGTAACAATGATAACAATAATAATAACAATAATAACAATAATAATAATAATAATAATAATAATAATAATTAATAACAATGATAATAACAATGATAATAATAATAATAATAATAATAATAATAATAACAATGATAATAATAATTAATAATAATAATAATAATAATAATAATAATAATAGTAATAATGATAATAATTAATAATAATAATAATAAATGATAATATGCATCCATCAAGCCCAAGCCCATAAGCCTAAACCCACTAATAAGCCCCATCATCAAGCCCAGTCCAATAAGATATCAATGGGCAAGCCCAAGGCAATTAAAGCCTTCATAAACTTGGGCTTCTCTTCATAGGCTTGGGCCTGGGCTCCAAGTTCAAACCCAAGCCCAAAACCATCATGGGCAAAACAACCCTTCTCTTCACCATTTGCCTCTCCACCCGCGAAGACTCCACCGGCGGCACGATGAAGAGGAGAGCCATGGCAGTGCGGGGAAAAGAGGAGCAGCGGCGGCGCGGGGAAGAAGGGAGCCGTGGCGGCGGTCTGGTGACGTTCAAAAGGTGCTGCCGCCACGGTGGCTGGCGCAGGCGCGCGCGTAGCCGGAGCAGGTGGTGGCGGCCTGGCGACGTCCAGAAGGTACTGCCAGTTCAGGGAGCGTGAAGAATGACGACGCCACGCGTGCATGGGTGCAACCGAGTTTAATGTCTCCTCTTGGGCACAAGTCCTGGCCGCGTGCATAGGCTACTTTAGGGACGATTAGCACATGTCACCCTGTTTTTGACCGGATTTGATGCACTCTACACAGCCGGAAACTTCCCATGGCTTTGAGCCATACTCGAAGTTGCCTTTAGGCAATGGACCATTGGTGAAAGATACAGTAGTGTGGCAAGTGGCGCAAAGTAGTAGGAATAGCACTCGGGATTTCAGCCACATTGTGTTCCTCAGAGAGAGAGAGAGAGAGAGAGAGAGGTAGTAATGCAAGGTCCAGTGAAGATGGTGGCACGAGGGATGGGTGTATTTGCATGTGGTATGCATGGAATATGGGGAAACGGGTATGGAGGACATAGAAAGATGAGGGGTGGGGCGCGGATGTCATGCGGGCATACATGTTTACCAAGCTCCGAATCAGACAACGCACCAAACAGCACAAATATATGAGTATTAACAAAGACAATAGCCTGAGCATGCGATGAGTGTTAAACCAACATGGGAACATGATGGTGCCAAGCTCCATTTTCAATGACATTCGTGGGCTCAAAATGGGTGGAATTAACGAATCAAAGAAGAAAGAAAAAAACAAGAACGAAGCATGTATACAGAAAACTAGATTTAACCTAAAGCAAACAGATTAATGCTTAGGACTAGAACTGAAAAAAAAAGGTCAAGAAGAATAGGAGAATAATAGAAGGTGGAAGACATGAGGTTCGTACCGTAGATGGACTCTCTTCCTATTCTCGCCTTCTTCAAACTTCACTCTCCAAGATCCCCAGAACTAGCCAGTCCCCTCCTCTGTCAGCCCCCCTTTTCTCCTTCCTGTCCCTCCTTTTCTTTTTTCTCTGTTTCTCTTTAGCTTCTCCTCCAAGCCATGTCCGTATCCCATCCCATTTTCCGCCCAAAAGCTCCCCCATCAGTCCCTTTTTACTGCCCCAAAAAACAGCTCTCCCCATCATGTCGAGTGGCTCGGGAAAAAAGGTAGGAAAAAAGAAAAATAAATAAATAAATAAAAAACTCCCTGCCTCCGGGGGGTCTACAAATATGCCCCTCTTTGATAGAGTTCACAAGTGTAGTTCACTAGAGTGAAAAAGAAGTGTGAAAAGTGAGTGAAATGAAGTGAACTCTATCGAAGAACAAAGAAAGACCCCCGAACCCGAAAGGTACAAGTAGAACATAAACTCACTCGAGGCTCGAACACAAACTCACTCGAGGCTCTAAAATTCTAAGAGGCTCAAGGAGCCTCTAAAGCTGCATCGAGGACCCAGACTCCCTCTAAGATGTCTCTAAAAGTGACTTGAAGAATCGATGCCAAAGATGAGTAACGGTCGAACCACTCTGAAGTACAAGAAAGAGTGTGCCAGGAGGAGACTATCCTAAATGAACTATATGAAAATGACAAGTGTAGGGGTGCTCAATAACATGACAGAAATACGTATTGTGAACTCAAAGGACATCGTCATGAGCAGTGAAGAGGGAAACTGGAAGAACAATGACGAATATGAGATAAGCACAGGGTAACGGGGTGAGAAAAGTAAGAGTAAGTGTGAGGCCATGAAGGCAATATGTGCAATGCTAGTGGATATGAATACCAGATACTGTGACTCTGAATGATATAGCTGAGGGAGAATGACTCTGAACGTCAAAATACAGAAAGATGGTGACAAGGTGCCTGAACGGACAATGTACAATGGCTCTGAATGCCAAACTAAAGAAAGATGATGGCATCGAATGCCTGAATGAGCATGAAAAATGGCTTTGAACGCTAAAGCTAAAAAAAGATGGTGACTCAAAATACATGAATGGGTATGAAAAACGGCTCTGAACACCAAACTATGAAATATAGTGAATCAAAATGCATGAAAGGGTACGAAAGGTGGCTCTGAACGCCAAGGATGGAAGAAAAATGCTAATGGCTGTGGATGTGGATATGAGGGCTCCCAACATCGAACTGAGAATGAATAAAGGCTTTGAACGCCAAAGTGAAAATGTGGCTCTGAACGCCAAATGGGAAATGAATGATGGCCCTGAACGCTAACTAAAAGCACGACTCTGAACGCTGAATGGAACAATGGCTCCGAACGCCAAACTAAAAGTACGGCTCTGAACGCCAAACTGAAAGAGTGGCTTTAAAGAAAATAGTGATGGCTCTGAATGCCAAAACTGATAACGAAGATGGCTCTGATCGCCAAACTGAATAAGCGATGATGGCTCTGAGTGCCAAACCGAGAATGATGATGGCTTTGAACGCCGAAACTGAGAATAAGGATGGCTCCGAACACCAAACTGAGAAGTGATGACGATGACTCTGAACGTTAAACTAAAAATAGTGATGGCTCTGAACGCCAAAACTGAGAAGCGATGATGATGACTCTGAACGTCAAACTGAGAAGTGATGATGATGACTCTGAACGTCAAACTGAGAAGTAATAATGACTCTGAACGCCAAAACCGAGAAGTGATAATGACTCTGAACACCGAACTGAAAACACGGTGATGGCTCTGAACGCCGAACTGAAAACAACGGTAACGAATCTGAACGCCGAAACTGAGGATGCAACTCTGAATATCGATCTGAAAACCGATGATGACTCTGAACGCCGAAACTAAAAAATGATGATGGCTCTGAACGCCGAACTAAAAGCAGTGGTAACGACTCTGAACGCCGAAATCGAGGATGTGACTCTGAATGTCGATCTAAAAACCGATGATGACTCTAAAAGCCGAAACTAAAAAGTGATGATGGCTCTGAACGCCGAAACTGAGAAGTGATGATGATGACTCTGAACATCAAACCGAGGATGTGACTCTGAATATCGATCTGAAAACCGATGGTGGCTTTGAACGCCGAAACTAAAAAGTGATGATGATGACTCTGAACGTCGAACTGGGAAGTGATAACGACTCTAAACGTCGAAACTGGGGATGCGACTCTGAATGTTGATCTGAAAACCGATGATGGCTCTGAACACCGAACTGAAAACACGGTGATGGCTCTGAACACCGAAACTAAAAAGTGATGATGGCTCTGAACGCCGAAACTGAGAAAATAATACCTTTGGAAGCCAAATCAAAAAGCTAACTCTAAACACTAAACTAGAAGAATAATGGCTCTGGAAGCCAAACCAAAAAACTAACTCTAAAAGCTAAACTAGGAAATAACAGCTCTGAAAGCCAAACCAAAGAGCTAACTCTAAAAGCTAAACTAGAAAATAACAGCTCTGGAAGCCAAACCAAAAAGCTAAATCTATACGCTAAACTAGAAAATAATAGCTCTGGAAGCCAAACCAAAAATCTAACTCTAAAAGCTAAACTAGAAGGCCCATAGGTGAAAACCTACGGTGGCGATACAATAAAAATGCCCATAGATGCCAATCTATGGTGGTGAAACTCTCAAAGGCCCACAGATAAAAATCTATGGTGGTGATAACCGAAACAAATGCTCATAGATGAAAATCTATGATGGTGAATCTGAAATGCCCATAGATAGCTAATCCATGGTGGTGAAATAACTGAAATGCCCATAGATGTCTAATCTATGGTGGTGATAAATCTGAAACAAAGGGGGATGCCCTAAACAAACTGAAAATAAGGGGATGCCCTAAACAGACTAAAAATAGGGGGATGCCCTAAACAAGATGACAGTAACGGGATGCCCTAAACGAAATGACAGTGGGGGGTTGCCCCAAACGAAATGACAATGGGGGGTTACCCTAAACGAAATGACAGTAAGGGGATGCCCTAAATGAAATGACAGTAGGGGAATGCTCTAAACAAACTGAAAATAGGGGGATGCCCTAAACAGACTAAAAATAGGGGGATGCCCTAAACAAGATGACGGTAGGGGGATGCCCTAAACAAAATGACAGTGGGGGGTTGCCCTAAACGAAATGACAGTGAGGGGTTGCCCCAAACGAAATGACAGTAGGGGGATACCCTAAATGAAATGATAGTAGGAGGATGCCCTAAACGAAATGATAGTGGGGGGATGCCCCAAACCAAATGACAGTGGGAGGATGCCCTAAACGAAATGACAGTGGGGGGTTGTCCCAAACGAAATGACAGTGGGGGGTTGCCCCAAACGAAATGACAGTAGGGGGATGCCCTAAATGAAATGATAGTAGGAGGATGCCCTAAACGAAATGACAGTGGGGGGATGCCCCAAACGAAATGATAGTGGGGGGATGCCCCAAACGAAATGACAGTGGGGGGATGCCCCAAACGAAATGACAGTGGGGGGTTGCCCCAAACGAAATGACAGTGGGGGGATGCCCCAAACGAAATGACAGTAGGGGGATGCCCCAAACGAAATGACAGTGGGGGGATGCCCCAAACGAAATGACAGTGGGGGGTTGCTCCAAACGAAATGACTGTGGGGGGTTGCCCCAATAGAAAAGCGCTAAAGGGGGTATGCCCCAGTATGACGACTCGCAAAGATCAAGAAATGGACTGAGTAGTGAGAAAGATGTGCAAAACAGCCGATGAACTTAAAGACGGGGGTATACCCTAGTGTGGCATGCCGCTGCAAATCTCAATCCGCTGGAAATGACTAAAAGGGACTCTACGAGTCTCGAACGACGCTTCGCTAAGAGCTCATATCGATGAAGAGCTTAGGAATAATGGTCAGTGAGGCGAATACAATATATCTCGATCGAGTGATGGAAACTGTAACGGATATGTGAGAGAACGATCGCCTCCATGGCTAAATGAAGGCAATATGCCCCAGTATGACATCAGATGTACCCGATCTGTCCTGATGACCCGAGAATAACACCAATGGGACGCGTAACAGATCTGATATGTACCCCTCTGAAATGATGAAGCGGGAAATCCAGGCACCAGAGACAACTCCATCTAGGAATCACGACTATATCAAAGGGTATGAATCTGGCTGAATGACTCAAGAGAGGCTCCTCGGAGTATCCGGACAAAATGAAATCAAACATCGACCTGGCGTGTATCTCATAATCGTGGATGATCATGTAAACCAGTGGGGATCTATAAATCTCGATCAAGATGGGGAATATGCCCCAGTGTGGCATCAAGAATGCAATACGTCGAAAAATCAGATGAGCTCAGGTCATCCATGCCTGGCTAGATGGCTCCCAATAGGCTCCACTAAGGAATCATCGTGAGGATAGCGAATATATCATCATCTCTGCATACATCTCGCCAAATAAGGATAAGCACGCGACTCCCTCATGATCTGTAAATCTCATTTGAACCGAAATATGCCCCTGTATGGCATCGAAATGTATGATAGGCCGGAGATCAGATAGCATGGAATCATTTATCCTCGAACATGTGACCTCTACGAACATCCATAAAGATCCTCCGAAACGGAATATGCCCCAGTATGGCATCAGGTGCGCGACAGGTCCAAAGAACAAATGTCATGAAATCATCCATCATCGCACATGTGACCTCCATGAAAGTCTGTAAATCTCATCTGAAACGGAAAATATGCCCCAGTATGGGCATCGGATGCACGACAGGTCAGAAATCGAGCAACATGAAATCATCTGTCATCGAACATGTAACAATGGTCGTCCGAATCCATAACTAAATCATGCACACATATCCAAGATGTACCTCCCAGATGGAGAGGCATGATGGCATCCAAGTGTAGAGAAGTGCGGACCTAGCTGGGTGGATCTCAGAGGCTCTGTAAGGTAACGATCATGTCCACGTCTCAGTGAGCATCCAGTAAGTGATGATCGTGCAAGTCCGTGAGGATCCATGAACCTCCAAATGAAATGGGATATGCCCTAGTGTGGCACCAGAGGTATGATAGGTCAAAAATTAGGTGACACCAAATCAATCATCATCAAACTCACGATCCTGGTAATCCGAACACAACTGAATTAGACCTACACATCAAAGAGGCGACTCCTAGAAGAAGAAGCATGGTGATATCTAAATATCAACCGGATCTCAATCACCTGTCCAAGTAGAGGCTGCCGAAGACGACATCTAATCCCATGGCCTCAGGGTGGTCTTAAGACACGGGACGTAACGTAGGCCAAGGTGATAGGGTGATAGAAACAAAAAAAAACTAGGCTCAAATACCCAATGATCAAAACTTATGCCCTCATATATGAAATGCAACATGTATAGTGAACCCCATGAGCCATGGACCTGAGGATGCCTAACGTGAATATGATGTCGATAAGGAGACAAATGAAGCAACATGAATTGATAGTGATATGTGTAATGATGATGCGAAGTAAGTATCGAACCCGAGATGGGTCGCTGTAAGGAGAGAATAAGATGTGAAGGGAATGAGATGAATCACAAGCAACGATAAAAACGACAGCGAAACAATGGATATGTGAAGAAAGGTGGTGATCGACTCAGATCAAACATGAAGTGAAGTCACATCAATAATGAATGTAATGATGGAAAGGACAATGACTCGGAGTCCTTAGGAGAAGGTCACTCATCTCTCTCACAAATAGATATGACGAAGCAACATAAATAACATGGGATCTCGGAGAGCTGGCATACGAACTCCCAATAACGAACATGCTCGATAAAAACGACCCCTAGAAATCAATATACATACTCTATGATCAAGAACACTACGCACATACACACATGTGCTTATTATTATTATTTCTTTCTTCTTTTTTTTTTCTTTTTTTTTTTACATATATACAAATACACATCCCCTGAACATGAACAAATGAACCCCGAGGGTGATGTCGATAACGGATGGACACCGACCCAAGTGCTAAGGCAACCCAAAACTCTCTTTAACGAGATGACCTTCTCAAACTAAGGATCTCTAAACCAATGTCCGTGAGATAGACGGTGGAAATGATGTGACTATCCTCCATGTGATGAACTGAGGAGGCTCACCACTCAGGGTGGAGAGAATATGAGACAAACAAATAGTAGATAGGATAAAGAAGAAGAGATGAATAACACAACCAATAAGATGAGATGAAAATGCAGAGGTGCAGTGATAAGAAAAGATGATGAGAAAAACATGCCCCTAGGTCCAAGGCTCATGAAACTCCCAAACAATGCATGCATACATTAAAGGGCCCCTATCCCGGTGTGAAAATGTGAGCAAGGCGATAAGAAAGAAAGGCTATAATACGCATGTGAGGCTCAATGGGCTAGCAACGGACTATGTATCACAAAGGAATAATAAGGTAATGGCTAACCGAAATGATGGCCACCCATCCTACGACCATGGTCTCAAACATAGTACCTCTTTAGCTGATCCACATTAGTTGGCTCTGAGAATCAGTTTCTGTCTAAATCTATCAGCCATGCAGCGCCCTCTGGGGTCAACTCCCTGATGAAATAAGGTCCACTCCAGTTGGGTCTGAACTTCCCTCTAGGATCTCTGATCAATCCCCTGATGACTTTCAAGACTAAGTCACCTACATGTAATGGTTTGGGCTTGACCCGCTTTTTGAAAGCGCGGGCCATCTTCCTCTGATATGCACGAACATGGTCTGCTGCTCTCAATCTCCTCTCATCTAGGAGATTAAGCTGATCAAATCGAGCCTGAGCCCAATCTGTCTCGGGAATCTGCTGCTCTAGTGCTACCCTCAACGAACCCATCTCAATCTCAACGGGTAGCACTGCCTCCATGCCATATACCAATGAGTAGGGTGTGGCGCCTCTAGAGGTGCGAAAAGAGGTCTGATAAGCCCACAATGCAAATGGGAGCTTCTCTGACCAATCCCGAGAAGTCTCGATCATCCTCCGTAATATCCTCTTGATATTCTTATTCGCGGCCTCTACTTCCCCGCTCGTCTGCGGCCTGTACGCAGACGACCTATGATGTCGGATGCTATATCGCTGCACCAAGGTGTCAACCTCTGCCCTGAAATGTACCCCTCTATCCGAAATCAACTCATGAGGGACTCCGTAGCGACAAATAATGTGTGATCTAATGAAACTAGCAACTCCAGACAATGTCAATCTCGCATACGAAGCGGCCTCCACCCACTTGGTGAAGTAGTCGATGGCGATCAAGATGAACTCATGACCACTAGAAGATTTCGAAGAAATCTTTCTGATGATGTCGATACCCCATACTGAAAACGGCCAAGGTGAAGTCAGTGCGTGCAACTCTGAAGGTGGCAAGTGAATGAGGTCCCCATGTATTTGACACTCGGGACATCTCTGAACAAACTGGCAGCAATTCGTCTCCATGGTCAACCAGAAGTAACCGGTCCTCATGATCTTACGGGCCAACATATGTCCTCCCATATGTGGTCCGCAGACTCCCACATGAACCTCTCTCATCACTCGATCGGCGGAGGCACGGTCCAAGCACAATAATAGTATCCCATCAGCTGATCGTCTATATAATGTCTCACCACAAATCACGAATCGGGCGGCTAACTGTCTCAATGCTCTCCTATCCTTGGTCGTGGCAGCCTCAGGATACACGCCAAGTCTCAAGAAGTGATATATATCATGGTACCACGGCAGACCATCGTCTATCTCTATATCATCAATCAGACAACAATATGCAGGAGTAGACCTCGACTCGATCAACAATGGGCGAACAGTGGCATCAACAGGAATGTCAATCATGGAAGCCAGAGTAGCTAAGGCATTAGCAAACTAGTTCTACGCTCTAGGCAAATGGGTATATCTCAAATCATCGAATCTCCCGACCAGTAGCTCTAAATACACGTGGTAAGGCCTAAGCTTCACATCTCTAGTCTTCCACTCGCCCTGAATCTGTCTCAATACCATATTGGAGTCACCAAACACCTCCATCTGTCTAATCCCGAGCTCGAGGGCTGTCTCTAATTCCAAGATACAAGCCTCATACTCAACAATGTTGTTCGTGGCAGGATGTCGATCCGAGAATGCCAAACGAACATATCTGGGAATGTGATCACTATGAGGGGATATCAATAGGACGCTTATCCCGTATCCGGAATGGTTGGCTACACCATCAAAGTACATGCGCCAACCTGACAGACTAGTCACAGCAGCAACATCCTCGTCTGGGAAGTCGTCATCAATGGCCCTGCCATCGGGAACTGGTAAAGAAGCTAGATGATCTGTGACAACGCTCCCTCTAATGGACTTCTGAGTGACATAATGGATGTCAAACTCAGTAAGAAGTACCAACCATCTCATGAGGCGACTGACCAGGGCGGGCCTATCAAACAAATATCTCAAAGGATCTAGACGGGATATCAAGTGCACCGAATACTCGGTCATGTAATGTTTCAGTCGGCGAGTGGCCCAAACCAAAGCCAAGCAATAGCGCTTAATCATAACATATCTCGTCTCGTAGTCTAGCATCCTCTTACTCAGATAAGATATGGTCTGATCCTTACCCGAATCATGGTACTGAGCTAGCATGCATCCCAAAGCCATGTCTGAGACGGATAGGTATAGGAGTAAAGGACGGCCTGGTGTAGGAGGCGCCAAGACTGGGGGTGACAACAAGTACTCTCGGATCCTCTCGAATGTGCGCTGACACTGATCATCCCAAACAGTGGGTTGACTCTTCCTCAAGAGTCGGAAAATGGGCTCATAGATGTCTGTCGATCTGGCGATGAATCTGCTGATGTACTGAAGTCTACCCAAGAAGCCTCTGACCTCTCTCTCTGTCCTCGGTGCAGGCATGTCCAGGATAGCTCTGATCTTATTCGGATCTACCTCTATGCCTTTCTCACTGACCATATACCCTAAGAGTTTCCCAGAAGTCACTCCGAAAGTGCACTTCTTAGGATTCAATCTCAATCTGAACTGTCGGATCCTCTCAAAGAACCTCTCCAGAGCTGCCAAGTGATCTGGTATATCTCGGGATTTCACTATCATGTCGTCTACATAAACCTCGACATCCTGATGCATCATGTCATGGAAAATGGTGGTCGCCGCTCTCTAATAGGTGGCTCCTGCTTTCTTCAATCCGAATGGCATGACTCTATAGCAATAAGTACCCCACTCGGTAATGAAGGACGTCTTCTCCATGTCCTCTGGAGCCATCAAGATCTGACTGTACCCGGAAAATCCGTCCATAAAGGACAACATCGAATGACTCGTCGTACTGTCAACTAGCATGTCGATATGTGGAAGGGGAAAATCATCATTAGGACTAGCCTTGTTGAGATCTCGGAAATCAACACAGACTCTCACCTTACCGTCCTTCTTGGGAACAGGGACGACATTAGCCAGCCACTCCGGGTACTTGACCACTGATAAGAATCCTACACTGAGCTGCTTCTAAATCTCCTCCTTGACCTATAGGCTCCAACGAGGATGCAACTGTCTCAACTTCTGCTTAACCGGCCTGGCATGGGGCAGAAGTGGCAAACGATGCTGGACGATAGATGGATCAAGGCCAGGCATGTCCTCATAGGACCATGCGAAGACGTCCAAGTATGCTCTGAGCAACTGGATGAGGTTGTCTCTCTCATCTACAGATAGATCTGACCCGATCCTCAACTCCCTAGGCTGATCTGTTATGCCGAAATCAACAATCTTTGTGTCCCTTACAGCAGGTGAAACCCTCTAATCAACGGCATCCAAATCAGAAACAGAAGATGAGCCATCATCTGAGTCATGCTGTGCAATCTCATCATCAATATCAAAAATCTGTGATGTGGGTGAAGATGGTGCAGATAAATCAATATCAGAAGAGATAGGCAAATACTCGAAAATGCTTAAATCCATAGATGAAAAGTCGGAAACATAGTCAGGAAGGGAGACAAATCCGGATAAAACATCAAATGAAAGAGGTGAGTCCACAAAGTCGGACACTCCCTCAACAAGGCCAACAGGGCCGTCAATCAAATCAACAGCAACTATAACATCCTCGACGACCTCTAGAGTGGGGGCAACCTGGATCTCCTCGGCGATCTCAAGGACGAACACCCCGAAGAGATCAAATGGTGAAGCAAGCTCCGGCGGGGCTATCTCCTCGGTCTGGCTCAAGCTCATCGCGAGCATCTCATCAACGTACTCATCACGCGGCACGGATCCGTCCACTACGTCTCCAATCTCGGCAAAAGTCCCATGATCATCAATCTCATCCGGGAAGCAAAGCATCATAAGGCTCGTGTTGGGGAGGGAGGAGCAATCAACACAAAATTCGAAGAACCAGGGGCTCCGTCACTCAACTATAATTGCTGGACGAGGCGCTGAAGCTCAGCTTCCTGGGTGGTGCTGAGTCCTCCGATGATCCCATCAGATGGTGCATGTGGCTCTAATGCCCTCACAAAGTAATCAGCTAGGCTCATGGTGTATGGGCGGACAGGATAATAAAAGGGCGTATGAGTCAAGCGAGCCCTCACCCTCTCCCTACGCAGCCGCGCCATATGACGATAGTCGGCCTCAGTGGGAATGAATCCAAGCCCGAATGGTACATCGCGGTTCGGAAAGGCGATGAACCCACTAGGCCCGTGCTGACGCCGCCCTAGGCCCATACCGGGAAGATAAGACATGCTCCGCATAATATCGAGCACCACCGTGCTGCTGTGCTGGTCGAAGGACATGGCTACAAAGTCTCGGCAGAAATCCTCCATCTCCAAAGTCTGCACCTCGTCAAAGGTAAATCTAGTCAGAAAAAGATCATCATCAGCGTGACTAATCTCGAGTACAGGCTCGGCAGAGATGAACCTATCACCCACAGACTGCACCACGACGACCCGGCCATCATGAATAAACTTCACCTTTTGATTAAGGGAAGAAGGAATAGCTCTGGCTCTATGGATCCATGGTCGGCTTAGAAGCAGGTTAAAGGATGTAAGAATCCTTAAAACCTGAAACACGGCAACAAAAGTGGCTGGACCAATCAGTAGCTCAATCTCTAATGTACCCATGACCTCCCTCCGAGTGCTATCATACGCGCGAACGATCTGAGTGGAGGGACCGAAGTCAGAAGGAGCGTATCCGAGGGCAATGGCAGTGGCGAGAGGACATACGTTCAGGGCCGAGCCATTGTCCAAAAGGACAGATGGGACTCGACGGCCTGAACAACCAACTGATATGTAGAGTGGACGCGTGTGATCCGAGCCCTCCGGTGGCAAATCATCATCCGAGAATACGATGCATGTGGCTCAACCGGCCGTCATCATATGGATCAATCCCTCGGGGAAGGTGGTAGTCTCGACCCGGATTTGGCTCAAAGCCCGAATCAGAGCATCACGGTGAGTGCTCGAGGAGGCCAACAGGCTCCAAATGGAAATACGAGCCTGAGTGCTCCACAACTGTCTCAAGATCTCGTCATCCTCGGCTCTGACCTCTTCGAGAGCGGACGTACCCTCAACTGGCTAGCTGCCACGGGGGGTGGCTGTCGCATCACTCTACCTCCTCGAAGAACATACTGAATGTCCAGAGTCTGAGAATCATCAACGTTTGGAGCCTGAACCTCCTCAACATCCGGGATCAAGATGAAAGGCGTCCGAACACTGTAATGCGGCAAAATCAATGGCTCAACGGTGGCAGCCTGCACTGATGCCGCCTCAGGAACTAAACGGAATGGAGCAGGCGTCCGAGGACCCAGAGTCACCCCACTCATCTCATAAATCACACCTGGCATGATGGGCTCTAGGTCTGAATCATCATCACTCAGCATGTGGATGTGGTCATCGATCTCATCAAACTCTAAGAAATGAATATCATTGGCTGGTGGAGGGACTGCATGTGTGGTGTGAGCAGGCAACGGGTTCGTAGTCACACTCGGCTAACCCAAGTGTACCAAACCCTGGTCGATCAAATCCTGAACAACATGCCTCAAAGCGGTGCATCGATCGGTCTCGTGTCCAGGCTCCTGATGGTATGCATAGTGTAGATCCATCCTGAACTGGGGTGGAATCGGCTGAGGCGGTGGCCGAGGGGTGAGAGTAGTCAATAACCCAGCCTTTGTAAGCTTCCGAAGAGCCTGGCTCAACGGCACGCCAATCTGTGAGAATTGCCTCTGCGTCCTCAAAGCAAAGGGAGCAGAAATCTGGTGAGCTCTGGGTTGGGGATAAGGCGCTACGGGTCTCGCAGTGAACTGAGCAGCATAGCATGGTTGTCCTATAGCCATGTAGGAAACCGAGGGTCTCTCAATGCCCTGGGAGGCATAATAAGGCAAAGCCAAAGTCTGCGGAGTATATGTCTAATCATAAGTTAGACAAGGTGCCCGTGGCCTGTACTGATGAGATGCATAGGACGAATGAGGCTCGGGAAACTGTGGGATTGGCTGATGGCGCCTGAGAGGCCTCTGACTGGAAGAACCAATAGCGCTGTTTACTTTAAGATAAGCTGAGAATAATACTTCCAAGAGACACAATGTTTTGTGATCATAGATCATAATATAAATCCTGCTAACACTTATGGCCGCCATCATTCTAGCAAAGTCAAAACCTTTGGGCTGTTGAGACTTATGGTCTCTGTCACTCTAGCAAACTCAAAACCTATGGAGCTAATAATCTTGGGGAGATGATGGAGGCATGCATAGTTTCTGTTAGTCTGCTTCATACTCCTTTCTCTTACTATATAATGAGTTTTTGCTCTAATTTATGAGAATGATTGATTAATTAATTATTCCGTAGTGTCTTGCACGGACTCTGGTAAAATGAAAACTCTTTCCACTAGGAACATTTCTAGGGTACGGAATTGTTACGGTTGAATATACAATTCAGATCGTTAAAATTGTATGATAAAATCTAAGTCATATCATTCGATGGAACCAAGATACAAAATAATGGGTTTAGGTACAAATTAATGGATCTAAGATAAGCAATCGATGAAACTAAATACATGTGCTTTGACCTAATTTGATCGCACTTTTTTATATATGCCGAATTGCAGGACCTTTCATTGGACATACTCATGGCATGTGACAATACTGTAATTTTAACTTGAGAACTCTTCTTTTCTTGCTGCCCCGAGTTCACTCACGTTGTCCAGGTTCAAAGCAACTTTGATGCCTTGCCTCTGATTCCACATCTCATTTTCATGACAAAACCCAACAGTAAAAACTTGTTTGATAGTAATTTTAGAAAACGTTTTTAATATATTTGATGTTTAAAATTTTTTATTATTTAAGTATTAAAAATACTAAAATCACTTTCGCACTAAGTTTTTTATCGATTGCAATAAGGAATTGAGAATGTTTTTAATTCACACATAATGTTTTTTATTTTATCTTTTATTTTTATTTTTTTAACTTTGGAACAATTCATTAACCAAAATATGACTTCTACAACTTTAAGAGTGTGTTGGTAATAATTCTAAAAAATATTTATAGTTTTTTTAATATTTGAATAATAAAAATTTTCAAGTTTTAAAAATATTTGAATTGTTTCTTAGATTTACTGCTAGACAAATTCTAATTTTGGATTATTAATTATGCTATTTTTTATTATTTTTCAAACATCATTTTAGTAATATTATGTTATCTTAATAAATATTGGAATTATAATTAGGTCAAATTAGAAGCCAATAGTTTCGCATGGGCTAAGACTACGAATTAGTCTCAATTTGAGGTTTTCAAACAAGGGCTACCTAAAATTCAACACATTAGTAAAAAATAAAATAAAAGTTTTGTAATATAATTACAATCCTAAATTGAAATTTTCCTTATTTCTTAAGACGGGAATGAGAAATGGAAATGAATATTTTATTTATATTCTTATCCCCTATTGAATAAGAATTTATTTAATAATTATATTTTTTTTATGCGTATAAGAATAGAAGGTTGGAATAATAATTTATTTTCATCTCAATATTAAGTAAAAATGGAAATGAAAAAATAAACAAATAAATAAATTATCAATAATATTGGTAACTTATTTTTATTTTTATTTAGAAAAATCTCACACTATACAGAGTTTGAAATAGTTATTTATTTTCATTTAAAAAAATATTTGAAAGTTTTTTAATAAATAATAAAAACTCATTTGGGCCTATGGTTTAAAAACAAAATTGTTTTAGAAATTTACATCACTATTTAGTTGTTGATTGTTAAAATAATTTTTAAAAACAAAGTAAAATAAAAAATGTTCTTTTAATTTTTTTACTAAAAAAAATAAATTTCAAAATAAAATGATACTTTGTATTTAATTTATTATTAATAACTCAAAACTATGAAAATATATAGAATGAGTATAAAAAATAACAGACATAATTATTGCTTTAAATTATTTAAATGAATATTTAAAAAATGATTAATTAATTATAAATTAAAAATCATTTCTTGTGAAAGAATTCCTTGTCGTCGGGTCCATAAATTCCAAGGGTGTGTCATTCCTCCAAAGTTTCCAAGCGTGCATCCATTCATCAACTACTGTTAGATATATTATATTTTCTGACTCTCAGAACTGATGGTAATGATACTGGAAAAAGGATGAGAAGAAAAATAATCCAGTATTAGGTTTACAACTCACATAGCTCAGAAGGCCTTCTGCTTGGTCTGATTCGTGGAAACAACTACTCCTCTTGCCACTTATAATCTCTAAAACTAAGACACCAAAACTATAGACATCGGACTTGACACAGAAGCGTCCATGCATTGCATACTCTGGAGACATGTAACCACTACAAGCCAGCACCCTCAGTAAGGCAATCCAATTTATAAGGCAAGATAAAAGCCATATCTAATAACACCAAGTTAAAGCATGCATTAGACAGTTATCACATCTTTCATTATTCTTAGTTGAAGGTGACTTTATATATATATATGATATGAGAATCAGTTTTCCCTATGTTAGATTGGGTTTTATGGGATGAAACAACTGATAAATTCAAAACTGATCTGGATTATCAAAATGTATTTGAAGCTCCAAAACTTACTATGTGCCAACAACTCTGTTTGTATTTCCTTGAGTTTGATCTACACCAAAAATCCTTGCCATGCCAAAATCTGAAATATTAGGGTTCATATCACCATCTAGCAAAACATTGCCGGCTTTTAGATCACGATGTATAACTCTGAGCCTGGAATCTTCATGAAGAAAAAGAATCCCTCGGGCTATTCCTCCAATAATCTTGTACTGTCTTGACCAATTCAATTGTCCTTGTTTATCAGGATCTATGTTTTTATCAAAACAAATGTTAAAGTTAGAATAAAGTATTAGTGAGATTATAAAAACACAATAAACTTAAAATTGAGAAGTAGAAGTAAGGCTGTGCCAGACCAAACAGGAAGTAGTCGAGGCTTTTGTTGGGCACATATTCATAGACAAGTATCTTCTCTTCCCCTTCCAGGCAAAATCCCAATAACCTCACTAGATTTCTGTGTTGAAGCTTGGCTACCAATACAACCTCATTTTTGAATTCTACTGCACCTTGCCCAGAGCTTTTAGATAGCCTCTTTATAGCAATTTCTTTTCCACTAGAAAGTGTACCCTGATAACATGCACAGCCTTATCTATTCCATATTGAACTACATACTCTTCCCAATATCAAGTCACTTAAATGAGTTGACCATATCCATTCCATATTGAACTACATACTCTTCCCAACATGTAACGACATTTTAAAGTTGTGTAGATATTTGTTTTTCACTCATTCTAGTAAATGAAAAAGAGAGAAGACGTACCTTGGTGAAGGGAGTTGGAAACTAAGCATGTCTTGATCTTTTGTGGTGTGGGTCCTCCTCTGTTAGGTCATCATTTCTTGATCTTTTTTTAAGATGATCTTGGGCTTGGGCATATATAAGATGTATCCCACAACTTTTCACTTTAAAGGCTTCGTTATCGCCACATCGATAAGAACCCTTAAAGCGAGCCTTGAAGTTGTTCCACCGTTTGGATCGATACTCACTTGAAATGCCAATTTGAGGGAAAAAGGACACCACCAATGCTGGATCTGTTGTGCTACCCTTGTCGTAGCTTGTAAAGTCGTAGCTTGTAGTCCCTGATGTTAAACCACAAATATTGTAGGTTCTACAACGGAAAGGCAACCATAAACTATCCACCTGTTCAGATTGATCACCATAGGACATGCTCAATTCACATTGATGAAAATAAAATTTTGTGTCGCATTCATCATCATCATCATCAAGTGGAAGATGATGGAAGAATAATGCAAATCCCAAGAAGCTGTCATCTTTATACCAATTCTTCGGGAGCTCTATTCTTATTTCACATCCGGTACTCTTATCACTTACCCACTCTGGTATTCCATTGCTTCCTGGAATCACAACACTAATATTGCAGTGGGTCTTGTAGAAGTCTCTTTCGCATTTAAGATTCTGCATAAAAGTAGCAGCATGTAAATATCATGCCTTGATACAAAAATTAAGGGCCATATATAGAATTCATACCTCTGTGTCTAATTTGAAGTAGTTGAGGAGAGAAAACCAGAGTACATCTGTTGGATCACATGATAAAGCTTTGAGGCATGGACAACCGTGTGCTTGTATCATTCTTAGACTTGATGGAAGCTCTGAAATTTCTTCAAGCTTCGGGCAATGATTCATGCCAAGGAATATCAACTTAGAAAGTTGAATGATGCCAACAGGTATGCAACGAATATGGTTTTCGCTCACATCTAAAGATTCTAGTGAGGATAGGCACCATAAATCACTAGGGATTGCTCCTTCCATTAGATTGCAACCAGCCAAATCTAGTTCTGTTAAGCAACATTGCAGGCTTCTCAAATTGTCAGGCAATTTGTGAAGCTTTGAACAGTTACGAACAAAAAGCCTACTAAGACATGTCAAATTACCAATGCTGTTTGGAAGAGTCTCAAGGTTCTCACAATTGATTAATTCTAAGGATTTAAGACCTTTTAGACGTTCAATTGATGATGGCAGCTCTGTTATACCCATTCCACGTAAATGAAGGTGTCGGGAATGTTCCACATCAACCTCGATCTCTGAAAAAGCCTCTAGATTTGAACAACCATTGAGAGCGAGATTTTCCAGGTATTTCAACCCATGAATGCTGCTTGGAAGACTCCTCAAGTTTTTGCAGTTTTCCAAATTTAAGCGACTAAGCCCGATGAGATGTCTTATTGAGTAGGGTAATTCTTTAATAGCAGTCCCACTTGCAGAAAGATTCTTTAGACTCTCCATATTCCTTTGGATCTCGGGGAACTTCTCAAGATTTGAGCAATCATCAACAAAAAGCACTTCAAGAGCCTTCAAGGAACCGATGCTATTTGGGAGTTCCTTAATAGAAGTGTTTTGTAAAGAAAGATTTTGAAGAGCCTCCAAGCAACCAATGCTATTTGGAAGCTCCTTAATAGCAGTGTTTTCTAAATAAAGCTCCTTTAAGCATTTCATATTCCCTAGAATCTCTGGAAATTTCTCAAATTTTGAAGAATTTGTGAGATAAATAGTTTCAAGAGATTTCAAATATCCAATGTTGTTTGGGAGTTCCTTAATAGCAGTCCCTTCCAAAATAAGATTCTTTAAGCATTTCATGGTCCCTTGGATCGTTGGAAATTTCTCAAAGTCTGAGCAACCTGAGAGGTTAAGAGATTCAAGAGATTCCAAATATCCAATACTGCCTGGGAGTTCTTTGATTCCAGTCTTTCGTAAATAAAGCTCCCTCAAGTGTCTCATATTCGTAAAGATATCTGGGAATTTTTGGAGCTTTGAACACTCTGAGAGATCAAGAATTTCAAGAGATGTCAAAGATCCAATGCTACATGGTACTTCTTTGATTCCAACCCCATGCAAATGAAGCTCCTTAAAATATTTCATATGCGGAAATGCACCAATAGATGAACGCAGTTTGCGAAAACTTGTACAACCTCCAAGATTCATTCTCTCCAAATTTGGCATGCTTGAGAACTTTGGCATTTTGATGAGCTGTTCTGAGTCACTTACATCAACGAACTTCAATTTTTCATGATGCTGAAACAAAAGACACTTTGTTAATAAAAAAATTCCTTGAACCTGATAAAAAACAATAAACTCAATAATGGTTTTACCTTCTTCCCTTTCCAAAGTTTTTTTATATTGCTAGACTTTAAGTTGATTGCAACAAGGTTCTCTCCCTCAAAGTTCGAAGGCAAAGACTCCAAACCTTCCCAATGAAGATATCTTAATTCAGGAGGAAATTCAAAGCCTTCAGGGAGAGATATTTTATACTTCTTTCTCATAAGACTATGATGATCACTGTAATAGACTTTGAGCAACCTAAGTTTCTTCATCTTGGCAAACACTCTCTTCATTTGGGCAAATATTTTTGAAGTGAACCATATTTCTTTTGATCTAGATAATTCTAGAGATATGGTTTCAATATTTTTCATCCCCTGAAAAACAATAATGAAGATTAAGAAAAAAATTATAAAGTAAAAATCCCAACTAAAATTATATAAGTAACCATTAAAAAATGCATCATTAATATTTAAATAAATAAGTATGTGCATTTAATTCTTACCTTTTGCCTAGAAAATGCATCATAAATATCATTTAGGTCCCACAACCTACTCCATTTGCTTGGGTCTTCAGGATATTCTTCACGAATAATTGCCCAACCCATTTGTTGTATCAAGTTATGCATTTGTATCATACTGTCTGAGATAGTTATTAGGCATTTATCACAAAGAACTCTTATGTTGTATGTTGCATGTAAATTGCAGCCATCCAATATTTTTGATACAAAAGCTTTGTCTTCCCCTTCAAAAAAACATGCAATGTCAAGGAAAACCTTCTTTTCCGAACCATCAAGCATATCATAGCTTATTCTAAGCACATCATTAATTTCCTTCTTAGGATTGTTTTTTAGTTTATTCGATGCACTTTTCCATTCATCTATCGTCATGCCATGAAGAGAACTACCTAGAACTTTAAGGGCTAAAGGAAGGCCCTGAGCATAAGCTACCATGGAATTTGAGAGGGTTACATAATCTTCTTTAGGAGCATTTTGTTTAAAGGCATGCTTGTTGAAGAGTTCAATAGCTTCCACATTATCTAACTTCTTCACCTCATATGTTACATCGACTCCATAATAACGTAGCAATAGTTGGTCTCTAGTTGTTACAATAATTGTAGTTCCTGCACCAAACCAGTTCCTACTTCCAACTAATGACTCTAATTGCTCCCTACGATCCACATCATCAGTAACAATAAGAACCTTTTTTGAGCCAAGTGTATTCTTTATCATATTGATTCCATCATCGATATTACTCAACTCTATTTTTTGCCCCGCTATACCTTGAAGAAGTTTTTGTTGTAGTTGAAGTTGACAACCCTTGTTGAAACTCTCTTTGACATTTTCAAGAAAGCTAGCACCATTGAATTCACATTGAATCTCATTATAAACAATCTTGGCAATGGTAGTTTTGCCAATTCCACCGGTTCCATAGATCCCAACCACACGAACATCATGTAATTGACTATTTATCAATGATTTTAGTTCTTTTAAGCGAAAATCTATCCCAACTATATCATCATCAACATGCAAAAGCTTAGGATCCAATTTTTTACGGATGACTTCAGCAATTTCCTCAATATACTTCGACTCATACCTACCAATTATAAAATACAATAGAGTACTTGGTGAGTTATAATGAGTTGCAAAATATAACAAACATAAAGTAAATTTAGTGATGTTTAGTCGATTTTGTTAATATAACTGAATTAGAGCATATAGAATGTAAACTAAAATGGATCAAACCACATGAACTAAATTAGATATTTGTGTACAATTTTGTTAATGTTATATCAAGTGTACATGGCAGAGAATAAAGTAGAGAAAAAATAAAATATTATTTTTGTTGGCTTATGCTACTCTATGGCTTGGAAGGTTCATTAGGTAGTTGAATTGTCTAGGATATTATTATAACAAGTGGCGGAGCCAAAAATTTCGTTTAAGGGGACAATCTTTTAATTAAATAATTTTAAATTAAATAAATGTTGACATAATTTTTTATTTTAAAAGGCTTGTAGATCTTGTTATTGATGGGGTTAACTAAAATCACATAATATAAATAAATGTTATAACAAAATTTTAAGCAAATCTAACTTAATAAATTAAAGGCATGATTAGATAAAAATTTTGATTCAACAAAATATCTAAAAATCTTAGTAAATTTTTTAATAGTTTATAAAAGTAACTTTTTATAAGAAAATTAATTTGATAAAGAAAAAACATAAATATAAATTTCAATAATCTTACAATTGAAACAAATTTTTTAAATAAAATTTTCAAAAAAGCTCTTTCAAAATATATATTATAATAAATTTTATCTGGAATATAAGTTAATTAAAAGAAATTTATGATAATTTTAATAAAAAGTTAACTAAGTAAAAGTAGATTTTTTTTTTATGTAATTTAAATTAAAAGTACTTTACTTGCAAAATTTGACATATAATTTTTTAAAACCATTGAAAATTAGTTGTGTTTTTATCTCTTCAAACAATTAAAGATTAACTATTGAGTTGATAAATAAGTAAAATAATTTTTTTAAAAGCAAATCAATTCTTACCATGATCCATACCTTTAGGAGGGGAGACAGGCTTCATACCAGAGTTTAGATTTTGAGGGAGGGCATAAGCCCCCGGTCCTATATTGGCTCCACCAGTTATTATGACCCTTTTATGATAAGAACTTATGAAATTATAGTCTAAGGTCATTGCTGGAGACAACTGCTGTTTTGTGTGGTGTCAAGCTACCATCTTTTTTGCTCAAGCTTCCTAAACTAATAAATTCCAGAAATATTCTTATAAGGAAAATTTTACAAGTTTATTTCTTCATCAAGATTGAGAATAAGATTGTATTTTTGAGAAATGCACGGGAGTTTTGGGAATAGTTTTTATTGATCAATTTAGAATATGAACAATAAGATTTGACAAAAAAAATCTTATTGTCCCCTCCAAAAATGCAATCAATTTAATATTAAAAAACAGTGCTAGAAGTGTCTTTTCTTACAATGGAAACAGTGCTGGAAGTTTTAATAATAATAATAATAATAATACAATTAGCCTTCATATAAACTTGAGGAATAGTAGTAAAAGAAAAAGAATTACAGGATGGTCAAATTTTCAATGCATGACTTATAGACTTGAGCAAAATTTATAAACTTGATAACCCTTAATGAGACTTATAGTTTATAGGTGACCTTTTGGGATAATTCTCCTTGAGAAATTCCAATTTAGTGCATTGTCGGTGACAACTAATCTAATAAGTTTTTTTATTTTTTCTTATTTATTTCAAAAGTAATATTTATTTTTTGGTTGAATGAAAAAAGTTTAAAATTTTAACTTTTTTTATTAAGTTAAAAGTAATATATTAATATCAATTAATATAAGTAAAGTGAACTTGTTATCAATAAGTATAATTTAGTTATATCGATTAATATCAACAGATTATTTTTAACTAAATAAAAAATTAAATATTTTATCTTTTTTTATTGGGTGAAAAAACAAACATCACCTCACCCACGGTTCACTCTCAATTCCATTGCCCATATGTTCTATCCACTTTCTAATCATTTTGTGCAGCTTAGATTGGTAAGGTCTGGACTCTTCCAAACAAGGGGAATTTTTTAGAATTATTTTTACTAATCAATTCATTGGGAAACCAATTTAATATTAAGAAAATAGTTCTAAACATATCTTTTCTAAAAATGGGAAAATATTTTTTTACAACTGTTTACTTTTTTAACTCATTATTTTCTTAAGACAATTTTACAGTTGATGAAAAAAGTGAAAATTTTTAATTTTTATGGAAAAAAGTTGCTTTTCCTCTTTTTTTTTTTTTTTTTTTGTTCACAAACAAACAATTTTATTATGATAATTAAATCAAATTTCTTATATAAAATAATATTAAATTCATTTATTTCTTTTATTTCATATAATAAATTTAAATGTATTATTTTAATGAATTGTTGCTCAAAAATAAAACTCCACATAAAAATCACATACTTTTGATAAGAAATTAATAAAAATAATATTTTACCACATACAGCCACTATTTTTGACTCATAAATCTTCCAATTCTTAATAGAATTAACTTTCATAAATTTCCATAGATTCCTAGTTTAGGAATGAAAATAAAAATAGTAAAATCATAAAATTTTGATTAAAAATTAATTTAGTGAACTAAAATAAGCAACCATCAATTCTAATGAAAAATTTTAATTAGAACCCCAAACCATAATCATCTAAGTATCTATTAGAATCAATAATTTTCATTAACTTTGAAAAATAAAAAGTTAGGATTTGATACATTTCTTAAATTAAAATCAGTAATGAATTCATCTCAATAATAAAACATATATTTCAATTACAAATCCATGAATCCCAAGGTACACAATATAAAAGGTGTTAGCTTAAAAAAATTTATAATATTTTCTTAACAATTAAACATAATTAGAAACCATAATTATTATCCAAATATCAATTTTTTCACTAATTACATAATTTATACTTATAAAAATTTTATTATGGTAATAAATTCTATTGTTTTGAGATGTTTCGAAATATGTTGAATTCATTTTTTTTTTTCCAAATTATTAGTTTTAAAATTAAAATAGGAATAAATTTATAGTTAATTTTGTAGATGTTTTTGACATGTAAAAATAACATTTAACATTTAAACTAAAAACAAACAATTTAACACTTAGCATCATTAAGACATTAATAAAAAATAGGCAGGAACTAATTTGGACCCTAAGACAGTGAGTTCATATTTTTAAAAGCTTCCCAACAACACATAACCACAACCATCATGATAAAAGCAACGTGATATATATGTATATATATAAAATCAGAAGTCTAAAGGAAGTTGAAATTACTCATAATCCTTGATCACATGCCAACCACTTAGAGAGCTTGCTTCAGTCATGGCAGCCCTCCACCTTTTCACCTTCTGCTCATCTACAGTTGTTCCGTGCTTCGCAAATGCTTTTCCAAAGCTCCCTGTTTGTTTCCGCACATCTGAAGGATCCACATGGTAGAAGACTGGCAGGACTTTTTGATCCATTTCTTTTTTGCACTCCATGATCTTTGTAAGCTCATCCAGACACCATTTGGAATCAGCATACCTTTCCGAGAAAACAATTATGGAAAATCTTGATCCTTCAATAGCTCCCAAAAGTTCTTGTGCGATCTCCTCTCCTCTTTCAAGTTTATCATCTCTGAAAGTGTTAATGCCCATCCGTTTCAAATTTTCGAATAGATGATCCGTAAAATTGTAGCGGGTATCTTCCCCTCTAAAACTCAAGAAGACATCGAAGTTGAATTTTCCGGTTGGAGCTGGAGAAGAAGAGGGTTTTTGGGTGTTTGAGGAAGCCATTTTGGGACAGGGTTTGTGGGAACTGGGAGGCTACAAGAGAGTTGAGGATCGACTTGCACAGAGTCACTACCAATGTCCCTGAAGAGGGTCTTTGAGTACCCTAAGAGTCTGCAAAACCTCAATCACTTTTCACAGACCTCACGTGAAAAAAGCAAACTTTGCCTCCCAATACTGAAAGCTCACCCACCATTCACCCACCATTGTTGGTTTATGTGCTCAGAGGCCTCATTTGTAATTACGTATAAAGATGCACCCCCTTCTCATAAAAAATATATCGTTTATTTTCATATAAATTATAAGAAATAAAAGTGTTATTATTTATAATAACATACTATATCATACAAATCACATAGAAATCAGAATGTGCAACTAAAGGTCTCTTAAAAATAATAATTTTTAGAATAGTTTTTAAAAATAATTTTTTAGTATTTTTTTAGATAAAAAATCTGTTTGAAAACTTAAAATATCCTTAATCTATTTTTATATTTTTCTTAAAAATAATTTTTATATTTTCAGTTATTTTTTCATATTTATACAATTATTTTTTAAAATATTCTTCAAAAATAATTAAAATATATTATCAACATACACCTTATTTTCAAACCAAATCTTTTAAAAAAACCGGTTTTTGTGTATTAATTAAAGGATCTTCTTAGAGTATTTGATTACAGTTAAGACTTGATATGAGTTGAGTTGTAAAATATGAGGAATATGAAGTAAATCGGGTAAATGAAAGGCTGGGCGAAGGGATGGAGAGAATCACCAAAACACTAAAGAATGAAAGGGAAAGGGGGGGTGATGCCAATGGTCAGTCACCCTGGCTCTTCACTATTGACTCTTTGAGTTTGTTATTTTAATGGGTGAAAACGGAAAACGGAAGGGCTATAATTAGAGCGGAGAAGAATATGGTGAGGTTGGCCTCACATGGGGCCGAGCTGCCATTACGCGTGATTTCGGATAACCTTCGCAACATCCGCCAGCCACCCATCTTGCTGTCATGGCCCTACCAACGTCCATCACCCAAAAATATATATATATATATATAATAAAGAAGGAAGAAAGTAAGGAAAGATAAGAAAAAGCAACAATTTTTCCCCAATTACACACCGCCATTATCGGAAAAATTGGGATTAACCTGCCAAAGAAGAGCTTCCAATCGCATATTGCGCCCATACTAGTACCTTTTGTTGTACCTATTTAGGCCACATCTCCTTCCTTTTCCTTCCCAGCATGTCTTACCCAGGACATGAACCAAATTCCCAATGTAGATCCAGATCGAGAGGAAACTTGGGGCATGAGCACTGGGTCATACACGTTATTGTGGACTCGAGGAGGACCATGTACAGTCATGGTGGACCGTCGATTGATGGTGGAGAATCCACAGAAACTTCTCGATGGAATTAGGTTCTCTTCTCGAGTCAAAAAGTAATGAGTGGAAAGGTGGATTTCAAAAAAATTAGAAAAAAGGACCCACCCAATGCAAAATTCAAAAGCACCTTTGTTTTTTTCCGTTTGTACGCTAGGAAATTTATCTCTTTTACTTTATTCCTTTGTACCATCCCATGGTTAACCTATTACATTCAACAAAAAATATAATAATTTTTTAAAAAAATATGTTTTTTGAATATATGTGGACCTAGCATTTCGGTTCATGCGTTTTCCACTCAATGGCGAACTCGATTTTAATTTTGAAAATTTGATTTTATTTGATTATGAAAACTGACTTGGAGTCGCCACTTATTTTTGTTTTATTTTTAAAGGGGTAAACAAAATAAGAAAGAAAACCCTAAGTGTGACTCCTTATTTTAGAAAAGGCGGTCTGTGAAAAACCGAATCGGGCTCGAGGGTCAGGTTACTTATCGGGAAGGTACGGTACGAACCGTAGCACCCCTCTAAGTCCCTAAAGTCGGGTCTCTATCGAATAATTTTAACATTTCACTTCTTAAATAATATTTTGATCTTCTTGATTTTACGTAAGCAAAAATGAATTCTTCATAATTGAAAAAAACACGGAATTGGTGGGGGCTCGATGTTTGATCCCTTTCGATTGTCAACTGTTGCACTTAATGTATTTTGTTTGATCTTCATTTTGCACTTCGATATGCATGAGCTATATTCCGTATTCATTAATTGTGTGCTAACCCCGTTTCTTGATGGCGCATTTGTGACTCGTGGTCGAGATACGCACTCACTCCCATTCTAGTCAGTCTCTATGCGTGTTTTGATTCCTATATGTGCATGATCGATTTGAGCATCCATTGTTTTTCTTATTGATTGCCACATCAGCTTCACTGAAAACGGAATTCTTGGAGTTTATTTGAAAATTGGAGTCTTGGGAATTAAATTTAAAAGATTAGAGCTTCGGTAATTAATATGAAATTTGCCAAAGAAAATGAGAAATGAACTTTAGGGAATTAAACAGCGAGAATATAGATTTCGAAAGTTGAATTAATAATAATAGTAATAATAATTATTATAAGAAATGAACTTTAGTAAGTTAAACTGCGAGAATATAGATTTTGAAAGTTGAATTAATAATAATAATAAGAAGAAAATGAACTTCAGGAAATTGAACTGCGAGAATATAAATTTTTAATAATAATAATAACAATAATAATACTGTGAGAATTAATAATAAAAATAATAATAATAATAATAATAATAATAATAAATGAACTTCAGGAAATTGAACTGCTAGAATTTAATAATAATAATAATAATGATAATAAGAATAATAATAATATGAAATTAAACTACGAGAGTATAGATTTTTAATAATAATAATAATAGTAACAATAATAATAATAGTAATAATAATAATAATAATAATAAAAATTCCATGTGGGCTTGAGGCAACTGGGTGGTGCAGGGTGAGAAGTCCAGGGTGGTGCAGGGTGAGAAGTCCCAAATTTGTGGGCTTGAGGCAAATGGGTGGTACATGGTGAGAAGCCTAAATAATAATAATAATAATAATAATAATAATAATAATAATAATAATAATAATAATAATAATAATAATAATAATAATATGAATTAAGGGCTCCATCTCCATCATAAGCCCAAGCCCACTTGGCAAAAATCACCCTCCAGCCCATTAGCAGCCATACGCTCCTCCTGTACAGGCTTGCAGCCTGTCATTCTCCTCGTCGCCGCCGGCAAGGAGCTCCGGCTTAACGTCACTGGTGGGGGTCGCTTCCGCCTTTCCCGGAGGGGTGCGATCCTCTCACATGCCTCTATCGTCTGCCAGTGCCGGTGATGGCAGAGCGACTGCGTGAGCAGGTCTTCCTGCCGAGGAACACCAGCTTCGAAAACCATCGACGAAGCCACCGAGAGTAATGACAGATTGGATGAAAACAGAGGAGGCAGTCCACGGTGGGAGCGGCGAAGAAAGAGACGACGACAAGGGCGACTCCAAACTGGACGTATGAGAGACTCCAGGTACAGCTCGTCGACGATCTGGTTCCTGGCTTTCCTTCGAGTTTTGAGTGTAGCGTCGGCGTCGACGTTGGTGAGACGCGGCGGTGTGAACGAGTCCACCTAACGGCGAGGCGACGCTGACGTAGGCGTGGTCACCGACATGGGGACATGCGGATTCCGCGAGTGGGTAGGGAGATAAGGATGGGAGCATCGGACAAGGCGGAGATGGCGACCTCAAACTGAACGTTTGCAACATGATAAACCCACAAACAAAGAAACAAAACATAGGAACCCATTTCATTTCGGGATAAACAGATTCCCCAGTCGATGGCATAACATGAATCTGTATCCAGGTTTATCTCCAAGATGAATGCCCGGAGAAGATAACAGGGGAAAACAAAAGCAATAAAATACCCAAGCAACAAGTGAAAAGCTGGAAAATGACCAGATGAATGCATGAAGAACGATACCGCGGGGAAAATGAATTAAAAATCCACCATGCCCATACTTGGATGACCTTTTCTGATTTTCGATCTCTTCCTTAGACATTCATCTCCCCCTCCCTCTCCCTCCTAGTTGCTCGTCCCCCCTTGCCTCTCTCTGTCACCCTCTAAAAAAAAATCCCCTTGTTTCCCGTCTTCCTCTCCAAGCCACTACCTGCTCCCTGCCCCCCTTGTCCCATCTGGCCTCCCCATGCAGCTTAATTCCGGGGTGGTTAGAAGAGCAATCATGATAGAAAAAATAATAGAATAAAATATATATAAAAAAAAAAGCCAAAAAAAAACCCTCCCCGAGAGGGAGTCTACAAATATGTCCATCTTCGGTAGAGTTTATGAGTGTAGGGAATATGAACACTGAAGTGAAAAGAAAGTGTGAATAATGAGTGCAATGAAGTGAACTCTACCGAAGAACCCATGAGACCCCCATAGGGATACTAAGGACCTGAGCTCCCTCTAAGAACGTCTCCAGAAGTGACTCGGAAGACTATATCAAGGATGAGTAACGGTCGAACCACTTTGAAGTACAAGAAAGAATGTGCCAGGAGGAGACTATCCTAAATGAACTATATGAAAATGACAAGTGTAAGGTGCTCAATAACATGACAGAAGTATGTATCGTGTGACAATAGGGGGATGCCCTAAATAAAATGGCAATAGGGGGATGCCCTAAACAATATGACAATAGGGGGATGCCTTAAACAAGCTGACAATAGGGGGATGCCCTAAACAAGATGACAATAGGGGGATGCTCTAAACAAGCTGACAATAGGGGGACGCCCTAAATAAAGTGACAATAGGGGGACGCCCTAAATAAAGTGATGATAGGGGGATGCCCTAAATAAGATGACAATAGGGGAATGCCCTAGGTGATAACCCGTAAAGATCAACAAATGGGTCTGACAACCATGAACTCAACACGAGACACGGTAAACCCAAAGAGAGGGGTGCATGACCCGACAAGAAAATCGCTAAAGGGGGGTATGCCCCGGTATGATGACTCGCAAAGATCAAGAAATAGATCGAGTAATGAGAAAAGTCTGCAAACATTCTGATGAACCTGAGGATGGGGTTATGCCCCAGTGTAAGATAGTAACCAACATAAGACATAGAATGTCACCAAACAAGACACTCTAGGGTATGCTCAATGATGATGCAATGAAAAAAAAAAAAACACATACAAAGTCTCATTGAACAAATGCTAAAACAAGACCAAACATCACCAAAACTATGCTGACAAAGCAAAACTGAAATAATGGATCAAACAAATGCTGACCAAGACTCTAAGTCTGAAATGTAAGCAAAATCAAGACATGACATCTCAACTATCAATATGAGAACATCATCACAAATACATCGACCATCTAACAGGCCCTACCATCATGGAAGATGTTGAACCTGATGCCTAAAGGCATGTGAAAACTCGACCAGAAAACCCAAGATTGGTCTACACCCTCCTTTCCTCAAGAGAAAATGATAAGATCATGTAAGACGATGAAATGTATGGGTTCAAAAGATGCGAGGCTCTGACAAGGTTGGTGTAGGTATAAAGGTGCCAAATGTAGGATGTATGGGTGTGTAACAAAGGTAAGTGAATGTCCAAATCAAACTAGGTACGCTGAGAAGACTGAGCCTAGGGTGTCAATGACTCTACGATCCATCGAAAACAGTAATCATAAACAGGAGGTGGAGTCTCAATGTCAAAATCCGCAAGGTGGCTATGAACGTCAAGCTGGGAGATGATGATGGCTCTGAACACCGAAACTGGGAATGTGACTCTGAACGTCAAACTGAGGAGTGATACCGATGGCTCCGAACGCTGAAATGAAACGACGGCTCCGAACTCCAAACCAAAAGGAACATCGATGAATGTCAATCTGAAACAAAAGCTCTGCATGCTCGACTAAACTGGTAACTAGGAATGTCATGCTGAGAAAAGACGACTCTGAACGTCGTAAACGAGAAGACACGGAGGCTCTGAAAGCCGAGCTGGGAGATGATGACGGCTCTGAACACCGAAACCGGGAATGAGACAGTGATGGCTCTGAACGCCAAAACTGAAAATGTGACTCTGAGCATCAATCTGGTAAGTGATGATGGCTCTGAACACCGAACGAAGATGTGATGATGACTCTGAACGCCAATTGAGATGCGATGATGATGGCTCTGAACACCGATACTGAGAAGTGATGAGGATGGCTTTGAACGCCGATACTGAGAAGTGATGGCTCTAAACGTTGATACTAAGAAGTGATGAGAATGGCTCTGAACGCCGATACTGAGTATGCGATGAGGATGGCTCTGAACGTTGATGCTGAAAAAGTGGCTCTGAACGCCAAATAGGAAAATGAATAATGGCTCTGAACGCCAAAACGAAACAATGGCTTTGAACGCCAAACGGAAAACAATGGCTCTGAACGCCAAACTAAACTAAATAACCATGAACGTCAAGCTGAGAATGACGACTCTGAACGTCGTAACAAGGAAGGCACGGAAGCTCTGAATGCCGAACTACAAGGAAATGATGGGGGGGAAATATGCCCCTGTGGGGCATCAGATGTAACCGATCTGTCCTGATGACTCATAAGCAACTCGATGGGGATGTACAGAAGATCTGACATGTACCCGGTGAAATGACGATGCGAGAATCCATGAGCCCGAGACGACTCCATCCGAAAATCACATTGACATCGAAAAGTGTGAACCTGATGAAATGACCCAAGGGCAAATCCATTGGAAGAGTCATGATGAAGTGAAACAAAATCCTCAACCTGACATGTATCTCGTAACAAGGGACAATCATGCAAAAGTGAGAATCTGCAAATCTAGATTGAGAGCGAAAATATGCCCTAGTATGGCATTAAATGTGTGACAAGCCAGGAAAATTGAATGACATCAAAGTCATGCATCGACAGATATGTAATCCTGGTCGTATGAATCCATAACAGTGTCACGCTCATCAAGCTAAGATGCACCTCTCGAATAGAGGGGCACGATGGCATCTGAGTGTCGAGAAGTATATGCCTAACTGGATGACTCTCGAGATGCTCCACTGAGGAATCATCATAACAATAGTGAACAAATCGTCGTCCCAGCACGTACTCCGTAAGTGGGAATGATCATGTAACTCCATGGAAATCTCCAAACCTCCCCAAAATGGAAATATGCCCCAGTGTGGCATCAAATGTACGATAAGTCGGAAATCAGGTGATATGGAGTCATCTATCATCAGACATGTGATCTCCATGATCCAAATCCAATCCAAAAGTCTAGGGAATGTCTCTCAAGATAAAAAGCATGTAAACAACCCGATGCCGAGAGATGCGGACCTAGATGGATGGCTCCACCAAGGCTCCACTAAGGGATCATCATAAAATAGCGAAAACGTCATCGTTTAAGCGCATACCCCGCAAGTGGGGATAAACACGCAACTTAGTGAAGATTGGAAAATCTCATCCAGAATGGAAATATGCCCCTGTATGGCATCAGGTGTATAGCAGGTCTGGCTGAATGGCCCCAAAGGGGCTCTACTGAAGGATCGTCATACAATAACGAACACGCCATCATCTCAATGCATATCTCGCGAAATGAGATAAGCACGCAACTCCCTCATGATTTGTAAATCTCATCCTAACGAGAATATGCCTCTGTATGGCATCGAAATGTATGATAGGTCGGAGATCAGATAGCATGGAATCATCTATCCTCGATCATGCGTCATAAGTGAAGATCCATAAATCTCATTTGAAACGGAAAATATGCCCCAGTATGGCATCAGGTGCGCGACAGGTCTGAAGAACAACATGACATGAAGTCATCTATCGTCGAACATGTAATACTAGTCATCCGAATCCATAACTGAATTATGCACATACATCCAAGATGACCTCCCAGACGGAGAGGCATGATGGCATCCAAGCGTCGAGAAGTGCAGAACTAGCTGGGTGGATCTCGGGGGCTCCGTAAGGTAACGATCATGTCCACGTCTCAGTGAGCATCCAGTAAGTGATAATGATCGTGCAAATCTGTGAGGATCCATAAACCTCCAAATGAAATGGGATATGCCGTAGTGTGGCACCAGAGGTACGATAGGTCAAAAAAATCAGGTGACACCAAGTCAATCATCGTCAAACTCACGATCCCGGTAATCCAAACACAACTGAATCAGTCCTACACATCAAAGAGGCGACTCCCAGAAGAAGAAGCATAACGATATCTAAATGTCAACCAGATCTCATCACCTGTCCAAGAAGAGACTGTCAAAGACGACATCTGATCCCACGACCTCAAGGTGGTCTTAAGACACGGGACGTAACATAGGCTAAGGTGATAGGGTAATAGAAATGAAAGGAAACTAGGCCCAAATACCCGATGATCAGAAAAACATGCCCTCATATATGAAATGCAACATGTATAGTGAACCCCATGAGCCAAGGACCTGAGGATGCCTAACATGAATATGATGTCGATAAGGAGACAAATGAAGCAAAATGAACTGATAGTGATATGTGTAATGATGATGCGAAGTGAGTATCGAACCCGAGATGGGTTGCTATAAGGAGAGAATAAGATGTGAAGGGAATGAGATGAATCACAAGCAACGATAAAAACTACAGCGAAACAATGAATATGTGAAGAGAGGTGGTGATCGACTCAGATCAATCATGAAGTGAAGTCACATCAATAATGAATATAATGATGGAAAGGACAATGACTTGGAGTCCTTAGAAGAAGGTCACTCATCTCTCTCACAAATAGATGTGACAAAGCAATACAAATAACATGGGATCTCAGAGAGCTGGCATACGAACTCCCAATAACGAACATACTCGATAAAAATGACCCCAAACATCTATATTATTATTATTATTTTTTTACATATATACAAATACACATACCCTGAACATGAACAAATGAACCCCAAAGATGATATCAATAACAAATGGACACACTCCCAAGTGCTAAGGTAACAAACAAACTCTCTCTGACGAGATAACCTTCTCAAACCAAGGATCTCTAAAGCAGTGTTCGCGAGATAGATGGTGGAAATGATGTGACTATCCTCCATGTGATGAACTGAGGGGGATCACCACTCAGGGTGAAGAGAAATATGAAACAAACAAGTAGTAGATAGGATAAGGAAGAAGAGATGAAGAACACAACCAACGAGATGAGATGAAAATGCAGGGGTGCAGTGATATGAAAAGATGATGAGAAAAACATACCCCTAGGTCCAAGGCTCATGAAACTCCCAAACAATGCATGCATACATTAAAGGGCCCCTATCCCGGTGTGAAAATGTGAGCAAGGCGATAAGAAAGAAAGGCTATAATGCGCATGCGAGGCTCAACGGGCTAGCAACGGACCATGTATCAAAAGGGAATAACAAGGTAATGGCTAACCGAAATGATGGCCACCCATCCTGCGACCATGGTCTCAAACATAGTACCTCTTTAGCTAATCTACATTGGTTGGCTCTGAGAATCGGTTTCCATCTAAATCCATCAACCATGCGGCGCCCTCTGGGGTCAACTCCCTGATGAAATAAGGTCCGCTCCAGTTGGGCCTGAACTTCCCTATGGGATCTCTGATCAATCCTCTAATGACCCTCAAGACTGAGTCATCCCTCTGTAATGGTATATCAACAATCTCTACTATCTTCCCCTGCCGATGGGAGATGAAGGAAGAAATGAACTCATCTGATCTCTATCTCAAACCCTCAAGCTCTCTCCTCGACACCTCTGCGACAGTTTTAAATGAAAACTGTCACAAAAACTCCTGAGCTTGGGTCATCCCATGTTCTGCCTCGCAAGGACTCCAAAGATGTGAACTAGCGCTGGGCTGCACCACTCAGAGATAAAGGAAACATGGTGATCATCTGTGACCCGTCTAACCCATGGGCCCTCATCATAGTACTGTAGAGTCGCAGATAAGTGTAGAGACAACCGACGACCATGTACCTCTCAATGTCAAGCATCCTGAACTTGGCTGGTGGACTGGCCACTGGTATACTATCAAGATCGTCCCAACTCGATGAACTACCAAATAATCTCAACTGCCTGATACACTACTCAATACGATCTATACATGCATGAGCATCCTCAAGGTCTGTGGTCTAGACTACCGCAGGTGAGGCAACCTCAAAATGACCATGTAACATATATGGTGGGGCCCGTGGCACTGTCGAACCAAGTGGTGGTAGTAGATGTGGCAGTGAACCACAAGGCGTCTCATCCTGAACTACAAACTGTCTACTCTACTGATTGTCTATCTCCTGTCTGGGACTGGCCGAGGCCTCCTGAATAGAAACCATGGCGGACGTGAATTGATCAACTGTGACAACCCGCTGATCCATATCCGACCTCTCTAAAAAAAAACCGAATCAATCTCCCCTCTACTCTGATCCAATGAGGTAAATCTAGACTGAGAACCAAGACCCAATCCAGAAAGCATGAAGAGCGGAATAAGAACATGTCCCAGGGAGAGTACGAAAGAAATGATAATCTGAACAGAAGCAAGCAAGGCATCCAAGCGAAGACGGTCTATCCGATTGTACTCAAACTCATCCTGATCTCAGTGCACTCTCGACAGAAGACTAAAAAGATGGAGTATCGGATCCAAACTGTAACTACGGAGGCTCTAAAAGCCCTCAGATGCACCCATGCGTAGGGAGGAAGTCCTAGTCGAAGGATCTATGGCTCAACTTACAAGGTCAAGGTGGCTCTAAGAGGAAATGGGTAGACTTCAAAAGATCCCTAGCAGAAGCGATCATACCCTCCGGCGGTACGCAACCCTCTGCACGCCTCCAAAGAGACGGGACGCTTCCATGCAAGGTGGTCATCACCTCCACACATGCACTACCTCGCATCCCAGGGGGCTCCTATGGCGAAAGCTCTCAAACTTGCAACGCTCAATGGTCAGCTAGAGTGCACAGTGAACGGTGTGGGTGCATCTGATAACCCTATAAAGCTAAAGCCGAAAGAGAAACACATTGGCCGCACAAATATCCATGAAATCTAGCTCGGGGCTATACAGGTCTTCAATGATCGGACTCCAATCCGCATCAATGTGTCGCTCTCCTCCATAATACTCCCAAACATCGGTATAGCCCGTCACTAGACCCTACTCCTAACCTCTAGCTCGATCAGAGTGCAAGCACACACAAGGCCTCACATTTGCAAAAGTGAGAACCGAAATGAAGGAAATGACCGAAACCAAAGGATGGGAGGTAAGGGGATAAATGTGCTACCCACAGAGACAAGCGGCATGCAATCACACGGAAAAATGGCAGTCATGCAACATACAATCAGACAGTGCTCAGATATATCACCATGTACACATAAAATAAGCGAGAATACGACAATCAAGACAAATAGTGATATGAACATCATGCTCAAAGGACGATCAAGATAATATACAAGCAAATGAATCAACATGTCCAACCAAATGATATACAGTGGTGAGTGTATGCATGTGAGGTGACCAGAACAATCATGGCAAAATTAGAGTCAATGTGCTAAGTAATGCAAGACGATCAATCAACAACAAACCAACATGTCTATGTCTCAAACAAATATATCAATGAAGCACATAAAATCATGGTATTGGAAATCTCAATCAAGACAAATCAATCAACATAATCAACATGCCAAAAACCCAAATAGATATAACATCCAAGCATGCATCAAAAACTCTCAATGTGCAATCAAGAGATGGGCATCCACTGATCGACTCACCAAACGCCATGTTTGCTTCACTTTAAGTTCAAGCTTGACCCTCTAAAAGGTCCCCAGTGGAGTCGCCATTTTGTGGACCCCGCATTTTGGCTCATGCGTTTTCCACTCGATGGCGAACTCGATTTTAATTTTGAAAAATTGATTTTATTTGATTATGAAAACTGACTTGGAGTCACCACTTATTTTTGTTTTATTTTTAAAGGGGTAAATAAAATAAGAAAGAAAACCCTAAGTGTGACTCCTTATTTTAGAAAATGCGGTCTGTGAAAAACCGGATCGGGCTCAAGGATCAGGTTACTTATCGGGAAGGTACGGTACGAACCGTAGCACCCCTCTAAGTCCCTAAATTCGGGTCTCTACTAATAAAGTGAAGCTGATGTGGCAATCAATAAGAAAAACAATGGATGCTCAAATCGATCATGCACATATAGGAATCAAAACACGCATAGAGACTGACTAGAATGGGAGTGGGTGCGTACCTCGACCACGAGCCACAAATGCGCCATCAAGAAACGGGGTTAGCACACAATTAATGAATATGGAATATAGCTCATGCATATCGAAGTGCAAAATGAAGATCAAACAAAATACATTAAGTGCAATAGTTGACAATCGAAAGGGATCAAACATTGGGCCCCCACCAAAGCCCAATTTATGGTTCATGAATTAGTCTTACAAATTCCGAGTTTTTTTCAATTATGAAGAATTCATTTTTGCTTACGTAAAATCAAGAAGATCAGAAGATTATTTAAGAACTGAAATGGAATTAAAACTATTCGAGTGAAAACGGAATTCTTGGAGTTTATTTGAAAATTGGAGTCTTGGGAATTAAATTTAAAAGATTAGAGCTTCGGTAATTAATATGAAATTTGCCAAAGAAAATGAGAAATGAACTTTAGGGAATTAAACAGCGAGGATATAGATTTCGAAAGTTGAATTAATAATAATAATAATAATAAGAAATGAACCGTGAGAATATAAATTTTTAATAATAATAATAATAATAATAATAATAATAATAATAATAATAAGAAATGAACTTTAGTAAGTTAAACTGCGAGAATATAGATTTTGAAAGTTGAATTAATAATAATAATAATAAGAAAATGAACTTCAGGAAATTGAACTCTGAGAATATAAATTTTTAATAATAATAATAACAATAATAATACTGTGAGAATGTAGATTTTGAAAGTTGAATTAATAATAATAATAATAATAATAATAATAATAATAAATGAACTTCAGGAAATTGAACTGCTAGAATATAGATTTTTAATAATAATAATAATAATAATAATAATAATATGAAATTAAACTGCGAGAGTATAGATTTTTAATAATAATAATAATAATAAAAACAATAATAATAATAATGATAATAATGATAATAATAATAATAATAATAATAGTAACAATAATAATAATAATAACAATAATAATAATAATAAAAATTCCATGTGGGCTTGAGGCAACTGGGTGGTGCAGGGTGAGAAGTCCAGATTCCAATAATAATAATAATAATAATACTAATAGTGGTGCATGGTAAGAAACCCAAATTCGTGGGCTTGAGGCAAATGGATGGTACATGGTGAGAAGCCCAGATTCGTGGGCTTGAGGCAACTGGGTGGTGCATGGTGAGAAGCTCAAATTCCAATAATAATAATAATATAGTGGTGCATGGTGAGAAGCCCAAATTCGTGGGCTTGAGGCAAATGGGTGGTACATGGTGAGAAGCCCAAATAATAATAATAATAATAATAATAATAAAAATAATAATACTATCTGCTAATAATAATAATAATATTCGTTAATAATAATAATAATAATAATAATAATAATAATATTTGTTAATAATAATAATAATAATAATAATATGAATTAAAAGGGCTTTGGGCTCCATCTCCATCATAAGCCCAAGCCCACTCGGCAAAAATCACCCTCCAGCCCATTAGCAGCCATAGGCTCCTCCTGTACAGGCTTGCAGCCTGTCATTCTCCTCATCACCGCCGGCAAGGAGCTTCGGCTTAACGTCGCTGGTGGGGGTCGCTTCCGCCTTTCCCGGAGAGGTGCGATCCTCTCATATGCCTCTATCGTCCGCCAGCGCCGGTGATGGCAGAGCGCGACTGCGTGACCAGGTCTTCCTGCCGAGGAACGCCAGCTCCGAAAACCACTGAGAGTAATGACAGATTGGATGAAAACAGAGGAGGCGGTCCACGGCGGGAGCGGCGGAGAAAGAGACGACGATAGGGGCGACTCCAAGCTGGACGTATGAGAGACTCCTGGTACAGTTCGTCGACGATTTGGTTCCTGGCTTTCCTTCGAGTTTTGAGCGTAGCGTCGGCATCGACGTTGGTGAGATGCGGCGGTGTGAACGAGTCCACCTAACGGCGAGGCGACGCTAACATAGGCGTGGTCACCAACATGGGGACATGCGGATTCTGCGAGTGGGTAGGGAGATAAGGATGGGAGCATCGGACAAGGCGGAAATGGCGACCTCAAACTGAACGTTTGCAACATGATAAACCCACAGACAAAGAAACAAAACATAGGAACCCATTTCATTCCGGGATAAACAGATTCCCCAGTCGGTGGCATAACATGAATCTGTATCCGGGTTTATCTCCGAGATGAATGCCCGGAGAAGATAACAGGGGAAAACAAAAGCAATAAAATACCCAAGCAACAAGTGAAAAGCTGGAAAATGACCAGATGAATGCATGAAGAACGATACCGCGGGGAAAATGAATTAAAAATCCACCATGCCCATACTTGGATGGCCTTTTCTGATTTTCGATCTCTTCCTTAGACATTCATCTCCCCCTCCCTCTTCCTCCTAGTTGCTCGCCCCCATTTGCCTCTCTCTGTCACCCTCTAAAAAAAATCCCCCTGTTTCCCGTCTTCCTCGCCAAGCCACTACCTGCTCTCTGCCCCTCTTGTCCCATCTGGCCGCCCCATGCAGCTTAATTCCGGGGTGGTCAAAAGAGCAATCATGATAGATAAAATAATAGAATAAAATATATAAAAAAAAAGCCAAAAAAAAACCCCTCCCGGGAGGGGGTCTACACTATGACAATTCAAAAAATATTTCAAATCTACGAAAGCTTGGAATAATCTAATTAGAAATTATCTTCCTAAAATATAATTTCATTTTAATTTTAAAGTTGTCTTTCAAAAAAACTAACTTCAAGTTGTTTTTTTAAAAGTCAATTTTCAATTAATATTAAGAGATTTTGAAATGGTTTTGATATAGGTAAGATGAAGACACTAATATCATAATTCTCATAAAGGAAAGATTAAAAAAATAAATACGATTTAAAAAAGGAAATAGTCTAATCTAAATATTTCTACACCTCTACCTTCTAATAAATTAAGCCAAGAACAAGTGCATATGTGTAGACCCCCTGTTTTAAACCAAGTGTATTGGTTCAATGATATGTTTTTTTTATTATTATTACCTCATTTTATTATTTTTATAAGTTGAAGCAAGGTGGCATTTCAAGAAGGATCCGAGAGTGGAATTCAGTGAGGAGTGGGGGGGACCCCTTTCTGCAAAGAGAACAGCTTCATAGACACGGCAAGAGACGTGGGCAGCCAGGAGAGTGGTTGCAAGCCCATGCTTGCTGATGTGATGAACAGGAAATGGAGGGTTAGCTTGCTGAAGAAGACACCAACAGAGGGATGAAGGGAAGGACAGGAAAAAGGTTGAGGAATCCGGAGAGAGGGGGGGTGAGCTTATAGAGGAAGGAGCCGAGTAAGCACTGCGGAAGAAGTTCAGGTATGGCCAACATGGATTTCTTTATTTTGGTTTTCTTCATTTTCCTTCTCTATTATTGCTGTTTTTGAGTATAATTTGTTGTTGATCTCTTGGTTGCTGGGATTTTGTTATCGTTGGTCCTTGTCACATTTCCTGGAGTTTTGTTTGGGTATGAACTGTCTCTGTTGCAACTTTCCTATAAAATGTCTAAATCATGCCCGGGTCTTTGTCTAAAATTTATTGATCTCACTCACCAACGTTTAGGCACATTGATTGTAATATGAAACGTGGCTGTCTACTGGTTCATTTTATTTCATTCTTTTGTGCTCTGTTTGTACTCTGTTTTCGATGTTTTTCCTTTGTTTCTGGACTGTTCAAAGTGTTGGATATCTCAGCTGGGTTGATCATTTTGGTTGGGATATTTATGGGAGAGTCCCATAAGAAGCTCAATTCTCATACAAACGAAAATTTCTGGATACCTGTAAGATGTGTGAACCACATTCATTAAATGTTGAGAGATGCAGAAGGGAGAGCCCGGATGAGGATGGAGAATGCAGTCGTCATGTTATGGGACCCTTACAGCTCAACAAATGCTTTGTAGCAACAGTCACCAATCGGGACGGTGCACCAGTTACTTAAGGCGGGAAAGCCAGAGATCCACAACGTTATAGAGTGCACCGGTAGTGGAGATTATTTGATATCTCAACTATGACGAAGGCTGATTCAGGCGGTTGACCACATGGAGCATCATGTCGGCTGTAACAGGTGCGTCAAGGCAGCAACTTGCGAACCTCGGTTTGGCAGTGATGGCGTGGGTTCATAGCAATCGATCCATACGTGGAGCAGATTATATATTATGAAGATAAGGCGAGCCATTTGAAATGAGGTCCTCGGTATTTCCACTAGTGTTTTTGGATGTCAACTCTTGCATGGGACTGCCAGACATGTTGACTATTTTTGAACCCAAGACCCAGCGTCCCTTGAATCGCATCAGGCGGCCAAAGGGCGTTGTTTTCAAACCGGGTATTCACAGGGGCAAGGTCCCCAAGCTGCAGTTTCAGCTTAGCGCTGGGCTTTCGGGCACTCCGAATAATACAAGACTGCCCAAGAACTTCACTTTGTTGGGTCTGGGGGCGGGCTACATTTGCAGCCAAGCAACCATCGAAGCTCCTTCACTTTCCCTCTCCTTTGATGGCCGGTAAAAAAAAAACTTGCTAACAGGGATGAGCGTGATCTATGCATGATTGGAGTTGGAAATTGCTCCCAGTTGCAGTCTCCCTCTTTGCCATATAACCCCTTCCATTTCACCCACCCACATGCATGGGAACCACGGGAACCAAACCACCATTTCTATACCCATTTTCTCTCACTAGCTTCTGCTCTTCATTCCGCCACTCATAATCTTTGCTTTCAGATCCATTTTTCAAACCAACCAAACACTTTCTTTCACACGTTCATCTTTCGATACTACCCATACCCGTTCCATCTCACTATCTTTCCTCTCTCCAGTGCCATTCACTCCCACTCCTATCATACCCATTCCTCTTACTACCCCATTACTCATCCTAGGTTCACGCGGTCTAAGCATGCATGGCTGCCCTAAGGTCTCTCCCAAGCTCTCCATTAAAGTTCATTTCCTGTCATATCTAAGCCCCACGTAGAATTACTTCATGCTTGAGACATCATGCCAAGCTCATTATCCTTTGAATATCCATACCCATTCATCATACCCATGTACAATAGCCTCCATTCATTTCACCACCAAACAACTATTTAATTATTTATTCAATTTTTTTCTCTCTCCCACTTTTTTTTCCTCCACTCTTTCCAACCCACTTTCACGGGCAGCCCACATTTCCATTTTATATATTTATTTATTTATTTATTTATTCTTTATTTATTTATTTATTTATTTATTTTTCTTTCCTTTCAAAGTTTAATTTTCCAAAACAAATTTTTATTTTCAAATAATTCTCCAAAATTCGAATATTCCAAAGTTCCATTCTCAAAAATATTTTTTTTAAGATTTCAATTTTTTGAAATTTAATTTTCTAAAATTTCCCTCTCTAAAATAATTTTTCCAAGATTCCAATTTTCGAAATTAAATTTTCCGAAATACCGTCCTCAAATAATCTTTCAAAATTCCAATTTCCATTCAATTTTTAAAAAATTTCATTTTTAATCAATTCTTTAAAACTTCCGATTTCAAAAATTCCAAAATTCACGTTTATTTATTTAATCATTATTTTCGTTGCATTTTAAACGATTCATTAAAATTTTCGACTTTCAATTTTAATTCTGAAAATTCCAATATTCACATTAATTTATATAATTATTATTATTTTATTTTGTTTATTCTAGAATTCCATTTTAAACAATTCATTAAAATTTCCATTTCCGAATTTAGTTTCCAATTTCAAAAAATTCCAATATTCCCATTTATTCAATCATTATTTTCGTCCTTATATTATTATTCCATTTATTTATTTATTTATTTTAAAATTCCATTTTTAAACAGTTTTTTCCAAAGTTCCAATTTCTGAACTTAATTTCCGATTTCCAAAATTCTAATTTCTTTCAAATTTAATATCCAAAATTCCAATTCTTCGAGACTCCAATTTTCAAATGAATTTCAAAAATCAAATTTTCCCCTCGAACTGTTTTATTTTCACTCGGGTTCTCAAATAAACCTTCTATTCTTCTTGGTTTTTATATAAACATTAATGTGATTCTCGCAATTCCAAGATAATGGAATTTGTGAGACTAATTCATGCAAAAATAAATCGGGCTTTGGTGGGCCCCCCACATATGTGATTTCATGACTAATTGATTGATTGATTGATTTATTTATTTGCCATGCGTGATTGATTTACTCTGTTCTTGATATACATATAATCATTCTTTGTTTATTCACTAACCCCATTCCATGATAGCGCGTTGCTGTGTGCTGCCTAGGTACGCATTCACTCATTCTGATCATTCACTATACATATTCTGATTCTCATATATATATGATTGATGTGAGTATCCATTGACTTTCTTATTGACTGCCACATCAGCTTCATTTTATTAGTAGAGACCTAACTTTAGGGACTTAGAGGGGTGCTACGGTTTTTACCGTACCTTCCCGATAAGTAACCTGCCCCCCGGGCCCGATCTGATTTTTCGTAGACCGACCTTTTCCAAAATCAGGAGTTGCACTTAGGGTTTTTCTTTCTTATTTTGTTTACCCTTTAAAAATAAAGCAAAAATAAGTGGCGACTCCAAGTCATTTTTTTAACCAATTAAATCATTTTTCAAAATCAAAATCGAGAGCTCACCATTCGAGTGGGGAACGCATTGAGCGAGCCAAAATGCGGGGTCCACAATATGTCATAAAACAAATGAAAAGAATAATATCCTACCGATATTTATCAGCTATAAAGCCCCTTCTTTGTTCTCAAATTATTTAAAAATAAATATAATGAAATTTACGAAAATAAAACTTATAAAGATAAGATGAAATTGACAACTATTAAAAAACATATCACTTTTCCTTATAATATTCATCTCTCTGCTACCATTACAAAAATAATATTAAATATAAGATTCTTTTATCACTATTATGAAATTCAAAACTCTTGATTAATTGGTATATTGAAACCTGTCAAAGTAATGTTTGATTTAACTCTTTTGATCTATGAATTATTTAAAAGTAATATCATTAAAAGAATTTATGAATTTGACATTTATAAAAGTTATACAAAATTAATTATTATTTAAAATAAATATTCTAAATGTAGGGAAAAAAGGGTAACACCATAAATGAAATTCAAGAAGATATATGCATATACATATTTTATTCTCTTTCCTTATTTTAATATTTATATTTATCATTATACTTCATATATTAAATTAAATTCACAATAATAGTGCAATGGTAATTCCCTTATTTATCATTTATGAATTTAAATATCTTCATTTTACTTAATAATCCTCATTAACTAGACGAGGAAGAGAGAACATTCAAAAGAGAAGTTTCTCCTTTTCTTCTTCAATTTGGATTTAACAAACATCTTTTAATATTTTATTAAATAAATATAAATAATATAAATAATATTATTAACTTCATAACTTAAAAATTTTTGGAAAAAGAAGGAAAAAACAACTATGAAAGTATTAAAATTGCTTTTATATCATGAAAGAATTTTGGTAGAAGATGAAAACAAAATATTTATTTATTTATTTTTAAATTTTATTTAATAATACTATCAAATAAACTCCAAAATTATAACAAAATTTGAAATCAAACACAAATAAAAAACAAAAGTCTTTGGATATTGAATGACTTCTCTTTGCCTTTTAAAATAAGTTCAATGTGGTCCACATTAGATTTCTTTATTTTGGCCATGAGTATAGATGGAAGTTTGCATCGAACAAAGCTCAACCATTGATATTAACTAACAAAATTTAAATAAAGACAAGCTTGTATTTAAAATTTTAATAAAAAGTGATTTAAACAACAATAATTTCCTTGTACTAATCTATTAATTGTAGTAAAAATACAAGAAATCATTTTCTTGCTAACTTTTTCTTGTGAGCTTATCCTTTCGCTTTCTTAAAACATAATATTGATTCTTGTCGGCTAGACAATAAAAACAAGAACTTGTGATGGATTATACATTTAGCATATCGATAATTTAAGAAATGAGAAAAGGCCTTGGAATTTTGTAAAGATAAAAGGATATAATAATTGGATGTCACATTTCTATAAATACATAAAAGTAATATTTATAGTCAATAGATGAAAACATAGTAAACATTCAAAATGAGTTAAAACCATGAATGGTTGGAGCACAAAATTTAGCATGTCCTTTACTTATTTTTGGTCATTATTTCTCTTATCAAGCTTCTTAGGCACCAAATATGGAAATTCTCTATTTAGTATCAAGATAAAATGAATAAGATCTTGTCAACCACATTTTAATTTAGCTATTTGTGTCAAGCAAGAACATGGACATCATAATACCGCTTATTCTCTATTTCTTTATTTATGTAAGCATGTATGACTTATTGATTCCTCAATACCTTTATTAAAGGGAGTTTGGTTTGAATATTGAATTAATTACAAAAAAGATGTCAAATACTATGAATGTTAGATAAAGACTTTTTTTTTATAAATAAAATTAACATAAAGGGTATGTGAAAGCCAATAGTATTGAACTCTTAATAACTAATTTTTAAGGTTGTAAATAGGAAAAGAAAAAAGTATCTATCTCACAAAAGTGACTCATATGTTATGAATATATGTGAAAGATGGGATAAATAGAGAAAATAAATAGCTCCCTAAATTAATAGATTACATCATTAAGGACCAATTATGCATTGGAAGTTTACAAAGTTGCAGGATTATCGAGATTGGAAGTTTACAAAGTTGCTGGATTTTTTCACTCATATTTGTTTACAACTTTTTGTTGTGACATATACAATAGATATATTTAAAAAGTTCATTTTCAAAAGGTGCCATTAGAGCAGGTAAGAAACTTACCATATGTAGACCCCCTCCCGGGAAGGAGGAGTTTTTGGCCATTTTTTATTTTGCTATCATGATTACTTTTCTGACCACCCGGGAAACGAGCTGCTTTGGGCGGCCATGGGATGGGATGAAGCCATGCTGCTGATGTGAGGAACAGGAAACGAAGGAGTGGCTTGCCAAGGAAGATAGGAACAGGGGATGAGAGAGAAAAGAAAGAAAGAAAAAAGGAGTTTTAGAGGGGAAAAACAGGGATCTTTTTCGGTAGGCGAGAGAACAGAGGGAGGAAGGTCTTCATTTTTTGGGAGGGGGGGGGGAGGCGAGATAACCACAGGGAGACAGAGGAAGCAAAGGGGAGACGGATATAGTGGGTGAGTTGAGGGTAGCAAAAAAAGAAAAAAAAACTTACTGATTTCTGGAGTATCAGAGGAACACTTCGGGTATGGTTTCTTTGCACCTTTCTTATTCTTTCTTCCTCACCGTCACAGGTTTTGATCATCTCATCTTGCCACTTGAATGTTATTATTTTATTTTACTGGGCATTGAGCTGTGTGAAATCTGAGTTTTCATGCTTACTCTGTTTTGATGCTTTCCTGGTTTTTTTTTGGATTCCTTTGAGGAATAATTGCTGTTTCGATTTGCTCCTTTTAGCTCGGTCTTTTATTAATCATGCTATTACTCCATGTTTCTTCCACCCGTTCCGGATCCTCTAATTAGTACATGAAGCAGGACCTAGCTCAATGGCATGATTGTTTTCCCGTGGTTATGCTCTGTTCTTGTTTGCATTTTTCTTTCTCTGTTCCGGAGACCATTCTGGAACTGAAATTATCGAAGAGTTGGATTATAAAGAGGGAGTCGTTGGACGCGTATTACGCGGCGGCGGTGGAATGCTCGGTGAAGTTTTTGGTTGGAATTGGTGGGAAGGATGGATGGCTGTTCGTCCATGGGAGAATCAGTTTCTTGACATAAATGTGAGAAATGGAGTGATGATTCGTGAGGATGGGTCGACTGAGGGAAAGAATGGCTCCTAGAGCCCGTAAAAAATATGCTGGAAAGAAACCCATTTCCTTAAATATCTGAAATGGAAAATGACCCCACCAGCCCTTCACATATCTCCCACTACTGCATGCAGGCATAGGTTTTTTTATTATTTCAAGTGACACGTGGCTTTCCTTTTTAACTTTTCCATGGTTTTTTTTTTAAATCCCGCCCTCTCTGAATCATTTCTAAAGGAAACTTGTTCTCATTTCTTTAAATAATAATAATAATAATAATAATAATAAAGAGGGGCTCTGTCTATGAGTTAACCATGCCAGTTGTTAACCTATTAAAGAAAGAAAATAAATGGGTTTGATAGCTTCCACCCATTTCAAACATCCCTTTTTATTTATTTATTCATTCTTTCTCTCTCCCACCATTTTCTCCACTCTTCCAATCCACTTTCATTCGCGTTTAATTCTTCATTTTATTATTATTATTATTATTATTATTATTATCATTATTATCATTATTATTATTATTATTATTTTTGTTATATCAAAGTTTAATTTTCCAAAACAAACTTCCATCTCCAAATAATTTTCAAAATTTAATTTTTCAAAACTCCATTCTCAAATATATATTTTTTTTTTTAAGATTCCAATTTCCAAATTAAAATTTTAAAATTCCTATTTTCCAATAATTTTCACAAATTTCATTCACATTTATTCATTTAATCATTATTATTTTATTTTATTTATGTATTTATTTTTAAAATTCCATTTTTAAACACTTCTTCAAAAATTCCGATTTCCAAATTTAATTCCAATTTTTCGAAATTCTAATTTTCCAATTTCTAATTTCCGAAATTCCAATTTTCACATTTATTTTTTATAATCATTATCATTATTATTATTATTTTATTAAACAAATCAATTTTCAAATAATTTTCGAGACTCCAATTTTTAAATAAATTTCAAAAATCCAGTTTTCTCTTAAACAGTTTTAATGCTTTTCGGGTTTCAAATAATCTTCTATTTATCTCGATTTTATATAAGCATGAATGTCATTTTCATAATTTCAGAACAATGGAATTTGTGAGATTAATTCGTGCAAGATCAATCGGGCTTTGGTGGGGGCCCAACATATGTGATTTCCTTATGATTGATTGATTGTTTGTTTGATTTAATTGCCATGCATGATCGATTTTATTTTGCTCTATGACATGCTCGAAATTATTCCTTAATTGTGCGCTAACCTCACTTCTTGATAGCGCATTGTGGCTCGTCACCCAAGTACGTATCTATTCCCATTCTGGTATTTCTATATGCATGTTTTGATTTTCATATGTGCATGATAGTTCTGGGTATTCACTGTTTTATGCGTCCATTGCTATGATTGCTTCATTTTATTAGTAGAGACCCGACTTTAGGGACTTAGAAGGGTGCTACGGTCCTTACTGTACCTTCCCAATAAGTAACCTGACCCCCGAACCCGATCCGGTTTTTCGCAGACCACCTTTTCCAAAATAAGGAGTCACACTTAGGGTTTTTCTTTCTTATTTTGTTTACCCTTTTAAAAATAAAACAAAAATAAGTGGCGACTCCAAGTCATTTTTCTTAATCAATAAAATCATTTTTTTTCAAACCAAAAATCGAGCTCGCCATCGAGTGGGAAACGCATGAGCCGAAATGCGGGGTCCACAAAATGGCGACTCCGCTGGGGATTTTTTTTAGAGGGTCAAGCTTGAACTTAGAGTGAAGCAAATGTGGCATTTGATTGGACGATCAGTGGATGCTCATCTCTTGATTGTATATTGAGAATTTCTTGATGCATGCTTAGATGTCGTATTCATTTGAGATTTTGACATACTGGATTATTGATGATTGATCTTATTGCATTGCTTAGCGTATTGATTCTGATTTTGGCATGATTGTTCTGATCACTTCACATGCATACACTCGCCATTGTATATCGCTCAGCTTGACATGTTGATTATCTGACCTGTATACTATTTTGATCGTCTTTGAGCATGATGTTTTGTATCACTATTCGTTTTGATTGTCGTATTCTCGCTTATCTTGTGTGTACATGAGTGATATATCCTGCTCTGCCTGACTGTATGATGCATGACTGCCCTCCCTTTGCATGATTGCATGCCGCTTGCCTATGTGGGTCTCACTTCTATCCCCTTACTTCCAAATCTCTTGGTCTCGGTCATTCCTTTCATCTCGATTCTCACTATTGCAAGTGTGAGACCTTCTGTGTGCTTGCTCTCTGACCGAGCCAGAGATTAGGAGTAGGGTTTAGCGGCGAGCTATATTGATGTACGGGAGCATTCTGGAGGAGACCGACATATCGATGCTGATTGGAGTCCGATCATTGAAGACCTGTATAGCCCGGAGCTAGGTTTCATGGATATTTGTGTGGCTAGTGTGTTTCATTTTATGTTTTAGCTTCCTAGGGTTATCGGATGCACCCACACCACTCACTGTGCACTTTATTTGACTATTGAGTGTTGAGAGTTGGAGAGGTTTCACCATAGGAAACCCCCTGGGATGTCGAGGTAGTGCATGTGTGAAGGTGATGACCACCTTGCATGGAAGCGCCCCATCTCTTTGGAGGCGTGCAGAGGGTTGCGTACCGTCGGAGGGTACGATCGCTTCTGCCAGGGATCCTCTAAAGTCCACCCATATCCATTTAGAGCCACCTTGCCCTTGTAGGTTGAGCCGTAGATCCTTCGATTAAGACTTTCCCCCCTACACGTGGGTGCATCTGAGGGCCTTTAGAGCCTCTTTAGTTACAGTTCGGATCCAGTTTTCCCTCTTTTTAGTCTCCAGTTGAGAGTGCTCAGAGATCTGTTTGAGTTTGAGTATCGGTTGGACCACCTTTGTCATGTCACCTTGGATTATGTTTTTCACTCGATGAGTTTAGCATGTTTTCTCCTTAGGGCTTTCATTCTCATTTCTTGGCTCGACACACCCCTTCACTTTGTTTTCACTCGCTCGATACTTTGGGATATGTTCATCGATCATATTTTTTTACACTGTACGCTTATCATGGGCTCAGTACCTCATCATTTGTTTGATCCTTGGTTCAATTTTCGACTCGATGCTCGTATTTTCATTACGGAAAGGTGAAAGACACATTTTCACATCCATACTTTTTCGAGAGTTGCCTTGATCACCTTACCATTTTTTTCTCTCATGGAGCTCGAGTCGAAATTTGAGTTAAAGATATATGTTTATTGGTGGAGTACCGATCTCGTGATAGTGTGTTTTTCGCATCTCTTTTATCCCGGTTTATTGATGGAGATTCTCTAGTCACATTTGTAGCCATCTCGTAGTGGATATCTTTATGACTCTAGAGTTTTCGTCATGTATCCAAATTTCTGATTGCCACCTCAGGACCATGTGCTTGTATGTTGTATTGTCACCTTTTAGAGTTTTATTGCGTGTCCTTCATCCATTTTGTTTGCATTGTAGGGAGTCAGTTTAGGAGTCGGTTGAGTCTAGAGTAACATTCCTGGAGGAGAGTTCGAGGACGATTGATCAGAGCAGATTCACATCCGAGTTTAGATAGTTTAGTTGAAATGTCAGACGAGCTAGCTTCCACACTTGCTTCCATTCAGGAGTTCATGGCCGGAGTCAGTAGACGCTTGGATCAGTTAGAGAGTTCTCGCCAGGATCCTCATCCGGATGGCATGGTCACTGACGAGACGATTCCTCATGCATCTCAGACGGCACAGACTCGTCCACCTGGGGTTTCACTTAGTACTCCATTCCATCTGGCAGATCATTATGAAACCATTCCACCACCTCCTGTCACAGTGCCGCCTCCCATGGTTCCTACTATTGGGGATACTCAATTGGCCGAGCAGGAGGCCAAGGTTGAGAGGCTCGAGTCCATGATGAGACAGATCAGATTGCAGGACGGAGGTTTGACTTGGGATGACAGAGATGGCATACCAGCGGTAGCTTGCCCGCCAAGTTCCGCATGCCAGACATTGAGCGCTACAGTGGGATTGGTTGTCCCAAGATCCATTTGAGACTATACAGCACAGTCATGAGAGCACATGGGATAGATGATGCGCAGTTGGTGGCCCTCTTCCCTATGTCACTTAGTGGGGCAGCTCAGAGGTGGTTTGCTTCAGTTGAGCCTTCGAGACTTCGCACCTGGGAGGACGTGGCTCGTGAGTTCCTGACTCAGTTGGAGGCCACTAGACAGAGGCCAGAGGAGTCCATTTCTTCCTTTGTCACTCGTCGGAGGGCAAAGGTGGCTGGTATGATAGACCGGCCTAAGGAGCAGGATCAGATTGATATGGTTCTTCGGAACCTACAGCCGAGGTTCGCTAGGCGTCTTGTGGGTATCCCGTTTCAAGATCTCAGGAGTTTGGTTCATGCTGCTTTCAGTGTAGAGGAGGCTATAGCTCGAGGATTATGGACAAATACTACTCCTTCCCCTGACAATAAGGGGAAGAAGCTGATTGGACCATTGACCAGATCTGGAGAGGTTGGTGCTATTAGCTATCAGCACCAGAGGCCCGCGCATCACTCAGCTTATAGGTCTCCTACAGTCAGAGCTCCTTTCTCTCTTCCATAGTATCAGTATCAGCTGGATTATGCTCAGGAGCCTTACATTGCTCAGACTAGCATGCAGCCGCGACCACCACATCCGAGAGCCGCTACTCACCCACCACCTAGACCACATGCACAGAGGCCCCCGAGACAGTTCACTCCCTTGGGCATGACTTTGACTAGAGCTTTTGAGAAGCTTAGAGACGCTGGAGTGATTGTTCCTTTGGCGCCAAGGCCTTTGCCCCATCCTATTCCTCCTCATTTCCGTTCACATGAGCACTGCTTGTATCATCAGATTCCGGGGCACGATACTGAGCTTTGTTCAGCACTCCATCATGCGATACAGGATTTGATCGATTCAGGGGCGGTTGACTTGGCTAGGCCAAGTGTGACCACCAATCCCTTGCCTGCACATTCTACACATGCAGTTCCTCCTCCTCCTGGTCTTCAGTAGATTGATTTGGATGTTGATGGTATTGGTGGTCGTATGGTATTTTGGGACACCTCGGGTTGGGGACTTTGTTTCAGTTGACATGGGTACATCATTTTGCAGCGATCTAGCTCAGAGCACCTTCCATTTTGATTTATGGTCGTCATCAGAGTCGTTCCCGTTCTGTCGGGTCTAGTGTTTAGCTCATCAGAGTCGCTTTGTTGAGTCCAGTTTGGTTCAGAGTCGTTGTTTTTCTAGTCGTTTGTAGTCCTTTATCGCTTCACACATGATGTACTCATTTGGTTCATTTAGTGACATGATCTTTTATTTTGAGTATGTGTTATTCTCTTTTCTCATGAGTACGTTTTACATATTTTGTGTTGATGTGTGCTATGCTTTCGATATGGGACATATTTTCACTTTGGCATCATTGATCACTTGGGCCTAATCTATCATGGAGGATATTGAGCCTATTGAGTTGGGATCATGAGATTGACCTAGAGAGTTTGAGACTATGACTCGTTTCATCCTCTGATTAGAGCAACACCACATCCATACCTTGACTCTGTGGACTTGTTGACCTACCCATTTTGAGCTTGACATGACACCACCCATTGGCACCATTACACGACTTTACTGCCCTTGTTCGCCTTATCATGTTACAGTACCATTGCCTTTCCTTTCCATCATTTCCTTGATCTGACTAGGTAGAGTCCGAGATGGTTAGACCCGAGGTGGGCTTTACATGATGATAGATGGATCATGATGAGAGAGTGGCTTGATTGTTTGACGATATTGTTGAGATAGAGGGGTTATCATGGAGCATCCAGATTTGAGCCATTGCACATGACTTCAGAGGGTAGGGACGATTAGACATGGTGATTTTATGAGATGATGGTGAGTGACTTGTGATGATGGAGTGAGGTGATTATCAGAGGACATTGACGGTTATCACAGAGCATCAGTGAGAGATTTCACACGATTTCAGAGGAGTCGCCATGACTATGTTGGATGGATGCCAGTCTTTAGTATTGGCCATGTGAGACCTCGAAAGCACGATGTTTGAGGTTTTGGTCAAAGGATGGGTGACCATCATTTCATGAGCCTATTTACTTTATCACCCTCACATATAGAGTTACCCGTTGCTAGCCATTTGAGCCTCACACGAGCACATAGCCTTTTCTTTCATCACTTCATTTACCTATTACACCGGGTTAGGGACCCTGTAGTGCTTGCATGCTATGATTGGATACGTCATGAGTTCCAGACCTGACATACATATTCGAGCCTCATTCTTCATTCCTCACTCTTCATTGTGATATTTCCCGCTTGGACATCATTCCATCACTATTTTCCGATATCACATACCATCACTTATGATATTCGTTCTCTGTCTTTTCCTTTCCTTATTGCTTACTCGACCTTATCCTTGTTTCACCTTGAGTGGTGGTTTTTCACACGTCACTGCATAGAGGATTGTCACATTCTTTCCTATCATTCACCCCATGGGCAGTGGTTCAGAGATGTTATTTTGAGAGGTTGTCTTGTTAGTGAGGATTCATGTTACATTCGTATGTGGAGAGGGTTTGATCATTTAGGTATGTATTTTCATGAGAGTTCATTCATTATTGATCAGAGTATGCGCAAAAAAAAAAAAAAAAAAAAAAAAAAACCAAAAAAACCAAAAAAAAAGAAAAAAAAAAAGATAGCGCATTGTTCATTTTATTATTTTCCATTGGGCATGTGTATGGACGTGCTAGTTTGCTTCATTGGGTTCATGTGTTAGAGAGATGTTCGTATGAGAGCTTCTTTCTGAGATTCCATCTTGGTATATTTTGGGTGAGAGTATGAGTCGCTCATTCGATTTTTGTGAAAGAGGCAAGTGACCTTTCTTTAGTATCTCTGGATCCTTGCTCTATCCATCATCCCATCTGTTTTGGATGTGACTACTTTCCATGCTTTGATGCAGGTTGACCATCACTCACTTTCCTATCTCTTTACCTTCTTTTATCTTTGTTTTATCACTCTATTTTTACCATACCTCACCCGATTTCTTTCTTTTCTCATCCTTCTTGATGTTTGACTTGAGTTCAACATCTACACTTTTTTCTTGCTTATTCGATGTGTTCATCCCTTTATCATCACTTTTGGTGTGGGGACCCCTAGATTCGGGACTCATGACGTTTTCTATGCATTGCATTTCATGCACGAGGGGTATGGGGATTGTATCATTGGGATCTTTGAGCCTAGTTTCCTTTCATTTTTTTCACCCTATTACCTTAGCCTACGTTACGTCCCGTGTCTGAAGACCACCCTGAGTCCATTACTTCATATTGTGCTTGACGGCTCCCACATGGGCAATACTCGAGCTTGGTCGGAGATTATTTCTCGGAGCATGATGGATGTAGAGTTGAGATGATGATTTACACTGGGGCATACCCCTATTATCAGTGATGGATTTTCAGAGGCGTCGTTATCTACACTAGGGCATACCCCCCTCATCGATGACGTTTTCTTTCGGGATGATGCTTTACACTGAGGCATAGTCAGTTTGTTTCTTTGTGTGGATTATGATGGACTAGGAGTTGTGGGATGACCCTACACTAGGGCATAGCCACTTCAGAGAGCACTTTTATTGGAGATACAGTCACTCTACTCGATACTCTGCATTGCGACACACTCTACTCATTGATGGTAGATTTTTGAGATGACGATTTGTTTTGAGGCATAGCCCTCTCATCGGTGATGGACTTTGATTTTTCATTAGAGCATAGTCACTTCAGGTGGTTTACACTGGGGCATAGCCACCTCATTCACATTCATAGAGCCCGGGGATTCTTATTCGTATGGATCATGTTGAGATATTATCATTTTTGGCAGTGAGACTTGAGATTGATTGATTTGTTGACGTATACACTAGCATGATCTTCTCCAGTAGTTGTTGACTCGGATGCACTGCTTTACACTGGGGCATATCCATCTTTTGGAGAGAGATCAGATTGGTTCTTTACATTGGAGCATCTACTAGATAATATGGAGATTATTGGATTATTTCATGTTGTCCTCATTGCATACTGGGGCATAGCCACCTAGTTGGATGTTTTGACATCGAGATTTGACTTTCCGATCATGGTTATTACTTCTGATGGATTATGGAGCTATTGGCACCTCGGGTCTAGTCTTCTCGGCATACTTGGACGATCTCGGATACATACCTTTCATCTCGTACTTAGTTATTTCACCCTGGATACTTTCATGCCTCCTATCATACCAGAGCCTGATCATCACCTTATTTTATCCTACGCATCCCACCGTGACGCATGACCTCACTCTTTTCTCGATTAGGAGGAGATGTAGATCAGTCCTCGATCACCTTGGTTGTGTTTTCATACATTCTTTTGGACTTTAGGTTCAACATCTTCCATGATGGTAGGGCCTGACAGATTGTTGACTTATCAGTGACGATGCTTTCATTTTGATAGTTGACATGTTGAGTGTTGATTTGCTTGCTCTTTTCATTTTAGCACTGGTCATCATTATTGTTGTTATTCATCAGTTAGTTTTGTTTTGTCGGCATGATGTCACGATACATGGTCTTGTTTGGCATTACTTATTCAAGGTTGGACATTTTCATTACATGATGGATGAGCATATCTCAGAGTACAGTAGTTTTGAGGCATTTTGCATCTCTGTCTGTTCATCATCACATACTGGGGCATACCCTCTCTCTGAGAGCATTGGACCTTCCGTAGGTTTCATTCACTTTTTGATCTAGTTGTTGACTCCCTTGAGTTGCATACTGGGGCATACCCTCCTTCTCCGAGATCATCGGACCTTTCACAGGCTTCATTATATTTCAACCTAGTTGTCAATCCTCATGAGCTGTCATACTGGGACATATCCCCTCCTGTCGAGTTTGCTTGCATCATCATCTTAGTATCACCTGGCTTTGAGTCACTCGATCAAATCATCTTCTTATCATTCATCTTGTCCTGTCAGTTTGAGTCAGGACCGCACCTATATCGATCGGTCATTCATCATGTTAGTCTGAGTCGGGACCGCACCTATATCAATCAGCCATCTTCCTGTCAGTTTGAGTCGGGACCGCACCTATATCGATCGGTCATTCATCATGTTAGTCTGAGTTGGGGCCGCACCTATATCAATCGGCCATCTTCCTATCAGTTCAGTTTTTGGGGCTGCACCTATATCAATCGGGCATCTTCCTGTCAGTTTGAGTCGGGACCGCACCTATATCGATCGGTCATTCATCATGTCAGTCTGAGTCGGGGCCGCACCTATATCGATCGACCATCTTCCTGTCAGTTTGAGTTGGGACCGCACCTATATCGATCGGTCGTTCATCATGTCAGTCTGAGTCGGGGCCGCACCTATATCAATCGGCCATCTTCCTGTCAGTTTGAGTCGGGACCGCACCTATATCGATCGGTCATTCATCATGTCAGTTTGAGTCAGGGCCGCACCTATATCGATCGGCCATCTTCCTATCAGTTCAGTTTGAGTCGGGACCGCACCTATATTGATCGGTCATTCATCATGTCAGTCTGAGTCGGGGCCGCACCTATATCGATCGGCCATCTTCCTGTCAGTTTGAGTCGGGACCGCACCTATATCGATCGGTCATTCATCATGTCAGTCTGAGTCGGGGCCGCACCTATATCAATCGGCCATCTTCCTATCAGTTCAGTTTCCGAGGCCGCACCTATATCAATCGGCCATCTTCCTGTCAGTTTGAGTCGGGACCGCACCTATATCGATCGGTCATTCATCATGTCAGTTTGAGTCGGGACCGCACCTATATCGATCGATCATTCATCATGTCAGTTTGAGTCAGGGCTGCACCTATATCGATCGGTCATCTTCCTGTCAGTCTGAGTCGGGACCGCACCTATATCGATCGGCCATCTTCCTATCAGTTCAGTTTGAGTCGGGACCGCACCTATATCGATCGGTCATTCATCATGTCAGTTTGAGTCAGGGTCGCACCTATATCGATCGGCCATCTTCCTATTAGTTCAGTTTGAGTCGGGACCGCACCTATATCGATCGGTCATTCGTCGTGTCAGTCTGAGTCGGGGTCGCACCTATATCAATCGGCCATCTTCCTATCAGTTCAGTTCGAGTTGGGACCGCACCTATATCAATCGGTCATTTTCCATGTCAGTTTGAGTCGGGACCGCACCTATATTGATCGGTCATTTGTCGTGTCAGTTTGAGTCGGGGCCGCACCCATATCGATCGGCCATTTTCCTATTAGTTTGTGTTTAGTTTGAGTCAAGACCGCACCCATATAGATCGGTCATTCATTCTTCCTATCAGGTCAGTTCGACGTCCGGGCCTTTGTTTCAGTATGACATTCAGAGTCACATTTTCCAGATTTGGCATTTAGAGCCATTGTGCATACTCATCCAGACATTTTTTGAGTCACCTTGTTTCTTTTCATTTTAGGCGTTCAGAGTCGTTCTCCTCACCTGGTTAGTTGGTGCTTATCGCCTATTCATCATTGCTCTTCTAGACTTCCCCTTCCACTACACATGACATAGTTCTTTGAGTCCGTGACGCATATTTCGATCATGTTATTGGGCACCTTACACTTGGCATTCTCGTATAGTTCACATAGGGCAGTCTCCTTCGGGCACATTCTTTCTTGTACTCTAGGGTGGTTCAACCGTTACTCATCTTTGACATTGATCTTCGAGTCACTTTTGGAGACGTCTTAGAGGGAGCTTGGATCCCTAGTGTGGCTGCAGAGGCATTTTGAGACATCATTTTGTTTTAGGGTTAGAGCCTTTGTGTTAGTCTGCTAGCCTGAGTGAGTTTGCATTTCACTATTATCCCTATGGGGGTCTCCTTGGTTCTTCGGTAGAGTTCACTTCATTCCACTCACTATTCACACTTGCTTTTCACTCCAGTGTTCATATTCCTTACACTCGTGAGCTCTACCAAAGAGGGGCATATTTGTAGACCCCCTCCCGGGGAGGAGGAGTTTTTGGCCATTTTTTATTTTGCTATCATGATTACTTTTCTGACCACCCGGGAAACAAGCTGCTTTGGGTGGCCATGGGATGGGATGAAGCCATGTTTCTGATGTGAGGAACAGGAAACGAAGGAGTGGCTTGCCAAGGAAGATAGGAACAGGGGATAAGAGAGAAAAGAAAGAAAGAAAAAAGGAGTTTTAGAGGGGGAAAACAGGGATCTTTTTCGGTAGGCGAGAGAACAGAGGGAGGAAGGTCTTCATTTTTTTTGGGGGGGGAGGCGAGATAACCACAGGGAGACAGAGGAAGCAAAGGGGAGACGGATATAGTGGGTGAGTTGAGGGTAGCAAAAAAAGAAACAAAAACTTACTGATTTCTGGAGTATCAGAGGAACACTTCGGGTATGGTTTCTTTGCACCTTTCTTATTCTCTCTTCCTCACCGTCACAGGTTTTGATCATCTCATCTTGCCACTTGAATGTTATTATTTTATTTTACTGGGCATTGAGCTGTGTGAAATATGAGTTTTCATGCTTACTCTGTTTTGGTGCTTTCCTGGTTTTTTTTTGGATTCCTTTGAGGAATAATTGCTGTTTCGATTTGCTCCTTTTAGCTCGGTCTTTTATTAATCATGCTATTACTCCATGTTTCTTCCACCCGTTCCGGATCCTCTAATTAGTACATGAAGCAGGACCTAGCTCAATGGCATGATTGTTTTCCCGTGGTTATGCTCTGTTCTTATTTGCATTTTTCTTTCTCTGTTTCGGAGACCATTCTGGAACTGAAATTATCGAAGAGTTGGATTATAAAGAGGGAGTCGTTGGACGCGTATTACGCGGCGGCGGTGGAATGCTCGGTGAAGTTTTTGGTTGGAATTGGTGGGAAGGATGGATGGCTGTTCGTCCATGGGAGAATCAGTTTCTTGGCATAAATGTGAGAAATGGAGTGATGATTCGTGAGGATGGGTCGACTGAGGGAAAGAATGGCTCCTAGAGCCCGTCAAAAATTTGCTGGAAAGAAACCCATTTCCTTAAATATCTGAAATGGAAAATGACCCCACCAGCCCTTCACATATCTCCCACTACTGCATGCAGGCATAGGTTTTTTTATTATTTCAAGTGACACGTGGCTTTCCTTTTTAACTTTTCCATGGTTTTTTTTTTTAAATCCCGCCCTCTCTGAATCATTTCTAAAGGAAACTTGTTCTCATTCTTTAAATAATAATAATAATAATAATAATAATAAAGAGGGGCTCTGTCTATGAGTTAACCATGCCAGTTGCTAACCTATTAAAGAAAGAAAATAAATGGGTTTGATAGCTTCCACCCATTTCAAACATCCCTTTTTATTTATTTATTCATTCTTTCTCTCTCCCACCATTTTCTCCACTCTTCCAATCCACTTTCATTCGCGTTTAATTCTTCATTTTATTATTATTATTATTATTATTATTATTATTATTATTATTATTATTATTATCATTATTATTATTATTATTAGTTTTGTTATATCAAAGTTTAATTTTCCAAAACAAACTTCCATCTCCAAATAATTTTCAAAATTTAATTTTTCAAAACTCCATTCTCAAATATATATATTTTTTTTAAGATTCCAATTTCCAAATTAAAATTTTAAAATTCCTATTTTCCAATAATTTTCCAAAATTTCATTCACATTTATTCATTTAATCATTATTATTTTATTTTATTTATGTATTTATTTTTAAAATTCCATTTTTAAACACTTCTTAAAAAATTCCGATTTCCAAATTTAATTCCAATTTTTCGAAATTCCAATTTTCCAATTTCTAATTTCCGAAATTCCAATTTTCACATTTATTTTTTATAATCATTATCATTATTATTATTATTTTATTAAACAAATCAATTTTCAAATAATTTTCGAGACTCCAATTTTTAAATAAATTTCAAAAATCTAGTTTTCTCTTAAACAGTTTTAATGCTTTTCGGGTTTCAAATAATCTTCTATTTATCTCGATTTTATATAAGCATGAATGTCATTTTCATAATTTCAGAACAATGGAATTTGTGAGATTAATTCGTGCAAGATCAATCGGGCTTTGGTGGGGACCCAACATATGTGATTTCCTTATGATTGATTGATTGTTTGTTTGATTTAATTGCCATGCATGATCGATTTTATTTTGCTCTATGACATGCTCGAAATTATTCCTTAATTGTGCGCTAACCTCACTTCTTGATAGCGCATTGTGGCTCGTCACCCAAGTACGTATCTATTCCCATTCTGGTATTTCTATATGCATGTTTTGATTTTCATATGTGCATGATAGTTCTGGGTATTCACTGTTTTACGCGTCCATTGCTATGATTGCTTCATTTTATTAGTAGAGACCCGACTTTAGGGACTTAGAAGGGTGCTACGGTCCTTACTGTACCTTCCCAATAAGTAACCTGACCCCCGAACCCGATCCGGTTTTTCGCAGACCACCTTTTCCAAAATAAGGAGTCACACTTAGGGTTTTTCTTTCTTATTTTGTTTACCCTTTTAAAAATAAAACAAAAATAAGTGGCGACTCCAAGTCATTTTTCTTAATCAATAAAATCATTTTTTTTCAAACCAAAAATCGAGCTCGCCATCGAGTGGGAAACGCATGAGCCGAAATGCGGGGTCCACACCGTAAAATATAAATTAATTAATTTTTGTTTTTTTTTTTATCTTGCATGTTGATATTGATGTAGAAGTTTATGCTTATTAAAGTTCAATTACTAATATTATTTAATATCGGCTCTAAATAAAATATAATATGATTGTAGAGTTTTATATATGAAAGAGGACAATAGAATTAAATAACACCTTTCTACAAACATATTGAAAAGAATATTTATTAATATAAAAATAAGTAAATACATTGAATGCTTCAAAACCGACTCATTAAAAGATTGTCTAATTTTTTATTCATCTTTGGCAACCACTCTCATTTTACTTTTTCGACAACAAGTTATAAATATTTCATTTAAAAATCAACATAAAATGCATAAGAATTGTCAAATTTAGCCAAATATATTTGTGCTTGTACTTTGATTTTTCAATATATATATATATTACTCGTATTTTGACTTTTCTCAAATCAAACAATTTCATTTCAAAGGAACAATCATAAAGAGAATTAATTTTAGAAATGCAAATCATTCAATCTAAACAAGGGAAGTTCAATTAAACACTAATGAAAATATATATTAAAAAATTAATAATTAATACTAAAAGAAAAAAGATAGATTAGTGATGGTGAAACTTTCCTTTTTGCTCAAAAGAGAATGATTCTAATTTTTTGGCATCCACACATAGAAATTGACAATGAGATAGATGCCTAGGAAAATGAAGGATATGGAGAGGATTTGAGCCCCACCAAGTCACCAACCTCCTAATGGGACTTATCTCCATCAGCCTCCATGGCTGCTGGCTGCTCTTGTCTCCCCAAATGGGACCTTATTTATATCTCATTTTGAACCTATTTATTACACATAATGATTTTCCTTCTTCCCTTTTTAATAATACAAATATGCAAGGCTGCATTTCAATTTTGGAAGTAATGGATAATAGGAAAAGAATAAATAATATCGAGGAGTTTCAAATGTACATGGTTTGAACAACCCCTTTGTGACTCATCTTTTTTATTATTAACGATGCAATCTTCTATTACAATATATAAATAATAAAGTTCAATCATAACATGATTGAAGACCTCGAGTCCCTGGTCTTTATGTATTGATGACATGGATTTTTCCATGGTAAAATCTGGCCCAATTTGGCTGACCGTTGGGCTACATGCCCCTTTGGGCCATAACCACATAAAATTGTATGGCTGAAAATTTGATTTCCAAACCGATTAATCAAACTGTTATAATCAAACCGATTAAAGTTTGATTTCCAACTACCATGAAACTCTAGTTAGATTCGGTCTTGTGTTTCAACCAACTGATTGCGGCTGAAAATTGCAACATGACCCGGGTTGAAATCACATGACAAGCATGTAACCATTTAAAAAAATTATCCTAAAATATTTTTCTCGTTAATTCTAATAAATATTTGAACCTTCAATAAAACCAAAAATAGAGAAGGCATACCTTCCTAGAGCCTTTAGCCTAACCAAAGCTTTATTGGGTTGGAAACTAGAAATGTCTTCATCTTTTCTTTTCTTTGTCCCTGCATAAGAATTTTTATTCTCTTGTAATGCGTACAATAAAAATATAATCTCATAATTTTTAATTCATTAATAATGACAAGATAATATATATATATATATATATATATATATAGGTATAAAATGAGAAGTATATAAGTTACGTGTTTCAAAATTTTAAAGTCAAATTGAAAACAACCACTCTTAAAAAAATTATTTAATAAAATATAAAGTATTTAAATTAAATTAAATTTTATAAAAAATTAAATAAATTTTAATTAAAATAATTATGTAGTCATTTATAAATTAGTAACATTTTATAATCTCAAAATCAGATCGAAGATATCCTACCTGAAAAAATATTTACTAAAATATCAACTACAAAATACAAAAGACCATTTTTTAGAATTTATTTTATAATATATATTAGGGTTTTTAAAAAATTATTTTGTATACATTAAATAAAGTAAAAAAATATTTTGTGAAATCCATTTAGTATCTATAATTATCTTCTTCTTTTTTTTCTCACAAAGAAATATTTTATAAAATTTATTTAGTATCCTTACTTATCTTTTAAACATGCTCCTACTCATGGAACTCATAACTTTTATTGAAAGTTGTAATTTTAAAATTTCATCTCTATTTTAAAAGAAAATGATTCACGCACTTTCTCAACTTAGAGCAAAACAAGTACCAAAATTCATGCTTCACCTCATTTGACTCAAAACATAATTAAGTAATTAAAAAAAACATATCATAAATATATAAATAAATAAAAATTTCAAATAACATTTTGACTACAAAAACAATAACCATAATTTTATGTGATAGATATTCACCTTTGGTTGATCTATATACATTCCAATTTTGCCTTCTAAGTTGGATACTTTAAACTTCTAAAATCTCAATATGGTTTCATCCTTCTATATTCAATATTTTATTTCAAAGATATATATATATACTTGAACATATCTAATTCTACATTCAACCTTCCAAACATATAGCAATATTAGAAGTTGTTTGGTTACTTTTTTTTTCACTAATTCTATTAAGTATTTTAAACTTGAGTAAATGAAACAGAGAGAAGATGTACCTTGGTGGAAGGAGCTGGAAACTAGACATGTCTTGATTTTTTATGATGTGGGTGATCCTCTATGTCATCATGGCTTCTTTTGACATTGAATAGTTGAAGGCTTTGTTGATGATAATCTTGGGCATCGTCGTATATGAGATGGATCCCACAACTTTCCACTTTGAAAGCTACCTTGCCACCACACCCAAAAAAGCCCTGAAAGCGAGCCTCAAAGTTGTTCCATCCAATGGATCAATACTTACTTGAAATGGCAATTTGAGGGAAATAGGCTACCCTCAATGCTGGATCTGGAGATGTGCAACCCTTGTGATCGTATTCAACATAAAATTTTGAACCATGAATTGAGCTTGTTTTACAATTCCCAACAAACGATATAGTATCCACGTGTTCAAATTGATCACCATGGGATGTTTGCAATTCCAATTGTGAACCATCAACAAAATGAAAAGAATCACATGGATGAGTACAATCATATATTGTCTTGCATATATCATCATCATCATCAAGTGGAATATGATGGAAGAATAAAGAAAATCCTAAGAATTTTTTATCTTCATACCAGTTCTTTGGGAGCTCTATTCTTATTTCACGTCCCATACTCTTATGACGTACCCACTCTGGTATTCCACTCCTTCCTGGAATAACAACTTTAAGGTGATCCCTTCTGTCGCTATCAAAATATCCATCTACAAAATCCTGCATAAAAGTAGCATGTAAATCTCATGCCTTCATAAAAAAATAAAAAATAAAAATAAAAAAGTCATTTGTAAAATTTATACCTGAATTTGTGATTTGAAGCAATTGATAAGATAGGACCATAATAGATGTCTCAGATCACTTGATAAAGCTTCCAGGCGTGGGCAACCATGTTGAATTACTATGCAACGATTAATGGTGAAAAATCAAGAAGAACAAGAAAGAAGAACAAGAAAGAAGAACATAGAGATTTAACGTGGTTCGACAAATTGCCTACATCCACGGAAACAGGGAAAAAGAGGATTTTCACTATGTTAAAATTAGGTTTATATAAAAGGGTATTTATATTAACCCTTAGGAATGAAAATTCCAAAAATACCCCTAAACCACCCCTCCAACCTATCGTTCCCCCCACAACAAATATGAGCCACATACTACAATAATCTCCACCTTGGCGAATATTCATTCCCTCCCTTAGAAGACAAGAAACATAGCTTATAACTCCACCTAGGACAATAGGTTGGGGTATCTCCCATCTAGCAACTGGAGACATTAATCAAGTTCAAGCAATGCTTGAACTTTTTTGTGGTAACAGGTTTTATCAACATGTCTGCTGCGTTCTCAAAGGTGTGAACCTTCTCAAGTAACAGTTCACCAGAAGAGACCAATTCCCTAATCTTATGAAATCTCACATCTATGTGTTTGGTCCTTGCATGATACACCTAGTTCTTTGCCAAATAAATGGCACTCTGACTGTCACAATATAATTGAACTCCACCTTATTGAATACCCAACTCCTTAACCAAACTTGTAAGCCATAATGATTCTTTTGCAGCCCCAGCTATTGCCATATATTCTAACTCAGTAGTAGATAGTGCAACTAAAGACTGTATCATAGACTTCCAACAAATAGGTCCCCCACCAAGGGTGAATACATAACCTGTGGTAGACCTCCTGTCATCCAAGTGACCTACATAGTTTGCATCAACATATCCTCTAACTAAAGGACCACTCTGTTGTTTGCTAAACATGATGCCATAGTTTGTAGTACCCCTTAAGTATCTAAAAATCCACTTGACTGCATCCCAATGCATTCTTCTAGGATTTGATAGAAACTTGCTCACTACACTAACAACAAGTGCCAAATCTGGTCTTGTACAAACCATAGCATACATCAAGCATCCCACTGCACTTGCATATGGAACCTTTGACATGTCTTTCACTTCATCATTTGTTTGTGGACATTGATTAGCAGACAACCTAAAATGATTTGCCAAAGGTGTACTTATTGGTTTTGCATCATCCATGTTAAACCTCTCCAACAGTCTCTTGACATAGCTATACTAAGATAACCATAATCTCCTTGAAGCTCTATCCCTGTGAATCTCCATTCTAAGAATCTTCTTGGCTGCACCTAAGTCCTTCATGTCAAACTCCTTACTCAACAAGGACTTCAACTTATTGACCTCAACCATACCCTTTGCAGCAATTAACATGTCATCCACATAGAGTAATAGAAAAATAAATGATGAATCATCATCTAGGCTCTTTACATAAACACAACAATCATACTCACATCTCTTGTAACCAATCCTGATCATGTAAGAGTCAAATCGCTTGTACCACTGCCTTGGGGACTGCTTCAATCCATAAAGTGATTTCCTCAATTTACATACCAAGTGTTCTTGTTCAGGTTGAATAAACCCTTCTGTCTGTACCATATAGACCAACTCCTCCAAATCACCATGAAGAAAAGTTGTCTTTACATCCATTTGTTCCAATTGCATGTCAAAATGTGCTACCAAACCCAACACTATCCTATTGGAAGTGTGTCTGACCATGGGAGAGAAGATCTCATCATAGTTAACCCCTTTCCTCTGTGAGTAATCCTTTGCTACTAAACGAGCTTTGAATTTTTCACCCTCTTTTTCTGAAACTGCTTCTTTCTCATTGTACACCCATTTACATCCTATTGCTCTCTTCCCCTCTGGAAACTCCTCCAAATCCCATGTCTGGCTCTTATGCAAAGACTGAATCTCCTCCACCATAACACCAATCCATCTACTTTTCTCTTGGCTGTGTATAGCCTCTTAAAAAGTAGTAGGATCCTCGCTATTAGTAATCAACGCATAAGAAACCAAATCTTCAAAACCATACCTGGTAGGTGGCTTAATAGTGTGTTTGGGACTGTCTATGGCTATATTGTGATGCTGTTGATCTTCTGAACTAGACTTCCCTGCATTCCGAGTATGATCCTCTATATCATGGGTCTCTAATTCCACCTGTATCAACTGCTCATTATTGCTGCAACTTTTTGGTTCCTATTTCTCCTCTTTCTGAATATATTGTAACATGGGTTTCTTATCAAAAACCACATCTCTACTGATCACCACCTTATTTGCCTTTAAATCCCAGAGCTTGAAGCTTTTCACCCATTTCTGATATCCCAGAAAGATACACTGTCTAGACTTTGCATCAAGCTTTGATCTCTCATAATTAGGAATGTGCACATAGGCTGGGCACCCAAATACTCTCAAATAAGAGTAATCTACCAGATTGCCTGTCCATACCTCCTCTGCTACTTTCCCATCTAATGTTGCTTTGGGTGACCTGTTGATCAAGTAACATGCCATGTTCACTACTTTTGCCCAAAATTTCTTTTCAAGGCCTGCATTCAATCTGAGACATCGAGCTCTTTCAGCTATTATTCTGTTCATCCTTTCTGCTACACCATTCTGCTGTGGTGTCTTGCGTACAGTGAAGTGTCTCTTAATCTCATGTTGCTCACACAATTCCGTGAACTTTGAATTTGTATACTCAGTACCATTATCCGACCTGAGACATTTTATCTTTCTCCCTGTCTAATTTTCTACTTCAGCTTTCCACAATTTAAACTTGGCAAACGTTTTTTACTTGTGCCGCATGAAGTACACCCAAACCTTTCGTGAGTAATCATTAATAAAACTCACAAAATACATACTTCCTCCCAAAGATGCTACTCTTACTGGTCCCTAAACATCTGTATGAACATAGTCAAGAACCCCCTTTGTCTTGTGTGTGGCTGTCTTGAACTGCACTTTATTCTGTTTTCCAAAGACATAATACTTGCAGAAATCAAATTTACATGTTTTGATACCCTTCAACAGATTTCTCTTATGAAGCTCCATCATCCAACGCTCACCGATATGCCCTAATCGCATATGCCACAAAACTGTACTATCTGACTCAGACTCTGCGGTTGTAACTCCACCTACAATTGTGGTACCCATCAGTTTATAAATATTTCCTACTAGTTTCTGCCCTTTCATCATTGTCATAGCACCTTTGCTCACCTTCATTACTTCACTTGTAGACTTGTAACTAAACCCTTTACAGTTTAAAGTTCCCAAAGAAATCAGATTCTTCCTTAGATAAGGTACATGTCTAACATCACACAACGTTCTAACAATACCATCAAACATTTTAATTCTGATATTCCCTATTCCAGCAACTTTACATGAAGCGTCATTACCCATCAGAACAGAACTAGAATTTACCGACCTGTATGTGTGAAACCAATCTTTATTCGGTGTCATATGATAAAAGCATGCTGAATCCAAGATCCAAGAATCTGTAAGATGATTCGAACTAGATGAAACCGACAACATATCACCATCACCACTCTCTGAGTCTTCTTCTGCCACTACATTCGCAAACTTTGATGAACCCTCTTTATTTTCCAATACCGAGTCCCCTTTCTTTTTCTCTGGACAATCTCGTTTCATGTGCCCCTTTTTCCTGCACTTATAACATTGTATGTCCTTTCTCTTCCTGGATTTAGATCGAGATTTATTGTTGCTCGATTCACTCTGGAACTTGTTTCTCCCACGTTCCTAATTACTCTTTACCATAAGGCCTTCACCCTGAGAACTCTCATAATTGGCTTTCTTCCTCTGATTAAATCCTAAAAGAACACTCGTGATCTCCTCCAAATCAAGAGTTTCTTTCCCCCACATCAGAGTTGTAACCAAATTTTCATACGTAGAAGAAGCAGGAAGGGAATTTAGTAACATCAACGCTTTGTCTTCGTCTTCGAACTTCACATCAAATCACTAATGATCTGATTGAACACGTTGATATGCTGGCTTAGATCTGAGTCCTCTGCCATCTTAAGACCATACAATTTCTGCTTAAGATACAACTTGTTCGTCAATGACTTAGATATATACCAACTTTCCAATTTCAACCAAATTGCCACCGGTGATTCCTCATCCATGACATGGTACATCACGTCATCAGCTAAACAAAGCCTAATCGTTGCCACAACCTTTGCTTCCAAATCCTTCCAATCCATGTCGTTCATTCCTTCAAGTTTCTTTTCGTATAATGCCTTCACCATACCTTGCTACACTAACAGATCCTTAACCCTCCTCTGCCATAGGCCGAAATTCCCAAATCCATCGAACTTGACCACGTTGAACTTTGCAGAAGAAATCCTAGACATTAAACCTGGCACTTTGATACCAATTGTTGAATTACTATGCAACGATTAACGGCAAAAAATCAAGAAGAACAAGAAAGAAGAACACAAAGATTTAACGTGGTTCAACAAATTGCCTACATCCATGGGAACAGGGAAAAAGAGGATTTTCACTATGTTAAAATTAGGATTACATAAAAGGGAATTTATATTAACCTTAAGGAATGAAATTTTCAAAAATACGCCTGAACCACCCCCCCAACCTATCGTTCCTCTCACAACAAATATGAGCCACATACTACAATAAACCATGTGCTTCTATCCTTCTTAAACTTGATGGAAGCTCTAGAATTTCTTCAAGCATTGGGCAATGATTTATGCGAAGGGCATTCAACTGAGAAAGCTAAATGATGTCAACAGGTTTGCGACGAATATTGTTGTCGCTTACAGTTAAGTATCTCAATGAGAACAAGCATCGTATATCACTGCGAATTGATCCTTCCATCAGATTGCAACCACCTACATTTAGTTATATTAACCTACATGACAGGTTTCTCAGAAAGTCAAACAATTTGTGGAGCTTTGGACAGTTATGAATGAGAAGAGTATAATAGATGTCAAATTACCAATGCTGTTTGGAAGAGTCTCAAGGTTCTCACAATTGTTCAATTCCAAAAATGAAAGACTTTTTAGACGTTCAATTGATGAAGGCAGGTCTTTTATAGGCAATTCAATCAAACCAAGTCTTTGCAAATTTTCCATATCCTCCGTGATCTTCGAAAAAACCTCTAGATTTGAACAGCCATCGAGAAAACATTCACTTAGGGATTTCAATCGATAAAAGTTGCTTGGAAGACTCGTTAAGTTTTTGCATTTTCTCATTTCTAAGCATTGAAGTTGGGTGAGATGATGTATTGAGGAGAGCAACTCTTTAATAGCAATATCGTTTAGACAAAGGACATCAAGTCCTGTGAGATGACCAATTGAGCTGGGTAATTCTCTAATAGCAATCTCATCTAAACCAAGATGCTTTAGACTCCCCATATTCCTTTGGAACTCAAGAAGTTTCTCCAAATTTGAGCAATGCCAGAGAGAATTTCAGGTAAGTACTTTCACAAATTTTCTTTGATTTTCAAATAATCTTTTGTTTCTCTTGATTTTAAATAAGCACGAATATGATTTTTGTAATTCCAAAATAATGAAATTTGTAGGATTAATTCATGCAAAATCAATTGGGGGTGGGGGCCCTATATATGAGTTTTCTCTTCTAATTGTCAACTACTATACTTAATGAATATTGTTTGATCTTTGTCTTGCTCTTTGATATGCATGTGATATATTTTGTATTCATTATTATGCACTAATTTTGTTTCATGATAGCGCTTTATTACCTGCTGCCAAGATACGCTCTCACTCTCACCTTGTTTATTTATTCGTTATCATGACTTGCTTTTGATCTATGATCATTTTGGTATCCATTTATTTCCTAGTTAATTGTCATGCTTGCTTCACTTTATTTAGTATAGATTCATTTTTAGGGGCTTAGAGGGGTGCTACGGTCTTTACCGTACCTTCCTAATAAGTAACTTGACCCAGACCCGACTTTGGTTTTCCACGGACTATCTTTTCCAAATAAGGAGTCATACTTAGAGTTTTCTTTCTTATTTTGTTTTCCCTTAAAATAAAAAAAAATAAAAAAAATAAGTGACGACTCGAAGTCTTTTCTAAAAATCATTTTTTTAACCAAAAAAATAAAAAGCGAGTTTTGTCATCGAGTGGGAACGTATCGAGTGAAATGCGGGTTCACATTATGAAGCAGTGTTATGTCTTCAATCATATTAATGATTTACTAATCTTCCCATATTTCATTCATATACCCATTTTTTTTGCAACAATCAATGCTATGTTGTCCCATTATCAATTAATTACACTTTTTTACTATGTCTATATTTATCTAATTTTGTGCAATAATTTGATATTACCTTATTTGAATCCACAACTCTAGAAATGTGTTATTAATTTGGTTACCTATATACATTTCAATAATTACTGACAATCTTTATTTTCAATTCTATTACCTTCATATCCTTTTCAAACAAAGAGGGCAAACCATTAGCAATATATAAATACTAATCCATCCCTAACATTCCACTTTTCCTAAGAAAAAAAATGATAGTTTCCAAAGATGGAATCACCCCAACTTTGGCATTAAATACTGGAATCACATGAATAGAAAATTGGTGACAAATAACCAAATTTGTTCAAACCCAACCCCAAAACTTCCACATAACCTCAGACTTTAAACTATCCCAATTTGAAGTCAGAAAATGGAGATAAACAATAATTTTAGCTTCACTAGTAGCAGTAGATTTTCAAAAAGGCATTTCCTAATAATTATTAATGTGTAAGAATGTATGGGTCATAAACTCATAATTAATATTGATGTTATTTCTTTGCAGGCATGGGGTTGTGTAGAAAGCACAATCACCATGCTGAATGGGGCTAGACCAAAATCATATCTATACTTTTGAAAGACGAGATAAAGTAAGAGTTGCTAATGAATGAAGCATGGCCTTCAAATTGTAGTCCTATTTCTCCAAGGACCAAGACCCCAATACATGTTACTTTCCTTTCCCCAATGCCTTACTACTACTTGCTCTACTGGAATGCGCCTACATGTGCATTCTCTTTTACGTTTAGTATGTTGAATTTCCTAGATAACTTTATGGAATGGCTTCAAGCATACCCATCCATCTTGGTATTTTTTTTCTTTTTCCATTTTTTCACTCACCTTAATTTTTTCAATTAAAAAAACTTGTGTAAAAGGACAAAATATCCATATCCCTTCCAACATAACCTTACATTTTTCTTGGAAATGGGCAGTAACTTCAATTGGGTATTGAGCACAAGCAGTACCCATTAAGAAAAAGCAGAAACCCAACTCTCCAAAATCAATTCGTTCAAAGAAAAAATCACCAGATTTCAAAATTAAAAGAAAAACACAAATAATAATAATTATTATTCAATTAATATAGAACAAAATGGCAGATTATGATTACCAATATGGTAGAAATGCTGAAATGTTGAAATGTTGAATTACAAAGGGAACATTGTATATATATCATGGATAATTCAAAGGAATCTTGCAAAAGAAAGGAGTAGAGAAGAGAAATTGATGAAAACCCAAAACTACAAAAAAACTAGAATTAAAAAAATGAGTGTTGGGTGGTGGTGTTTGAATTGTAGCATAGAGGACAAATAAAGCACAAAACCACTCACTAATTCCATTTCCATGTTTTTTTTTTTTTTTAATTGTTTTACCAGATCTGAGAGTTGATACTCCAAAAAAAAAAAAAAAAAAAAAAAAAACCTGAAGATGACAAACCAGCGTGAAGATCTCCATGTGAAGTTGTAGAAGTTGGAGATAAGCAAATCTGCAAGTTAAAAACAAGTAAATCTATAAGTTGGAACTTAAGGAAAAATAATAATAATAATAATACCTAAAGATGAAGAACTAGAAAGTGAAGATCTTCAGATGAAACAAAGAATGAAATGAATTGTTTTCCAACAATGGTTTCAGTTTGGGAAAGGATGGCTGAAAGATGACGATGAGCCTAGCATGGAGTTGAAGCACAAAAGGGTTTTTTTTGTTCTCTTTTTTTGTGTTCTATGCACAGTAGCAAAAATGAGAGAAAACTCTTTTTTGGTGTTTTGTGAAAACACCATGTTTTGGGAAGAATTTCCTAAAAATAGTTTTAGAAAATTTTAGAGCCAAACATGTTTTTTTTTACCCAAAAAAGGTGTATTTTGTTTTAAAAAACTAAAAACTATTTTAAGAATGGTTACCAAACACACCCTTTGCTTTTTTATTATTCTTGAGTGTCTTTATTCCTTCTTAGTGCCTTTTGTCCAAGTTTGGATGCTCCCATGCGGTCATATATATATATATATATATATATATATATATATATATATATATATATATTATGGCTTTTGTGCTTTTTTCTTGTTTATCTTGCCTTGGCCCTTTCTGTGACAAAAAAAGAAGATAATTAATAACTTTTAAAAGGGAGAGATAATTAATATCTTTAAAAAGGTGAGAATTTTCATTTTAGGGAGAATTTTTTTTTCCCTTACAATACTATTTCGCTTCCTTTAATGAATTAAGTGTAGCTCCTTATTATCTTGTTTTGCTTCCTTGATTATATTTTATCCCATACAATGTTTTACCTTTGGTATAATTGTTTCTGTGTGTGTAAAATATAGGATTGCGAGATATGTACTACAAGTTGATGCATTGCCTTCCATCGAATCTTTTTTAGATGAGTGTACTTAAGTGTTATGTAAACTCCATTATGAGAGTTTGGGAGGGTTTATGTAGTGATGTTTTATCACAAAATTACCAAAGGAGGAGATTGTTAGGGCAATGAGTCTAATTGTATGTTGGCAATTTTGTTCCAATTATTTTCTAGTTTAGGAAACTTTTTAGATAGTGACTTACTCTTCATTGAAAATTCAAGGTTGTTGTTCACTTAATTGAAAAGTCATAAGTAAGTCTAAAAAGGATTGAGTAAAGGCAAGTTAGTTTTTTTGATAAGGTAGTGTTAAATTGGAAGTTTTAATTGAGTTAAATTTTTTTAATTATTTGGAAAGAATTTTAAAAGAAAAATCTTTCTAAATAACAAAAATAATTTGGAAAGAAATTTTAAGTTAAGGATTTAAAACTAAGAATCTTAAATAGAAAAATTTTCCAAACCTTTTTAATTTAAAATGTGAAATCTTTCCAAATCTTTTTAAAACTCTTAAGTTTGTCAATTGTTTTTAATGAAATATGATTTCTAAATTGATTCCAATTCCATTAAGTTTTCTCCGATATATACCCTACCTAAATATCTGTTTTTTTGGGTAGAACACATTGAAAGAGATTCAACCTAACTTGTCATTCCATTCCCAATCTCTCAAGAAAGATTCAATAGTGTTGAATCTTGAGTTGATTGAAGACCTGCATTCCATTAGCAAGGTAGAGGTGTATGAATAGGAGCAATTGGAGATTGATGCATTGAGGACATGGATCAAGTTGTAGGTTTTAGAGAGTGGGTCTTTAGGGCAAAGCAACTGGGTAAATCTATGTGACTTAATCTCATATAGTAGATTTATAGACCCTATGGTTTTTTATCTCTATAGTTAGTGTGGGGGTTATCTACAATTTTTTTTTTTTTTTTGTGTCCATTGCATATCTTTTTATTATCTTAATTATTTTTATTATTCTAATTATCCCAATTATCTCCTAGGCTTAATTGGATTAAAAACTATATCCCTATTTAAGAAAATTTTAAAATACATTCGTTCACCTCATTTGGGTGTTACCCTACTGGACATTAGTTTTTCACGTTTTATCATGTTAAACAGGATTGTGAGTAATGTTAATGGCAAACTTTGTTTCACAAAATAATCTCATTGGTCCTTCCAATATGATCCTTAAGTCTTCTAAAATTATCTTAAGCCATAATAATTCACACACTTCCTCAGCCACTGTCCTAAGCTCCACCTCTATAGTCGATCTATCTACCACATTCTTATTCTTACTCCTCCATAATCCAAAATTATCCCCAATGAAAGTGTAATAACTTGTAGTGATTGCCTATCATTGGTTGAACCTGCATAATTTGCATCGGTGTATGCCTCAAGAACCAATCTAGTGTTCTTTCTGAACCAAAAAACCCTTGCTATGATTAGCCTTTAGGTATTGCAGTACCTTATAGATTGCTTACTGGTGAACCTTTCTTAGGTTCTAAGGTGAGAAAGTGCATGAATCATTTTCTTTTAAAATAGAAGATGAAATTTGAAAATTACAACTTTCAATAAAAGTTATGGGTTCCATGAGTAGAAGCATGGTTAAAAGATAAGTAAGGACACTAAATAAATAGTATAAAATATTTCTTTGTGAGAAAAATAAAAAAGAAGAAGATAATTATAGATACTAAATGGATTTTATAAAATATTTTTATTTTATTTTATTTAATGTATATAAAATTATTTTTTTAAGCCTTGATATATATTATAAAATAAATTCTAAAAAATGGTCTTTTGCATTTTGTAGTTGATATTTTAGTAAATATTTTTTGAGTATGCTTGGAATAATATGGAGTTCAATATGGTATTAGATATAGTCAAGTCATTTAAATAGGTTTTTTTTTTAATGCTTTTTATTTTAATTTATTTGTTTTTAATTATCCCCAAATTTTATGAAATTTGGAGGTCCCGTCTATGAAGTTAAAACTCTTTTTTTTTTTTTTTTCTTTTTTTCTTTTTTTCCTTTATAAGTATCTTAGTAACTCTCCAAAGCTTTCTATTTGAAATGAATTATTGAATTTAGAAAGAAAAGACCATGTTACTATATCGATTTTGGTAGGCCAAAATCTTTATTAGAATTAATTAATTTTTTATTTATAGCTTCACAATTATCATATGTCTTTAAATTGTATAATTATCTTGTAAGTTAAGTTGGTAGAAGTATGAATTAGTACTTATTTAGCTCTTACCTTGTTTTTCCAAAGATGAAAAAATTCTGGGGCATTTATCATTATAAAAATATGCTTATGGAAACATGACTAACCATTGGACAGGATCTACAGGAGTGGGAAGCGGTAACGGAGATGCCAGAGGTGAACCATAATTAGAATACCATAAAAAAGGCTCTTTGTTCAAATTATTGATTTAAATTTGTATGCTTTTAAACATAGACAATTTGGATTATTGATTTAATTGTATGCATTTAGGTATAGGCAATTTTATTTATTTTAAATTATTCACAAGTTCTTTCAAGAATAATTTTCACACATTGGTAAATTATCTTCATTTATCTACTAAGATCATGTATTCAATACTTAATTATAAATGCAGCCCATCATAATCCAAATATTATAGAAAATATTAACATAATCCCAATTAGTGTCGTTAAATCCTATCTATGAAGACACTAGTTTAAAATTTCATAAACCTAAATCCAAAAGTTATCGTCTTAAATATAAATTTTATTTTGTTTGATGACCATTTTGAAAGGCATAATTTAAAATATTTTTTGTGTCAACTTTAACCTCTTATTATTATTTTTTATTCATTACACATTTAATGCACCCATTTTATGTCATTAACATAATGAAAGATTTATCTCATAATAAAAAGAACTTAAATGAAATATACAAATATGACTACATTTGAATACTTGACTTGTGCAATGTTTATATGGGTATACTTTTATTGCTGAATAAATTTTTTATTCGTCAAACAACTCATTAGAACATATTTTTTTAAACAAACTCAATTTTTTTTTTGTTTTCTTGCTATCCACCTGATATGATATCACAACCAAAAATTTGATGTGAATTTGTTAAGTCTAATTTACTAAAAAGGGTAACTATATTTTATAGTATAATATATTATATCTAAAATTAAATAACTAAGAATTAAAAAAATGCAACCGGAAAGTTAAAGCAACAAAAAAAAGTATTTAAAAAATAATATTTTTATATATTTAAAATTTTAAATAGATTATAATCATGGCTAGAATCATCAATTCATTTATAATTCAACTTAACCTATTTATTAATGAGATTAAACAAGATGTACTTTGTTATCTATGTGATAAACAAGTTGTATTTATATCAAGTCATTTGGATATGATTATTAAATGAGTTATATTTGAGTTTAATAATTTTTTAATATTTTTAAAATGATTAAATGCTTGGAACAATATGGACTTGAATATGATATAAGATATAGTCAAGTAATTTGGATAGGCTAATGTTTTTTTTTCATTTTATGCTTTTATTTTAATGTTGTTGTTTTTAATTATCCTAAAATTTTATGGAATTTGGAGATCCCTGGCCATTAGGCCTATCTAAAATTAAAACTCTTTTTTAATCTTTTTTATCTTTTATAAATATCTTAGTACCTATCCAAAGCTTTATATTTGGAATGAATTATTGAATTTAGAAAGAAAATAGAATAAATTTTTGTATTTAAATTAATTAATATTTTTATTTTGACCTTCACAATTATTGTATATTTTTAAATTGTATACTTATTTTATAAGTCCTAGTTGGTAAAAGCATGAACTAATACTTATTTGGCTCTTACTTTGCTTCATTTTTAAAGATGAAGCAACTGAGGAATGCTTTTGATATCATAACTATGCTTGGCATGTGATTTCAACCCGGGTCATGTTGCAATTTTCAGCCTCAATCAGTTGGTTGAAACACAAGACTGAATCTAACTAGAGTTTCATGGTAGTTGGAAATCAAACTTTAATCGGTTTGATTATATCAATTTTTTTGGTTACCCTAGCAATACAATTTTATGTGGTCATGGCCCAAAGGGGCATGTAGCCCAACGGTAAACCAAATTGGTCCAGATTTTACCATGAAAAAATCCATGTCATCAATACATAGAGACTAGGGACTCGAGGTCTTCAATCATGTTAGCATTTATGTCTAGTGTTTAATTGAACTTCCCTTGTTTAGATTGAATGATTTTGCATTTCTAAAATTAATTCTCTTTATGATTGTTCCTTTGAAATGAAATTGTTTGATTTGAGAAAAGTCAAAATACGAGTAATACATATATTGGAAAATCAAAGTACAAGCACAAATATAGTTGACTAAATTTGACAATTCTTATGCATTTTACGTTGATTTTTAAATGAAATATTTATAACTTGTAGTCTAAAAAGTAAAATAAGAGTGGTTGCCAAAGATGAATAAAAAATTGGAGAATCTTTTAATGAGTCAAACACGGTTTTGAATGTATTTACTTATTTTTATATTAATAAATATTCTCTTCAATATGTTTGTAGAAAGGTGTTATCTAATTTTATTGTCCTCTTTCATATATAAAACTCTACAATCATATTATATTTTATTTAAAGCCGATATTAAATAATGTTAGTAATTGAACTTTAATAAGCATAAACTTCTCCATCAATATCAATATGTAAGGTCAAAATAACAAAAATAAAAAATTAATTAATATTTTACAATAAGTTTCTTACTTGCTCTAATGACAACTTTTGAAAATGAACTTTTTAAATATATTTATTGTATATGTCACAACAAAAAGTTGTAAACAAATATGAGTGAAAAAATTCAGCAACTTTGTAAACTTCCAATGCATAAAAAGTCAAGAATGAATAAAAATAATTGGGTATCAAATTTCTAATATTTTCTTTTTGTGATATCCTGGCCTCTTCATGAAAGTAAAGTTTACATATCTCATGTTTTCATGAAAGAATTCATTGTTTTTAAAACCTCCTAATTGATCCTTAATGATGTAATCTATTAATGTAGGGAGTTATTTATTCTCTCTATTTATCCCATCTTTCACATATATTCATAACATATGAGTCACTTTTGTGAGATAAATACTTTTTTATTTTCCTATTTACAACCTTAAAAATTAGTTATTAAGAGTTCAATACTATTAGCTTTCATATACCCTTTATGTTAATTTTATTTATATAAAAAAAAAGAAGTCTTTATCTAACATTCATAGTATTTGACATCTTTGTAATTGATTCAATATTCAAACCAAACTCCCTTTAATAAAGGTATTGAGGAATCAATAAGTTATACATACATAATAAAGAAATAGGGAATAAGCAGTATTATGATGTCCATTATCTTGCTTGACCCAAACAGCTAAATTGAAATGTGGTTGACAAGATCTTATTCATTTTATCTTGATATTAAATAGAGAATTTCCATATTTGGTGCCTAAGAAGCTTGATAAGAGAAATAATGACCAAAAGTAAGTAAAGGACAAGCTAAATTTTGTGATCCAACCATTCATGGTGTTAACTCAATTTGAATATTTACTATGTTTTCATCTATTGACTATAAAAATTACTTTTATATATTTATAGAAATATGACATCCAATTATATTATCGTTTTACCTTTACAAAATTCCAAGGCCTTTTCTCATTACTTAAATTATCGATATGCTAAATGTATAATCCATTACAAGTTCTTGTTTTTATCATCTAGCCAACAAGAATCAATATTATTTTTTAAGAAGGTGAAAGGATAAGCTCACAAGAAAAAGTTATCAAGAAAATGATTTTTTGTATTTTTAATACAACTAATAGATTAGTACAAGGAAATTATTGTTGTTTGAATCACTTTTTATTAAAATTATAAACACAAGCTTGTCTTTATTTAAATTTTGTTAGTCAATACCAATGGTTGAGCTTTGTTCGATGCAAACTTTCATCTATACTCATGGCCAAAATAAAGAAATCTAATGTGGACCATGTTGATACCTCGCGCTCCTGGTATTCCACGTAGTTGCCAAATGGATGGACACGCGATCTCAACCCACAAAGGTTCTTGATTCAGTCGTTATACCTGCAAAAGGCATCCGGACAGGGTGTCCGGACGCACCCTCCGATGGTTTTGTTAGCCATGGTTAGAGAGGGAGATATAAATCAGTTGGCCTTTTACTAGGTATCAGGCGATTACCTTTCTCTTCGTGTGAAGGTTTATATATATAGTGTCAGGAGTACTGTTCCTCTCATTAATGGTGGGGAGATATTTTATGTTGTCATGATGACATTAGATGGCAGCGGGGTCATCACCACCCTACGGGCGGCTGTCAGAAACCGTGGTAGGTGATGCGGCTGTCAGAGATCGTGGGAAGTGATTATGTAGAATGATCGTGGGAAGTGACTTGTTGTCACCTCAACCCGTCCTTTCACTCTGCAGGTGATGGGACGTGGGCCATGGCTGGTTGTTGTGATAGGGTGTAAGACTCGCTTTACTTTAGTCAGTGATCCGGACAATCATATCCGGATAGCCCATGTTGGTTATCCGGATGTATTGTGGAGCGGACGCATTTATGGAATCCGTCCGGATGTCTATGCTTTGTAAGCGTCGTTTGCTCTTCCTTGAGGCAGTCCGGATAAAAAGTGCGCCATGTGTGCTTTATAGGAAGATCTAGATGAGGGTGACCCGGATGACAATGCGTGCCATGTGTCACTGTAAGATGCGTGCCACGTGTCACTGTAAGATGCGTGCCACGTGTTCTCGGAGGGAGGGGTCCCTACAATGCCCCCCTTTTTAACTTGCCTATTTTGCCTTAGAAAAAATGGGCGGGTTAAAAAAATAATTGGTTTTTTGAAACCGAAGTCGACTTTTTGTTTGGTTGGGCCACGTGGCGAGTGGGGGTGCGGGAGCCAAAAAGGCATTTATGATGAGCCGCCGACTCTGGGTATTCCCAGGCAGCATGTCGTTTCAATGATGGCGTTGTTTGGGCGTTTGGTTTTCCGAGGGGCTGTCCCCCTATAAATAGCAGACTGTGCCTTCTGTTGCATTTTTCCTACTGCAATTTTTCTGAGAGTTTTTGCTTCTTCTTCCATCTATGCTTTCTTGTGCTTTTTCTGAGTGAAGCCCTAGAACCTTTCTACCGGTGATTTTCGTGTTTTGCAACAACAACCTTTCTTCTTCAGAATTCCTCTCGGTATGTGCATTTTGCGTTTGTTTTTCCCTTTGTTGCGCTTGTTGTTTGTTGGCTTCGTTCCTGTCTTTCTTGGGTAAGCCGCTTGCGATTGTGTGGAATGTTGGTTTTTGTTGGTTTTCTGGGGTTTTTTGGTTTTTGGATTTGCTGTGTTTGACTGTTGCACTTTTTGTATGTAGGTTTCGATTAAACTCGGGCTAAAAAATGTCTTCAAAGCAGAAAGCTACTTCATCTGTCCGCGCCGGCGACGCTCATGAGAAATCTATAGACAAACTGAGCGTAAAGGAGTTCTAGGATCGATTCTGCATCCCAAATGGCGTAATTGTTGAATTTCTGAATGAGGGGGAGGATGTCGTCTCTACTGAGAAAGCTGAACAAGATACCATCCTCTTCTCAAAGGAACAATTCAACGCGGGGCTCCGGTTCTCTCTACCGGCGTTGTTCAAGGAATTCCTCCATTTCACCCAGATTCCACCCGCCTTCATTCATCCCAACATCGTCCGGGTGCTGATGGAATGCAACATCATAAACATGTTGTACAACCTCGACCTCATGCTGCTGGAGGTGTTTTTTGTTTATTCTCTGAAGAAGGTAAAAAATGACATCTTCAGCATGTCTGCTCACCTGCCCTCCCTTCAATTGGTGACGGAGCTGCCGGACTCAACGAAGGGAGGTGCGAAGGGACTCGTGGTGGTCCGGGGTGCATGGGCGAGGTCGAAGCATCCGGCGAGGCCCTTCTCTCCAAACTACTCCTTAGTGATTCCAGGTAAGTTTGCTTTGCGACTTTTGTCCGACTTTTATTTTGTTGTCTTTTGTTGATTTTCGGACGGTATTCTCACCTTTTGTTGCTGTCAACGCAGGTCCGGAAAGGAGGGGCCACATCGTAGACTGGGTGGAAAGGGCGTCTTTTGCCTGTCTCAACAAATTATTTGAGATAGACGCCAAGGAGAGGCACTACAAGACGCTGCTTTCTGCGCAGAATCTAATGGCAGTCGTCCGGGAGTCCCAGGATTATGTCATCAATATTCTCCCCAGGAAGCTGCCAAAGGAGGTAGTGCCTGGGGAGCATTATACTGTGAAGGATCTCCCGATCTACCAGGAGTTTAAAGAGGTTGACGCTGAAAAACGCCGAGCACTCCTGGATGATCGGGAGAAGAGAAAAAACGAAGGAACCCTTCAGAAGGCTCCCGGACAGAAACGCGGCGCAGCCTCTCCTCTAAAAAAAGCTCCAGCGAAAAAGAGGAAGCTGGTAAAGAATGGGAAGGGAGTGAAGGAACCCACTCCTCCCAAGATTTTTGCTCTTCCGCCAATTACTCATGAGGCAGAAGTAATAATAGAGGAGCCAGTGAACCCTGCTCCTCATTCTATCTCAAGCGGACCCGGACACGTCGCGGGGCTGAACCACTCGAGTACCTCCTTGGCAGTGGTTGCCCGTCTGGCTAATTTGGCTGAGGAAGCTGCGTCTATCAACCATCCGGGCTCCCCTAATCTGGGTGTCGATGCAGCTGAAGCCGTTTGTGCGACCCCGATGGAAGAGGCAGGGGCAGAAAGCCAGAGTCAGCCCTCTGATGATCCGGACCGTCTAACTCTTGTTCTGGTGAAGGGGCCACCTTCAAAGAGGCCGCGTTCGGCATGCAACTTGAGGTCCGGACTCATCGGGCGGCTTCAAGATCGTCAGCAAGAGATTGAAGTTAGTTGCTCATCCGCCTACGACACTCATCCGGAGGGGGGCGAAGTAGAGATGGTAACTGAGACTCCCGCCGTCCCGGTGATGGTCCCGGATGAAGTTGCACCCGGGGAGACCCATCCGGCCGTAAATGTTGAGGCCCCGAATCTGGAACAAGAGTCGCCTTCTGTCGCCTCATCAGGTGGGGATCTTGTTGATGACGCGGCTTGCACCTCCGCTAGCCCTTTTAGCTACGCGGAGTTGGAAGATAAGCTGAAACAGATTCCACCCGGCTTGACTACTATCATACCTTCTGCCAAGATGTTCGAGATGGTGGAAACGGTATACTTTTTTGTGCTTCTTGATTCTTTCTCATTCTGATATGTGTTTGTGGTGTGATTTATAACTTTGTTTTTCTCGTTTGTGTGCTTGGATGCAGCTGGTAAGTGGTCTTCGTGGCATGGCTCAACAACGCGATTTATTCAGTGACTTGCTGCGAACCACTGATTATATGAAGGCCTTCGTGTCTCGGCACAAAAATAGTGAAGATCAGCTGCGCCTGAGACTGGCGGAGGCCGAAGCCAGTTTATCCACCGCTCGGGGGGAGAATGAGGCCCTCTAGGCGGATTTGGCTGAGGCGAAGAGCCGGGAGGAATCGATGGAGGCCCGCCTGCATGAGGCAGAGGATGAGATGGCCCGGCTGAGGGGGGAGGTGAGGCAACTCCGGACTGAGGCTTCTATTGAAAAGAAGCAGAAAGAAGATTTGCAGCTACGCTTAACAGCGCAAAAAGAAGAGCTAGAGCGGGAGTTTGCTGCAGAGAGGGAGGAGCTTGAAGCGGACTATAAAAAACAAGTGGATGATACCTTCATCTTCGGCTACCGGTGCTATATGAAGAAGAATGACATAAAGCGAGATGTCCCTTCAATTCCTTCGGGTGAAGAGAAGAAACTTTAAGTCTGCTCCCTGATAGCTTTTCTTTTTGCAATTTTTCTTGTAATCTTCTTTCTGTATTTCTTATGGTCCGGAGACCTCTTTGTACACATATTTAAATATATCAATAAAATAATTTTTTTCTCATTTGTACTTGTCTTGCTTTTTCATTGGTAGTACTGTTTTAAATTGGACACATTCCATGGTCTAAGTAATGGAGTTCCGTCTAACTTTTGTAAATGATAGGCTCCACTTTCACTTGCCTTAGACACTATATAGGGTCCTTCCCAGTTAGCGTAGAGTTTCCCTACGCCCATTTCAGTAGTGTTTTCAAAAACTTTTCTAAGGACTAGCGTACCATTTTTGAAGCTTCTGGGCTTTACTTTGCGATTGTAATGGGCGGATGCTCTTTGTTGATAGTCTGCCATCCGGATGGCTGCACTTTCTCTTACTTCATCCGTCCAATCCAAATTTCTTCCTAATTCCGTGTTTGCATCATTCTGCTTTGCTACGTCAGTCCGGATAGTAGGAAGACCTATTTCAGTAGGAATGACTACATCCATTCCATATGCGAGGGCGAAAGGAGTGTTTCCTGTTGGTCGTCCGGGTGTGGTTCGATAGGCCCATGGGACGCCGGGTAGCTCCTCCACCCACTTCCCTTTGGCTTGTTCAAGCCTTTTCTTTAAGGTAGTGATTAGGGTCTTGTTTGTGGCTTCTGCTTGCCCATTACTTTGAGGATATCGTGGTGTGGAGTATGAATTCCGGATGTTTAGCTCCGAACAGAAATTCCTGAATGCAATACTGTCAAATTGTGGACCATTGTCAGCTATGATGGTTTGGGGGATTCCAAAACGGCAAACAATGTTTTTCCATACGAACTTGGTGACATCTTTGTCTTTGATGCTAGCATATGCTTCAGCTTCCACCCACTTACTGAAATAATCTATGGCAACGAGCAAAAATTTCTTTTGGGCAGGTGCAGTTGGGAGAGGTCCCACTATGCCCATGCCCCATTGTGCGAAGGGTCATGGGCCTGAGATTGATTTTAATGTTGCTGACGACATATGTGGAATGGAAGCATATCTTTGACATTTATCACATTTTTTGACATAGGCTGCCGCATCCTTCTTCATTGTTGGCTAATAATATCCTTGTGAATGGGCTCGATGTGCCAGAGATCGTCCTCCTGAATGATTCCCGCATACTTCCTCGTGTAACTTAGCTAACACATACTGGGCCTCTGAATGCCCTAGGCACTGAAGGTAAGGTCCTGTGAAGGATCGTTTGTACAAGTGCCGCCCAATTAAGGTGAAACGGGCAGCTTGCACCCGGATTTTGTGTGCCTGTTTGGGATCTCCGGGTAGAGTGCCTGTCCAGAGATATTCTGCAATATTGCCCGTCCACTCTTGGTCGCTTGCTTGGGTTGCCTCGATGGTATTGCAAGTGGAGTTCCCTGCGACAGAGGGGTTGGTTTGCACATGTATAGGCAGCAGAATGGCTTCTTTGATAGGAAGGGAGGCAGCTATACCGGCCAAGGCGTTAGCGCGCCTATTGTCAGTTCGCTTGATTTTTTCGATTGTCCATTCGGTGAATTGCTACAAGGTGTTTCTTACTTTAGCTAAGTATCGCGCCATGCGTGCGTCCTTAGCCTCATATTCCTTCCGGACATGCCTTACCACGAGTTGTGAGTCGCTGTAGATCCGGAGTTTGGAGACGGATAGAGCAAGGGCGAGGTCTAATCCGGACAAGATGACCTCATATTCTGCTTCATTGTTAGAGGCAGAGAATCCCAGCTGGATGGCTTGCTCCAAATGTTCCCCAGTTGGGGACTATAGTAGGAGCCCAACTCCAGAGCTTGATGAACGTGAGGCTCCGTCAACTCGCAGAGTCCACCATTCTTGTTTACTTGATTCGTGGTGTTGGCTGGGTCTTCGGGAATATTCTAACACGAAGTCAGCCATTACTTGGCCTTTCATGGACAATCTGGGTTGGAATTCGATTCCAAACTTGCTCAATTCAATGGCCCATTGTAGCATTCTACCGGTCAAATCTGGCTTGTGCAGAATGTTGCGAAGGGGCTGGTCAGTTAGTACGATCACTAGATGATCTTGGAAATAAGGGCGGAGCTTCTAGGCAGCGCTTCGAAGGGCTAAGGCTGTTAGCTCCATTTTTGAATATCTGGTTTCTACGTCTGCCAATGCCCTGCTGACGTAGTAGATAGGTTTCTGCTCCTTGGGTGAGGGGCAGCCGAATAGAACAGCGCTGATTGCCCATTCTGATACAGCCAGATACATGTATAATTTCTCTTCTAGGATGGGACTGCTTAGGATGGGTGGGTGCATGAGACAGTGTTTAATTTTTTCAAAAGCGTTTTGACAACTTTCTGTCCATCCGTGTGTTCCAGCCTTTCGTATTGCTAAGAAGAAGGGCCGCAACTCATCAGTGAAGCGGGCTATGAAACGCCCTAATGCAACGAGCTTACCCGTGAGGCGTTGCAACTCCTTCTTGTTCCGGGGGGGAGGTGTTTCCATTACTGCCTTGATTTGGTATGGGCTCACCTCTATCCCTCTTTGGCTGACCATAAAACCTAGAAATTTGCCAGCGCTTACGCCAAAGGCGCATTTGGAAGGATTCAGCTTCATGTCATACTTCCTTAAGAGGTGAAAAACTTCTTGTAAATGAAGAACATGCTCCTCTCGGGTTTTGCTTTTAACCACGATATCATCAATATATACCTCTACTGTGTGGCCTATCAGAGGTTTGAAGATCTTTGTCATCAATCTCTGATAAGTGGCGCCAGCGTTTTTGAGTCCGAATGGCATGACTTTGTAGCAATAGAGGCCGTGTGGCATTATGAATGCTGTCTTTTCCTTGTCAGCTGGGGACATGGGAATTTGGTGATATCCGGAGAAGGCATCCAAGAAAGAGAGCATCCCTTGCCCAGCAGTGGAATCCACAATTTGATCTATTCGTGGCAAAGGGAAACTGTCTTTTGGACATGCATTATTGAGGTTGGTGTAATCCACGCAAACCCGCCATTTTCCTTCTTTTTTGGGTACCACCACCACGTTGGCTAACCAATCCGGATACGCTACTTCTTTGATGAATCCGGATTCCAGCAATTTGTCAATCTCATTCCGGATGACTTTTTGTCTATCCGGGTGAAATCGCCTAATTTTCTGCCGGACGAGTCTGGTAGTTGAAAAGACGTTAAGCCTGTGAGATGCAATAGAGGGATGAATTCCCTTCATATCAGAATGTGCCCATGTGAAGATGTCATGGTTCTGTCTGAGAATATTTTGCATGCTTTGAGTTTCTTCGGTTGTCATGAGGGAACTGATGTTCGTGAGGTGAGTGTTTTCCTCCGAAATTTGGATTGTTTGTAAGGGATCTGCTGCCGGGGGATCTTTGTCCGCCGGACCCAATAATTGCTATTGGACGAGTGCATGGCCGGGTTCAGGGGGAGATGCATCCTCCTGGTTGGCCCTTGCTTCTCGTGTTATTTGATAGCATTGGCGAGCGGCCAGCTGGCTGCCATATAGGTCAATTTGCCCTTCGTTGGTGAGAAAACTCACCATTTGATGATATGTAGAGGGGATGGCTTTCATGTAGTGTAGCCATGCGCGTCCCAAGATGATATTGAAGGGTGATAACTCTTGTACCATCAAGAATTGTACGTTGAGAGTGACTGGGCCAGCTTGGACCAGCAGTACAATGTCTCCCAAGGACGTAGTTGATGATCCGTTAAATCCGGACAAGATTCGTCCAGGGTTTTCGAGGCCTGCGAGACTGTGTCCCATGTGGCTAACGACCGATGCTTGTACAAGGTCGGCCGAGCTGCCTGGGTCAACCAAGATACGCCGCACATCGAAGTCTCCTACTTCCAGGGACAAGATGAGGGTGTCACGATGTGGCTGCAGTGTCCGGGTGGGATCTACCGGTGGGAAAATGATTGTCCCATCTATGGGGTGAGGGCCCCCTCCAGTTAGTCCAGGCCGGATGGAGTTGATGCGTTCGCGTATTGATGCGGCACGCAACAACTTCTGTCTTTTTCGCCTAGAGTCATATTCCTCGTCAGATGGACCCCCGTTAATGTAGTTTATAACGGCCTTGGGGGCGGCTGGGGCCCTGGGGGCTCCAGGATTGTGATGTTGGGAAGTGATTTTTCTTTCAGTATCTGAGCGGAGATATTGCTTTAGATGTCCTGCCTTGATGAGCTTCTCGACAAGATACTAGAGGCTTCTGCATGTTTCTGTCGTGTGACCGTGTTTCTTGTGGAAGGCACATCTCTTGCTATGATCCCTTGTGGATGGGTCTGTTCCTTGGGGTCTTGGCCACCTGAAGTCAGACAAACCTTGGATCATAAGGAGAAGTTTTTCATATGATATGGAAAGAGGCGTGGGGGGTCTTGGCCGGTCCGGAGGTTTAGCATTTCTCTCCGCGTCACCTCTAGATGGTCGTCCGGTAACCAAAACTTGTTGGGTGGCTGCACGCACGTCATCTTCGAGCATTGAATACTTGTTGGCTCGTCTGAATAAGTCATCCATCGTTGTAGGAGGCTTTTTAGCCAATGATTCGAAAAATGGAGTGCCTGGACAGATGCTTCGCTTGAAGATCTGTAGGATAGCATCCATACGGCAAGCCTCTACTTGAAGTACGACTTGGCCAAACCGCTTCACAAATTCCCTCAAGGATTCGTTATCTTGCATTTTTATGTTCTGTAGGGTGCTGATATTTTGCTTGTGTCGAGCAGAGCACAAGTATTGTCCCATGAAAGCTTCGGACAGGTCCTTGAAATTGCTAACAGAGTTGGGAGGTAGACGATGAAACCATGAGAGGGCCTGTCCTTGTAGGCTGGCGGGAAATACTTTGCATAATAGTGCATCGTTGCCAATATCGAGCGTCATGAGTTGTCGATAATGCATGATGTGATCGAAGGGATCGCTGGTCCCATCGTATGTGGAAAATTTTGGCACGAGGAATCCCCTTGGGGGCTCGTAATGGATGATATGAGAGCAGAAGGGCGTGGAGAGCATATCATCCAGCCTTCTGCTGATGGAGCCAATGGGTGGCTCATTTGGGAGGTTTCCCCCAGCCTGCTGTACCGCTGGGTGCGAATGAACGTTCCGCATCACGGGGGTGACTACGGGGTCACGATGCGGGTGTACGTTCTGCACCATGGGGGTGGCCATGGGGTCAGGGCGTGGTGCCCAGGTTGTGGCTACTGGTGGCCTTGATCTTCTAGGCTCTTGTGGGCCTAGTCTTGCGCGCATTGAATTTGACAACTGAGATCTTCTATCGCTTTGTCTTTTTGCTGAAAAGTGAGTAGAGTCTGAGCTTTCCTCACAGGGAGCTCGAGGCATAGGCGTGTGTGGCTCATGAGGCCTCACGTTGCATGCTCCTGGGATGGCTCCTGTGGTCCCAGGATATATTGATTCTGGTTCTTGTTGAGGCCTCGAGTTTGCTACTTGGCCTCTTGAATGCCGACGTCAAGGAGGCCCTGATGTTGAAGCCTGGATGCGTAATACAACGTTTTCTTCTCTCAATCTTTCTGTCTCCTGGAGGAGAGCTTTCAGTTGTTGTTCTCTTGCCAACTGTCTTTTTTCGATGGTCTGACGCCATTCAAAATCATCTTCCTCTCCCCTACCAGATGAACGACTTCGGGAAGGTGTGGCCATCTTTGCTAGTGACTGAATGAAAAACCCTTCACAGACGGCGCCAATGTTGATACCTCGTGTTCCTGGTGTTCCACGTAGTTGCCAAATGGATGGACACGCGATCTCAACCCACAAAGGTTCTTGATTCAGTCGTTATACCTGCAAAAGCCATCCGGACAGGGTGTCCGGACGCACCCTCCGATGGTTTTGTTAGCCATGGTTAGAGAGGAGATATAAATCAGTTGGCCTTTTACTAGGTATCAGGCGATTACCTTTCTCTTCGTGTGAAGGTTTATATATATAGTGCCAGGAGTACTGTTCCTCTCATTAATGGTGGGGAGATATTTTATGTTGTCATGATGACATTAGATGGCAGCGGGGTCATCACCACCCTACGGGCGGCTGTCAGAAACCGTGGTAGGTGATGCGGTTGTCAGAGATCGTGGGAAGTGATTATGTAGAATGATCGTGGGAAGTGACTTGTTGTCACCTCAACCCATCCTTTCACTCTACAGGTGATGGGACGTGGGCCATGGCTGGTTGTTGTGATAGCGTGTAAGACTCGTTTTACTTTAGTCAGTGATCCGGACAATCATATCCGGATAGCCCATGTTGGTTATCCGGATGTATTGTGGAGCGGACGCATTTATGGAATCCGTCCGGATGTCTATGCTTTGTAAGCGTCGTTTGCTCTTCCTTGAGGCAGTCCGGATAAAAAGTGCGCCATGTGTGCTTTATAGGAAGATCTGGATGAGGGTGACCCGGATGACAATGCGTACCATGTGTCACTGTAAGATGCGTGCCACGTGTCACTGTAAGATGCGTGCCACGTGTTCTAGGAGGGAGGGGTCCCTACAGACCACATGTATATATATATATATATTTGATGCATATGTCCGCGTGAACAAATGAGAAATAAATTTGAGCAAACAATTCAATAATTTGTTGACTTTGGTAAATTTGTATGGTAACTTTCTATACATGCAATGTCCACCAATAATAGAAGAAACTGATCAGGAATCAAGTTGTTATTGGTTTTGTGACCTCCCATGGGCTCTTTCCTCAATGGTGACGTTTATATACAATTTTTATTTCATTTTCAAGATCTCCACTAGATCCTTTAAAAAAAAAAATTGTGTGATTTAAATTTAAGCATTATATACACCATCATGTCCAAAGAAAAGTTTCTCAACCTTCTATATAGTTTACTTGCATATGTAACCAATTGTCTAAAAATTAATTATGAAGAGTAAATACACCTAAATTTCTTATTTCAAAATGTCACATTTTCATCTTTTAGTTGATTTATAATGCATTTTTAATAAAATTTATATGTAAGAATATTAGTTTGTATAGAAAAAATATCCCATTTTAAGTTGTAGTTTTAAATTATTTTTGCCAAGACGGAGATTTAATATTGATTTCGAAAAAGAAGGGATCCTTTAGTGAATTGGTTTGATCATTTGTAAATAGTTGTGTCCATGTGAAGCATCCATTCAAAATGTAACTTTAATTTTGCAGTATTTCGAAATAAAAAATAAAAAATAAGACAAGCATTAATGAAGCTTTTTGTTGGGTGATTTATCATGTTACTTTTTTTTGCATAATATAAATTTATTTAATAAGAAGATTATTTGTATAAAAGAAAACAAACCATTTTGACAGAGTTTTTTCTTTATCAACAATAATGGAGGCCTGGTATCTAATATATATCCAAAAGCACATGGGTGGTCTGTCCTCCTAATTAATTTTTTGACCCTTTGGTTGGGTGCCAACCAATTTTAGATGCCCAAAGGCACATAGGGATTAGTCTCATCATTATCTTTATTATTTTTTAACCCTTGCCAGCTAGACATTCTGTATGTCCAAAAGAATATGGACAGTCTCTCCTAGGGTTCAAAGTATCGGTCGAGTCCGATACAACTCGGCCAAGTCGTATCTGCCTTGACACCTGCCGTGATGAGATTGATACCAAATACAGTATAATGCACGAATTCAACTAGGAATCGGTTAGACTCAATTGACTCGACTGACTCGTCTAAGTGTTCGAGTTAACTTGATTGACTCGGTTAGGTTATAGAGAATTTTCAAATTTTTCATAAATTTTTTTTTAAAAAAAATTAGAGATTGCCCTTTCAAAGAAGACGAGGAAGAAAAAACCCAACTCGTGTCGACAAGACAACCCCCTCACAGTCAGATTGCTCCCCCTCTCGTGTTAGGTCTTGCACGGTTGCAAATTTGTGATTGCAGATGGTGTCAGGTCTTGATAGCAATGGTGGCATGCGAGGGTGGGAGATTGGGAGCTCAAATTAGTAAAGTAAAAAATTGCATTTTATATGGATTTACATGGAGAATTGAGTCCCCGATTTACATGGAAAATACCTTTCATATAAACACTTTAATATGATTTAATAGTAACATCTTAGGAGAATTGAGTACCCGATTTGCTAGAGTAAAATGATATGAAAGGTATAGATGAGGTTTAATGATAAATTAAAGTGTTTATATGGCAAAGTGAGAATTAAATCCTCAAATTTTAATATTATCACAAATAACTTTGAGCTAAATGTGAAAAAAAAAATTGTTTTATTAAAATTTTCAGCTTATTTAATTATATCTATTTTATTTTTTAATTTATATAATATTTTTATAATTTTTTGAAAATTTTAATTATCTTATTTTATGTATAGCCTGATACCGAACTGAGACACCAAGATTGATATGCGTCGTGACTCTCCGAGTCAATGACCAATACTGCGACTTTGAACCATGGTCTCTCCTTCCACACCTACCACACCACTTATATCACAGAAATCAATCAAAGACTCTCTTATAGTTTTGACACAAAAGCAATCTGGTAATGGCTTCCACAAGCGCTCAAATGGCGTCTGATTCTTCTCCTTCCACCCCTAGATGCACTTATGATGTGTTCTTGAGTTTTAGAGGGGAAGACACCCGTGACAATTTCACCGATCACCTATATACTGATTTGGTTTGAAGAGGCATTAGAACTTTCAAAGATAACCAACTTAGGAGAGGGGAAAAGATTGCACCAAAGCTTCTAAAAGCTATTGAAGAATCAAGATCTTACATTGTTGTTTTCTCAAAAATTTATGCTGATTCAAGGTGGTGTCTAGATGAGCTTGCAAAGATCATGGAGTGTAGATAGGAATCTAGGCAAATAGTATTGCCAATTTTCTACCATGTGGATCCATCGGATGTACGTAAACAAACAGGGCGTTTTGGAGAAGCATTCACCAGGTATGAAGAAAATTGGAAGAACAAGGTACAAAGCTGGAGGGAGGCCTTGACTGAAGCAGGCAATATTTCTGAATGGCATGTAAAAGACGGGTAATTTTAATATCTTCTTTTTAGCTTTTATTTATGAGTAGCTTTCTCCTAATTATAAATTGCCCTAAATCTAAATTAACATGTTCTAAAGAATTAGAGCTAATATTCAATTTGAAAAATAAAATATAAATAAATCTAAACAACTTACATACCAATTATATTTTTCAAAAATAGAATAAGTAAAAAATAATAATAATTACTTATAAATTTATAACCATAGAGAAATCCATATGATTCCAAATATAAATATTTCATCAACAAATCAAAAAAGAAATTATTAAAAGTATAAGGTTTAGGTTTAACCATGCGTTCTTCTTCTCCCTCTATGTTTGTTTTTTATTTTTATTTTTTTATATTTTTAGTATTTCATAATTTGATAAATAGGTATTCCTATGAACAACGAATTTGTAATTACAGGATAAGTTTAAAAGTGATCAACATGTTTAAGATTTTATTAATTTATATTAAATAAACAATTTATTTTTGCATGTATCAAATGACAGCCATTAGTTATAAAATTTAAAATGTCAATGTACATGATTTTTAGAAGTAAAATGTCAATGTACAAAGTTGTGTCAATGTACATGACACAACCTTTAGAAATTAATTTAGAAGCAAAATCAATTTCTAAAAGTTAAACAAATTGTTGGATCTATATTAATTAGGTAATTAAATATCCACTTTGGATTATTAAAAAACTTTGGGGTTTTCATAATTCTATTCAGGATAGTTCTATAAACGATGTTAAATGTCCAATTTAAAGATTTATACATAAAATCAAACAACCTAAAATGACTTGTGTCTTAGAGAAACACCATCAATTTATAATACAATATATTAATGACAAACAAATAAACAATTAAGGTACAAAATAGTGAAGAGTTTGATAAATTTGGCAATGGAAACCTTGAATTTTATTAAGGTTGAAAAAAGAATAATAAATATCCTAAAATTAAGGGAAACAAATATTATTTTCTAAAACTAAGATAATAAAATATTAATAATATTTGATTGCTCTTAATTTATGAAAATATGGATCAAATTCCTATCTTGATTCTATGCATTAGTTTAATTATTTTCATTTTGTCATCCTTGAACATTTCTTTTAGTATTCCCATTTTGTCATTCTTGATTCTTTGCATATGCTTAATTATTTTCATCCTATAATTTTTAATTCTATGATTTAATAGTTGGATTTTTATTTTACAATAATTAAATTATAAAAGTTATGAAACTCAACCGTATGGTGAACAGTGGAATTAGAAGTTCATATTGAGGGAAGAGCAATTTTTAAAGTACAAAATTTTAAATTGAATAAATATTAACATATTTTTATATTTAAATTACAATATTTTAAATCAAATCAATGCTAAAATATTTTCATATTGTAAAAGGCTTGCACAACTTGCTAATGATAGGGTTAACTAAAATCACATAATATAAGTAAATGTTATAATAGAATTTTAACAAAATCTAACTTACTAAATTATAGGCAAGATTATATAAAAATTCAACTAAACAAAATATTTAAAAATTTTAGACTATTTTTAATTTTTGAAAAAATTAATTTTGATTAGAACATAAATTTGATAAATAAAAAGCGTCAATAATCTTTATAATTGAAACATGATATTAAAAAAAAATGAAAAAAAAATGTTTTATATAAAATTTTCGAAGCTCTTTCAAAAAAATATATTTTATAAAGATTTTATTTAAAATATAAGTGAATTAAAAGAAGTTTAGGGTAATTTTAATAGAAAGTTAACTAAGTAGAAATATATTTGGTTCATGTTTTAATTTTTTTTTTTCATTGTCATGCACACATGATACTAAAAAAAATGCTTAAATATGTAAATGAAATTTTAGTTGCTATCATGACATAAAAGATCATCAAATTACCTTGATGTTTCTTTGCATTTATTGTTCGTCTTACCACATGTTCTTCTCTAACTTACTTCATAATTGCTAGGTATGAATCAGAGCATATCAAGAAAATTACTACCATTGTCGCCAATAGAATATTAAAATGTAAACTCTTGTTTGTTGAGGACAATTTAGTTGAAATGGATTCCCATTTTGAAAAAATAAGTTTGGGATTGAATACAAAGTTAAATGATGTTCACATGGTTGGGATATGTGGAATTGGCGGTATAGGTAAGACAATCATTGCTGGATATGTATATAATCAAATTTCTTGGGGATTTGCATGTAGTAGCATTCTTGAAAATGTTAGAGAGGTTTACAAAAATGAAGGTCTACTTCATTTACAAAATCAACTTCTTAATGATATCCTAGATGGAGGAAATCAAAAGATAAGCAATGTTCGACAAGAAGCCTATGTGATTAAAAGTAGTCTTCACTCTCAAAAGGATCTTATTGTTTTTTATGATGTTGATGATATGAACCAATTAGAATTTCTAGTTGGAGATCATACTTGGTTTTGTAAAGGAAGTAGAATCATCATCACAATAAGAGATAAACATTTGTTAACCATGCTTCAAGTGGATTACGTAAATGAAGTTGAAAGACTAGATTCCAAGGAAGCTCTTAAGCTCTTTAGTCAACATGCCTTTCTTCCAAATCCTCCAAAAGAGGATTATAAATACCTCTTAGATTGTGTGATACATTATTGTCAAGGTCTTCCATTAGCTTTGAAAGTTTTGGGCTCTCTTTTGTGTGGCAAGACAATGAGTGAATGGGAAAGTGAATTGAAGAAATTGGAAAAAGAACCTGAAGTAAAAATTCAAAATGTGCTTAAAACAAGCTTTGATGGATTAGATCGTACACAAAAGAAGATATTCATTGACATTGCTTGTTTTTTTAAAGGTGAAGATAGAGACTTTGCTTCAAAAATATTGGATGGTTGTGGCTTATATGGTGAAAGAGGGATAAGAGTTCTACAGGATAGATGTCTTATAACTATTTCACACAATATAATATGTATGCATGATTTGATACAACAAATGGGATGGGAAATTGTCTGTGAACAACATCATGAAGACCCTAACAAGTGGAGTAGATTGTGGAATGTAGATGATATCCATTGTGCGTTTGAAAGTGAAAAGGTGAGACTCAAATTAAATTTAATAGCTTACTTAAGCTCTTTTGGAAGATTAAAAATTTAATAATATTTTTTTTCCTAAAAAGCTATATGGCTATATAATTTTATTAGGATTTTTACTTTGTGTTTCTCACTGAATCTTCATTCTTATTTTCCAGGGGATGAAAAAAGTTGAAACCATATTGTTAGCTCAAGGGTTCTCCTAATCAGGTTTTGATGATAACAAACCATGGTTAAGTGACTAATTGGTTTAATGGTTAAGAATCTCAGGCATAAACTCGAAATTTCATCAAGGACCAAATGGATACAAGATCGAGATCTTTTGGAAGACTTGTGATCATATGAAACAAATGTAAGATGATTGCATGAGTGCACTTAGGATGTTCATACTATTTCATGCATCTTAGAAAACTCGGTTTATCCTTTAACACTTGATTTTCTTTGAAACCCGAGTTCTATCAAACATACCTTAGGCAAATTGATTTAAAATTGGCATATTAATTCACTTAAAGACCTTGCCTAAGTGTTGGAAAAGAAAGAAATTCAATAAGATAGGTTTTCGGGGCCAAAAGGCTTAACCGGTTGAGGCTATGTCCAACCGGCTCAACCCGGTTGGGGAACCGGTCGACCGGTTGCCCTTGTCCGATCGAGGTCCGATCGAGGGAGGCACAAAAACCTTCTCTCTCTTCCAGTAGCTTCCTTTTCCCAGTCGAGCCCCATCCTTGTCTAGTCGAGGTCCAATCGAGGTCTGGTCTAGGTCCGGTTGAGGCAACGGTAACCTGTCATGCATTAAATGCCCTAAAGGCTAGTGATCCGGTCGACCCCTTACTCGATCGGTCAAGGTTACCTTTTGCTGTTTTTGACTCCCGAGCTTAGAAACCTATAAATTGAGAGCCCCACTTCATTTATGACTAAGAGAACCTTTGCAATCAATTGTCTACCTACTTGTTCTTGATCAAAAAGCTCTCATTTTTTTCTTAGTGCATTAAATCATCACTTCCATATCCTTTAGTGCACTCTTGTGTGTCATCCTAGCTTTCTCTTGTATTTGAGTTATCCTTAAGCTAGGTTGAGAGTTTCATCCTTGTATAAACTGAGTGTGAAAGCCTTCAAGAGGTTCAAATCTTGAAGAGATTGTGTAAGAGCCCATTGGAGTCGGAATCCAAGTGTAAGAAGATTGAAAGCTTGATTGAAACTTCAAGTTAGTAGAACCCCCACTCGATTAGGAGATTGAGGAGAGTGGATTGTGGACCCGCATTTTTCACGTGCGTCCCCACTCGATCAGCAAGACTCGCTTTTTATTTGTGAAAAATTAATTTTTGGAAAAAGTTGGAGTCGCCACTTATTTTATTTTTTATTTTTGAAGGGAAAATAAAACAAGAAATAAAACCCTAAAAAAAAATGACTCCATAATTTTTGGAAAAACGTGTCTTTCAAAACCCAAGTCTTGGTCCGGGGATCAGGTTACTTATTAGGAAGGTACCTCTAGGAGGTAGCACCCCTCTAAGCCCTAAAGATGTCTCTACTGACTAAGTTAAGGGGAATATGGAAATTAATCGGTTAATTATGGATACCTAAGTAGGCTAGGTGATTTCAAAAGATTTGCATGCTAAACAAGATCAAATCACAAAAACAGAGAGTTAGGGTGCGTACCTGAACCGCTCTTCAAGCGCTATCATAAAACATCAGAGTTAGTATAGAAGTATAACACACAACATGTATTTAATCATAGTGAATCAAGCATACATCTAAACTCCTAAGGATTATCAAACATATGCATACTTCACAGTGACATGATTGTTTACAAAATTTAGAAAGTAGGTGATAGGGGAGGCGTACCTGGATAGCATAGATAACTTTCAATGCGCTTCCATAAGACATGAGGGATTAGATAATAAAATAAAGAAACCCTAGCATGCTTGTTATCTAATTAGCATAACAAAAATTATCAAAGTATATGAAAACATTAATTATTACACACATCTTGTATACAATTCCTAAAAAAGATAGACATAATTTCAACAAGTGACAAAAATGGCAACAAAAATAATTTTTGAAAAGATTTTCTTATATAGGGGTTTCACCAATTCCTCAAATTAATATACACAAATTTAGCCCAGAATTATCCCATTATTTGGGACCACAAGCTTTGATTCGTGTTTTTGTTCAAAACCAAACCTTTTGTTAGAAACCGAGAAGGATGCAAACCGAGCAAAATATGGTTGCATATTATTTTTTAAAATAAAAAAAAAAAAAAAGATTTTGATCCTGAGGACTCTAAATGAGTTTTTGAAATAGATTTTTAAAATGATTTTTTGAGAAAAGTATTTTATTTTAAAATAAAAGGAATTAATTTGGAAAAAATAAAATATAAGAAATAAAATACCCAACAAAACAAAAATGAAACCTCAAAGTAAAATTTTTTTAGTAATTAACAAAAATGATAATGGTGATGGTAGAGGCCAATCTTCATGATTTTCCAATGGCCTCTAAAAATCAAATTTAATAAATATTCACCAAAGCAACAAACCAAACGACTTTAGATCAAATAAAACTAATGAAATATTAATCGGGAATTTATAAGGATCAATCAAACACATAAATTGAGATAAACAATCTAGAACTAATTTAAAATCAACCAAACACCTAAACATGTAATTATAATAATGTGAATATAGTAACACAAGCACATAGAATTCTAAAACATATTAACTAATCAAAAACTAGAATCATCAATTTTAGAACGTGAGCAAAATAACATAAGATTAGTTAAACTTATTAACCTATTAGAAAAAAAGCATGAACTAAATATTGATAAACCAAGAATGAAGATTAGTATACTCAAAACATGAATAATACGACTTAGCGTTAATTAAATTAGTTATCTAAAACTTTGGAAAACATACAAACTAAAAGTGGATCAACCAAGAATTAACCAAATATTTCTTAAACTAATCAACTTAAATCCTAAAAAGGATGAATCAGAAAAATGATTTACAATTTTTTTGAAAAAAAAAACATAAATTTAATTAGATGGGATCAAATAGACTAATGAGCTAAAATTCTAAAATACCTAAACTAAATAAGATGAACCAAAACATGATCAAAATAAACTTAAAAACATAAACTTTATTACGTAGGATCAATTAGAATAATAGACTAAAAATTATAAAACACTTGAACTAAATAAAAAGCTAACTCCTAAAAAAACTGACTTTTAAAATTAAATCTATTAAAACCGATCTAAGCAAAATTCTAACTTTTCGAACTAAGCAAGGGATCAAATCCAAACTACACAAAGATTCTAATTTTTCAATGTAATATAATGAATCAAAATTAAAATAAAACAAAAAATTCTCACCTTTTAAACCAAAGTAATGAATCAAAACTAAGCAAACAAAAATTTACTTTTCAATCTAATATAAAAAAAAATCAAAACTAGATTAAACAAAATTCAAACATTTCAAAAATAACGCAGGGAATAAAAAATAAATTAAATAAAATTTTAACCTTTCAATCTAGTTCAATGAATAAAAAATTGAATCAAACAAAAATTCTAATTTTTCGAGACAAACATAATGAATTAAAATTAAACTAAATAAAACCTAATTTTTGAAACTAAGACAATGAATCAAAATCAAACTAAGTACATTCTAACTTTTTCATCCGATTAAAAAAAAATCAAAATTAATACATAAAAAACTCTAACTTTCAATCCAATAAAAAATTAAAACTAAAATCCTTAGAAATTCTAACTTACCTTCTCTAGAATTCCTCTATGGTGGTGCGGCTGCTAGTGCTCAATGGTGAATGTGTGGTGGCTGCCTCCTTCCTCTTCCTTCAGACCTCTCTTTGTTCCCAGAAAAATAATCTCTCTTTTTCCTTCTCAAGCCCAAAAATCCTCTCGCCTTTCCCCTTCTCCAGCCCAAAAAATCCTCTCTTTGCTCCAGAAAAAAAATCACTCTCCGTGTGGATCTCCTCTTAAAAAAAATCCTCTCCTTTATTTATATGGCAGCCCCTCTTTATACGGCTGCGTGAGGATCTCCAAAATTTCCTTTAAAAATATATTCTCTTCTCAATTTATATGGCAGCCTTACCTTATAGAATATTTTCTTTCTTTTTGGGAGATATATTTCGGAAATCCCACTTTCCAAACTGATCATGGCACTTACCATTTCAATTGACCTAATAAAAGAAACCTGTTAACCCAATGAACATTGTTTGGTGGGTCCCATGGTCATGTCGTCTTCTCTCTTCCCATTAGACACAGCCGCCTGTGCCATTTCTTCGTGTTCCCGATGCGAAACCTCGTCTTCTTCTGGCTTTCGGTTCTTATGGATCATGAGTAAAGGCTCGTCTTTCCAGGTAGTGTTGCAGACTGGGCACACGAGGCTTCCTTGCTTTCTAACGTGAGCTGCTATGCAGGAGAAGTGAAAGGCGTGCGAGCACTCTGCTGTGTAAATGGTTGTTCCTTGACCAGTCTTCACGCTTTGCAAGCAGATTCCATAGCTATTCCGAAGCTTGAAACTGTTTCTGAAGATGGAAAACTTTAGAGGGGACCTAGGAGAAGACGGGTTCGAGCTCAGTAGCGATCTCGGGGTTTTGACGGTGTCGGTGGGCGTAGTGGTTTTGGCTTGAAGTTTGGGACTCTCGTCGATGGAAGGTGTTTGAGCCGCTGCCACAGTGGTTCGGCAGCGCAAGCTGGGACGGGAAACAGGTTGAGACTGCATCCTAGGCGTGGAGGTGTTGCTACCGCTGGAAAACAACCCCAACTTCGTACCGCTTCTAGGGCTGGGACTTGATTTAAACAGAGTTGATGAAAGTCCTGATATTGGGCTGTTTTCTGTGAGCAATGGTTGTAGATCAGATTCTCCACCATTGCCTAATAGGTCATCATTATCTGGTGGGTTTTCCAATGGTGAAGTGAATGCATCTAGGGACTTTGATTTGAACAATGGACCAAGTCTTGATGAAGTGGGCACCGAAACAGTACCTCGTACCCAGCATGCTAAAAAATAGTGTGCCCTTCCTGTCGTCTGTTCCTTCTCTAGAATTCCTCCCCCCATGCAAAAAAGAATAGAATAATAGTATATAAAAAAAATTAAAAGAAAATTAAAGAAACTAATGAAATTAGTAATAAAATAGAATATGATTTCAAAGAAAAAACAAAGGAATAAGGAGAGCTTAGATAATATCATTTCCTCTTTCAATAATAGGGTCACATGCGTATTTTAAATCTAATCATTCAAACAATTTTACATTAAGTAAATAAATAAATAAATAAAAATAAATAAAATGAAATATATAAAGACAATTAAATACATGAATAAGTAAATAATAAAAAGTAAAAGTAAAAATGAATAGACAAAATAAATGTAATTACCAAATGCATGCCATAATAATAATAATATTAATAAAAATAAAAATAATAATAATAATAAAAAATAAAATAAAATAAAAGAAATGTTGAGCCTCAATGAAATGTCTAACTGGACCTGTTCTGAAAAAGGTATCTAAGTGACCTAAGTGACATGTGTGTAAATGAGGAGGTGTCTCGGTGCGAGTCAAGATGAATCTGGGTGGGCCTAGGGTGGTGTCTAATGGGCCAAGTGTATCTAAAAGCTATCCTAAAAAAAAGAGAAGCCTAAGTTTAAATCAAGACTGCCAAGGATCATAATAAAGGGTCAGATAATCCCTCAACCAAAGTCTCCGAGGTGACTCAGAAAAAGGTAAGTTGTACGAGTAGTAATGGGCCACCAAGGAACTATTTTGAAGCACTGAAAACGAATTTTAAAGACATGTGCTAAAAGGGACAAAATTGAGGGTCTACAGGACGTAGATAAGGAAGTGCCGAACCACTATAAAACCCGAGTTTGAATTCTCTAACCTATCTCTTTACTTTGTTTATATTGTGCTTATATTGTTGTGTTTGAAAAAGTTTTGAAAAACCCAATTCACCCCCCCCCCCCCCCCGTCCCCCCCCTTTAGGTGTTTTCCTTAATTAATCATAGCCTTTGTTTTCTCACATATTTCTAAACTTGTCTATATCAAAAGAAACATGGTTCACTACAAACATATTTGCCCAAATGAAGAAAGTGTTTGCCAAGATGAAGAAACTTAGGTTGCTCAAAGTCTATTATATTTATGGTGATTAGCATATAAAATGCTTCTTCCTAAAGGCTTTGAATTTCCTCCTAATTTAACATATCTTCATTGGGAAGGTTTAGAATCTTTGCCTTCGAATTTTCATGGAGAGAGCCTTGTTGCACTCATGATGAAGTCTAGCAACATAAAAGAACTTTGGGAAGGGAATAAGGCATAATCATTATTTAATTTCTTATTTTCTTTATACCAATTTTCTAGTTCATGAAAGTTTTTTAATGAAAAAATTATCTTTTGTCAGAGTGTCTTGCAGAATTGAAGTTCCTTGATATAAGTAACTCACAACAACTCATGAAAATGCCAAAATTCTTTAGCATGTTGAAATTGTTGAGAGTGAATCTTGAAGGTTGTACAAGTTTTTGCAATCTTCATTTATCCATTGACGCATTTCATGAGTTCAAATTTTTTAGGGAGCTTAATTTTAGTGGGACTAGAATCAAAGAACTACCAAGTAGCTTTGGGTCCTTGGCATCTCTTGAAATTCTTGATCTTTCAAAGTGTTCAAAGTTTCAGAAATTCCCAGATATCTTTGCGAATATGGGACATTTGAGGGTGCTTAATTTACATAAGACTGGAATCAAAGAACTACCAAGAAGCATTGGATATTTGGAATCTCTTAAATATCTTAACATCTCATATTGCTTAAACTTTGAGAAATTTCCAGGGATCCAAGGGAATATGAAATGCTTAAAGAAGCTTTATTTAAACAAAATTGCTATCAAGGAACTCCCAAATAGCGTTGGTTTGTTGAAGGCTTTTGAAGTTCTTTCTCTCAAAGGTTGCTCTAATCTTGAGAAGTTTCCCGAGATCCAAAGGATCATGGGAGGCCTATGGTGTCTTCATCTAAGTGGGACTGCTATTAAAGAATTACCGTGCTTAATAGGTAATCTCATTAGACTTGAAATCTTAGTTTAGAAAATTGCAATAACTTGAGTGGTCTTCCAAACAACATTTATGGGTTGAAACACCTCCTAAACCTCTCTCTCAGTGGTTGTCCAAATGTAAAGGCTTTTTTAGAGACCATGGTTGATATGGAACATTTGCGTGGACTTTCTTTAAGTGGAATGGCTATAACAAAGCTGCCATTATCAATTGAACGACTAAATAGATTTTATTAAATATTTATTTATTTATGTCATTTTTAATATTTATATAATTAACTTCATTTGAATCCTAATATATATTATAAAATAAATTCTAAAATCAATGTTTTTTGTAATTTTCTAGTTAATATTTTAATAATTATGTTTAGTGGTAGGATATCTTTGGTTTGATTTCAAATTTATTTAACGTCTAGATTTTGAAATTTAATTAGATAGTTAATACTCTACGAGTGACTACATAATTATTTAAATTGTATTCTATTTAATTTATTATATAATCTAATTTTATTTAAATATTTTATATTTTTAAATAAATTTTTTAGTGGTGGGTTGGTTGCGGTTGGACTTTTAGATTTTTATATTTGTCCTATTTTATCATTAATCATTCACCAGCAATATATGAATTAACATTTATTTATGATGCCGCATCTGATTGGAGATTCCCGCCAATCTCATAGCTGCAGCCTTAATGGGTCGCTCTTATAGAGACCCTTATAGCTGCAGGATGGAGTGGATCGCTACCATATATGGCCCAATATCTGCAGTCATGGGCTTGCCTGCTAGCATAGAGCCATTATAAGTTTCCCAACTACCTATCCTGCTCACAATCGTAGAACCTATTGAGACCCATTTCCTCTTTCATTGTCATTGGTGCGAGTTTCTTTTGATGTTTGGTTGTTGAATGCCAATTTCAATGTAGGAACTGATCTAATAGCATTGGATTTATTTTTTCCACTCTTAATTCAGCATAAGTCTTCTCCCGTTTCCTTTGTTTAGCTAAGTAGACTTCCAAGAATGATAAATTTGGGTTATAGAGAACCATTGTCCGGCGTTCGCCTGTTGTTTTCTTATTTCAGGGTTATCAGATGGCCAACATCTTTGGTTGCTGATAATACAGGTACGGACAAGAGGGGTCGCGTAGTCGAGTGGGTGGAAAAAGCGTCCTTCGACATTTTGAACAAGTTATTTGAGATTGCGGCGGGCGAGAGGAGCTATCAAACGCTTCTCTCCACGTAGAATCTCCGCTTGGTTACCCAAGAGCCCGAGTTGTACGTACTCCACATACTCCCGAGGCGGCTGCCCAAAAAGGTGGTGGCTAGAGAACACTTTGTTCTCAAAGATCTCCCATTCTACACGGAGGCGCGTGAGGCAGACGCCCAAGCACACCAAGCACTTCTCAACCAACGGGAGGAAAAAATGCAAGAAGGAACTTTGTGGAGGGCCCCTGGTGATAAACGCCCCGCGCCCTTTCCTCCCGCTTGCGCCCCAACAGGAAAAAAGAAGAAGGTTCCCACAAAGGGAATAGTAATAAGATCTCCAGCTCTCTCCGGCTTGCCCGCTGTTTTAAGCGATTTCGAACATATCCCTGGTCAAAATGGATCGGGGCCTTCAATTCCAACGGCTGAACGGCTGGCTCTTCTGGCTGAGGGAAAAAACCTCAGTGGATCAGCCCAGCTCTCCCCACCTGGACACGGATGTAGCCGGGGCCTCTTGCCCTGACCCGTTGCCTCCTACGACCCCTCCGATTGAAGAAACGGGGGCTGAAAGGCAGGGTTTGCCCCCTTATGAGCCGAGTTCCCTTGCACTTGTACCAGTGAAGGGGCCGACTGCGGGGAGGTCTCGTCCAGCCCACGATTTAAAGTCCGGCATCAGCGGGCGGCTTCAGGATCGTCTTCTGGAAACCATCGAAGTCAGCTGCTCATCCGCCCAGGAGGGTCATCCGGAGGAGCGTCAGATGGAGATAGCAGAAGAGAACCCAACTGACCCGGTGGTGGTCCCGGATGAGGGTTCGCCCGAAGAGATCCAGCCGGCCGTGAATGATGGGGGCCCGGCTCCGGGGGAGGAGTCACACCATAACGCCTCGTTAGGGGGGAGTCCGGTTGATGATGTGGCTTGCACCTCTTTTAGCCCTTTCAGCTATGCGGAGTTGAGAGAGATGCTGAAACAGATTCCTCCCGACTCAGATGTTACTCTGCCTTTAATGAAAATGTTTGAAGCGACGGAAATGGTATAGCTTATTCCCTTTGATTTTTCTTGCCATACTAGTGTGTTTTTCACACGGCTGGTAATTGAACTTGTTGTTGTGGGTTTTTCTGCAGCTGGTGAGCGGTATTCGCGGCATGGTTCAACAACGTGATCTTTTTTCGGACCTACTGCGCATTACCGATCACAGGAAGGCCTTCGTCTCCCAGCGCATGAGCGGTGAAGAGGAATTGCGCTCGAGATTGGAGCAGGCCGAAGCCAACTTATCTGCTGTCCGGAGAGCCTCTGAAGAGAGTGCCGAAGCTTTGAAGAGGTCCTAGGACGACAACGAGGCTCTCCGAATAGAGCTAGCAAATGTGAAGAGCCGGGAGGAAGCTACAGAAGCTCGCCTGCACGAGGCGGAAGACGAGACGTCCCAGCTAAGGGGGGAAGTGAGACAACTCCGGATAGAGGTGTCAATTGAGAAAAAACAGAAAGAGGACTTGCAGTTGCGTTTATCAGCACAAAAAGAAGAGTTGGAGGCTGAGTTTGCCGCGCAAAGGGAGGACCTCGAGACAGAATACCAGAAGCAGGTGGACGAGATGTATTTCTTCGGCTACCGTTGCTGCATGAAGAAGAATGGTATCAAACGGGACGTCCCTTCAATTCCCCCGGGCGAGGAGGAAAAGTTGCGCCGTAAACCCTCCCAATGAGAGCTTTTCTTTTTGTAACTTTTACTGCTATTTCTCTCTGTATTAGTAGTTCGGAGAACCTTTTTGTATACAATTTCACAATTACTAATAAAACATATTCATTCACATTGTTCTTCTATCTTTCTTTCATTGGTAATATTGCTTTAGATTGGATACATTCCATGGTCGAAGCAATGAGGTTCCGTCTAGCTTCTGTAGATGATAGGCTCCACTTTCACTTGTCTTGGACACTATATAGGGGCCTTCCCAATTGGCTTGAAACTTTCCTGCTCCTGTCTCAACAGTGTTTTCGAAAACCTTCCTAAGGACTAGCGTTCCACTTTTGAAGCTCTTGGGCCTTGTCTTGTGATTGTAGTGAGCGGCTGCCCTTTGTTGATAGTCGGCCATCCAGATGGATGCGGTCTCTCTCATTTCGTCTGCCCAGTCCAAATTTCTTCCTAATTCCACATTTGTATAATCCTGCCATCCTGCCTCTGTCCGGATAGTGGGTAGCCCTATTTCTGTAGGAATGACTATGTCCATACCGTATGCGAGGGCGAAGAGAGTGTTTCCTGTCGAACGTCTGGGTGTGGTTCGATAAGCCCACAAGATGCCGGGTAGCTCCTCCACCCACTTCCCTTTGGCTTGCTCGAGCCTCTTCTTTAAGGCAGTTATTAGGGTCTTGTTTGTGGCCTCTGCTTGCCCATTGCTTTGAGGATAACGCGGTGTGAAGTATGAATTCCGGATGTTTAGTTCCGAACAGAAATTCCGGATGTTTAGTTCCGAACAGAAATTCTGGAAAGTGATGCTATCAAACTGTGGACCATTGTCAGCTATAATGGTTTGGGGGATTCCAAAGCGGCAGATGATGATCTTCCATACGAACTTGGTGACATCTTTGTCTTTGATGCTAGCGTATGCTTCAGCTTCCACCCATTTACTGAAGTAATCCGTGGCGACGAGTAGGAATTTCTTCTAGGCAACTGCGGCTGGTAGGGGTCCTACTATGTCCATGCCCCACTACGCGAAGGGCCAGGGGCCTGAAATTGGTTTCAACGTCTCCGACGGCACATGTGGTATGGGGGCATGCCTTTGACACTTGTCACATTTTTTGACATAGGCTGCCGCATCCTTTTTCGTCGTGGGCCAGTAATACCCTCGCGAATGGGCCCTGTGCGCCAGAGATCGACCTCCGGAATGGTTCCTACATAACCCCTCATGCAACTCAGCTAATACATACAGGGCCTTTGAGTGGTTTAGGCACTTGAGATAGGGACCTATAAAGGACCGTTTGTACAAGTGCCCCCCGATCAGGGTGAAATGGGCAGCTTGTACCCGGGTCTTGTGTGTCTGCTTGGGTTCTTCGGGCAGAGTGCCTGTCCGGAGATACCTTATTATGTCTTCCGCCCACTCTTAGCCGTCTGCTTGGTTTGCCTCAATGGTATTGCAAGTGGAGGCTTCCGCGACGGAAGGGTTGGGTTGCACATGTATAAGCAGTAATATGGCTTCTTTGATGGGGAGGGAAGCAGCTATGCCTGCCAAGGCGTCGGTATGTCCATTTTCAGTCCGTTTAATTTTTTCGATCGTCCATTCGGTGAAGCGCTGTAAGGTGTTTCTTACTTTAGTCAGGTATCGCGCCATGCGCTCATCCTTAACTTCATATTCTTTTTGGACGTGCCTTACCACAAGTTGGGAATCACTATAGACTCGGAGCTTGGAGACGGATAGAGCCAGGGCGAGGTCCAATCCAAATAGGATGGCCTCATACTCCGCTTCATTGTTAGAGGCGAGGAATCCCAGTCGGATAGCTTGCTCCAGATGTTCTCCTGTTGGGGATTGCAGTAGGAGCCCTACTCCGAATCCTGATGACCGGGAGGCTCCATCAACCCGCAAAGTCCACCACTCCTCTCCGCTTGGCTCCTTGAGCTGGGTAGATATTCGGGAGTATTCCAGCACGAAGTCAGCCATCACTTGGCCTTTCATGGACAACTTGGGTTGGAACTCGATTCCATATTCGCTCAATTCTATGGCCTATTGAAGCAATCTTCCGGTTAGGTCTGGCTTGTGTAGGATGTTGCAAAGGGGCTGGTCAGTTAGCACGACCACCGGGTGGGCTTGGAAGTAAGGGCGGAGCTTCTGGGCGGCACTTCGAAGGGCCAAGGTTGTTAGCTCCATCTTTGAATACCTTGTTTCTACGTCTGCTGACGTAGTAAATAGGTTTCTGCTCCTTGCGCAAGGGGCAGTGGAATAGAATAGCGCTAATTGCCCACTCCGATACAGCCAGGTACATATACAATTTTTCTCCAAGGACGGGGCTGCTTAGAATGGGCGATTGCATGAGGCAATGTTTAATTTTTTCGAAAGCGCTCTGACAGCTGTCCGTCCATTCATTCGCTCTAGCTTTTCGTATTGCCAAGAAGAAGGGTCACAATTCATCAGTGAAGCGGGCTATAAAGCGTCCTAACACGACGAGCTTGCCTGTGAGGCGCTGTAATTCCTTTTTGCTCTTGGGGGGTGGTGTTTCCATGACTGCCTTAACTTGATCCGGGCTAACCTCTATCCCCCTTTGGCTGACCATAAATCCCAGGAACTTGCCAGCACTTACACCAAAGACGCATTTAGAAGGATTCAATTCAATGTCATACTTCCTTAAGAGGTGGAAGACTTCTTACAAGTGGAGGGCATGTTCCTCTCGGGTTTTGCTTTTAACCACAATATCGTCGATATATACCTCCACTGTGCGGCTGACCAGAGGTTTGAAGATCTTCGTCATTAGTCTCTGATAAGTGGCGCCAACATTTTTGAGTCCGAACGACATGACTTTGTAGCAATAAAGACCGTGTGGCGTTATGAAGGCTGTCTTCTCTTCTTCGACCGGGGACATGGGGATTTGGTGGTATTCGGAGAAGGTGTCCAAGAAGAAGAGCATTCCTTGCCCAGCAGTGGAGTCCACAATTTGGTCTATCCGTGGCAGAGGGAAACTGTCTTTTGGGCATGCATTATTGAGGTTGGTGTAATCGACGCACACCCGCCATTTGCCTTCCTTTTTGGGTACCACCACTACATTTGCCAACCAGTCCGGATACTCCACTTTTCTAATGAATCCTGCTTCCAGCAACTTGTCAATCTCTTCCCTGATAATCTTTTGCCTGTCCGAGTGGAAATGTCTAACCCTCTATCGGACGGGCCTTACTGTTGGCAAGACGTTAAGCCTATGAGAGACGATGGAGGGGTGAATTCCCTTCATATTAGAATTCGCCCATGCGAAGATGTCATGGCTTTGTCGGAGGGCGTTTAGGATGTTCCGGGTCTCTTCTGGCGTAAAGAGGGAACTGATATATGTAAGGTGAGTACCTTCTTCCAAAATTTGGATCGTCTGCAAGGGATCCGCTGCCGGGGGATCTTTGTCCGCCAGACTCAATAATTGCTATTGGTCAAGTGCGTGGGTGGACTCAAGGAGGGGTTTATCTTCCTGGCTGGTCCTTACTTCTTGTGCTATTTGATAGCATTGGCGAGCGGCTAACTGGCTACCGTATAGGTCGATTTGCCCATCCTCAGTAAGAAAGCTTACCATTTGATGATACGTAGAGGGGATGACTTTCATGTAGTGCAGCCATGTGCGCCCCAAGATGACACTGAAGAGTGATAAATCTTGTACCACCGAAAATTGTACTACGTTGAGAGTGATTGGGCCAGCTTGGACCGGCAATACAATATCTCCCAAGGAAGTAGTTTCCGCTCCGTTGAATCCGGACAAAATTCGCCTAGGGTTTTCGAGGCCTGTTAGATTGCGTCCCATGTGGCTAATTACCGATGCTTATACAAGATCGACCGAGCTGCCTGGGTCAACTAGGATGCGTCTCATGTCGAAGCCTCCCATCTCTAGGGACAGGATGAGGGCGTCGCGGTGCGGCTGCAATATCCGTGTGGGGTCTACTAGTGGGAAAATGATTGTCCCATCTATGGGGCGAGGGCCCCCCCAGTTATCCCAGGCTGTATGGAGTTGACGCGTTCACGCACCGATGCTGCCCGCAACAGCCTCTGTCTCTTTCGTTTGGAGTCGTATTCCTCGTCCAATGGACCTCCGTTGATATAGTTTATAATGGCTTTGGGGGCAGCTGGAACCCTGGGGGTTCTAGAGTTGTGACTTCAGGAAGCGTCTCTACCTCTGGCATCTGAGCGGAGGTATTGCTTCAAATGTCCCGCCCTTATGAGCTTTTCGACCAAATAATGGAGGCTTCTGCACGTCTCCGTTGTGTGACCATGCTCCTTATGGTAGGCACATTTTTTACTATGATCCCAATTGGATGGGTCCGCTCTGAGGAGTTCAGGCCACCTGAAGTTAGACATGTCTTGGATCATAGGGAGAAGCTTTTCATAGGATATGGAAAGAGATGTGAGGGGCGGCTTTTCCGGGCAGCTTTGTTCTTCCTGCCTTTGACCGGATGGCCTTGGCCGGTCCTGAAGTTTGGCACTTCTTTCCGCACCACTTCTGGATGCCTGTCCGGCAACCAAGATTTGCTGGGTGGCTGCTCGCACGTCATCTTCGAGCATTGAATATTTGCTCGCATGCCAGAACAAGTCGTCCATTGTCGTAGGAGGCTTCTTAGCTAGCGATTTGAAGAATGGGGTGCCTGGACAGATGCTTCGCTTGAAGATCTGTAGGACAACATCCATGCTGTAAGCCTCTAGTTGTAACACGGCTTGACCAAACCGCTTCACGAACTCCCTCAAAGACTCGTTCTCTTGCATTTTTATGTTTTGTAGAGTGCTGATGTTCTGTTTATGTCGAGCGGAGCATAAGTATTGTCCCACAAAAGCTTCCAACAGGTCCCTGAAATTACCAACAGAGTTAGGGGGTAGACGGTGAAACCATGAGAGAGCCTGCCCTTGTAGGCTGGCGAGGATTACTTTGCATAGTAGCGCGTCGTTGCCTATATCGAGAGTCATGAGCTGTCGATAATGCATGATATGGTCGAAGGGGTCGCTAAACCCATCGTACGTGGAGAATTTAGGCACGAGAAATCCCCTTGGGGGGTCGTAATGAATAATATGCGAGCAAAAAGGCGTGGAGAACATGTCATCCAGTCTTTGCTGATAGAGCTAGTGGGTGGCTCGCTTGGGTGGTTTCTTCTAGCTTGGCGTACCGCTTGGTGCGGGAAGACGTTCTGCACCATGGGAGTGACCAGGGGGTCAGGGTGCGCTCCCTAGGTTGTGGCTACTAGCGGCCTTGTCTTCCCAGGTTCTTGTGGGCCTAGCCTCGCGCGCATCGCGTCTGACAACTGGGGTCTTTTGTCACGTTGTCTTTTTGACAAGAGACGAGTAGAGTCTGAACTTTCCTCTTGGGGAGTTTGATGCATGGGCGTGTGTCGCTCTTGTGGCCTAATGTTGCATGTCTTGGGGATGGCCCTCGCAGTCCCAGGGTATATTGACTCTGGGTCAGGCCTTGAGTTTGCTTCCTGGCCTCTTGAGCGTTGACCACGAGAAGGCCCCGTCGATGAAGCCTGGATGCGCAACACAACGTTTTCTTCTTTCAATCTCGCTGTCTCCTGGAGGAGAGCCTGCATTTGTCGCTTGCTTTCCAACTGTTTTCTCTCGATGGCTTGGCGCCATTCGAAATAATCTTCTTCTCCCCTAGCAGACGAGCAGCTTCTGGAAGGTGTGGACATCTTTGCCAGTGACTGAATCAGAGATTTCCCACAGACGACGCCAATGTTGATGCCTTACATCCCAATGATCCACGTAGTTGCCAAGTGGACGCACGCTTTCAACCCAGATTGAGTTCTGGTTCAGTCTTCCCTGCAAAAGATGTCCGGACAGGGTGTCCGGACACACCCTCCGATGGTTTTGTTAGCCATGGCATGAGAGATTAAGTTGTCGGCCTTTTTTAGGGATAACAAGCTTACCTTCCTCCTTGTGTAAAGGCCCTTTTATATAGTGTCAGAAGCTCTGCCTCCCTCTTTAATGGTGGAAAGACTTTTTGGCTCGTCATGATGCCTCTAGGTGGAGGCAGGGCCATCATTACCCTACGGGCGGCTGTCAGAGATCGTGGGAGGCGACTTGCAATCGCTCCTGTCCTTTCGCTCTGCAGGCGGCATAACGTGGGCTATGGCAGGCTGTCGGAATGACGTAGCAAGGCTTGCTCACTTCAGTCAATGATCCGGACAGCATATCAGGATAGGACATGCTATCGCCCGGGCGTGACGTTGCCGAGTGCCGTGTGCTTCTCCCTGAGGGAGTCCGGATAGGGGAGCGCGCCACGTGTCATCAGGTGGAGGGGTCCCTACAATATCATATTTTAGCATATTTTATGTAATGGAGTTTAAGTTTATGGTGAAAATATGGAGCTAATGGAATGCGAATTCGTTCTTGTCCAAGAAACGAATAGCCTTTGCGAGAAAGTCATCAGAAATTGTATCCTGATGAGTTGATTATAATTGGGGATTTTCCTTGGAAATTTGGCTCTATATAGAGTGGAATGATCACAAGTATGTTTTACTAGTTGGGTTAGTTGAAGTGATTTTGGCAATGACTATTGATGGTTTGATGAATTTCTCGGTATTTGACAAATAAGTACCATAAACTATTGCTAATTCTTGATTAAAAATTAGATAGATGGTGCTTCGGGTTGATGTCTGAAGGTATAGTGCTAATGCATTCGGATCAGGGCAAGTTAAGATTTCCTTGGTCTTGGATATTGTCATAATATTTTGGGCCTCTGCTCCAGGCCAACTAGAATAGATTTTTGAAGTTGCATTCTTGGGTTGGTAAGGCAGAGCATTTGTTATATACTTTGTTTCAGGTGTGGATGTGATGTAGCACAAAAAAATACCTGATTACTGATTTTTTAATTCCTTGTGATCAATTGGCAAGGACATTGGTGCAGAAGAAGATTCAGAAAAGTTGTGGTATATGGTGCAGAAAAGTTGCATGAAGCAAAATAATTGTGAGGATTTAAGGGAGAGCATTCATAGTTACTCAGCTTCTCTTGTCCACCATATCATGATTTTTACCCTATTAGACCCGAAACCCTCCATTCCTGTTCTAGGTGGTGCTGACTCTTTTTTATTGTAGGTAAACCAATCATGTTGCTTCCATGGATGATCCACTTGTTATTGCTTCATTACTTCCACCAAGTGCTCTATTGATTGCTCGAAGCTTGAGATGGACAATGTGTGCAATTGATCAATGTTTTAAGAATCCAATGACGTCTACCATCTTTCGATGGGTCAAAGTTTTGCCAGTTTCTCATGGTGATGAGATTTACAAGAAGGTACCTCTTTAAGTATGTCCTTTTGTCTGTTTAGTAATTCTATAATTTTCGAAAGCTAAGTAGAAGCTGCATAATGGATGACTTAAATATGAAGGCAGATTTATTACCATTCGGAAGTTTGCTATTCCAAAAAGTCCATGTTTGGTGTGCTATTTACAAGTGGTTAGTAGTCGTTTCACTAATGTACTAATTGAACTCACAAGGAATGTCAAAAAAATTGCCTAGATAGTGTATTGGTTAAAAAGATCCTTATAGTGTGATCATATGGAGGCAGCCAACACCATGCCCTCACAGTGTGATCCTTATGGTTGCAGGCATAAGCTGCCGCAACCATACAAATTTTAGTTGCAGAAAAAAGTAGCTGCAATAAGAGGTTCAGAATACAGTCACACAATCACACTTGGTCACAACTACACGATTTCTTTGCACCTGCTACGGCCACGCTATGTCGTGGCCTGTGTTGCCTGCCCCTGTATCATATGATTATAATTTAATTTGCTTCAAGCTATGAGCCTTGGCTGCAGCTGAACACTCGGCTTCTTGTAGTGTTTATTTAATATAAATAAAAAAAATATCGAAATGTTATTTCAATTTTTTATATCCAATAATGTATCTTCTTAACGATTAAATACTGTAATTCCGTTATTTAATAAAATAAAAATTAATACTTCTATTTTTTATCTTATTATGAGTTAATAAGATAATATTAAAAATAAAATAATAAAATGTTTTGAGTTGTTAACTTTTTATATATGTTTCTAGCATCTTAAAATTAAGTTTAGTATTAATAATATATAAATTATATATTTATCATCTCAATACTTACATCACGATTCTACCATCATTGATTCAACCATGATGTTGAAGTTAGGTTTATTATTTTCCTTCATTTACAATTTTATTAGGAAGAAAAATTAAATAATTTCTTTTATATTTTTATTATTTCCAAAAAAAAAAAAAATAGTTGCTATATTCGTCATGTTCTGTCACCTCCAGTCCTTTAATAAGTCCAAACATACTGTGAAAATAGGTTCTTTCTTTTAATTATTCAATTTCTATTTACCTCTTTCAACTTGGTCCTATTTTTTTTATATATTAATTGCAATAAATTAAGTGCATCTGGATTAATTTTTTTAATTATTAAAATTAAAGATTTTTTTCTTTTAAATTCATTTCAGCGCTTCACTCTTTTCTTTTTCACAATCACTTCCAATTGTTTAAGGCAAATCACATGGTTGATGGCCAATTTAGTGAAATGTGTTTTTAATAGTAAAGATTGATGATTTAGATTTTAATTTAGGAAAGACTTTTTATATTTCAAAATTTGTTATATGGTATAATTAAGATATTATATCATTAGTCATTCACCAAAATTATATGAAATAACATTGGTAATGGTTCCTTCCATAAGATTCTAAACCACAAAACTAGAGCCTTCTCCAAAACATTTGAGGTGGGTTGCACCAAACCAAAAACCTTTTTTTATACTAGTTATTTGTACGTATTTAACATCTTTTTAATATAAGTAAAATAAATATTCAAATTTTAATTTCAAATATTTGATATATGATGTTGTATCTTCTTAGCAATTCAATATTATGATTTTTTTATTTAATAAAATAAAAGTTAATAGTTTAGACCCCCATTTTTCGTATGCATTCTTTTGATGGTGAGACTCGGTTTTTATTGTGAAAAATTGATTTTTAGAAAAGTTTTTGGAATTGTTATTTATTTTTCTTTATTTTTTAAAAGAAAAATAAAATAAGAAAAAAAACTCTAAGTGTGATTCCTTAAAATGAAATGATAAATTTGTGAAAACCTTTTATAAATATGAGCTTTTCTTAATCATGTAGATGCGTTTTAAAGTGTGAGAGTCTTTCCGAGTCAAAAGTGAATAATATCTACATAATTAGGTGTGAATTGTTATAACATGACTCAACTTGTTATAAATTGGTTCTAATAAAATTAGTTACTAAACCTAGGTAGAAACAATATCAGGCATAACCAATAAAACATTAAGTTGCCTTTGAAATTCTGGCCAAGTCTAAGCCCCTAGAGCATAGTTGCCATATCATATTAAATGAAAAGCTGAGAATGCAAGTGCATCTTGGTACTTTTCTCCATTTAACTTCATTAGAAATAGAGATAGCAATGAGGGAATACTTAATATTGACTGGCCATGCTTTATAATGAACGGAAGCAAAGTAAAATTTTAAATAATTGAGATTACCCAGTCATGTAACTAGATAGTGTGTAACCATCTAAAACACTCGGTTCTCTTTTGCACCTAAAAAAAAGCATGTGAGCATGCATGTCCAAGCTTTTGCACTGTGGTTTTACTACCTTGAGATAAGCCATGTTGTTCCTAAACAGAATCTATTTAATGCAATTTCGTATTTTTGTAAAACCTTAGCTCATAATTATAGAGGGTTTCTAATTTTTATAGTTCTTTAAAAATTAGGTGTTTTTTTTTTTTTTTTCTTGCATTGTTGTTTCTTTCCTATTTAAGATACATAGGGCTTGTTTGGCAAAGTTTTGAAGAACACTTTTTAGAAACAATTTCTAATTATTTTTAGAACCAAAAATTGCCTTTTTTTTTTTTTGTTTTATTATCTATAAAGTTAATGTATATTTATGTATAATGTAAAAATTTTTAAAGTGAATGTTTTCCATTTTTGTTCAAAAAATTCTAAAAAGAACAATTGAAAACATGTTAATGAAAATTTTTTGAACAAAAATGGAAAACATATACTTTAAAAATTATTCTAAAAATAATTTATTTTAAAATTTCTTTTAAGAAACTTGTTTTTATTAAAAGTTTGTCAAAAGTATTTTTAAAGCTAAAAGATAATTTTCTATTTTAAAGAATAAGAAATTGTTTTTAAGATGATGTATTAATCATATGCTTATTTTTTTGATTTCTTTAATAAAGATTTAATAAAATTAAGCAAAAAGTAACTAAATTAACAAATTAACCTAGCATTTATTAACAATACTCACTTCCTCAACTCTCCCCCTAACCATGATCAACATTGCTCTCAATGTGTCAAGAGCAATTGAAAATAAAGGGAGGAAGTGGTACCTCCTGAGTGAAATGGAGTCTGAGTCATATAGGAGAAACCACATGATTAAAAAAAAAAACAAAAAGAGTAATGAGTAGAGGGAATAGAAAAATGCCAAGTTTAATAAAAAAGGATGTTTATACATCTGAGAAAGTACAATATAAGATATCAACAGGTAATACATCCAATCCCAGATTATGAAGCATCAAAACAAAGAACAATCTCCACTAATATAGTATGTAAATACAAAAAGATAAGGAGATGTCCTATGATCAAGTAGAGGGGGCCTAAGGTGGAAATGATCCATCCTCAGGTGGGATAGTATCCGCAACTGGAGCTACAGGTTTTGATGATGATGGAAGGTTAGGCTGGGGTGAAGGCAAACAACCCAGATGCTGTTGGATCTGGCGAAGTATAACCATCTGCTCCTCTTGTTGAGCACGCATCACAGCCATCTGTTGGAAAAGAGCAGTATGCGTGGTGGTCACTATGCGCAAGGTCTGGACGACACCAAGAAACTCTGTAGCCGAGATGGTAATGAAAGGCTCAGATGTAGTAGGAGCACTAGAGGTAGGGGCAATAGGGGGAGTGACAGAAACAATCTTAGGAGGTGTAGGCTCTGTGGGAAGCTCGCTCTGCTTTGTTTGTGGGGGCACTGGAGGTAGGGGCAATAGGGGGAGTGGAATAAATAGTCTCAGGAGGTGTAAGCTCTGTGGGAATCTTTGGAGGACTCGCCTGGGCCTGAAGTAGTGGCCCTCTTAGCAGGATGGCGCCACACTGAACTCTCAGGGAGCGAAATCGTCGCAGCTGATGTAGTAGCCGCTCTCCTGGTCTGATATCTACTTTGAGGAGCAGGTGAGGAGGGATCAGTGGGCTCTTCACCCTTAGAAGGTGGAATTGGCAGGGCTCCTGTGGCCTGTGATGAGGAGGCTCTCTGCCTCGAAGAGCGTCTCGGCGAAGTGGAAGCAAGACCTCCTCGTGTGTGTGCCATAAAGAAATGACGAAATGGGATGAGTCTGAAAATGGATGGGTGGGGTGTCGAATGGGAGAGTGACAATCGTAAGGTGGCAGAGGGATTTGAAATGGGAGAGGGCTTGCGAAATGAGAGAAAAATGGGGCTCGGGGGTGGTTCAAAAAGAGATTCGGAATGCCCCTCCAGTTTTCGCACAATGGCTTTTGGGTTTCGCACAAGGGCTTTTGAGTTTCGCACAGTGTGCGAACTTTTTTTTGTTTTTTTTTTTTTGAGAAGGAAATGGGTTCACAGGGTGCGAAATGAGGTTGGGTGCTTCGCATAGGGTGCGAAATGGATGGTGGGGCTGCGAAATGGGTTCGCACGCCCCTTATAGTTTCGCACATGGTGCGAAATTGGAACTTTCACAGGGTGCGAATTGGATTCGCACAGTGTGCGAACTAGATTTTGGGGACTTTCGCAAGGAGCTAATTGGATTCGCATAGTGTGCGAATTGGATTCGCATAGTGTGCGAACTAGGTTTTGGGGACTTTCGCAAGGTGCAAAATGGATTCGCAAGCTGTGCAAAATAGGAAATGCCTGTGCAAAATTGGGAAATGGGGTTTTACAAGGTGCTAAATGAATTTGCACAATGTGCGAATTGGGGAATGCCTGTGCAAAATTGGTTCACACAGTGTGCGAAGTGGAGAAATGGTGTGTGAAATGAATTTGCACACCCCTTAAATTTTCGCACAGGGTGCGAAATTACTACTTTGCCTTGCAAATTACCTTTTTCTACAGGGTTGTTCCTCTACCAAGCAATTTTAAAGACTTGCCCATTTGCTTTGAAGTCCCCCCTGCAATTGATCATTAAAATTTTAAGTTAAAACAAACCAAAATGAAATAAAAATCAAAATTAAAGTGAGAAATCAAAATCAAAATAAGTAATAATACAAGAAAACTCTGAAATAAAAAATAAAACAAAAAGATATGGACTTGATAGTCTTTAGAAAGACTGAGTCCATAAAAAAAACTAGTCCTGTCAAGCTTGATGTGGATTAAGGAGGATGAATTCCTCCTTATCACGAGAAAAAGGCTCCATAAAGGGCTTGAGACGGTGGCCATTCACTTTGAAGCTCTGGGTGATGTTGGAGTTGAGTAGTTCCACTACTCCATTTGAATGCACTTGGTGAATGGTAAAAGGACCTTTCCACCTTGACTTCAGCTTGCTCGGAAAGATATGGAGCTTAGAGTCATAGAGCAAGACTCTATGTCCTTTCTGAAAATCTTTATAGGAAATCAATTGATCATGCCACCTCTTCAATCTCTCTTTTGCAATCTTTTAATTGATGTAGGCGTCATTTCTCAATTCTTCCAACTCATTGAGGTCTAAAAACCTCTTCAACCCGGCTTTGCTCAAATCCATGTTGAGCTTCTTGATTGCCCACTGGGCTTTGTATTCTAATTCCACAGGGAGATAGCATGCTTTGCCATAGACTAGGCAATAAGGAGACATCCCAAGAATATTTTTGTAAGCTATTCAATATGCCTATAGTGAATCAAGGAGCTTGACAGACCAATATTTTTTGTTCGTGTTCACCATCTTCATCAATATGTTTTTAATCTCCTAGTTTGCTAACTCAACTTGCCCACTAGTTTGAGGGTTGTAAGGTGTAGCTACCTTATGCTTCACCCCATACTTGGCTAGAAGAGTTTCAAAAGGCTTGTTGCAAAAATGAGTACCCCCATCACTGATTATGGCTTTGGGCACCCCAAATCTTGAAAAGATGTTCTCCTTGAGAAACTTGAGAACCACTCTATGATCATTGTACTTGCATGGGACTGCCTCAACCCACTTAGAAACATAATCTACTCCCACCAAGATGTAATAGTAGCCAAAAGACATAGGGAAAGGTCCCATGAAGTCAATTCCCCTAACATAAAAAATATCAACTATCAAAATGGGGTTCAAAGGCATCATGTTCCTGCACGTCAACTTCCCAAGCCTCTGGCATCGATCACAACTCTTGCACATGGTGTGGGCATCTTTGAAAAGTGATGGCCAACAGAAACCTAATTGCAATACCCTCATGGCTGTCTTCTGAGAAGCAAAGTGGCCTCCACATGCATTTTCATGGCAATGACTGAGGAACCCCTGTTGCTCTTCTTTAGAAACACACTTCCTTATTATCTAATCCGCACAATACTTGAATAGAAATGGCTCTTCCCAATAGTAGGCATGAATTTTTGCAAAAAAATGCTTCTTATTTTGTGCTTTCCACTCACTTCGAACTTCTCCTATGACTAGGTAGTTAGCAATGTGAGCATACCAAGGAGTAACTTCCACCAACATGAGAGACTGCTATGGAAAATCATCATTTATGGGAAAACCATGGGAATTGTGCGCTATAACTAGCCTTGAAAGGTGGTCTGCTACCACATTCTCCACTCCTTTCTTGTCTTTGATCTAGAGATTGAACTCTTGAAGCAATAGGATCCATCTAATCAGCCTTGCTTTAGCATCTTGCTTAGTCAACAGATACTTCAAAGTAGAGTGATCAGTGAAAATCACAATGAAGGACCCCACCAAGTAAGCGCGAAACTTATCCAAGGCAAAAACTACAGCTAACAATTCTTTCTCGGTGGTTGTGTAGTTTTTTTGTGCCTCATTCAATGTCTTGCTCGCATAATGGATCACATAGGGTTTTCCATCATCTCTTTGCCCAAGAACAGCTCCTGTGGCAAAGTCACTGGCATCATACATTACCTCAAAGGGCAGTTGCCAATTGGGAGCCCTCACTATTGGTACGGTTGTCAGAAATAGTTTCAATTCTTCAAAACTCTTTTGGCATCTATCATCCCATATGAATTTAGCATCCTTCACCAATAGTTCACAAAGAGGCCTTGAAAGCTTAGAGAAATCCTTGATAAACCTCCTATAGAACCCGGCATGGCCAAGGAATTGCCTTACTCCTTTGACATTTGTTGGGGATGGCAGCTTGACAATGAGTTCAACCTTTGCTTTGTCAACTTCAATGCCTTGCTTGGAGATGATGTGCCCAAGGACAATCCCTTGTTGTACCATGAAATGGCATTTCTCCCAGTTAAGCACTAAGTCTTTCTCAATGCATCGGTTCAGAACAACTTCTAAGTTGACCAAACATTCATCAAATGCACTTCCATAAATGGTGATATCATCCATAAAGACTTCCATAATATGCCCCACCATATCACTGAAAATGATGCATCTTTGGAAAATTGCGGGTGCATTGCATAAGCCGAAAGGCATTCTTCTGTATGCATAGGTGCCAAATGGGCATGTGAAAGTGGTCTTCTCCTGGTCTTCAAAATCAATTTCTATCTGAAAATACCCAGAGTAGTCATCCAAGAAACAATAAAAAGGATGCCCAGAGACCCTCTCAAGCACTTGATCAATAAAGGGCAACGAAAAATGGTCCTTCCTCGTCACTGTATTCAATCTCCTGTAATCGATACACACCTTCCAACCTGTTGTGAGGCGTGTAGAGACATCTTCTCCTTTATCATTTTGCACCACCATGATCCTAGACTTTTTTGGCATAACTTGAGTAGGACTCACCCATGGGCTATCTGAAATAGGGTAGATAATACCGACCTGAAGTAACTTAAGAACTTCAGCTCTCACCACCTCTTGCATGTGAGGGTTCAACCTTCTCTGAGGTTGATGAACTGGCTTAGCTTCATCCTCCATGTAGACATGATGGGTGCAGACTAAAGGGTTGATTCCTTTCAAATCAGAAATTTGCCACCCTATTGCCTTCTTGCATCTTCTAAGGACTTCAAGTAGAAAATCCTCCTGATGATTGATAAGAGTTGAAGATATAACAACAGGGCACTGCTTATTTTCTTCCAAGTATGCATACTTCAACTCGGTGGGTAGTGGCTTAAGAATAAGCTTTGGGGGCTCCTCCTTAGTAGCTCTTTGTGTCTCCTCCTCATTTAATAAGGGTAGAATTTCTTCTCTCCTTCTCCAAGGGAACATGGTAACACGCAAATCTGAGGGTTCAGGTAACCCTTCATCAAGATTCCCAAGACTCTCAATCAACTCCTCATACATTCTCTTATCACAATGCTCCTCCACTAAAGTGTCAATCGTGCACACTTCCTCCACTTTTGATTAAGATTCTCCCTCTTGAGCCTCCACTTCATGGATACCCTTGGGACCTTGATACGGTTGAGAAGGAAACTTTCCTTTCTCTTGCAATGTGTTGAGGTTGGTAAGCCTTGAGATTGCATATTGGATATTGTCTATCTTCTGAGAAAGATCATTTTGCATTCCATCCATCATTTTGTTCAATGAACCCTCCACACTGTCAATTCTTTGATTCAGTTGAGCATTGATGGACTTCTGATCTCCCACAAAGTCTTCCACAACCTTGCTAAGGTTCAGGATAGCTTGTTCAAGATTTGAGGCTTGCTGAGGTACTTGAGCAGATTGTGTGTACTGAGGTGGCTTTGGTTTCCAAGAGAAATTTAGATGGTTCCTCCAATTTGAATTGTAGGTGTTGCCATATGGAGCATTGTTATTGGGCTTGAATTGACCAATAACATTTGCTTGATAACCAAACATCTCTCTGACTGCTGGAATGGTAGGACACTCCTCCACCCTATGCTCATAAGATTGACAAATGGAACAAGACATAGCTTGCAATGATGTCTTAGAAATGGCTTGCACTTCCTGTACCTTCTTCATTTCCAGCTCTTCCAATCTCCTTGCCATAACTGCAACTTTTGCCTTCATGTCCATGTCTTCATTCAAAACATACATCCCACCCTTAGCATTAGGCTGAGACTTCATTCTTCCCACTTCTCTAGCATTTGGTTCATCCCATCCTCTTGAAACTTCAGCCACATAACTCAAAAAGTCCATGGCTTCCACCGGATTCTTACTCATGAAGTCTCCTCCACACATAGTTTCTAGGAGTTGCTTCATTGAAGAAGACATACCATCATAAAAATAACTCACCAAGAGCCATGTGTCAAAACCATGGTGAGGACAAGCATCGATAGCTTCCATGTACCTCTCCCAACACTCATAGAATTTCTCATTCTCCTTAGCTGAGAAGTTAGAAATTTGCCTTTTCAGACCATTGGTCCTATGAGTAGGGAAGAACTTCTTGAGAAACTCGGTTTGCAAATCAGTCCAAGTTTGGATACTCCTTGGCCTTAAAGAATTGAGCCAAATCTTGGCCTTATCCTTCTAGGTGAAAGGAAATAGCTTGAGCCTCATCAAGTCAATTGAAGCTCCTCCTTCTTGGAATGTATTACAAACCTCCTCGAATTTCTTAATATGTGAGTACGGATTCTCACTTTCCATCCCATGGAAAGTAGGTAGGAGTGGCACAATGTGAGGTCGGATCACTAGCTTCTCAGTGGGAGGCACTATGCATGAAGGTGCACTCATACGAGGTGGATGCATGCGGTCCCTCATGGGTCGATATGCGTTGAAATTATCCTCTTGACCATGTTGGCTATTCTGATCTTCAGGTGGAACATCCATGATGTTCAAGCACACTTCCAACTCAGTTTCTTGAGGAGTTTCAATCTTCACAAGTCTTCCCTCACTATCTCTTATCCAATAGGGCATGCACAAAATAGAGATCACTGAAACAAAAACAAAGAAAACAAAAGAAATACAATTCTAGGAAAAGGTTAAGGTTAGCTAAAAACTAAATAAAAGATAAGCTAAAATAAAGACAGAAAAAGAATTAGTTAAAGAAAAATCACCAAACTTGTGATGAAGATCACAAGTATTCAACAAAGGTAATCATTGTATTGTGGCACCATCCCTGTCAATGGCGCTAATTGATTCGTCCCCTTATGGTGCCATTTTGATTCTAGTTCCCGGACTAGTGTTATAAAAAAAATTTATAAAACCTAAATCACTGTACACTAGGGTAGCATAGCTAACATAGCATAGTAACTCTAGGATCGTCCATAGGGATGAGTTTTCTTCATACACGTGACTTTACTGAAGGTCATGAAATGGTGCTTTTCCTAATGAAATTAGCTTTAAAAGAAAATAGAATTTGGTTGAAAAGGTTGATTTTAAGTTAAGCAAAAGAAATAGTAATTGAAGTAAATTATAAAGAGAAAGTCTCTTGGAGCTTTTGGTCACTAGGATTGGGTTCCTTAGGCAAAGGGGGAGATTTCGGATCTTCTCCTCGCATTGGGGACAATAACATAAAGGATGGTTATCTCCTGAACCGGTTTTGTATTTAGCAATTAAGACTTGATCCAACGGGTTCATGAAAAATGATAGTTGCTTTCCATTAATGGCTTCAAACACTAAATACCCTCTCCTTGAACCTCTTTCCAATGGCTTGTACTTGATAACTAATAGGCATCCATGGATCTAGCAATAAGCATCCATAGAACCCGAAAAGCTTACCAAGTATTGACCATTCAAGGTGATTTTAAGGGTTTTAAAGCTAAACTTTGAAATAAAGACCATTAATGGTTACCAACTACCCTCATTTAAAGCAAAGAAAACTCCCACCTTTACATTTGGGTCCCTCACCTATCTTTCATTACTCCAAGAAACAAGAAACTTAGCCACTCATCCCTTGAGAAATCATCCTCAGAGGTCGTTTGGCTAGAAAGAAAATGGAAACAAAAATGAGAAGGAAAGGCAGAGCAAAGCTCTATATTCTATTACTACGGGAATTTTTACAAGTGTATCAAGTATAAAAAGTTATCTCCTACAAAAGATGATACAAAGGTTATATAGAGAGGTTTTTACAACTTCCTAACCAAGAAATCCTATCATTGGTTGATTACAAGGAGAAAATGAGAAATTACACAAATATCCGGAGAAAAAGATCTAACTGAGTCGGTGCATAGGAAGATTTTGCATAGCCATGCTAAATTTCGCATGGTGTGCGAAATTTATAAGTTGCTGTAGCTTCTAGTTCACAAGGTTTGTGAAATTTCACACAGAGTGCGAAATTGTCTCTCACACGCAGTAGTCATTTCACAATGCTTGCGAAATTTAGCACATGGTGTGAAATGACCCTCCAGCTTGGTGCAATTGTCTTCAAATGGCCATAACTTCTTCATTTCAGCTCCGATTTGTACACTATTTAAAGTGTTGGACTCCTGAATTCCCGAGCTTTGAAACGATATATAGTATGTATATAATGGACTCCAGGAAGTGCTCTAAATTTGTCCTACAGTTGCTCTCCTCTTGAATTCCGCATAGCATGTGAAGATTTCGCATAGCCATGCGAAATTGCTTCATGTTGGATTCCTTTCTCTGTTTTTCTTCCTTGCATCTCTTGATTGGCTTGGAAACCTATTTCCATGGGTTGTATAAAATTCTCAAACTCGGGGAAGGATCAATGCATCAGGTATTTACTAGAGAAAAAAAAATATACCAAAATATAAAGCCAAAATAGAGCATGCATGTAAAGATTAGATCTAATAAAGCAAATGAGTGGCCCTTAATGTCCACTCCAATCAATAAAGCAAAGCTCATAATAGCAGCTAGAAATGAGAGTAAATTAGTGTAAAAAAATGAGAAACGAGAAGCTATAGTAGTCATACCCGAAAAGCTCCCCTCAGGTAAAGAGTTGTTTGGCTACCCAACTCTCACCTCAAAACCTCTATCCCACTCCTCTTTGCTCTTGCTTTTAATGTCTTCTTCCACTGTGTCCCAGAAAAATCATTATGCCTTTCCTTCTTTCCTCTCCCAATCTGAATACTTTCTTCTCTAAAAAATAGCCTATCCTCAGTTTTTTCCGAAATCCCCATCTTTTCCCCATGCAGAAACCCTTTGAAAACCCCTATTTTGCTCCTTCCCAATCCTCTTAACACTTCCCCAAATTTTTCCTTTTCAAAGCGCCTTATCCCCTCCTTTAAGTCTCATAACTGTAGCTCCAGCTTCAGCAAAACTCAGAAGTAATTCATGTATCTCCTCTTGGGTTCTACTGTGGTATCCGACGGTCTTCCCAACATAGAGAAGTCTATCATCAGGCCCAACCAATTTCCTACACATCATTGGAGACCAGCCTATCATAAAGCAAAAGATGAGCACTCTAAATCACTCTCACAACCTTCAGTGTCAAAAGTTCAAGGTCCCTAGGCCCAGTTCCCACCAAATACACATTAATTTACCAAACTAATAATAATAATAATAATAATACTAATAACTTACCAAAAATTTCATCATTAAAAAAATTATATTGAAACATTTCAAAAAATTAATTTACCAAAATAATAATAATAATAATAATAATAATAGTAATAATAACAACTTACCAAAAATTTATTCATTAAAAAAAATTATATTGAAACATTTCAAAAAACTAATTTACCAAAATAATATTAATGATAATAATAATAATAATAATAATAATAATAATAATAATAATAATAAATAAATAAAATAAAATAAAATAAAAATTACCCTACCAAAATTCAAGTTAAAATGAATATGTATCTAAATTAACTAATTTGAAGTGCACCTACAATGCAACCAAGTAGACTAAGTTAAAGTGTAATTAAGTGAATTGGAATGATCTAAAGTGTAACTAAGTGAATTTGCGAAAAAGATGCCTAGGTGTGCCTAAGTGGGTCTAAGTGTGTCCAAATAGACCAAGTGTGTCTAAGTGAGTTAAGGTGCGTCTATGTGACCTAAATTAGGCATGAAGAGAAGCCAAGTTCATTGTGAGGATCCTGATGAGCCCTTTTACACAAGGATCCTTGAAGATGACTAAGAAAAAGAAGTTGTATGAGTGTTAATGGGTTACCAAGGAACGATCACAAGGTAAAAGGAAAACAAAGGGTAGACACTAGCATTACATGTGCAAAGAGGACAAAATGGAGGGTCCACACATAAGCTTTAATAACTTGAGAATATTGGTAGAAATTTTTTTAAGGTAGATATAAAATAAAAGTTTAATTAGTAAATGAATTTTAATGATTTTTTCATTTATAAGTTTAATCATATTTGTGATAAAATAAATAAAGAGAATGATGTAAATATCATATTCGTGACAAAATAAATAAAGAAAAATAGTTGAATGTGCAACTATTTCTTATAAATGTTTGACAATTTTTTTGAGAAAATGAGAGGATGTTATTTACTTTCTAATGCATCGCATATTTGTATTTTGAATATTATCTTTTTCCTTCATAAATTTTTTTGTTTGTGGACATTATAATTTACATATTATTCTCTTACATTTCAGGATAGTGTTTTGGATTGTATGTGGAAGATTTTTCCTTCAAAATATTACATCATTTAAGGATAACAATAACATTAAGATTCTTCCTAAAGCTTATAAGTCAAATTGAGGTAAAATTTTATAATTTATAATGTATGTTATGAGCATAATATTGGTTTAATTCTACATTAACTAAAACCAACACAAAACAAAGAATTAATTTTAATGTTTCTAGTATTAGCTAGATAGTCATAATAATTTCATTCTCATCCAAAACCATGACTATGGATTTTTATAATAAATACAATATACAACTTTTATTCATAGAAGAAAATATAAAACATTTATTATAAATTTATGGTGGGAATAATGGGACAAATCAACCTTACATATTGTTTCGTTTATTACCTATGCTAAAAGAAGTTGTATATGTACAAATGACCACTGAGGTAACAGATTTTGAGGAAGGAGAAATGTGGAGTGGTTAGATAGAGAAGATATTCATTGATATAATGCTAACAAAAAAGAATAGAGGTAACATGGAAAATGGGACATTCAATAGCTAAACTTCGAAGAAGATGTTAAATGAAATGAACATTAGAGCAAAATGAAATTTCAATTTAAAACAATTGAAACAAAAGTTTCATAGACTACATGCCAAGCATCGTGAATTCTCAGACCTTTTAAAGTACACTAGATTTGGTTGGGATGCTGAAAGTAACACTATGTATGCTTTAAAGAAAACATGGCAAAATTACATTCAAGTAAAATGACTTTCAATTATTTTCCATTAACACAATGCTAAGCATGAGATTTTTTATTATTCATTTATTTCTTTTTTGGCACACCCAAATGCAATAAATAAATAAATAAATAAATAAATTGCTCCAAGGTATGTCCACACTATAAGTTGCTAGGACTCAACTTTAATCCTTCTACAACAACTGGTGTGCTCCATTATTTCCCAACTCAAAGTCCACCAAACACTGATGATGAAGATGAGATGGATGATAACCTTTAACATGGTGGAGTGCATGTAGATGTAGATTGTGAGAGTCCTAATGATCCTCTATGACTGGTGATTGAAGGAGGTGTAACCACCCATTCTAGAAAATGCACTAGTGATTATTGTGGGGATCATAGAGGTAAGAAAGAATCAAGACTAGGTCAAATGGGTCATTCCTTGAAAGCTTGGGCTGAAGCATCTAAGGCTAGATCTAAGGCATCTAAGGCCAAAACTGAAGCACTATTGGCTAGAGCTGAGAGATATAAAGGTGCAACCAATACAGAGGCTACTAGTTCCACAAGCACTCATGAATTTAGGATAACCAAATGCATGGTAGCCTTGGAAAATATTGGATTCCTTGACAAAGAAAAATATGTGAAGGTTGTTGAGAAGTTCAATTCACGTCTGTAAAATGGAGAGAAATTTTTATGAACATGTCTGATGAGAAGAAGAAAGCATGGATTGATAGACTTTACATATGGTTACTCATGTTTGAATGGATTGTTATTATGCTAGCAATGTAGTATGTATTATTTATCTTTTGTTAAACTAGTTTTAGTATGTTATTTAGATTTTGTGTGGATTCAGTTTGGACTTACGAAACTTAAATAGTATGTGTTTTTAATGTCTATTAAACATTATTTCATATTGTCTATTGTTTTATTTTATGTAGCACATAATGGATGATGACAACAAAAGTAGTGGGTAATTGTACGAGTCAACTTCATCTTCTGAGGATGATGATGACTTAAATGAAATATTTATTTCTTAGATAATGAAAGAGTATGAAGAAATTTTTTTAAGCAAGACACCTCAAAGGAATCTATGTTAAGGGGTGCATGGTTTATAAGAGATGTATATACTAGATGGTCATCCTTAAACATGTTACGAACTATTTCAAATAGACAAATAAGCTTTTATTAACCTTTGTGATCATGTGAAGAGACATGAAAACTTAAAGAATCCACAATGTGACAGTTACAGAAGTAGTTGCTATGTTTTTATTAATAGTGGGACATAATATGAGAATGAGGGTTGTAGCAGACTATTTTCAACACTCAACAAAGACTATCGCTCGACATTTCAAAGAAGTTAGAAGAGCATTATGTCAGCTAGCCAAAATCTTCAAACGTCCCAATAATATGTCTAATGAGGTGCCTTCATATATTGCCAATACCCTAAGTATTTTCCATTGTTCAAGGTAAAATCTTATATACAATATTTCACAATTTGAAGCTATTTTATATATGTATATTGTGTTTATGTTTTTATCCTTAAAAATAACATAATTTTTTCTTATAGGATTACATTGGATCAATTGATGGCACCCATGTGAGTGCTTGGGTTCCAATTGACCGACAAGCTAGTTTTAAAGGTAGAAAAATAGTCATAACATAAAATGTGATGGGTGCATGTGATTTTGACATGATGTTCACTTTTGTTTATGCTGGTTGGAAGGGAACAACAAATGATGCACATGTCTTCTTAGATGCATTGACTAAACCTAAAATCTAATTTCTATAACCAATTGAAAGAAAATATTGTTTAGTGGATTCGGGTTATCCTTGTACATTTGGATTTCTACCACCATAGTGATGAGCAATATCACTTACAAGATTATTGAGGTAGAAATAATCAACCCACAAGATAAAAAGAACTTTTTAATTATAGACATTCATCACTTCGAAATATTATTGAAAGGTGTTTTAAAAGCTTGGTTTTTGATATTGAGAATGATGCCTTCTTACAAGCTAAGTAGACAACCATCAATTGTTGTTGCATGTTGTACACTTCACAATTAGATTCATTTATTAGCATGAAATGATCAATTATTTAGACAATATGAGGTAGAAGACCTTTTAGTACAAGGTGAAGAGGCGACCACAAGCAACACAAGTCACTCCATTGAATTGTCATATGAGAGTGCAGTAGCTATGGCGGCATGTAGGGATGAAATTGCCCAATTAATATGGGCAAATTATATTAATGTCAATCCATGACTTGTAATCTGTATGATTCTACATATTTGTATTTTATTCAGTTAAATTTTAGGATTATATATATATATATATATATACATATAGATATATATATTTCTTAACTAGTTTTTATTAGTGTGATATATGAAAAAAATTTTAGGTACAAGATTTTGTAAAACATCATAAAATAGGAAAAATGTTGTCAAAATTTTGAATAACTTATCAATTACATGTGTAAGGAGCAGAAATTGTTTATAAATAGATATGTTTACACTATAAAGATTTTTTATTTATTTAAAAAAGTATGAAATTATTTAAAGATATAAAATTTTAAATTAATGAAAATTTTTGTTGTTCTAATCAAGTATATATTTATATTTAAAATTTTTAATTTCATACATTATTTGTTTTTACTACATGTTAATAATGGGAAGAAAACACTCATTTTACAAAACAAATTCCAAACAAGTTTTTTTTTTTTTTGTTTTGTAAAAGTTTTTTTTATTGATTCAACCAAACATGTTTTCTTGTTTTTATGAATACAAAACTGTTTCTCAAAATTCAATTTCCAAGCGTAATTTTATTTCTAAAAATAATATAAAATAGTTTTTAAAAACTCTTCTCAAAAATTGTTTTTCCAAGAATTGTTTTTGAAAACATTCCCAAGCAAAGGCCCAAAATACCAAAGAGATAGCAATTAAAGACATGAAGACAATTCAAGAGGTCAACCTAGGGCAAGATTAAATCCAAGAGCTCACAAATTAGAATGAAAGAGTAATAAAACAAGTAGAGTACCCAGATAATATAGTTCAACTAAAACAAGAATGATATCCCAAATCAAAAGAACATAGTTAATCCTAATCTCAACTTAGAAACTCGATGCATAACTATCGAAGTATAAGAGGATCAACATAGAAACATAATCATTGATGTTTAAGGGAAAAACGACTTATTGTCTAGTTCTATTGTAGACCCTTCATTTTGTCCTCTTGGAACATACCTTTTAGAGCTATTTTCAAGCCTCCATTAATGGTTCATTGTAACTCACTTTGTAATTGTTTTTGGATCTCTTTTGGAGATAAGCCTTGGAGAAGTTTTATGGTTTCCTAATGTGATTTTAGTTGCCTTCAAATTTAGTTTAGGATCTTGCTTTTCTTAGTGACTTTTCTTTATTTGGTTTTGTTTTTAGCTTGGTCTTTCTTTTTTTAGGATAGTTCTTTTTTTTTTTTTTTTTTTTTTAATTTACCTTATTCTTTTTTTCTTTTTCTTTTTCTTTTTTAAAGATTAGATTCATTTTAGATTAATTCACTTAGTCTTATTTTAGAATAATTCATTCGGTATTGTTTTAGATTAATTCATTTGGTATCACTTTTAGATGAATTCAATTAGTTTTGTTTTAAATTAACTCATTTTAATTCTTTTTATTATAAAATTCATTTCATGGTTTTGAGAGTTTTCAGTTGGTCTCACTGTTTCTATTTGGGAGTGCAGGAGGACACCATCAGTGGATGACCATCTTATCAGGACAGAAGCATTACCATCTTATCAGAAACTCCCATCACCATGCATCGAGATTCTAGAAAACCGACATATGGAGGACCTCCATGAGCAGTTTTTAAACCATTATCGACTTGGAGAGAGGATCATCTCCATTTCTTCTGAAAACTAGAGTTCGCCTCAACCTTGGGAATTTTATAGTTCCATGCACCTGATACCTCCATTGGAGAACTGCAGAGGCTTCACCACTCATCAGTTCGCTCATCGCAATAACCCGTTCACCACCAGAACAAGAAGCACCTGTGCACCGCACCAATTGGAAACTTCCTTTACTTTTCTCACGAACAGGTCATTAGCAGCATCGCAAAGGAATTGACAGAATGATCAGCATCATGGTTGATAATCAACTCCTCCATGATCGTCGTCTTCATCGCTAATAACTTGAGATCATCCCATCATCACGCACGAGAGGCTCCTTTCCACTAGTTTTATTTGTCACCCATCCTTAACGGTGCATCATTCCTTGATAATTTGCAGGACCTGTAATATCCGTTCATTGGCATTACATCATTTGGATGTCAGATTGATCACTGCATGGATCAGATCATAATGCAACAGGTCATTTTCACTGGAACAGCCTGATTTCCATTTTCTTCTGATGTTACCATCACACCGAGACCATGACTGTTACAGGCTCACATTCTCACATAAGCATCACATGATTTAGAAGCTTCGCATCTTCATGGACACACAACACACTGACAGTATTCCTCCATTAATTCCAATAGAGCATGCATTAGTTTCTACCTTTCTCATCAAATCATCATTTACAGTGCTCACTAGTAGATTGCATCAACTGTTGCACGCGCTAGTGGCTTCTTTCTCTTCATCAGCACACACTACCAGTTGATCGCCATTACGCCAGCTTCTATACCTCATTCAAAGCACGTGCACTCCAACTTCCGAATTTCCATATTCATCGTGCATTGATGTATGACAGGAAATTACCTTGGAGAAGTCTGATGAATCTAATGCCCTAGATGATGAGTAGCAGATAACAATGGAATGGGAAGATGTCAGAGAGACTTTGGAATCTTTCTGTATTTCAGAGATGGATGATAATGGTAGATTGGAACCAAGTATAGAGTCTGCAAGCGATCCATTATCCTCAAAGTAGCTAGAGGTAATTCATGGCTGATTCTCATGGAAATAATGAAGATATAGCAGATTCATATTGAAAGAAAAAAAAAGTCATATTGGAAAAATACTTTATCAGATTTGGAAGAAGATAAAGGTAAGTTTGCTGAACTTTAGTCTTAATTTTGTTTTTCTTCTATTATAAATTCTCATTGATTTCAAATACCTTAGATTAGGTTTGGGTGTGGACAATTGGGCCACAAGTGTTGTTAGAATTTGACATTTAGGAAATTAGGTGATTGAATGTTGATTGTTTGATAAATTAAAGTTGTTGTTAGAGTAATATTTCTTCAAATTCTTTCACCAATATAAGCCATTGGATAGTCAAATGACATTTGGCTTTAGATGAACATTTTAATTTGATTATGACTCTTTGATTTTGCATTTTGATATTTGTAATTCACTTTCATAGTTCAAACACACATACTTTTTCTTGGTAGTTTGTATTTAAGATTTCATGTGTTCTAATATTTTTTATAATTATTTGTTTTAAATCTTTTTTCTAATTAAATCAATCCTTAAACTTCTATTTAAAATTCATATTAGTTCCTTTAAGTATGAAATTTCAATTTTCCAAATGACAATGCAACCCTATTTTATTCGGTATGCAAACTAAAAAAGGTTTTAAAATTAATTTTGATCTTGAATGATACATGAATTAAAATTTATAGCTCCAATCAATGAAGTCACTCTTAACCTTGAAGTTATAATGATCATTTGAGGTAAAGAATTATAAATGAATTTGTGGAAATTAAAAAGGGATCTGATAGATCCCTATATACAAGGATTTCCAAAAATCGGTTTTCTATTGCCATTGTTGAATGCCCACAACACCTCTGAACTTGTAAATTGGAGTTCAATAACTTAGAGACCCCCTAAAATTGTTTCAATGCTGGGATATTTCTCTAGACTCATCAAATGTATGAAAAAAAATAAAATAAAATAACCTAAAACACTTTTTCAATCAATAAATTTAATTTAGTTTTCCAACAGATACAATTTTAACACTATTTTGGATACTCGAAATGTCTTTACAAAATTCAATTATTAAATGTTCTCTTTAATTTCCTTGGATTTTTTTTTATTTTATTCTAGACATCTTGAAATTAATTTTTGACACAAAATATTTTCCTAATTGGACAATATAATTTTCCCTTTTTGTACCCACCACACTGTCCCAATTTTAAACCAAGGGGCAGTCTAGTTGTTTTTAAAATTGATACATATATTTTCTTGCCTTACCAATATTTTTCTTGTCAAATATGCATCTTAAATTCTTCTATGATTTTTTATATGATTTAATCACATTTATGGAGTGGTTAAAAAAATAGATTTATGCATGCTATAGAATTTAGTCTTGTTTTGGACCTTTTGGGATATTTTGGTGAACTGGAATTAATTGGAGGTTTATTAAATTATTTAGTCACTTGGATAATAAGCTAAAATTTATGAGATATTCTATAAAAAAAATTAAATTAAATTCACATTCTAGGTATTTTTTTAAGATTTATTTTTTGAACCTTTCTATTATGACTGCATGCTGAAATATTCATACAATGTTAGCTTTGTTATTTAATCTGGTGTTGTTTAGCATATCTTTACTTGATCTTGACTTTTTTACTATAATATTGGCATAATGAGGATGTTACCTAAAATTTTCCATGATGAAATATTGCATTTAGGTATTTATTTATGATTTTCCTAAAGCAATTGACTATTCAATCACTTTATTGCATATTTTGACTTAGTCACTAATTTTGGTATTTTTAATCTCTCTTGCAAATCAGTCTATCTTTTATAATAAATTGTTTGTATATCTTATATGATATTTGATATTTTTTAGATTCTTGTCATTTCATTTGAGCCATACATATGCCATGTAAATTAGGGCTTACTGTCATAGTTATTTATTGTCATGACTTATTCTAATCGCTCTAGCTATATGCAAGCATATTGAAAGCTATAAATGTGATCAAGGTACGTCCTTTGTTTCCTTTATTTCTCTAACTCTATAAATAGACATGTTGTCTTTGTAAACGTCTTTTTTCTTGATTATACTGTCCTATGCTTTGATCATTGCTTGGCTTTCTTGAATGATATGAATTGCATGTTGTATTATTTATTAAACCAACTTTAGTGTTTTCATGAAAGTGCTTTAGGTTTCGGCTCAGGTATGCTCATATCCTTTTCTTTTACATGTGATTGATTTCCTATGATATGTTTGGTTTGGTGTGAGTAGCATCCTATAAAGCTTTAGGCATAATCACTTTTATTTTATTTGGTATCCATTGATTCACAAATCAATTATCATAGTTACCTTAACATATTTAGTAGAGACCTGTTTTAAAGCTTAAAGGGGTGCCACCTTCCGGTACCTTCCCAAATAGTAGCCTGACCCTCAGACTTGGACTTGGTTTTCAAAGACATGTTTTTCCAAAATAAGAAATCATATTTAGGGTTTTATTTCTTATTTTGTTTTCCCTTAAAAAAAAATATAAAATAAGTGGCGACTCCAATTTTTTATAAAAATTAGTTTTTCACTAAAAAGTGAGTCTCGCCATCGAGTGGGATCTCATGTGAAAAATGTAGGTCCACATATATATTTCAAGATTGAATTCTTATAAGAAATCAAGTCATGCCTTTGGTCAAATTAAGAAAACATCTAATCGATTTGTTCTAAGATAGTCGGATTTCTATTTAATACGACATTGTTGATCTACATACAACACAACTTAACTCCCTCTTAATCCTTGTCATCAGATGCCTGAGATTTTATCCTCAAATGCTTGCAAGTCAACCCTAGTGATCAGCCTACTGCTGGTCAGTTACTGGACCATCCATTTGTGAAGAGGCCACTGCACACTTCCTCTGGCCCTGAACCTCCTCGTACGAATGGAATACGACCTTAAAAGCTTTTGATCTTGCTACGGAGCATCAGATACATCAAGGTAAAATAAAACACTTTTGTGGAGTAATTTCTATTCTTTAGCAACATTGATCCTTCAGACACTGGAGTTTGTCGAATCCAGCTGGAGGAAATACATCCCTATAGCATGCCTTTTGGACACAGATATTTGGGCATGATTTGATCTGTATACGCCCCTATGAACTGGTTGGCTTGTCCTTGGGCTAATGCTATTAATTTATTTATCCTCAGTGACAGCTTCTTCGCGCTCACATGGCTATCACTGGGGATCATCTGGTGGAAGATTAGTTTGTGGCTGATATAGCTGATATTTGACATGCAAGGATCATACACACGTTAAGACATGATCGGTCAGCCATGATGCCCTCCGGAGTAGAGCGGATTTTGTATAAAAAGCCACCCCGTGTTGGGCTTTGTGTTATATCCTCGTTAGCAAGAGAACAAATTGGTGAGACAGAATTGTTTTGTAGTTCTGATTGATTGGAATTGGTGTGCAATTAGCAAGGTAATTGTTTTGGGTAGAAAGGGTTGAGGGACGATGTTTGTATGGGTCAGTGGAAATGGAGATGTTCGCGTTTGGGACTGCCATACTGGTCGATGTGTTGATCAAGGCAATCTTGGTGCTCAAATTGGATTTTTAATCAGCCAAGGCCCATGGTTATTCGCTGGATTAAGGAACCTTGTGAAAGTAATTAAATTAAATTGTTTTCTGGACAATTCAGTTAATCGTACTGCTTGTGTTGGTGGTTCTTGCAGGCATGGAACCTGAAAACAGAAATGCAATACAGTATCGATGGACCGGTTGGGCAAGTTTATGCGCTTGAGGCAACCACTGAAGATGTGCTTTTTGCTGGGACGGAGGTACCTAACTAGCTACCTAGTTTACGGGCTAACAAACTATCTTGGCTTTGATTAATGTTTAAGTACTACCGACCTCTTCTTCTGTTTGAAAGCCACTATGGTCACATCTCTTACGTTCACACCTTTTCCTTTAGTTTAATTAATTAGAGCAAATTATTGGCTTCTTAATTGTTCCCAATTAATTTAATTTCCTTTCTTTTGCAGGACGGAAGCATATTTATCTGGAAATGCAATCCCGAAAGCAACTCATTTCCGTTGATTTCAATTTTGAAAGGTCACACTGCCAGCGTCCTTTCACTGCAAGTAGGATGCAAGTCACTGTATTCCAGTTCAATGGATAATATGATTCGAGTAAGTCGATGTGATTAATTAAGCTCTATTCCTTGTTAATTAGTTCTTATACCAAAATCAAGTGTTTTTAATATTTTCCAATAGTTATGATCAGAATATTTCATCAACTCTACTTGATTTATGCATGGGGGTGTTAATTTGGATTAATTGCTTCATTTTCCATTCATTATTTATCAAATTTCATTTATTTTTTGTTGCAATCAGAGTTGGGATCTTGACACACTAACATGTAGTCAGACACTACTCGGGCACAGTGCAGCTGTCGCATCTCTCGTACATAGCCGGAAGGGGTGTTTATTGTCTTGTTCTTTCGGATCAAACAATTAAGGTTTGTTAATTTGTTTTTCAGTTGTACTTTATAGTACATGATATGATATTGCTTTCTTTTATATATATATATATATGTGCGTGTGTATATTTGATTGTGCAGATTTGGGCTTGTGGTAAAGATGGTAGCATGGGAGTTACCCATACACGTGATGAAGAGCATGTATGTAACTACTTTGATATAGCTGGCTCCTTAATTTCATTTTTCTTCTTAGATTGGTCTTAATTTCCCATGGCAACAATATTTGACATAGAAATTTAATTAATATCTGAATGTACCATATCTTATTGATAAAAATTTTCTTGTTGCAGCCTATCCTGGCACTGTTTGGGATGGACGATGCGTATGATAAACCCATATTGTGTTGCTCTTGCAATGATAATTCTGCCATATTATATGAATTACCATCGTGAGTGCATTACCCATTTATTAATATTGATGTTTTCTCATCCGCATATAGTCATAATTAATTCATATGATCCGTCTGTTGATGTAGGTTTACTAAGAGGGGAACGATATTTGGTAAGCAAGAAGTTGGAAGAATTCAATCAGGTCCAGGGGGGCTTTTCTTCACTGGTGATGGGACTGGCTTACTCCACGCACTGTTTTAGCAGCTAGCACTTCTTTCCCTGGAAATTAATTAACTCGAAAAAAAACTCCTACTTGCCTTGACACCTCTACATAGGAGCCCTAAAATTGTCCGGTTTGGGAGTCACCGACTTCGATCTTGCTACATGGGTCTGAGAGGGGGATTAAGTAGACCACTGCTGGTGTTGTACTTGTGTAAGCCTTTCCGATTCGGGAGGAAGCCCGTAGGGGACCCTTTAAATCCTAATGCCCTAAGCCCAGAAAGGGTTGGGAGCCATTGGTGGAATCTCGCTACAGGGATCGGATAGAAAGCCAGTATAAGCAGCATTACACTCCAGCAATAAGCAGAAGCAAAAAAACAAAAGAGGAAAAAGGTGCGTTCCCGGCCAGCTTATGCGAGGATTCCATGGCGCGATATATAAACGGCATGTAACAGTTGAGGACATACAAATTTGATACTTACAGCCAGGGTTAGTTTAAAAAATTAGCACTCAAGTAGAGGTTGGAAAGGCCTTTATAGAGCAGTGAGTATGAGCAATTGTGGTGTTTCCGCAGGCGGGCTTTTTGCAAGGAAGTTGCACTCAGGGTGTCAAAGCTGATCAGTTTTGTTTGTAATATAACCACCATTTATTGAATGAGAATGAGAATCACAAGTTCCATTCATCATGCATAGAACAATTACAAATATAGAATCGGTTAATTAATTAAAGAAGTAGATGATACATATAGAATATATAAAAATGAACAGTTACAAATATTTATCATATTATATGGAGGCTTCTAATGATGAAAATCTTTAGAATGTTAACCTCATAAATCTTTTATAAATATTCATTAGCAGAACAAATATTCACGAAAAAAAATTCAATAAAAAGTATAATTAATTAATTAAAGAAACACATTGATACAAAGTGAATGAAATTATTTTTATATTATATTTTAATTTCCACTTTTTGAAATTTTATTTTGTTAAATTTGAATTTGAATTTATCCTAAAATGGCATGAAAATTCAGCCCCACTTCACAACTGTTGTTTAAAAGAGTTTTATGCTCTAGGAAACAAAAAAACAAGAAAACATGATTAATAATTAGAAAATAAAAAATATTTTAATTTTTATGTTTAAAAACAAAAAAATAACATATTTTAGTCGTTTTCAATTGTTTTCACTACATTGTTTTTAAGAAACAACAATTTAAAAAAAAAAAAATTGAAAACGATTCTCAAATAGACTCTGACACTTACTTCTAAGGCTTGTTCATTATTTGTCTTTTAAAATTAAATCCAATCAAATTTGCAATCATTATATTATGGCTAATTTTTACCAAATTTACTATATTAAAAAGATAAGATGTAATTATTTTTGAAGAAAGTCAACATAAAATTAGTTATGTCCAAGTTAAAAAATTGTATGGTGAAAGTAAAATTTAAAGTAAATATTTTGTTATGTTTTTTAAAGTAAAATTAGTTATGTTTTTTAGCTTTAGCAAATAATTAATCCTTTTAATCTAAAAACAAACAAACACAATAGAGGTTATCTCTTTCGATGACAACCTAGAATACTACAAAACCATGGTAACTCTATCTCTAGTTTTTTGTGGTTAGAGTTCTCACATATTTAGGTTTTAGTATTTTATTTACAATAGTAGAACATGGCATTTTTATTAGGGATCCACGTTGTTTAGTTGTTTTTAGTTTTAAAATTAGTTTTTGGCTATTAGGTTATATTAGGTTTTTATTTTTTTATTTTTTTCAATTTATATTTTTTCTTTTATTGGATTTCACCTTTTTTGTGTGGAGATTTTTGTTGGAATGTGATTGCTAAAGTCCAAAATTTGGGTGCTATAATGGAGTACCAGAATCATGATTACTACAGTACTACCAGAACACCATCTAAGTCTGCACTAGTTTACAAGATGACAAGGTACTACCTTCATCCCAGACTTATATCATAAATTATGGTGTGTGGTTTGTTCTCCACCACGGCTGTAAGGTGGGAAGATAAAGCAGCCCACACATTAAAGGAGGACGATCATCCATGTTCATGAACAGGCTGTCCATTAGAGGAGATGCAACAACACCATTGGGAATCCTTCCCAACACACACACTAGAGGTACGATCCACCATACAAAAAGGTTGCATCATTATTGAAAGACACCAACACGCACCTTGAGGAGGAAAAGACACAGTCCACTCACACGGCTTCAAGTAAAAGATGCACAGCCCCATCCATGATTCAAGGGGACTGCACCTAAAAGATCACGCTCACATATTGGTGCAAAATCATGCACAAGCGGGCTGCGCCTTCATGATAGAGGGGGAGCCATCAAGCATTCACTTGACAAGCAAGGGAAGCACATAGGCCGCACCATTCTCCAACAAGACACAGGTTGATGCATTCTTGAAGGTAAGTTCTTTTTTAAAATTTTATTGTAGTTTAATTTTAATTTATTTCATTAGTTTAGATGTTTTTATAATTAGTTTAATTAATTCTACATGATAAAGTTCTTATTTTTCATTCCCATTTAATTTAGTGTTGATTTTTCTTTTAGTTTAGATGTGTTTGTGAGTTTCTAATTTTTTTTATTTAATCAATTTTATGTAAAAAAAAAATCACGTTTTTAGTCTACTTTGATTAAATTTAATTCATCTATTTAGTTTAAATACTTTTGTAGTTTTAGATCATTGATAAAATTGATTCTACGTTTGAAAGTTCATACTTTTAGTTTGCTTTCATTTAATTTGGTTTATTTTAATTAGTTTAGGTACTTTTATAATTTTAGTTCATTAATAAAATTAATACCATGTTTGAAAGTTCACGTTTTTAGTTTGCTTTAATTTAATTTGGTTCATTTTAATTAGTTTAGGTACTTTTATAGTTTTAGTTCATTAATAAAATTGATTCTATATTTGAAAGTTCATGCTTTTAGTTTACTTTGATTGAGTTTCACTCATCTATTCAGTTTAGGTATTTTTATAATATTAGTTCATTAACAAAATTGATTCTATGTCTGTAAATTCATGTTTTTAGTTTGCCTTGATTTAATTTTGGCCCATTTTAATTAGTCTAGGTGTTTTTATAAATTTTAGTTCATTAATAAAATTGATTCTATGTTGAAAGTTCATGTTTTTCTTTTTGCTTTGATTTAATTTGGTTTATTTTAGTTAGTTTAGATATTTTTATAATTCTAGTTCATTAATAAAATTGATTCCATGTTTAAAAGTTCATGTTTTTAGTTTACTTTGATTTAGTTTAATTCATCTAGTTAGTTTAGACACTTCTATAAATTTTAGTTAATTAATAAAATTGATTATATGTTTGAAAGTTCATGTTTTTAGTTTACTTTGATTTAATTTAACTTATCTATTTAGTTTAGATACTTTTATAATTTTAGTTTCTAAGCATAATTGATTCTTGTTTTTTAATCTTTTATACTAATTAGGAATTTGGGACACTTCCCAACAACACATCCTTTTGTTGATTATTGGAATTAATACATTTCAATTTTTTTTTTCTATATTTTGAAGGAATCTATAAAAAATTGTACATGTTGTGCCAGCAAAAGCTCTGATACCATTCAAGAACATAAATATACAACGATTACTCACACAGTACACGAGATTTTAACGTGGTTCGACCAAACACGCCTACATATACATATGAGAGAATCTTTCCACTATACAAATGATAGAATTAGATACAAGTATTGAGTTCTCCAAACATATCATATTCCCCCGCTCTTTGTATCCATATCTTACCATAAGCTCTCTCGTTCCACTGGGTATCTCTCGTTTTCTCTCACATCTCTATCCACCTCCACTACAAGAAAAAAGGGAATCAATGACGTTTTTTAAGTGTCAAGAAAAGTATAAGATGGCGCTTCTCTAAAGCGTCCTCTTCTCCCCTATCATTATATGTTTTAGTCAATATTAATGCTTCTAGGAAGTGTCATCTTTGATTTATACTTTCAATGACACTTAAAAAGTGTCATCTTTGAATAAGGTTAATGATGACACTTATAAATGCGTCATCTTTGAGTATTTTTTACTAAAATAATTTTTATAAAATTGTCATTGTTAATACGGGCGTCATCTTTGGATTATTTTTTCAATGACACTTTTAAAAGCTCCATCTTTGGTTATGTTAATAATGACACGTAATAGAGGCGTCATCTTTAAGCATTTTATTTTAATAATAATATTGCTATCATGTTTTTAAAATAATGAATTTCCTATATAATTAAATAAAAGCAAAAGCAATTATAAATCATGAAATTAAATTGAATTTTACAAATTAAAACATCTCCAAATATTAATATACAATGGCTTAGTTTGAATAATTAATATAATTACTTGTATACAAATTATAAATTTGCTCATTAGATCAAAATATTTCAATGAGAATTTTTAAATCTAATATAAGAACAAATATCAGTGCAATGACTACAAAAAGAAACCATCATCAACAAAAGCCTAATTCAACCTCCTAATTATTTAAATGATATCATCTTCATGATTTTTAGCATCACTTCATTGTAATGAGTTCTCATCTTCTTGTAAGCCAATTTCCTTTGCAAGCTATAAATAAATAAAAAAGAATATAAAACTTTTAAATTATACATGTAACAACCAATATAATTGAAACAAAAATAAAATAAAATAAAATCTAAGAATAGAAAATAATCCAGCATGTTAATTAGCTTTTATTCAAGTAAAGCAATAAAACAAACATACTAATTAGTTATATCTCAATCCCACTTATAAACAATTTTCCTTATCATTAATTTTCATGCTGTGTTTTCTCAGAACATTTTAAATCTTGAAATCATGATAGGTTAACTTTAGATAGGATATTTCTTTCATTGTAAAGCTAGACTTTAAGAAGTTATTCACATGACTAATGTGGATGATACCATTATCGATTTCTAATATTTGAAAATTCTATTCTAACCTTTTTTTTTAACAATATCCATGATTTGGTTTTAAATATAATTTTTCTATCATTGTGTTGAAAGAAAAATAAAAATTACTATGGCTAGAAATAATTTGCTCTGTTCAATTCTTATTTTCTAAATCATGGTTACTGTGACTTATTCTTTTAGGATTAGTTAAATAAAAGATCAAACCTTGGATATCCATTTCTCCAAATCATTGTATATCATAATTTTTCTATACTTCATTTTTTATGTGTAAAATCATTAGAGCATGATGAAATTTTTAGCAATGATAACAAAAATGGATGAAATTTATCTAGCTATATCTAGTTTCACCAATGTGGTTTTGGAGTCACCTTTGTAACTTGGTTACCTATTGTGATAACTAACTGAACACTTGCAACTTCTATTAATACTCTGATAAGGAACAAAGGTTTTGGTTATTTTTCAAATCAACCAACATTTACCTCATGCACAACTGTAGGTGATGGCTTTCCATTCCTTGTTTCAGTTTCTAAATTCTCCGTGTACACTTTATCTTCTTCTAATTATGATGGTATAGAGACATCATTTATGTTTCCATTTGCAAGAACTAGCAGGAACTGAAACATAAGAACAAAAAATAAGTCAATCTTACAATATTTTCAAAAAATAAATAACTGTCAAATAATAAATTATAAAAACAATTCTTAAAAGTAGTTTTAGATTACTTTTAGAAATAAAATTTTATGTGAAAACCAAATATAAAATTATTTTTTAGATGCAAGTATAATAAAAAAAAAATCTAAAATATTCTTCATGATTTTCATTGCTTTTCCAATTACTAAAAAAAAACCTTTACAAACAATCAAATTGTTCTAACAAAGCTATAAAACTTTCAATAAAAATATTTATCATGTGTTTCCATCTTAGAATTCTGTTTTCTATTCTTTGGAATAGTTGAAAACAATTTCCAACATACCACAAAGAAAGAGAACACAAGAAATTAAAGAAGCAATTTTTTTTAAATAAGATCCAAAAAAAAAAAGGAAAAACAATAAATTAAAATTAATATATATATATATATATATATATAGATATATTTGATAGCATTGAAATGGAGAGGGATAGTCAATTCAAGAATATTTTTAAATCTTGAAAGTATGCAAAATAATGGAAAACACCTAAAGAATTAATTCTTTAAACTTTTTTTTTTTCAAACAATATCTCAACATCTTATGGGAGCATGACAACAAGAATGCTTATATTTATAGCAACTTCATTGGCTTCACAAACCATGTTGAAAAGTTCTACAAAATACAAATTTTTTAAGAGTTCCCATTTGATGCAGTCGTATTTGTAAATAAATAAGTAAATTCATTGATACAATTTTTTTAAGAGAGATTGTAATCTCAAAATCTTCTAAAGCTTTATAAGAGTTTCCATTAGATTTTTCATTCATATTGTTAACCTTTTGTTATGAATTTGGGCTACACTTTTTGTTTTCTATTTTTAAAATAGAAAATAATACATAAAATACAAAAATTCCTAAAGAATTACATTAAAAAGGTAGTGATTTTTAAAAATTATTTAAAATACCACTAACATGCTATAATAAATTTAAAAATACTAACAAAGGAAGAAAAAAGTGTATACTGCGTATGAGAAAACCCATGTATTCCTTCCAATAAATTTTATTGGAAGTGGGTTATAAAAGGGAATGTCTTGCATTGAGTTGAACCCTGAACTATTGATGATTTTGTAAAATATTTATGCAAGAAAAAGACATGGCAATGAACTACATCAAATCAATGAGAAGTGTCATCATAACAAGGGAGGCAGTTATGTTGGTGGGTTGTAGGACATTTGCTACTAGGAGGTGGTAAAGTAAATGAGGGCTCTAAAGGGGGTGGAGTCAACAATGCACCAAAGGCACCAACACTCGGCAAATGTGAGAGTGTCTATTCCAAGGAAAAATCAATAAAGGCACCAACCATAAAAAAACACTCTAGAAATCACTTGGAATATGAAATAATAATGCCATTATCAACCTACCGTATGTTTTAACAAGAACAACAACCCATTAAAACAATAACTTCATCACAACCCAATTATATAAATCCATAAAATGCCCAATTCCCAAATTTTCTTCAATCTAGTGCTTCAATATACATAGTTCAATGCATAAAAACAAGTAAATAGGTACCTATTTTGGATTAGCAAAAACATGATTTGATTGACTTAATTTTCTTAATGGCATTACCAAGTACCAAAAAAGAAATGAAGCATTGGCTAGTCACATTGTTGGGTTCCAAGTATATATTCTTATTTCTATAGTGAATAGGAAAATGTGTTTTATGACAAGTTAAAAGAATCCCTTAAATTGTTATGACAAAAAGGAAAACAATGGACATTTCAAGAGCACATATATGTAAGGAAAAAAATTTTAAAGTTTTTTTTTTCACCAATTTTTTAATTTTTTTTTTTTATAGAAAATGAGGTAATCAAGGAGTATCTAACTATAATGCCTAAGGTAATTAACAAAAGAGACCTTGACTGTTTTATCATTGCTAATAGGCATGGACAAATTAGAATGGTCAGAGACTTGCACACATAGATGAAGTAAGATATGCAACAGAACTAGTATTCTACTTAATCTAGACTTGATATATTTATTGGGTTAATCAGTCCACATTCTGATGCAAGTTCAATCACCTTATTTCTACAAGTCAATAACCTCCAAATTAGTTAAAAATGTAGAAGGATTCCAATATAGCTAATTCCAAATGTTTATATTGAGATATCTGATGAAAAAAACCCACACAAACATGAACAAAAAAAAAAATAGAAGGCATTATAAAATGGTTAGTTACAAAGGTTTTTTTTATCTTTTTTATCTTTTTTTTTTTTTATCATTTTTCATGGTTTTTTTCTATAAATCTATTTTAAAGACACTAACCCATGGTTATCTTCATCGTCTTCATATGCTTTTCTTCTTCCTCCTCCTCTTCTATTTCCTTTGATATGAAGATTGTCTTGCTTGGGTGTGGATAATAACGGCCACACATGATTGTTGTTGATTGATTGATTATGAATTGTTGAGAATTACAGTCGAGGATGATTGTTTTCTTGATGTGTTAGAATCACGTTTAGGCTCAAGTTTAATTCACTCTTTGTTTTCAATTTTGCCTCATTTGGTTCAAGCCCTTCGATACATACATGAGATGAGGGTTATCACCATTTGGTTTCTCTTTTTGATTCTAATTTGATTAATTGCTACCTGTAATGATTGTTAGTTTACTTGAAGCACACGCACTAGTTCACTTTCAACATACACTAATTTTCAAATCTCACTGCACAAGTAACTTTAATTTTCAGCACATAAGTTCTTTTTTTAATGCAGCAGCCCACCTTCTTATAACACACACACAGCTCATTTAGAGCCCTATATTGGCAACCCCTTTCTCTCTTGTACACCCACATACAGCTCACAATAACTTAGTATTTTGTAACACATTAGTCCACAAGTTATCAACTTGGTAGCCATCTGGAACACCAACTGCACACTTAGTATCATACCAGCAGCCACGCACTTAATTCCTTGCAGCATCAGCATACACGCAACTTGCTCTTTACCCACCCACACACAGCTCATTACAGACTCCACAGAGCATTAGATCAGTCTAACTTTAGCTCTTTTTTTTTTCTTAGCTTCCTAGATCAGCCCACTCACCTTTCCATCCATAGGTGTTGTCTTGTCTTGTTTTTTTTTTTTTTTTTTTTTTTTTTTTAAGGTGTTATGTGACTTTAGTGTTTTCAAAAATTGCATTGTCTCTTGAAAATAATTGATTCTCAACTCCTTTGAAATTCATATTAGGTTGTCTCTAGGATTGAGAAATCCATTTTCAAAAGCATGCTACCGTACTTATTTTCGTATGCATCATTTTCTTAGTTTCATTGATTTTTTATTTTCTTACATGTAAATGAAAATCACAATTCCACAATAATGGAATGATCTCACTCAATTTCTCACCCCCATCAAACATATCAACAATGATCCAAGAAGTTAAGGATCTCTTAGTACTCTCACATGAATTGTCAACACTCCGAATACATAACAAGAATGACTCAAGAAATGAAGACTTTCATAGAGATCTCACAAGAACCCATAATAATTGATAAACGCAATCAACAGTCCTCATATGGAGATGCAAGTACCTAATTTAGTAGAATGCTATACACAAACACATCATTACTCTTGTCCTTCTTTTCTTTTCTTTTTTTTTCTTTTTCTTTTGTCTTTCTTTCTTTTCATATATATATATATATATATATATACATATTTAATGAATGCATATATTCTGACCATCAATAAACCAAACTCCAATGGGCTCACACAGGGACGTGTCACCCATGAGATGACTTCTCAAATTAAAACAATCTTTGATCTCGTATGGTCTCTATAGAATCATATCTATTTTATAACTTTTTCCTCTCATGACCTAAAATATTTATAGAGATATTTCCAAGACCTTTTTTATTATATAAGGAAATCTAATATTACAATAATATATCAATTTAGGAAATATTCTATATAATATTCTTTATAAAAAAGAATCTATACTAATTAGGAATTTGGAACACTTCCCAACAGCACACCCTTTTGTTGATTATTGGAATTAATACATTTCATTTTTTTTTTATAATTTTTTTTGCTATATTAGTTGTCCACTTTATTTTGCAGGAACTGAAACTTATGCATACAGCCATCTTATTGAAACATTCAAATGCACCACAAATATAGCTTCTTAAGTAACCAAATCTTAAATAAATCCATTTTGTAGAGGCTGGAGGCGAATTGGGAAGCCCTTGGAAGGAATGGGTGATGGATTATATGCAACCTTTTCACAGGGATCTACTTTCTCCCATTTGAATCTTGTCACCACATTATGTATGAATGCAAGTACCTGCGCTCGAGCATATTCCCTTCCGGGGCACATCCGAGGCCCTCCCCCGAAAGGCACAAAAGTGAATGGTTGAGGCCCTTTTCCTTCAAACCTCGAGGGATTGAATTTCTCGGGATCAGGAAAATACTTGGGATCTCTATGTGTTGTATTTACATTCCAATGCATCTGCAGGACAAAATTTTGCAGTAAGTTTCATGAGTGTACAACACACAATTTGATTTTACAAAACAGCACTTTATATATGACATACCTTCCATCCCTTTGGAATTGTAAAACCTGCATAAGTGAAGTCAGTTATGGCTTCTCTAAAAGTTCCTTGCACAGGTGGGGTTAGCCTCATTGTTTCATTTGCCACATTCCAAGTATATTTCATCTTTTGAATGTCATCCCACTTCAGAAATCCTTCCGGACCTTTGCTCTCTGCAATCTCCATTTGCTCTATTGAATAAAAAAAAAATTAATTTTAAATTTGGTCTAATGAACAACCCTTCACAATAGTTGGGGAAAGATGAGGAAGAAAAACTATCTTAAAATTTTTAAAATTTTTCGTCAACGAATCTATTCACCTACCCCATGGATCAAGGCAAAGACGAAAGAAAATCGCCTAAAAACATTTTTTAAAAAACACTTCAAATGAAAACACTATCAAACAACAATGCATGTAAGCTTGAAATGGATTCAAAAGAAAGGAGACAGCCGGTTTTTTAGGTACTACCTTTTAAGACTTTGCTATAGACATCAGGGAACTCGGCCAGGTACTTGAGGATGAATGTGATGACAGAACTTGTGGTGTGATGGGTAGCAAAAAGCAGACAAATAACTTGAGTACTGATCTCCATCTCACTCTTAACATTACAGTTTTCATCTGATGCTAAGAGCATGTGAGACAGTAGGTCTCTAGTAGCAGAGTCTCCCTTCTGCTCTAACTCCATTTTTCGCTTTCTGATGACTTCTAGAAGCTCATTGTGAATGAATTTGCTGGCTTTGAGAGCACGGTTGAATGTCGTCCCAGGAATATCTATAGGCACAGAAAGGAATCCTTCGTTCAAAATCTGGAAGTGATGACAAATCATCTCAACATACTCAGGATCAGCAATGCTCATAAAGAGCCGGAAAGCCAACGCAAAGCTGTACTTCCTTGCAAGCGGAAAAACCAGTACCTCTCTATTAGGAGACCAATTCAACTCAATGTGTTCGCTTGCCATCGAATCCATGGTGACTATGTAGTGTTGGAGAGCTTCTGGCTTGAGAAATTCAGGAAGGAAGGTAGGGGGTCTGAAGTTATCTCTTGTTAAAGTTTCATTGAAGACAGATGGGAAGCACAAAATCTTCTTCATTGAACGTTGCCACCATGAGACTACAAGTTTGTCCTCGTTGGAGAAAAGAAACTTGTTCCCCGAAGCTCCGCACATCACAGCCATGTTCGCTTCCAATAAGGAGGTCTTGAACACTTGAGGGGAGTACTTGTTCATTCTATCGTTCAAGAATCTCTCCGGATTCCCCCCTTGACAAGCCAAAGCAAATTCCAAAGTTTCTCCTATGATTGGCCATCCCATTCTCCCAGGGGGAAGGTTTGGATTGGAGGATTTGTGCCTGTAAGTAATAAGGAAGACTATTGGAAGTGCTATGAAGAGTATAAAGTATAGTAGATATGAAAAGAAGAGAACCATGTCTGTTATTCAATGATAAAAGATGGGCAAAAGGAGAGTTTGAAGATGGAAAACCTAAAGCCAACTTCTGGGGTATATGTAGGCAAGTGGAAGGGCTCCAAATGTCTGTGTCTCACAACAACCGTTTAATGCTTATCTTTAGTTAGTAAAGCTCAAAAAGGTTGTTCCCATGTCATCAAAGGAAAATCAACTCTTAATATCAAGTGTGGATATGTATGACTAATCAAGATCATTGATGGAAAAAAAAAAAAAAAAACTTAAATAAGAGTAAGACTCTACCCAACAGTTGTTTCAGAAAAAACTAAAAGGGTGTTTGGTAAAATTTAATATTTATTACTTAATAACTTAAGTTGACTTTAATTATACTTAAGTTGTTGACATAAAATTTATTAATTAATTCTTACTTTAAGTATTAAGTTTGTTTGATAAAATTAACTTAAAGTTTATTTTACATCATTAAATTGACATATTTATCATCATAAATTATAATTAGGATAGAGGAGGTTGAGTAATAGTGTAGCTCATGAAATAGCAAAGATTCCAGGAGTAATTAGGGCAAATGAGGATAAAAAGGTAAAATAAATATATGAACTTAAAAATAAGTTAATTATTTTTACTTATTACTTAAAATTGTTTTTAACCTTAGGTTATACCATTAAGTTATTTTACCAAACATACGTAATTTATTTAGTAACTTAAATTAAATTATTAAGTTGGTTTACCAAATACCCACTAATTATAAGTTTAATATATATATATATTTAAAAAATGAGGTATTTGATAAAACTTAAAAAAAAATACTTTAAAAAAAGTTAGAAAAATCTTTAATAAAACACGAAGAAAAAAGTTTTTCTAAAAAAAAATAAAAATGGGGGTATTTAGTAAAATATAATACTTATTACTTAATAACTTAAATTGACTTTAAGTTAAATTATACTTAAGTTGTTAACTTAAAACTTATGATTTAATTCTTATTTTAAGTATTAAAGTTATTTGATAAAATTAACTTTAAATTTATTTTAAATCATCAAATTAATATATTTATCCCCATAAATTATAATTTGGGCAAAAAAAATTGAATAATAATAGAGGTTTTGAAGTAGTAAAAGAGATCGTGAAGATAAATAAGACAAATAAGGGTAAAAAAATAAAATAAAGATGTGGATTGAAGAATTTTTTTTTAAGTTATTAAGTTGGTTTGCCAAACACCTATTTAGTATTTGATAAAATTTTCAAAATATTTAAGAAAAAATGAAAATTACTTGTGATGTTTACTTAATAGATAATTTTAAAATATATATATATATATATATATATGTTGAAAACACTTCAATTAAAAAGAATTCTTAGAAAAACTCTCAAAAGTATTTAAGTGGGATAAAAGTACAAAGAAACAAAATTTAAATATAAAACATGGTATTCTAGTAAATAATAATATAAAAAAAAATTGATACCATTGCTTAAGTATAAAAATGACATATCACATGAGTACTTTTCATTGGTTGTGACTTCTCCATATATGACTCCTCACAGTATAAAAAAACGGCTGCCTAAAAAGGAAATTTGGAATTGGTATTTCTGTTTCAAGCCCCCGCCAGTACCGCACACGTCTTCTCTCCTATTCATCCCAAACTTACAAGTGTAGGAAAGAGATGTCATAAGTAACAGTTTTGGAAATATGAACCGCACACGTCTTGGTCCTCAAGTCCCATCTTGGCCTTCTATCTTTTGCTGTAAGTGTTCCCAACGCATTAATAGGAAAAGTCACTTCATAGTGATAGTCACTATCTCAAAGTTGGGCCCTCTCTCTCTCTCTCTTTCCACCCCACGTGTATGAAAAAATATCAAATTATCAGTGTAAACTGATCAGTCTATACATAACTAGTCAGTCCAGATGTTCGGTAGTTAATTTGATGTAAATGTCCATGTTTGTAGCTTCATCAAATGTTTAGTGATGCAATGCATATTGAATTCGAATGGCAGGAGAAGTGGTGGATGCAAAATGCGAGGGTGATGAGCTCATAACTGGATCAAGAGCAAGTGCTGGAACTATAATTGATGGAAGGGAGCCACATGTCACAAGCTGATTCAAATGAGCCTCCCATGGTCTTATATAGAGCCAAGAAGCTTCTGGAGACTCCTAGAGTGGGAAGAGTACTGTGGAAGGTTTTAGAGAAGCCTGGAGGAATCCACACAATTCTACACTATGGTGGAAGGCATGAGAGGAGTCTAGGGCTTTCTAGAGAATTCCAGAAGTCTCTTGTATATACTTGTATATAGACTTGTACCTAGAATGATGTAGGACATTCTAGAATAGTCTTGAGTTGTAAGGAACCCTCCAAGGTTCCAGAGAGTTCCATTGGTGCTTATAAATAGGTGAGGGTCTCATTTGGCCAAGGCACCAAGCAAGTGAGCTTCCAAGCACTTGTAAAGGTTTTCTTAAGATAATAAGAGCTTCCATTCTTTAAGGAGTTGCCTACCAAGCTTCTTAAGCTTTTGAGTCGCGAATGTCTTAACCTAGCAAGCTAAGCGTTGGGGAGAAAGGATGACTTAGCAAGATCAAGCATCTTGGCTTGTCTAAATGCCGCACGAGCTTAGTGAACGACTAAGTCCATGACAAGTGGTATCAGAGCACGGTTACGAGGTGGGCATAGCAAAGGAAGCATGTCGGGATTTAACGTGAAGGAGACTAGTGAGCAAACCCGTGGACGAGAGATGGAGCATACTGCACGGGGCCGAGGCAGGAAGGATAAGTCTCATGACGCCTTAGCCAACATAGAGGCAAGGCTAGCCAAGGTGGAGCTAGCCATGGCGAACACCCGGGAAGGGGTGGACTTGATCGAGCAAGGCATGGAGAAGGGATTAGAGGATCTACGGGAGCAGATCCAAGACCTTCGCGAGGGGGTGCTAGGCTCACAAGTTCAGCCAGTGTCACACGAGGAGTTCATGTCCTTCCAAGACAAGGTCATGACCATGTTCGCTAGTGTGGAGTCAAGGATGAAGGCCTTGGCTGCACGCATGGATGCCCGAGACCAAGAGATTCGTCAAGAGCTGGCCATCTACAAGATTGCGGTGTCAGCATGAGTCATGGCCACTCATGAGGCACCAAGGGTGGAGGTGCCCAAGCCACACACGTTCAGTGGTAAGAGGGATGCTAAGGAGTTGGATAATTTCTTGTGGCACATGGAGCGTTACTTTGAGGCCATTGCATTAATGGATGAAGCCACTAAGGTACGCATCGCGACCCTTTACCTCACTGATAATGCTACTCTATGGTGGCGTCGATGGTTTGCCGACATAGAGAGAGGGACGTGCACCATAGACACATGGGATGCCTTTAAGAGAGAAATCAAGAGGCAATTCTATCCCGAAGACGTGGCTTACCTAGCAAGGAAGAGTTTGAAGCGTCTCAAGCATACGGGCTCGATCCGTGACTATGTCAAAGAATTCTCTACTCTTATGCTTGAGATACCTAACATGGCTGAGGAGGAGCTACTATTTAACTTCATAGACAACTTGCAAAGTTGGGCCGAGAAAGAGTTGAGGAGATATGGTGTCCAAGACCTAGCCACGGCCATGGCAGTAGCCGAGTCCTTGGTGGATTATAGAAGGGGAGACTCCTCCAAGCCCAAGCCACCATCCAAGGGGAACCAGGTCAAAGGTAGGGGAGATAAGAGGTTGCAAGGCCACACTTCTAAGGAAGGATCAAGCAAGGGCCCTAGTGGCAAGGATGGCAAAGGTAAGGACAAGCGGAAGGAGTTCACGCCCAGGACCAATTGCTTCCTGTGCGATGGTCCGCACTGGGCACGGGATTGCCCTAAGAGAAAGGCTTTAAATGCTATGATCGAGGAAAAGGAGCAAGAAGGTGATGCTAAAGTGGGATCGTTGCAGCTCCTAAATACCCTTAAGGCCAAGTCGATGTTTAAGACGCCTCAAAGCAAAAGGCTAATGTATGTGGAGGCCCTTGTGAATGGGAAGGCCACCAAGGCCCTGGTGGACACAGGTGCCACTCACAACTTTGTTGCGGAGGATGAGGCAAGAAGGCTGGAGCTCCAAGCATCCAAGGAAGGAGGATGGCTCAAGGCAGTCAATTCAGCTGCCAAGCCATCACATGGAGTAGCTCGCGGAGTGTCTATGCACATCGGCTCATGGGAAGGAAGGGTCGACTTCACAGTGGCACCCATGGATGACTTCAAGATGGTGCTAGGAATGGACTTCCTACAGAAGGTCAAGGCCGTGCCACTACCTTTCCTACGCTCAATGGCTATCCTAGAGGAGGAGAAGCCGTGCATGGTCCCTACGGTCACTGAAGGTACGCTCAAGACCCCTATGCTATCCGCTATGCAAGTAAAAAAGGGGTTAAAGAGGGAAGAGGTGACCTACCTCGCCACTCTGAAGGAAGAAAGGGATGATGGGTTGAGAGAACCCATGCCTAAGGAAATCGAGGGGGTCCTTGATGAGTTCAAGGACGTGATGCCGCCCGAGTTACCTAAGAGACTTCCTCCTAGAAGAGAGGAAGATCACAAGATTGAGTTGGAGCCGGGAGCCAAGCCCCCTGCTATGGGGCCATATAGGATGGCACCGCCTGAGTTGGAGGAGCTAAGGAGACAACTTAAGGAGTTGCTAGACGTAGGGTTCATCCAACCATCCAAGGCTCCCTATGGCGCGCCGGTCCTATTTCAGAAGAAGCATGATGGGTCCCTACGGATGTGTATCGACTATCGGGCACTCAACAAGGTGACGGTGAAGAACAAGTATCCCATCCCGCTCATTGCTGACTTGTTCGATCAACTTGGAAGGGCAAGTTACTTCACGAAGCTAGACTTAAGATTAGGCTACTACCAAGTCAGGATTGTGGAGGGAGATGAGTCGAAGACTACATGTGTGACCAGGTACGGCTCGTATGAATTCTTAGTGATGCCTTTCGGACTCACCAACGCCCCAGCAACGTTCTGCACCCTCGTGAACAAGATCTTCCACCCATACTTAGACAAGTTTGTGGTGGTATACTTGGATGACATAGTCATCTATAGTAACACTTTAAAGGAGCACGTAAAGCACTTGAGGAAGGTCTTTAAGATCTTAAGGCAGAACGAGCTATACGTGAAGAAGGAGAAGTGCTCATTTGCTAAGGAGGAAGTGAGCTTTCTAGGGCATCGCATCAGAGATGGCAAGCTGATGATGGATGATAGCAAGGTGAAAGCCATCCAGGAATGGGATCCACCAACCAAGGTACCTCAACTCAGATCTTTCCTTGGTTTAGTTAATTACTACCGACGGTTCATAAAGGGTTATTCGGCAAGGGCCGCTCCACTCACTGATCTTCTTAAGAAGAATAAGGCATGGGAATGGGATGAAAGGTGCCAACAAGCCTTTGAGGATCTAAAGAAGGCTGTGAGTAAGGAGCCAATGTTGGCACTACCCGACCACACCAAGGTCTTTGAGGTACACACAGAGCCTCAAACTTCGCTATTGGGGGAGTCCTTATGTAAGAAAGGCACCCAATCGCATTTGAGAGTCGCAAGCTGAACAACACGGAGAGGCGTTACACGGTGCAAGAAAAGGAGATGACCACCATCATCCACTGCTTGCGCACTTGGAGGCATTATCTTCTGGGGTCTCACTTCATAGTGAAGATCGACAATGTTGCCACTAGCTACTTCCAGACACAGAAGAAGCTAAGTCCTAAACAAGTTAGGTGGCAAGACTTCCTGGCCGAGTTCGACTATACGCTGGAGTATAAGCCAGGAAGTGTTAATCATGTGGCCGACGCCCTAAGCTGCAAAGTCGAGCTAGCGTCTATGACGAGTCAGCCCCAAGGAGACATAATGGATCTTCTAAAGAATGGACTGCAACATGATCCAGTGGCTAAGAGCCTCATTGCCCTGGCTCATGAAGGGAAGACCAAGCGGTTTTGGTTGGAGGACGACCTACTCTACACCAAGGGGAGACGACTCTACATGCCTAAGTGGGGGAACATAAGGCGGAACCTAATAAAGGAGTGTCATGATACCAAGTGGGCTAGGCACCCTGGGCAACGACTCACGAGGGCACTACTCGAGTCGGCTTACTACTGGCCTCAGATACGGGATGAGGTTGAGGCTTATGTGAGGACTTGTCTTGTGTGCCAACAAGACAAGGTGGAGCAACGACAACCTAGAGGCCTATTGGAGCCACTACCTATAGCAGAGCGCCCATGGGACAGTGTCACCAAGGACTTCATCATCAGACTACCCAAGTTGGAGGACAGCGGCTCCATCATAGTGGCAGTGGACAGGTTCTCTAAGTATGCAACCTTCAGCAGCCTCGACTGACTGCACTGCGGAAGAGACGGCGAGGCTATTCCTAAAGCACGTAGTCAAGTATTGGGGGTTGCCTAAGTTCATCATCAGTGATCGCGACCCGCGCTTCACTGGGAAGTTTTAGATAGAGCTCTTCAAGCTTATGGATTCGGAGCTTCACTTCTCCACAAGCTTTCACCCACAGACGGATGGGCAGACCGAGAGGGTGAACGCTTTATTGGAGCTATACTTGAGGCACTTCGTAAGTGCCAACCAAAAGGATTGGGCTAAGCTGCTAGATATAGCCTAGTTCTCATACAACCTGCAAAGGAGTGAGGCGACCAATAAGAGCCCGTTCGAACTAGCCACAGGGCAGCAACCGGTAACTCCTCACACTCTAACGATTGGCTATACGGGGAGAAGTCCAGCGACTTTCAAGTTTGCGAAAGGGTGGCACGAGCAAGCTGACATAGCACGCTCATACTTGGATAAGGCCGCTAAGAAAATGAAGAAGTGGGCTGACAAGAAGCGACGACACACGAAGTACAAGGTCGGAGACATGGTGCTTGTCAAGCTCCTTCCTCAACAATTCAAATCCCTAAGGCCGGTGCATAAGGGCCTTGTGAGGAGGTATGAAGGACCCTTCCCCATACTTGGGAAGGTCGACAAGGTGTCATATAGAGTCGAGCTGCCCCCGAGGTTGAAGATTCATCCTGTCTTCCACGCAAGCTACTTGAAACCCTATCACAGAGACAAGGATGATCCAAGCCGAGGGTTGTCTAAGAGGGCACCCACAGCAGTCGTGACCTCCTATGATAAGGAGGTAGAACACGTCCTCGCAGATTGGGTCATCAGGAGACGAGGAGTACCTCCTGCTACGGAATACTTAGTGAAATGGAAGGGACTACCAGAAAGCGAGGCTAGCTGGGAGCCAGTAGATGCACTATGGCAGTTCCAAGAGCAGATCGAGTGGTTCCGGGCAGAAGGCACGACGAGGACGTCTGCGGCATAGGTGGGGGAGAGTGTCACAAGCTGATTCAAATGAGCCTCCCCATGGCCTTATATAGAGCCAGGAAGCTTCTGGAGACTCCTAGAGTGGGAAGAGTGTGGAAGGTTCTAGAGAAGCCTGGAGGAATCCATACAATTCTACACTATGGTGGAAGGCATGAGAGGAGTCTAGGGCTTTATAGAGAATTCCAGAAGTCTCTTGTATATACTTGCATATAGGCTTATACCTAAAATGATGTAGGACATTCTAGAATAGTCTTGAGTTGTAAGGAACCCTCCAAGGTTCCAGAGAGTTCCATTGGTGACTATAAATAGGTGAGGGCCTCATTTGGCCAAGGCACCAAGCAAGTGAGCTTCCAAGCACTTGTAAAGGCTTTCTTGAGATACTAAGAGCTTCCATTCTTTAAGGAGTTGCCTACCAAGCTTCTTAAGCTTTTGAGTCGCGAGTGTCTTAGCCTAGCAAGCTAAGCGTTGGGGAGAAAGACTGACTTAGCAAGATCAAGTATCTTGGCTTGTCTAAGTGCCGCACAAGCTTAGTGAACGACTAAGTCCGTGACACACAGTATTAATAGTAGATATGTTGAGCTGCATTTTGACAAAAAAGGAAGTGGTGATGAAATGATTGTCCCAATAGCAAGCACTCAGGGGAAGGGTCCCTCAATGAAATTAATGCGTCTTAGTATCTTATCCCTACCCTTTGTCATTGCCATGGCAATCAATGAGATCCCACTATTCTTTTGACTTTATAAAAAATATATATTCTGATTTATGGATGTGGCCGACCTCATGACAAATATTATAGACACTTGTCAATCATAAAAGATATTTCCTTTTTTGGTTTGTACTTTACTTCTTCAATCATACATCATATAAATTTGTATGAAATATTTATGTTGCGTTTGGTTATCTGAATTTTATTTGGTCCGATCCGAAAAACTCATGATGCAATATATATGGTAAAATCATAATTATGAAATTTTTTTTAGGGTTTATGATGGTAGTAGATCGTTTTCCACATAAATCTATATGTTCTTATTTTATTTTATTTTTAGTCGGAGAACTTTCAATCTGTTTAAAGCATGCCCAGTCCCCGGAACTCAAAGCTTATCAGAATCGGGCTATTGAGTATTGATGGGGTCCGGTTAGAGAAGATTCTCGACATGGCTTCTATCACCTTCAGTAAGAGTTCAGCGCCTGGCAGACCACGTGGGATCACTAATTTCTGGAATATAAAAAAAATAAATAAACGCTAAGTGATGAATCCTCTACATCCAATTTGAAGATTGAGGCTCTCATATTCACAAGATTAGTGTTGGCTCCTCATTCATTTCCTGTTTTCCATTCCTATCATCTTCTCCCTCCATTTCCTCTGTCAAACTCACATCCTCAGATAATATTCTCCGTATCCAATACCTCAAAGCAAACCCACCCTTCGGTCATTTTGGATGTTCGTCAAAATCATTGTCACATTCTTCATCTTCATCCCACATTTGGCACCACATGCAACATCATTCTTTTTAGGTATTGGACAGGATGTGGTGGCGTTTCTTCTGGGCATACTCGGAATGGCTAATTGAATGAAAGGGTGATTAAACCATGTAGCCCAGGATGAGTCAGTATCAAAGAAGCTTCGTGGAGAAGGATCAGTAACAGCATGCAAAGACCCTTCTATTGTGCATTGTGAGAATTTTATCATCTGCCAGGTTGATTCACTGCATCTATTAAGGAAGAGGAGGTCCTGCTCCAGGATTTGGACTTGGTTGGGGTGCCTATGGTGGAGGATGTGCTGATGAATTTGTGAGATTGTTACAGCCATGAGTGGATGACGTCTTCCTCATCTTTGCATGGCTATGCATGGCCTTCACAAAACCCATACACATCACCATGCCTCACATCATCCGTTTTCATTCCATCACTTAATACCCACAAAGTCCTTTGCTCTCATTATTCAACCTTCTCATACCCATCTCCTGCACCACGCACCCTTCACATTCATCCACCTATTTCTCTCTCTAACCACCACATCCATTTCATACCTGCATGCACATGAACCACGCGTGCATGACCACCTCACCTCATTCCATTTTCAATCCTTACATACCCCTCATCACACCCATCTTCTCACACCTCATACCTAACTGAATTTGTCACTCACATCCCCAATCACCATGCCCACTACTCACTCGTTATGCCTATGCGACACGGGCCGCATTCGGAGATAGAAATCCCTCACCGGACAATCCATCCAGCTTTAAATTGGTGATATCTGTTGGTTCGAATTCCTATCCGAAAGCTTCAAGTCATTTGAGCTTAATGCAGCCGAGCCCAATGTTGTCATTACCGAGACTGTTCCATATGCCAAGAAGGAGTCCTACTTACAAAGTCACTGTTATGGTTATTTTGTGGTTATATCTCGGTGCACCACCCAAGAGCACGTGGCCCTTTGGAATTTGATAGTGTTCATGTTCATGACAGTGAAGTAGATTGGGGCTTGGCTCAAGGCTATGTCTATCAAAAGCACGGTGTTCCACTCCTGATTCAGGCTGGGCATGATGCATTGTAGTGCGAACGGGTTTATATTTGCTGGGAGATTCAGAAAATCTGTTAGGTTTGAATAGGCTTTCAAAGCAGAAGATAAGGCTTGGGATGGAAGCATATGTCTTAAAAAAAAAAAAAAAGGAATAATGAAGAGTGGATTTTTTTTAACCCATACGCCATGGGTTAATGTGCTATGGCTGATCAAAACCATGCCAATGCCCTGCTGAATGGACATCTAGCCTACACGTTTGCCTCATTGCTTCAGGTTTTTTTTTATGCACCATCTGGACCCACTGAGTCACGTAACCAGTCAGAAAAGCACCTGGAATTCCAAAGTCTTGCTCCACTCTGAACTTGGACTTGTTGGTATGGGACTTCACAACTATCAGATCTGGTTAAGGGGAACACTTAATCAAATCCTCATTGACGAGGATCTTGCATGGCCACCTTTAGCATGGCCATCCTTATGCCACGTGTCATATCTCATTTCATCATTTTTTATTTTTGAAAATAATTTTCCTAAACCCATTCTGTAAATAAATTCTTCAATTCTGGTTTTTAATTAATTTCAAATCTCCAAAAATTTTCCATCCTTAACATTTTTCTTAGGTTCCAAAAACCCGTTTTTCAATAAAAGTTTTGCCGCCATCTTCCTTTATGGTGTGCAATTCTCGCATCTCCTCTATTTTTAAAATGTTTTGAAATAAGCAAAGATTAAATTCCATAATTCTGAATAATGGAATTTATGGAATTAATTCATGCAAAAATAAACGGGCTTTGGTGGGGGCCCCACATATGTGATTTTATGATTGATTGATTTACTCTATTCCACTCTATGACATGCATACGATTATTTTGTGTTTGATCGCTAACATTTTTTTTCCCTTGAAGTAAATCAGTTCATCACTCAGGTACGTTCTCTGCCTCTCATATTCATTCGGATATTTTGTTGTGATTTTCGATTCAGGTATTCATTGTTTTCCTTATTAGATGCCATGATTGCTTCATTTTATTAGTAAAGACCCGTTTCTAGGGATTTAGAGGGGTGCTACGGTTTTTACCGTACCTTCTCGATAAGTAACCTGACCCTCGAACCTGATCTGGTTTTTCACAAACCACCTTTTTCAAATAAGGAGTCACACTCAGGGTTTTCTTTCTTATTTTGTTTACCCTTTAAAAATAAAACAAAAATAAGTGGCGACTTCACGTCATTTTCATAATCAATAAATCATTTTTCAAATAAAAATCGAGCTCGCCATCGAGTGGAAATACATGAGCCGAAATGCGGGGTCCACAATGGTATTCTAGTAAATAATAAATAAATAAAAAATTGATACCATTGCTTAAGTATAAAAATGACATATCACATGAGTACTTTTCATTGGTTGTGACTTCTCCATATATGACTCCTCACAGTATAAAAAAACGGCTGCCTAAAAAGGAAATTTGGAATAGAACATGTTGGGCTGCATTTTGACAAAAAAGGAAGTGGTGATGAAATGATTGTCCCAATAGCAAGCACTCAGGGGAAGGGTCCCTCAATGAAATTAATGCGTCTTAATATCTTATCCCTACCCTTTGTCATTGCCATGGCAATCAATGAGATCCCACTATTCATTTGACTTTATAAAAGATATATATTCTGATTTATGGATGTGGCCGACCTCATGACCAATATTATAGATACTTGTCAATCATAAAAGATATTTCCTTTTTTGGTTTGTACTTTACTTCTTCAATCATATATCATATAAATTTGTATGAAATATTTATGTTGGAGTTTGGTTATTTGAATTTTATTTGGTCCGATCCGAAAAACTCATGATGCGAAATATAAGGTAAAATCATAATTATGAGATTTTTTTTTTAGGATTTATGATGGTAGTAGATCGTTTTCCACATAAATCTATATGTTCTTATTTCATTTTATTTTATTTTTAATTTCTTATTCTCGTTATTGTGTAACAATTTTATTGATATTATTGGTTTAAGGTAGAAATGAAAATTGCTTTGCTTCTATGTTGATTTTATTATGTATAATCAGTCTTTATCCATGACCCAGCAATCTCTCTCATATTTAGTTGAATTTTAGTTGATTTTTTATTTTTTTTATCACCATAATATTAATTTTCTGACTTGAAGGACCAAGCCTTTCGTTTTATTTTATTTGTATATTATTATATTTTTAATTTGCCCAATTACGATAGATCTTGCACAATCTCTCATATATACTAATTCTAGGATCTGATTTTGACCATTTCATTTGAAACCAATTGATGGTTAATAAAAATAGGCCAAACCTTTGGCATTCAACATCACACCTTAAAGGCATGTTCTAAGAATCATTATCTTGGTAACCCATTCCTGGACTTAAAAACTTTTTGTGATATTTGATATCACACCCTAGAGGCTTGTTCTAAGAGTCATCATTTGGGTAACCCATTTCCAAACTTAAAAAAAAAAAAAAAAAAAAGATTATTACACCCCATATGTATATATAAACACAAACCATTATCAATGATAAAAATTAAAGTATTTAAATTATTGTCATCAATCATGAACACAAAAGCAGCTTACACCCATTAGAGACAAGTCTATACTCACGAACATGGTATAAGCTTATTGCCTAGAGACCATCAATTAATTAAGCACTATGAGAAGTGCTGAGATGTATTACAAGAAATTTAACTATACGAAAAAATTCATTTCCAACCAAATACGAGGAAATATTTAAGTTAATGTAATCATCATTTTTATTTATTTAGCACTCAATGTCTCAATTAAAAATGAGTGAAAAGAAATATATCCCTATCAAAGACTCATGATATGGTGCCCCTACCAAGGTATATATCGAATCTCTCTCCTAATATAAAACCGTGAAAAGTCAAATATTATTGTAGACCACATTCCAATGATAGGAGTTCATCACTTGACTATAAAATACAGACATGCACGTCCATCAATAATAAATACAAATTTAGGTTGGACCACATTTATTTTTATTTATCATTTGAAAGTTCTAATCTTGATTCTTGAAATTACACATGGAGATATCATATTTCAAATATATATATAATCTCTCAAAAATTATATAAACTAATTAAATATCATTGGTCAATTGATTGTTGAGAAAATTCACTTACTATGAAAAAACAAATCACAATTTTACATGAACTAGATGCTATTAATTCCCCAAAGGGTTTTACATTGCCTAGCATCTATACACATTTTCATGCTTAATACTGACATGTTTCATCGTAAGCGCCCTTAAGAAGCTATTAAGCACTCCTTAAATTTGCTTATCCAAACCTGAAAAACTGGTGTTATGTAATAATGCCCAAAATACACTTTTGTATGTTGTCATTCACTAAACTAACTCAACCATACTTAATTACTTGGATGGCCCCATGTACAAAGTGATGATAATCTTAAATCTTCAAGACCTATGAATCCTAGAAAATATGCAGCAATATAGATGTAAGAATATTTGGAATAAGATTATCAACCTAAAGTAGTTAATCTATCTTCACTAGCAATATCCCCCTTTAACAATTTTATGACAAAATAATTAGTACATAACCCCTCCAATGCTCTGAAAAATAGGGTTTATATACCACTATGGTGTTGTTTGTTGTTGTTGTGTATGTATATAACTTTTTATTAAAAGCAAGTTGTTTTCATATTTTGAATCATTTGTTTTTTTTTCTTTTTTCTTTTACTTTTTATTAACTTATTACTCATTTCTTAAATTTTTCTATTGAATATAAAAAATCAAAATATTTGACCTTTTCTAAATATTAAAAGTAATCAATTTTTATTTTTATTTTTTTACTTTTTAATAGTTAATATAAATAAAATGTTAAAAAAACAAATAACTTAATTCTTAATATCATTAAACACTATTTATTTTTAATTTATATTTATAATTAAGTTAAAAAAAACAAACAAACACCATCTCTTATGTCTAAACTAAAAATTTCAACTCAATGATCTTCAATCAATGCTTTGTAAGTCCTTAAAGATCATGGAAACATGTAACCTACTAACAACACTAGTGAAAAGCAATGTGTGGGAATGATAGTAATTAATTTATGTGATAAGCTATAAATATCACAATTCAAAAATCCCAAACATTATAAGAAAATTCTAAAGATTATGAGAAAATGATAAAATATCAAAGAATCATCGTTACTCAATATAACTGTATGTATCATCTCCTCTTTTTGTCACAAAAATGATAAAGTATATAAAAAAAAAACAAAAAAAAAACAATATATAGATGTAGTCTTCTATTAATATAATAAAAAGTAGTGAGAACGATGTCCAAAATATATAACTAACACATCAAAATGATCACTACTCTCCACATTTACTTTAAAACTACTTTCCAATAATCTATAACTCAAGGATCAGAGAGGTAGATAAAGAATCACAAATTGAATTAAAAAGAGCCGCCAAAAGAGCAATCCAAGGTATATAAGAAACAAACCTTCTTCCACCACTAAGGCTCAAATAGAAAAAAAAAAAAAAAACAAAAGAATTAGAGTTTCAACAAATGCCCAACTAATAAAAGAAACTCTTTAAACAATTGTATATAAACAACTTAGTCTCTGACCAAAGAAACCAAACAAAATCACTTTTCAATTTTTGGAAAAAAAAAACACCTCGTCACCGAATGCATTTTGATTCTTTGTCTTCCAAATTGTCCAAAACAAACATAAAGGGCTTGCACTTCAAACCTTCCCGTGCTTTTTTCCCACAAAAAACCATGTCACCCTAGCAATGTCTCTTTAACTAATGAGGGAAGCACCCAAGATACCCAAAAAATTACAAAAAGCAGCTCCTATAAAACCCTTGTTTTTTCATAGTGGAGAAATAAGTAATCTATGAATTCTTCAAACCAATGGCAAAAATAACACCTATTTCTTAAAGATTATCATCGTCTCTCAACTTGATCCAAGGTTAGTACTTTACCTCACACCACCTTCCACACAAAAAAAAACTAACTCTAGGTTGTACCCATGAGAACCAAATTTCTCTCATTGGAAAAGACTCGAAGTTGTCTATGTGCAAAGCATTGTAAAAGGAATTAACTGTAAACTTACCACTCTTTGTTGTTGTCATTGTATCTTCTGCATCCCTACACACTATCTTCCAATGGAAATATGATAGAAATCTCTCCACATAATCCATCTCCCAATCATTAAAAGGTTTAGAAAAACAAGGATTCCGCCTCCCCATTTTCACTTTTCAGTTGAGTAATTCTAAACTTCTTCCACCCCAAATCCTTAGAATTAACTAAAGCAAATAAAGAAGGGAAAGACACACTCAACAAACTACTCCCATACCACTTATCCTTTCGAAATTTCACCCTTCACCTGTTACCCACCAAGAAAGAACACCTAATTCTCACATGATCTCAATCATTCCTTACCACTTTCCACAACCCAACACAAACCCATACTCCTCTCTCACCTCTTGAGAATACAACCCCCCTTCTTTCTTGTCCATACTTCCCATAAATATCTTGATTCTAGAAAGCAACCTTTCTCATTCATAAAACACCAACTCCACTTGCAAAGGAAAGTCTTATTAAGAATTGAGATACTTTTAACACCTAAACCATCATTCCTTTTGTCTAAGCAAACAAACACCCATTTAACAAGATGTGGTTTACACTCTAATGCCCCACATCCCCACAAAAAGTCCCTTTGAATTTGTTCTAGCCTCATTCTAACAATCCTTGGAATATAGAACAAAGACATAAAATAAATGGGCAAGCTACCTATAGATAAAATATTTCAAATTAAAGTAATCTGCCCTCCTTTGGAAATGTATTATCTCTTCCACATAGATAATCTCTTGCAAAAATCTCTCTTCTACTCCATCCTAAGCTACCGTAAACTTAAATAGAGCATTTAAAGGGAGACCTAAATAAGTGGATGGGTGTGAATTCTACTAAAGGAATTACTACAACCACACATTTCATGATGATCACATGTCCTTTGAATCACCCTAGGAGACACATTGTCTTAATCTCATGAGATATCACAGTGTTTGTATTGAGAATACTTGTTATCACTAGCCTCCATCAATAATGACCCAATCTATAGGAATATATGACTACATTACGGTCTCACCCATAGGTCAGAGTCTCTTGTTGATTTCAATACAAACTTAAAATCCTCTCAAGATTGAGAGTCCATGCAATATATATAGTAGTTTGGTGAATCATGACAATATAATAGTCTTACATCATGATTCACTATAGGTCCTATCCAATGTGTAATCATACATACTAATGTACTTCCCATGGAAAGCCTATCCCGACAATCAAGATAAGTCATCCTTCCAATTAGGAGGTAACGCACTACAACTTTTACTAGATTACCCAAATCCATGAATCGATTATGAACAACTTATCATCTTGTAAGGAACTTATAAATTGTATCATCTATGCAACTTATAATGCATCCAAATCATGTACAATACAAGTGATCATATGGGTCTGAATGCTTAAATCAATATTAATGCATAAAACTACTTTCCAATAATAATAGGCATCTTCAAAGAAGAAAAAACACTAAAAATTAAGGGTCTATTTGGGAAATAGAAAATGGTTTTGAAAACAATTATTTAGAATAGTTTTATTAAAATTGTTTTAAAAAATATTATACAAATATGGAGAATAATTAAAAATAAAATACTACAGATAAAGTTATTTTTAAAACATATTTAAAAATATAGAAAACAAGTTAAAAATATTTCAAGTTTTCAAATAAATATTTTTTTTTTATAAAATATCAAATAACAGTTTTCAAAAAGTATTTTTAAGAATTGTTTTCAAGAACAATTACCAAATAAGATATTCATTACACACTTAAAAATGAATTGTGATGATTCAACTTTTCCTTTATCATATTTTCAAAAATTATAATATGTGAAGCATTATTTTGCATCATGATAACTCTATAACTTGTGAGTTGTATATTAGGGATTCGTAGTGCATTTTAGTGGTCTACTTTAGTGTTAGAATGATGATATGTGTTTATGGTCAAGTTTGTGCCGCCAAATAAGAAAATACGAAAAATTTCTTAACCTAGACGAGCTTAACCCAAATATTGGGGTCTTATATTTATATCACCAAATCAACTTTGACATTGCCAAATACATTTCACATGATGTGGTTGATTGGATATCACCTCATATCCGATCAACATAGAATATATTTGGTCATATTTGTAACAATCACTTCCATATAGAATACATTTTGTCATATTTATCTTGAGTTCAAGTACATAATTCAAAAGAATCAACTAAATATATGTGGGCATAACATCTTCGTTGTATTTCACAAGATTACATGGCGACATTGACAAACATCCTTTACTATTGGAAAACCTAGATTGCTCCATTCCTTGGCCGATCACATAGGGTACATGCATCTATCCTTGGCTTCTTGAGATCTAAAGCAAAGGAAACTTGTGTATAAAAACCATAAAAATACCATATTTAAAGGGAAAAAAACTCAAACTTGCAATTTGAATGTTCCTATATCGAATCCCATTCGATGAAAACATTGTGGTCATCATACACCTCGTCTATATAACAATCTTCCTCCAGATGCTTGGTAGGAGAAAAAGGTAGGCTTCTGTCTCTCTTTGAGGGTGGCTAGGGTTTCTCTCTTTGCAATTTCAAAATGCTAAACTAGAAGACTAAGTCTTAACCCTTAAGGGGGTTTATATAAGCTTCTTTGTGGGCTTTAATGACTTGAACAAAAATTAGGCTTAGATCACTTAATCACCTTGATTAATTAATTAGTCATAATGGGCTCCAATTAATTAATTAGGCCATTTGAGAAAGTCGATTCATAAGATCTAGTGCAATATTACATTTTTACTAAAACGCTCTTATACACACTTATGAATTACATACCCAAAATGCTCTCAAAACATGCCACCATGAATAAAGAGCTTGATGGGGGACCACTGGGACCCATAGGAAAATATTAGCTCCCTTAGAATCCAATTCTGAAGCTTACTTAATACTTCACTAAAAAGAGTCAATTACACTCCAGTATCTTATGAAATTATAATGAAATAAAGCTCGAGTCCATGACCTACCATCCATTGTTGCAAACTCCCCCATGAATTGGTGTTCATAAACTAATAGGGTAGTGCTATCAACCCATCAAGATTACCTCTCTGATCCTTGAGTTATAGATTCTTCTATTGTGTGTTTAACCGTCACACTCTCTCTCTCTGTATATATATGAGAGAGTGTGACGGTTAAACACACAATAGAAGAATCTATAACTCAAGAATCAGAGAGGTAGATAAAGAATCACAAATTGAATTAAAAAGAGCCGCCAAAAGAGCAATCCAAGGTACATAAGAAACAAACCTTCTTCCACCACTAAGGCTCAAATAGAAGAAAAAACCAAAAGAATTAGAGTTTCAACAAATGCCCAACTAATAAAAGAAACTCTTTAAACAATCATATATAAACAACTTAGTCTCTGACCAAAGAAACCAAACAAAATCACTTTTCAATATTTGGAAAAAAAGAAGCACCTCGTCCCCGAATGCATTTTTGATTCTTTGTCTTCCAAATTGTCTAAAACAAACATAAAGGGCTTGCACTTCAAACCTTCCCATGCCTTTTTCCCACAAAAAACCATGTCACCCTAGCAATGTCTCTTTAACTAATGAGGGAAGCACCCAAGATACCCAAAAAATTACAAAAAGTAGCTCCTATAAAACCCTTGTTTTTTCATAGTGGAGAAATAAGTAATCTATGAATTCTTCAAACAAATGGCAAAAATAACACCTATTTCTTAAAGATTATCATCGTCTCTCAACTTGATCCAAGGTTAGTACTTTACCCCACACTACATTCCACACAAAAAAAACTAACTCTAGGTTGTACCCATGAGAGCCAAATTTCTCTCACCGGAAAAGACTCGAAGTTGTCTGGGTGCAAAGTATTGTAAAGGGAATTAACTGTAAACTTACCACTCTTTGTTGTTGTCATTGTATCTTCTGCATCCCTACACACTATCTTCCAATGCAAACATGCTAGAAATCTCTCCACATAATCCATTTCCCAATCATTAAAAGGTTTAGAAAAACAAGGATTACGCCTCCCCATTTTCACTCTTCAGTTGAGTAATTCTAAACTTCTTCCACCCACATATCCTTAGAATTAACTAAAGCAAATAAAGAAGGGAAAGACACACTTAACAAACTACCCCCATACCACTTATCCTTTCAAAATTTCACCCTTCACCTGTTACCCACCAAGAAAGAACACCTAATTCTCACATGATCTCAATCATTCCTTACCACTTTCCATATTCCAACACAAACCCATACTCCTCTCTCACCTCTTGAGAATACAACCTCCCTTCTTTCTTGTCCATACTTCCATAAATATCTTGATTCTAGAAAGCCCCTTTCTCATTCGTAAAACACCAACTCCACTTGCAAAGGAAAGTCTTATTAAGAATTGAGATACTTTTAACACCTAAACCATCATTCATTTTGTCTAAGAAAAGAAACACCCATTTAACAAGATGTGGTTACACTCTAACACCCGACATCCCCACAAAAAGCCCCTTAGAATTTGTTCTAGCCTCATTCTAACAACCCTTGGAATATAGAACAAAGACATAAAATAAATGGGCAAGCTACCTATAGATAAAATATTTCAAATTAAAGTAATCTGCCCTCCTTTGGAAATGTATTGTCTCTTCCACATGGATAATCTCTTGCAAAAATCTCTCTTCTACTCCATCCTAAGCTATTGTAAACTTAAACAGAGCACCTAAAGGGAGACTTAAATAAGTGGATGGGTGCGAATTCTACTAAAGGAATCACTACAACCACACATTTCACGATGATCACATGTCCTTTGAATCGCCCTAGAGGACACATTGTCTTAATCTCATGAGATATCACAATGTCTGTATTTAGAATACTTGTTATCACTAGCCTCCATCAATAATGACCCAATCTATAGGAATATATGACTACATTACGGTCTCACCCATAGGTCAGAGTCTCTTGTTGATTTCAACACAAACTTAAAATCCTCTCAAGATTGAGAGTCCGTACAATATATATAGTAGTTTGGTGAATCATGACAATATAATAGTCTTACATCATGATTCACTATAGGTCCTATTCAATGTGTAATCATACATACTAATGTACTTCCCATGGAAAACCTATCCAGACAATCAAGACAAGTCATCCTTCCAATTAGGAGGTAATGCACTAGAACTTTTACTAGATTACCCAAATCCATGAATCGATTATGAACAACTTATCATCTTGTAAGGAACCCATAAATTGTATCATCTATGCAACTTATAATGCATCCAAATCATGTACAATGCAAGTGATCATATGGGTCTGAATGCTTAAATCAATATCAATGCATCAAAGGGATAACAAAGGGATGGTAAAATCTAACTTTGTTACATTTTGGCTTATTATCATATCTTATATTATATTTAATCAAATATAACCCAAATCCTTTTTAAGGCGAATACCACAATAAAAAAAGTTAAAAGGATACATGTCCAACATGCTAAGTACGTGAGACACAGTGAGTTAGAACCATAAAGTAGATTAAAAATATTTTTTCATTAACTATTAAATGATTTTTTTTTTTTTTACTTAAATGACATGGCAATCTCAATCATGGTTTTTCACCAATTTTATTTAGTTCTTGGAGATATCGCTCGGAATATGTCTGAGCCTTTTTCGTTGCCCATTTTTAGATTCATTATCATCATTGTGGGAAAGCCATGGATCTTTTCTCATTTCTTCTTCACCCTATACTCCTTTCTGTGTCTCTATGCATAATCTTCCTTGTTATTAGGTACAAATCTGCCACTGCAAGGCTTCCGCTGGGTAATCAAGGATGGCCTATCATAGGAGAAACTTTGGCATTCGCTTTGGGAAAGAAGAGTGGGAACCCCACAAGGTTCATAAAGGAAAGAATGATGAAATACTCCCCCAATGTGTTTCAAACCTCCTTGGTGGGCGAGAAGGTCGTTGTCTTCTGTGGCCCCACAAGGAACAAGTTTCTATTCTCAAACCACAATTACAAGCTCGTTGCCACTTGGAAGTCGCGGTCCATGGAGAAGATACTTGTTGAAATCCGTGCAATGATTTAATGGTGAAAATAAGAAAATGAGAAAGAAGAACACGTAGATTTAATGTGATTCGGCTAATTGCCTACGTCTATGGGAACAGGGAAAAGAGGATTTTCACTATGTATCAAATTAGGGTTACACAAAAGGGTATTTATACTAATCCTTAGGAATGAAATTCAAAAAATACCCTTGAACCATATCGTGGGGATCGTTGCCCCCGTACTCCCCTAACCTATCGTTTGCCCCTTTTTCTCTAACATGAGCCACATACTACAACAATCTCCACCTTGGCTAATATTCACTCCTCCCTTAGGAGACAAGAAACATAACTTATAACTCCACCTGGGACAATAGGTTGGGGCATCTCCCATCTAGTAATTGGAGACATTAATCAAGTTCAAGCAATGCTTGAACTTTTTTGTGGTAATAGGCTTTCTCAACATGTTTGCTGCGTTCTCAGAAGTGTGAACCTTCTCAAGTAACAGTTCACCAGAAGAAACCAATTCCCTGATATTGTGAAACCTCACATCTATGTGTTTGGTCTTTACATGATACACCTGGTTCTTTGCCAAATAAATGGCACTTTGACTGTCACAATATAATTGAACTCCACCTTGCTGAATACCCAACTCCTTAACCAAACCTGTAAGCCATAATGATTCCTTTGCAGCCTCAGTTATTGCCATATATTTTGACTCAGTAGTAGATAGTGCAACTAAAGACTGTATCATAGACTTCTAACAAATAGGTTCCCCACCAAGGATGAATACATAACCTGTGGTAAACCTCTTTTCATCTAAGTCTCCTGCATAATCTGCATCAACATATCCTTTAACTGAAGGATCACTCTGTTGTTTGCTGAACATAATGCCATAGTCTGTAGTACCCCTTAAGTTTCTAAAAATCCATTTGACTGCATCCCAATGCATTCTTCCTGGATTTGATAGAAACCTGCTCACCACACTAATAACATGTGCCAAATATGGTCTTGTACAAACCATAGCATACATCAAGCATCCCACTGTAGTTGCATATGGAACCTTTGACGTGTCTTTCACTTCATCATCTATCTTTGGACATTGATTAGTAGACAACCTAAAATGATTTGCCAAAGGTGTACTTAATGGTTTTGCGTCATCCATGTTGAACCTCTCCAATACTCTCTTGACATAGCTATGCTGAGATAACCATAATCTCCTTGAAGCTCTATCCCTGTGAATCTCCATTCCAAGAATCTTCTTGGTTGCACCTAAGTCCTTTATGTCAAACTCCTTACTCAACAAGGACTTCAGATTATTGACCTCAAACATACTCTTTGCAGCAATTAACATGTCATCCACATAGAGTAATAGAAAAATAAATGATAAATCATCATCTAGACTCTTTACATAAACACAGCAATCATACTCACATCTCTTGTAGCCGATCCTGATCATGTAGGAGTCAAAACGCTTGTACCACTACCTTGGAGACTGTTTCAACCCATAAAATGATTTCCTCAATTTATAGACCAAGTGTTCTTGTCTAAGTTGAATAAACCCTTCTGGTTGTACCATATATACCAAGTCCTCTAAATCACCATGAAGAAAAGATGTCTTTACATCCACTTGCTCTAACTGCATGTCAAAATGTGCTACCAAACCCAACACTGTCCTGATGGAAGTGTGTCTGACCATAGGGGAGAAAATCTCATCATAGTCAACCCCTTTCCTCTATGAGTAACCCTTTGCTACTAAATGAGCTTTGAACTTTTCACCATCTTTTTCTGAAACTGTTTTTTTCTTCTTGTACACCCATTTGCATCCTATTGCTCTCTTCCCCTTTGGAAGCTCCACCAAATCCCATGTCTGGTTCTTATGCAAAGACTGAATCTCCTCCACCACAACACCCACCCATCTACTTTTCTCTTGGCTGTGTTTTGCCTCTTGAAAAGTAGTAGAATCCCTGCTACTAGTAATCAATGCATAAGAAACCAAATCTTCAAAACCATACCTAATAGGTGGCTTAATAATGCGTCTGGGTCTATCCATGGCTATACTGTGATGCTGCTTATCTTCTGAACTGAACTTCCCTGCATTCCGAGCATGATCCTCTATATCATGGGTCTCTAATTCCACCTGTATCAGCTGCTCATTACTGCTGCAACTTTCTGGTTCCTGTTTCTCTTATTTTTTAGTACATTGTAACATGGGTTTCTCATCAAAAACCATATCTCTATTGATGACCACCTTGTTTGCTTTTGATCCCATAACTTGAAGCCTTTCACCCATTTCTAATGCCCTATAAAGATACACTGTCTACACTTCGCATCAAGTTTTGATCTCTTCTCATTAGGAATGTGCACATAGACTGGGCACCCAAATACTCTCAAACCAGAGTAATCTACCGGACTGCCTGTCCATACCTCCTTTACTACTTTCCCATCTAATGCTGCTATGGGTGACCTGTTGATTAAGTAGCATACCATGTTCACTACTTCTGCCCAAAATTTCTTTTCAAGGCCTGCATTCAATCTAAGACATCGAGCTCTTTCAATTATTGTTCTATTCATCTTTTCTGCTACACCATTCTGTTGTGGTGTCTTACGTATTGTGAAGTGTCTCTTAATCCCATGCTGCTCACACAATTTCGTGAACTTTGAATCTGTATATTTAGTACCATTATCTAACCTGAGGCATTTTATCTTTCTTCATGTCTGGTTTTCTACTTCAGCTTTCCACAACTTAAACTTGGCAAACGTTTCTAACTTGTGCTGCATGAAGTAAACCCAAACCTTTTGTGAGTAATCGTCAATAAAACTCACAAAATACATACTTCTTCTGAAAGATGCTACCCTTACTGGTCCCCAAACATCTGTATGAACAAAGTCAAGAACCCCCTCTGTCTTGTGTGTGGCTGTCTTGAACTGCACTTTATTCTGTTTTCCAAAAACACAATACTTGTAGAAATCAAGTTTACATGTTTTGATACCCTTCAACATATTTCTCTTATGAAGCTCCATCATCCCACGCTCACCCAGATGCCTTAACAACATATGCCACAAAACTGTACTGTCTAACTCAAACTCTGCAGTTGCAACTCCACCTACAATTGTGGTACCCAACAGTTTATAAATATTTCTTGCTATTTTTTGCCCTTTCATCACTGTCATAGCACCTTTGTTCACTTTCATTACTCCACTTGTAGACTTGTAACTAAACCCGTTACAGTCTAAAGTGCCCAAAGAAATCAGATTCTTCCTTAAATCAGGTACATGTCTAACATCACACAATGTTCTAACAACACCATCAAACATTTAAATTCTAATATTCCTTATTCCTGCAACTTTACAAGAAGCGTCATTACCCATTAGAATAAAACTAGAATTTACCGACTTGTATGTGTTAAACCAATCTTTATTGGGTGTCATATGATAAGAGCATGCTGAGTCCAGGATCTAAGAATCTGTAAGATGATCTGAACTGGATGAAACCGACAGCATATCACCATCACCACTCTCTGAGTCTTCTTCTGCCACTACATTCGCAGACTTTGATGAACCCTCTTTATTTTCTGATACCGAGCCCCCTTTCTTTTTCTCTAGACAATCTCATTTCATATGTCCCTTTTTTCCGCACTTGTAACATTGTATGTCCTTTCTCTTCCTAGATTTAGATTAAGATTTATTGTTACTTGATTGACTCTGAAACTTGTTTCTCCCACGTTCCTTATTAGTCTTTGCCATAAGCCCTTCACCCTGAGAACTCTCATCATTGGCTTTCTTCCTCTAATTAAATCATAAAAGAATGCTGGTGATCTCCTCCAAATCAAGAGTTTCTTTCCCCCACATTAGAGTTGTAACCAGATTTTCATACGTAGAAGAAGCAGGAAGGGAATTCAATAACATCAAAGCCTTGTCTTCATCGTCGAACCTCACATCAATTCGCTTCAAATCACTAATGATCTGATTGAACACATTGATATGCTGGCTTAGATCTGAACCCTTTGCCATCTTAAGACCATACAGTTTCTGCTTAAGATACAACTTGTTCGTCAATGACTTGGACATATACCGACTTTCCAATTTCAACCAGATTATCGTCGGTGACTCCTCATCCATGACATGGTACATCACGTCATTAACCAAACAAAGTTTGATCCTTGTTGCAGCCTTCACTTCCAATCCATGTCATTCATTCCTTCTGGTTTCTTTTCGTATAACGCCTTCACCATACCTTGCTACACTAACAGATCTTTAACTCTTCTCTACCATAGGCCGAAATTCCCAGATCCATCGAACTTGACCACGTCGAACTTCGTAGGAGAAATTCCAGACATCAACCCCCACCTTGCTCTGATACCAATTGTTGAAATCCGTGCAACGATTTAATGGCGAAAATAAGAAAACGAGAAAGAAGAACATGCATATTTAACATGGTTCTGCTAATTGCCTACGTCCATGGGAATAGGGAAAAGAGGATTTTTACTATGTATCAAATTAGGGTTACATAAAAGGGTATTTATACTAACTCGTAGGAATGAAATTCCAAAAATACCCTTGAACCATACCGCAGGGAGCGTTGCCCCCCGTACCCTCCCCCCCAACCTATCGTTTACCCCTTTTTCCTCTAATATGAGCCACATACTACAACAATATTGCTCTTTGAGTCTCCCCAAAGGTAGAACCAAGAGGATTGCGTAGCTATGTCCTAGAATTTCTAAGGCTAGATGTGCTATAGCACTATATACAAATCATGGATTCCATGGCACGGGAGCACATATAGATGGATTGGGCTCCTAATAGAGAAGTAAATGTTTATCCGCTATCAAAGAAGTACACCTTTGCTTTGGCTTGTCGCTTGTTCATGAGCATAAAAGACTTTAAACATGTCGCCAAGGTTGCTCATCCCTTCCATTTGATTACATCTGGGCTGGTGTCTGTGCCTATAGATTTTCTTGGTGTGCCATTTAACCATGCTAAGAAAGGAGGCAAAATGCTAAGGGGTGAGCTTGTAGCAATCATTAAACAGAGAAGAAATGAGTTATCAGATGAGGGAGAACTGGAAGTCTAAGACTTGTTATCTTCGTTGCTTTTACAATCAGATGAGAACGACAAGGGTTTGAATGACATGGAGATATCAGATAAAATTGTTGGTTTGTTTCTTGCTAGCTTTGGTTCCATAAGTGCTACCTTAACATTTGTTTTGAACTATCTCCCAGAGTTCCTTGATGTCCATGATAAGGTCTTAAAATGTCTTAAAAGGTAAAACCCTTGTCTCCTCTTTCTTGTATCCTTATCAAGCAAGCTTGATTTAGTGACAAATTATATAGGTTGTGTTTGGTTCTTAAAAAATTTGAATGGAATTTCATATAGTTTCTTATGCTATTAAATTTCTATATATTGAAATCCTCAGGAATTAGTTTTGTTATGCTAAATGATGTCATGTAAGGTCCATATATAAAAACAGAAGTGACATCATATACCTTTGATCTTAGTGTATATTTCTTTATCCATCAATTTCAAAAGTTTTATATCCTTGCTCATATCCTATAATGTCTTCTAAATCTTCACAGTGGATACCCATTTACATGTTCCTTTTGGGACTCGCTGCAACTTTTATAATACATATCTTTGTTTCAATAATTTTTCAGTAGGAAACTCTCTATAGAGGGGGGATTTTTAAACAACCAAGCTTAATACTAATTCCAAATTGGTTTATGTTATGCATATATAGAGCAAATGGAGATAGCAAAGTCCAAAGATCCAAGAGAGTTTCTAAAGTGGAATGACATTCAAAAGATGAAGTATACTTGGAGTGTGTGGCAAATGAAACAATGAGGCTAGCACCACCTGCCCAAGGAACTTTCTGAGAGGTCATAACTGACTTCACTTATGAAGGTTTTACCATTCCAAAGGGATGGAAGGTATGTTATATACAACTATGCTTCCAATTAGTCGTTAAACAAAAGGAAAAAATCTATGTTTCATGCCCATGGCTTATCACTACAAAAATTTTCATTTTCTTGCAGACATATTGGAGTGTACATACAACAAACAGAAACCCCAAGTACTTCCTAGACCCAGAGAAATTTGATCCCTCAAGATTTGGAGGAAAAGGCCCTGCACCATACACTTTTGTACCATTTGGAGGAGGCCCTCGGCTGTGTCCAAGGAAGGAATATAGTTGACTGGAAATACTTGTATGTATCCATAATATGGTGACAAGGTTCAAATGGGAGAAAGTAGATCCAAATGAAAAGGTCATATATAATAACCCTTCTCCCATTCTAGTAAATGGTCTCCCGATCCGCCTTCATCCCCGTGAGAAATAAAGTGATTTATAAGTAGTAAGTTGAGAAGACTTCCTATCATGTCTGAATTTAAACTTTTTTGGGGTGAACATAAGTTGCATATATAAAGCAGAAAATAAATGCAATATATATATATATATATGCATTTTAATGTTCACATGATCCATTACTATGTATACAATGTTTTACATATGCGTGCCTTGATTTATTATTAAGCAATACTCTTAAGTTATGTTTGATTCTCGGAAAATATAAGAAAAATTATGAGGGAAAGAAAATAAAGAAGAAAAGTACTAGAAGAAAAGAAAAAATGCAAAAAAAAAATTAAATTAATAAATTATTTTATACACTACTTCAAACTCATTTTCACTTTTTTTTTCTTTTATAGAAAAATTAAATAATTCAAAAATGTATAAATTTCTAACTAATTTTAATTATATTTGATTTTCTTTTGTATTTTTCCATTTTAAAACTAAACATGATAAAATCATTCTCGTAGGAATTTTTTTTTATTTCTTAATACTTTCCAAGAACCAAACGTAGCCTAAAGGTTGGACTGCCGAACTCAATTTAGCAATATTTAAATCTATATTAGTTATGAAAGTTAAGAATTATTTGTATTTACATATGTATTAGTTGTAAAAGTATGAATCATTTCTTTAGCTTTCATTTAGAAAGTTTCGTAATTTGTAATTTATTTTCACAAATATCCCACTCTTCAAAAGCTTAATTTTAAATATAAGTTATAGTAATTTAGTAGCATGAAACCACCAAGATTAATGTGTTTTTACCTATTCAATCCTAATTTTACATGTAAATGCTATGCAAAACCTCTTAATCTACATGTTCTTCAAACCTATAATTTTAAATACAATTTTAAGTTATGTTTGTTCTTGAAAAGTACTTAAAAATAATTTTTTTTAAATGATTTTTTATATTTTGTTGTATTATAAAAAAATATAAAAAATCAAATATTATTACAATTAATTAAAAAATTATATATTTTTGCATTAATTAATTTTTATGTGAAAGAGTTAAAATAAGTAGTTTCACTAAAAATTTTCGAGCATCAAACATAACCTTAAATTATTTGAGATGCATTTCTAAGTATGTAACTTTTATGACTGATAAGTGAAGTGTTAATGTTTGATGGTTCTATTTGAACTGAAGGCATTTCATAAATGTTCAATTGGTTAATAAATAACCTTTCTTCCATCCTCAGTAAGCTCCCCATCATTGCAAGAATGGGACCTACAGTCAGACATTTGTGTCAGCAGATTCACTTGCATGTAACCGCAACAATGATAAGTGGTTTTTCATTACTTTTTATTCAATTCTTGGAGATATCCCTAGAGATTATCTAGTGCTTGTTCATTGCCTCTTCATTGTCATCTTCAGGTGAAAACCATGTATCTTTTCTCATACCTTCTGCACCTTATAGTCCTCTTTGTGTCTCTCTTTATAATCTTGTCAGTAGACACAAATCCGTCTGTTCAAAGCTTCCACCGGGTAAACTATGGGATGGCCCATCAATGGGAAAACATTAGTGTTTGCTTTAAGAGGAATTCTTATGCATGATTTTTGGATCATTAAAAATTGAAATCATAGACAACCAAATAAATAGATGTCTTGTGGACCCCGCATTTCGATTGCTCGATGGGTTTCCCACTCGAACGGCGAGCTCGTTTTTCTTTTAAAAGAAATGATTTTTATTCATTAAAAATCTGACTTGAAGTCGCCACTTATTTTTGTTTTATTTTTAAAGGGTAAACAAAATAAGAAAGAAAAACCCTAAGTGTGACTCCTTGTTCTAGAAAAGGTCGGTCTATGAAAAATCAGATCGGGTTCGGGGGTCAGGTTACTTATCGGGAAGGTACGGTAAAGACCGTAACACCCCTCTAAGTCCCTAAAATGGGTCTCTACTAATAAAACGAAGCAATTATGGCAATTGATTAGGAGATCGATGAATACCTAGAACTATCATGCACATATGAGAATTAAAGCATGCATATAGAAATACCAGAATGGGAATAGATGTGTACCTGGTCAGCAAACGGCAACGCGCTATCACAAAATAGGGTTAGTGAACAAACACAGGTTGATTATATACATATCGTGGAACGTAGCAAATCAATCACGCATGGCAAATAAATCAATCAAGTAGTCAATTAGTCGTGAATTCACATATGTGGGGCCCCCACCAAAGCCTGTTTTATCTTGCTTGAATCAATTCCGATAATCCCATTATTCGGGATTACAGAATTTGATTCCTTGCTTATTTCAAAACATTTTAAAAAAAAGTGGAAGTATGAAAATTGCTTGCCAGAAATGAAAGTGGCAGCAAAGCTTTGTTAAAAATGTGATTTTGGAACTTAAAGAAACTCTAAGGATGAAGTATGGGGCAATTAGGACTATTTGAACACCAGGATTTAAAAGGATTTGCAAAATGGGATTCCGGATGTGAGATACCCGGAGAAGGTGGAACGTCGACGGGAGAATTCCGGATGCTAGGGACGTCCGGATGGAATGGCGGCGGGAGGAATTTCGGATGCGAGGGACGTCCGGATGTAATGGCGACGGGAGAATTCCGGACGCGAGGGACGTCCGGATGTAATGGCGGCGGGGTAATTCCGGGAGCGATGGGCGTCTGGGTGTAATGGCGGCGGGAGGATTCCGGGAGCAATGGGCGTCCGGGTGTAATGACGGCGGGGAAATTCCGAGAGCGATGGGCGTCTAGGTGTAATGGCAGCGGGAGGATTCCGGGAGCGATGGGCATCCGGGTGTGGGTAGAACGTGGTTATGGGTAGCGTGAAGGATGGGTATGGGTGGTATGGACATGGGGGGCTTGGATGAGTGGTTTTAACAGGTATGCGAAGGAATGAAGGATGGCATGCACCCGTGAGACTCCATGTAAGCGAGGGAGTGGGATGGAGAATGAACGAGAGGAAGATAGGAGTGGTAAAGGATGCTTGATTCCCGCAAGCTTGAGTGAGGGAATGGGTATGACGACCTAAAGAGAGAGGGGGATTAGATGAATGATGGGGGCGTAGGCACATTGGATAAAACGAGGAATAATAAACGAAAATGGGTATGGGGATGCTGATGAGGTGAGCGTTGCTGCCATGACAACTACCTCAGGTTTTCTAGGATCTCCTTCAAGCAGGGATGAGAAAAAGGGATACGTACCATGACGGACATCAAGAAACAGGGGAAGTAGAGAAAGAGAGCGTGAAAGGAGACTAATAAGTAAAGGAAAATCTCAGAAAGTCCACTTCATGAATCATCCATGAATCTTTTGAGCAGGTGGGTAAAACCGTATCAAATGCAACCACATGCATGATTCCTAGGCATTTCATGGTCACAATAGGGGCAGCGAAAATTAAGATCAACAATGGCAAGCACAAATGCAAGATTATCTCTCAACAAACAAACCGGTGGCCTCCAATATCCACCCCAAATGGCATAGTGATTCGTGCCCAATTGGTGTCTTAGCTAATTCGTGTCCAGCTGGTGCTCCTTGATTGAGGGAGTAATCAACAAAATTTATAACCTATTACACCATATACTAGGGTAGCAAAGACAAAGCTACTATAGTATAGTGGCCCTAGGATCGTTCACTAGGATGGGTTTTCACTTCACAAATGATATTAATTCAAAGTTGAATTGGTGCCTTTTCATTTCAAGGTTAGCTTTAAAAGAAAACATAAAGATGTTTGAATGAAAAAGGTTTGGTTTTAAACTAATAAAAAATAGTAACTGATTTTACTTACAAAGAAAAATGTTTCTTGGAGTTTCTGATCACTAGGCTCAGATTCCTCATACAAAAAGGGAGTTCCGGTCACTTGTTTCTTTTCCTCGCATTAGAGAATTAACATGTAGTTCCTTCTCCAACTGGTGTTGTACAGATGCTTCCCATTAATGGGTTCAAACACTAAATCCCTCTCACTGATGCACCTTGCAATGGCTCATGCCTCTCACCTAGAACTTGCCATTCAAGATGATCTTTAACATTGGATTACCCGTCAAAAGCTCGCAAGAGATAACTAATGGATGTCTCCTTGGAGTCCAAAAGCTTACCAAGTGTTGGTTATTCTAGACAATCCTACCTTCAAACCACCTTCCAAAGGCTCGCAAGAGATAAACTAGTGAATCTCCATGGACGGAGATCACTTGCCTTACCAAGTGTTGGCCCAGGTGATTTAAAGGTGTTTTAAGTTAACTAAAAAAATAAAAACCATTAACGGGTCACACTTTCTCTTCATTAAAAACTAAAACAACAAAACTTCCAATTTTTCATTCGGAAACTTACCCGACTTTCTTCACTCCAAGAGACGAAGAGTTTAGCCTCTCATCCTCTGAGGAAAAATCCTCAGAGTTTGGTTAGCAAGAAAATGAAAATGAAAGAGAAGGAAAAAACAGAGCAAGGCTCTGTATATTCTATATATTTATATATCTATATCTTTTACAGTGGATGCAAGGGAATATATATAGAGACGTTTTTCCAACCTTCCTAACTAAGAAATCTTATGGTTGGTGGATTTCAAGGAGAAGAATGGAAATTTATACAAAAATATCTGAAGAAAAATATCCAAAAGTGTCGGTCGCAAATATCAGGAAACTTCAGGAGAAATTCCAGAGCACTGTGCAAAATGGCTGCGAAATCATTTCGCAACAAAAGGGTGATTTCGCAACCGTGCAAAATTCTTCCTTCAGCTTGGAGTGATCGGCTTCCAATGGCTTTAACTCCTTCATTTTAACTCCGAATCGTGCACCGTTTGAAGCATTGGATTTTTGACTTCCTGAGCTTCGAAACGACATATAGCATGCAGAAAATGGACTTTGGGAAGTGCTCCAAAAGTGCAAAAGAATACTACAGATGCTGTCCTCTATTTTCTTTACTTTGTTTTTCCTCTCTCCGTTGTTCTTTCCTTGCATACTTTGAACGACTTTGGCAAAGGGCTATTGATTACTACTCAAAAAGTGCTATTTTTTAGCTTGTAATTAACTCTTTTAAACACTCTTGAGTAGTAATTATTACCTTTTAACTCAATTGACATGTTAAGGACCCTTGCAATCGTTTCTAATCAAATTGTGTTAAGTTTTGGTGTTTTTGATAGCTTTTTAGCTACACCAAAGCAATCCAAGAATGAGGGAGAGCTGTATATAGTTCATGGAAAAGCTTTTGGAAGTTCAAATTCATGAAGAACCAAGCTTTGGAGCTCCATAGACCTTTGCCAAAGTCGTTCAAAGTATGCAAGGAAAGAACAACGGAGAGAGGAAAAACAGAGTGAAGAAAACAGAGGACAGCAGCTGCAGTCTTCTTTCGCACTTTTGGAGCACTTTCTGAAGTCTATTTTCTACATTATATATACCATTTCAAAGATTAGGAAGTCAAGAATCTAACGCTTCAAACGGTGTACGAATTGGAGCTTAAATGAGGAAGATATGGCCTTCGCAAGACAACTACATCCAGCTCATTTCCATCCGGGTAGAAATGCCATCCGGGTAGGATTTCCATCCGGGTAGAAAATCCATCCGGGTAGGATTTCCATCCGGGTAGAAAATCCATCCGGCTGCCACCATTTCCATCCGGATGTATCACATCCGGAATCCGGCTACCCCCACTTACATTCGGCGCCGCATCCACCCCCGAATGACATCCGAAATTTAGGATCCGGATGGGAAAGGAGGCGTTTCAACTTCCTCGATCAGCCATACCCGGATCACTCCAAGCTGAAGGCAGAATGTTGCACAACTGCAATGTTCTCCTGAAGCTTCCTGATATTTGCGACCGACATTTTGAGATCTTCTGGGATATTTTGCTTTAGATATTTGATGTCTAAATTCCCAAAGTCTCCTTGTAACCCACCTATCATAGGATTCCTTAATCTTTAAGTTAGAACAAAGGGTAAATAAACCCATATATATAGTTTGTAATCTTTTCGAAAGAGAAGGGGGAGGAGCTTGTTCTTGGAGACAACCCTTTGAATAAGTAATATATACACAGAGCACTTGCTCTGTTTTTCATACAAATATATTTGTGTTTTCTCGTTCTTTTTATTTCTAGCCAAACAAGCTCTGATGAAGTTTCTTCAGAGGATGAGTGGCTAGAATTTTAGTTCCTTGGAGTTAAGGTTGTCGGGAAAGGTTCCAAATGCAAGAATTAGTAGCTTTGTGGTTTTAGCCATTAATGAAGAGAAAGTGTGACTCGTTAATGATTTCTATCTTTTTAGTTAACTTAAAACGCCTTTAAATCACCTGGGCCAACACTTGATAAGGCAAGTGATCTCTTTCCATTGAGATGCACTAGTTTATCTCTTGTGAGCCTTTGGGAGGTGGTTTGAAGGTAGGATTTTCTAGAATAGCCAACACTTGGTAAGCTTTTGGACTCCACGGAGACATCCATTAGTTATCTCTTGCGAGCTTTTGACGGGTAATCCAAGGTTAAGGATCACCTTGAATGGCAAATGCTAGGTGAGAGGCACAAACCATTGCAAGGTGCATCAGTGAGAGGGATTTAATGTTTGAACCCATTAAGGGGAAGCATCTGTACAGCACCGGTTAGAGAATTGACTATATGTTAATTCTCTAAAGGGAGGAAATGAACCAAATGACCTGAGTTCTGTTTTTTGCACGATGAACCTACCTTGTGAACCTAAACCTCCAAGGAATACTTTTCTTTATAAGTAATTTCTATTACTTTCTTTGCCGTTAGATTACACCAAACCTTTTTCAATCAAAGTTTATGTTTTCTTTTGAAGCTAACCTTGAAATGAAAAGACACCAATTTAGCTTTGAATTGGTATCATTTATGAATTGAAAACCCTTCCTAGTGAACGATCCTAGAGCCACTATGCTATAGTAGCTTTGTCTTTGCTACCCTAGTTCATGGTGTAATAGGTTATAAATTTTGTTGATTACTCCCTCAGCCAAGGAGCACCAGCTGGACATAAATCAGTTGATACACTGACTGGGCATGAATCAGCTATGGAGCTCCAAAGCTTGGTTCTTCATGAATTTGAGCTTCCAAAAGCTTTGTCATGAACTATATACAACTCTCCCTCATTCTTGGATTGCTTTGGTGTAGCTAAAAGCTATCAAAAACACCAAAACTTAACACAATTTGATTAGAAACGATTGTAAGGGTCCTCAACATGTCAATTGAGTTAAAAGGTAATAATTACTACTCAAGAGTGTTTAAAAGAGTTAATTACAAGCTACAAAATAACACTTTTTGAGTAGTAATCATATAGTGTTAAGGAAAAGCAGTGAATAATGAGAGATAAGGGAAAGTCGTATACATACCTGGTTCCTCAAGCCAAAAGAATCAAGTTTCAGCTCTCTCAACCCGTTTTTCTCTTGACAATGGAAGACCTCTCAGAGAAAATCCCTTCCTACCTCCTAAACTCTCCTCGCCTTTCTTCCTTTTTTTTTTTTTTTTTCGTCTAGATTTTTTTCTTGCTTTTTCTTTTTTCCCCTTTTTTTTTTTGTTTTTGTCTCGGATTTTTTTTCTTCCCCACGTTCTCTGCTGCAGCCACCTTTCCTCTACCGAACTCCTTTTGCAGCCACCTTTTTGTCTGCCTTTTCCTTCCTGCAGCCACCTTTCCTGTCTCACTCCTTCTGCAGCCACCTTTTGGTCGGCCTCCTTCTGCAGCTTCAAAAAGCGAGGTTGATTCCTCATGGTCACTAAAGATGTGACACGTGGCCTGCTGGGATAGTGACATCTGACTGAAAATGTGATCTGCAAAAACAAATAGAGAAAAATAACCCATGCCTAAATGGGGGTCTACAAATATGCCCCTCTTCGGTAGAGTTCACGAGTGTAAAGAACGTGAACACTGGGGTGAAAAGTAAGTGTGAACAATGAGTGGAATGAAGTGAACTCTACCAAAGAACCAAGGAGACCCCCATAGGGACATTAGTAAAAAGCAAACTCACCCAGGCTAGCAAATGAAAACAAAGGCTCTAATCCTAAAAGAGAAGGATGTGTCAAAATGCCTCTGAAGCCACACTAAGGATCCAGGCTCCCTCTAAGATGTCTCCAAAAGTGGCTCGGAGATCGATGTCAAAGATGAGTAAACGGCTGAAACACCCTGAAGCACGAACGAGAATGCACCCAAAGGAGACTGCCCTATATGGACTACAAGATGAATACACGATAAGCACAGGGTAACGAGGTGAGGAGGGTGAGAATAAGTGCAAATCCATGAAGGTGAGACGTGCAAGGCCAGTGAATATGAATGCTAAGAGCTGGGACCCTGAACGGCGGGACTGACCCTAAACACTAAATTGAGAAAAACAATGGCTCTAGAGGCCAAACCAAAAAACAAACTCTAAATGCAAAGCTAGAGAAGGACAATGGCTCTGGAAGCCAACCGAAAAGCTAACTCTAAACGCTAAACTAGAAGAAAAATGGCTCTGGAAGCCAAACCAAGATGACAGTAATGGCCCTGGAAGCCTAAGCAACATGATGGTAGGGGAATGCCCTAGACGAGCTGATAATAATAGCTCTAGAAGCCGAATCAAAAAGCTAACTCTAAGCACTAAACTAGAAGAAAAATGGCGCTGGAAGCCAAACCAAAAAACTAACTCTAAACGCTAAACAAGAGAAGGACAATGGCTTTGGAAGTCAAACCAAAAAACTAACTCTAAATGCTAAACTGAGAAAATAAAGGCTCTAGAAGCTAAATAAAAAAAAACTAACTCTAAACGCTAAACTAGAGAAGGACAATGGCTCTAGAAGCCAAACCAAAAAACTAACTCTAAATGCTAAACTGAGAAAATAAAGGCTTTGGAAGCCAAACCAAAAAAACTAACTCTAAGCGCTAAACTAGAGAAGGATAGTGGCTCTGGAAGCCAAACCAAAAAAACTAACTCTAAATGCTAAACTGAGGAAACAAAGGCTTTGGAAGCCAAACCAAAAAAACTAACTCTAAATGCTAAACTGAGAAAATAAAGGCTCTGGAAACCAAATCAAAAAAGCTAACTCTAAGCACTAAACTAGAAGAAAAATGGCTCTGGAAGCCAAACCAAGATGAAAATAATGGCTCTGGAAGCTTAGGCAACATGATGGTAGGGGGATGCCCTAGACGAGCTGATAATAATGGCTCTGGAAGCCGAATAAAAAAGCTAACTCTAAGCACTAAACTAGAAGAAAAATGGCTCTGGAAGCCAAACCAAAAAACTAACTCTAAACGCTAAACTAAAGAATGACAATGGCTCTGGAAGCCAAACCAAAAAACTAACTGATTCGTGCCCAATTGGTGTCTCAGCTGATTTGTGTTCAGCTGGTGCTCCTTGATTGAGGAAGTGATCAACAAAATTTATACCTATAACACCATACACTAGGGTAGCAAATTCAAAGCTACTATAGTATAGTGGCTTTAGGATCGTTCACTGGGAATGATGAACAAGCAATCAAGGATACCAATTCCAAGTGAATTGGTCTTGTTTCATTTCACGGTTAGCTTAAGGAATAAAACACAAACTTTGATTGGTAAAGGTTGAGACTTAAACTAACTAACTTAACAGAAGTTTGGAATAATTTAGGAAGAAAAGCATTCCTTGGAGATTTAGGTTCACTGGGGTGGTTCCTCATGCAAAAGACATAGCTCCGGTCAGATGGTTCATTTCTTCGCATTAGAGATTCAACTTATAGTCAATTCTCTAACCGGTGATGTATAGAGACTCCTTCAATTAGATTTCACTTTAATTCTCTCACTGATGCAACTTGCAATGGTTCATGCCTCTCACGAGCACTTACCATTCAAGGTGATCTTTAACCTTGGACTCCCCTTCACAAACTCGCAAAAGATAACTAATGGATGCCTCCTAGGAGTCCAAAAGCTTACCAAGTGTTGGTAATTCCAGAAAATCCTACCTTGAAGTCACCTACCAGAGGCTCGCAAGGGGTAAACTAGTGCATTTCCACGGTTGGAAATCACTTGCCTTACCAAGTGTTGGCCCAGGTGACTCCAAGGTGTTTTAAGTTAACTAAAAACATTGAAATCACTAAAGGATTTCACTTCCTCTTCATTACTGGCTAAAACCATAGAGCTTTGCATTCTTGCACTTGGAACCTTCCCCGGCAACCTTAGCTCCAAGGAATTGGAGGTTTAGTTACTCATTCTCTGGGAAAAATTCCTCAGAGAATTCATAACTTAGAAATAAAATGAAAATACAAAGTGAGAAGGTAAGGCAGTAGAAAGAAAAGACCTTTTACTTGCTTCCCAAATGGTTACAGAAGGAACTCCTCTCTGAGAACATGCTCCCGAGAGGTATATATATCAAATTAATATAAAACTAATTGTTACAAAGATATTTGGTCTTTTTACTAACTTAAAAACTAAGGAATCATGTAATTGGTGGTTTACAAGGAGTATTTTGGAATTTAGACAACAAAAATCTAATGGAAAATATCTCCCAATGTCGGTAGCAAGCTTCGAGAGGCTTCAGGAGCCATTTCGCAGGAGAAAAGTGGTGTCTGCGAAATTTCGCAGACACCCAAGAGGGCTGCGAAATTATTTCGCAAGACCGAGCTATCTTCACCAGGCTGCAAAGTTGGCTTCCATCTTGAAGTTCCTAGCTTCCCTCTCGCGGCATGGTTCGTGCATCGTCAAAAGGAGAAACACCTTACTGTACAAAAGTGCTGCGAAATTCTCGCAACAAAAGGCTGATTCCGCAACACTTTAGAGTGATTGACTTGTAATGGCTGCAACTTCTTCGTTTCAACTCTGAATCGCGCACCGTTTGAAGCATTGGATTGTTGACTTCCTGAGCTTTGAAATGGTATAAAGAATGCATCATTTGGACTTCAGAAATTGCCCCAAAAGTGGCTGCTACGACTGTCATCAAGAATATGCTCCATGACTGATCCTCTTTGCTTTTTCTCCTTGCAAACCGGATTCACTCTTGGCAATTGAATTCTAAGCTTTGCCCAAGATTCCTCATAGTTCTCCTCATTCTTGACTTGCTTTGGTGATCAAAATACTAACAAAAACACCAAAACTTACACAAAGTGATCAAAATTGCTTTAAAGGATCCTTAACATGCCAATTGAGTTAAAAGGCCTAAACTACTACTCAAAAGTGTTAAAAAGGATTAATTAAAAGCTATCAAATAGCACTTTTTGAGTAGTAATCACTAACTCTAAACGCTAAACTAGAGAAGGACAATGGCTTTGGAAGCCAAACCAAAAACTAACTCTAAATGCTAAACTGAGAAAATAAAGGCTCTAGAAGCCAAATCAAAAAAGCTAACTCTAAACGCTAAACTAGAGAACGACAATGGCTCTAGAAGCCAAACCAAAAACTAACTCTAAATGCTAAACTGAGAAAATAAAGGCTCTAGAAGCCAAACCAAAAAAACTAACTCTAAATGCTAAACTGAGAAAATAAAGGCTTTGAAAGCCAAACAAAAAAAAAAACTAACTCTAAATGCTAAACTGAGAAAATAAAGGCTCTGGAAGCCAAATAAAAAAAGCTAACTCTAAGCACTAAACTTGAAGAAAAATGGCTTTAGAAGCCAAACCAAGATGACAGTAATGGCTCTGGAAGCCTAGGCAACATGATGGTAGGGGGATGCCCTAGACGAGCTGATAATAATGGCTCTAGAAGCCGAATAAAAAAGCTAACTCTAAGCACTAAACTAGAAGAAAAATGGCTCTGGAAGCCAAACCAAAAAACTAACTCTAAACGCTAAACTAGAGAAGGACCATGGCTCTGGAAGCCAAACCAAAAAAAACTAACTCTAAATGCTAAATTGAGAAAATAAAGGCTCTGGAAGCCAAATCAAAAAAGCTAACTCTAAACGCTAAACTAGAAGAAAAATGGTTGTGGAAGCCAAACCAAGATGACAGTAAAGTCTCTAGAAGCCTAAACAAGATGATAGTAAGGGCTCTGGAAGCCTAAACAGGATGACAATAGTGACTCTGGAAGCCTAAACAAGATGATGGTAGGGGGATGCCCTAGGTGATAACTCACAAAGATAGGCAAATGGGTCTGACGATCATGAAATCAGCACGAGACATGGCAAACCTGAAGAGAGGAGTGTATGACCCAGTAGGAAAAGCGATGAGGGGGGTATGCCCCGGTATGATGACTCATAAAGATCAAGAAATAGATCGAGTAGTGAGGAAGTACACAAAAAGCCTAATAAACTCAAGGATGGGGGGGTATGCCCCAGTGTGACATGCCGCTGCAAATCTCAATCCATTGGGAAATGGCTGAAAGGGACTCTACGAGTCTCGAACGACGCTCCGCTGAGAGCTCATATCGATGAAGAGCTCAGGAATAATGGTCTGCGAGGCGAATATAATGTATCTCGGCCGAGTGATGGAAATTGTGACGGACATGTGAGAGAACGACCACCTCCGTGGCTAAATGAGGGAAATATGCTCCAGTATGGCATCAGATGTACCCGATCTGTCCTGATAACCCGAGAATAACACCATGGGGATGCGTAAAAGACCTGATATGTACCCCACTGAAATGATGACGTGGGAGATCCAGGCACCTAAGATAACTCCATCTGGGAATCACAACTATATCAAAGAGTATGAAGCTGACTGAACGACTCAAAAGAAGCTCCTCGGAGTATCCGGACAAAATGAAACCGAACCATCAACCTGGCGTGTATCTCATAACCGTGGATGATCATGTAAACCAGTGGGGGTCTATAAATCTCGATCAAGATGGGGAATATGCCCTAGTGTGGCATCGAGAATGTAACATATTGAAAAAAAAAATGAGCTCAAATCATCTATGCCTGCAACTGAATCAAACCCACATATCAAAGAGGCGTCCCTCGGAAGGAAGCATGACGACATCTAAGCATCTAAAAGCGCGGGCCTGGCTAGATGGCACTCGATAGGCTCCACTAAGGGATCATCGTGAGGATAGCGAATATATCATCATCTCTGCATACATCCCACAAATAAGGATAAGCACACAACTCCCTCATGATCTGTAAATCTCATCCGGACGGAAATATGCCCCTGCATGGCGTCGAATGTGTGATAAATCAGAAAAGGTCAAGTGTCATCAAGTCATCCTCTGTCAAATGCGCGATCCCGGTAATCTAAACACAACCGAAACGAATCTAACCATCAGAAAGGCGTCTCCCAGAAGAAGAAGCATGACGATATCTAAAAGGCGACCAGATCTCAAACACCTGTCCAAGCAGAGGCTGTCGAAGACGACATCTGATCCCATGGCCTCAGGGTGGTCTCAAGACACGAGACATAACGTAGGTTAGGGTGATAAGGTAATAGAAATGAAAGGAAACTAGGCCCAAATACCCAATAATAAAAAACTCATGCCCTGATATATGAAATGCAACATGTATAGTGAATCCCGTGAGCCATGGACCTGAGGATGCCTAACGTGAATATGATGTAAACGAGGAGACAAATGAAGCAAAACAAACTAATAGTGAGATGTGTGACGATGATGTGAAGGAAGTATCAAACCCGAGATAGGTCACTGTAGGAAAATAATAAGAGGTGAAGTGAGAATAATGAATCAGAAACGAAAACGAGGATGATGATAATGAAGCAAATAACACCAAAAGGAGTAGTGGTCGACTCGGATCAATCATGGAGTGAAGTCACATCAACTACGAACACGATGATGGAATGGACAATGACCCAAAGCTCCTAAGAGAAGGTCACTCATCTCGCTCACAAGATAGATATGACAAAGCAATACAAATAAAGAAGGGTCTCAGGAATCTCACATACGAACTCCCATCAATAAACATAGTCAATCAAGTGACCCTCGAATATCAACATACACAATGATAGAAAATAAATGCGCATAAGCGTCTCTTTTTTTTTTTTTTTTTTTTTTACATATATACAAACTGTACATGCTCTGAACGCATACAAATAAGATCCAAAGACGGGATCAAAATGAATAAACATACTCTCAAATGCTAATATATCACAAACTCCCTTCGATGAGGTGACCTTCTCAAACTGAGAATCCCTGGATAAGTGTCCATGGGATAGATGGTGGAAATGATGTGACTACCCTCCATGTGATGAACCGAGGAGGCTCACCACTCAGGGTGGAAGAAAATGACGCAGATGAGTAGCAGATAGGATAAACAAGATGAGACGAATAACACAACCAACGAGGTGAGAAGAAAATGCAGTGATGCAAACATATAGAGAATATAATGAGAAGAATGCAGCCCTAGGTCCAAGGCTCATGAGACTCCTAAACAAACATGCATGCATACACTAAAGGGCCCCCTACCCGATGAGAAAGTGTGAGCAAGGCAATCAAGAAAGAAAGGATATAATGCGCGTGCGGGGCTCAATGGGCTAGCAATAGTCTATATATATCAGAAGGGGGATAAAGCGATATAGCTAACCGAAATGATGGCCACCCGTCCTGCGACCATGGACTCAAACATGGTATCTCTTTAGCTGATCCACATTGGTCGGCTTTGAGAACTGGTTTCCATCTAAATCCATCAGTCATGCAACGCCCTCTGGGGATAACTCCCTGATGAAATAAGGGCCGCTCCAATTGGGTCTGAACTTCCCTCTCGGATCTTTGATCAATCCTCTGATGACTCTCAAGACTAAGTCACCTACATGCAGTGGTCTGGGCTTGACCCGCTTTTTGAAAGCACGGGCCATCTTCCTCTGATATACACGGACGTGATCTGCCGCTCTCAATCTCCTCTCATCTAGGAGATTGAGCTAATCAAATTGAGCCCGAGCCCAATCCATCTCTGGAATCTGCTGCTCTAAGGCTACCCTCAGTGAACCCATCTCGATCTCAACTGGTAGCACCGCCTCCATACGGTACACCAATGAGTAGGGTGTGGCTCTTGTAAAGGTGCGAAAAGAAGTCCTATAAGCCCACAATGCAAATGGGAGCTTCTTTGACCAATCCCGAGAAGTCTCAACCATCCTACGCAATATCCTCTTGATATTCTTATTCGCGGCCTCTACCGCCCCGTTCGTCTACGGCCTATACGCAGATGACCTATGATGTCGGATGCCATATCGCTACACCAAGGTGTCAACCTCTGCCCTGAAATGTACCCCTCTATCCGAAATCAACTCATGAGGGACTCCGTAGCGACAAATGATGTGTGACCTGATGAAACTAGCAACTCTAGATGATGTCAATCTCGCATACGAAGCAGCCTCCACCCACCTGGTGAAGTAATCAATGGTGACCAAGATGAACTTGTGACCACTGGAAGATTTCGGTGAAATCTTCTCGATGATATTAATACCCCATACGGAAAATGGCCATGGTGAAGTCAGTGCATGCAGCTCGGAGGGCGGCACGTGAATGAAATCTCCATGTATCTGACACTCGGGACATCTTTGAACAAACTGGCAGCAATCCGTCTCCATGGTCAACCAGAAGTAACCAGTCCTCATGATCTTACGGGCCAACATATGTCCTCCCATATGTGGTCCGCAGACTCCTGCATGAACCTCTCTCATCACTCGATCGGCAGAGGCGCGGTCCAAACATAATAGCAACATCCCGTCAGGTGATCGTCTATATAACGTCTCGCCGCAAATCACGAATCGGGCGGCTAACTGTCTCAGTGCTCTCCTATCCTTGGCCGTGGCGGCCTCAGGATACACGCCAAGTCTCAAAAAGTGATATATGTCATGGTACAGGGCAGACCATCGTCTATCTCCACATCCTCAATCAGACAACAGTATGCAGGAGCAGATCTCAACTCAATCAACAAAAGACGAACAGTGGCGTCAACAAGAAGTCAATCATGGAAGTTAGAGTAGCTAAAGCATTAGCAAACTGGTTCCGCGCTCTAGGCAGATGGGTATATCTCAAATCATCAAATCTCCCGACCAGTAGCTCTAAATATGCATGATAAGGCCTGAGCTTCGCATCTCTAGTCTTCCACTCGCCCTGAATCTATCTTAATACCAGATTGGAGTCACCAAACACCTCCATTTGTCTAATCCCAAGCTCAAGGGCCGTCTCCAATCCTAGAATACAAGCCTCATACTCAACGATGTTGTTCGTGGCCGGATGTCGATCCGAGAATGCCAAACGAACAGATCTAGGAATGTGATTACCATGAGGGGATATCAATAAGACGCCTATCCCGTATCTAGAATGGTTGGCTGCACCATCAAAGTACATGCGCCAACCCGACAGACTAGTCACAGCAGCGACATCCTCGTCCGGAAAGTCATCATCAATGGCTCTACCGTCGAAAACTGGTAAGGATGCTAGGTGATCCGCGACAATGCTCCCTCTAATGGACTTCCGAGTGACATAATGAATGCCAAACTCAGTCAGAAGTACCAACCATCTCATGAGGCGACCGACTAGGGCAGGTCTGTCAAACAAATATCTCAGAGGATCTAGACGGGATATCGAATGCACTGAATACTCGGTCATGTAATGTCTCAATCGGCGAGTGGCCCAAACCAACGCCAAGCAATAACTCTCAATCATGACATATCTCGTCTCATAGTCTAGCATCCTCTTACTCAGATAATAAATGGCTCGATCCTTGCCCGAATCATCGAGCTGAGCTAACATGCATCCCAATGCTACGTCTGAGACTGATAAGTATAGGAGTAGAGGGTGGCCTGGTGTAGGAGGCGCTAACATTGGAGGCAACAACAAGTACTCCCTGATCCTCTCAAACGCACGCTGACACTGATCATCCCAAACAGTAGGTTGACTCTTTTTCAAGAGTCGAAAAATGGGCTCACGGATGTTTGTCAATCTGGCAATGAATCTGTTGATGTACTGAAGTCTACCCAAGAAGCCTCTGACCTTTCTCTCTGTCCTCGGTGCAGGCATGTCAAGGATGGCTATGATCTTATTCGGATCTGCCTCTATGCCTCTCTCACTAACCATATACCCCAAGAGTTTCCCAGAAGTCACTCCGGAAGTGCACTTCTTGGGATTTAGTCTCAATCTGAATTGTCTGATCCTCTCAAAGAACCTCTCCAGAGATGCCACATGATTTGATCTATCTCAGGATTTCACTATCATGTCGTCCACATAAACCTCGACATCCCGATGCATCATGTCATGGAAGAGGGTGGTCGCTGCTCTTTGATAGGTGGCTCCTGCGTTCTTTAATCCGAATGGCATGACTCTATAGCAATAAGTGCCCCACTCGGTAATGAAGGATGTCTTCTCCATGTCATCCGGAGCCATTAAGATCTGATTGTACCCGGAAAATCCGTCCATGAAGGACAACATTGAATGACCTGTCGTACTGTCAACTAGCATGTCGATGTGTGGAAGAGGAAAATCATCCTTAGGATTGGCCTTGTTGAGATCTCGGAAATCAACACAGACTCTCACCTTGTCGTCCTTTTTGGGAACATGGACGACATTGGCCAGCCATTCCGGGTACTCGACCACTGATAAAAATCCCACACGGAGCTGCTTCTGAATCTCCTCTTTAACCTGTAGGCTCCAACGAGGGTGCAATCATCTCAATTTCTGCTTAATCAGTCTAGCATGAGGCAGAAGTGGTAAACGATGTTGGACGATAGACGAATCAAGGCCCGACATGTCCTCATAGGACCATGCGAAAACATCCAAGTAGGATCTGAGCAGTCGGATGAGACCATTTCTCTCATCTGTAGATAAATCTGATCTGATCCTCAACTCTCTAGGCTGGCCGGCTGTGCCAAAATCAACAATCTCCGTGTCCCCTACAGCAGGTGAAACCCTCTGAACAACGGGATCCGAATCGGAAACAGAAGATGAGTCATCATCTGAGTCGTGTTGTGCAATCTCATCATCGATATAAAAAATCTATGATGTGGGTGAAGATGGTGCAGATAAATCAATATCACAAGAGACAGGCAAATACTCAAAAGTGCTCAAATCCATAGATGAAACATCGAAAACAATGTCAGAACGGGATACGAACCCCGACAGAACGTCAAATGAAAAAGGTGGGTCCACAAAGTCGGACGCTCCCTCGATAATGCCAACATGGCTATCAAACAAATCATCAAAAACTATGACGTCCTCAGTAGACTCCGGAGTAGGGGCAGTCAGGCCCTCCTCGGCAAGCTCGATGGTGGATACCCCGAAAAGGTCAAATGATGAAGCAAGCCCTGGCTGAACAGTCTCCTCAATCAGGCTCAGGCTCAGTGCGAGCATCTCGTCAATATACTCGTCGCGTGGTGCGGCTCCGTCTACCATGTCACTGATCTCGGCAAATGTCCCGTGATCATCGATCTCATCCGGGAAGCAAAGCGTCATAAGGCTCGTGCGATCCAGAGAGGGAGGAGCAATCCACACGAAAGTCGAAGGACCAGGGGCTCCATCTCTCAATCGTAACTGCCGGACAAGGCGCTGAAGCTCGGCTTCCTGGGTGGTGCTAAGTCCTCTGATGATCCCGTTAGATGATGTGTGCGGCTCCGATGCCCTCACAAAGTAATCTGCTAGGCTCTTGGTGTACGGACGCATAGGATAATAAAACGGCGTGTGAGTCAGCCGAGCCCTCACCCTCTCCCTACACAACCGTGCCATATATCTATAATCAGCCTCAATGGGGATGAACCCGAGCCCAAATGGCATGTCATGATCAGGAATGGTGATGAACTCGCTCGGTCCATGCTGACGTCGACCCAATCCCATGCCAGAAAGATAAGATATGCTCCGCATAATATCGAGCACTACCATGCTGCTGTGCTGGTCAAAGAACATGGCTACAAAGTCTCAGCAAAAGTCCTCCAGCTCAAGAGTCTGTACCCCATCAAAAGTGAACCCGGTCAGCAGTAAGTTGTCGTCGCTATGGCTGATCTGGAGCACGGGCTCAGCGGAAACGAACATGTCCCCTACCGACTGTACGATAACGACCTGGCCCTCATGGATGAACTTCACTTTTTAATGAAGTGAAGAAGGGATGGCCCCGGCTCGGTGAATCCATGGTCGGCCCAAAAGTAGGTTAAAGGATGTAGGAATCCTCAAAACCTGAAATACAGTGACAAACGTGGCCGGACCTATCAAGAGCTCAATCTCCAATGTACCCATGACCTCTCTACGGGTACTGTCATATGCGCGAACGATCTGAGTAGAGGGACCGAAATTAGAAGGAGCGTATCCAAGAGCGATGGCAGTCGCAAGAGGACATACGTTTAGGGTCGAGCCATTGTCCAAAAAAACATATGGGACTCGGCGGCCTGAACAGCCCACAGATATGAAAAGGGGATGCGTGTGGTCTAAGCCCTCTAATGGCAAGTCATTGTCCGAGAATACAATACATGTGGCTCGGTTAGCCGTCATCATGTGAATCAAACCCTCAGGAGTGGTGGTGGTCTCAACTCTGATCTGGCTCAGGGCTCTAATCAATGCATCTCGGTGAGTGCTCGAAGATGCCAACAAACTCCAGATGGAGATACGAGCCTGAGTGCTCTATAGCTGCCTCAAAATCTCATCATCATCTGCTCTGACCTCCTCCTGGGATGACGTACCCTCTAAGGGTCTAGTGGCAGCGGCTGGAGGTGGCTGTCTCAATACTCTCCCTCCCCGGAGGATATACTGAACGTCTGGAGTCTGTGGATCATCACTGTGTGGAGTCTGCACCTCCTCAACATCCGGGGCTAAAACGAACGGCGTTTGGACGCTATAGCGCGTGAAAGTCGGGGGCTCGAAAATGGACGCACGTACTAAGGCTGTCTCAGGAAATAATCTGAATGGAGTGGGCACCTGAGGCCCCAAACACATGCTGCTCATCTCATAAATATCATCCAACTCTATGGGCTCCAGATCCATTTCATCCCAGCTCATCATGCAAACATGGTCATCAAAATAAGCAAAATCCAGGAAATGAATACCTCCGTCTGGTGGAGGGATTGCATGCGCTACATGGGCCGATAGGGGGTTTTGGGTTACACTCGGCTGACCCAAGTGAACCAAACCCTGATCAATCAAGTCCTGGATGGCATGCCTCAGCGCGGTGCATCGATCAGTCTCATGCCCTAACCCCTGATGATAGGCACAATGTAAATCCATCCGGAAGTGAGAAGGTAGAGGCTGAGGGGGCGGTCTCGAAGCTAGTGCAGTCAACAAACCGGCCTCTGTGAGCTTCCGAAGAGCCTGGCTCAACGGCATGCCTATCTGTGAAAACTGTCTCTGCGTCCTCAAAGCAAAGGGTGCAGAGGTCTGCTGAGCTCGAGGCCTGGGGTATGAAGGTGTGGGCCTCGGAGTGAACTGTGCAGCGTAGCATGGCTGTCTAGTGGCCGTGTATGAAACAGGAGGCCTCTCAACGCCCTGAGTGGGGGTCTACAATGTTATTTAGAATTTGATCTGCAAAAACAAATAGAGAAAAATGACCCATGCCTAAATGGGGGTCTACAATGTTATTTAGAATTTTCAAGATATAAGTATATATATTATTAAAAGAAACCGTCGAGAAATTATTTTTGTTAAAGGCAAAGATAATTTAATTCTTACTAATTAAATGAATATAATAAGGAGCATGTTTTACTTAAGCAAATATTTTATTATTATCTTTTTTCTTTTGAAATTGACTTTGTGATTTTAATAATTACATTGGATGATTGAAAAAATTACATTTGAAAACACCCCTAAAGTGGATATAAAGGTAGTTCCGATTTTTATAATTTTTCATTCTAATTTGCTCCATCGGGCTTAAAAGGCATTTTTATTTTATAATTTTTTATAAATAATATTGATTTGAAAATAACACATATCATAATAAGATCGAAGATTTTTGTTATTGGTAGGATGAAATATAAATATTTGGAACAAAATTGATACTACATGTTTCTCCTAAATCAAAATATATTTGAATTTTTAAATAAAAAATATAAAAAATATATTTTAAATTGATTTGAATAATAAATTATCTTAATAAAATCATTAAAAAAGTTTATTAAATATTAAAAAATTATATATAAATATTAGAATATTAAATAATTATACATAAATATTAGAATATGGATGGAGATTTATTTATAACAATAAAGTTGGTGTTTAAAATTGACGAATGACACGATGGGATTGATTAGAAGACCGCCGCTCCAAAACCCTAAACACACGAGAAATTGAACGAGTCCTACACTGTGGGGGACATCACGAGTACGAGGGTACAACGTGCCATTATTATTCACTGCTGTAAATGTGGCATGGTTAATTGTACGAAAAAGCACACTTCCAGACACTTAAAATTTTTAACTTAACTACGAAGTAATCATTCAACCTGGGTTTGGACATGGGTTCCACCCCTTGTACTAGGTTACTAAATGTGGGATGACCATATTTTTTAGCATAAAATATAGGGAGAATTATCTTTTGGAGGTAGATGGCCCCAAATTAACAAAAGGTCCATATAAGTCTTCAAATTGAGTTGAAGGATATGAAATAGTAACAGACAAATATACCCTTTAAGAACATATATAAAATATTTTATAAAATTAAGTTAAATAATTTTTTTTCAATAATTTTTTTTTCAAAAATACTAAATTAAATAAAAGTAGTTTTCAAAAATATTAAATTAAATATTTTTTTTTCAAAAATATTAAATTAATTTTTTTTCAAAAATATTAAATTAAATTAAAGTATTTTTAAAAATATTAAATTAAAAATTTTTAAATATTAAATTAAATAAATTTATTTTTAAAAAATATTAAATTAAATAAAAGTATTTTAAAAAATATTAAATTACATAAAAGTATTTTTTAAAAATATTAAATTAAATCAAATAAAAGTATTTTTCAAAAATTTTAATTTTTTTTCTCAAAATCAACAAAGGACATTTTTGGAAATACTGAAGGATGATATCCTTCAATTCAATTTTCATACTTTCATTGGGTCTTGGGCTCAATTTGAAGAATTATATGGACCTTTTGTTAATTTGAGGGCCCATCTACCCCTAAAACATAATTCTCCCTAAAATATATACATTACATACCATATAAATAAATAAATAAAATACATTACATACCATATAAATAACTAGTCATCTATGTAACTTGGGCTTGAACGTGGGTCCCACCACTTGTCATGGGTTACCAAATGTGGGATTCGGACGTTAAATTAAAAATGTTGTTAGAATCGATATAATAAGATAGTATTTGAAGCATTTTGGATGCCACCCCTGCCTTAAAGTTTCCTTAAAAAAATTGCATACCATGTATCAAAATATTTTTTTTTTCAATTTTAATCCAAAAATTTATATGAGAAAATTGCATACCATGTATCAAAATATTTTTATGGTAAAAATAATGATGAACTTTTCATATAAAAATTAGCATAAATACGTCATTAAAACTATTTAATTATCCTTCAAAATCTACCTAGTGTTACCATTTTAGCATATATCACATAAATTTCATACTATACGACCATAATGATAAAAAATGACAATTAAAAGAAGATTCTTGAAAAAATAAGAAATTTACAATTCTTAGGTGGCATTTGTTTGTTTTTTTTTTGAAATAGTATTTAATAACGTTAAGTATTAGTTTGTTTATTTTTGTAATATTTTATTCTATTAAATATTAAAAAGTAAAAAAAATTAATATATTATTTTTTTATTAAAAAAAAGTAAAATATATTGATTTTTTAAATTTAGTAAAAAATTTATAATAAAATTATAAAAAATAAAAAACAAACAATTTAAAGTCTAAAAATAAATTATTTTCAATAAAAAGCTAAATAAAACAAACACCCTTTGAATTCACTCAATAATTTGCTTAATCAAATCGGATTAATATTCAAATTTTTAGGAAATAAAGCATTCAGAGAAAACATATGTTGAATTTTTGAAAAAATTAAGTAGAGTAAAATTTTATTTTATAGTTCCTCCAAATTATTATATATAGAATTTAATATTTTATTGTACTAATGCTATAAAGTTATAAAAAGTTGAGATTTAGGTATTATCAAAAGGGTTGGATGCTTAAAACTATTTTATGTTGGTGGATAATTTCTATATGATTTAAAAAAGGAAAGAAAAGGACCATACATATGAGTGAAAGTAAAAGGAGGAGACCCTGTGTTTGGCCATAAAAAGGAATCTTCTCTTCTCCAACAGTGGTCACTGCTCTTTCTCAATCTTTCTTTTTCTCTCTTCCAAACAATTGGTGGCTGGGAGTGTGGGGTTTGTGACCTGTCCACACAACTGGAAGCAACATAGAAAGGTAAAAATGGAATGGAAATCTAGATAGCCAATCCACTAGTTCCATCTGTGAAAATTGCAGTGCTGATCAGCCCAATGTCTTTGGAATATTGCTAGGATTTTTCTTTTTCCTTCAGCTACCGCCTGGCTCCTTCAACCTTGGTTTCTCATCCAAGTTATATCTTTGGATTTCTTTTTCTCTCTTTAGGGTTGGTTTTAGATTCTTTGCTTAATTTGGAAATGTGCTTCTCTCTTTTCATGTATGGTCGTTTGTTTATTTTTTCTCTGATCTCACACCCACTTTTTTTTTTTCTCTTTCCAAACCCCCATTTCTCTTTCTCTCACTCTATTGAATTCTCTTTGAAGTACCAGTTTGATCTGTGAAGGGTCTGATTTTTTTTCCTTATTTGTTCTCTCTCTCCACATATAAGGAGTAAAATGGTTCTTTGGTCTGATACTGATTTGTGTTGATTTTTTCTGTGAAGGGTTTGGTTGAAAATTTTCCAATGGCGCGGCAGAAGATTCAGATCAAGAAGATTGACAACACAGCAGCAAGGCAAGTGACCTTCTCAAAGAGAAGAAGAGGGCTTTTTAAGAAAGCACAGGACATCTCAATACTGTGTGATGCCGAGATAGCGCTTATTGTCTTCTCAGCAGCAGGAAAGCTCTTTGAGTATTCAAGCTCAAGGTTAGTTTTATCATCTCTCCCATTCCTTCTTTTTATACATAGATATATGAATCTCAGTGCATTTTGCAGGCAATCCTAGTACCCTTTCTTTATTTGTTCGATCAAGCTCAAACCCTAGTTGTCCTATGCATTTGGAAAAGCATCATCATATCTAATAAACAAATGGATACCCTCCCAAATGCACAGTAATATCTGAATTGTTTTGTCAGAATGGAGAGTATTCTACTATTTTACACTGTGTTATGTTACCTATAAAAAATTAAGTTCCACATCATTCTTAGCTGCTTGTTATGGTGATTGTGCTATCCTGATTGTCTTCTGCTTAGCTTAATTTCCCCTCATGATGACGGCCAACTCCACCATGAACCAAAACAGTCCAACCCATTTGGCACTCTTCCCTACAAATCTATGCAAGATGATGCCCTATGGCCACCCCAACCCTCACTTACAGTAGCTGGATCAAGAACCCCACATCCATTACCCACAATAACTGGATTAAGAACCCCGTAACTCCAGATCTGGGCAAGATGATGCCCTATGGCCACCTCAAGTCTCTCCCACAATAGCTGAATCAAGAACCCCATATCTGTCACCCACAATAACTGGATTAAGAATCTCATAACTCAAATACATGTTTTTAATGCCACTTGGGTCACTATAGATTGACAGATATTAATTGATTTGCAATAAATAAATAAAAAAGCTTCAATCTAGGGTGAGCTACATGGGTAACTCGATAAGTTTCCTGAATAGGGTTTGTCAAAGTTAGGGTTTAGGAATGAAGAAGGATAGGAGAAGGATGTGTGATAATGCCCACTGGTAAGTCTCCTACAACTCCCCATTTAGTCTTGCTCACGGGTTGATTTTGGATGAGCATTTGGGGGGAGGGGGGTTTGAAATGGTTGAGGAAATGTTTAGCGTGGAGGGGAAGAATATTTTAGGGAGATATATTTGTACCCATAATTCAATGACGCTTTAGAAAAGTGTCAAGGTACATTATTAATGCTACGACACTGTCATTATATACCAAGTTATGCCTAGATGACCCTTATCAAACAATGACGCTTCTAATAAGCACCATGAATTGAAAAATATTACACTAAACAATGACACTTTTAATAAGCACCATTAAATATAACATTATAATCTAAATAATGAAGCTTTTTAAAAGTGTCAAGGAATCAAACGTCATTATTTTGAATTTTTGTAGTAGTGTTATATCCACAATTAATATTTAACGAAAATAAACGATTTTGTATCATATTTATTAACATATAAAAAATTAGAGATAAAATTTTAGGATCCATTGTTTAATTGAATGAAAATCTTACCTTTATCCTTAACCGGTACTATTGTGTCATTTCCAAATTTTACCTCTAAATTAAAAGTCTATCTAACTTGGAAAGCATCTCTTCTCTACCACACATATGACTACTATAGATTGTATCCAAAAACCATGTACTTTTGTTTTTATTCTTTCCAACACTATAAGCTAATAAGAAGGTCTTTGAATTTTTACCTTTACCTTTTATAGCATTAGCCTAGAACTTCCTTTCATTCGATCTCCAAGCCCTACGTACGTTTTAACTTGCAATGACCATATTCTTTTTCAATTATAATATTATATATGAGATTTATTATTTCCTTTAGTTGAAATATTACCTCTTCCTCATTTTTAGCCTAATTTGGAATTTCCTTGTCTATTTTTCAATTATAACCTTTCTTACTTGATTTAGAATTATTTTGAGACTCATTTTTTCTCTTCTTAGACTTACTTGGCTTTTTAGTGCTTCTTTTGCCTTAATTTGAGACCTTTCATCCAAGCATTGTTCATGGGCTTGCAAGGAACCTATCAATTCATTTGATGTCATGGTACTATGATCGTTCAATTCTTCAATTATTGTTACCTTATACTCAAATTGCATGGTTAAGGTTTGAATAATTTTCCACATAACTTGGAGATATGAAACATTTTCACCATTAGATTTCATTTGATTTTAATAATTTAGTCCCTAAGGAATGTGATTTCAATGCTCATGTCTAATTTTATTGACTAAAAAAATTTCATTGGACAAGTATTGGGTAAAACCAAAGGTGGAGTTGTTCCCTACAAGGGGGAAGTTTTCATGTATGCTTTTCATGATGATGATGATATGCCAAGGAACTTCAAGGAAGCTCTCCTTTACTTGTGAAATGTGAAAAGCTACAACCAACTCCATTTGGAAGTTGGTTGAACTTCCATTTTCAGCTTAAGATAATTAGGAGCAAGTGGGTTCTCAAGGTCAAATGCAAGATAGATGGTTCAATAGAGAGGTATAATGCTTGACTTATGGCAAAAGATTACATTCAAAGAGAGGATGTAGAGTATAAGGAAACCTTCTAATCGATAATGAGGTTTGCCTCAATTTGCCCAATTCCCTTCCCTCCTTTTGAAGTAAAAGAAAGCTCCTCTATTGATAGGAAAATTTAGAGAAGATTTGACTTATTTGATATTTGAAATTCTTTTTAAAATTTAAAATTTAAAATTGGAATTCTGTAATTACAAACTTGCTCTTGATGTTGGCACATATGAGATGGAGAATGTATTTTGATATGATTTGGGTCCACTAAAAATTTGAATTTAGTCCTAAAGGTAGTAGTACTATTTATATGAATAAGTCCTTTTTTTTTTTTTTTGCTTCAATATACTAGAGAAAGAGAAAAAAAATTCAATAATGGAAATTAACATTTTTTTTTTAAAAAAAAGGTTAAATTATTATCCTATTGTTAAAGATAAATTAGATTATTTGAGAAATTCATCATATCCAATACTTCATCTAAATAACCACAAAATATTCTTTGAGTATATTTTAGGTGATATTTCCTCAAAAGTTGGGAGTCTTATAAATTCTTTTTATTGATGGCATATATAAATTATCAATTACTTATTAATTGAAATCATATAAAACCCACTTTGGATTATATATATGTACGTATGTATGTATGTAGGTATGTGATAGATTGAAGATATTTAGGTACAAAAAGTACAAATATTGTTAAATGTATGCTCTAGTAAAAAAAAAAAAAATACTTGTCCAACTTTTATTTTTCTTTTTTTGTGAATTAAAAACCACTTGATTTATTAAGATGATAAGAAGTTTTTTAAAATTTATAATTTACGGAAAAACAAAATCCTTATAATAAGATAACTAATCGTTAGGGTTTTTTCGTTTTTTTAAATTCTGATACATAAAAAAGTTTGATATATAGTTTATTAATATATTAAAAAATTAGAACTCATATGTGTTGTCTTTGCTCGCAAACATGAATGGGATATTATTCACCTATAAGATTAGAACTCGTATGTATGAAATAAAATTAATTTATTTGTGAGATATAAAGCAAAATATATGATACTCCACCCAACAAAAATTTGACATGAAATGCAATAGAGATGGACAATATCCACTTTAGTTTTTAGATTACCACCAATAAGTATACCCAAAATTTGTTTTAGGACTAGTCCAAAGGTCACATTACCTCTACATATATAGACAATCAAAATTTATACAAGCCAATTTTCTTCTTCTTAATCTAAATGTTATATAGTCTTGAATTTTTGGCATAAAGCCAATAGCTACAGATTTGCAAAAAGGTCAATCTTACAAGTAAAAAAGTAAAACTTACTCATTATTGATGTGACATTGGATGGTGTTGGAATGGCTATTGGAGGCAACATCTATAAGAGTAGCAAAGAAAGCATGAAATCTTGCAAGCTAAGATTTCATTACAAGTTATACATAAATTAATATAAGACCATAAAAGAAAAAGTACTTGAACTCTATTATCAATTTTTTGAATTGTTCATGCATTGAGAATTGATCATTTTGATATTATATTTTCTTATAATATAAAAAAATTATTAAAATTATCTTTATAAATATTTCAAGTGGGAAAATGTTGTAAGATAGAGATGATGAACTTATGAAGACTATATGTGATGGATAGAAATGTGACGACGAGTAGTTGAAAACATCTAGTGGAATGAGGGAACTAATAATACTTCATACTTTAAGATATAGATATAAGAAGTGTTGAAACATAAGATGTTTCAAGACTTAATAATTATATGTAGTTTCTATCCTCTATAATATGTTTGCACCAAGGAATTAATCCTTTGAGAAAGCTCAATGATCTAATTTGAATTAATAGATGTCATGAAATCTCAAATCTTGAAACGTAACACATTATATGAGGTATGCATTTTGGATTAATATGGTAATTAACTTTTATTTAAATGTTATTTATTTATTGCAGTTCAATCTCAAAACAATCAAGTTGTTTTTTAATGGGATAATCTCTAGCATAATATTTGAGGGCTCCATTCACTCTATTATACCAAAAGGAGTGTTCCTTCCTTATTATTATTATTATTATTATGTTATTTATATATTTATTTATGGCAAAGAAAATTTTTACTAATCTATTAGAAAGTGATTAGAGATTAACTTTTGGAAGGAATGGGGCAAAAGATTTTATGAATAATAGTTATTAGCCAAATTCTTTTATTTAAATATTCTCTAAATAGAATCCTTTAATGAGATATAGAATACATTTCTTTTTGGTAAGACATTGTTAGCTTGAATCAAGATTAATCAATGAATATAATGAGGGATTTCATTAACATATATATGAGATCTAATTGAACTGTAAACAATTTATAATTGAAGTACCAATTTTTAACTCATGTACTTATATTAAAATGATTAAAAAAATTTATTCAACGATGTTTAATAAAAAAAGGCTCCACACTCCAAAATAAAATTACTTGTCCAACTTTTTATTTTTCCTTTTTTGTTAATTAAAAACCACTTAATTTATTAAGATGATCAGAAGTTTTTAAAAATTTATAATTTATGAAAAAAAAAAGCTAAATCCTTATAATAAGCTAACTTAATTAATCTTTAGGGGTTTTTCTCTTTTCCTTTTTTTAATTATAAATACATAAAAAAAGTTTGATAGCCTATTAATATATTAAAAAATTAGAACTCATATATATTTTATGTCTGAAATAAAATTAATTAATTTATGAGTTATAAAGCAATATATATGATAAATCTTTACTATGATAAATTGGAGCAAGTATATTTTTGTTCCATTTTAACATTTACAAGAGTACACCCCATAGAGAAATCAGGCTAACAGAATACAAGGGATTTATAATGACTATGGCAACTAATTAGTCCTACAATCACTCGAAGTTAAAAAAGGAATTACAACTCATGCCAATGGCCCCTCAAGTTGGTGTATAAATGTCTCTAATGATCAACCTGTCTAGTAAGCCGTGGAAGCTTTTAATTGAAACGGCCTTTGTAATAAGCATATCTCTGAGTTGATCTTCTAACCTAACGAAAGGAAATTGAATGACTTTTTCTTCAAGATTCTATTTGAAAAAATGTTGATCTACCTCAATGTGTTTGGTACGATCATGTAGGAATTCTTTTGGTAAATTTTCTTTAATTTATTTAATAAAAATTTTGAAAAATATTATATTTTTGGGTAAAAAGTGATTTTGTTACTAATTTTTCTTTTCCTTTTTCTTTTTTTTTTATTTTATAAAAGGGGCAAATATTTAATTAGCAAAAATAAATATGACATGTTTAGATAATGAGAAAGCTATATGAAATACAATAAGAAGTGGATGTAATTAACTACTAATGGTATATTAATAGTGCTAACAAATAAAATGGCAAAACAATTCACTAATTCTCTTCAAAACTTAATTTTCATATTATTATTTTTATTACTGTCATTTTATCAAGGATGCCATAAAAGCGCCAAGTAGGAGATTAATAAATAATTAATATTTTTTTAATTATAGAAGTGATATGGGAGAAGAGTTTCCAAAGTTGAGGTAAGATTAAACCATCCAAATTATTTATCATATCTTCCTTTACCTAATGAAATCCTTATGTTTAAATTTAATTTTTTCATAAGATTTCAAAATATTACCTTTAATTGAAAAGAAAAACAAACAAACAAACAAATAGTGCATGTTCCAATAAAATAAAGTTCAAGACAGTATAACTATTATCTCCCTTACTCTTTATTAATGATCAATAAAACCAACATTATTTTGCTTTATAATTTTTTTTTCCCTCATAAAGAAATGTAACCTCACTTCACAACTGTTAATTATTAAAAAAACAAAGTTGAAAATTAGCTAAAATAAAATAGGGACAATTGTGTTTTCAACTCATATAGGCTTGATAATTAAGGTAAGGTCCTCCAACCACCCATAATTGATTATAAGGATATGAGATGGTAATCGACAAAAATACCCACTTGATTCATTTTTGTCTTTATTCTACCACTCTTCACATGCCACTATTTTTTCTTATTTAACCATTTTTGGATTCTTCATTATTTTTTAAAACTCTTTTATAAATAATTAAAAATTCAACATTATTTTATATTTTAAAATTATAAATAAACTAAAATTATATTAATGATTCAAAGACTATTTTGGAAAATACTTTCTAAAAAAAATTTAATTTAAATAAATAAAAATTATCTTTTACATTTATTTTTATCTTTTACATTTTAGAAGTAAATAATTTAATGATTAAAATAAATATATTCACTATTTTAATTTCTTTTATACTAAAAAGTATTTTAAATTTTTTTTTTACTACTATAAAATAAAAAGTTTGATTTTTTTAATCTTCTTCCTTCCTTATTTTAATAACTTTTTGAACACGACTTTTAGTAATAAGTTATATGGAATGTTACAAATTAGTTTATTAAGGATTTTTTTAATGATTTTAATTAATTGAAAATTTGTTAAAATAAAAAAAATAAAAAATAAAAAAGAAAAAAGAAAGAAAGAGGATGGATGGATAGTTTTTATTTTAACTACTCAATTAAAATGTTTTCATATGACTTAATTTTAGAAGTGGATTATATCAATACATAGTAGAGATTGAATTTTTCTTATATAAAAGGGTTGAAATGTATATTTACTTATTTTAGATGAAAACAAGTAGTTAAAAATTATATAGATTATATTTGAGTTTGGTTTTAAAATATTTTTCTATTTTTTATTTTTTATTTTTTTATTTTTAAAAATAATTTTTATTTTCTATATTGTCTCTTTTTGAAAATATGTTTAATTAAAAAATGAAAACTATTTTTAAAAATGAAAATTGAAAACCTTGTTTAATACTATTTTTTATATGAAAATTAAAAAAAAAATTATTTATTCATTTATTGCGCCACTGTACAATTATATTACACTAACTATACAAAGGAAATGTACTAAGTGTACAAAGGTATACAAGGCTACCATTTGTGAAAGATTATAATCGATTATGAATCATACCTTTATTTTTCTGTTCACTCATGAATTGTACACATATGTCATGCACTTTATTTAATTATCGCATGGAAATTCCAATATCTTCATTCAAAAATATTTAGGATTAGTATGGAGAGCAATTAGGTAATTTTGGAATGGAGAAATTTTGAATAGTTTGAAGACTTTAATTCGGCCAATTACCCTATTTACACTTTCAAAATTACTGGAAGGTTGGTAAATTAGTCTTAAAAATATTGTATTCTTGATTAATATTATATATATATATATGCATGTGAGTGTTTACATTATTTTCGAAATAATAAACATCATGTGTCTAATTTGCAAGTTAGAAAAAAAAATAATTAATAATATTTTATGAGGTATTTAAAAAGTATTTATTATATGTTCTATAAATTTGAAAAAAAAAATATTTTATGATATTTAATTTACAAGTTAGAACAAACAAATAATACTAATATTTTATGAAGTGATTAAAAATTATTTAATATATATGAGAAATAATATAAGTTTGAAATAAAGAATAATATTTATTATATATTATGTAAGTTTGAAAAAAGGAATAATATTTGATGAAAAAAAGAATAATATTTATTACCCAACTTAGGTGGGTTGAAAACACAATTCTCCCAATAAAATATGATCAAGAGTATTTGAAATATTACAACCTATCAAAATAGCCCAAACATTATAAAGATAGGCCCAACAGCAACAAAACTCATCGTCTCATACTCGAACACTTGTGGCTGTGAATAAAGGGTCGAGAGCGGTGATTTCAGCGAAGAAAGAGATCTTGTGTTAGAAGTAAATAATTTAATGATTAAAATAAATATATTCACTATTTTAATTTCTTTTATACTAAAAAGTATTTTAAAGTTTTTTTTACTATTATAAAATAAAAAGTTTAATTTTTTTAATCTTCTTCCTTCCTTATTTTAATAACTTTTTGAATATGACTTTTAGTAATAAGTTATATGGAATGTCACAAATTAGTTTATTAAGGATTTTTTTTAATGATTTTAATTAATTGAAAATTTATTAAAATAAAAAAATAAAAAAGAAAGAAAGATGATGGATGGATAGTTTTTATTTTAAGTACTCAATTAAAATGTTTTCATATGACCTAATTTTAGAAGTGGATTATATCAATACATAGTAGAGATTGAATTTTTCTTATATAAAAGGGTTAAAATGTATATTTACTATAGCCACAAGAGCAACAAAACTCATCATCTCACACTCATCATTCACTAATGGTCGAGGGCAGTGATTACAACGAAGAAAGTGATCTTGTTTTGGAGTAGGGTCCGTTGGCATGGTTCATCTCGGTGTTGGAGTTGGATTCAGATTTTGTACCTGATTGATGATCAAGAAGGCTCAGAAGAAATTGCTGAATGAGAAATTGCTGATTTCACATTCATCAATTTTTTCTCAGTCTTGATCATCTATCAGGTACAAATTCTTTAATCCTGTGTTTCTTTTTCTTGATATCCTGGACAGGTTAATTAGCTGTGATTGACAAGTATGATCCACGACTGTTTCTGAAGAATTTGAAGAAAAATATGAAGGAATTTGAAGACAAAATATGGAGGAACACCTCAATTCATTCTGTGATACCTACCTTTACAATGAATGAAAGCATAAATAAATAGCCTATGGATATGAGACAATTCCGGAATGGAATTTCCCTTACATGGAAAGTGAATAAACTCTTACATGGGAATTAAATAAACTACTCTTACATAGAAAGTAAATAAACTACTCTTACATGGAAAGTGAATAAACTACTCTTACATGGAAAGTGAATAAACTACCTTGCTAGAATTACTCCTAAATCAATTATAATAAAGGCTGTACATTACACTAATTAGGGAAGTAAATAGAGGATGCTGGCTTGATTTCCAACACTCCCCCTCAAGCCGCGTTGTAGATGTTGATCATTCCAAGTTTTTCTGTCAGATCTTCGAAGTTAACTCGAGCAAGAGCTTTTGTGAGAATGTCAGCCGTTTGACAGTTTGTCGGAGTGTAGCTGACTTTGAAAACTCCTTCTTCAATCTTTTCCTTGATAAAGTGTCGATCTATCTCCACGTGCTTAGTTCGATCATGATGAACCGGATTCTTAGCGATACTGATGGCGGCTTGATTGTCGTAGTATAACACCATGGGATGCTTCAAAGGAACCCGTAATTCTTCTAACAGCCTGTTCAACCAGATTCCCTCGCAGATACCTTGTACCATAGCACGAAATTCTGCCTCAGCACTGCTACGGGCTACCACTGACTGTTTCTTGCTTCGCCATGTAACCAAGTTCCCCCAGACAAATGAACAATAGCCTGAAGTTGATCTCCGATCAGTCACTGAACCTGCCCAATCTGCGTCTGAAAAAATTTCAATCTCTTTCTTTGTTGTTCTTTGAAAGAAGAGACCCTTTCCCGGTGTCATCTTGAGGTATCTCAATATTCTGATCACAGCAGTCATGTGTTTTTCGGTTGGATTATTCATGAATTGACTTACCACACTAACGGAGAAGCCGATGTCTGGCCTTGTATGAGAAAGATAGATGAGTTTCCCCACAAGACGTTGATATCTTCCTTTATCAACTGGCGCACTTCCATCACTTTCTTCCAGTTTGACAGTTGTATCCATAGGTGTTTCTGCCGGCTTGCATCCTAGCATTCCTGTTTCATTCAATAAGTCCAGAATGTATTTGCGTTGTGAGACTGCTATACCTTTCTTTGACCTAGCAATCTCCATTCCGAGAAAGTACTTGAGGTTTCCAGGATCCTTGATCTCAAATTCCTTTGTCAGTAATTTTTTAAGTAAGTCAATTTTCTCTTCATGATCACCTGTCAAAATTATGTCGTCCACATATACAATGATAATTGCCAGTTTCCCTTTTGGGAAGTGTTTCACAAATAATGTGTGATCGGATTGACATTGAACGAATCCGTACCCTTTCACTACCTTAGTGAACCGTTCAAACCAGGCCCTGGGAGATTGTTTGAGACCATACAAGGATTTTCGGAGTCTGCAAACCTTGTTGAAATTTGATGTCGCCTCAAGTCCAGCAGGAATGTCCATGTAAACTTCTTCCTCTAAGTCACCATTGAGGAAGGCATTCTTCACATCAAGTTGGTGAAGCGACCCATCGAGATTAGCTGCCAAGGATAAAAGTACACGAACAGTATTGAGCTTGACAACTGGAGCAAAAGTTTCTTGATAGTCAATGCCATAGGATTGGGTGAATCCTTTGGTGACCAACCGAGCCTTATACCTGTCCACATTACCATCTGCCTTGTACTTTACTGTGAAAATCCACTTACACCCAACTGGTTTCTTACCTCTTGGGAGGTCAGTAATTTCCCACGTACCATTCTTTTCCAACGCCCGAACTTCCTCATCGACTGCCGCCTTCCACTTAGGATACTTGAAAGCTTCCTGAATATTCTGAGGAACTTGTATCTCTGTGATGCTAGAAGTGAATGCACGAAACGTAGGTGATAACTTATCATAAGAAATAAAATTTCCAATGGGATGCTGAGTGCATGATCTAACTCCTTTCCTCCAAGCTATGGGCATATTAAGAATATCATTTTCTAACTCGGAATCAACAGTACCATCAGGAGCGTTGTTACCTGGAAGTTTGCTTGGATTAGGACCCGGTTCTGCCTCATGGGTTTGTTGAGAAAGTGCTCTTTCCTCCGTTTCCTCTTGGATGTGCTCCTTATCCCACAAGTCAACAATGGACTCGGGTTGATTAAATGACTCTGGAGGAATGTGATTTTCAGTGGTGATAGGTGACTCACTGAATGACTCAAGATCCCAAAATTGATATTCCTGAGTTGAATTCTCCCCCTGAATATCGTTTTTGGGATAGTAAGGCTGGGTTTCAAAAAAGGTGACATCCATTGAATTGTAGAATTTTTTGTGACCGGAGAGTAACACTTATACCCTTTTTGATTTGAAGAATACCCAAGAAAGATGCACTTGAGTGACCTAGGATCAAGTTTACTTCTATGTTGTTGATTGATATGAACAAAGACAGAGCACCCGAAAATTTTGGGTGGGACGGTGGAGATGAGACGAGTAGTCGGAAAGGATTTTAGGAGTGTTTGACAAGGTGTTTGGAATTTTAGTACCCTAGACGGCATCCTATTGATGAGGTAGGCTGCCGTAAGGATAGCTTGCCCCCAGAATAATTTTGGAACATTCATGGAGAACATTAGTGATCTAGCCACCTCTAACAAATGCCTATTTTTCCTTTCAGCGATTCCGTTTTGTTGTGGGGTATCAACACATGAACTTAAGTGAACTATCCCTTCTTGTGCTAGAAATTCTCCTAGAATGGAGTTGAAATAATCCCTAGCATTATCAGACTTTAGAATTTGTATTTTTGACTGGAATTGGGTCTGAATCATATTTTTAAAATTTTTGAAAATTTGACTCGTTTCAGATTTTTCTTTCATGAGGAATACCCAAGTTAATCTAGTGTGATCATCTATGAATGAGACAAACCACCTAGTACCAGTTACATTTTTTATTCTTGACGGACCCCAGATATCGCTATGAATCATTGAGAATGGACTAGACTCTTTATAGGGTTGAATGGGAAAATGAGACCGGACTTGCTTTGATAATTGACAGATTTCACACTCAAAGGATTGTGGATTTTTATTAAATAATGAAGGAAATAAATGCTTGAGATACATAACATTTGGATGACCTAAGTGATAGTGCCACAACCTAATTGCACTATCGTTATTTTGACATGAAACCGAAAAAGAATTACTACCAACTGTCATTTGAGGTTGTTCTTGTGGATCGTGGCGCTCCTTAAGGATGTAGAGTCCAGAGCATTCCTCAGCATTGCCAATCGTCTTCCCCGAATCCAAATCCTGAAATTCACAGTGAGTGGAGGAAAAATTAGTAATACACCTCTTTTCCTTAGTGAGTTTACTAATTGACAATAGATTACAGTCCAAGTTAGGAACAAGGAGAACAGAGTTGAGAGTAAGATCCCTTGATAGCACAACTGAACCTGTTCCGGCAACCTTTGATAGTGAACCATCTGCTATTCGGACTGTTAAATTATTTGGACATGAGCTATATGTATCAAAAATTGTCACATCTCCCGTCATATGATCAGATGCTCTTGAGTCCACTATCCAAGGTTTTTTACGTTTCTTACCAGCAGTGAAGGCACTCAAAAAATTACCTTTGTGAGCCAAGGTTCCGGAACCAATGACCTGGTTGGAAGATGAGCCAGTTTTCATCTGATGAGAGGATGAAGACGATGAGATGATGATATCAGAAGTAGAGGATGATGAGTTGGTAGCCATTCCAAAGGCTGGACCGTATTTAGGCATAAATTAGAAGAATAGAATTGAGTAAAAAAACTGACTAAAGATGAAGACGATGAGACAGGATTAAACCTGCTCTGATACCATGAAGAATTTGAAGAAAAATATGGAGGAACACCTCAATTCATTCTGTGATACCTACCTTTACAATGAATGAAAGCATAAATAAATAGCCTATGGATATGAGACAATTCCGGAATGGAATTTCCCTTACATGGAAAGTGAATAAACTACCTTGCTAGAATTACTCCTAAATCAATTATAATAAAGGTTGTACATTACACTAATTAGGGAAGTAAATAGAGGATGCTGGCTTGATTTCCAACAGTTTCTTTCACACTTTCATGGTCAAGAATCTGAAACTCAATTTCACTTGGGAGTTGTACTGTTTCTCTCTCACTTTCGCTCACTTTCTCTAGAAAATTAAATTCTAGTTTGGTAGCTTTCAAGAATCTGATAGCTTGGGTGTCGTTGACTTCACACCCAACAATTTCTTGGCCCTTTTTGTCATCAATCCAGTAAAATTCTCCTAACCCTTTTCCTTCTTCCTTTTTTTTTGTTCTTTCTTTCTGTATAGATCCATTACAAGTTCATTTGCGTTGTTTCCTCTATAAGATTCATAACTGTTTATCACTTTCTCTCAGTTTCGCTCACTTTCTCCAGAAAATTAAATTGAAGTTTGCCAGTTTTCAAGAATCTGATAACTTGGTTGTAGTTGATTTCTCCTAACCCTTTACTTTCTTTCTTTCTGTAGAGATCCAATTCAAGTTCATTTGCTTCGTTTCCTATATAAGATTCATGACTGTTTCTCTCTCATTTCCTCTCACTTTCGCTCACTTTCTTCAGAAAATTAAATTCAAGAATCTGATTGCTAGGGTATGGTTGATTTCACGTTCAGCAATTTCTTCCGAGCGTTGTTCATCATTGACTGTTAACACAAATATATTAACTAATCCTTTCTTTCTTTTGTCGGACATCTTAACACATCCTTAACTGTTTGGCTCTCTGTTTCTTGGTCAAGGACCTGAAGCTCAATTCCAGTTGGAAGTTGTTGATTTCTTTTTTCTAATCAGATTGCCTTTTCACAAATATATTAACTATATAAGATTCATGACTGTTTCTCTCTCACTTTCTCTCACTTTCTTCAGAAAATTAAATTCTAAGTTTGGTAGCTTTCAATGATCTGATAGCTTGGGTATCGTTGATTTCACATTCGGCAATTTCTTCTTAGTGTTGTTCATCATCGATTAGGTACAAATATATTAACTAATCCTTTCTTTCTTGGGATATCTTAACACATCCTTTGTTGGGAATTGTCCCAAATTCCTAATTAGTAAATATTCCTTTTTGTAAAGAATATTGTATAGAATATTTCTAGGTTGATATATTATTGTAATATTAGACTTCCTTATAGAATAAGGAAGGTTGTTGGAAATATCTCTATAAATATTCTAGGTCATGAGGGGAAAAAGTTATGAGATGGAGATGGGCCTACAGAGACTATACGAGGTGGATAGAGATGTGAGGAAGAACGGGAGGTACCTGGTGGAGCGAGAGGGCTCGTAGCAAGGTATGGATACAAGGAGTGGGGAAACATGGGATGTTTCGGGAACCCAATAGTTGTATCTGGTTCTATCCTCTGTAATATTTTCTATTGTATAGTGGAATTATTCTCTCTCATCCGTGGACGTAGGCATGGTTGGCCGAACCACGTTAAAACCTCGTGTACCGTATGTGTGATTGTGTTTATCTTTGTGTTCTTGAACTAACATTGTTGGCATCAAAGCTTTCGCTGGCACTACAATTGGTATCAGAGCTTGGGTTGAAGATTTCTGGAAGAGTAAAAGATCACAAAGCACACAAGATGAAAACAAAAGGAATTTTCACTGAAGGTGGAGTCAATTGCTCTTTCGTGGTGATATGATACAAAAAGGTTTGTGTCATGGAGAGATTGAAGATTAACTTCATGTAATTTGGTCCAAGGTGGAGATTGTTGGGAATTGTCCCAAATTCCTAATTAGTAAATATTCCTTTTTGTAAAGAATATTGTATAGAATATTTCTAGGTTGATATATTATTGTAATATTAGACTTCCTTATAGAATAAGGAAGGTTGTTGGAAATATCTCTATAAATATTCTAGGTCATGAGGGGAAAAAGTTATGAGATGGAGATGGGCCTATAGAGACTATACGAGGTGGATAGAGATGTGAGGAAGAACGGGAGGTACCTGGTGGAGCGAGAGGGCTCGTAGCAAGGTATGGATACAAGGAGTGGGGAAACATGGGATGTTTCGGGAACCCAATAGTTGTATCTGGTTCTATCCTCTGTAATATTTTCTATTGTATAGTGGAATTATTCTCTCTCATCCGTGGACGTAGGCATGGTTGGCCGAACCACGTTAAAACCTCGTGTACCGTATGTGTGATTGTGTTTATCTTTGTGTTCTTGAACTAACATTGTTGGCATCAAAGCTTTCGCTGGCACTACATCCTTAACTGTTTGGCTCTCAGTTTCTTGGTCAAGAATCTGAAGCTCAATTTCACGTGGAAGTTGTTGCTTTACAATTACAAAAAAGAATTGATGTGTTTTTAGGTGTTTTTGTTTTTAAAAAATATTTTGACAAATAATTAAAAATATGAGAACACACCGACAATTTCTGTGTTGTGTTGCACATAAAGTATACACAATACCTTTATGTTTCGCTCTCTATTGGTGGTTTTTCTCACTTTCTTGGGAAAATCTAAGGTGATGGTGGTCTTTTTCACTTGGAACCAAGTTGTTAGGGGCTTTTGTCTTGAAGCCTTCTTCATAAATATCTGGTATTTTCTCACCCGGAATCTCTTGTATCAAAGTTGCAATCTGGAAACCTCAAGATTATTCTTTTTTTTTTCTTAATTTGTCTGAATGATACTGCAGGATCCGTCAAGAAGAGTAGCTATTAATCTTTGATATTCCAAGTTCCAATGGCGCTTCCACCAGAAACTGCACGTATGCTTATTGCTCTTGAAGCCTTTCTGGATGCCCCACCACTTTCTTGCTGACTCTCGCTGCATCCGTTGCCATAGTTACATTGCTTTTGACAACAATTTTATTCAGATAGTGTTTCTTTTCTGTTATATACATGATTTGCGATTTTAATTAAGATTTGATGCTTGATTAATTAATTAATTTCTTTTCTGTTCTTGTAGGATCTTTTTCCATTTTCCATGACTCAGCTCCTCTTTGATGGCGGCTTGTAAGGTTCCCATGCTATCAGAATTAAACGTTGTTGATTGTTTTAATTATAAGATTTCTGATGCTCAATTGATCGTCTTCATGGCCGTCTATATGTTGGTGAACATCCTATAAAGTGTGAGTAATGGTTACAATTCATCAAAATTTGATAATTTAGTTCTTACTAAATAAATGAATATGATAAAGAACATGTTTTACTTAAACAAATATTTTACTCTTTATCTTTTTTCTTTTGAACTTTTGGTTGTGATTTTAATAATTTAGTGACCAAGGAATGTGATTTCGGTGATCGTTGCTAATTTTATTGATTGAAAAATTTACATTGGATGATGAGTATTGGGTAAGACCAAAGGTGGAGTTGTTCCCTATTACTTAGGGGGAAGTTTACATGTTTACATATTAGGTAGCCTCTCATCCTTTACTTGTGAAATGTGCAAAGTTGCAATGAGTCTATGAGAAAGTACTTGGCTTGAGAATTTGTTGAACTTCCACTTAGGCTCAAGACTATTAGGAGTCATGGTTAAAAGTTATACTCGAAGAGAGGGTGTGACTATGAGGAAACCTTCTCATCGATATTGAGATTTGTCTCAATTTTCCCCATTTCCTTTCTCCACCCCTTTGGAGTAAAAGAAAGTACCTTTATTTATATGCATGAGAGTGATTGTGACAATGACAATTATTGTGATTAGACTGATGAACAAAATGGTGCTTATTAAAATCATCTAGCTGTTGAGCATGAGAATCTTATTAAAAAATATTTTAAAAATCATGATATTCTTCATGCCCACAAGCTAAGATTGAATTGCTTAATGAGGAAAGGACTAGTTGCCTTGAAAAAAAATTTGATTTCTCAAGTCTAAACGTAATTCTTTTCTTGAGAGAAATAATGCTCTCATTCCATAGATTGAAACAATGAAATCCTCTTCTTTTGTTAATGAAATCGTTCGCCCTAGAACTAAAGTACTTAATGTAATCTTTGATAAATGTAAAACCCATGGTGATAAGAGAGGTTTAGGATATGTGAATAAAGTTGAAACGGTCACTAGTGGAGAAATTATTTTTGTTAAAGGCAAAGATAATTTAATTCTTACTAATTAAATGAATATAATAAGGAGCATGTTTTACTTAAGCAAATATTTTATTATTATCTTTTTTTCTTTTGAAGTTGACTTTGTGATTTTAATAATTACATTGAATGATTGAAAAAAAATTACATTTGGAAACACCCCTAAAAGTGGATATAAAGGCAGTTCCGACTTTTATAATTTTTCATTCTAATTTGTTCCATTTTATTTTATATTTTTTTTATAAATAATATTGATTTGAAATGACACATATCATAATAAGATCGGAGATTTTTGTTATTGGTAGGATGAAATATAAATATTTAGAACAAAATTGATACTACATGTTTCTCCTAATTCAAAATATATTTGAATTTTTAAATAAAAACTATATTTTAAATTGATTTGAATAATAAATTATCTTAATAAAATCATTAAAAAAGTTTATTAAATATTAAATAATTATATATAAATATTAGAATATGGATGGAGATTTATTTATAACAAGAAACCGAACCAATAAAGTTGGTGTTTAAAATTCTAAAATCAAGTTGATATTTATAATTATTGAAAAATAAACTTTCCTCCATGCCCAGAGGCATTGAATGATAGATCATATCATACCTACCTGATTAGAGGAGATGATGACTCTGGTTTAATCCCACAATGACTGAATGACGAATGACACGATGGGATTGATTAGAAGACCGCCGCTCCAAAACCCTAAACACACCAGAAATTGAACGAGTCCTACACTGTGGGGGACATCACGAGTACGAGGGTACGATGGGCTTGAACGTGGGTCCCACCACTTGTCATGGGTTACCAAATGTGGGATTCGGACGTTAAATTAAAAATGTTGTTAGAATCGGATATAATAAGATAGTGTTTGAAGCATTTTGTATGCCACCCCTGCCTTAAAGTTTCCTTAAAAAAAAGTTTTATTTTCTATTATTTGGTATAGTCTCGTACTTTCTTTTTAAACATTTAGCTCTCATTTTTAAATATTATTATTTTTACTTAATAAATTTTTAAAAATATATTTTCATACTCTTAAGTAAAAATAATTATCATATGAAAATAATTTAAATTTTGTACATTCACTTGTTAAAAATAATATGAAAAATGATCAAAAGTAATATTTATATTATTAAGATATACTAATTATTCACAAAAGTAATACTTATATTATTAAAATATACTAGTTAAATGGTAAAAGACACTACATTTGATAAAAAATATATATGAAATATTAATTATTTTTAAATAACTATTTGAAATTTATATTTTATAATATTTAAGTTCCTATTTAATGATTTTTTTAAATTAAAATTTAGTATAATATCAAATTAGTATCATAAGATTATCGTTTAAATTAATATAACGTCCAAGATTGACAAGCTACTATATATATCTATATATATATTATGAAAATATAAAGTTTTAGTTATATCCTTTAATATTATTATTTTTAATGGACTTAATATTTTTTTTTTCAATTTGAATCCAAAAATTTATATGAGAAAATTGCATACCGTGTATCAAAATATTTTTATGGTAAAAATAATGATGAACTTTTTCATATAAAAATTAGCATAAATACGTCATTAAAACTATTTAATTATCCTTCAAAATCTACCAATTGTTACCATTTTAGCATATATCACATAAATTTCATACTATATGACCATAATGATAAAAAATGACAATTAAAAGAAGATTCTTGAAAAAATAAGAAATTTACAATTCTTAGGTGACATTTGTTTGTTTTTTGTTTTACTTAGTTATAAATAGAATTTAAAACTAAATAGTATTTAATAACGTTAAGTATTAGCTTGTTTATTTTTGTAATATTTTATTCTATTAAATATTAAAAAGTAAAAAAAAATCAATATATTACTTTTTTATTAAAAAAGTAAAATATTTTGATTTTTTTTATTTAGTAAAAAATTTATAATAAATTATGAAAAAAAAAAAAACACAAATAACTTAAAGTCTAAAAGAAAATTATTTTCAATAAAAAGCTAAATAAAACAAACACCCTTTTAATTCACTCAATAATTTGCTTAATCAAATCAGATTAATATTCAAATTTTTAGGAAATAAAGCATTCAGAAAAAAACAGATGTTGAATTTCCTTCATAAATGAACGAATGAACGCTGTGAAATAAATAAAAAAACATTCATACATAGTGGTAAACCACAACAGATGATAGGGAAGAGGAGTAATTATAATGCAATTAATGTGAGTCCAGAGGAAAAAAGTGAAAAATCCAAACATAAGAGCCACTGTCATCAACTGGCCTCTAATTTCTCAGACATGGCAATGGATTCTTGCAACTAGCATGGTTGGGACCAGGCTCATTATGGCGGGAACAATGGACTGTTTTCTTCAACATGAATTGTGATTCGATTCGACATTTCCTTAGTCTCACTAGAGGTCATCTTGTTAATGGATAAAGGAGAGATGGGAACATGTATTTCAAGCAGTCCCTAATAGATCCATCAGGATGTACTTTGGCATGTCATGTGTTACCAAAGTATGCATGGTGTCCAAGTAGATCACCTCCTAAGATGTCAATTTAAAACATTCGTTAACATAATCAGAAATATCTAATCCCAATCTGTGTATTGCTGCACAGGCATGGTCACATGGGATTCCAAACATTTTCCATGCTTTGCAAGTGCAAGTTCGGCATTTCAAGTCAACATCAAGATATGTGCTTCCAATGGAGACTTTGATGAACCTCCTATATATACATGTGTGGGGTAGGTTTCACTCTTTGCAATGTTGGTTGCAATTTTCTCTTCAATCGTTGGACCAAAGGAGCCTTTCCATTTCTACATTGTGCTATGGTGGTCATCAAGAAGAGATCCAACCTTATCCATATGCTCAATGAAAAAACACAAATGTTGTGATGATGCTCGTGTCTTTGCCATGAATTGAAAGACTTGACCAAATTGCTTGTTAATTTATCCCAATGCATTTTTGTAAATTTTGACTTACACCAATGCTCGGGTGAATTATCTTCAATCCACTTAGCTAAGTGGGGGTTAAATGTTGTCAACATGTCCATGGCAACAAGGTAATCACACTCCAAGCTTGCGTATGCTACTGCATTAAGCATTCTCCTTTCCTTTCCTTTCCCTTATGCTATGTTTTGTAAGAAAACTAATAAAGTTCTCTTTAATGTGACGGTAGCAATGGCCATGGTAGTCTGATCCAAAAACCTTCGAAACACTACAAAGAATACCTTGGTGCCCTTATAGAGCTAGAACAAACTGATTGTAAGAGGGATATGGTGACTTTGATAACATGGCAACCTGAAAATCCATGTATTTAGTTTCGAGGACTTGAGCTAGTTGAAAAACCTTGTCCAGATCACTTACTAGTTTGCTAACTGCAGCTAATGCATTACAAATGCCTTTGAAGTCCCTTAGATATTCATCAAGAGATCTTGTGCCTTTCTTTAGCCCTCAAAGTCTATTAGTCAGTCGCACGGTTCTTTTCTTTGGTCATTGGCAGAAGTTTTCTTTGAAAGAGTTCCAAACATCATAAGCAGTCTCTGTTTCATCTAGAGAAGCATTTCTTCTTCTGTCATGAGTCCAAGAAGCCACGATGTAAGTAGACCATTGTTGTGAGACAATGTTAGTATGGATTGATCATGGGCCTACTTTGTTTCAGTATCCATCATCTCTTCTGATGTACTTCTGTTCTCAAAGAGATAATGAATTAATCCGAGACCTCAGACTAGGGGTAGAACTTGTGAGCACCATGAAGGAGATTGGCCAGATTCCGTTTGATGGAAATGAGGTTTTAGCACTGATGGAAATGAGGTTTTAGCACTGATGAAAAGCCTGGATGCTAAGAGCACTTTCTAGAATCCCCATGAGTTGTGTTATGTTAACCTGCTCTGATACCATGAAGAACCAAAAGGATTTCTGGAACAAGACACAAACTAGAAGCTGCAAGAAGAGAAGAATTTCTAGAAGGTTGAACTTTTTCCATACACATGGACTGGTTTTATATGTAAAGATGTTTTATAGTGTTGTAGACATTACACTTTCTTTATACGTCAGAAGGGAATAATATGCAAAAAGATTAAATAACAATGACAAACAATCTCATATGAGGTTTTGTTCTAGGAATCTCTTGGAACCTTGATTTTATTCATGTACTTTCTATTACTTTGAATTGAAAATTGGAAGACTCCCATCAATATCAAATCACTTCAAATTCTCTTTTGGTTACTTCTCTAGTTTTATGAATTCCAAGTTGCAGACACTAAAAATAAATAACAATGACAGAAAATTGATGATTTTCACCATTTGGGTACATGTTTTCCAAAATACACATTTTGAAAGTCAAAAGTCAAACTTCTCAAAAAATGTTATTTCTTTTCCATGATGCATGATTACATGATTCTCCCTAGTAATAATAAGATAAATAATTTCAAATAATTTTCTCCCATTTGAATGGTTTTATTTATTATTTATTTATTAATTATTATGATTTGCTTTCTTTCAAGAAAAGGAATTTCCCTAAAGTTTATCCATGTACATTTGTACTCTAGTTACCAAAATGGAGTTTGATTGTCCTAACAAAGTCATATTAGAAATGGAGCTGTTATCAATGACCGATAAATTGAGTATAAAAGGAATCAACTGTCATTTAGTTCTAGACCATCAATGGATTACTACATAAAACATGAACAATAATATATAAGTAAGATATAATGGAGATGTCACCTATAAAAACAACATGTTATTTATTTGGTTCCCTTACATGACATCCATTAAACTTTCATGACGTTTGGTTTTTGTGTAGAATTGTATCGAGTATCCCAACCTATTTGTTAAAAAATAGGTGTATACAAATAAGAACATGAATGTACGTATGTGGACCCACATTTTTCACATGCCTCCTCACTTATCGACAAGATTCACTTTTAATATTGAAAAAAATAGTTCTAGAAAAATTGGAGTTGCCACTTCTTTTTTATTATTTTTTAAGGGAAAATAAAATAAGAAACTAAAAACCTAAAAACAATTACTCCTTAAATTTTGGAAAAGCATGTTTTCAAAAATCCCAAGTCTAGGTTTTGGGATCAGGTTACTTATCGGGAAGGTACTTTAAAAAGGCAGCACCCCTCTAAGCCCTAAAGAGGTCCCTACTAACTAAGTTGAGGGAAGTATGTCAATTAGTAAGTTGATTGAGGATACCTAAGTAGGTTGAAGTGATTTCAAAACTTTATTATGCCAAACAAGAAAGTCAAATCGCAATCATAAAGAAGAGTTAAGGTGCGTACTTAGACTGCCTCTTAAGCACTATCATGAGACATCAAAGTTAGTTCAAGCAACAAGATATATAACGTACAACATGCATTTTATTCTATTCAAGAGACCATACAATAGTCAAAGAAATTTGAAACACAATCAAGCATGAAGGTGCTTTACACACAAAGCATATCTATTTATAGAACTTAAAAGGATAAAAGGGGGAGAGGCGTATTTGGATAGCATGCATAAGTTACAAAGTGCTTCCAAAAATGCTAGAGTGGGTGAGGACAAGTATAATGAAAAATAATAATGATAGTGAATCATAATACACATTGTACATGCATAATTCAAATGAAATAGCAAGAACTTAGCAAGATCGAATGACAAGGAAAAAAATAAACTCAAAGACATACATCTCATGCAATCAACAAAACAAACCTTCATATATTGTCAAAAATTAGTTTGAGACCTTAAATAACATTAACTATTATATATGACATACATGAAATTCAAGGTTAAAGCTAAACTAATGTACAAGAGAGTTAAAGAAAATCAAAATTAGTGACCAAGACAAGACATGCGACAAAGGGGTAGAATAATAGCATTTACAAGAAAAATCCTAATTAAATTCCTAGGAGTATTATTCGATCATGGAATGAATTATATAACATCCTATTTATATCTAACATACAATACCAGAGCCAAGGTCAAGCCAAGATAAGTGAGATAACTCCAAAATAAATAACAAACTCAAGTAAAGTATAGAATCATTAGCATGCAATCAGAATAAGAAGCATCACAAAACAAATCTTTTAAAAAAAAATATATTGAAGTGGAATTTAATTGAAAAAAAAAATTAAGAAACATCTCCTACATGTATGAAACAATATAAAAATGCCCAAACACTCTTTCAAATAACAGATTTAAGCAAAAACACCCAAAAGTTTCAAAAGGTCTAGAACTAAGTAGAAAACAGTAACCAGTGTAAACTGAAGTTTTAAAAATAGCTAGAGGGCTTCTAAATTCATATAAAAAATCATACAAGTCATTTAAGATGTCTAGATTGTAAAAAACCTAATCCAAGGTTAGAAAGCATTCACAAGAATTTTTAGAACACTATAATCCATCAGTTATCCAGATTTGGTCACATGAGTGGGTGTTGACTTTGAAAAATAATATCCCCCTCTAGAAGACATGTATTTCAACATTTTGTGTCAAACTTAAATTTCCAGAAGTCAAAAATTAAGAAAAAAAAAATCAAAACAAATTTAAAAAGACATCTATTAATTACTTTTATAGAAACATTTTGAGTGTCCAAAACTAGGCAAAAACAGAACCTGTCAAAAGATAAACTCATATGTCCAATTTGAAAAATTCTTTTTAACTCAAACAAAGTTCTAAATTCAAGTTCAAGAAGTCAACAAAATCATAAACACATAGGAAATATTTTAGGAAAATTCTAAATGAGTCATATCAAATTTTTATTTCAGATGTGTAGTAAATCCAACAAGCTAACAATAAAAGGGTTTTTGAAAAATGATTTTCATGTAGTGATTTCACCAAATCCCCAATTGTACTTAAAAAAAATTGAGACTAATAATCATAAAAATTTCTTATTTATGATATAAGAATTTAATATTAATATGTCTTTCAATATCTAATTTTTATTTAAATTATATAACAAAAAAAAATCTTTTAATTTAATATTCTTACAAATATTTTCTTTTTAGTTTTGCAATTTATGCAAGTTCCAACTTTTTAAAGGAAAAGGAAAGAAATAAAATCATCCATATTATTTTTAAATTAATAAATTTTTACTTATCGATAAATTTATTTTTTAATTGTTTTTTAGGTATAGATCGGTTACGATAAATTCAAAGGGCCATGCAGGTATACGACATCACCAAGCATCAGACGTTCGATCATGTGCCTAGGTGTGGGTGGAGTGGCTAGGTAGGCCGAGGGGCTCCCTATATATATAGGTCCATATGTATATATCTATATGCACCCTGCGGAGGCCAAGAACTCTGCAGGAGTCATGCCAGGTGGTCACGGCGAGATGTGCTAAAGCCAAGAACATGCTTCTCCGCAGGAGTCATGCCAGGTAGTCACGGCGAGACGGGTACGGATCCTAGCGATGCCCCAAGAGAGCCCTAATGCTGAGGTTGGGGTAAACAAGTAGCTGTCAAAATTTTTACGAAGAAGGTATGTTGATTTTAAATAATTAGTTGTTTGGTTGTCAAGAAAACCGTGGGGTGTGTAATCTTATTTCGATGTATGATTTCTCTTGGGGGTCCTAAATGATGAAAAAGAAATTCAAGATTCAAATTCTTGGTTTCTCCTGTTTTTCCACAGTTCCTAAGAACCCTTGTAGCCCACATAGTACTATGATACTAAGGTGGTTCTATGTATTTTAATTTCAAATTATTGTGTGCTTGGTTGCTGAGAAATCAAGGAAAAATGCAAAAGAATATACAGAGAATTTTGCAGGTTAATGTCTTTTCTTGATCCTTCTTGGGTCGTTGATAATGGTTTCACATCAGAAACTAAAAACCATTGAAACTGTTTTGAATGGTTGCAGAGGTTCAACAGAGTGATGGAGAGGATGAAAGAGATGAAACAGTGGTGGCAAGAAGTAGTGCTGGAAGTAGAGGATGCTGGGCCTCTCTACAACAATACAAATGTATGTCTTTATTATTATTTGGTAGGCTTCGGAACAGGGGCACTTTCAAGTATATCATTGGGTATACTCCACCCTCTCTATGATCCCAACCTTAGCATAAGGGTTCTCTTGTGGTTCCGCTGGGGATTCCGTACCCATCTTGTCGTGGCAACATGGAATGACTCCTGTTTTTAGAGGAGAAGAAAAGCGACCGACAACGGATCAGAAACGAATCAGAAACGGATCAATGAAGTGGAGTCAGAGGTGACAACACACCAATCCAACATATTTATACTTTGCTTGTTTTTTTCAAGTTCTTTTCAATATTGCCCTCCATGAGTTTTTTACTGTCAAATATTCCTTGAATTTTCTATAGTGTTTTTTTGCCCTTGCTTATACCCAACACGAATAATTCAACTGACTATTCCAATTGGCAACCATTTTACTTGTCTTTAATTTTATTTATTTTTAATAAATGTGGGGTATAATTTGTTATTAAAAGTTGTTTTAAAAATTAAGGTATTGTTTGGAAAAAAAAAAAAAAAAAACTCCTTGGGGAGCTCTTTTTGCCTGTATGCTTTTTATTTTTAAAAATAAAAAATAATAGTTAATTTTATATTAAGGATTTTTTATAGTAAAAAAAAAAATATTTATTACCTCAAAATTTAAAAATTTTGAAAGTAGTTTTTAAGAACAAATCTAATAATATTTTTTGTTTTGAAGTGTATTGAAAGAAGACGTAAACTACATAATTGTGATGTTCTATTATTCATTTAAAAATTAAATTGAATAAAGCACGACTTTAAATTGCTCTTAATTTTGTTGTTTAGGTAATTTAAAATTTGTAAAATTATCGTTTTAGTAGATATACAATGCTTATTTGATACAAGCTCAATTTACCATCGAAGATGATATAATACTTTTTTAGTAATTTAATTATTTTTATTTTAAAATTTTGATCAAAGATAACAACATTATTCAATTATTTAATTAAGAAAATAATATTTTTCTGTTCAATTGAAAAAGTTATTTATTGATCGAATCATAATTGAGTCAATCACATCATAAATGTATAATTTATATGTTATTAAAATTAAAAATAATTATAAAATATTTAAAATATATATAATTAAAAATTAATAATATTTATGATATTATTTATTCATTTTTATATAAATGTATTAATATTTAAAATTTGTTAAAAAATTTATGTACAATATTTAAATATGAAAATATATTCAAAATGGAAAAAAAAATAGTATTTAATTATGAAAACATATTGAAAATGAATATATATATTATTTTTTGAAATAGCCTATGTGGTTATTTTCTATTAAATACCAACACAAACAACAATATACAAGGATCAAATAAAGGCAACCCAAAGGAAAACAAAATTTCAAAGTGAAATTTTTGACAACTAACCAAACCAATATAGTGAGAGTAGAGGCCAACCTTCATGTGTTTTCAATGGAAAAAAAAAATGATTTGACAAACAATCCCCAAGGCAACAAACTAATGACTTCCAGATCAAACAAACTAACAAAATATTAATCAAGAACTAACATCTAGAATTCAAAAGGCACATGAACTAAGATAAAATCAATCAAGGATTAAAACTAACAAACTTGACACATGGAAATAATAACATGGGATCAATTAAAATAATTAACTAAAATTATGAAAAAACACTCAAACAAAATATGATGAATCAAAAACCAAAGTTCGACAAACTTGAAAATATGAAAACAATAATATGTGATTGACTAGATTGATTAGCTGAAATTCCAAAAAAAAAAAAAAAAACCCAAACTAAATATTAACGGATCAAAAATGAAAGTACCAAACTTAAAACATGAAAACAATAGCACGTGATTAAATAAATTAATCGACTAAAACTCTAAAATGCTCAAACTAAATATTAATGGATCAAAATTAAAACTACCAAACTTAAAACACGAAAATAATGACATGTGATTAACTAAATTAACTAACTAAAATTATAATCAACTACAAAATTGAATATTAATAAATCCAAGGTCGGCATTTTTAGCTCATTGATTTTTATTTTTTACTAGGCCACCAGCACCAAGCAATCCATGGTAGCATGTGTTATTTCAATTCATTGATTTTTATTTCTTTAGCCAAACCACTAAATTAACATCTGACAACAATTGACATTCACTCATTATTGCTTTTATTTTTAAATTCAAGCTACTAACATATCTTATAATCTGCCACATTTCACATGCTTAATTGAATTCTTAAAATTCACAAATGTATTCATCAACTTATTCACATGGAAACAAATAACCTAATAAAGTAAAACAAAAAGAAAATCCTAAAAACTTTTGAACTAAATAGGACGAATCAAAAAACTAAACTTAACAATTTGAAAACACCAACATATCGACATGGAATTAATAAAATTAAATAAAGTAAAACTAGAAAATCTAAAGCACATAGACTAAACAAGATTGATTTAACAACTTGAGAACACGAATATATCGACATGGAATTAATTAAATTAAATAAAGTAAAACCAAAAATCTAAAGTGTTGATGTGAGATCAACTGAGGTAAGCTCCTCTTTTTGTTGTGATACTCAAAGCTTCTACCTAGCAACAAGGGACAAGGTGAGCCTCTTCCCCACACAAAGGATGTCTGGATAGGTGGTCTGGGCACGCTCCTCCGAAGCTTAAGTTAGTCACAGGTAGGTTAGAACCTTTAAATAAGAGAATGAATATCTCAGCTTAAGCGCGCGTACTTAGGTTATGCTTTAGGAGGGTTTTTTATAGTGCTCAGAAGAAAGCTACTGTAGTGATGAGTAGTCACTTTGACATTCTTTGTAATGATGGCTACCTTGCAGGTGGTAAGGTAATTGTTATAGTTTAAGGCAACTAACAAGTGCCGTCAAAAGTTGTGTCATGATGCAGTTGGCCATCATTTCAACTTGCTGGAGATATGGGGTAGTGTGTGATAATCCATTGACATGGACATAAGGATTGGCGAAGATCCCATCAGCCACTTCCATGTCAGATGGAAATGATTACATGCAACAAAGGGGGACTTGAAGGATGGATGGAAGATGTTACCTACTTAGGGAGTTTGGTACCATTTGCTACATGCCTATGTGGTCCAAATGGAAGGATCTGAACACTGTGCCAATTATCCGGGCAGTACCGAGGGGAGTGACACGTGGACTGACACATGGAGGGGGGTTCCCATAATGCCCCTTTTAACCCGTATACCTATGTCCGAATAGAGGTGGATGGGTTATATGTCTCTTTGAATCACCCAAATGTTCATGGGACATGTGTCGCTTGGGGGATTAAAGAAGGGTCTCTTTCACCTAAGGTCGCTGTTAGGCTGCGCATTGCTTTGAGGTGCGCTTCCAGGCAACCTATCTTTTGGGATCCCTAGGGTTTTGGTCTCTTATAAATAAGGGACTTCAGACCTTCTAGGCTAGCTTTTTGGACATTCTTGCTTTTGGATCTTCTTCTTCCTCTTCTAGTCTTTTGCATTTGTGCTTTTGCAACTCCAATTGCTACTCACCATTTCCTACAACTTCATTGTTCTTCCTGGTCCTACTTTAGGCGTGCCTTGTCTTGACAAGTGGATGCCTTTGCTCGATATTGGTAAGCCAGTTCTTTCTTTGCATTGGTTTCTTCTTTTTCATTGTTCACCTATTTGCTGTTGGGGTTGTTTTGGAGCATACGATTTTTTGGGTGTAAAATGGACATTGCAAGGTCCAGAATGTAGGGCTTTAGTGCTTTCCTTGGAGAAGGTTGTTATCATAAGGGGAAAGACCAGTAGCATTTTCTAAAGTCAAGGTTTTTCTTTTGCATTTTTCACTTTCTAATTTTTTTATTGGTGATCCCTCAAATGATGCACACAAGCATTTTGTTTTGCAGTTGTTGTGGTGGTATGGGAGAGGGGAAGGGGGGAGTCCTTGGTTAGGGCTTGCTTTGTAGGCTGGGCTAGGTAACTTGGCTAAATGTGGGCTTTATGCTTACGTAGGTTGATTGTTGTATATCTGAGGCACTACCTATTGGCAAAGGGGCTGGGTAATTGTTTCTAACAATCGGCGTTGTGTCGTGCAGGTCTCATGTGGCCTCGTGCTTCAGTATGTCAGCAAGATGGGACATTGCTTCTACTAGTGTGGCTATTAAATGCCAAAAAGGTGGATGAAAGGGTGTGGGTGTCGAACGCACTTGGACAGAGCGCCCTACCGAACTTCTTTTTGAATGGGATTTTCGAGAGCATTTTCGTATTCTGAATAGCATTATCGTACTCTTGGTAGACGGTGATCCACACCCACTGAGAAGCAATCTCACAATGCCATCTATTTTAACAAGGAGCAGTTTAATGTTGGGCTCTGTTTCCCAATTCCTTCACTCTTCAAGCAATTTCTTCATTATACTAAGATTCCTTCGACCTTCATTTACCCGAATGTTGTTAGAGTGCTGATGGGGTGCAGTATCCTAGACATGATCTTCCATCTGGACCTCTCCTTATTAGAGGTCATTTTTGTTTACATAATCAAGATGAGTCAAAAAGGAATATTCAGCCTGTCCACTCACATCCCATCTCTCTAGTTGGTGATGGGGCTTCTAAATTCCAATAAGGGCAGCGCCAAGGGGCACATCCTCATTTTGGGTCCTTAGGTTGGCTTACTTGAGAGTCTAGACTGAGAATTTCATCTACCCCGCTTGTTGTAGATTCCATGTAGAATAGGCTACAGCTTCATCTGGTTGCCCTCTATAGCAGACTTGTTACTAACATTTTTGTTTTGCGTGGTGTAGGAAAGAAGAAGACTGGTCGGCTTGTGGAATGGGTGGAGAAGGCCTCCTTTGATCGCCTCAACAAGTTGTTCATGATATCTACAAATGAGTGGAATTATCAAACCCTTATGATAGATCAGAATTTGTTGGCAGTGGTCTAAGAGCCTCGGTCGTACGTCCTCCCTATCCTTCCCTATTTGCTCTCTAAGGTCTTGGTGCTCGGTGAGCACCACGTGCTAAAAGACCTCCCTTTTTATGAGGTTGCGCATGCAGCAGATGCAAAGGCATGCCAAGACCAGCTAGACTAGAAAGAGAAGAAGCGTCAAGAGAAGACGTTAAAGCAAGAACCGGGCGAAAACCTTCCGGCCATCGGTTCCACTATCTACCCTTCTTGCTAAGAAGAAGAAATTGGCTACTCAACCCACTAAGAAGACGTCGGCTCCACCACTTTCATCTCCACCTGTCTTAGCTCCTTCGGCATCTTCCTCTACAGGCAGCATTGAGTAGGATTCAGCGACCGAGCCAAAGACGGAAGTTGAACCTATAGTGCCTTGCATCATCTGTGAGGTAGAGGAAGAGGAAGACATGGCGGCGAACCTAAGAGCAGCCTTCAAGGAGAGGCAATGTAAGCACTTATCTGATTCTATCGCAATTGCTTATCATTTTGCCAAGAAATCTTGCACGGAAGTACCTCACCTGGTGCCTGTTCTGGACATTTTACTAGTGCCAAAGCCCTCGACTGATGCTGTAGGGCTCAGTCGTGTGCCGGATGCGAGGCCTTCTATTGGAAAAGATGCCTACCCAAAGCGAGGTGGGGTCTCCACTGTTTCAATTCCACTTAGTGACGAACTTGTTGATTACACGACCTCTGTTCCTCCATGTGCTCAAGGGCCTCGTGCCCCTAGTTGGAAAGAGATGATTGAACTACTAAAACAGGTCCCCTACTTTACTAAGACTAAGGCTCCTTCAATCAGCATGGGGGACTTTTTTCCTGCCACTAAGCGGGTCACGGTGGATCTAAACGGCGATCTCCTCATTTCATTTATAGTCCGACTTCCATTCAGTAACCCAGAATCCGTTATCTCTCATATCTAGCCTATGCAGGATTATACAACGGCTGAGACAGTGGAAGTGGTAAGTCTTACCCCTCTTTAGTTGATGGTTCCTTAAGCTCTAATCACTTGATAGCTTTTTTACTACCATTTCAAGTGGTGGCCAGCGTTAACAATCTGATGCAGCAGCGCACTCTACAAATGACTGGAGGTTGTTGAGGCTATGAGGGTGTTTATTACCCAGCAAATGGACGACAGTAAAGAACTCCGCTCCAAACTAAAACTGGTAGAGAGCGAGCTTGCTGCTGCTTAGAAGACTATTGAAAAAGTAGCCGAGTCATTGAGGACGGTAGAAGGGGAGAGAGAGACGACCAATGCTGAGGCACGCCAACTAAGAGAGGAAGGGAAGACAGATGAGGCCTAGTGCAAAAAAACCGAATAGAAGAATAAGTGGCTAAAAAATGAGGTGGAAGAGCTCCAGACGGGGTTTTCTGCTCAAAAAGAGGTGTTGGAGGGTGAGTCCCAGAAGCAAGTAGATGATATGTTTTTCTTTGGCTACTAGTGCTCCATGAAGAAACATGGCATCACCTAGGATACCCCCAACTATTCTTTAGATGACGAAGAGACAACAGCCGGCGACCTTGCCCGAGAAGAAGGAGACATAGCTACAGTCAGCCCATCTGGTGGGTAGACTTGATATATTTGTACTCTTCTTTTAATTTTCCTAGCCGGAGATGGCCTTGTACTAAACAATTTAATTTTTAATACATGTTTCTTTCTATTCTTCTTTATGCACACATTTCATTCTTCACAAGCCAAACCTATTAAGTTGGATACATTGCAAGGGCAGAGTAGGGGCACTATGTCCAGTGTTTGCAGATAGTATGCCCCTAAGTTCCCAGCCTTAGTCACAACATAGGGTCTTTGCCAGTTTGCCTGGAGTTTCCCGGCCCCTCTTTTAACTGTATTCTCAAAGACTCTTCTGAGGACTAAGGTTCCGCTTCTGAACACTCGTGGTCGAGCCTTTTTATTGTAATGGGCAATAGCTCTTTGTTGATAAGATGCCATCTAGATGGTTGCGTTTCCTCTCACTTTGCCTGCCCAGTCTAAGTGTCTTTTAAACTCTTGATTTTCATTCTTTTGGCCTTGGACGATTATTTTGGCTGTGGGCAAGCCTATCTTAGTTAGAATAATTGCTTCCATCCCATAGGCAAGGGCAAAAGGACTGGTTTCGGTAAGCCATCTGAGGGTTATTTGGTATGCACATAAGACCCCGAGTAACTCATCTACCCACTTTTTTTTTTGCCTCTTCCAACATTTTCTTTAGTGTAGTGAGTAGGGTTTTCATTGTTGCTTATGCTTGTCTATTACTTTAGGGATAACGGGGTGTGGAATATAGATTCTTAATCTTTTGCTCTGAATAGAAGGTTCTGAAGGCAATGCTGTTAAATTGTGGCCCATTATCCGCTACAAGTGCTTGCAGAATCTCGAACCGACAAACGATGTTTTTCCAGATGAATTTGGAGATGTCTTTATCTTTGATGCTTGCATAGGCTTCTACTTCTACCCACTTGCTGAAGTAGTCAGTGGCTACGAGTAGAAATTTCTTTTGCACGGATGCGATAGGTAAGGGGCTAACTATATCCATACCCCATAGCGTGAACGGTCAAGGGCTCATGACCGGATTGAGGACTTCTGATGGCATATGAGGAATGGGAACATACTTCTGGCATTGGCTGCATCTTCTAACATAGCTTTTGATCTCTTTCCTTATGGTAGGCTAATAGTGCCCCTATGTGTGAATGTGATGACCTAAGGTACGTCTACCTTCATGATTGCCGCATATGCCCTAGTAGAGCTTGGCCACGATGTATTGTGCTTCCGGACCGCTCAAACACTTGAGGTACGACCCCTCAAAAGATCGCCTATAAAGCTTGTCCCTGATTAGAGTGAAATGAGCAGCCTGCACCTGGATCTTCTACGTTTGTTTCTTATCTTTAGGTAGTTCCCTTATTCGAAGGTATTTCCCAATTTCGTAAGTCCAATAAGTGTTTTTCTCAATAGTACTACATTTGGATGCTGCCACGATTGAGGACGTGGTTTGGAGGTAAATGGGTAGTAGCATTGCCTCCTCTAGAGGGAGAGTAGTGGCTACTTCGGCCAGCGCATCAGCTTTTGAGTTCTCTATCCGGGGTACTCAGTCCACTGCCCATTCACCCAGTTTTGCTAAGTTATTTTGTACTAATGTGAGATAGTGAGCCATGCGCTTGTCCTTAACTTCATATTCTTTCCAAATTTTCCCAATGACTAGTTGAGAACCGTTACATATTTTCAACTTAACTAGTACTAAATTAAGGGTAAGGTTCAATCCGGTTAAGATCGCCTCATACTCAACTTCATTGTTGGAGGCGGGGAAACCGAGCCAAATAGCTTATTCTAGAAGTTTCCCAATTGGTGACTATAAAATTAGGCCTACCCTTGAACTAGAGGCCCTGGATGTTCCATCTACATGAAGTACCCACCACCCTTCCTCAGGGGAGTATGCTAGGTGGGGTGGCTTTTGAGGGAACTCGGCTATAAAATCGGCCATGACTTGTCCCTTCAACGCCAATCTAGGCTGATATTTGATTCTGCATTCACTTAACTCTATGACCCACATTAACATTCTTTTGGATAGGTCTGATTTATGCCAAATACTTTTGAGCAGTTGATTCGTGAGTACAGTTACCTGATGAGCTTGAAAGTAAGGGCGGAGATTTTGGGCGACATTTTTTAGAGCTAAGGTCGTTTTCTCCATCTTGGAGTACCAGGTTTCTACATCAACTATCGTTTTGCTAACGTAGTAAACGAGCCTTTGTTCTTTATCCTTTACGTGACGAAATAGGACAATGTTGACCGCACAGTCAAACATGGCTAAATATATGTAGAGTTGTTCACCAGATTGCGGGCTACTCAAAATGGGTGGATGGGTAAGATAGCATTTAACCTTGTTGAATTCTCGTTTGCACTCATCTGTCAAACCAGTCACGCTTGCCCCTTTTAGCATGAAGAAGAAAGGCCTTAGCTTATTAGTGAAATGAGCTATGAAACATCACAGTGCAGCTAGGTGACTTGTGAGGCACTACAACTCCTTGCTGCTCGAGGCAGGCATTTCAAGGACAACTCTTATTTGGTCCGAGTTCACTTCAATTCCCATTTATGTTACCATAAACCCTAAGAATTTCCTCGCGCTGACACCAAAGGCATATTTAACAATGTTTCTTCTAATTGTTGGGTGTGTTCACTTTGATTTTTGCTTTTCACCACGATATCGTCAATGTACACTTCCACGGTCTGGTCGATCAGGGATTTGAAGATCTTTGTCATCAGCCTTTGATAAGTAGCACCAATATTTTTGAGCATAAACGACATGACCTTGTAGTAGTAAAGTTTGTGCGGGGTCACGAAGGTTGTCTTATCTTTGTCTAGTTGGAACATAGGGATTTGGTGGTATCCATAGAATGCATCTATGAAGGAGAGCATTCCATGTCGAATAGTGGCGTTTACTATTTGATCTATTCTAGGCAATGGAAAACTATCCATTGGACAAGTTTCGTTCAAGTTGGTGTAAGGAACATAGACTCGCCACTTTCCTCATTTCTTTGGAACAACCACCACTATAGACCCTCGATTTTGTCCCTTTCCCACATGTCTTTAAGTTCACTTCCAGTGCTCCATATTAGTTCCTTGGTGGTCCATTACTACTCATACTACTTACCTTTTCTTAGCTACCTTGGAAACATTGGTTGAAGGATTTATCTAACCCCATTATGACTCTTAACAAGCCTAATTTAGAATTAGGCACTGTCCTAAACACCTTAAGCCCACTTAGGCACCACATTAAGCCCATTCTCTTAGGCCCACTTAGGTTCATCTCAGCCCACTTAGGTTCACCCAAGCACACTTGGTCCACTTCGCTCACCCTAGGTCACTTAGGCACACTTTTAGACTCACTTATTTTTGCATGACTTGCATGGTTTCATGAATTGCATGACTTGCCTACATGGCTTTATTTATTTATTTATATTTTATTTATTATTTTTGTTTTATATTATTATATTATAATTTTTATAACTCATGTTTCCTAGATTTTTTTTAACATGAGGAAACGGGCTACCATCTATTTGGAAGAAGGATCACCATAATTTTCGAGAAATGAAAGTGACAGATTTTTTTTATGGAATAACGAAAGGATGGGAAAAGAGATAGTGGTATGAAAGGTCATCTGAAACATATATATCAATTGGAAATTTTCTAAGGGGACGCACAGGTTATGGAAGAATAGATTGAATGATTTGGGAGGCCCACAACCTGTACACATGATTAATATCCCTTCAATGCATGATGATAGGAGCAGTCACAATCTTGACATACATAATCTGCTGTTAAAGGACAACATACACGCATGCATGGAGAGGAATGGATGCACAATCCATCATTGACCCACATGTTCTCATACAAGTCTACGCCTTTGTGAGAGATGTGCTGCTATTGAAGAAGCAGTCACATCCTTGAGACAGTCCGCGCACACGGAAGGAGGGGAAGAGGATTTGGTCATTATTTTCGTGAGAAAAGTAGAAACGCATATATCCAAATGGGGCATGGTGAAGACGCATAGGAGTGGATGACAAGAGTGAAAGCAAGAGACTTTTGGAGAGGGAAATGGTGCACGGTTTGGGGTATGAGAGTGAGATTATCATATTTATGGAGAGTGAATCAGTGCATGGTTCAAGAGGGAAGATTGGAGAAAGAAGGAAAAAGGGGAGTCATCCATGTTGAAGAATACCCTGTCCATTAGGGATTGGACATCACATATCGTCAATGGGAGTGGCTGGCAAAAATCGGGAACACACACCATTGAAATTCGGATCCATCACGCACCACCAAAATAAGGAGGAAATGGGTGGAGGGAGGGCTGTTAATGGTAGAGAATAACAAGATTATTTACGGAGAAAATTAGATTGTACATAGGCACGTTTGATGAGTGGTCGGTTTGTTAATGGTGGAGAGTATCAGGTTTTTGGAGGAGCAGTAACATATTTTATGTGGAGAATAAACTACTAGCAAATCAAACTTTCCTCTTAGAAATTTTATGGATGAACACCATGTTCCAGAATATTGGAAGGAGAGCACCATCTCCATTTTGGGGAAGAACACACCACCGACCTTGGGAAAAATGGGAGAAATTCTGGAAGTTTGATTTTCGTTTCTGTTATAAAAAAGGAGTTCATGCTGCAACTGGTGATTCTCATGGAAGCAACCTTGTTGCCATTCTCTGTTGATCTTATCATCATATGGAGAGGGATCACCGAACTTGAGGAGAGATTTTGGCTTCTCTAAAACTGGAAAAAATGGAGTTATGGATTCATTTGATTAGAAGATTATTACCACACACGGTTCCTGAAAGGGCGATTTAGAGATAGAATTGGTTAGAGATAACTGTGGATAACCAAAGAAAGAGAAGAAACAAAAGAAACAAACTAGTGGAGAGAGGAAAGCAAGCAAACAAGTAGAAAGATGGGGGATTTCAGATTTGGAGATGAGATTAAGAGCTGGAAGCCAAGCTTAACAGTGCTTGAAAGAAGTTGTCTAGGTAGGATTACTAAAGCTTCATGTTGTCCTATCTTCATATTGTTTCTTTCTGGTTTTTGCATTTTATTTTGTTGGTTTCTACATATTATTTTGTTGATTGAATCTGAATATAAAAAACCATTGTGTTATTGTTGAGACTGAGATTATTTTCATGCTTCCACTATTTGGGTTATGCTGTGGTTTCTTTATCTCTATTTTATACCCAGTTTTCAACATTTAGAGGTATTATTTACATTCCTATTTTGGACCCCATTTTGAGATTTCGATACATTGGTTCTCAAGTTCACTGATAACTCATGAAGTGAAGCTTCACTTGTTGACCCAATGATTTGTGTTTATGTCCTGTTTCTATGGTTGTTATTTTTGCTGTGATTTTCCTCTATTCCTATTGACTGTCCATGGTGCGCATCAAGTGGTGCATTTCAACCTAGGGCTGCTCTGATCTGTTATTTTAAGATGAAGTTGCCTAGACTACCATCATTTTTTGAAAAGTGGGATTCTCAAAGATGTCCACAATTGGTACATATTAACAAGGGTTGATTCTGGGAACTCCTTATAGAGTTACTTGCTAAAATCCTTCAGCTCATACGAGCTTGAACTATCTAAGAATGACCTGTTGGATAACATACCATTAATTCGAGGAGCTATGAAAAGAAAGAAAAGTTGAATCAGTTGCAAAATGCTTTGAGGAGGGGGTTGTAGTTGGGTGAAGTTGCAGGGCATGTAAAATGCTTCATATCTGGGAATCATTATATGCTAGTAAAATTAATGGAGGACTAAATCAAATGTATACTAAAATATTTGATAAGAAAGTTGTAACCACATTTTTAGAAATTTTCGAGTAGTCTCTGGAATATCTTTCTTTGAAAATCATTCCAGTAAGGTTAGGGACATTACTGCTATGTCTCTTATCAACTGTTAGGGGACGCATTTGACTTTGGGTTTATCTTGGTTAAGAACTTCCAGTGTATGGTTCAGCTCCAAATAACACAAATGCATCATAAAAGATCTTTTTTTGTTTTCAGTGAAGAATTCATTGATCAAAGTCGATCCTCTGAAAGACTTTTGCTCAAGGTATATCTTCAGTTGATGGAAATTCAGCAAGCTGGAGTTTCTTTGCCATCAGATACAAGTTAGAAGACAATGGATACTTTATATGCTAAAAATCCTGAAACTCGGGAGGAAGTTTCTAATCATCCTCTAGAATGTTGCATTAGAATGGTGCCTCATGATCATAATATCAGAGCTTTCTTCATTACTTTCCTTTTTTCCATGGCTCATATTCTAGTACGTATGAATGCCATGGATGATTGTTGAAGGGTGTGCTTCTAAGGAACCACTAATGAGAATTGCTAACAATTAGAAGGGGCCTGGGGTAAGGATCCCTATAGAAAGAGACTCAACAAAGTTTGTTGTCTCACCAATTACTGGTGAGCTAATTCCCATTAGTGAGATGTTAGAACACATGAGGATTTCTCTCATTCATCTCAAATACAAAGAACAAAAAGAAAGGATGTTTGCTAAGGTTCGAGAAACAATTCCTTTATAGGATGACAAGATCTCCAGAAACATAGTAGGGCTTGTTGACACCATTCCAATTTTTATTTCTGTTACCAACCAAATTGCTGCAAAAGTGATGATGTTTGTCTCAGGCATCAATTTTGGGTGTGCAGTTGTAGTTTTATATGACCTTTTGATTATTAAAAATGTAGAAAGTTATAGAGTGACAGTTGAAGGAGTATCACTGGGTGATAGGATAGAAATGACTCTATTTTGTGATCTTTGGATTTATGGAGAAGACACACAGGAAAACATAGGTTTTGATTGCTGCAAGAATTGATCTATACAAATATAAAACCCCACTATTCTCTATGGTGGCCATACATGCAGGTTGTATGCACGTGAGAAGGAGAGTGCATCTGGAACCCACTATTCTCTATGGTGGCCATGCATGTAGGTTGTATGTATGTGTGGCTAGTTCTTGCTTGCCCTTAGCCTTGGCATCCTTAGCATCTAGCAGTCTCTATGGCCAACTTGACAAAGAGCAATGAAGATGACTCTAGATGTCCATTTGATGGGTGCAAGGCTGCTAGATTTTACAATTCTTATACCATACTTGCAACATCCTGCCATCAGTCATGACCCAAGTAGTTCTACTACCATACATGCCAACATTGCACCCTCGTTCTTACTAGAAGAAAATTGAAGTAATTCCTAAGAAGCAACTTACATCAATTGTGACATCTGAAGAATTGCAATCAATTCTTATTGATTTTGGAATATGATGCACCTAGTTCCTATGGTTTCTCTCAATCTATTGTGACCCATTAGGCCTTCCAAGGGTTTGAGGACAATCCTCTCCTATTACCTCGCTCCATTTACATTGATTTAGGCAAATCTGCTACTCATCAGATGAGTGATAGTAAAGACATTTGGGAAAGTTGGGATATAACAGGAATATTGATCAACATGAATTCGATGTGCATGGGAAATCTCATTTAGATGTTACTTTACTTGGATCTAGCCGTCATCCCAATCTGGGTTCAAGTCAAAATTATGAACCAACTCAATAGGAGGAGATTTGTGAGCAAAGTGATTTTGGTTACTCAGTAGGGGTGATCTAGATCATTCTTCTATACCTACTTTTGGAATGGGAATCCTTTGGTTCCAACTCCTAAATCGCTCCTTTGATAATGAACTAATTCCATGTAGCGTTTTAACAACCGCTTCATTATAGAATTTCTCACACTTTGCTGAAATCACTTGCAAGCCAGAATTTTTAGAACCTCTGTCCAAAACATCTGTTTGAAACTAAAATTTTGTTTGGTTGGGAGCTAAATGGTCAGGAGACCACTTAAGTGAGAGAAATATGCATTCTGCTACAAGCAATAGGCATGTCCATGTGCTGCTTATGTGTGGTTCGACAAAGGTAAAGCAGAACCTACGACCAGTATTGGCTGTACATGGCTTTATGATGTTTCTTGCATGAGGTATTTTGCTTTCAGGTGGAATATTGACAGCTTGATACTTAAAACATGTGAAGGGTGGTGGATGGTTCTAGATTCATGTATATTTGCAGAACTCAAGATTGGCAGTCGTCATACTTGACTATCTTTTTTGTGGTGAGCATTCTTAATGGCAATATCAATAAACAACCTAATTTGTAAAAGGCTTACCAAGTTCTTGTAATTGTAATGTGAGATATGGATTTTGGTAAAGATGGGGAACTACCTTAGATACAGCCTTTTGACCTGGAAATTTTCTAAGACATTATTATGCCCACATAAGATTCCCCAAAACCAACATAGGAACACATGCCTTCTGTCGATACAATCATTGCCTTTTCCAAATGAAAAAGGGTCAGTTGTGGACTCAGTGGAAGGAGTCTTCATCACGTAGGATGCTTCAAATAGCCTTTCCAGTTCAAACAACGGTGTACAGTCAACTCCCAAGTCAGCAAGATCAATTTATGATGGCTTGTATGAGGCTATTGATTCCTACTCAAAGGTGCATTAGAACTTAATAAAAGCTGGAAATAAGAGGCAAGGTTAATGATGTTAGCGATTTTAGGGTGCTCGAGCAAAATCATGGTCCCAGAATATGACAATCATGCCAAAGAGAATGAGTTGTTTGATGTCAAGCTGCATGTTGATGCCACTCATGACCAACTTGTACAGATGGTTACGGGACTCAGTCTTTAGAATGAATACTCAAAGTCTCAGCTTGAGGGTTTGCGAGTCATTTTTTTAGAATCTAATGGATTCTCACTCTTCGGGTCTAAGGTCCCCTAAAAAAGAAATTGGAGAGATATCATAGTGTCATCTTTTGTTGGAGATAACATGATGGTTCCATGCACATTGCATTTATTAAAGCTTAGCTGTTAAGAGAATAAATGTGAAACTCCTTAAGACTAAGGACAAGGACATAGGTTGCATCCTAAAGGTGAAGCGACTTACAAACTCTTGGAAAATGATTAGTAGCATAGGGAATTTGATTTAGAAATGCATACACCCACTAAACCCCTAAGCCTAACTCTAACATGGCCAGTTTGGTGCACACTACTCTCTATTCTTGTTTTCCTCGTGACTTTACATGTTTTGAATTATGTTTTCAACATTATCTTCATCCAAATAACTCTGATTTTAGAGAATCATCTTCGGGCCTTCTTTAGGCAATAAAATCTAGATTTTAATAATCTTTTGCTGCCATTTTTCTCTTTTGGCAAGCATTTTCACAATTTTCTTTGACTTTCAAACATTTTCTTGATTTTCTCAATTTTCAACAAGCATGAGCAAACTTTATAATTCCAAACAATGGAACTCATAGAATCAACTCATGCAAAATTAATTAGGGCTTTAGTGGGGGCCCAACATCCATGATGTTTTCTTCAATATTGTTTGTTTGATATTTGATTGATTGTGCTTCTTCTTTATGGTATGTGAGATTATTTTGAATTTGTTATCAAGCAACCTTGTTTCCCATAGAGGCGCTTTAGCTTGCTATCTAGGTACTCTCCTTCTCACCTATTTTTGAGAATTCTATGGACATGTATGCTATTGATGACTATATCCATACTTGATGTGATTCTTGGGTGCTTAGATGTATGCTTGATTTGCTTGGATAAAACAAATATTATGTGCTATATTTCTATACTAACTTTGATGTTTTATGATAACACTTGAGAAGCAATTCAGGTACATGCTTTGACTCTCTTTTATGATCATGATTGGACTTTCTGCCTTGGTATGATAATTCTGAAATCGCCTTAGTCTATCTAGGTACCTTCAATCAATTAATCAATTGCCACATTCCCTCAACTTAGCCAATAGAAACCTCTGTAGGGCTTAGAAGGGTGTTGCCTTTTAGAGGTACCTTCCCAATAGGTAACCTGATCTCTGGACCTAGACTCAGGTTTTTCAAAGACAAGTTTTTCTAAAAACTATAGAGTCACTTCTTTAGGGTTTTCTTTCTTGTTTTATTTTCCCTTTTAAAATAAAATAAAATAAGTGGCGACTCTGACTTTTCCAAAACTAATTTTTCACCATATAAAAGCGAGTCTTGCCGATTGAGTGGGGATGCACATAAAAAATGTGGGTCCATAATCATGTTCGCTAACCAATCTGGATACTCAACTTCCTTGATAAACCTGGTTGTCAGCGACTTGTCTACCTCAGATTGGATGATCCTTTGCTTATTTGGGTGGAAGTGTCGAACTTTCTGGTGGACGGGTCGTGAGGAAGGCATGATGTTGGGTCGATGTGAGGCTATAGATGGATGAATGCCAAGCATGTCAGAGTGAGCCCATGCGAAGATGTCTCTATTTTGCCGAAGCACGTCTTTGAGTACCTTTAATTCTTCTAATGCAAGGAGGGAGTTGGCATAGGTAATGCGGTCACTACTATCTGAGAGATGCAAGGGTTGGAGTGGATCAGCAGCAGGTGGATCTTTTTCTATCGGGCTTAATAATTGCTATTGTTCCTCTATATTCGATGATTCTGGGCGTGGCTCACTACTGCTTTGGAATCTAGACTCAAGCGCCACTTGGTAGCACTAGTGTTCAGCCAGCTGATTGCCAAAAAAAGTCAATTTATTTGTCTTTAGTGAGATAGCTCACCATCTAATGATATGTATAGGGAATGACTTTCATGCTATGAGGCAATGTGCATCCAATGATGGCGTTGAAAGGGGATAAATCCTCTACTATTGAGAATCACATGTTCTGGGTGATTGGACCAGCCTATACGGGTAATACAACATCTCCCAAGGAATTTGTTGAGGCTCCATTAAATCCAGATAGTATCCACTTGGGGTTCTCTAGGGTAGATGGTAGGAGTCCCATTTGCTTGTATGCCAACATCTACAAGAGGTTAGTTGAGCTGCCCGGATTGATCAAAACTCTTCTTACATCAAATCCTCTTATCCCTAGTATTAGGATTAGGGCATCTTTATATGGCTGTAGGACCCAGTTAGGGTTTATTGGAGGGAAGGTGGTTATCCCATCCACAAGGTGTGCACTCCCACCCGACAAGCTATGTTGGATGGAGCTGACTTGCTCCCTTATAGAGGCCACTCAATCTTTGCCTTTTTCATTTGGAATTGTATTTCTCATCAACGAGGCCTCCGTGAATGTATTTGATGACAACTCTAAGAGCTACTGAAGTTATGGGACCTTGGGTGGCCAAATCTTGGGTTGTTTTCCTTTGTCCTCCGGTTGCGTAGACATATTGTTTTAGATGCCTGACCCTGATTAGTCTTTCCACTAAGTAGTGGAGACTTTTGCATTGTTCTATGGTGTGGTCATGATCTTTGTGATAGGCACACTTCCGGCTTTGGTCCCGTTTCGCCACATCTATCTTAATCGACTCTAGCTATCTAAAGTTGGACAGATCACAGATCATAGGGAGGATTTTTTTGTACGAGATAGTGAGGAGGGTTAGGCCAACTTGGCTTGGCTATTGCTGACTGTCCCGCTGATTACTACTCAAAAAGGGCTATTTGATAGCTTGTAATTAACTCTTTTAAACACTTTTGAGTAGTAATTATTGCCTTTTAACCCAATTAACATATTAAGGACTTTTTCAATCACTTCTAATCACTTTGTGTAAGTTTTGGTGTTTTTGTTAGTAATTTGATCACCAAAGCAATCCAAGATGGAGGAGAGTTATTTGGAATCCATGGTAAAGCAATGGAAAGCTCAGGAACATGAAGAATCAGAGCTTTGAAGCCTTAAAGTCCTTTGCCATAACCAATCCGGAATGCAAGGAGGAGAAGTAAAGAGAGAATCTACCTTGAAGCATTCTTGATGACAGTCATTTCAGCCACTTTTGGAGTACTTCCTGAAGTCTAATTTATGCATACTTTATGTCGTTCCGAAGATCGGGAAGTCAACAATCCAATGCTTCAAACGGTTTGCAAATCAGAGTTGAAATGAAGAAGTTAGAGCCAATGGAAGCAGATCACTCCAAGCTGAAGGCCAATTTCGCAGGGCTGCGAAATCAGCCTTCGGCTGCGAAATCATTTCGCAGCCATTTTGTGCGCCTGCGAAATTCTCCTGAGTGCTTCCAGATATTTGCGACCAACGTTTTTTGATATTTTGCTTCAGATATTTGTTGTCTAAATCCCAATTCTCTCCTTGTAATCCACCAATTAGATGATTCCTTAGTTGTTAAGCAAGGATACAGGGGTAAACAACCTGTTATATATTGTTTTGTAATTTTCATTTTATGGGCCGTCAGGAAACTTTCTCCACGAGACCAACTTTTGTAAAGTTTACATTTAGCTAAATACAGAGTATCTTTTGCTTTCTTTTTCTCTCTACTATTTTCTATTTTCTTAGTAGCCAAACATCCTTAGAGGATGAAATCCCCAAGGATGAGAGGCTAAAACCTTTTAGTTTCTTGAAGTAATGGATGCCATGTGAAGCTCCCGTGTCATGATGGAGATTTCCAAGCCATGAATGTAAGTAGCTGAGCATCATAAATGTTTTCATTCAAAGTAAAGCTTTTAATCCCTCTGACTTGCTTTGAATGGCCAATACTTGATAACCTTTTGGTCTCAGTGGATTCTTATTGTTAGATCCACTGACGTTCATTAGTTATCTCCTACGAGCCATTGTATTGCAAGTCGAGGAGATGACCTATATCATTAAAAGAGCATTTATGAGGTTCAGCTACCCTTTTTGTAAGTTTTGAAGGACTAAAACTCAGTTGTTAAACACATACCGGTTCGGGAAGTAAGCATCACCTTAGTTGCTTCCCCAACTCGAGGTGAAAAGTTCCAAAATCTCCATTTTTACACAGTGAGTTAAGCATGGCTATCCAAAGCTTTGAGAAACTTCTTTTTCCATCTTTTAACCTATTTTCATGTTAGTTTAGTTTACAACACCTTCATCTTTTTATGTTTTCATCTTAACCTAATTTTTATTAAGAAAAGTTCACTCCATCCTCCGAACTTCACCAGTTAAAGTAAAAACCCTTCCCAGTGTTCGATCCTAGAGCCACTATGCTATAGTAGCTTTGCTACTTTAGTGTAAGGACCTTAGGTATAAATTTTGTTGATACCCTTACATGCCAAGCTACCAAGAGTCGGGTTATCAAATGGTGCCGTTGCCGGGGAAGGTGCTACTTCACTGTGAATATATCAGCCGGAGGTAACTTGTGAGACTTCTCATGAGTGAGGTGAATTCTATCTCATTTTTCATTTACTAACTTTTTATTTTAGTTTTAGAGCATTTTTAACTTAGTTTAGATAAATTTCTTTTAGTTTTTAACTTTCATTTTTAGTTTAGTTTTTATTTAGTTAAATTTTTTATTCTCTTTTCTTTTATTTTTGTTTTAATTTCAATTTGTGCATTCCTTGTTGGATTCGAGACCAAGAGGGAACCCTGGTACAAGTTGAAGAAAAGAGCCTTAGTTGGATATCATTTTTTTTTAGAAATGGAAATTCCACATGAAGATCAAAGCTCTCATTATGATCATGAGAAGGACAAATTTGCATACTTATCCATGAGGGATCGGATTGAATTAGGGAAAAGACAAGTTCAACAAAGCCAATGGGGTAGTAAGTATGTTTTGAATGGAGATGATTCATATGAGCATACGGTAGGGGAGTGCCCTACCATTCCAACTATGAGAGACATGTGCGGTTACCAAAGCTCCTACACCTCAAGTTGGAATAACCATCCCAACCTTACAACCCAACCTTAACCTCAACCATCAATGCGTACATCTTCATTGGAGCAAGCCATTTTGAAGATAAGCAAAGTCATGGAGGACTTTGTAGGTGAGCAACAAAAGATCAACTCTCATCTTAATGAAAAGATTGATAATTTGGAGAGTTCAATAAATGTAAGAATGGAGGGGGTTTATAATGATCTATCACTAAGGATAGAAAAAGTTCAAGACTCCATTGAGAAGCTCACCAATCTCGACATAGCAAGGGGGAAAAGGAAGCTTCCTCCTCAACCCCACCATAACCTTCAAGGAACCAATGCAAAAAGGTCAAGGAAAGTGTTGAAGATCGACACTTTGGTGGGGGATTGCTATGACAACTCTATGGACCAACCTTCCATTGAAAATCATAAGGTTCAAGATGATAAAGGGTTACCTGAACCCTTTAAAGCATCCACTTCTCCAGGGAAGAGAAGAGAAACGAATTCCCTTGGACCAAATGGGAAGGATGCCAATTTTGTTTGGGATCCAGGGGGAATTTAGCATGAAGTGGGTGTGTGAGTGAGGATGAGCTAAATAGTTCATCTTCTTTTTGGGGTACATGCTATCAGCTTCAATAGATGTAGCTCCATGGTATTCTCACATTGCAAATTTTTTTTTGGTTACTGGAGAAGTACCAAGTGAATGGAGCTCTCAGGACAAGAAGAATTTCTTTGCCAAGGTCCATGCATATTATTGGGAGGAGCCTTTTCTCTTCAAGTATTGTGCGGACCAAATTATAAGGAAGTGTGTGCCTGAACAAGAGAAGCATGGGATCCTATCTCATTGCCATGAGAATGCATGTGGAGGCCACTTTGCCTCTCAAAAGACGGCAATGAGAGTTCTTCAATCGGGTTTTTGGTGGCCCTCACTTTTTAAGGATGCCCATGAGGTAAGTAAAGGATGTGATAAGTGCCAAAGACTAGGCAAGCTTTCAAGGAGAAACATGATGCCTTTGAACCCCATCTTGATAGTGGATCTTTTTGATGTTTGGGGCATAGACTTCATGGGACCTTTCCCTATGTCTTTTGGCCACTCCTACATCTTGGTAGGAGTTGATTATGTTTCAAAGTGGGTTGAAGCTATACCCTGTAGAACCAATGATCACAAAGTGGTTCTCAAATTCCTAAAAGAAAACATCTTCTCGAGGTTTGGAGTGCCTAAAGCAATCATCAGTGATGGAGGCACTCACTTTTGCAACAAGCCCTTTGAAGCTCTTTTGGCCAAGTACGGAGTCAAGCATAAGGTAGCTACACCTTATCATCCTCAGACGAGTGGCCAAGTAGAGCTAGCCAACCGGGAAATTAAGAACATCTTGATGAAGGTGGTGAACACCAATAGGAAAGATTGGTCTGTTAAGCTCCTTGATTCCCTATGGGCGTATAGGACGGCTTATAAGACTATCCTTGGGATGTCACCGTACCGTCTTGTTTATGGCAAAGCTTGCCATCTTCCCGTTGAGATTGAGTTCAAGGCATGGTGGGCCATTAAAAAGCTCAACATGGATTTAACTAAGGCTGGGCTAAAGAGGAGTTTGGATTTGAATGAGCTTGAGGAATTGAGAAATGATGCCTATCTCAACTCAAAAATAGCTAAGGAAAAGCTAAAGAGATGGCATGATCAGTTGGTGACCAAGAAAGAATTTTTCAAGGGACAAAGAGTCTTGCTATATGACTCTAAGCTTCACCTATTTCCAGGAAAGCTCAAATCAAGGTGGGTAGGGACTTTTGTCATCCACCAAGTACACTCACATGGAGTAATTGAGTTACTCAACTCAAATAGTGCAAAGACCTTCAAGGTCAATGGCCATCGTCTCAAGCCATTCATTGAACCATTCAAGCAAGACAAGGAGGAAATCAACCTCCTTGAGCCACAGAAAGCCTAATCAGAAAAGGGTTAGATGGGCTTGGTTTCACCAAAGTCCATATTTTTTGTTTAAGTTTATTAATTTAGAAGCTTTATTAACTCTTTTGATTTTAATTTTGGTCTAAAGTTTTGTTAATTATAAGTAACTTCCTCTTTTTGAATGATCTTTTGTAGGAGGAATTGCAAAGAAAATGAAGGAAGGTTCCAGGGAGCAAAAAGGAGCTCAAAACCAAGAAATTTCAATGGTCTGCGAAATTTCGCAGCCCAAAATAGGCCCTTGGGAAAATGGCCATCGGCTGCGAAATAATTTCGTAGCCCAACACCCTCCTCTGCGAAACCACCTTTTGGCACTCGTGTGCCATTTCGCAGCACAGGAACTCCGTTTCGCAGCTGCGAAATGGCTGCGAAATCCCCAAAGCGTGAAATCTCCAATTTTCGCAGCCATAGCCCAATTTCGCAGGGTGTTTCGCGGCTGCGAAACACCCCTTTGGCACACGAGTGCCATTTCACAGCACAGTAACCCGATTTCGCAGCTGCGAAATGGGCTGCGAAATGTTCTGTGAAAAGGGCCCTCCTCTACGAAAATGCCCTTTTGTTGCGAAATCAGCCCTCCTCTGCGAAATTAAAGTGACCCTTGGTATCCAATTTTTAACGGTTCAAATTCCAAATTTCTAAATATAACCGGTCATTTGAACTTTAAATAGTACAGAGAGGACCCAAAAACAGAGCAACCTTCCATCTTCTCCCTCTCACCTGAACCTCGGCCGCGCGCACCTCCGCCCATCTCCGCCGGCCCGCCATGGCAAGAACCCGAGGAGCTCAGTCCTCCTCTCCGTCAAGCCGCAAGAGAGTTGCGCCACAGACCCTTGTCCAAGGCTCCACTTCCAAGCCTCCACGACCACCGCGCGTCCCACCTCCAGTTGAGGGCGCACCAATGAGTCCTCCGATCAGGCGCTATCAGACAAGGGCAAGTAACCAGCCACCCAAGAAAAAAGCCAAGGTATCTGAACCGGCGTTAATTGATTTATCAGAGCCAGAGGAGCCATCCTCAGAGCCTCAGCCGCCACAGCCGCCTCAGCCACCGCCTACAGATTCTCAGATCCCCTCCGGCATGACTCCTGAGATGATTATCAAGCGTCCAATGCTCACTCAGCCGCCCATAGAGGGTAATTTAGACTGCAGGGCTAGGCCTTTCCACTCTGAGCTCTGTTTTGACGTGGCCACTTTCAGACTTCAGCCCCAGCTCAGGGACTCCTTCCATCTACTCCGGAGGTATCGTATGGAACAATTGCTTACTCCAAGGGATTTCTTTTATCCCCGTGTGGCAATGGATTTTTATCAATCCATGACCACACACCATGTCCGAGATCCTACTGTCATCCACTTCACCATAGACGGACGTCATGGTATTCTGGGAGCTAGGCACATAGCAGAGGCATTGCGCATTCCTTACGAGCCAGCTAGGCCAGAGGATTATCGAGTCTGGACTAATCCTTCCCCGAGCGACATAGTTCGTATTCTGTCCAGAGGGGCATCCACAGGCCAGTATCTACAGAGGAAGGAGCTCCCTCCTAGCATGTTTTTCATAGATGCTCTCCTCCGCCACAATATCTTTCCACTACAGCACTGGGTGCAGAGGCGAGGAGCTTTGTTGGAGGCATTATATCGGATATCTGAGGGATTCTTCTTTGGCCCTCATCATCTCATTATGGCCGCCCTTCTGTATTTTGAAGAGAAGGTCCATAAGAAGAAGCTGCTCAGAGCTGATGCCATTCCTCTACTGTTCCCCAGATTGTTATGTCAGATTTTGGAACACTTGGGCTACCCAACTGAGCCTCAATTTGAGCGCAAACGGATTTGTCGAGAGATATTCACTCTTGACAAATGGACAAATATGACAGCCTATAGTGCAGAGCCAGGAGCCCCAACTGGAGTAGAGCATCCAGGGATTCCACATGCAAAGCAGCCACAGGAGCCACAGCCCATAGAGACACTAGCTGACACGAGAGCACCTGCCCCTGCAGTGCCCTCTGCAGAGCCCATACCTGAGGTTGCACCCTCTGCTTCTCCTGCCACACCACGGCCTCCCCCTGTTATTCCAGCTATATCAGAGCCCTTCTCTTCATTTGAGCCTAGGACTACCATTTCCGAGTACAGAGCTCTATGTCACACTTTGCAGGCATTTACCACTTCTCAGAGCATCCTTACTCAGGAGATGACAGCTCTTCGTGCTCATCAGGAGCAAATTATTGCTACTCAGACTCAGCATACTGCCATTCTGAGGCAGATTCAGAGCCATCTGGGTATTCCATCAGCTCCTCAGCACTAGATGCCTGCCCCCTTAGAGCCCACAGAGCCGACTCCAGGAGACACACAGACATCCACCTGAGCCATTATCTTCACATCATCAGCACCCATCTACTTGATCATTTCCATAGTTTACTTTATGTATTTTCTTTATGCATTTTCTTATTATAGTAGCACTTGCAACCCCATGCTTTTGTTATGATATATATTGGGATTGGTTGTATTACTTGTTATCATCTTTAATGTACTTTCATGAAGTAATACAACTCTATCATTTTTTGCATACTCTTGGTATTATTTTATTTTTATTCCTTTACTCATATCTATTTTCTTTTTGAAACATGTGGTTTCTCCTTATCTACTCAAATTACATACCACTCAGGAGGCACCACTTCCTCCCTGTAATTTCAATCGCTCATACCACATTGAGGACAATGCTCAGCTTGGTTGGGGGGGGGGGGGGGGGGGGGACAGTTGAGGAAGGAAGTTTTTTATTATTATTATTGTTAATACTAAATATTTTGGTAATTTAGGTTACTTTTGTTTAATTTTAAAATTTTTCTCTATGGTTGTTAAAGATAATTTCTCAAAAATAAAATAGGATAAGTCGAGTTTTAACTTAATTATTTAAGTCTTTGAGTTTGTTTTATGCTTTCAAAGTTGATAATCTATTAAAGCCCTCTTTGATTTCGAACTTATTTCTTCCATTTCAAACTTTACACACATAGTGCACATTAGATCCCGGATATATGATGTAAAACTTTCTCACCTTCTAAGCTTAGGAAAATTTTGACTTGGTTCATTACTTAACCTCTCTTTAATAGTGTTGGGACACCTCATAAAGGCCAATGAGTCTTTCAAAAAAAAAAAAAAAAAGGAAGAATAAGCTTCTATTCTTTCCTTGAAACCTAAGCATGATCCGAAGGGGTGGCGAAAGCCTTTAAAACCCAATGCCCTAAACCTTGATTGGTTGGGAGTCATCGATCCTCTGCTTGCTACATAGGTGAATTGGTTAAAGTTTAGTGAGTAAAAAGAATTGTGAATAAGAAGGTGCGTTCCTAACCTATTAAGAGTTGGTTAATTTTGCCATTGTTCGAGAAAAGCTTAGGTTGGAGGGTGAGGATAGTTGTATATACTATATCCGGAACCTAATCTCGTTAACACTTAGCTCATTATGGAAGAGTTTGATTTGGAACCTTGAGAGTAGAGATTCTTTTGATACTTAATTGCATAATCTCCACTCTTTGTACTTTTTGTTTAAGTTTTAGCTTTGACAACTCCTATTGCATTTTGAATCTTCATATCTTTAGTTCACCATGTGAGATGTGTTTTGATTTCAGTCATGCCACTCAATTATTTTTTTTGAAATGATTTGCATGACCTCTTTTATGTTTATTACTTTGTTTGCTTAGTTTTTCTCTCCTTAATTGCTAAGGGACTAGCAATATGTCGGTTGGGGGGAGTGATTACTACTCAAAAAGGGCTATTTGATAGCTTGTAATTAACTCTTTTAAACACTTTTGAGTAGTAATTATTGCCTTTTAACCCAATTAACATATTAAGGACCTTTGCAATCACTTCTAATCACTTTGTGTAAGTTTTGGTGTTTTTGTTAGTAATTTGATCACCAAAGCAATCCAAGATGGAGGAGAGTTATTTGGAATCCATGGTAAAGAAATGGAAAGCTCAGGAACATGAAGAATCAGAGCTTTGAAGCCTTAAAGTCCTTTGCCATAACCAATCCGGAATGCAAGGAGGAGAAGTAAAGAGAGAATCTACCTTGAAGCATTCTTGATGACAGTCATTTCAGCCACTTTTGGAGTACTTCCTGAAGTCCAATTTATGCATACTTTATTTCGTTTCGAAGATCGGGAAGTCAACAATCCAATGCTTCAAACGGTTCACAAATCAGAGTTGAAATGAAGAAGTTAGAGCCAATGGAAGCAGATCACTCCAAGCTGAAGGCCAATTTTGCAGGGCTGCGAAATCAGCCTTCGGCTGCGAAATGATTTCGCAGCCATTTTGTGCGCCTACGAAATTCTCCTGAGTGCTTCCAGATATTTGCGACCAACGTTTTTTGATATTTTGCTTCAGATATTTGTTGTCTAAATCCCAATTCTCTCCTTGTAATCCACCAATTAGATGATTCCTTAGTTGTTAAGCAAGGATACAGGGGTAAACAACTTGTTATATATTGTTTTGTAATTTTCATTTTATGGGCCGTCGGGAAACTTTCTCCACGAGACCAACTTTTGTAAAGTTTACATTTAGCTAAATACAGAGTATCTTTTGCTTTCTTTTTCTCTCTACTATTTTCTATTTTCTTAGTAGCCAAACATCCTTGGAGGATGAAATCCCCAAGGATGAGAGGCTAAAACCTTTTAGTTTCTTGAAGTAATGGATGCCATGTGAAGCTCCCGTGTCATGATGGAGATTTCCAAGCCATGAATGTAAGTAGCTGAGCATCATAAATGTTTTCATTCAAAGTAAAGCTTTTAATCCCTCTGACTTGCTTTGAATGGCCAATACTTGATAACCTTTTGGTCTCAGTGGATTCTTATTGTTAGATCCACTGACGTTCATTAGTTATCTCCTACGAGCCATTGTATTGCAAGTCGAGGAGATGACCTATATCATTAAAAGAGCATTTATGAGGTTCAACTACCCTTTTTGTAAGTTTTGAAGGACTAAAACTCAGTTGTTAAACACATACCGGTTCGGGAAGTAAGCATCACCTTAGTTGCTTCCCCAACTCGAGGTGAAAAGTTCCAAAATCTCCATTTTTACACAGTGAGTTAAGCATGGCTATCCAAAGCTTTGAGAAACTTCTTTTTCCATCTTTTAACCTATTTTCATGTTAGTTTAGTTTACAACACCTTCATCTTTTTATGTTTTCATCTTAACCTAATTTTTATTAAGAAAAGTTCACTCCATCCTCCAAACTTCACCAGTTAAAGTAAAAACCCTTCCCAGTGTTCGATCCTAGAGCCACTATGCTATAGTAGCTTTGCTACTTTAGTGTAAGGACCTTAGGTATAAATTTTGTTGATACCCTTACATGCCAAGCTACCAAGAGTCGGGTTATCACCCACTCCTTGTCGACTTGCCTCAGTTGGTTTGAGGGCTTAGAACTTCCATCATGGTTGTTTCAAGTTGGTCAACTGGTGACCAAGACCTACTGTGTAGCAGCGCGGACGTCACCTTCAAGCATAAAGTACTTATTTTCTTGTTTGAACAAATCGTCCATTGTTGCTGTCGACTTCTTAGTAATAGACTTGAAGAATGGTGTACCTAGATAGATGCTTCTTTTGAAGGTTTGTAAGATGGCGTCCATGCTACAAGACTCCACTTGGAGTACGACCTATCTGAATCATTTCACGAACTCTCTTAAGGATTCATTTTCCTGTATTTTAAGGTTTTGCAAGGTACTTATGTTCTGCTTGTGGCGTGTTGAGTAGAAGTAGTGTCCCACAAAGGCTTCCGACAGATCCCCGACAATTGTTATAGAGTTCTTTGGGAGGCGGTGTAACCACGAGAGAGCCTGACCTTATAGGCTGGTTGGAAAGACTTTGCATAACAACACATCATTCCCTATGTCAAGGGTCATGAGCTGCCTGTAGTGCATGATATGGTTGAACGAAATACTCGTTCCGTCGTATGTTGTGAATTTTGGCACCATGAACCCCCTCGAGGGCTCGTAGTTGACGATGTGAGGACTAAAAGGCATGGAGAGCATGTCGTCTAGCCTTCGGCTAACAGAGCCGGGTAGACCACTATCTGTTAGAACTCTTGTTTGTTGTCATGTTAAGAGATGGGAAGGCCACTTCAGCATGACCGTTGCAATCGAGGGACTAGGGTAAAACTCTTGGTTTGCTACTACACATGGTCTTGTCTCCATGCCAGGTGCCTGGGGTCCCAATCAAGCACACATTGCATCAGACAGTTGCGACCTCTTGTCGTGTCTCCTTTTTGTTGACACACGGGTAGAGTCAGAACTTTCATCTTATAGTGCTTGATGTGATGGCGAAAACATCTCATCAAGGTGTGTCTCCTTACTGTCAGAAGAGAACTTTGCATTCCTGAGGAAGGATGCCTTATCTTTTTGTTTGGATTTTGTTAAATGGCTTTTATGTTGTCGATTGTGAGAGGGGCCTGATGATGACACTTGGGCACATAACACACCGTTCTCTTCTTTAAGTCTCTTTATCTTGTGAAGCAGGGACTACACTTGTCGCTCATTCTCTTGCTGGCATTTTTCCATGTTTTCATGCTAGTTGAAGTAGCCTTCGCTACCCATGGCTGATAATCGGCTCCTTGAGGGCGTTAACATCCTTAAACACTTCCCACGAACGACGTTACTGTTGATGTGAGATCACCTGAGGTTAAATCCTCATTTTGTTGTGACACTCAGAACTTTTACCCAGCAATAAGGGTCTGGGTGAGCATTTTTCCTACACAAAGGATGTCTAGATAGGTGGTCCGGGCATGCCCCTCCGAAGCTTAAGTCAGTCATAGGTAGGTTAGACATTTAAAGAAGAGAATGAATATCTCATCTTAAGCATGCATACTTCGGTTATGCTTCAGGAGGGCTTTTTATAGTGCTTAGGAGAAAGCCACTGTAGTGCTGAGTAGGCACTTTGACTTTCTCTGTAATGATGGCTACCTTGCACGTGGCAGGGCAATCATTATAGTTTAGGGCGGCTAGAAGATGCCATCAGAAGTTGTGTCGTGATGTAGTTGCCCGTCATTTCAACTTGTTGGAGGTATGGGGCAATGTGTGATAATCCATTGACATGGACGTAAGGATTGGGGAAGATCCCATCAGCCACTTCCATGTCAAATATAAATGATTACATGCAACAAAGAGGGACTTGAAGGTTGGATGGAAGATGTTGCCCACTTAAGGAGTCCAGTACCATTTTCCGCATGCCTATGTGGTCCAGATGGAAGGATCTGGACACTGTGGTAGTTATCCGGGCAGTATCGAGGAGAGTGACACGTGGAGGGGTTCCCCACATAAAGCACTAGACTAAACAAGATTAATTAAAACTAAATTTAACAACTTTGAGAGCACAATTATATCAACATGGAATTAATTAAATTAAAAAAAAAACTAAATACTAAAGCACATACACTAAATGAAATTTTTTTATGGGTTTAAAAATGTTCATTTTTCTATTTAGTGAAAAATAATATTTAAGAATAAGTAATTAGTTAAATACAAAGCTAAAAACGAACATCTAAAATCTGAAAACAAATTACTTTCAACAATAAGTTAAAAAGCAAACTTTGTCTTAGCATATTAATTGCCATAAGTCTACTTCCATGTCTTAGAACTTTATACCAAATATGATTTTTTAAACTTCCTTAATTTATTTTTAATTTAAAATATTAAAATTATCAAATTGTTATAAAATTATAAAGTGGAAGGAGAAGAAAATAAGAAAGAGAAATTAGAATGTAGGAAGAGAATAGAATGCACGGGAAAACTCTATTAAAATTCATTAGGGGTTTCTCCCTTTTATAGGGAGTTACACAAGATATTTATGGATGATCATCTACAAGTTACCATAGTAGTACTGAATCTCATATTTTATAACACTCCCCCTTGGATGATCATAAGAATATGCCTCATTAAAACCTTACAAGGAAAAACCCTATGGGAAAAAACCCTTGTGAAGGAAAAAGAGTACAATATTCTTTTGGATTACTATAACTGCCTCGTTAAAAACCTTGTCAGTAAAACCCATTTGGACAAAACCTGGACGAAGGAAAAAAGAGTGCAGTATATCCATATTATCATTCTCCCCCTCATGTAAATATGATTATGATTTCTTCAATATTTCAAATGGTAGATCTCTCAATCTTCGTATTCCAAAGTCATACCTTAACTTTTTCAATGTGGTCGAAGGTAACGCCTTTGTGAATAGATCTGCTAGATTATTGCATGACCGAATCTGTTGAACATCGATCTCACATTTCTTTTGGAGCTCATGACTATAGAAGAATTTAGGGGAGATATGCTTAGTTCTGTCACCTTTTATGAATCCTCCTTTAATTTGTGCAATGCAAGCAACATTATCTTCATGTAACACGGTTGCATTGCCTCTGATGGAAGGTAGTCCACATGTTTCTTGTATATGTTGGATCATTGACCTTAGCCATACACATTCACGACTTGCTTCATGAATTGTAAGAATTTCTTTATATGGATCTGAAAGATATTCTGCATCTGCATATCCAAGCAATTGTTGCTTTGATTCCCTTGAGTAAAATAGACCCATACTAGTAATTCCGCGAAGATAACACAATATATGTTTGATACCATTCCAATGTCTTCAAGTTGGAGCGGAACTATATATTGCTAATAAATTGACAGAAAAAGCAATGTTTGGACGTATACAATTGGCAAGATATATCAGTGCACCAATAGCACTAAGATATGGTACTTTAGGACCAAGTAATTCTTCATCCTTTTCTTTTATTGATGTTTGGTAAAGGTCGACCAAATGTTTGGGCGTACAACAGGTACGCGACCAATACCCCTTCATACCACATATATACAATTATTCTCATGGTTCTTAGGAGGTTTATCTTGTAAACATTTCCCATTTTCTTGTTTTACCTCCGTATTATTCCACTTCTGGTGGTGCAACGAGGCCTTCCTTTTTTGAGAATTTGGTGAATTATTACTATAAGAACCATGGTATAGGGGATTTCTTCCACGACCACGTCCTCGTCATCGTCCACAAGTTTGGGACAATATTGCATTCACTTCAGGGAATGATTCAGATCTAGTTGGACGAGACTAGTGATTTCTCATCAAAAGCTCATTTTTTGTTAAACCTTCATGGAGATGATGACGAAGGAAAAAATCAGTGTTTTTGTACGATCCTGCAAGGATGCTTGATTTCCTTCTTTGATCATAGCTCCAAGATTCATTGACAATTTTGTTTTGAATAACTTCTGGTTATACAAGAGAATTAGAAATTGTATGCATAACTTCTAGCTATGAAATTATTGTTAATAAAAATTGTTTTTCATAACTGTTATGAAAAATAAGTGAGTACAAGTAAAAATTAAAAGCCAATATTTTTCATAACTTTGAATTATGATCATTTTTTCTGAACAAGAAAATATGCAAATTTGTACATAGCTTCAGGCTATGAACAATTTATGTATAACTTCTAATTACACAATATAATTAAAAGAAAGTAAAGAAATTAAAAGTTAATCTCTTTCATAGCTTCAAGCCATGAGTATTTTGTCAGAACAAGAAAATATTTAAATTTGTACATAGCTTCAGGCTATGAATTGTTTTTTATATAAATTTGTATATAGCTTCAAGCTATGAACTATTCATTGGGTAGATTTGTGTATAACTTCGGGCTATGAACTTTCATTATGTAGATTTGTACATAACTTCAAGCTATGAACATTTATTTATGTATTTATTTTATAGCTTCTGGCTATAATATTGTTTGGTATAACTTCCAGTTATACCGTATAATTAAAAATAAATAATTGGGGATCATATACATAACATCTGGTCATGTATTTGTAATTCTGTAATTTTTCCCCATAACTTCTGGTTATATGAATTGCACATATTTTTTTCATAGAAGTTATGAATTTATCTCATAATTTATAATTTATCCCATAACTTCTGGTTATAGGGATTGTACATATTTTTCATAACTTCTTATTACAGGGATTACACATATTTTTCATAACTTCTAGTTATGAATTTACCCTATAATTTATAATTTATAATTTATCCCATAACTTCTGGTTATAGAGATTGTACATATTTTCATAACTTCTGGTTATGAATTTAATCTATAATTTAAAATTTATAATTATAGGGACTGTACATATTTTTCATAACTTCTGGTTATGAATGTACCTTATAATTTATAATTTACCCCATAACTTCTGGTTATAGGGATTATACATATTTATGTATTCAAATAAAATATATGAAAATAGAGATCAAAAGGTAATAAAATAGAAAATCATGATATAAGTTTATCACATACCTTTTTGTGAGAAAGAAGAGAGAAAGTCTTTCTATTTTTCTAAAGGGAAGAACATCTTTCTATTTCTCTAAAGAGAAGAACGCCTTACTTATTTCTCTAAAGAGAAGAACATCTTTCTATTTCTTTTGTAGAGACTATTCGTGCTGATAACGTGTTGTAAAATTATAAAGTGGAAGGAGAAAAAAATAAGAAAGAGAAATTAGAATGTAGGAAGAGAATAGAATGCATGGGAAAACTCTATTAAAATTCATTAGGGGTCTCTCCCTTTTATAGGGAGTTACACAAGATATTTATGGATGATCATCCACAAGTTACTATAGTGGTACAGAATCTCATATTTTATAACTCAAATATAATATTTCAAATCTCCCTAATAATATTTGTAACTAATAAGAAAACTATCATATATATATATATATATATATATGAAAGACACCATATTTTATTTTTATATTTATAAAATAGTATATTATGGCTTTCATGATATTTTTATGTGATTTTATTTTATTTTCTTTTCAGATTTTTTTTAATGTTTTCACTTTTTCGGAATGTGGAAAAACATTATCAAAACACATTTTTAGACCTATTCGCTATTTTCTTTCCAAAATAAAAAATAGTATAAGAAAATGCTTTAATTTTCTTTGGGAAAAAAAATTATAAATTCATATTTTTCTTTCTTATACTATTTCTCTCTATGTTTGTCCTTTCAAGCTCTTGAAATCAAACATAGCCTTAAGACGGAGGATAAACCCATGACACCTATGATATATCATTCAAAGTTTTATTCATTGGCATTTGACACAAATCTCTCATTGTGGTGATTATTTACTTATATAAAAGAAGAAGAAAAAAATGTAGAGTTCCCTCTTTGAATTGAGAAGAACAAAAACATCATATGATATCACCAATAACTCTCCATTCAAACCCACTAATCAGGGCCGAGAATAACAATAACCAATTGAGAGATTACTCAAAAGCAATCTAACATATATATTCAAATTCCCTTTTACTCCTATTTTATAAATCAAGAACCAACTCCATAGCATCTACTCATTTGAAAAGCATTCTTTATTATGGGATTATTCTAGACAGTTATAAAAATTGCATTTTGTATTATCAATTATAAAAATATTCTTACATGTAATTATGAAGAAAAAAAATTATATAAGATATGTATTCTTACATGTAATTATGAAAAATAAATGATATATATATATATATCATTAAATGAGATATAGGACAATAATTTTTATCTTGATAAACATGTTTAAGGAACACCTAAAATAATGTATATTAATTAGAAAAAATTACCTTATTACATATTAGCTTATGTTTTAAAAAATATTAATAAAAAATAAATTAGGAGATACAAAATTTTAATTGTGACTAAAAGAAGCGGAACAACATATCTTATTTATTAGTTAAATAATATAAAAAAGTCTCTTGTAAAAATCAAGAATGATATAAACACAAGGATTAGTCCACCTAAACATCATAATGTTGCATGACAAAAGTTTGTCAAGAAACCTAAGAAACATTGAAAGTTTTAGAATAATGGGACTGAGAAACCCTTTTCTTCTAGTTGACTTTTTTTTTTTTTTTCTCATGGTCTAAACCTAGGGTATTTGCTTATATGATCTTCAAGAATTTGATAATATAAGGAAATAAATAATAAATATCCTAAAATGAAGGAAAACAAATATTACTTCTCAAATTAAGACAATCAAATATTATTAATATTTGATTGATCTTGATTTGGAAATATTGATTATATGCATCTCTTGTCCTACCATTCTTGGTTCTCTTTTGTTCTCTTAGTTTTTATGAAGACAACTTGAAGACAAAAATGGGGGAAAAAAATCCAAGTTTGGTATTTTGAAAGAAACGAAGCATGAGATTTTGAAAATAACCCACCCCACCAAGATCACTTCATGTGTTTAATTCTGCATAAAATTCTATTGATTTGGCTTGTCTTCCTTGTTACCAAGTTGCAGTAGCAAAGACCAGATTCCAACCCAGAGTCGTTCTGGATCAATTCAGACAACCATCCTCTATCACTTGCATTGGTTTTTTTCTATATTTATGTAAACTTTTAATTACTAGAATATCAATAATTTAATATTTTTGAAACCAACATATAAATTTATTTGCTATAGTAATTCATAAATTTTCAACTCTTCTACAATGAATGATTCTTAATTTACCATGTTCATCAAGGAAAATCTTAAGCTTCGTTAATTACCTCTGTCTTTTCCCCATTTGTGCCTTCAAACTGTCTTCATCAACTGCCCCTGCAGATGTGAATCAACAATAGACATTAGGATTGTATCAGAGTATTCAGCTTCATGAAATGAGATGCGATAAACAAAGATGGGATGATGAGAAGAAAAAGGATGGAAAAAGTCAACCAGAAGGATGACGACTTTCCAAGTTTCTTGGGTTTCTTGGCAAACTTTTTTCATCCGACATCATAATGTTTAGATGGGCTAATCATGGTGTTTATCCCATTGTTAATCTGAATACATAATGTAACACCCAAGCATTTTCTCTTAAGGGTAATTTAGGAAATTGTTATTAATAATTAAATTAATTGATTAATTAATTTAATAAAGTGGAAGAGGGGTAAAAGTGTAATTTTACGAATAAATACCCTAGGTATAAATTAGAAATTTTATTCTTTCCCTTCTTTTATGAATAGAGTTCCTGTTTGCAGAATTCCAGAGAACGTAAGGTTGGAGTCAGATTTCAGGATTGAAGAACAGATCTCTATAGGTAAGATTCTAACCCCTAGTTTAATATTTTAGATTCATTGATTAATTTCAAACACATTAGATATATTTTTTTTGGAAAACCCCAAATCTAGATTAGGGTTAGATTATTTTTTAATTCATTTTAATATCAAATAGTGAAAATTTAATATTTTGATTTTAGTATTGGAATTTGGGAGATCTTAAGTTTTATTAGAAAAAAAAAAAAATTTCCTTGGAATATTTCGATTTTAGGTTAGGGTTAATTAAAAAAAAAAAAAAGAAAAAAAAAGAAAAGGGAGAACGCGTGTGTGCAGCACTGGAAGGAAGGAAGGAAGAAGAAAAAAAAAAATATGGGGGGCGTACGTGTACTGTGCCACTGGAAGCAAGGAGGAAAAAAAAATAATAATAATAAAATAGGCATGTGCCAAATGGAAGGAAGCCTTTTATATATATATAAAATGAATGATGATGGCAATGGAAAAAAAAAAAAAAAAACTTGCTTTTTGGTTTGGTGGTTTGGTGTACCCGAGACATCTAGTGACTTTTGAATTGATTAATTAAAATAATAATAGTTAGTTTTAGATTAACAAATAAGATAATAGTAATAATGGTATTTTGTAATAAATAGAATAAGAGATTTAGCAATATATATATATATATATATATATATATATATATATATATTTATATTTATATATAGAATTTTATAATGACATAAAATTGTAATTTAATTAAATTAGTAATGTGTTATTAGAAACAAATTGGGAATTTATTAGTTTTATTTAAATAAGGAATAGATTAGTTAAATTATAAACAAATAGTAATAATTGTTTCTCTTATGTTATATTAGGTGAAGAGTAGATTATATTTTTTTTAGAATTATTCTTCTCTCAAGCTTTCAAGGACTTCTTTTGAGGTAAGGGAAGTTAATGTAATATTTATAAAATTAAATTATCTTATATGTTATTTTGAATTGTGGAAAAGAAAATGATATTTTGTTACCGTGCATGGATCAAATTGTTTTGCACTAAATGTTATGTTGGAATATTTTGTTTTATTTATGACACAAAAATATGGAGATATTATGTTGTGTAAATTTGAATACTTGAACAAAAACATCACTCTGGTTTATTTGACCCTTGTCAACGGGATATAATAGTTGACTATTCGGCCCTGTCAACGGGATATAATAGTTGACCTTTACATTTCATGGTGGGAATGTAATTGATTTGGACCCCAGCCTCTAGGGGTTTGGTTAGAGGTTACTAGTACTAGTAGTGTTTGGTTCCGTCCACCAGGAACAATTTGAGGCTAGCCACCCATTTGAAAAGTCCCACCTAACTGGGCATTTGATATTTGATAACCAGAGTAATGAAAATTGAATGGATTTGATTGAATCTTATGTGAAAGTGTTTGAATTTGATATGAAAATGGTTGGTTGAATTTTGAATATATTGGTATTTTTGAAACTCTGATATTTGATGAGAAAAAAAAAATTGATATCTCCTATTTGAAATGAAAATATTTGATCCATGAATTGCATTAATATTCCTTATTGGGCTGTGAGCTCATTCCCAATTGTTGAAAATTTTTCAGGTACTCTTAGTTCGGGTGAGGAGTGATGGCTAGGCTGAGGAATGGTCATCATTAGGATTTGACTTAGGATTTTATGTTGGATTTTGTTTAACTATTAGTTATGTTATTTTGGATTATTTGGTATTTGGAAGTTATTTGGAAATTGAATTTTGAGGATTTTAGATTTTGTTTCCGCTACTCTGAGCAGGTGTTTGGTAATTGGTAACATCCAGTTACAATATGACTGTTTGGGTCAGATTATACTTTAAGCCTTCGGGTTTGAGGTGTGAAATGACCGTCACGCCCTTGGAGTGGGTCTTGGGGCATGACACATAAATTGGTAACTTCATAGGTCATGCTTCATACTGGCCAATTCTTATATCCCAGGAGAAGGAACCACTTTCAAAATGGTGGAAATGATTCTGGTCCCTCATGATTCTTGGCAAGCATGCAGAGGATAAAGGAGAGAGAAATATCAAATGAAAACTTGAAAAAGAGAAATCCTAAACTTGGAGTTACCGTGGGAGGCTTCAAGGTTTCTTGGTTAGCAACTGATCCACTTGTTGCAGATCCATCCAACTTCACCTTTCTCTTCATTTCTTCATCTTGTCCAACATCAGGAAAGAGATATCGGCTTTGAAGTATATATGTATATTGCTATGGAGGCAGGTATTTCATTTTACATTAATTAAATTAGTTTCAAAATCAGTTATATCTCACTTCCACGCTGACAAAGAGAGCAGCTTTTGCTATGCCACGTCATTGCTCCTTTGTATAATTAATATTTTTATTTATTAGAAAATTGAAAAAAAAAATGTAATAAAATTACTTAAAATTGTATCATTTCTACCATAAAATTGTATAAATCAGCAAAGAAAGGTTTTCAACATTCTTTAAAGTAATTTGCTTTTGATGTTGATTATAAACTATTGACAAACACATTATTATAGATTTTATTCATTATAGAATATATCTATATGATAGACAGATTTAATTTAATTTATTTTATTATAGAATACACATGGACTAGGTTTAATTTTATGTTGTTGAAAAAGTTGGCCAGTGTATCATTATAATATTTTTGTTATGACAAAAAATATTTAAAGAGTACTTTCAAAAATATATATCTCTGAAAACAATGAAAAGATAATAATTTTTCATTGACCTTGATTTAGGACTCTATATAATTTTCTATGACTTACCCAATTTTTGAAGACTCAAGGTTGCTATAAATCAACTTTGGACAACCAACAATGATTACATTAATGAGAGGCTAATAATGTTGAAAACATATATAGCGGACAACAAGGAAAATTGAGCATTAACATAAAAATTAATTTGAAAAGGAATTTTTATTAAGATGTCTAGAAAAAAATAAAAAGGAAATAGGCATTTGGGCATGAAAAACATTTGAAAAGTGAAATTTTTGTAAGAGCGCTCAAGTGACCTAGAATGGGCTCAAGCAATCACGATCAAATTTGCCTAAATTTAAGAAATTTCTAAAATTCACCCTCTTTCTAAATTCAATTTGGTTAGGATTTGATTTTTAAATTTCATTCATCCCTCTAGGGTTCAACCTATACATATATGCCTAATATTGAGCAATTTTGTTCTCTATATGCCTAGTTTTATGTCATTACTTTGTTCTTAACTCAACATTCTCAAAGTATATCACCATTATTCTTCAACTCTATGGTAGAGGATCATATACTTTTAAGATATTGAGGAATCCATTAAGAAGTATTTTTTTCATAGTTAGAGAATTGAACTTTGAATTCTTTGACCTCATGAATTTTACATTCAGAAATTCTTTTGAAGGTGTTATGTGTGGCATTCCAAGAAAATTGTTTGTGTACTTGTGCGATTGAATTCTTAGATTACTAAGACCTTGAATCATGGAACCACAGAGAATGAGATTATCCATAAACAATCAACACTCCTTTCATGGAAACCAACTATCTCCACTAGAAGCATGTATTAAGTTCCTTTTAAAAATGCAAAGGGAACAAGTATGGAATTTAGTTGAATTCAATTGAGAACTTCCATTGAAGGTGAATGGATTGGTAGATCTACTAGTGAACTCAAACTCAAATAAGAATGGGATAAAATGGGCAATGAGGGTAGTGAGGCAAATGCTCAAACTCTCTATAGCATCTTCAATGGGATGAGTTATGACAAGTTTGGTATGACAACAACATGTAAAGCATGCTAAAGAGCCATCGAGCATTCTTTTAGTCATGCATGAGGGCACTTTAGTTGTGAAGTTGTATAAGATATCAATGCTCACTACTAGATTTAAGAGCATATAAATGCAAGAGGATGAGTTTCTAAAACTGATTTAGAGTTAAGTGAAATAAAAGAAAAAAATTGTGATTTAAAAGTTGTTAGAAAATACCAAGGTCTCTTCCTTTAAGATTCACACTCAATGTTACTGCTTTAGAAGAAAGATAAGACATCTAACTCTTTAAGGATTGACCAATTTGTTGGGTATCTATAGACATGAAATTTCAGTTCTTACTTTTAAAAGTATGCGGAGTACCCTAAAGGTCTCTTTAAATTAATGAAAAGAGTTGGATGTATCCATTGCAAATATTTTGAATTTTGGTAATCTAACCTTAATAACAAGAAAATTTAGAACTATAGTGAAGGCTTAGAAAAAGAATTTTAAAAACTAGACTAAAAGAAGAGAAAAATAATTGATAATAAATTATGCAAGCTTGTAGACCCTCCATTTTGTCCTTCTAACACATGTCCTATTATGTGTTCCTTTGGTACTTTACAACAATTCCTTGGTGGCCCATTATTACTCATGTAGCTTATCTTTTATGAGCTACCTTGGAGACTTTGATTGAGAGATTTATCTAACCCCATTGTGACCCTTGGCAGCCCTAATTTAGACTTAGGCACTGTCCTAAACATTCTAGACACATTCCACCTTGTACACATTCACCCTAGATCACTTTAGGTCACTTTGGCACTGTCCTAAATACCTTAGGTCCACTTAGGTACACTCGGTCCATTAGGCACTACCTTAGGCCCATTTAAGCATACTGGGCCCATTTAGATGCGTTTGGCCCACTTAGGCTCACTTAGGCCCACCTAGGCTCACCTGGGCTCATTTTGGCACACCTTGGCCCACTTAGGTTTATCTAGTCTTGCTTAGGTCACCTTTTTTTGGCACATCTTGCATGTCTCACGTGGTTTGCATGACTTGCATGGCTCATTTTGTAAAATCACATGACTTGACTTTTTATTATTATATTTTATTTTATTTTATTTATTATTTTGTCTATTCCCTCCTTTATTTTATTTTCCTATTATTTTGTCACTTTCCATAATACTTATCCTTATTTATTTTAATTTAATAATTTTGTTTAAATATTTTATTATTATTATTATTATTATTATTATTTGATTTAGTCTATTAACTTTGAAATTTTGTAGGGAAGGTATGGAAGGTGTGCACGGTCACATTGAGATTGATATTTGGAAGGTAGGTGTGGACGTTTTGGGAGAGTTTAAGGAAAGGTGGCTCTAGGAGATAAGGAAGCAATTGAAGACTAACACAGCTTAGGGAAGGAGATTGAAAAACTACCAAATTGGCTTTGGATGAATTATGAGGTTGTGCATTTAAGAAAGTGAGAGGGTTCTTTAGAGGAAAGCGAGATTTTTCCTTGAAAAAAATAAAAGTCAATAAGCATGTGGAGGGTGTGATGGCCAGCAGGGATGGGGGAGACTCACGGATTTTTGAGGGAGGATTTTCTCCATGGAGAAAAAGGACGGGTAGCAGAGGATGAAGGGCTGCTTCAGCAGTGTGAATTTTTCTATATAGAGCCGAGGGGCACAGGAGAGGAGATCAGAGGGGGGTTTTTTTTTTTGGTTTTTGAGAGAAGAAGGCTTGGGCAGAACGGAAATGAGAGGAAAAAGCTAAGGGAAGGTGACAAGCAAGGCAAAGGAGAGCAAAACAGAGAAAAGACTGAAGCAGCCAGAAAAGAGAAACGAAGGGGAGTTTTCCGGGTATGATCGGGTCGTCAATGCATGGAAAAGGTGAGGTAACTCCAGGATTTTTCTCTGATGTATCCTGGCATCGAGCAGCAGTTAGGTCATTTACGTTGGATTTTTGCATGCTTGCTGCAACATGAGTTTGATAAATGAGAGACACAGTCTCCAAACTGATTGGGTCACCTCCTGGTTATGTTGGTTATACCGAGGCTGGTTAATTGACTGGAGATGTTGGACTCCGACCTTACTCAGTGGTTCTCTTTGGCAAAATTGAGAAGGCTCATCAGATTCTTGAGGATGACGTGCCGATAGACAACAAAGGCTGAACGTACTGTGGACTTCAAGAGTTCTCTTTTGATAATGACGTCCAATGTTGGTGAAGGCTCATTGCTTTGAAGATTCGTCAAAAGCTATTTTGTTGTTGTGTGTTAGTCAATTTTCTCTACTGATCCGGAAGCAAAGGTTTCAAAGCAGTTTTATGGATTTATCTGTACGGAGGTTGACATTTTATCACACAAACAGAGAACCTCGTTTGAACTGAATTCAAAATTTTAGATCTTCCCAGATTCATGGAAGCGTTAGAAATGAAATCCTATCTGCTTGAAGAATCATTGCTGCCCACTTTTTCACCATCACACAGCCATAAAGGGGACTTACCACAAAGCAAAGACGGGAACCACGATCTCAAGGGACTGCAATTCCTAAGAGCAGGCGGCACCATAGAGGCTTCGAGGGGGGAAGAACATAGTCGCATTACATCTATAAAGAAAAGCAAGGACGGCCGGATTGGGGAGGAAGAAGGGTTTTCGACAGCCAGATTCACGCACAGCAGCACCGCCCCACACCCTCATCTCCACCCACTGGCTTCAGACACCGACGCACTACCATCTTCTCTAACGCTATAACCAACCACCACTTCACGTTCTCTCCGGCAGCACCATCTCCACGCCGTAACCTGCTGCCACCTGCCCCCAAACACCACAGCAACCACGCATCAAGTCTTCCATTCACACGACTACAGATTTTGGGAGACTCTCCAAAACAGTTCTCTCTAGACAGCCACGCACCATTACTGGTCGTTTTGTAGCATGCATAGCCGGGTAGGTAAGTTGAAATCTTTTCAATTATTTAGTTTTGAATTTAATCCGCCCTATTGCCTTAGTCATTAATTTTGGCCTGATTGATATCATGTATCTTTTTAGCATTTATATTCTTAGTTTTTATTAAATCCATGTGATGTTCTCAAGTTAGGTATTTCGTTAGTTTGGTTGTTTCTAATTAATTATTTAGTTTTAGATTTCTAGTTTGAATTTAATCCATGCTATTGCCTCAGTTATTAATTTTAGCCTGTTTGATTTCATGTATTTTTTTTAGCATCCTATATTCTTAATTTTTATTAAATCCATGCGATGTCCTCAAGTTAAGTTTTATTAGTTTGGTTATTTCTAATTAATTCTTTAGTTTTAGATTTCTAGTTTTGAATTTAATTCACCTTATTGCCTTAGTTATTAATTTTAGCCTAATTGGTCTCCTGTTTTTAGCATCTTATGTTCTTAGTTTCTTTTTATTAAATTCATGCAATGTCCTTAGGTTGATTTTCCTTAGTTTAGTTGATTCTAAATAATTCTTAATTTATAGGTTTTCACTTTAAAATTCAATCCATGCTATTGTCTTAGTTATTAATTTTTAGTTTGATTGATCTCATGTATTTTTTTTTTTTTAGCATCTTATAGTCTTAGTTTTTGTTATATCTTCAAGTTGATTTTTTTTTTAGTTTTGTTAATTCTAATTAATTTTAAGTTTTTAGGAAATTTTAGTTATTATTTTAAGGTGCTATGATGCGTAATTTAGGTGTCGAGTTCATTAATTTTGTCTTCAATTAGATCCTACCCTAGTTTAATTCAATTTATTTGTTACATTCATGCTTTTACAATCCTATGTTTTCATATTATAAAACCAAATTTTTGAGAAAGCTACTATATTTTTAAATGAGTGAGCACCAAAAGTTTTTAGAAAGCCACCTTTGCTACTTGTTGAAATCATATCTATCTATTTTTTTTTTTAGGAATTATATAAAGATGTATGTGATAATTGATGATCTCGTATACTTTGATAATTTTTTCTATGCAATTAGATACCAAGCATGCTAGGATTTATTTCTTTTATTACTTATAATCTAACCCCTCATGTCTTGTGGAAGCACGTTATAAGTTACCTATGCTATTCAGGTATGCTTCTTACCTTCGTATCTTAATTCCATAAATTATGTATCACTTTATACATGATCGTTATGTATTGCTTCCTATGCGCTTCTTAACCTGTGAAACTTATTTTTTTATTGTTTGTTTAGCTTGCGATGTTTGATTAAGAGACTTGGGTAAAATACATGTGTGTTTTATTTTCCAAACTAACCATTGATGTTTTGTGATAGTGCTTAAGAAGCAGTCCAGGTGCACACCCTAAATTTTCTTTATGATTATGATTGGTTTTCTTGTTTGGCATGTTATTTTTGAAATCACCTACCTTACCTAGGTATCTATAATCAACCAATTAATTGTCATATTTCCCTCAACTTAGTCAGTAGAGACCTCTATAGGGCTTAGAGGGGTGCTAGCTTTTAGAGGTACTTTCCCACTAGGTAACCTGATCCCCGACCTAAAGTTGGGTTTTTAAAAGACACACTTTTCCAAAAACTATGGAGTCACTTCTTTAGGGTTTTCTTTCTTGTTTTATTTTCCCTTTTAAAATAAAATAAAATAAGTGGCGACTCCAACTTTTCCAAAATTAATTTTTCACCAATAAAAATGAGTCTTGCCATTGAGTGGGGACGCATGTGAAAAATGTTGGTCCACAAAGCCACTTAGAGTAGTTCTAAATGAAGGCGAATCTTTTAATTCTAAAGAAAGCAAGTATGATTATACTAATAATCTTGTTGCTTTTTTGGCATCTATAAGTTTAGATTGTAATATTTCGAAAGATATTAAATCTAATGATAACTCAAAATGCAAATTTGATAAGTTAAAAGTTTCATATAATGTCCTTCTAGAGGAAAGTTTGAAAACTAAGGCAGAGAACTTAAAAGTGAATAATAAAGCTTTAAAGATAAATGTCATAAATGATTCACTTAAATTTGAAAAATGTAGATCTTCTTAATGAAATCTCTAACTTGAGTTTTTGATTTTTTTCAAAAGGTAAGATTTCTAGAGAATAAACATAACCATGTACTTGAGAAAAGTATATCCCTATCTTTAGAAATTGAAAGAAAGGGAAAAGACTTGGCCTCTAAAAATGTAGAATTTCATCCAAGGACTAAGATATTAAATAAAATCATTAGCAAAGGGAAGCCCAATGAAGATGAAAGAGGCTTAGGTATCTAAAAAAAGATGAGACTTTCTAATAGTGGAAAAACAATATTGATTAAGGATCAGGGAAGTGTGTCATCCCTAGAGGCCTCCGCTAGCACTACTCCCTCAATGACAAACTTAGAAACGTTTAGAGTAAGTATTAAAGTAGACCTTTAATAGATTTCAATTACATGTGGATAGGTTAGTGAATTCCAAATTCTAAAACAAATTAAATCTTGAATATTAAGAAATGGAAAAAGTATTATACTAAGTCTAGGAATAGGAAGAGTTAGGTATACATGCCTCCTAAGGTCAAGCAAGTATGAGTTAAGAACTAGGTTAGGTAACATGTTGTATTTACCGCACATAAGGCTAGAAAACCTAGAAAGTGATATTTTGACAGTGGATGCTCTATGAACATGATAGGATATAAGTCTTTCTCTACCATTTTTGAGTAGATCAATAGTGGTCATGTCCCATTTGTTGGTGGGAATGAATCCTTGGTTAGGATAGGGGTTGTGGGATGAACAGAAGTGAGCATGCCATTAGATCCTAGGCGAAATGGTATATGCTGATTAAAAATTTTAAATTCTAAGTTGTTTCATGACTTATCTCTCATTTGGATGTTCTTAAATCCTTTTTGTTAGAACATTGAATCTTGTTTATATGTTGACAATTTTGTTTCTTTTTAAGTTTGGTCATAGAATTCTTTTTGGATAGTGATGAAGAACAAGGGTTGTTGTTCGTCCAACGGAAAAGTCACATGCACATCTAAAGAGGTTTGGCTTGTGACAAATTAGGCTTTGTTAAGGTATTAAGAGGATCAGTTTTGTTTTGAATTTAAATGATTTAAAATCAGATTTTAAAATTGAATAGGATTGCTCAAACTTGGAGCACTCAAACACCCAAGGCACTCATACAGTCATGCAATTTCTGTCAAGTTTTTCATATAATTTCAATTGAGAAACCTTCCAAAAACCGAGACTCTTCAGGCTCTTACCTATAAATACCTCCCTAATAACCCTTAAAGGTTATGAGATTGGAGAAAGATTATTGAGAGACCTTTCATTCCTAAGAAAGGATCTCCTAGAGAGAAAAGTCTGAAGTTCCACACCTTTCTCAATCCCTCATTCAAGGATTAGATCTTTGAATCTTAGGTTGAAGACCATAATCCCTTCAGTTATCAATATTGCTCATAGCCCAATACAACATGATAGGACAAAACATATTGAGATTGATAGGCATTTCATCAAATAAAAATTTGAGGACAGAGTAGTGTGTATGTCCTATGTTCTATCAAAACATCAATTAGCTGATATCCTAACAAAAGGGCTTAATAGTTCAATGTTTCACGATCTAGTATTCAAGTTGGGAATGGAAGACATCTATTCCTCAGCTTGAGGGGGAGTGTTGAGCTGTAAATAAAATAGGAGAATTATTTTTCTATTATGTTAGTTCCCTATTTCTGTAAATAGATAGTTTTATTAGTTTCCTATTTATGTAAATAGATAGTTTTATGATTTAGGAATAAGTTAGTTTCCTATTATATCTCTTGTTTCCTATTTCTTCTCTTGTAATCTCCTATATAAACTGTGTATAGTCAATGTAATAAACAAAAATTATTATTTTTCATCCCATATTTCATGTCATTTATAAATAAAGAATTTAGGTATAACCCTTTTGGATATCCAGGATATCCCTACTATTTTAAAGGGTGAAGAAAAATTGGGCATTTCATATAAATATTCATTAAAAATTTTTAATGACCCATTAACACACCCTTTTGGAACTTTTTTATAATCAACTTGAATTAAGTTTAGGCAAATATTCTAACTAAAAACTTCCTAACAATATTGAAGCCACAAAAAATTTTCTACTTATTTAACTTTTATTTTTATTTTTATAATGAATAGTGGAGAGTCCTTTTTTTTTCTTTCTTTTGTTTGCAACAGTGAATGAAAAATAAATATATAATTACATCTTTTTATTATTTTTCATAACTGATTACTACTCAAAAAGTGCTATTTTGTAGCTTGTAATTAATCCTTTTAAACACTTTTGAGTAGTAGTTATTGCCTTTTAACTCAATTAACATTTTAAGGACCCTTGCAATCATTTCTAATCAAATTGTGTAAGTTTTGGTGTTTTTGTTAGTAATTTGATCACCAAAGCAATCCAAGAATGAGGGAGAGCTGTATATAGTTCATGGCAAAGCTTTTGGAAGCTCAAATTCATGAAGAACCAAGCTTTGGAGCTCCATAGCCCTTTGCCAAAGTTGTTCAAAGTATGCAAGGAGAGAAGCAAGGAGAGAGGAAAAACAGAGTGAAGAAAACAGAGGACAACAACTGCAGTCTTCTTGCGCACTTTTGGAGCACTTCCCGAAGTCAATTTTCTACATGCTATATACCATTTCAAATCTCAGGAAGTCAAGAATCTAACGCTTCAAACCGTGTATGATTTGGAGCTGAAATGAGGAAGTTACAGCCTTTGGAAGATAACTGCTCCAAGCTGAAGGAAGGATTCAGCAAAGTGTTGCGGAATCAGCCTTTTGTTGCGAGAATTTCGCAGCCTTTTTGCACAGTGCTTTGGATTTCCCTTGAAGTTTCACGCCGCGATGGAAGCCAAACACCACAAGATGAAAGCCAACTTCACAGCGGTGCGAGAATAACCTTTTGCTGCGAAGTGATTTCGTAGCCCTCTTGGGTGTCTGCGAAATCTCGCAGACACCATTTTCACCTGCGAAATGGTCCTTAGTGCTTCCCGATATTTGCCTCCGAATTTTTTGGATATTTTTCTTCAGATATTTTTGTATAAATTTCCATTCTTCTCCTTGTAAGCCACCAACCATAAGATTTCTTAGCTAGGAAGGTTGGAAAAACTCCTCTATATATATTCCTTTGCATCCACTGTAATCAATGATCATATCATCATATATGTAATCCATCGATCAATATATAGAATATACAGAGCCTTGCTCTGTTTTTCCTTCTCTTTCATTTTTCATTTCTTTTTATTTCTAGCCAACCAAACTCTGAGGATTTTTCCTCAGAGGATGAGAGGCTAAGCTTTTTGTCTCTTGGAGTGAGGAAAGCCGGGTAAGTTTCCACATGCATAATTTGGAAGTTTTGTTGTTTTAGTTTTTAATGAAGAGAAAGTGTGACCGTTAATAGTTTTTATCTTTTTAGTTAACTTAAAACACCTTAGAGTCACCTGGGCCAACACTTGGTAAGGCAAGTGATTTCCAACCATGGAAATGCACTAGTTTACCCCTTGCGAGCCTTTGGGAGGTGACTTGAAGGTAGGATTTTCTAGAATAGCCAACACTTGGTAAGCTTTTGGACTCCAAGGAGACATCCATTAGTTATCTCTTGCGAGCTTTTGAAAGGAAGTCCAAGGTTAAAGATCACCTTGAATGGCAAGTGCTAGGTGAGAGGTATGAGTCATTGCAAGTTGCATCAGTGAGAGGGATTTAGTGTTTGAACCCATTAATGGGAAGCATCTGTACAGCACCGGTTAGAGAATTAACTATATGTTAATTCTCTAATGCGAGGAAAAGAAACAAGTGACCGGAACTCCCTTTTTGTATGAGGAATCTGAGCCTAGTGATCTGAACTCCAAGAAACACTTTTCTTTGTAAGTAAAATCAGTTACTATTTTTGGTTAGTTTAAAACCAAACCTTTTCCAGCTTATCTTTATGTTTTCTTTTAAAGCTAACCATTGAAATGAAAAGGCACCAATTCAACTTTGAATTAACATCATTTGTGAAGTGAAAACCCATCCCAGTGAACGATCCTAGAGCCACTATGCTATAGTAGCTTTGTCTTTGCTACCCTAGTATATGGTGTAATAGGTTATAAATTTTGTTGATTACTCCCTCAATCAAGGAGCACCAGCTAGACACGAATCAGCTGAGACACCAATTGGGCACGAATCAAATGGCGCCGTTGCCGGGGATCGAACCTCGAATCAAATGGTGCCTTTGCCACTGCCGCTGTTAGGGACGAATCAATAACCATTAATATTAAAGAGTAAGGGAAATAATAATTATATTGTTTTGAAATTTATTTCATTAGACCATGCACAATTTGTCAATTTTTCTTGTTTTTGTTTTTGTTTTAAATGTTAAAGGTGCAATAATACTATTTTAAAATATTATATATATATATATATATATATATATATTACTTTTAAAATTAAAAGGTAATATTTGAAAAAAAAAAATCCATTAGGTAAAGGAAGATATGATAAATAATTTGGATGGTTTAATCCTACCTCAACTTTAGAAACTCTTTTCTATAATTAAAAAATATTAATTATTCATTAATCTCATACTTGGGACATTTATAGCATCCTTGATAAAAAGATAGTAGTAAAAATAATAATGACCATAATATGAAAATTAAGTTTTGAAGAGAATTAGTGAATTATTAGGCCATTTTATTTGTTGGCACTATTATTACACCATTAGTAGTTTAATTACATCCACTTCTTACTATCATTCATACAACTTACTTTCTATCATAATATTGTTCCCTTTGATACATGGCAGGAAATCACCTTTGATGAGTAGTAGATAAAAATGGAATGGGAAGATGTCAGAGTGAATTTGGAATCTTTCAGTATTTTAGAGATGGATAATGATGGTAGATTGGAACCAAGTATAGAGTCTACAAGTGATCTATTATCCTCAAAGTAACTAGAGTTAATTCATGGCCGATTCTCATGGAAATAATGAAGACATAGCATATGCATATTGGAAGAAAAAAAAAAGTCATGTTGGAAAAATACTTTATCAGACTTGGAAGAAGATTTAGGTAAGTTTGCTGAACTTTAGTCTTAATTTTGTTTTTCTTCTATTATTAATTCTCATTGATTTCAAATACCTTAGATTAGGTTTGGGTGTGGACAAACCGGGCCGCAAGTGTTGTTAGAATTTGACAATTAGGAAATTAGGTGATTGAATGTTGATTGTTTGATAAATTAAAGTTGTGGTTAGAGTAATTTTTCTTCAAATTCTTTTACCAATACAAGCCATTCGATAGTCAAATGCCAATTATCTTTAGATGAACATTTTAATTTGATTATGACTCTCTGATTTTGCATTTGGATATTTGTAATTCACTTTCATAGTTCACACACACATACTTTTTCTTGGTAGTTTGTATTTAAGATTTCACGTGTTCTAATTAAATCAATCCTTAAACTTCTATTTAAAATTCATCTTAGTTCCTTTAAGTATGAAATTTCAATTTTCCAAATGACAACGCAACCCTATTTTATTCGGTATGCATACGAAAAAAGGTTTTAAAATGAATTTTGATCTTGAATGATACATGAATTAAAATTTATAGCTCCAATCAATGAAGTCACTCTTAACCTTGAAATTATAATGATCATTTGAGGTAAACAATTATGGATGAATTCGTGGAAATTAAAAAGGGATTTGATAGATCCCTATATACAAAGTTTTCCAAAAATCAGTTTTCTACTGCCATTGTTAAATGCTCACTACATCTCTGAACTTGTAAATTGGAGTTCAACAACCTAGAGACCCCATAAAATTGTTTCAATGCTTGGATATTGCTCTAGACTCATCAAATGTATGAAAAAAAAATTAACCTAAAACACTTTTTCAATCAATAAATTTAATTTAGTTTTCCAATAGACACAATTTTAACACTATTTTGGATACTTGAAAACGTCTTTACAAAATTCAATTATTAAATGATCTGTTTAATTTCTTTAGATTTTTTTATTCAATACATCTTGAAATTAATTTTTGACACATAAAATATTGGAAAATAGTTTCCCAATTGGACGATACAATTTTCCCTTTTTGCAGCTAATCCACTGTCACAATTTTAAACCAAGGGGCACTCTAGTTGTTTTTAAAATTGATACATATATTTTCTTGCCTTAACAATATTTTTCTTGTCAAATATGCATCTTAAATTTTTCTATGATTTTTTATATGATTTTATCACATTTATGGAGTGGTTAAAAAAATTGATTTATGCATGCTATATAATTTAGTCTTGTTTTGGACCTTTCAGGATATTTTGGTGAACTGGAATTAATTGGAGCTTTATTAAATTGTTTGGTCACTTGGATAATAAGCTAAAATGTATGAGATATTCTCTATTTTTTTTAATTAAATTCACATTCTAGGTATTTTTTTAAATTTATTTTTTGAACCTTTCTATATTGACTATATGTTGAAATATTCGTACAATGCTAGCTTTGTTATTTAATCTGGTGTTGTTTAGAATATCTTTACTTGATCTTGACTTTTTAACTATAATGTAGGCATAATGAGGATGTTACATAAACTTTTCCATGATGAAATATTGCTTTTAGGTATTTATTTATGATTTTCCTAAATCAATTGACTATTCAATCACCTTATCGCATATTTTGACTTAGTCACTAATTTTGGTTTTTAATCTCTCTTGCGAATCAGTTTTTATTTTATAATAAATTGTTCGTATATCCTATATGATATTTGATATTTTTTAGATTCTTGTCATTTCATTTGAGCCATACATATGCCATGTAAATTAGGACTTACCATCATAGTTATTTATTGTCATGATTTATTCTAATCACTCTAGCTATATGCAAGCATATTGAAAGCTATGAATGTGATCAAGGTACCTCCTTTGTTTCCTTTATTTCTCTAACTCTATAAATAGACATGTTGTCTTTGTAAACGGCTTTATGCTTGATTACACCTTCCTATGCTTTGATCATTGCTTGGCTTTCTTGAATGATATGAATTGCATGTTGTATTATTTGTTAGACCGACTTTAGTGTTTTCATGAAAGTGTTGTAGGTTTCGGCTCAAGTATGCTCATATCCTTCTCTTTTACATGTGATTGATTCCCTATGATATGTTTGGTTTGATGTGAATAGTATCCTATAAAGCTTTAGGCATGATCACTTTTATTGTCTTTGGTATCTATTGATTTACAAATCAATTATCATAGTTACCTTAACATATTTAGTAGAGACCTGTTTTAAGGCTTAAAGGGCTGCTACCTTCCGGTACCTTCCCAAGGAGTAACCTGACCCTTAGACTTGGACTTGGTTTTCGAATACATGTTTTTCCAAAATAAGAAGTCATATTTATGGTTTTATTTCCTATTTTGTTTTCCCTAAAAAAATATAAAATAAGTGACAACTCCAATTTTTTATAAAAATTAGTTTTTCACTAAAAAGTGAGTCTCGCCATCGAGTGGGATCTCATGTGAAAAATATAGATCCACATATATATTTTGAGATTGAATTCTTAGAAGAAATCAAGTCATGCCTTTGGTCAAATTAAGAATACATCTAATCGACTTGTTCTAAGATAGTCAGATTTCTATTTAATACGACATTGTTGATCTACATACAACACAACTTAACTCCCTCTTAATTTGACATATATATATATATATATTAAGTGGAGGCATTGTACACCATGATTCTATATTATTTTCTTTATTTGTATGTATGGTTGACTTTGTATCCACTTTTACGGGTGTTTCCAAATGTTGCAAGTGAGCAACATATATTTAAAGATTGAATCTTGGAAAGTATACAAGAATTAATCTTAGCCGACAACTCAATTTTGCATTAACTCTCTTTGGGAAACAATAATATTGATCTTAGCCAAACAAGGTATGTGTACAATAAGATTTAGACATGACTTTTAATCCTTGCAAAGAAATCAAATCTACTTTATTAGTTAAACTTAAGAAGTTTCCCTTTTGATCAATCACAAGATGTAACTTTAGTTTATTTTCCACTATACAATGATGTTTATTCATCTTGAATCTTATACCTTAAAAGAGATTAACAAATATATTAGGAATATTGACATCAAATCTTGTAGATTTAATATATTTCTCTAGGCTAAACACTTGAGATATTACAAATCATGATAATAAGGCAACTGACAAGGGTATCCAAATTTCCATAAGAAGAATTGGTTTAGGTCAAGGAGTAGAAAGAAAAAAAATGAGTATAAAAAAAACATGAATCCTTAGGCCTACACCCAATGATTTTTAAGTAAAAGTAAGAAGAATCCCCCTTAAACAAGAAACTTACTTTCATTAAAAATATATATATATACTAAAAAGAAATCATGAGAGAAAAAAAGACTTCTAAACAAAACATAGCTCTAGGATAAAAGATAAAACAATAAAAGAGGGTCCTAAGCTATGGAGCAATGAGCTAAGTAGAGGTAGAGACTCTTAAAGATTTCCTAGGATCTAGATTCCTAAGAGAATATAAAGGAACATCTTCAGACATAGTTAAGCCCTTATTTTGGAAAGAGAGGAGGTCTTTTTTTTTTTTTTTTTACCCAAATTTGCTTCACTCTAGGATGTGTTAGGGGTGTTTTTCTGATTCTTAGGCTTAATATTTGTTCTCTTTCATTTTCCACTATTTAGAATATTGTTTTTTTAGAGAATTAAAATCATTTACAAGTCTATTCAATTGAAACTCATACCTCTCAAGAAATCTAGTGTGGCATCTATGTTTAGTATGTCCAGACTTCCTACAATGTGTGCAAAGTGAAGGAGTGTTGGTAGGTGCTACTTAGCTAAGGGTTTCATCTTTGCCTTTAACAAAAACAATTTCCCCACTAGTAAGAGTTTCAACTTTATTCACATACCTCAAACCTCTCTTATCACCATGGGTTTTACATTTATCAAAGATTTCATTAAGTACTTTAGTTCTAGGGTGAAATATTTTATTACCCAAAGAAGAGGATTTCATTGTTTCAATCTCTAGAATGAGAACATTATTTCTCTCAAGAAAAGAATTATGTTTAGACTTGAGAAATAAAAATTTTTCAAGGCAACTAGTCCTTTCTTCATTAAGCAATTCAATCTTAGCTTTGTGGGCATGAAGAATATCATGATTTTTAAATATTTTTTAATAAGATTCTCATGCTCAACAACTAGATTATTATGATAAGCACCATTTTTTTCATCAGTGTAATCACAATCATTGTCACTATTGTTGATGTCTCACGTCTTTGAGGATCCACGTAGTTGACAGATGGATGGACGCGTGATCTCAACCCATAAAGGTTCTTGATCCAGACGTTATACCTGCAAGAAGGCATCCGGACAGGGTGTCCGGACGCACCCTCCGATGGTTTTATTAGCCATGGTGAGAGAGAGGAATATAAACCAGTTGACCTTTTACCAGGTATTAAAAAGTTACCAGGAGGATCCCCCTTCTTCTTTGTTCTGAAGGCTTTATATATACAGCTTCAGGGGTACTGTTCCCGTCATTAATGGTGAGGAGATATTTTATGTTTGTTATGAGGATAATAGGTGCCAGTGGGAGCACTATCATCCTACGAACGGCTGTCAGAAACCATGGTAGGTGATGCGGTTGTCAGAGATCGTGGGAAGTGATTATGTAGAATGATCATGGGAAATGACTTGTTGTCCCCTCAACCCGTCCTTTCATTCTGCAGATGATGGGACGTGGGCCATGGCTGGTTGTCGTGATAGCGTGTAAGACTTGCTTTACTTTAATTGATGATCCGGACCATTAAATCCGGATGGTCACATGCTGATTATCCGGGTTGTGTAGTGGAGCGGATACATTATGAAGGCTGTCCGGATGTCTATGCTCTGTCAGCGTCGTTTGCTCTTCCTTGGACAGAAGAAGCTGAAACGTCATGTGCTTTTCCTTGAGGCGGTCCGGATAGGAGAACCATCATCATGCGTATCCTTAGGGGAATCCGGATGATGATGGTCCGGCTGATAACACGTGCTGCGTGTCACTGTGAGGTGCGTGCCACGTGTTTCCCAGAGGGAGGGGTCCCTACATTGCCCCCCTTTTTAATTTGCCTATTTTGCCAAAAAATGGGCGGGTTAAAAAATAACTGGCTTTTTGAAATTTGAAGAGGTTTCTTCGCCTTACTGGGCCACGTGGCGAGTGGGGGTGCGGAAGCCATAAAAGGCATTTATGATGAGCCACCGACTCTGGGAATTCCCAGGCAGCATGTTGTTTCAATGATAGCGCTGTTTGGACGTTTGGCTTTCCGAGGGCTGGTCCCCCTATAAATAGCGTACTGTACCTTCTTTTTCATTTTTTCTACTGCATTTTCCTGAGAGCCTTTCTTCTTCTTACTTTTGTTGCGTCCTTTGCTTTTTCTGAGTAAAGAAACTCGAAAACACTTTTGTACCGGTGATTTTGTGTCGCGACACTCGTTTGCTGCTGGTGTTCTTGTATCGAAACTGTGATCTTTCTTCTTCAGAGCTTCATTTGGTACGTGTACTTTTTCTATTGCTGTTCCTTTTTGTTGCGCTTTGTTGGTTTTTTGGTTTTGGTTTCTGATTTGTTTAGGTTAGGTTTTGTGTATTTTCTGGGTTATTTGTGTTTTACCCATTGTGCTTCTTGTGTGTAGGTTTGGGCTTGTGTTTGTGGTAAGAAATGGCTGCGAAAAAGACTGTTTCATCTTCCCGGGGTACCGAGGTTCGTGGAAAAGCGATAGATAAGTTGGACGCGAAGGAATTCCGGGAAAGGTTCTGTATCTCGAATGACGTGGCTATCGAATTGCTGAATGGGAGGGTGCTTGTGCCTTCTGGGAAGGCAGAAGAAAAAACCATCATCTTTTCGAAGGAATAGTTCAACGCGGGGCTCCGGTTCCCTCTGCCGTCGTTGTTCAAGGAGTTCCTCCATTTCACCCAGATTCCCCCCGTCTTCATTCACCCCAACATCGTCCGGGTGCTGATGGGATGCAGCATTGTAAGCATGCTATATAACCTCGACCTCTCACTGCTGGAGGTGTTCTTTGTTTATTCTTTGAAGAAGGTAAAAAATGACATCTTCAGCATGTCCGCACACCTGCCCTCCCTCCAACTGGTGACAGAGCTGCCAGATTCGACAAAGGGAGGGGCGACGGGACACGTGGTGGTCCGGGGTGCGTCGGCGGGGCTTTTGGAGCATCCGGCGAGGCCTTTCACCCCAAACTACTCCTTGGAGGTTCCGGGTAGGTTTGCTTTTGTGACTATTGCCCGGCTTTTACTTTGTTGATTTTTTGTTGACTTTTTCCGGATGGTATTCTCATCCTTTGTTGCTGTTAATGTAGGTCCGGAATTGAGGGGCCACCTTGTGGACTGGGTGGAGAAGGCGTCTTTTGACCGTCTCAGCAAGCTTTTTGAGATAAATGCCAAGGAGAGGCAGTGTAAGACGCTGCTAACTGCGTGGAACCTAGCGGCGGTCGTCCGGGAGCCCCAAGAGTACGTCATCAATATTCTCCCCAGGAAGATGCCAAAGGAGGTAGTACCTGGGGAGCACTATATTGTGAAGGATCTCTCGATTTACGAGGCGTCAAAAGAGGCTGACGCTGAAAAACGCCGACTTCTCCTGGAGGATCGGGATAAGAAGAAGAACGAAGGGACCCTTCGGAAGGCTCCCGGACAGAAACGCGACGTAGGCTCTCCTTCCAAGAAAAATCCAGCGAAAAGGAGGAAGCTGGTGAAGAAAAATGGGAAGGACTTGAAGGAGCCCAGTCCTCCCATGGAATTTGCTCCTCCGCCCATTATTCACGAGGCGGAGGTAATGATAGAGGAGCCAGTGAACGCTGCCCCTCATTCCATCTCAAGCGGGTCCGGACACCTTGCGGGGCTGAACCATTCAAGCACCTTCTTGGCAGCGGTTGCGCGTCTAGCGAATTTGGCTGAGGAAGCTGCGTCTGTCAACCATCCGGACTCCCGCAATTCGGATGCTGATGCAGCTGAGGCCGTTTGTGCGACCCCCATGGAGGAAGTGGGAGCAGAAAGCCAGAGCTAGCCCTCTGACGATCCGGACCTGCTGGCTCTTGTTCCGGTGACGGGGCCATCCTCAAAGAAGCCTCGCTCAGTGCGCGATTTGAAGTCCGGACTCCTCGGGCGGCTTCAAGAGCGGCAGCAAGAGATTGAAGTCAGTTGCTCATCTGCCCACGACGCTCATCCGGATGGGGGCGAAGTGGAGATGGTAACTGAGGCTCTAGCCGTCCCGGTGGTGGTCCCGGATGAGGTTGCACCTGGGGAGGCCCATCCGGCCGGAAATGTTGAGGCCCCTCACCCGGAACGAAAATCGCCTTCTGCTGCTTCATCCGGGGGTGGACCTGTTAATGACGCATCTTGCTCCTCTGATAACTCTTTTAGTTATGCGGAGTTGGAAGATAAGCTGAAAGAGATTCCACCTGGCTCGCCTTATATCATGCCCTCAGCCCAGATGTTCGAAAATGTGGAAATGGTAAAACTGTTTTTCGTGCTTTTTGATTGTTTTATCATTTTGTTGTGTTGTTGTGGTATGATTTGTAACTTTGCATTGCTTGTTTGTGTGTCAGCTGGTGAGTGGTCTCCGCGGCATGGCCCAACACCACGATCTCTTTTCTGATCTGCTGCAGACCACTGATTATATGAGGATCTTTGCCTCTCGTCATAAAGAAAGCGAAAACCAGCTGCGCTTGAAATTGGAAGAGGCTGAAGCTAGCTTATCCACCATTTGAAAAGAAAATGAAGCCCTCCGGGTGGATTTGGCTGAGGCAAAGAGTCGGGAGGAATCAGCGGCCTACCGCCTGCATGAGGCAGCAGATGAGATAACCCAGCTGAGGGGGGAGGTGAGGCAACTCCGGACAGAAGTTTCTATTGAAAAGAAACAGAGGGAAGATTTAAAGCTGCACTTGGTTGCACAAAAAGAGGAGCTAGAACGGGAGTTTGCTGTAGAGAGGGAGGAAATTGAAGCAGAATATAAAAAACAAGTGGATGATACGTTCATCTTTGGGTATCGGTGCTGCATGAAGAAGAACGGTATCAAGCGGGACGTGCCTTCAATTCCTCCGGGTGAAGAAAAGAAACTTTATGACAAGCCTGCTCCCTGACAGTTTCTCTTTTTGCAATTTCTTCTGTAATCTTCCTTCTGTATTTTTGTGGTCCGGAGCCCTCCTTTGTACATATTTTTAGCTATGTCAATAAAAATACTTCTTTCTCATTTGAACTTGTCTTGGCTTTCTTATTGATAATACTGCTTTAAATTAGACACATTCCATGATCTAAGTAATGGAGTTTCGTCTAGCTTTTGTAAATGATAGGCTCCATTGTCACTTGCTTTAGACACTATATAAGGTCCTTCCTAGTTGGCTTGGAACTTCCCTGCACCCACTTCAGTAGTATTTTCAAAAACTTTTCTAAGGACTAGCGTACCATTTTTGAAGCTTCTTGGCCTCACTTTGCGATTGTAATGTGCTGATGCCCTTTGTTGATAATCTGCCATCCGGATGGCTGCATTTTCCCTCACTTCATCTGCCCAATCTAAATTTCTTCCTAATTCCGTGCTTACATCATCTTGTTTTGCTGCGTCAGTCCGGATAGTAGGAAGACCTATTTCAGTAGGAATGACTGCATCCATTCCATATGCGAGGGCGAAAGGAGTATTTCCTATTGGTCGTCCGGGTGTGGTTCGATAGGCCCATAGGACACCGGGTAGCTCCTCCACCCATCTCCCTTTAGCTTGTTCAAGCCTTTTCTTTAGGGCATTGATTAGGGTCTTGTTTGTGGCTTCTGCTTGCCCGTTACTCTGAGGATAGCGTGGTGTGGAGTATGAATTCCGGATGTTCAGCTCCGAACAGAAATTCCTGAATGTAATGCTATCAAATTGCGGACCATTGTCGGTTATGATGGTTTGGGGAATTCCAAAACGGCAGATAATATTTTTCCATACGAACTTGGTGACATCCTTGTCTTTGATGCTAGCATATGATTCAGCTTCCACCCACTTACTGAAATAATCTGTGGCAACAAGCAAATATTTCTTTTGGGCGGGTGCAGCTGGGAGAGGTCCCACTATGTCCATGCCCCATTGTGCGAAGGGCCATGGTCCTGAGATTGATTTTAACGTTGCTGATGGCATATGTGGAATGGGAGCATACCTTTGACATTTATCACATTTTTTGACATATGCTGTCGCGTCTTTCTTCATTGTTGGCCAATAATATCCTTGTGAATGAGCCCTATGTGCAAGAGATCGTCCTCCCGAATGATTTCCGCATATTCCCTCATGTAACTCAGCCAACACATATTGAGCCTCTGAATGCCCTAGGCACCGAAGGTATGGTCCTGTGAAGGATCGTTTGTACAAGTGCCCCCCAATTAAGGTAAAACGGGCAGCTTGCACCCGGACTTTGTGTGCCTGTTTGGGATCTCCGGGTAGAGTTCCTGTCCGGATATATTCTGTGATGTCATACATCCATTCTTGGCCGTCTGCTTGGGGTGCCTCAATGGTATTGCATGCTGAAATTTCTGAGACAGAGGGGTTGGTTTGCACATGTATGGGCAGTAGAATGGCTTCTTTGATAAGGAGGGAGGCAGCTATGCCGGCCAAAGCGTCAGCGCGCCTATTGTCAGCTCGCTTGATTTTTTCGATTGTCCATTCGGTGAATTGCTGCAAGGTGTTCCTTACTTTAGCTAAGTATCGCGCCATGCGTGCGTCCTTAGTCTCATATTCCTCCTGGACATGTTTTACCACGAGTTGTGAGTCGCTGAAGACCCGGAGCTTGGAGACGGATAAAGCAAGGGCAAGGTCCAATCCGGACAAGATAGCCTCATATTCCGCTTCATTGTTAGAGGCAGAGAATCCCAGCCGGATGGCTTGCTCCAAATGTTCCCCTGTTGGGGATTGCAGTAAGAGCCCAATTCCAGAGCCGGATGACCGTGAGGCTCCGTCAACTCGTAGAGTCCACCATTCTTTTTTACTTGATTCTTCATGCTGGCCGGGTTTTCGGGAATATTCTAGCACGAAGTCAGCCATTACCTGGCCTTTCATGGACAACCTTGGTTGGAATTCAATTCCAAACTCGCTTAATTCGATGGCCCATTGTAGCATTCTCCCGGTTAAATCTGGCTTGTGCAGAATGTTACGAAGGGGTTGATCGGTCAACACGATCACCGGGTGGGCTTGAAAATAGGGCCGGAGCTTTTGGGCAGCGCTTCGAAGGGCTAAGGCTGTTAGCTCCATTTTTGAATATCTGGTTTCTACGTCTGCCAATGCCCTGCTGACATAGTAGATGGGCTTCTGCTCCTTGGGTGATGGGCAGCGAAACAGAACGACACTGATTGCCCATTCTGACACTGCCAGATACATGTATAATTTCTCCTTTGGGATGGGGCTGCTCAAGATGGGTGGTTGCATAAGATAATGTTTAATTCTTTCCAAAGCGTTTTGGCAATTGTCCGTCCACCCGTGCGTTCCAGCTTTTCGTATCGCCAAGAAGAAGGGTCGCAACTCATCAGTGAAGCGGGCTATGAAACGCCCTAACGCAACGAGCTTGCCTGTAAGGCGCTGTAACTCTTTCTTGTTCCTGGGAGGGGGTGTTTCCATGACTGCTTTGACTTGATCCGGGCTGACTTCTATGCCCCTTTGGCTGACCATAAATCCTAGAAATTTGCCGGCACTTACACCAAAGGCGCATTTAGAAGGATTTAGCTTCATGCCATACCTTCGTAAGAGGTAAAAAACCTCTTGCAAATGAAGGATATGTTGTTCTCGAGTTTTGCTTTTAACCACGATATCGTCAATATATACCTCTACTGAGTGGCCTATCAGAGGTTTGAAGATTTTAGTCATCAATCTTTGATAAGTGGCGCCAGCATTTTTGAGTCCGAATGGCATGACTTTATAACAATAGAGGTCGTGTGGCGTTATGAATGTTGTTTTTTCTTCGTCATCCGGGGACATGGGGATTTGATGATATCCGGAGAAGGCATCCAAGAAAGAGAGCATCCCTTGCCCGGAAGTGGAATCCACAATCTGATCTATTCGCGGCAAGGGAAAACTATCTTTTGGACACGCATTGTTGAGATTGGTGTAATCTACACAAACTCGCCATTTTCCTTCTTTTTTGGGTACCACGACTACGTTTGCCAACCAATCCGGATAAGAAACTTCTCTGATGAATCCGGCTTCGAGCAATTTGTCAATCTCGTTCCGGATGACTCTTTGTCTATCTGGGTGAAAGCGCCTAATCCTCTGTCGGACGGGTCTGGCAGTTGAAAAGACGTTAAGCCTGTGAGACGCAATGGAGGGATGAATTCCCTTCATGTCAGAATGTGCCCACGCGAAGATGTCGTGGTTCTGTCTGAGGATATTTTGCATGCCCTGAGTTTCTTCTTGTGTCATGAGGGAACTGATGTTCGTGAGGTGATCGCTTTCCTCCGAAATTTGGATTGTTTGTAAGGGGTCTGCTGTCGGGGGATCTTTGTCCGTCGGACCCAATAATTGCTATTGGTCGTGTGCAATGCTGGGTTCAGGGGGAGATGCATCCTCCTGGTTGGCCCCTGCTTCACGTGCTATTTGATAGCAATGGCGAGCGGCTAATTGGCTGCCATATAGGTCGATTTGACCATCGTTGGTAAGAAAACTCACCATTTGATGGTATGTAGAAGGGATAGCTTTCATGTAGTGGAGCCATGTGCGCCCCAAAATGACATTGAAGGGTGACAGCTCCTGTACTACTGAAAACTGTACATTGAGAGTGACTGGGCCAGCTTGGACCGGCAGTATGATATCTCCCAAGGATGTGGTTGATGATCCGTTGAATCCGGATAAGATTCGTCCGGGGTTTTCAAGGCCCGCGAGACTATGTCCCATGTGGCCAACGACTGATGCTTGTACCAGGTCGGCCGAACTGCCTGGGTCAACTAAGATACGCCGCACATCGAAGTCCCCAATTTCCAGGGACAAGATGAGGGCGTCGCGATGTGGTTGTAGTGTCCGGGTGGGATCTACTGGTGGAAAAATTATTGTTCCATCTATGGGGCGAGGGCCCTCTCTAGTTAGACCCGGCCGGATGGAATTAATGCGTTCGCGTATTGATGCAGCCCGCAACAATTTTTGCCTTTTCCGCCTGGAGTCATACTCCTCGTCAGATGGTCCTCCGTTAATATAGTTGATAACGACCTTGGTGGCAACTGGGGCCCTAGGGGCTCCAGGGTTGTTGTGTTGGGAAACGTCCCTACCCCCAGTATCCGTGCGGAGGTATTGCTTCAAATGCCCAGCTTTTATGAGTCTTTCGACCAAATACTGGAAAGATCGGCACGTCTCTGTTGTATGGCCATGATCTTTGTGGAAGGCACATCTCCTGCTACGATCCCTTGTAGATGGGTCCGTTGCAATGGGTCTAGGCCACTTGAAGTCGGACAAGCCTTGGATCATTGGGAGAAGTTTCTCATATGATATAGAAAGAGGTGTGAGAGGCGGCATTTCCGGGCGACTTGGCCCTTCCTGCCTTCGGTCAGACGGCTTTGGCCGATCCGGAGGTTGGTATTTCTCTCCGTATTACTTCCGGATGGCCGTCAGGCAACCAAAACTTGTTGGGTGGCTGCACGTACGTCATCTTCGAGCATTGAATATTTGTTGGCTCGTCTGAATAAGTCGTCCATCGTAGTAGGAGGCTTTTTAGCCAGTGATTCGAAAAATGGAGTGCCTGGACAGATACTTCGTTTGAAGATCTGTAGGACAGCATCCATACTGCAAGCTTCCACTTGAAGTACGGCTTGGCCAAACCGCTTCACAAATTCCCTTAAGGATTCGTTATCTTGCATTTTTATGTTCTGCAAGGTGCTGATATTTTGCTTGTGTCGGGCGGAGCACAGGTATTGTCCCACGAAAGCTTCGGACAGGTCCCTGAAATTGTTAACAGAGTTGGGAGGTAGGCGATGAAACCATGAGAGGGCCTGTCCTTGTAGGCTGGCGGGAAATACTTTGCATAGCAGCGCATCGTTGCCAATATCGAGCGTCATGAGCTGTCGATAATGCATGATGTGATCGAAGGGATCGTTTGTTCCATCGTATGTGGAAAATTTTGGTACGAGGAATCCCCTTGGGGGCTCGTAGTTAATGATATGAGAGCAGAAAGGCGTGGAGAGCATGTCATCCAACCTTTTGCTGATGGAGCCAACGGGTGGCCCGTTTGGGATGTTTCTCCCAGTTGGCTGTTCCGCTGGGTGCAGATGAACGTTCCGCATCACAGGGGTGACTATGGGGTCACGATGCGGGTGATCGTTTTGCACCATGGGGGTTGCCATGGGGTCAGGGCGTGGTGCCCAGGTTGTGGCCATAGGTGGCCTTGATCTTCTAGGCTCTTGCGGGCCTAGTCTTGCGCGCATCGAATTTGACAACCGCGACTTTTTATCACGTTGCCTTTTTGCTGAAAAGTGAGTAGAGTCTGAGTTTTCCTCGCGGGGAGCTCGAGGCATAGGCGTGCGTGGCTCCTGAGGCCTCACGTTGCATGCCCCTGGGATTGCCCCTGTTGTCCCAGGGTATATTGACTCCGGTTCTTGCTGAGGCCTTGAGTTTGCTACTTGGCCCCTCGAATGTTGACGTCGAGGAGGCTCTGATGTTGAAGCCTGGATGCGTAACACAGCGTTTTCTTCTCTCAATCTTTCTGTCTCCTGGAGGAGAGCTTTTAGCTGTCTTTCGCTTGCCAACTGTCTCCTTTCGATGGCTAGGCGCCATTCAAAATTATCATCCTCTCCCCTACCAGATGAACGACTTTGGGAAGGTGTGGCCATCTTTTTTAGTGACTGAATCAAAGTAAAGAAAAGTTCCCACAGACGGCGCCAATGTTGATGTCTCACGTCTTTGAGGATCCACGTAGTTGACAGATGGATGGACGCGTGATCTCAACCCATAAAGGTTCTTGATCCAGACGTTATACCTGCAAGAAGGCATCCGGACAGGGTGTCCGGACGCACCCTCCGATGGTTTTGTTAGCCATGGTGAGAGAGAGGAATATAAACCAGTTGTCCTTTTACCAGGTATTAAAAAGTTACCAGGAGGATCCCCCTTCTTCTTTGTTCTGAAGGCTTTATATATACAGCTTCAGGGGTACTGTTCCCCTCATTAATGGTGAGGAGATATTTTATGTTTGTTATGATGATAATAGGTGCCAGTGGGAGCACTATCATCCTACGAACGGCTATCAGAAACCATGGTAGGTGATGCGGCTGTCAGAGATCGTGGGAAGTGATTATGTAGAATGATCATGGGAAGTGACTTGTTGTCCCCTCAACCCGTCCTTTCATTCTGCAGATGATGGGACGTGGGCCATGGCTGGTTGTCGTGATAGCGTGTAAGACTTGCTTTACTTTAATTGATGATCCGGACCATTAAATCCGGATGGTCACATGTTGATTATCCGGGTTGTGTAGTGGAGCGGATACATTATGAAGGCTGTCCGGATGTCTATGCTCTGTCAGCGTCGTTTGCTCTTCCTTGGACAGAAGAAGCTGAAACGTCATGTGCTTTTCCTTGAGGCGGTCCGGATAGGAGAACCATCATCATGCGTATCCTTAGGGGAATCCGGATGATGATGGTCCGGCTGATAACACGTACTGCGTGTCACTGTGAGGTGCGTGCCACGTGTTTCCCAGAGGGAGGGGTCCCTACAACTATCACTATCACTATCACTCTCATACACAGAATCAAGAGATGCAACAAATGTTAAATAATCATCATGATTCAAAAGTGGAGTCGCTTTCTTCAAATCTATATCACTCCATGTAGTTTACCGACTTTTTGATGACTTTAAGACTAGGACATCAAATGTTAATTTCTATTGTTGAGTTTTTTTTTTCTCTTCCTCTTGTATATTTGGGGAAAAAAAACTTATTCATACAAGTAATACCACATTTCAATATTTTCATTTACATAAAAAAGTATTGTTGCAAGGTTTGTAGACAAGTTGGAAAAACATTTTTTACACTAAAAAATGAAAAATAATTTTTGGTCCACCTTTGGTCCTACCCAATACTCATCATCCAATGTAATTTTTTCAATCCATAAAATTAGCAACGATCATTGAAATCACAACCAAAACTTCAAAAGAAAAAAGATAATAGTAAAATATTCATTTAGTTATATTTTGATGAATTGTAACCATTACTCACACTTTCCGGGGCACCAATATTAAGGCAACTGTACGCACTACATACTTCAGAAAGTAGTAGTAACAATTGCGATTATATTTACAATCATTGACATCACAACATTTGATGTGTTTTTAATTGCATAGAAATCTATAGAAAAATTTACATAGGAAATACAGCCTCTATGCCTGCACCATCACCACATACCACGAGTACAAATTGGCCTTCATGGATTACAAAGCGGTAATTGTGCTTCCAAATCAACAACATGTGTGCCATGATTATCACTCTTAATATCAATTAAGGTATAGATAAATCAAAGAGAAAATGAATTAATTTGTGAAATATAGAAATCCTTACTATTCTCCACTCAAGCCAGCTTCCACATGAAGTACAGCAGACAGAAACCGCATCCTCATGACTCCCTGCAGGATGTCCACCAACAAATAGACCACCACGAAAATGATCGTATGCTCTAGGCATCACACAAATACTGCACACTTGGAACATCATAAATCTTATAATTAAAACAGTCAACAACATTTAGTTTTGAGAGCATGGGAAACCTTACACACCGCCATCAAAGAGGAGCTGAGTCATGGAAAATGGAAAAAGATCCTACAAGAATAGCAAAGAAATTAATCAATTAATTAAGCATCAAATCTTAATTAAAATCACAAATCATGTATATATATATATGACAGAAAAGAAACACTACCTGAATAAAATTGTTGTCAAAAGCAACGTAATTATGGCAACGGATGCAGCGGAAGTCGCAAGAAAGTGGCGGGGCATCCAGAAAAGGCTTCAAGAGCACTAAGCATACATGCAGTTTCTGGTGGAAGGGCCCTTGGAACTTGGAATATCGAAGATTAACAGCTACTCTTCTTGACGGATCCTACAGTATCATTCAGACAAATTAAGAAAAAAAGAATAATATATATTTCATATTATTTTTTATTCATTTCATAAATTAAATATAAATATGATATAACATATCTCATTAAATTTCCTACCTTAAAATATAAATATGATATCCTATCTTGTCAACCAAGCGAAACCTAAAGGTTTAATAGTTCATTTTGTAATATTTCTTAAAAAAATAGTTTTTAATAGTTCATATTTACATATTTTTCTCTTTTTCTTTTTCTTAGTTCTCGAAAATAGAAAACCACTTTGGGGAAAACAGAATACTTTGACAAAGTATTCTGTACTTTATCAAAATATTTTTTAAAAACAAAAACAGCTAAAAACGTACACATCAATTCTTTTCTTTAATTGTAAAGCAACAACTTCCACGTGAAAAGGCAATCTGATTAGAAAAAAGAAATCAACAACTTCCAACTGAAATTGAGCTTCAGGTTCTTGACCAAGAAACAGAGAGCCAAACAGTTAAGGATGTGTTAAGATATCCGACAAAAAAAAGAAAGGATTAGTTAATATATTTGTCTTAACAGTCAATGATGAACAACGCTCGGAAGAAATTGCTGAATGTGAAATCAACCATACCCAAGCAATCAGATTCTTGAAAGCTACCAAACTTGAATTTAATTTTCTGAAGAAAGTGAGCGAAAGTGAGAGGAAGTGAGAGAGAAACAGTCATGAATCTTATATAGGAAACGAAGCAAATGAACTTGAATTGGATCTCTACAGAAAGAAAGAAAGTAAAGGGTTAGGAGAAATCAACTACAACCAAGTTATCAGATTCTTGAAAACTGGCAAACTTCAATTTAATTTTCTGGAGAAAGTGAGCGAAACTGAGAGAAAGTGATAAACAGTTATGAATCTTATAGAGGAAACAACGCAAATGAACTTGTAATGGATCTATACAGAAAGAAAGAACGAAAAAAAAAGAAGAAAAAGGGTTAGGAGAATTTTACCGGATTGATGACAAAAAGGGCCAAGAAATTGTTGGGTGTGAAATCAACGACACCCAAGCTATCAGATTCTTGAAAGCTACCAAACTAGAATTTAATTTTCTAGAGAAAGTGAGTGAAAGTGAGAGAGAAAGAGTACAACTCCCAAGTGAAATTGAGTTTCAGATTCTTGACCATGAAAGTGAGAAAGAAACAGTCGTGGATCATACTTGTCAATCACAGCTAATTAACCTGTCCAGGATATCAAGAAAAAGAAAGACAGGATTAAAGAATTTATACCTGATAGATGATCAAGACTGAGAAAAAATTGATGAATGTGAAATCAGCAATTTCTCATTCAGCAATTTCTTCTGAGCCTTCTTGATCATCAATCAGGTACAAAATCTGAATCCAACTCCAACACCGAGATGAACCATGCCAACGCCGGACCCTTTTATAATGTCTTTGAAATAGATTTATAGAAAAAAAAAACCATGAAAAATGACAAAAAAAAAAAGATAAAAAAAACCTTTGTAACTAACCCTTTTATAATGCCTTCTATATTTTTTTGTTGTTCATGTTTGTGTGGTTTTTTTTCATCAGATATCTCAATATAAACATTTGGAATTAGCTATATTGGAATCCTTCTACATTTTTAACTAATTTGGAGGTTATTGACTTGTAGAAATAAGGTGATTGAACTTGCATCAAAATGTGGACTGATTAACCCAATAAATATATCAAGTCTAGATTAAGTAGAATACTAGTTCTATTGCATATCTTACTTCATCTATGTGTGCAAGTCTCTGACCATTCTAATTTGTCCATGCCTATTAGCAATGATAAAACAGTCAAGGTCTCTTTTGTTAATTACCTTAGGTATTATAATTAGATACTCCTTGATTACCTCATTTTCTAAAAAAAAATATTAAAAAATTGGTGAAAAAAACTTTAAATTTTTTTTCCTTACATATATGTGCTCTTGAAATGTCCATTGTTTTCCTTTTTGTCATAACAATGTAAGGGATTCTTTTTACTTGTCATAAAACACATTTTCCTATTCACTGTAGAAATAAGAATATATACTTGGAACCCAACAATGTGACTAGCCAATGCTTCATTTCTTTTTTGGTACTTGGTAATGCCATTAAGAAAATTAAGTCAGTCAAATCATGTTTTTGCTTATCCAAAATAGGTACCTATTTACTTGTTTTTATGCATTGAACTATGTATATTGAAGCACTAGATTGAAGAAAATTTGGGAATTGGGCATTTTATGGATTTATATAATTGGGTTGTGATGAAGTTATTGTTTTAATGGGTTGTTATTCTTGTTAAAATCTACGGTAGGTTGATAATGGTATTATTATTTCATATTCCAAGTGATTTCTAGAGTGTTTTTTTATGGTTGGTGCCTTTATTGATTTTTCCTTGGAATAGACACTCTCACATTTGCTGAGTGTTGGTGCCTTTGGTGCATTGTTGACTCCACCCCCTTTAGAGCCCTCATTTACTTTACCACCTCCTAGTAGCAAATGTCCTACAGCCCACCAACATATCTGCCTCCCTTGTTATGATGACACTTCTCTATGATTTGATGTAGTTCATTGCCATGTCTTTTTCTTGCATAAATATTTTACAAAATCATCAATAGTTCAGGGTTCAACTCAATGCAAGACATTCCCTTTTATAACCCACTTCAATAAAATTTATTGGAAGGAATGAATGGGTTTTCTCTTGTGAAACTAAAGTAAGGTAAAAGAATATTTTACTTCTTGTTTCTAAATTAATGCATCCACATATGAAGATCCATTGGGTAATTATGTTTAAGGATTTATTTCAAGTTTTTTTCTAATACTAACCCAAAACCACGTGCACAGTAAAGAAAAGGTGTTGTTGAATAGACTTGCCTCTCTTTTCTCTCATAGAGAGAGAACTAGAAAGTATTTGACATCATCCTAAAAGAAAAATTAAACATATATTCAAAATGATATCTTATAATGAAAACTATTTAATATAAGGTTTTGATTGTCAAAACTACTGAAGTTGTTCATCCAGATTATTCAAAATACTTTAATTTTCTTGTAAAAGTAAAATAAATGTCAAGATATTTTACATATTCTATAGATCAATGATGACCACAACCAAGGTAAAACGTGTTGGTGATTCAAACTTAATCGATCTTTTCATTTTTGTAGCATGAATTGTTCAAAATCAATTATGTATGTGAATTGTAAAAATAAAATAAAATAAATTAAACTAAATCAAATCAAATAAATAAAAATATCTACTTCCCACTTTATGTCTGAATTGTTGCTTCTTCAAAATACAATGAATGATATTGAAATACTTAAAAGCATGACTTCAATAATTTACCTTATTAATTTACTTCCTTTGTGGGACACTAAGTTTGATCACAGAATAGATCTACGGTGGGAACAGATTTTTTTGAATCAAATGTCTGAATATGACTGATGACTCTACTCACATGCATCAGCTTTTTTATGCGTTGCAACGAGCCAAGAGCAGAAGCCCTTTCCAAATTGCCAAATTGTGTATTTGTGTGCATGCTTGTTATGAAGGTCCAGTGTTCTGCCATGGCTTTTCCGTGTACATGCTGGCAGAGGATGCTGCCATGGCTTCCATTTCTAAGGATGGCTATGACAAAGATCAAAGCTCTTAATGATATAATCATATTTGTACATCTATTGGGAGCTTACTGTGATTAGATTACACAGATCAAAATCTTCTGATAGATTATAGAGTTTCTTGCTTTTACTTGTTTCTGCTTATTAACAATCAGAATTGGTTGCTATAAGTTGCGACAATGGCTAAGGATTTGTTCGTACTCCAGGCTTCTTCTGGGAATCAGGATTTTTGTTCTGATGATTTGACTTTGTGGAACCAGATCATTGCCCTCGTTGTCCTTTCTTTTTCAATGGGCATTCAAAAGATTGGCCGTCATGTATCAGGGGTCAGTAGTGATTGTAGACGGGTTTCTTATTCTTCCAATGTTGATAACATGGTATTGGAGGAGAACCAAGCCTCAGGGACAAGCTTCGAGGATGACTCTGATGATTGTGAGTTTGAGGAAGTGAGGTGTGAGCTTGGCGTGGTAGAAGGTCAGCTTTGCAACATTCCATTTGAGCTTTACGATCTACCAGATTTAAGAGAAATATTATCTCTGGACACATGGAATTCGTGTTTAACAGAAGATGAAAGGTTGATATGGACCAACAGACTTTTTGGTTGACTATGAAGGAACTCCTTGTTGGTAGTGATATATTTTTTGGCAGTCCCTTGGATATATTTTTCAACAGATTGAAAGGTGGATTCTATCCTCCAAAAGTGGGTTGTTTTAGAGAAGGTTTAGAATTCTTGCAAAGGATAAAGTATTATCATTCTATGAGATTTTACCATGACAACATGACATAAATGTTCATAAACATGAGGAAGATATGGGCTCACTGCAAAATGAGCACTGGTGTTGAGGAAAGGATTTATTTGTAGACAAGGAAAAAACTGTAAACTGATTTGCTTGATCTTAATACATATCCTGAGAATGGGAAAATGCAAACAAAGTCTGTGAAAAGCAGAAGGGAAAATGCTTAACTCAACAAACAACATACTATGGCACATTGAGTGGTATTTTGAGGTGACAACACTAACTGATAAGGCCACTAAGGTACACACTACGACCCTCTACCCCACTGACATGATTACTTTATGGTGGCGTTTGGAGGTATGTCAATATAGAAAAAGGCACATGCATTATAGACAAATAAGATGCCTTTAAGACTAAGTTAGTGCCTAAGACACCTCTCAACACAAGGTTAATGTACGTAGAAGCCTATGTGAATGACAAGCCCACCAAGGCCATGGTGGACAAGGGTGCCACACACAATCATCTTTGTGGATGAGGTAAAGAAACTAAAGCTCCATACATCCAAGGAAGGTCAATGGCTTACGGGAGTCAATTTTGCTACCAAGCCACTTTAAGATATTGTAGCATGAGGGGTTACCCTACATATTGACATTTGGGAAGGCAAGATGGACTTTATAGTGGCACTGATGCACGACTTCAACGTTGTGTTAATGATGGACTTCCTATGCTAGGTAAAGATAGTGCGACTATCCTTCCTATGTTCCATAATATCTTGGAGAAGGAGACACCATCTGTAGTCCCTATGGTCACCAAAGGTATGCTCAAAACCCTTTTGTTATCAGCTATGCAAGTGAAAAAGGGGTTAAAGAAGAAGTAGGTGACCTACTTAGCAACACTTAAGGAGGGGAACCCTTAGCCAAGGCAATCAAGGGAATCCTTGACAAGTTTAAGGGCATGATACTGCCTGAGCTGCTTAAAAGAATCCCTCAAAGAGGAAAAAAGATCATCAGATCGAGTTGGTAGTTAAGCCTTAGCTAGTTGGAGAAGATAACTTCATAGATATATCCAAAATCATCCTCTACTTCATATCTATTCCATATACAATATATTTGTTATTGAGACTATATTTGATTCTTCAAAAGTTTAACGAAAAAGAAAAATAAGAAAAAGTATTAATTTCTTTTTCATGAAAAAATCAAGAGAGAAAATTAAACATTTAAAAGAAAAAAAAAATACATTTTTTCAACTTTTCTTATGTCTAATTCTAAGCAAAGTGAGAAGAAATTAAAACTATTTAGCATATTTCTCTTTTATTTTTGTGATATTTTCCTTATCTTTTCTTTATATTATTTAAACGTAAGAAAATTACTTTCTTTTATGGTCTTATTTGTCTCTTTTTGATACTTTTTAAGAAACCAAATACCCTAAAAAAAATTATTGAAATGATTAAATATTCGTAAGATTGAATTTGATTTAATGCCTATTTTTATATTACTCAATTACCAAAACTTGTGGAACATCCCGACCCAAATCCATGGCTATTTATATAATTTAATTTGAAAACTATAATATTTAATTAATAATCCTAGAAAGAATTATCCAAGTTGACCCACATGATGCCCTACATTTATATACATACTGTAAATCGTAATCACTTCCCTCCATGCTGCCGTGTAGTTGTTGATAGATGACTTGATTCATTCCCACTCGGTTCAACCTTGAAAACGTAGGCCTAGTTAAACCATCTTTCTTATAAAACCACAATGCCACTAGTCAACCGTCACCAGGGACTACAAATCAACAAAAACGATACATATAAAACAAAAACGTTCCATTCCTTGTTTGAAAAATGGGATTCACTTGTAGGAAAATCCTCTTCATGATGCTATTTACTTTCCTAGTTTTCTCAGGTTGGAGGATCGGAGAAGTTGAAGCAATGAGGCCTCTGCATGGCAGAGAGCAATGGGCTGAGAGAAATGGTTTGTTGCGTCAGTCCCTATAGGCGGGTCAGTGCCACCATCTGGTCCCAGTCCGTGCACACACATCGCTGGACAGAGAGGAGGCAGGTGCGCCTTAAATGACATGAACGTAGCTGGCCGTGTTGGGCTTGCGCCGCCTGCATTTCCCAAATTTGTGATAGATGTTGTTGTGGCTTCCGTTGCTTAGGATAACCATGCTCAAGATTGAATCTCGTAGGCTTGGCTTTGGAATTGGGTTATTGTAGATGACAAGCTTCTTCTTTTTCTTTTTCTTTTTTTTTTTTTTTTTTTGGGCATGTGTTGGAGGACCAATTCTTGTTAGGATGCAACATGATTCATGTATGTTTGGTAATTCTTTTCAAAAATAGTTTTTCATTTTTCATAACAAAAAATTGGAAAACAAGTTCGATAATTAGAAAATAGAACAATGTTTGAAGAAAATAAAGTATTTTTAGAAATTATTTTAAAAATAGTTATAAAATATAAAAAATATGATTAAAGAATAAAGTACGCAGTATAAATAGAATTTATTTTCAGAACATATTTAAAAATATAGAAAATAAATTAAGAATATTTTAGATTTTCAAATAGACTTTTATTTTATAAAAGATTAGAAAACAACTTTTGAAAACGGATTTTCAAAAAACCAAATTGTAAGTCAAGAGATTAAGTCAAAATGATGCATCAAAGGTCATACCTAACTTCAAACTATGATTTTCTTAAGAACCCTTTAATGTTAAGTGTTGTACCAAAGTCAAATTAAATTCAACTTAAATCAATAAGTATTAAGTTTTACCAAACACCCTTTAATGTTATAACTTAAAGGTAAAAATAATTTTAACCATTAAGTCAAAATGATTAACTTATTTTAAATAATTGATTTCCTTTTGTCCATATACATCTCTAATGAGAATATCTTTTATGTCAATGCCTCCACCACATGATTCATATAACTTTTTAACTAAATATATTGTAGTTATTTTATGATTCTACAAGACATTTAATATGAATGTTTAGCAAATAAATTTATTATTTAACAATAATGAAAGAAAATGTTAATGTAAATTAACAAAGGTAAATATTAATTGAAATTAATAAGAATAATGCGTTAATTTGATGATTCAATAAAAATGTTAACTTTATTGGATGACTTTAATACTTAAAGTATAAATTAAATAATAAATTTTAAGTTAACAATTTAAAGATAATTTGGCTTAAAATATTAAGTTTTATCAAATATTTTTGTAAATCAAATAATATTTGGACAATTTTGTGCATATGTGAATAGGATTGCAACTTGAGTCGGTCCAATTTGTACTCCACGTAGGGTTCGAGTTGAAGGATAAACTTTGAATAAGTCAAGGTTTGACTTGGGTTGGAAAAATATCAATTTAAAAATATTAGGGTAGGTGTGGGTTCAAGATTCAAGCAATCTACCAAAACCCGAACCCGCACATAATTATTAATTATAAATTGAAGCAATTGGAAAGTTATATATACCTTGCCATAAAAATTTCTTAAAATTGCACACACACCTGAGTTCCCAAGGATCACAATTTGATAATATATTGAGTTTTCATCTAGTAAGAAGATTCAGGGGTAGATTGACCCATATGCATGGAGATGGAACATTTGCATAGTCACAAGCCAAGAGATGATTAACAGTACCTGTAATTCCAAATGATGGTCTTTTCTCTAGAAATAGGCACATGAGCACATACCATATGTCTCATATACCACCTCAATGTTGATCAAAACTCACTTGATTAAAAATAAATAAATAAATAATCAAAGAATTATTATAGAAGAGACCAAATTTTAAGTCAGAAGAGACCAAATTTTAAGTCGAAAAGGAAGTCAGGAAGATGAATTATTATAGAAGTCAAATTTCAAACCATATTTTTGTGCGTAAACAGCGGCCACCTATGACTCCATGTATCTTTAATCGAGCTATGTTGGGAAACTTTAGAATTGGGTTTGAATCCATTTTTAAGTCTTCTATGTAATCGACCCTCACTCTCCGTTTTCCTCCTCTCTTTTTTGGATCACATGCTGAGAATGAAATTACCTTTGAAACGTTCCATTGAATTTTGTAAGTCAAATAAATAAGAGAGCATAGTCACAGAAAATTGCTTCCAAAGTAATATCCTCTGCTCCGTAGACCACTCCATTGAAATCAACGCTAACCTCTTGATCTAAAAATTGGGCTATAGATTTTTATATTCTTCTAGAGACGAACACCATATTTTTTCAAGAATTGCAGTCCCTTTCCTAAAATATGTGGAGACAAAAATGATGAAAAAGAAAAAAAAACACATTAATTAGATATGAAACAATGATGCTAATTTTGGGATGAGTAGGCAAGGTCGGAGATGGTTAGACACCGGCATAAGTCTGAAGAGAAGTAAAGCCCAACGATGCGTGCGTGTATTATGTGGGATGAGTCCAACTCCACGGAAAGTTAAGCCTGAAGAAGAATATGATTGATTGACTGACATCAAGATTAAACTGATCTTATTTACAGCAAATTGGTTTATAGCTAATTAAGCCATTGATCCCAATAAGTGATATTAATTACAGCTAGGTCATGGGTTAGAGTAGCAAGAGCCCCATGTTGGACAAGGAAAAACCGTAAGGTGACAGATTTGCTTGATCTTAATACATATCCTGTTGATGGGTTTTTATTAGGTAAAGAGGTGAACCCAGAACCAGTCCATGCACACACATCCCTGGACAGAGAGGAGGCAGGTGCGCCTTGAACCTGCATTTTCCCAATTTTGTGATTGATGTTGCTGTGGCTTCCGCTACTAAGGGTGGCCATGCTCAAGATCGAAGCTCGTAGGCTTGTTTTAGGAGTTGGGTTTTTTGCATCTATCCATTTCCTTTTTTTTTTTTTTTTCTTCTTTTTTATGCCAATGGATTGTCGCAAAGCTTAATTTAAAGATTAAGTTAAATGGCTTCAAAATATGTACTTCGATAGAAAGACTAATTTTTTTGTTAAGGAATTAAGAATCTTGTTAGGATGCAAGAAGATTTAGGTATGTTTGATAATTGCTTTTGAAAATAGTTTTCTATCTTTTATAATAAAAAACCGGGAAACAAGTTTGATAATTAGAAAACAAAACACAGTTTTAAGAATACAAACTATTTTTAAAAATTATTTTAAAAAATAATTAAAAATAAAATGGAAAAAATAAAATTTATTTTAAGAATATATTTAAAAATATAGAAAATATAGAAAACAAATTAAGAACATTTCAAGTTTTCAAAAAAACTTTTGCTTTATAAAACGTTAGAAAACCATTTTTAAAAACTGTTTTGGAAAACCATTTTTCAGAATTATTTTTTAAAACACTTCTTGAAGAAAGCCTTAGTCTTACAAATTTTTATTTTGACATGAATGTCAAATTTCTATTAGGAATAAACATATATCAAAGCTTTAATTTTGTGCAACCAAATTTGACTTATTCTCTTGCTGCATGTGGCTATCACTATCCAATTCATTGAGATAAAACCAGCCACTAAATAGAGATTTGGGAATTATTTTCAAAATAAGGACAAGTACAAATTAATTCTCCTTGATATACTATAAATTAGAGAGATATTTTATAAAGTAATAGAATACTAAATTAAATAGAAGTCAATATGATACATCAAAGGTCATACCTACTATTAAGAAAACCTACTATTGAAAAACCTAATACTAGTCGTCTTCAAAATGTCTTAGCAGTGGGATGGTAAGGATTTTGATTGAAAAACCTACTATTCCTAGTGTCCGAAATGCTTGTCTTATCAGGACAAATCCACCCTATGTTGATATATATATATTCTACTTTCCAATCAAAGTAAATCACTGATTAATGGACTATCAAGTTTTAGACGTTTAAAAGATCAATGGCCATCAGAAAATGAGGCTCTTTTCTGGAATCAAACGAATGAAAATGAAGTAAAATCATTCATGAGTAACCCATAAAACAGCCAGACATGAATGAAGAGTCTAGTGTCCGAAATGCTTGTCTTATCAGGACAAATCCACCCTATGTTGATATATATATATTCTACTTTCCAATCAAAGTAAATCACTGATTAATGGACTATCAAGTTTTAGACGTTTAAAAGATCAATGGCCATCAGAAAATGAGGCTCTTTTCTGGAATCAAACGAATGAAAATGAAGTAAAATCATTCATGAGTAACCCATAAAACAGCCAGACATGAATGAAGAGTCAGCGCTTAAAAATATAAAATTCCTCTACATGGAACTGGGACTCACAATTGTATTATGCATTATTCAGAGATATCATCCAAAAGAATGCCCCTCTTCTATCTCCTCCACCCTTGTTTGAAGTTGAAAATTTCAGCCAACAGAATGTTTAGAACCGCAGAGCTCCAGGACTCAACCTTGTGGGAGAAAAGAATGACTAAAAAACAGAGTAAGGCATTTGGGATTTTGAGGCGGTTGGAACACATTTTTAGGACACAGAACCCCCACCCTTTTGATTTTATTTGATAAACAACTCCATATGCTTGTCTGCTAACTTTAATGGGGGATTTGACTTCGTCGCTCCATTTATCGGAATCTCAGGAAAGTCGGGGAAAATCTTTTCTCTTATTGAAAGCAGCGTACATGCATATTGATGAAGTAGGACTGCAGAAGTCATCAGCAAAGGTGGACTTTATCCAAGTTCCCTGTGAAGAAAGAAATACACGAACAAAGACAAAGAGATGGATCAATGAGGATCAAAATGACAAGAAAAGAGCCTTTTATTGCCTTTTATTATATTGACAAGAGGATTGATGCCAGACTCACAAGCTTGACTCTAGTGGCACTGGGTTGACTAAGCGGGTAACCATGACTACTTCACCAATGCTCTAGTGATACGTGGTGATTCAATTAATTTTCTTCTTTTTATTTTTGTATCATGAAGTGTACAAACTTCACATGGTTACAGCACACATCAAGAGCCAAAGTAATACACAGAAACGCATAGAACTTGTCCATGTTATTCGTTGAACACAAACTTCATCAAAAGATGAAAAATAGAATACAGTTACTAAAGCTCAAATGACCTGCAAATCAGTTTATTCAGATGAAAACCACGACAATAAACTACATATACTTGGAGCTGATGGCTTGTAAAAATGTCACTTGTGCATGGTAGCCTTGACAGCCGGAGCAGTGGCATGTGCTCTTGCAGGAGATGCAGGTGGATGTTTGCAAGGAGGGCCTTCAACGGGGGTTTTCCCACATGGATTTTGGCCAGAAGGAGGGACAGGACCACTTTGCTGAACCCTAGCAGCATTGTGTGGCTGGACACTCAGAAGAAAAACAAGGGCTATGACAGTAAAAACAACGTTGAGAAACCTCATGATAGTCTTGGTGATGAGGCAAACAGGAGATGAACTAAAAATTAATTGGATATGTAGATTATATGCATATGAAGAGGAGATGGTGTTAGTTGTTATTTATAAGCATGCATATCCAATGTAATCACTTTAATTTTTAATTGTTTGATTTGTTTGAAGGGTTTGGATTCTTGACTAATAGGTTTTGGCACGAGATGACTGGAAATTGAATGGTCATAAAGGAGAAACTGCCCTTGAATTACCTGAATGCATATCAAAGTTTAATTTCTCATTTCATTCTTAGATTCACACCAAGGGTTTACTTGAATTGATGATGGTTGAAACTTTGGAGTTTGGTCACAATTCTGGATGTTAAACTACTTTTTCTCGTAACATATAGTCCTTGTTACGATGGCGGAAGCTTTCATGTAAACATCGTTAATCAAGAATACAAAGACAAAATAATTAACACAAATGATACACGAGGTTTTAACGTGGTTCGGCCAACCATGCCCATGTCTATAGATGAGAGAATTATTTCACTATAAAATAAAGAACATTACAGAGGACATAACCAGATGCAATTATTGGGTTCCCAAAACATCCCATGTTTTTCCACTCTTCATATCCCTACCCTATCATGACTCTTCTTGCTCCACAGAGTACCTCCCATTCTTCCTCACACCTCTATTCACCTCATATAGTCTTTACAGGCCCATCTTCATCACATAATTTTTTCTCCTCACGACTTAGAATATATATTTATAGAGATATTTCCAACAACCTTCCTTATTTTATAAGTTTAATATTACAATAATATATCAATCCAAAAATATTCAATATAATATTTTTTACAAAAAAGAAATCTATACTAATTAGAAATTTGGGCACTTCTTAACAATCTCCACCTTAGACCAAATTCCATGAAGTCAATCTTCAAACTCTCCATGACACAAACTTTTTTGTATTATATCACTACGAGAGAGCAATCGACTCTACCTTCACTGAAAATTCCTTTTGCCTTCATCTTGTGTGCTCCGTGGTCTTTTAATCTTCCATAAATCTTCAACCCAATATCTTATACCAATTTGTTATGATAGGGAAAACTTTCATGCAAACATCGTTAATCAAGAACACAAACATAAATCAATAACACATACGATACACGAGTTTTTAATATAGTTCGACCAACCATGCTTACGTCAACGAATGAGAGAGAATCATTCCACTATACAATAAAGAACATTACTGAGGACAGAACCAGAACATTACAAAGGACATAACCAGATACAATTATTGGCTTCTCGAAACATCCCATGTTTCTCTACTCTTTGTATCCCTACCTTATCATGAGCTTCTCACTCCATTGGGCAACTCTCGTTCTTCCTCATATTTTTATTCACCTCGTATAGTCTTTATAGGCACATCTTCATCTCATAACTTTTTCTCCCCATGACTTATAATATTTATAGAGATATTTCCAATAACCTTTCTTATTCTATAAGGAAGTCTAATATTACAATAATATATCAACCTAAAAATATTCTATATAATATTCTGTACAAAAAAAAAAAAAGAATCTATACTAATTAGGAATTTGGGGACACTTCCTAACACTTCTATGGACATGATTCCACTCAGATGCACCAGCTTTAATTTCCATCATCAAGACCTAAGACACAATGCTTGCCCTTTCAAAATGGGCCATCACTTGGGTGTGTATCTGCATATACATTCCATTTGCACACCACCACAAAGCTTGTTTATTATTTTGTTTTCTTTTGTTCAAATCTCTTGAGAAAATGCAAGAAAAATGTGTATAAAACTTTTCTCCCTTTTTCCCCAAAGGCACACAATACAAGAGATAATTAGATTGGTTCGATGATGGGTTTTGATCAATATATGTATATACATTGACCAAGGGTGAAACTCATAACACATCAAACTAGGTCTACTAACATGCATGCTAAATTATCAATAAAGTTCAAAATATTAAGTTGTAATAAATTTATGCACCAATGATGAATATCAAGATGCATGATCTATACTCATTATTTTCAACATACACATGAATTTAAATTTTTTTATTTTATTTTATTATTATTTAAATTTAAAAAAAAAAAGCATTCTAGCTAAAAGCTAATCATACAACACAAACAATGCAATAAGTGAGCATTAATTTGGGTCACGTTGTCGTGTTATACACACACAAATACCCATGTTACAAGATGATAAGTTTGGCCTTACTATTCAAATATTCCAAGTTTGATATAGCAAACACCAGGTAGATTTTGTTTGACTTGGATCAACAATACGCATGGTTTACAAAAATTTCCTATGCTCCTTGGACTTTCTACTCATTTCTTGACTTTTCTTTGAGGACAAATCATAGTAACTAGCTTTTTTAATCTAAACCTCTAAAAATGAGTATGATTCATATAGATTAGCATGTCTATTTCACTTGCATCGGCAAATATCTGGTTTATGAACATTTGGAGATGTTAAAATGCATAGTATCTGTTGTGCCAGTGGAAGCTTTATGCAAATAATGTTAGTTCAAGAACATAAAAATAAAACAATCCTCACAAGGTTACATGAGATTTTAATAGGATTTGAATAATCATGCATTGATCCTTAGCCCCTTGACATTAAAACTATCACATCCTTACAAGGTCAAAAGATTTGGGTTAGTATGGGCCTCTCAACAGCCCAATTGCTTTGATTTCTTCTTCCCATATATCCATAAAATATAGAATGAAAATATAGAAAAAATATATATGCAAAGACAACAAAATCTGTTCAACCCAAAAGAAAAAAGAAAATAAAAGACCGCATGCTTTAAAATTTGATTCACAAATTTGAAAAGTTCAATTACAGGGCAAATCCATTCTATGATAATATATTCTACTTTCTAATAAAAGTAAATCACTAATTAATAGACTGTTGAGTTTCAACCATGCAAAAGATCATGAAGCAAAAATTTGTTCATGATTCAACTTTCTTCTTTTTATTTATATATCATGAAGTGTACAAACTTCACATTGTTACAACACACATCAAGAGCGAAATTAATACACAGAATGCATAGAACTTGTCTACGTTATTCGTTTAATATAAACGTCATCAAAAGATGAAAACAGAATACAGATACTAAATCTAAAATGACCTGCAAATCACTTTATTCAGATGACAAACACGACAATGAACTACGTATACTTGGATCTGATGGCCTGTAAAAATGTCACTTGTGCATGGTAACCTTGACAGCCGGAGCGATGGCATGTGCTCTTGCAGGAGATGCAGGCGGGTGTTTGCAAGGAGGGCCTCCAACGGAGGGTTTCTCACATGGATTTGGGGTAGAAGGAGTGACCGGTCCCATCTGCTGAGGACTTTCTGAAAGACCACGTCTTTTCTCTATCAAGTACTCACGGTTCACTCCTTCAAGAACCCTAGTAGCATTGTGTGGTTGAACACTCAGAAGAAATGCAAGTGCTATGACACTAAAAACAACGTTGAGAAACCTCATGATAGTCTTGGTGGTGAGGCAAACAGGCTAGGAGATGTAATCGATTTGATATGTGGATGATAAGCATATGTAGAGGAGATGGTGTTATTTGTTATTTATATGCATGCATATCCAATGGTATCACTTGGGCTTTTCATTATTTGATTTGTTTGAAGGGTTCGATTCTTGACTATAAGGTTTTGCCACGAGGTGACTAGAAATTGAATGGTCATAAAGGAGAAACTGCCCTTGAATTACCTGAATGGCAAAGTTTGATTTCTCATTTCATTTTACGTTCACACCAAGGGACGACAGTTGTTTAATGGAGGCTTGCGTTTCAAGATTACTGTACTGCAGTGGCCCATCTTGGGATCGTGGTCCGTATAGTACTGTGTTTTTTATTATACCGTAATTTCTTCCTATCTGGAGCAAAGAATGAAGTTTTGATAGGGATGTGTTTACTTGAATTGAGGCTTGAAATTTTGGGATTTGGTCACAGAGTTCTGGATGTTAAGCTGCTTTTTCTCGTAACATACACTGCTAATTAAGAATTGATCAGCTCTTTGCAGATCATTCGGCTCGAATGCACCGACCTTTCCATTATCGTCAAGACCTAAGATGCAGTGCGTGTCCTTTCAAAATGGGGCATCATCCGGGGTGTATACGCATATGCATACCATTTCCACACCACCACAAAGCTTGTTTATGATCTTGTTTTCTTCTGTTCAAATCTCTTGAGAAAATGCAAGAAAAATCCATATAAAACTTTTCTCCCTTTTTCCCCAAAGGCACATGATAAAAGTGTTAATTGTGTTGGTTAAGTGATGGGTTCTCAATATATGTACATACATATGGTTCAACATCATAGTCTCGGTCATTAACTTAGGAGGTCTTGAGGCACATCGGTGTTGGTATCTCTGATTAGTATCCGATGAGAGGCAAAATGTATATAATTAAATATACTTTTTATAAAATTTTAAGTTTAATTAAATTTAATATTGTTTAAATAAACATAAAAATATGTTTATTATTTTTTAATATTAAAAGTCTTTTATTTAATATCTTTATATTAAATTTATTTAATTATAAAAAATTTCAATTGTTAATATTGATACAAGTAATTTTTTTTTTTAGTAATATGTTATCTAATAAAATTTAATTTATACATCTTATTTAATTGTATTAAAAAAAGTTAGTAATTTCTTTAAAATATAATTAAATTAAATTTTTATAATTTATATTTACAATTCTATTTATTTCATTATATTCATTACCCATGATATAAATACCACTATATTCATTACCCATTTTATAAATACCCTATCACCCATGGATAAATCCATTAGCTTATTACCCAAGACCAATTTCTTCATCCTCATTGTCCTCTTCTTCTCTTTCAAACCTCCCTTTTTTTTTCTTTCTTTGCAATAGGATGAAAGGGAATAAAACCATCCTTCACATCCTCTTCTTCTCGTTCAAACCCATTTTTTTTCCAATTAGATGAATGAGGATAAAACCATCCTCCCCATCCTCTTCTTCTCTGTCAAACCTTTTTTTTCTTTCTCTACAAATAGGTGAATGAAATTAAAACCATTTGTGATTGATTCTCCTCAACTCAAGTTCTAGGTTGCTTCTCATTTTGAATTGATTCACACCATCTTCAAGTCAAACTCAAATATCAATTTCATAGGGGGCTTGCCCAAGGCGGATACGACTTGGTTGAGTTGCACTTGTCTCAGCCAATACTTTGGACCTTGTATATACCTTAACCGAGGGTGAAATTCATAGCTTATAAAACTAGGTCTACTAACATGCATGTTAAATTATCAATAAAGTTCAAAATATTAAATTGTTAATTTATGCACCAATGATGAATATCAAGATACATGATCTATACTCAAAGTAATCAAATATCAAGATACGTACACAGTAATTTTTTATGTGGAAAACTCTCACATTAATTATGGTGATAAAAAACCATGAGGCTTAAGACCTCTAATTTACAATTCACTATTTGAGATTAAATTAAGTACACAAATTTATGTGATCGTTTTACTCTAAAGACTTACTATTTAGCACCTATACTTCGATCCACATATGCGATGTAGTACCTCCAATACTTCAGTGGATTCCTCTCAACTTTTAAGGGGATACAAAACCTAGAATTCAATCTTGTAAATTCTTTCTTGAGAAATTGAGAATAACAGGGTAAGTTGGTTGATTCTAAAAGTGTCCAACCCAAAAACATATTTAGGTAAGGTATATGCCTATGACCCTAGAGAGTTAGAAACAAAATTTTCTTAAAAAGTAAAATGTCAACTTTCCAAAAATAAATTAACAAAAGAATTTTATTTAAAAATAAAATAAAATTATCAACTTTCTAAAAATTAATTAAAAATAAAATATCGACTTCTCAAAAATGTATTAAAAATAATTTTCTAAAAAAAGAAAAAAAGCCAACTTTCTAAAAATTAATTAAAAATAAAATCTCAAAGTTGCCAATAATTAAAGAAGACATTTTAATTCAATTTTAAAACTTCCAAAAAAATTAATTTGCCTTTAACAAAATCTTTCAAACTTATTTGTGACTACCTAGTTGAACACACAATACCCTTGAATCTTTAATAGAGGGTAAGTTATTATCTAAACAGATTTCTAATCCATAACGAAAATGAATAAAATTGTCAATACATAAAAATGTCCTAACACCATGAGAAACAAAAATGATGAAAAAGGAAACAACATATTTATTAGGTATGCAATAATGCTTCTAATTTTGGGATGAGTATGTAAGATCGGAGATCTACGATAAGTAGTAGGATGAATATGAATGAATGACATCAAGCCACATAAAAAGAATTAACTTAATCTCACTGATAGTTAATTGGTTTTAAGATGAGATGGTTAAGTTTTTTATTATAACAAGTGGTATTGGAGCTATGTTTTAAGGTTGGAGTTGCAAAAGCCTCATGTTGGAGGAGGGGTTATTAGGTATGCAACAATGTTGCTCCATGAAAAAAATGACCTTGGGATGAGTGTTTAATGCTATAGATGGTTACACACACTATAAGCCTCAAAATAAGTATAGTCAATTGGTTTTTTTTATGAGATAACTCTACGATCCTAACAAGATTTTATTTTCATAGATTGTTTTATAAAGGAATTTATAAATGGCATAACCATTTCAAGAAACTCACTGAAGTGGACACATGAAATTTAAGTGTAGACCTTCCATTTTGCCTTCCTAGCACATATCCTATTAAGTTTTTGTTTGGTATTTTATAGCAATTCCTTGGTGACCCATTACTACTCATGTAACTTATCTTTTCTAAGCTACCTTTGAGACTTTAGTTGAGGGGATTTATCCAGCTCCTCATTATGACCCATTACTACACTTTAGGTTAACACTCATTGGGCCCACCTAGGTCACTTAGACCCACTTAGCACACTTGGCCCATTAGGCACCACGTTAGGCCCATTAGGCACCACGTTAGGCCCATCTGGGTTCACTTAAACCCATTTAGACACCTTAGGCTCGTCTAGTACTTAGGCTCACTTAGCGCACTCGGCCCATTAGGCACCGCCTAGATTCACTTAGGCCCATTTAGGTATGCTTGTCCCATTAGGCATCACTTTAGGCCCACCTAGGTATCCTTGGCCTATTAGGCACCGCCTTAGGCACACCTAGATCACTTAGGTCACTCAAGCACACTTGGCCCATTAGACATTCTTAGCGTGACTTGTATGACTCGCATGGTTGCATGGCTTGCATGGCTCATTTTTCTTTTTTACTTATTTATTTATTTATATTATTATTATCAATCACTTTTATTTATTCATTTATTTTATTTATTTATATATTTTTATTATTGTCAATCACTTTTATTTATTCATTTATTTTATTTATTTATTTATTTTTATTATTGTCAATCACTTTTATTTATTCATTTATTTTATTTATTTATTTATTATCTTGCTATAACTATTATTATTTTATCATTCTCTAATTTTTTTATTCATTTATTTGATTTAATAATTTGATATATTTTTTAGGGAAATCAACGGATAAGAAGAGTTGATTCTTGTAAGACTTTGAGAAGGAAGGAAACTCTTTTGGACGTTATTGAAGATCACCGGAAAGTTGAAATAGGGGTGAAGAAGTTTTTGAACAAGGTGGGACTCCTTGGGTGATATGCATGGATTGGTTTTTAAAATTTAAAAAGGATTTTTCCGGTGGAGAAAACATAGAATTTGGACAAAGGAGTCCTCGCATGGGACAGTTGCCAAAGGCCAATGAAAATAGGGCTAGTGTTTTTGGATAAGGGTGGGGGCCAAGAAGAACTCCCAGCCGACTTGGGGAAGAGGATCTGCCACTTAAAAATCTAGAGGACGCAATTAAAAAGGGGAGGAATAAGGAGGAATAAGGAGGAGAGGCTGCCACTAAAACTCTACAGTACGCATTCACCATTGGAGGGGCCAAAGTCCATGCATTTTAAGAGCTTCCACCACGCACCATTGGGGGATCTTTCCTCCAAAGCACAAGCAGCATATTTTTGAGAGATCAAGTGCACCATTCAGCCATAAAGAATACCATCCAGATTTTTATTTTTTATTTAAAAAAAAAAGAGAGAGAAAAGACCGGCTGGTGGTTTTTAGAGCAACTTTCTCAATTAGGCATTCAAATGCACATTCTTGGTTACGTGTTCAGAGGCACTTTCTCACATAGGCATTTATACCCATTTTCTCGCTTAGATGTTTAGAGCCACTAGCTCAATTAAGCGTTCAAAGCCACTAGTCTAGTTAGGCGTTCAAAGCCATTTTCCCACTTTGGCCTTCACAACCACTTTCTTACATAGGCATTTAGAGCCACTTTCTTAGTTAGGCATTCAGACACTTTCTCACTTGGGCGCTCACAACCACTATCTCATTTAGTCGTTCACAGCCACTTGCTCAATTAGGCATTCAAAGCCAGTGACTTATTTTGGCCTTAAGAACCACTTTCTCATTTAGGCATTCATCACCACTTTCTTAGTTAGGCATTCAGAGCCATTGTCTCAGTTAGGTGTTTAGGGCCACTTGCACACTTAGGCATTCTAAGCCACTTTCTCAATTGGGCATTTAGAGTCACCTTCTAACTTAGGCGTTCGAGGCCACTTTCTCGCTTGGGCGTTCAGAGCCACTTGTTCAATTAGGCGTTCAGAGCCACTTTCTCACCTTAGTGATCAAAAACACTTTCTCAATTAGGTGTTGAGAGCCATTTTCTCACTTAGGCCTTTATAGCGACTTTCTTATTTAGATGTTTAGAGTGACTTTCTCAGTTACGCATTCAAGGCCACTTTCTCAACTAGGCATTCAGAGTCACTTTCTCACTTAGGAGTTAAGAGTCACTTGCTCAGTTAGGTGTTCAGAGCCATTTTCTCACTTTGGCATTCACAACCACTTTCTCACTTAGGCGTTCAGAGTGACTTTCTTAGTTAAGCATTTTGAGCCACTTTCTCAATTAGAAGTTTAGAACAACATTCTCACTTTGTCGTTCTTACCCACTTTCTCTATTAGGCATTTAGTGCAACTTTTTCAGTTAGGAGTTTAAAGGCATATTCTCAATTAGGCATTCATAGGCACATTCTCAGTTAGGCGTTCATAGCCACTTTCTCGCTTAGGTGTTTAGATCCACTTGTTGAGTTAGGTGTTCAAAGCAACCGTCTCACTTTGGCCTTCAACACCACTTTCTCACTTAGGCGTTTAGAGTCGCTTTCTCAGTTAGGCCTTCAAAGCGACTTTCTCAATTAGGTGTTTAGAGGCACATTCTCAGTTATGCGTTCAGAGCCACTTTCTCACCTAGGCATTCAAAGCCATTTTCTCACTTAGGCATTTAGAGCCACTTGTTTAGTTAAGCATTGAATTAATTTTTAAATCGTGAATTTAACCATTCCCATGTTTTTATTTTTATTTTTAAAAGTAACCTGTTATTATTATTATTATTATTTTACATAAATGCCTTCTACCATTTCAAGTATTTAAAGTAACCTGTTTTAAAAGAAAGTTATTTTTACAAGAAAATAATAAGAGTATTTTTTGATTTAAAACAATGTTGAGAAACCTCATGATAATCTTGGTGGTGAGGCAAACAGGCTAGGAGATGAAATCAATACGATATGTGAATCGATGATATGCATATGTAGAGGACATCGTGTTATTTGTAATTTATATGCATGCATTTCCAGCAGTATCACTTGGATTTTTCTTTGTTTGATTTGTTTGAAGGGTTTGGATTCTTGACTATTAGGTTTTGCCACAAGATGACTGGAAATTGAATGGTCATAAAGGAGAAACTGCCCTTGAATTACCTGAATGGCAAAGTTTAATTTCTCATTTCATTTTACATTCACACCAAGGGACGGCAGTTGTTCAATGGGGGCTTGCGTTTTGAGATTGCTGTACTGCAGTGGCCCATCAGGGGATCATGGTCTATACGCTAGTGTGTTTTTGCTTATACTATAATTTCTTCCTACGTTGAACGAATAATAAAGTTTTGATAGAGACGTGTTTACTTGAATTGAGGCTTGAAATTTTGGGGTTTGGTCAGACTTCTAGATGTTAAGCTGCTTTTTCTCGTAACATATACTCCTAATTAAGAATTGATCAACTTTTTGAAGATGATTCCACTCACATGTACCAACCTTCCCATTATCAAGACCTAAGAGACAATGTCCTTAATTTAAAAATGGGGCATCATCTGGGGATGTATACGCATGTACATACCACCATTTCCAGACCACCACAAAGCTTGTTTATGATCTTGTTTTTTTCTGTTCAAATCTCTTGAGAAAATGTTAAAAAAATGCATATAATGCTTTTCTTCTGTTTATCCTGCTATCCTCCTTGAGCCTGTAATTAATTTTCAAATTGAGTGTTTAGGTTGTGGAAAATCTTATGACTAAGAGCATAACATTGAGTGACAGTGAAAAATTTTCTATTAAAAGAGTTTATTCAATTTTGTACTCATCTCTTTTTCTGATTCTATATTTGTTGGAGTAAAATCCAATATTGTTCTTAATTAGGCATCAAGAAGTTAAGATTGTTCTAAAAAGGTGGTTTCAAAGAGTTTCCATGTGAAAGTATGTAGCCGAAGATTGGGAAGTGTTAATTGGGAATGATAAAATTAATTTGCTGAGTCATCTCCATACTTAATTATTCTCAACTATTATATTGTCTACATATTTTTTAATTAAGATAATGTGCATGCCACACTAAATGCTTAATGAAGCACGCATCAAAGTCTCAAAAGGCCAAAATGGATAAATCGAACTAACAAGTGTTGAGCATTCAACAAACCAAAGAGATCCCAAGAGCTACTAAAATCAATGACAGCTCATCAAAGCAAAATATTAAGTATAATTCATCATCTTCTGAGCAAAAGATAATTATTGTAAAGAAAATGCTAAGGTATTGCATTAATACCTATCGAAGTTCACATTTGGACCATTGAATATGTATTATGAAATTTAAACTACTAAATCAGGGAACAAGTAAATGAGACTTAACTATAAGGGTGCAAACAAATAAGACTATATTACAAAAAAATGAGACTTATATATGCATATATGACTATGCCTAATTCATGGTGCCTTTTTGATATCTAACAAAAAAGTATCATTTTGTACTGTCGATGATCCTTACTATAAAAGTTTATTTGACTATCATAAGAGTGTTTAGTACCTCATCCAAAAATTCTTTATAGTCCATTGAATGATGGTACAAGTAAATGAGACCAAAGGATAAAGATACAAACAAATGAAACTATGTTACAAATACTGACCAGTCAATTTAGAAAGAATTTTTTTTAAGTGTATATATCTATTTAGTATGTCATATATTAAGATTTTCTAAATTGGTTTTCCTAAAATTTCCAATTATAAGAGGTGACACACTTATAAGTTTAGGGAATGACAGTTATCTTGATCCGACTTCAAAACTTGTAAGGAATATTAGTTAGTGGAAGAATTGATGTGTAAGTGGGGAACTTACTAATCTATCTCTCTTTTTTTTTGGGTGAAATTGTAATTTGTTTTAAATATGATTGTAATTGACAAGTTCATTAGGAATAAACTTACTAGAGATGTAGAGATCCCACGAAGGTCCCATGCTACATGTCCTCACCTCAGATTATTGAGAAGAAACAATTAACTTATTGAAATATGAAGAGTTCATAACATATGAATGAGTTTATTAATTATAGACATTTACTTTAGAAGTTAACATATTCTAATGAATTGTAAAGTTAGAAAAGGTTGTAAATATACAATGAATTAATGCAATGCCACAAAGAAAGGTAAAGACACTAATGAATTGTAATGTTACAAAAGTTGCGAAGTTACAATGAATTGTAAGGTTACAAAAGTTGTAAAGTCACAATAACTTGCAAGGTTACAAATAGAAGTTATAAAGTCACTAGTGAATTATCAAGTTATCAAATTATAAATTCACAAATAAATTATGATCTTATAATAGGTATAAAGTCATCAATAAAATTTTTAAAGTTAAAAAATTTTGAAAAATGTCATGATGTCAATAAAAGGATGAAAATGCATCATAATTTCAACACTTTTTTTCATTTGTTGGAAGATAGTCTTCCTATTTTGCCTTTGTCTTTCAAGAGTTCTAATTTTCTAGCACAAGACTAGAAGGACATGCATGTGAGCTTGCCGAGAGTTTTGCACTTGTGAAATCAAATTGGGTTAAATATAAATATATATATATATATATATATATATATATATATATATATACTATTTCTTGTTTCTAATTAAATGCATGCATCCACATATGAAAGATCCATGTGTAATTATTTTTAGGGATTTATTTCATGTTTTCTCTAAATCTAACCCAATGAATTACATACGATGACAAAGTTTTCATAGGTCATTAATTGTAAGCATCCGCCATCCCAAAAATAAATAAATTAATTAATTAAAAAATTTACTGTTATTAAATACAATGATAATTATGATCTTTGTAAAAATAAAAATAAAAATCAATTAAATAAAAAATATCTACTTCCCACTTCATGTCTGTGAATTGCTGCTTCTTCAAAATACAATGGATGATATTGAAATATTTAAAAGCATGACTTCAATAATTTAGCTTATTAATTAACCTGTAACATCATACTTTTGCATGATGTTGCCCCACCGAATAAAGTAGCAGCATGGCGGCCACCAAAATCATTTCCAAATTAAGTTAGAATTGGTCTCATGCAAACTGTCGCATTTAAAAAGTTTCACGGTTTGTATACCACTTTTCTGACTGACGATTAGTGGATTACTTCCTTTGTGGGGCACTAAGTTTGATCAAAGAATAGGTTTATGGTGGGAACGGATTTTTTTAGTGAATTGGGGCTTGAATGTTTGTTGGTTTGGTCGTGATGCTCACAGCCTTTACGTGACATCCTCCTCAACAATCAAATGTTTGAATATGACTGACGACTCTATTCACATGCATCAGCTTTTTTATGCATTGTCACGATCCAAGAGCAGAAGCCCTTTCCAAATTTCCAAATTGTGTATTTGTGTGCATGCTTGTTATGAAGGCCCAGCGTCTACATTTATGAATATATATATATATACACTTTTCCATATACCATTTTTGCAGCACCCCAAAGCTGCTTATTCTTCACATCTTCCCCGCTCTCTATTCATATAAAACGATCCATTCATTTCTTTTCGAAGATGGGTTTCAGTTCTAGGAAATTAGTCCTCTTGGTGGTGCTTTTCAATTTCATGCTTCTCTCAGCTTGGAGTTTCCGAGAACTTGAAGCAATGCGGCTACTAGGAGGAGGGCAATGGGCGAAGAGAAACAGTCTTGTGCTTCAGTCTCTGCAGAAAGGTCCAGTGCTGCCATCCGGCCCCAGTCCTTGTACTCACATCCCAGAACAAAGGGCAGGGCGATGCACCTTCAATGAAAAGAATATAGCTGACGACATTGCAACTGCACCTCCAGCCGTTTCCGCGTACATGCTGGCAGAGGATGCTGCCATGGCTTCCCTTGCTAAGGATGGCTATGACCAAGATCACAGCTCTTAATGATGTAATCATATTTGTGCATGGATCAGCTGATGAGTTAGATGTGGAAGATAGATCCCAATCCTTATGATTAGTATATATGTTTTATCTCTAACCTTAATTCATTTCATATACTTGGTTTAGAAAGAATAACCAATTCAACTGGTTAGATAAGATGCCATGTAAACTGAGTTTAGTGCTTGATAATGCAATCATATTTTGTATTGAAAATATTGATCTTTATTTCGGTCCTAAAAACCATGACAGGAAGAAAAAAAAAAACACACCAAAAACAGGAAACCAAGAGGAGGATCAATAAATTTTTATCAACCTTATTTAGCAGAAACAGACGAGCTAGTTAAATAAATAAATATATTCGCAAGCGTAAATGTTGGAAGTAACCCAAATTGCCTGTGCGAAGGTATATGAATTCGTACACATAATCAGGTGCCACGAAGTTGGATGAAACGCTTGAGTGGGGTTTCCTATTCCATGCATGATTGCAAAACTAAGAAACATGATGAAGATGGTAAATCAGCTACCAAAGATATGTATGCCCATATGATTTCCATCTTATTCATTTTTTCTCATTTATCTTTGTAGATAGCATAAAAACTTAAGAAGGGTACCACAAGTAAATAGTGATAATGATTATTTCTTTCTTGTTCTAACAAACACAAACTTTATCACAAGAATGAAAAAATACAGGACCTGCAAATCAGTTCACTCTTATGGTCTCACTAGAATTAATTAGAAGTATATTTTGGTGCTAGAGAATTGTAAGAATTTCTGATTTTGGTGGCTCCCATGGAGGAGCGAGCTTCATTCATCTATATATGTTTACTGTCCAGTAGCCATGACAACCGCCGGGGGAGGCATGGCATGACCTGCAAATTTATTCCGTTATGGCAAGGTGGAGCGCCCTTTTCCGGGATACAGCTGCATGAACTGCTTCCAGAAGGAGGCACAGTACCTGAATTCAGAGACTGTAAAGGGACAAGTCCTATCTTGATCCACTCTTCTTTCTCCCCATCAAGAACCCTACCAGCACTGTGTGGCTGGACGCTCAGAACAAGAACGAAGTGCCGTGACAGCTAAAACAATGTCCAGAAACCTCATGATCTTGGCGGGTTAAGCAAAGAGGAGATGATCAAAGAAATATTTTTAGCTGGACAAATTAATATGCATATATGATAAATGAAAAAGAATCACTATCTCGGTTATTCGATTAAAAGGGTTTTTGACAAAAATACTCTTATTATTTTCTTGTAAAAATAACTTTCTTTTAAAACAGGTTACTTTAAATACTTGAAATGGTAGAAGGCATTAATGTAAAATAATAATAATAATAATAATAACAGGTTACTTTTTTTAAAAAAAAAACAACATGGGAATGGTTAAATTCACGATTTAAAAATTAATTCAATGCTTAACTAAACAAGTGGCTCTAAATGCCTAAGTGAAAAAGTGGCTCTAAACGCATAATTGAGAATGTGCCTCTAAACACCTAATTGAGAAAGTGGCTTTGAACACCTAATTAAGAAAGTTACTCTAAAAGCTTAACTGAGAAAGTGGCTATGAACACCTCAGTGAAAAAGTGACCTTGAATGCCTAATTGAGAAAGTCGCTTTGAAGGCCTAACTGAGAAAGCGACTCTAAACGCCTAAGTGAGAAAGTGGTGTTGAAGGCCAAAGTGAGACGGTTGCTTTGAACACCTAACTCAACAAGTGGATCTAAACACCTAAGCGAGAAAGTGGCTATGAACGCCTAATTGAGAATGTGCCTATGAATGCCTAACTGAGAATATGCCTCTAAACTCCTAACTGAGAAAGTTGTACTAAACGCCTAATAGAGAAAGTGGGTGAGAACGACAAAGTGAGAATGTTGTTCTAAACTTCTAATTGAGAAAGTGGCTCAGAACACTTAACTAAGAAAGTCACTCTGAACGCCTAAGTGAGAAAGTGGTTGTGAATGCCAAAGTGAGAAAATGACTCTGAACACCTAACTGAGCAAGTGACCCTTAACTCCTAAGTGAGAAAGTGACTCTGAATGCCTAGTTGAGAAAGTGGCCTTGAATGCGTAATTGAGAAAGTCACTCTAAACATCTAACTAAGAAAGTCACTATAAAGGCCTAAGTGAGAAAATGGCTCTCAACGCCTAACTGAGAAAGTGGCTCTCAACGCCTAAGTGAGAAAGTGTCTTTGATCACTAAGGTGAGAAAGTGGCTCTAAACGCCTAAGTGAGAAAGTGGCCTCGAACACCTAAGTTAGAAGGTGACTCTAAATGCCTAAGTGTGCAAGTGGCCCTGAACACTTAACTGAGACAATGGCTTTGAACGCCTAACTAAGAAAGTGGTGATGAATTCCTAAATGAGAAAGTAGTTCTTAAGGCCAAAATAAGTCACTGGCTTTGAACGCCTAATTGAGCAAGTGGCTATGAACGACTAAATGAGATAGTGGTTGTGAGCGCCTAAGTGAGAAAGTGTCTGAATGCCTAATTGAGAAAGTGGCTCTAAATGCCTATGTAAGAAAGTGGTTGTGAAGGCCAAAGTGGGAAAATGGCTTTGAACGCCTAACTAGACTAGTGGCTTTGAACGCCTAATTGAGCCAGTGGCTCTAAACATCTAAGTGAGAAAATGGGTATAAATGCCTAAGTGAGAAAGTGCCTCTGAACACCTAACCAATAATGTGCATTTGAATGCCTAATTGAGAAAGTGACTTTAAACACCTAATCGAGAAAGTGGTTCTGACCGCCTAACTGAGAAAGTCGCTCTAGACGCCTAACTAAGAAAGGGGTTGTGAACGCCTAAGTGAGAAAGTGGCTTTGAAGGCCTAACTATGCAAGTGGCTTTGAATGCCTAAGTGCGTGAGAAAGTGGCTCTAAATGGCTAAGTGAGAAAGTGGCTCTAAACACTTAATTGAGAATGTGCCTCTAAACGCCTTACTAAGAATGTGCCTTTGAACGCCTAACTGAGAATGTGCCTCCAAATGCCTAAATGAGCAAGTGGCTCTGAATGCCTAAGTGAGAAAGTGGCTCTAAATGCCTAAATGAGAAAGTGGCTCTAAATGCCTAAATGAGAAAGTGGCTCAGGATGCCTAATTGAGAATGTGCTTCTAAACGCCTAATTGAGAAAGTCGCTATGAACTTCTAAGTAAGAAGTGGCTGTGAAGCCAAAGTGAGAATATGGCTCTAAATGCCTCATTGAGAAAGGGGCTCAGAACACCTAATAGCGTTTTTTTTATAAATTAATGGCAAAGTGAGAAGGGTTTCTTTGACTGTTGACGACTTACTAATAGTGTTTTGCTTTGGGAGATTGAAAATTACTTCCTTTGTGGATTACTTTTTAACATGTACATACAAATGCCAAAGTGCATTTGAATATATTTATAAAAAGGGTCTTAAAGAAGAAACTACGTCTGAAATTACTAGATTACTGTACACATGGACATGCATCTTATGACCTTTTTGAACATAAAAAATTATATATATATATATATATATATATATATATATATAGATATATATTTATTTATGTGTGTTTCAGCAAGCTGGCTAAACCTATTAGGAGTCACTCATTGGTCGGCATGTTTAATTTTCTCCCTATTGAATTAGGTGCGCATACTAGTTGGTATAAGTCATTTAATAAAAAAAATTAAGAAATATTTACAAACTAGGTTAGCATTAAATATGAGTACACTGTCTGATCTAGGCATTTTGGAGATTCTTTCTTATAACTTGAACTTCCTTAAGGGGGCATTAGTTTTGAAAAATCAATGAAGTTATGGATGAAGTGTTAAACACAAGCTCAAGGCTATATTTGAAGGAAAATATGATGGGAAGAAAAAAGAAATGATAGAAATAAAATAAATAAATAAATGAAGGAAAATAAAAAATAAATTTAAAATTTATAAATTATTATTATACATGCATTATTTAAAATTTATTTTACTTATTTTAATATTAAATAATTTTAAAATATATAAATTTCTAACCAATTTTAATTACAGTTGGTTCTCTTTCATATTTTTCATATGGAAAAACCAAACATGATAAAATTATTTTCCTAATCATTTTCTTTCTTTCCTTGATACTTAGACAATTTTGAATTTCTCAAAATTCTAAGATTTTTTTTGAAAGATATTAGACTCCTAAATGCTTTTAAAAGAATATATTCTTTAAAGAATTAACCATCTAAAAGTCTATCTATCCTTTGGACCATAATATCCTAGTACAAAAATTTCAAACAAATTGATTGAAAATAGAGATTAGCTTAGGTATTTTTGAACCACATGTGTTTCTTAAAGTTTTTTTATGTCTTGGCTAGATCTTGACCCCTTGTTAATTTTACATGTTAGTACACTGAAAATAGAACCAAATAGTAAATTTCCACTTGATTTTGAATCTGTTTGCATTAGGAAAGAATTTGGTGATAACACTCACCATACTGCAACAACCTCAAGTCACAACAACTTACCTGCAATAGAAAAAATGGCTACACCAGAAGAATCTTCAAGACTATTGTAAAATCACATAACTGATATTCCATTCAAGAATCTATTACAATAGGTGTATAAATACTATACACAAAAAAACACAATAATGCAAGAGAATAAGAAATTCCTTTATTTGGAAAATATCAATGGGTTTCAATACTACGTGCTAAGATAGTTTTAGATTCCCAAAATATTAGTGTATATTATTTGGGTCTATTATGGGTTTATAATTATTTTTAAATTTTATAGACTTTATCATAGAATAAATCTTGATTCTTGTACACTAAAGCATGCATGACCTTTAAAACATAAGAAATTATAAATAAAAAAAATGAAAATGATTTTAATGTTAAGTTGCAGGGTTGCCTTGCTTGTCCTTAATCATAATTTTCTTGAGGAGGATTTACCATTAATCTAACATTAATTTGTTCACATGAAATTAAACAAGGTGGCGAAAGCTATTATCTACTAGTAAGAGCTCCAAATGTCATCAAATTAGGTGTATAGAATATATAGTTGGTAAAAGTCATTTAATAAAGAAAAAAAAAATTGAAAAACCACTTCCAAATTAGGTCAGCGTTAAATAAGATTAGACCCCCTAATCGTGGAATGAACTTTGGAGCGTCTTTCTTATAACTTAGAACTTCCTTTTGGGGGTACGCATTGGTTTTAAAAAATGAATGAAGTTCTAGAAGGAGTGTTATTACAACCATAGAAAGGGACATATAAGAAGAAATTATGAAGAATTGATCAAAACACCAAGTAGTAAGAAAAAATCTTGAATTCCAATATACTTCAAATTTTACTAATATTGTTGATAAAAAGTTTAATAAGAAAGATGATTTCCTTTTGTTATAGTCGATAAAATTTTTGTTGACTCTTAGATTTTAAATTTTATTGTTTAAATGGGCAATGATTCAAGTTCTAAAGTCATTAAGATTGATACCATAAAGGTGAGGATGTTTGATGGTATTATGAGAATGTTGAGTAATGTTTAGCATATTGCTAATTAAGTTGAGAAAGAGTTTAATTTCTTTAGAGGCTTTGGATACTCTTCTCTATGATTTTTCTGGAAAAAAAAAATATAAATGATATTATGAATATCAATTAAAGTGTTTTGATAGCTATGATAGGGAAAAAGGTGAAAAATTTTATACAATTTGATTGAAAATATAATTTTAGGTGGAGCTATGAAGGAAGAGTCACATCATGAAAAGTCTTTTACTAGTAGTAAAGAAGTTCTCAAAGTAGATGGATGCCACAAGATGATTGAGATTCCGTTTTTCACTAAGTGTACTCATTAACACAAGGATGAAAATACTTTCAAAATGAATAAAGTTATAAAGAAAACAAAGACAATTTCTTAAATCAAGTTCGATGATAGTTTGAATTTGGCACATATTTATTCTCGTTAATTATGCAAGATTGAGAAATTTTAATCAATGTGGAGATTGTTGGTATTTGGTTTAAATTATCTATTTATTATATTTAGGAAAGTCAATATTTATAATAGAGTTTGTGTTTTGGTAAATTACCTTTTTCGAGTTTGACTATGATTAGGAAACTATTGATTTTGGGTTCATCCATTGGACTTTACAAATATAAGGTTTTAAATAGGATTTAGTAAGAGAAATAAAAATGCATAAAGAGTGAAGAGATATAAGCAAAGGGTGTATTGAATTTTAAGTAAAAATAGATTGAAAAAGTTTGAAGTTGTTGGGCTATGTTTGTCTGGCCCATGAGCCCATATATTAGGCTATTTTATATTTAGGTTTTTCCTAAGCCCAAATATGGATATAAAAATAGCAATAGGGCTATGGTATTAAGAGAAAAGGGCATTTGATTGAGAAAAGGAAAGAAGATCAAGATTTGTTTTTCTGGGCATTGTTTTAAGGCTCAAGGGTGAAGTTACAAGTTCCTTTCATCAACCTTTTTGGGGAATTCCTATAGTACGTTTTCTCCCTAATTTCTTTCGTTCATGTTTCATTGGGTGATGGATTCCTACCTTAAGCGAGGACTTAATTATTGTATCCCTATTTATTGAAGTAGAAGAAATTTTCTTTGTGGTTTTTTACCTCTATTCAAAGGGTTTTTCCACGTTATATTTGGTATCCTCTTTTGTGGTTGAATGTTATTGATTGTTGTTCTTGATTCTTCTTAAGTTGTTATTATTCTTGAGAGGTGGTTATTATTGTTGAGTGGTTGTTATTCTTGTGGAAGAATCTTTTAACTTTGACAGGTTAATACTCTAGATCTCTCCCTTTATTTTCCCAACAAGTGGTATCAGAGCTTGGTTGTGGAACTTTTATTCTTGAAAGGGATGGAGATAAAAGGGAACTCAACCTCCATGATAAAACTTAACAATTCAAATTAGGCTATGTGGAAGTCCATGATGGAAGATTTTCTCACCATCAAAGATTTGTCAAATACTTTTGAAGATAAAGAAGTTAGGCCCAAAGATATTTTTGATTTGGAAGCTTACTAAGGGCTCGTTGGTTGTTGCAAAAGGAGAAACGATATATTTTAGGTTTTTTCCTCTTCTCTAGCATATAAGTGCCGTAAACTTGGATGCATGAGCAAAGTTTGACAAAACACATGGATGAATGCCGAACAAAGATGATGAAAATGGAAGTACTCCAACAACCAGCAAGCATATATGAGCATATGCATCATTCAACTTGCTCTTTTTTATTTCTATATATATCACAAAGTGTAGAAGTCCACCAGGGCACAAACTGTAAATGGAGAAAAAGAATACACGAATGACATACAATCAATTTGTGTTATTATTATTTTTTCTATGAGAAGGAAAATATATAAAATAAAAGAACAAAAACAACAAATGCAAGGCCTACATATTCAGTTTATTCCTTGTGGTCCCATAAAAGTCCTAAAATACGTAGTTATGTGCTCAGGACTCGTAAGATTTTCTGATGTTGAGTGATGACTATGCATGGTGGAGGCTAGAGCTTCATTTATGTTCAGTAGCCATGACAACAGGAGTGCTGGCATGCGAACTGGCTCTATGGGGAGGAAGGCATGACCCGCAAACTTCATTCCATTGGGACAAGGTGAGCCTTTTTCGGGGATATGGCCGCATGAACTTGGTCCTGAAGGAGGGACAGGTCCTGAAAGCATAGATTTCAAAGGAACAATCCTTATCTTCATCCACTCTTCTTTCTCTCCATCAAGAACCCTACTAGCACTGTGGAGGAGAACGACTGCTGTGACAGCTTAAACAATTTTGAGAAATCTCATGATGATCTTGGATGGGTTAAGCAAACAGGAGATAATAAAATAGAGCAATATTTTTATGTGAGCAATATGAAGATATATGGAGGAGAACGATCACCGGTTATTTATATGAATACTGCCATTGGCATGACTAGAGTTTTTGGTAGTTTGGCTTAGTTGAAGGGTTTTTTTGACTCTTGACTAATAGAATTTTCCTGTAGGAGATTAGAAATTGAATAGGTCATAAAGGAAGAAAATACCTAGAATTTACCCAAATGGCTAGTTTTCTTACGTAGTTAATTTAATTCCACATATGCGTGCATCTTAAATCAATTACAAAGAAAATATATGATACTCTCTCCAAGCTTTTTTGAAAATAGATATGAGAAATTAATCCATGCCCATTAACTTTAGTTAATAGTAAAGTATGTAATTTGGCTTGATTAAATATCCTTAGTTATGATTTTCACGAGAAAGATAATTATCGTTTTGAATACCAGGTTCTATTATATAATCACATTTTTTTTCACCAAATTAAGCAATATTCGTAAAGCTTATTTACATTATTGATTTGTAATTAATTTATGTACTACCAGTACAAGTGATATTCCCTATCATGTTCAGGATACATGGCCTTTTCTGTGCCATATTAATTGCATAAGGGGCTGCTAAATCATATCTCATAAAAATTAATCATTTCCAAATTGTTAGCACTAATCTATAGCAAAGTTAAGTATTAATTCAAAATTTTCTCACGGTTGTAAAGCACTTAAATAAGAGTAGAGAGACCAATCTAGGTAGGTATGGTCTATGAAGACTTTTGTCATATATGATACGTACCATTTACTTCATTATTTTAGAGGCATTGATTTTGAACAAAGATAAATTAAGTTGTGGTAGGAACACGTTTACTTGAATTGGGGCTTGAATATTTGGGGCTTTTAGACCACATACTTCCAGCAGATTTAAGTCATTGAACATTACTAACACGCATCAGCTTTTCCACCCTCAGGAGCCATGAGACAAAATCCCTTTCTATGTATATATGCACATTTACCAACCCTCTTTATTATGACTTTATCCATGTTGACATAGTTTAACATGAACTCACATTAGTAACTTAGGATGGCATTTAAGGATTAAGCTAAATTACCTTGATAAATATGGTTAATATGGTTAATTTGATATGTTATCCAACAACTTAAGTTTTTAAATCAAAAGAGTAATTTAACAATTACACTATCTTCATACCATTAATTGGAAGGCTCTTGTGGACCTGTGTTTTTCACGTGCATCCCCACTCGAATGGTGAGACTCGTTTTTCATTTATTTGTGAAAATTTAATTTTTTAGAAAAAGATTTGGAGTCGCCACTTATTTTAATTTTTTTTAAAAAGGGAAAACAATATAAGAAAGAAAACTATGTTTGACTCTTATTTGAAAAAGACATGTTTGCAAAAACAGAATCTGGATTTGGGGGTCAGACTACCTATTGAGAAGATACGGTGGAGAACCGTAACACCCCTTTAAGTACGTATACATACGGTTTCTACTAAACTAATTAAGGGAATTGTGGTAATTATTTAATTAATATCCATAAATACCAAGATTAAAGGAAAAAAACAATATACACAAAGATGATGACAAGATAAAATTACAAGAATGTACAAAATAAATGACAATAGAATTATGCAAATTGATTTATTGAACTAATTAAAAAAATATTTGAAAAAAATAGTTTTCTGAAAATTTCAAATGATTTTATTAAAAACAATTTTGAATGAGTGGTTTCAATTTATTTATTTACAAAAAAGAGTCAATTTATTTTCGTAATTTCATTTGTATTCAATTTTCAAAAATATTATTTACACTTATTGTATCAAAAAAATTTATTACAAAATTTCAATTTGGGCACAAAAATTATTTTTACTTGCTTTTACTAGAAAATAATGATTTTTTACAATTTTATTTACATAATATTCCAATTTTTTTTCATTTAAGAAAAATGACTTATACAAATTATTAAAAAAATAACTTTATTTGCAAAAGACTTTTTAATTTAAAATTAATTTTTGAGAAACTTTTTTTACAAAGTAATTTTTAGACAATTTTTATTAAACAAAGAATTTTTTTCACAATTATTATTAAAAACAATTTTTCAAATTCTATTAAAAACAATTTTTTTAGATTTTTTAAAAGCATTTTTTTGAGTTTTTATTAATAAAAAAACTTTTTGAATATTTTAAAATTATTATTTTATTAAAACATATTTATTGAATTATTCCTCTTGTTTAAACAAAATTTCTAGTTTGTTAGATATCTAATTTTGTACACAACAAGTAAATATATATATATATATATATATATATATATATATATATATAAATATTTATATAAACTAATAAAAATAAAACCAAATAAAAGTGGGAAATAAAACGTGTATCCAAACAAGCTTACAACAAGTTTAATGTCTGCTTACAATTTTTCGAGTTTCACTTTCTTTCATGAAATTTCGTGCTCCACATGTCATAAATTCATACTCAGCCAACAAGATTGCAAAATAGGCTCATGCAAAAATAAAAATGGCCCAAATTTAATATTAATTCACCAAAGTTTAAAATATGACAAATCAAAATAAATTTAATTGAGCCTCAATTTAATATTTCATATTCGAAACCTAATTTAATACACAAACATAAATCCAAAACTAAAACCAAACCAAATTGAATATATAGAGTTCACATGTAATAAAAAAAAAAAAAATTTAATTAAGTCCAACTAGATATCCAATATGCATATCTAAATCTCAAATCTCAAATAAAAGGCCCACAAACCAACACACAAGCCCAATTTCAACAATAATCACTATTAAAATCAAAGGGAAAAAAACTTACACAATTTCAATTTTTGGAAGGATGAGAAAGTGAGAGAAAGTTGAGGCAATGGAAGAATGAGAGAGGAAAGAAGGGAGTTGCCGACGGGCAAATGGCTAACCGACAGCGACTGGTCCTGCCGGTGGTGGGAGGGATTGATGGTTTTTTTTTTTTTTATAAAAAAAAAAAAAGAAAATAAGATGAAAAAATGGAAAAGGAAAAAAAGAAATGGAAGGAAGGAAATGAGGGGTGCGTGTGGCAGTGAAAAAAATTGGGGTCGGCCACTGTCTTGTGTGGGAGTTGGAGGAGGAAAAAAAAGGGAAATAAAAAAATAAAAAATAAAAACTCTAGAGAGGAGATGGAGCCGGTGGTCTTAAGAGTGGGGAGGCATGGGAGGAGAGAGAATGGGAGAGTAGGTGGAGTCGTTGGGGAAGAATAGGAAGAGAAAGGACAGATGAGAGAGAAAAGAAAGAAAATGAAGAAAAGAAATAGAAATAGAAATAAAATAATGATAATAATAGTAAATAATAATATAATAATATAATAAAATAATATACAAAATAATAAAAACTAATAATTAGATGGTGAGTTGGCAAAAAAATATAAGATATAATCAAGATTTAAAAACTAAGAATAAAGTTGGGCTAAAAATTAATGTAAAGATAAAATTGGAACAAATTTTGGGATCTACAGCTCTTCATATCCTTTGCCCAAGATATCTAGGATTTTTTTTGAAATAATATATATATATATATATATATTACAAAAATATAATATTTTTGAAAATTGTCTTTTTAAAAAATGATTTCACATTCACAAATTGTCTTTATAAAAATTTAAAAAAAACAAGTTTTAATTTGTTAATAGTTATCTTGTATTTCATCTTTTATTTTCTTTCTTATTTCAAGTAAGATCATTGTTTCAAAATGGGATTTTGACATGAATATATTCTTTTATACCCTTAGATCATATGATCAAGAGATGAGCTCTATGGTATTATAATCAAGGATAGTGAGACCCTGAAGAGCATGTTGATATGTGGTGGCCATGATGGTAATAAGTTTGTGTATAGCTAATGGATTGACTTTAAATATGTCCAAATCTATGATTTTATTATTTACATATCATACGTTTTTTAAAATGTAATTATCATTATGTTATGCTAGTTTTTGTACATAAAAATTGTTCCATATATAATATATTTTTAAATTGTTTTTACCTTGTATCAATTATCCTAACACTTGTGCATCATAATTATCCGCTAAACCATTTGTTCACCTAATAGATTTTGATGGTTTTTAGGTAAGGACTCCCATGCATATGCCTATTGAGGAGGCAGAATTAGCTTCAAAGAACAAGTCACTAGGTACCTAGATTTGTGTTTTTCCTTATTAGACTTGTAGGACATGTAGTTCATTTTCTTTATGTATTTTAGATGTTTTCTTTTGTATGTCTCATCTTCTCAATCTTTGCTTCCACTATTAATTTATTTTGTTGTTATTGTTTTATCAAAATCATTTAATTGTATGTATTTTTTTCATACTAAATATTTATCTATTGAGACATTGATTTCTTTTTAGATTTTGATGCAAAATGGACTCACCTTCTCTTAGTGGGCCCTTTTTGGGTCTTTACAAATCAAGTTTCTAGTAATATTATTATATAGCAGTTTTCTGTTCGCGAATTACACAGTAATTTTCTCTTAATGATGTAGACATGGTCTTCTGGTATGCAAATTTACATCCAAAGCAAATGGTATTTATACTAAAAAATAAGTTGGTTTGCTTTATTATCAAACTAATAAAAAGGCTACCATGAATATATCCATATTATCACAAATATTAGCCTTGCCAATATATTTTAGTTTTTTTCCTCTTTTCCAGCATGTAAGTGCCATAAACTTGGATGCATGAGCAAAGTTTGGTAAAACACACGGTTGAATGCCAAGCAAAGATGATGAAGATGGAAATACAGCAACAACCAGCAAGCATATATCCGTATATGCATCATTCAACTAGTTCCTTTTTATTTCCATGTATATCACAAAGTGTAAAAGTCCACCAGGGTACAAAATGTGAACAGAGAAAAAGAATACATGAATGATGTACAATTTTTTGTGTTATTATTTTTCCTTAATGTATTTATCATGATGAAAATATATAAAAACAAAAATAACAAATGCAGGGCCTACATATTATGTGCTCAGGACTGGTAAGATTTTCTGATGTTGGGTGATGACTATGCATATTGGAGGCTGGAGCTTCATTTATGTTCAGTAGCCATGACAACAGGAGCAGCGCATGCGAACCTGTTCAGTAGCAATATTTTTATGTGGGCAATGTGAAGATATATGGAGGAGAACGATCACCGGTTATTTATATGAATGCAGCCAGTGGCATGACTACAGTTTTTGGTAGTTTGGCTTAGTTGAAGGGTTTTTTTGACTCTTGACTAATAGAATTTTACTGTAGGAGATTAGAAATTGAATAGGTCATAAAGGAAGAAAATACCTAGAATTACCTAATGACTAGTTTTCTTGTGTAGTTAATTTAATTCCACATATGCATGCATCTTAAATCAATTACAAAGAAAATATATGATACTCTCTACAAGCTTTTTCAAAACAGATATGAGAAATTAATCCATTCCCATTAGCTTTAGTCAATAGTAAGGTATGTAATTTGGCTTGATTAAATATCCTTAGTTATGGTTTTCACGAGAAAGTTAGATAATTATTGTTTTGGAGACCAGGTTCTACTATATAATCACATTTTATTTCACCAAATTAAGCAAAGTTCGTAAAGCTTATTTACATTATTGATTTGTAATTAACCTGTATTGGTCACCGAAGAATCAATTTATATGCTACAAGTACAAGTGATATTCACTAGCATGTTCAGGATACATGGCCTTTTCTGAGTTATATTAATTGCATAAGGGGCTGCTAAATCATATCTCATAAAAATTAATCATTTTCAAATTGTTAGCATTAATCATTTCCAAATTTTTTTATATTATAAGAAAATATAATATCACAAAGATAAATTCCCAACGCACCAACAATTCAAAAAATTGATAATAGAGTTCAAGTACTTTTTCTTTTTTGGTTTTATCTTGATTCATATATAACTTGTAATGAAAGCCCGACTTGCAAAATTTCATGCTTTCTTTACTACTCTTGTAGATGTTGCCTTTAATAGTCATTCCAATACTGTCCAATGCCACATCAATAATGTGTAAGTTTAACATTTTTGTCTTGTAAGATTGACCTTTTTCAAATCTCTAGTTATTAGCTTTGTGCCAAAAATTCAAGACTACGTGACATTTAGATCAAGAAGAAGAAAATTGACTTGTATGAATTTTGATTTTCTATATATATATATATATATATATATATATATATAGATAGATAGATAGATAGATAGATAGAGAGAGAGAGAGAGAGAGAGAGAGAGAGAGAGAGAGAGAGAAAGGTAATGTCACCTTTAGACTAGTCCTAAAACAAACTTTAGGTATACTTATTGGTTGTAATCTAAAAACTCAAGTAGATATTAATGTCCATCTCTATTGCATTTCATGTCAAACTTTGGTTGGTGGAGAATAGTAAGGATTTATCATATATATTGCTTTATAACTCACAAATTAATTAATTTTATTTCATATATATGACTTACAATCTTATGGGTGAATAATATTGCATTCAAGTGCATGAGGACAAACAGCACATATGAGTTCAAAATTTTTAATAGATTATTATTAAGCTATATATCAAACCTTTTTATGTATTTGTAATTTAAAAAAGGAAAAATGAAAAAGGCCCTAAAGATTAGTTAATTTATCTTATTGTAAGGATTTAGTTTTTCCATAAATTATAAAATTTTCAAAACTTCTTATCATCTTAACAAATCAAGTGGTTTTTAATTAGCAAAAAAAAAAGAGGTAAAAAGTTGAACAAGTAATTTTATTTTGGAGTGAAGAGCCCTTATTATTAAACATCACAAAGTATTTTTAATTTTTTTTTTCACTAGAGCATACATTTCGCAATAGTACTTTTTGTACCTAAACGTCTTCAATATGCAATATATATGCATATAAACCATCATAAATTATATAGTCCACCATGGTTTTTATATGATTTCAATTAATAAGTAATTGATAATTTATATATGTCATTAAATAAGATGAATTTACAAGACCCCCAACTTTTGAGGAAATATCACCTAAAATACACTCAAGAATATTTAGTAGTCATTTAAATGAGGTAATAAATATAATGAATTTCTCAAATAATGATAATATTAAAAAAACTTGAATTTATTTTTTAAAATGTAGACTTTTCTTTTTCAAATGTTAATTTCCATTATTGAATTTGTTTTTTCTCTTTCTCTAGTGTGTATATATATTTAAAAAAAAAAACTTATTCATATAAATATACTACCTTTAGAACTAAATATCAAAATTTTAGTGGACCCAAACCATATCAAGATACATTCTCCATGTTATATGTGCCAACATCAAGAGCAAGTTTGTGATCAATGCTTTCCAATTTAGATTTTAAATTTTAAAATAGAATTTAAAATATCAAAGAAGTAAAATCCTCTCTAAATTTTCCTATAAATAGATCAAAGATCAAAGCATTATACCTCTCTATTAAACTTTCTATCTTGCATTTGACCTTAAGAATCCATTGGCTTCTAATTATCTTAAGCCCAAGGGGAAGTTCAACCAACTAGGGAGTTGGTTGCAACTTTTCACATTTCACAAGGGAGAGCTTCCTTGAAGCTTCTTGGCTTGTCATCATCATCATGCAAAGCATACATGAAAACTTTCCCCTTAATACGAAACAACTTCACCTTTGGTTTTTACTCAATACTCGTCTAATGTAATTTTTTTTATTAATAAAATTAGAAATGAGCATTGAAATCACATTTCTTAGTGACTAAAAAGTTATTAAAATCACATATTCGCAAGAAAAAGATAATAGAAATGTTTAATTGAAATAAATTTTAACAAATGTATTTGGGTAGAATAGCATTTGTTTAAATAGAACACTTTCCTTTTGACATTGATTTAATTAGTTAGGATTATATTATCAAATTTTGATGAATTTTAATCGTTACTCACACTTATCAAGGGGATTAATATAAAGGAGGCATTAGTATGCACTACATATTTTAGCAAGTAGTAGTAACAACTGAGATTATATTCACAATCATAGACATCACAATATTTGAGGTTTTTATTTATTTATTATTATTATTATCCTGTTTCAACTCAATAGAAATCAATAGAAAATTTTACATAGGAAATACAGCCTCTATGCTTGCACCACCACCATATGTGAGTACAAATTGGCCTTCTGGGATTACAGGGTGGTAAGCGTACTGCCAAATCTATAACATATGTGTCATGATTATCACTCTTAATATCAATTAACATAAATATGAATCAAATAGAAAATGAATTAATTTGTGAAATATAGAAATCCTCACAAATTTTTGAATTAATTTTGTCTAGCCCTTGTATTACAAAAAAATTTACAATCTTTTATAAATGATTACTCATTTTCATGAAACCAATTTCAATACCTCCGTTCTGTAATAAATAATTTAAGCCATAGAAATTAGAAACTTTCTATGATCCTTTAATGATTTCATTAATATGAAAATAAAATATTTACTTAGATTTATAATTTGCATTGATAAATTATAAGTTCTATGATCAAGTCCTTTGAACATTGAATATGGATTTTCAAATTTATTTTTGTTTTAGGACCTTGGGTTATTCTTGATCAAGTTGAGTTCTATAACTCAAAATTATATCTAAAACATTTTCTTAGTTTAGATCCTTAATTACCATTTAATGAATCAAATTGAAGTATGTCACAATGTTTAGGTTCTCACTTTTCTTGTAGATTTGACTTTAGGAAATGTAACGATAGGATACACTTAGTTAACTACTGATTAAGGGATGACAAGAATCACTAGTGCTGCTATAAAGTACTATTGTACCTTCTTTAGTTTTATTCTAATTTTAGTACTCTATTCTGAAATTGGTTTTGGTAAACCAAGGTCAAAGATCGTTGTTCTCCCAACCAAAAACAACTAAAAAGAACAAGCAACTATTGGTATAGTAGCTTGATTGATCCCATAAGGATAGGCATTGTGGTACCTAATGGTGTAAAGATCTAAGATTTCCATCCTAAATCCTATGTTATTTTTAACCTAATCTAATTGAATCAGAAAGATGAAATTTTTGGGGTGTAAAAATGTAGAAAAACATACTATAAATATAAAATGATAAAATTATATAGAAACAAGTTCACTCCTAAATTCAAATCTCAAGGAAAGTAGGGTCCAATGTGCTCCTATAACAGCCACACTCTTTCACATTCAGTTTTCAACCAACTAAGCCCAATACTCATCTCAAGCACCAACCTTAGATACATCACAATAAGGGATCAAATTGAATCTTAGTGAATCAACTCTTACAAGGAAGCATTTGTTAAATCCAATAAGAATCACACATATAGAACCCTAGTAAATTTTAAAGAGAGTTATTTTTCCTTGTCAAATTTGTGAGAAATATGAATCTTAGAGTAAGGACAACTTTTTTTAATACTTTATATGCACTCCACTAAGACTCTCCCATAGGAGATCAACTTTTTATAGATAAAAAAGGGGTTTAGCCACTCATTGTCATTCCCACATAATGTATTCAATTTACAAAATTAATAGAGATGTATTGCAATAATCAAAAGTAAGTTTATGTTTTCTTCATTCTCCTTCCTCATAAAAATCTCTAATGGAAGTTTTTATACTTATGAACAAATGCTAAAAACATCAAGAAAATGGTCAAAATGCTTAAAAATGAGTAAGAGAGCCAAATGAAGTCTCAGAAAAAGATAACAAATTTTATAGATCAAAATTATGACACATGATCAATATGGTAATGAAATGTTCAACAAAGGTCTTATTTTTTTAGGTCACCTTTGAAATCCATGGGCTATTGTTGAAATCAATACTGAATCATTTTGTCCTTGTATAAAAAAGTTCATCTTGAATAGCATCAATCCTCTTAGCCTTCTCCAATTGTATTAAACTCCAATACACTCAAGTCAAGTCAAAATACTTCGCAAAACACCTTTTGCATGGATCGGTACTAAAAATGCAAAAAAATGCAAGTGTTTGCCAAAATCTTGAGCTTATATAAGTTTGGTGTAGAAATTTTAAATAGTGAAAAATTGATAAATTAGTATGTCATCTCCATTGGTATCAAAATTTCCTACCAAGGTTTTCAAGTATCAAAATTATGTCCAAATGTTATTGAATATAACCAATGAAGGAAACTAAGGCTTGATTCTCTAGGTGCTTTATCAAAATTTCGATAAAGCACATTTTGGTATCAAAATAGGTTTGAAAAAGGGCATTAGACATCTAATTTATACTATTCATATGCCTTGACTCTTTCTACACACCCATTATGGTACTTTAAGATTAAGTTTCAAATGCTTTTAGCACTCCCGATGTTGCTCATGCTATAAATTCTAGTTATTCTCAACAAAATAGAGTATATCTCAATAGAAAGCATATATCAAACATGAGCAACAATTTAAATAATATTGATATCTTTTAATCATCATATAGAATTATAAATTTCTCTAATATAAATAGCTCTAGCACAACTCATTAGACAATTACTCTCTACCTCAATCAAATTAAAGTACCTTGAGGTGTTTATCTAATTGGTTCTCAAATTCCACCTTATCTTTGAATTTATTCAAGCCATCAAATTTCCTATGCATAAGGTAAACATAAGCATACCTAGAGTAATCATCTTTGAAGGTAATGAAATAATCATACCCTCCATGCACTTAGACATTAAAAGGTCTACACACATTAGTATGCATGAACTTCAGTCATTCTTTAACGCTAACCTCTTCAACAGTAAAGTGTTTGTTTGTCATTTTACCTTCTATATAAGATTCGCATACTACAAGATCTTCTAGAACTAACGAGTGCAATGTTCTAAACTTAACCAATCTTTGGATCATATTTAGATTAATATGACTTAGGTGTAGATGCCATAGATAAGTCTAATTAATGCTAGGTACTTTCCTCTTAAGTGAGGCATGATCATTTTCAATGATAGATAACAATGATATAAGAGTAATATAAAATATATTGTCAACCAACATATCTGAGCAAATAAATGAATCATTCTTTCAAATGAAAACATTTTTATTAAAATAAACTAAATAATTCGATTTATTTAACCTAGAAACTAAAATCAAATTCTTTCTATACTTAGGTACATAAAGACAATCCTTGAGTTCTAAATATTTCTTATTTTTTAATACTAAAGTAACATCTCCCACTCTCTACGTAGTTATCCTTGTAGCAAATGCTAGAGTCAAGTACACCTCTCCCTCATTTAGTGTTCTCCTTAGTTGAAGCCCTTGTAATGAATTATAGATATGATTAGTAGCTCCAAATTCTATCCACTACTAAGCATGATTCAACTAAAAGTGTATGGGATATACCTTATCTTTTCTTCAAAAAATAAGGGCATTCTTTCTTCTAGTGGCCTTTCTTGCCACAAATGAAACACTTACCCTTCCTTTTTCTTTTCCTAGCCTTATTTTTTCCATGTTTGGATTTCTTCAAAGAATTCTTTTTCTTCTTATTATGAGAAGAATTTGAAGAATCTTTTAGTACCATGTGAATACCCTTAGGATCCTTGAGAATACCCTCAACCATCTGAAGTTCCTTCATCAGTTCTAGCAAGATCATCATTAACTTATTCATATTCATACTATAATTGAGCTTAAACTACTTGAAGGAGTTTGGTGAGGTCTCTAGGATCATATCGACCTAGGTTTCCCCATCGATTTCAGCTCCAAGGATCTCCACCTCATTGAAGAGTGCAATCATATGAATAATATGATCTCTAGGGAGTTCCTTCTATCATCTTGGGGCTCATGATGGTCCCTAGGGTAGCTTGCTTAGTTGGCCCACCCTTATCACCAAACTTCTCTTGTAGGCTCAAGAGAATCTCATAGGTAGTGGCAATTCCCATGTGTTGTTGTTGCATCACATTACTGAGAGACCTAAGTATGATACAACAAACCTTGTCATTTTCTATTTGTCGCTAGGAATGAGCATCTTTCTATCCCTACGTGGAAAACTCATTGGAATGGGTGGAACAATCTCTTGAGTTACCCATTTCAACTATTTTATTATGAGCACTATGTCCAAGTTTCTTTTCTAGTCAATATAATTAGATCTAGTCAACTTATCATCAATGAGAATAAGGATGAAAGGGTTATAAGACATAATTCCTTTTTTTATTAAATGACGTTGAATAAATTTTTTTTAATCATTTTAATGTAAGTACATGAGTTAAAATGGGTACTTCAATTATAAAATGTTTACTGTTCAATTAGATCTCATAATATAGATCTTTTATATATATGTTAATGAAATCGCTCATTATATTCATTGATTAATCTTGATTCAAGTGAACAATGTCCTACCAAAAAGAAATATATTCTATATCTAATTAAAGAATTCTATTTAGAGAATATTTAAATAAAAGAATTTAGCTAATAACTATTATTCATAAAATCTTTTGCCCCATTCCTTTCAAAAGTTAATAGCTAATCATAATATTTAAATAATAGATTAGTAAAAATGTGCTTTGCCATAAATAAATATATAAATAACATAAAAATAAAAAACAAATAAGGAACACTCCTTTTGGTATAATAGAGTGATTGGAACCCTCAAATATTATGCTAGAGATTATCCCATTAAAATACAACTTGATTGTTTTGAGATTGAAGTGCAATAAATAAATAACATTTGAATAAAAGTTAATTACCATATTAGTCCAAAATGCATACCTCATATAATGTGTTATGTTTCAAGATTTGAGATTTCATGGCATGTATTAATTCAAATTAGATCATTGAAATTTCTCAAAGGATTAATTCTTTGGTGCAAATATATTATAGAGGATAGAAACTATATATAATTATCAAGTCTCAACACTTCTTATATCTATATCCTGAAGTATGAAGTATGATTAATTCCCTCACTCCAATGGATGTTTCCAACTACTCGTCGTCACATTTCAATCCATCACGTATAGTCTTCATAAGTTCATCTCTATCCTATAACATTTTCCCACCTGAAATATTTATAGTGATAGTTTTAACATTTTTTTTTATATTATAAGAAAATATAATATCAAAATGATCTATTCTCAATGCATGAACAATTCAAAAAATTGATAATAGAGTTCAAGTACTTTTTCTTTTTTGGTCTTATCTTAATTTAGTATAACTTGTAATGAAAGCTTAGCTTACAAGATTTCATGCTTTCTCTGCTACTCTTATGGATATTACCTCCAACAACCATTCCAACACTGTCCAATGCCACATCAATAATGAGTACGTTTTACATTTTTTTTCTTATAAGATTGACCTTTTTTCAAATCTCTAGCTATTGCCTTTGTGCCAAAAATTCAAGACTATGTGACATTTAGATTAAGAAGAAGAAAATTGACTTGTACAAATATTTTATTTCTATATATGTAGAGGTAAACCTTTGGACTAGTCCTAGAACAAACCTTGGGTATACTTATTGATGGTAATCTACAAACTTGAATGGATATTGTCCATCTCTACTGCGTTTCATGCCAAACTTTTGTTGGGTGGAGTGTCATATATATTCTTTTATATCTCACAAATTAATTAATTTTATTTCATACATATGAGTTCTAATCTTATAGGTGAATAATATTTCATTCAAGTTTGCGAGCAAAGACAACACATATGAGTTCTAATTTTTTAATATATTAATAAGCCATATATTAATGTATCTGAAATAAAAAATAAATAAAAAAAAAAAAAAGAAGAAAAAACCCTAAATATTAGTTAAGTTATATTATTATTAGGATTTAGTTGTTCCATAAATTATAAAATTTTAAAAACTGCTTATCATCTTAATAAATCAAGTGGTTTTTAATTCACAAAAAGGAAAAATAAAAGTTGGACAAGTATTTTGTTTTTTTTTTTACTAGATTATACATTTAACAATATTGGTATTTTTTGTACCTAAATGTTTTCAGTCTTACACATACATACACACACACATACATACATACATACATACATACATACATATATATATATATAATCCAAAGTGGGTTTGATATGATTTCAATTAATAAGTATTTGATAATTTATATTTACCATCAATAAAATGAATTTATAAGACTCCCTACGTTTGAGGAAATATCACCTAAAATATACTCAATGAATATTTTGTGGTTATTTAGATGAAGTATTGGATATGATGAATTTCTCAAATAATTTAATTTATCTTTAACAATAGGATAATAATTTAACCCTTTTTTTAAAAAAATGTTAATTTCCATTATTTAATTCTTTTTTCTCTTTCTCTAGTATATTAAAGCAAAAAAGAAATTATTCATATAAATAGTATACCTTTAGGACTAAATTCAAAATTTTAGTGGACCTAGATCATATCAAAATACATCCTCCATGTCATATGTGCCAACATCAAGAGCAAGTTTGCAATTAAAGCATTCCAATTTTAAATTTTAAATTTCAAAAAGAATGTCAAATATCAAATAAGTAAAATCCTCTCTAAATTTTCCTATCAATAAAGGAGCATTCTTTTACTTCAAAAGGTGGGAAAGGAATTGGGCAAATTGAGGCAAACCTCATTATTGATTAGAAGGTTTCCTTATAGTCTACATCCTCTCTTTGAATGTAATCTTTGGCCATGAGTCAAGCATTATACCTCTCTATTGAACCATCTATCTTTCATTTGACCTTGAGAACCCACTTGCTCCTAATTATCTTAAGCTAAAAGTGGAAGTTCAACCAACTTCCAAATAGAGTTGGTTGTAGCTTTTCACATGTCACAAGTAAAGGAGAGCTTCCTTGAAGTTCCTTGGCATATCATCATCATTATGCAAAGCATACATGAAAACTTCCCCCTTCATAGGGAACAACTCCACCTTTGGTTATACCCGATACTCGTCCAATGCAATTTTTTAGGTCAATAAAATTAGAAATGAGCATTGAAATCACATTCCTTAGTGACTAAATTATTAAAATCAAATGAAATCCAATGGTAAAAATGTTTCACATCTCCAAGTTATGTAGAAAATTATTCAAACCTTAACCATGTGATTGGAGTATAAGGTAATAATAATTGAAGAATTGAACGATCATAGTACCATGACATCAAATGAATTGATAGGTTCCTTGCAAGCCCATTAACAACACTTGGATGAAAGGTCTTAGATTGAGGTGAAAAAAGCACTAAAAAGCCAAGTAAGTCTTAGAAGAGAAAAAATGAGTCTCAAAATAATTCTAAATCAAGTAAGAGAGGTTGGAATTGAAAAAATAGAAAAGGAAATTCCAAATTAGGCTAAAAATGAGGACGAGGTAATATTTCAACTAAAAGAAATAATAAATCTCATATATAATATTATAATTAAAAAGAAATATGGTCATTGCAAGTTAAAACGTAGGGCTTGGAGATCGAATGAGCGAATGAAAGGAATTTTAAGGCTAATGCTATAAAAGGTAAAAGTGAAAATTTAGAGACCTTGTTATTAGCTTATAGTGCTGGAAAGAATGAAAACAAAAGTACATGGTTTTTGGATTCAATCTATAGTAGTCATATGTGTGGTAGGGAAGAGATGATTTCCAAGTTAGATAAGACTTCTAATTTAGAGGTAAAATTTGGAAATGATATAATAGTACTAGTTAAGGATAAAGGTAAGATTTTCATTCAATTAAATAAAGGATCCTAAAATTTTATCTCTAATTTGTTATATGTTAATCCATGTCTTCATCAAAATCTATTAAATATAAGGCTACTTTTACAAAAAAATGGTTTGATATGTGGATCTATATGGGTGTTCGTACCATTAACGATGATTAGAAATGACTAATACCAAAGCTAAATATGATACAAAATCATCTATTTTTGTTAAATATTAATTGTGGATAATTGACTTTCTTTAGCTCTATAGTTGATGATAAAATTTAGTTATTATACTCATGTTTTGGATATTTAAAATTTGGAAGTCTAAAATTACTTTCTCCTAAGAAGGTTTTTGGGTTGTCTTCTATTAATTCTCTAAATGAGGTTTGTGAAACATGCATTGGAGCTATTTCAAAGATTGGCAATCCACCTAAAGCCAAGAAGTTAGAGCTGATTCACACAAAAGCGTGGAGGCCATCATTGGTTTCATCCCTTAGAAGCTCATTGTACTACATCACCTTCATTGATGACTCTACTAAGAAGGTATGGGTTTATTTTTTGAAAAAGAAATCAAAAGTTTGTGATGTTTTCAAAAAATGGAAAGCCATGGTGGAGAACAAGATGGGCTTGAAAGTGAAGCGATTGAAATCTGACAACGGAGGAGAGTACAAAGATGAGAAGCTTAAAGAGTTTTGTGCAACTAATGGAATTAAATTGGAAAAAATTGTTCTCAAGACACCTCAGCAAAATGGTGTAGTAGAATGGTGTTTTTAAAATAGTTTAGGCCTGAATGGGCAGTGATTTTTAAAAGTCTTTCTACCCTTAAAAACACTTTTAAGTGCTTTTGGGATGAAAATAAAGTGTTTGGAAAATTTTTAAAAACACTTTTGAAAATCTGGAAAAACACTTGAAGTGATTTTTAGAGAATCACTTGATAGGTGTTTTTTTAAAAAAAACACTTCAATTTTTTTGAAATATTCCAAAAATGCCCCCAGTGATTCCCGATATCTTTCTTCCCTTTCGTTCATACCTCTATCCTTTATTCTCCTCCTCCATCGCTCTCCATCTGAGACAACACAGTAAACCTCTATTTTCATTCGAGATCGTGGATCGAAGGTAACCCTCTATTCTTTTTTTGTTTTCCTTTTCCATTTTTTTTTTAATGTCTGATTGCCTTGAAATGTTAGTTAGGGTTTTGGGTTTTAGGATTGTTTGGTTAGGAGGAAAGTATGAGAAAATGAAATCTATAAATCCTCAAATGTTTTTATAAATCCTCAATCAGCAGTAGCTTCAGAAGGCCACTCTACTTCCACTACTCCTCAATCTCTGTTTCTCCTCGGATTCTCTCTTCTGTACGTTTATTATTTATTTTTATTTCTGTTTTGATTATTCAATTCTTGTTTTTATTGTTCAATTTCTCTCTGTTTAATTACAATTTCTTTTTATGTTTTTCTTTTTTATGTGAAAGATGTTAAAAAGAAATATCAAACTATGCACGTTTTTCTCTGTTTTTCTTGATGAGTGGTGGGGAAACTGTGCTGCAGATTATGTATATGCCCTTTTGCATGTTTGGTTGTTGAGAAAATGTGATAGAGCAATTTGAGAATTGAAATTGTGAGCGGGTTTTTTTTTTTAAAAATAAATTAATTAGTTTTTTTATTTTTTGAGATCCCAAGAAAGTAAACCTCACTTGGAAGAGATTCAACCAATCATTTGGGTTAGTTGAGTTGATTCTTTGTTTTCAGTGTTTCCTTTCTTTTCTGTCATTTTCTGGGCTACCAAGCAGAGGGGCTTGGGGTTTTTTATCCCCTTATAAAAGTTGCAATTTCGAAGTAAGACACAATGGTATGTAATTAGAGTACATTTAACATTCTCTCTCTCTCTTTTGTTACTCTTTTTGATTGAGGATTGTGTTGATAGTGATAGAAAGAAACTTGATACTGAACTTGTTTCATGAATTCCCTTCTGTAATTTTCTTTTAATTTAATTTGGAATATACCCTTGTTAAAATAGAACAAATTGAATTGAATTTGATTACATATGGGCAATGTTACCAAAAAAAAAATTTCAAGGAAAAAAAGAAGCGTTTCCAGTTGATCCCAATCAGCCACACAACTCATTCCATCATCTCAAAAACCTAAATAGTTAAAAACATTACTGAAAATGATACCCGGGAGATAACCCAAACCCAATCAATCAATTTTTGATCGGGTTGTATTCAGGGTTATGAAAAACCCTTTTGTTTGGCTCAATGCCAGGCTCAACCTAAGAATTCTTGTAAGTGCAATAGAGGGATTAATGAGACTACAGTTTTGATACAATTAGGTTGCCCCAGTTGGATGGAAGAGGGAAAGGATAAGCCAAGTCCAGTTCTCGATAGGTCAGCTACTAGGAAACCTTTAGTCGATTATAATTGGACCTTTTTCAATCTTTACTAGTGTGTTTGATGTCATAGAAACTGTGGTTACACTGATCTAGCGGAGCCACAGAATGGCACCATGTCATTAGAGATTCTATGACATCACTTTCAGTCTTTTCTCAAAATTTTATTTTATAGTAATATAATTAAAATATTTTTTTTTTATGTACAGACCAGTGTTCCATATGTAAGTTAATCGTCCCTTCATCATCTGCATAGTAATTGTGCAGGGTTAGCCAATGAAGTAATTGATGTTTGGTTCGATATGAAGAGTGGGTTATATTCAGAACATTAATCCATTCTGCATTACCTATTCTAGATTAAAGCATGGTCCACACTAGCAAATTATGGAAATTCTAAACTTTGCACTGATTGTTTATCAATTAATGGACCACATATATTCTTGATGTTATGTTCCTTAATTCTTTCTTTATTCTTCATTTTAATTGTGTGATTCTTTTTTTGAAAATTATTATTTCTCTAAAATATATATTTTTTTAAATAGAGAATGTCTAGCAATATTGTTCAACCATTTCAACAACCAAGTGGTGGAGAAAGTGAAAAACAAAGCAAGGCTTATTGGGATGATATTACAATGGATGCTTTTATCAAAGTTTGTGTGACTGAGACTTTGGCTGGAAATAGACCAAATAGTCACTTTAACAAGTTGGGATGGAAAAATGTGATAAAAGCCTTCAACAATTTGACTGGAAGAAACTATCAATATAGGCAACTTAAGAATAAATGGAGTTCTCTTAAAAAGGATTGGCAACTTTAGAATACCTTGATTGGGAAAGAGACTGGCCTTGGGTGGGATCCTATGAGACAAACCATCAATGCAAGCAATGAATGGTGGGATAAGAAATTGAAGGTATGTTTTGTTTATTCATTAAATTTATTTGATTAATTTATATATTGGTTATGAAATATGATAAATTAAATACTCTTGTAGGAGAATCTTGAAGCAATAAAGTTTAAAACAAAAGGCTTGAAAAATGTTGAGCAATTAGACATACTTTTCAAAGATATTATTGCTACTGGTGAAGGAGCCTGGGCACCATCACAAGGCTTTGTAGGACAAGAGGTTGATGATTCATCTAATGTGGGGGAACACGAAGATAATATAATAGAAGACCAAGATGACTCTAGTTGCAATCCGCCACTTGATACTATCTTCAATGGTTTTGAAGCTACTTCTCAACCTTCTATGGCAAAAAAAAAAAAAATGAAGGAAGAAGAAAGAGGAAAAGGAATGAAACCAAATCTAAGCTTGTGGCTATCCAGTTAGAGCGCATTTGTAGTGCTGTGGAGAATAGGTCTTCTATCTCATCTAAAGGAGATAAGCCAGGTTGTAGCATTGCTGAAGTGATGAAAATCATACGTGGGATGCCTAAAGTGAAGAATGACTTTGAGTTATATATGAAAGCCACAGATATCATGGTTGTCAAGGAAAATAGAGATATGTTTGTTGCATTAGAAGACCCAATTGATCAGATTGCATGGCTTAAACATAAACATGTTTGAGTTTTAGAGTTGTTTCTTGTTTTTATATGGAAACATATTTTTGTTACCTAATATTGTTTAGTTGTTAGGTTGAGGGGAGGAAAGAGATGTTGGTTTGCTTTACGTTAGTTGTTATTTTATATTTCATCTTAGTCATTTAACTTTTTTTTTTGAGGTTTATTATTTCTATAAGATATTTTTTTTAATACAAAATGTCTAGTAATGGTAGGAATTCTAAACTTCAATTGTGTACTTTCTAATTTTTTAAAATAACTATAGTAATTGAAAATATACATTATTGTTGTTTATTAATATATTTCCTTTTTTATTTGTGTAGATGCCTTCTAATAATAATGATAAAAATTTTGATGATGAAAGCGATGATGAACATGATTTTTATCAGTTGGTGCTTGCGGGTTGTGCTGCAGCTGCAACATTTACTAGTTTCAAAGAAAAAAAACCTTCTAGAACTTCTTCCCACACAGGATACAAGTTTGTAATGGATGTCTTAAATGGCCATGAAATTAGGTGTTTTGAGCAATTTAGAATGGAAAAACATGTGTTTATGAATTTATTAGAAACACTTACTAAAAGGTATGGCCTAAAAGAAGGTTTTGATATGCCCTTAATAGAGGTTTTAGCAATGTTTCTCACTACAATAGGTCATGGACTAAGCAATAGGATGATTCAAGAAAGATTTCAACACTCTGGTGAATCTGTATCTAGATGGTTTGAGATTGTATTAGATGTTGTTTGTCTTATGGCTGTAGATATTATAAAACCAAGTGATCCACAGTTTAAGGAAGTCCCTGATAAAATAAGAAATGATGATCGGTATTGGCCATATTTTAAGAATTGTATTGGGGTAATTGATGGAACTCATATACCTGTTGTGGTTCCTAGAGATAGAAAAATACCATATATTGGTAGAAAAGGTGTGACTACCCAAAATGTTATGGCAGTATGTGATTTCAATATGTGTTTCACATTTGCATGGGCCGGATGGGAAGGTGTTGCTCATGATGCACGAGTCTTTTTAGAGGCATTAAGAAGGCCAGAATTGGGTTTTCCTCATCCACCTAAAGGTTTGTGAATGATAATATCAAACTTGTTTTTGTGATCAAATTTTTATTATCTAATATATATTTTTTTTTTTGTTTTATAGGTAAATATTATTTGGTCGATGCTGGTTATCCTCAAATGAGTGGATATTTAGGCCCTTATAAAGGCGAGCGTTACCATCTTCCAGATTTTCGACGAGGTAGTTCACCTAAAGGTAAAAAGGAAATATTTAATCATAGGCATTCATCCTTGAGGTGCACAATTGAGAGAACGTTTGCCGTTTTGAAGAATAGATGGAGAATGCTATGAGAAATGCATAGTTTTCCTCTTGAGAAACAAGTAAAGATCGTTATTGCTTTAATGGCTCTTCACAACTTCATAAGGATTAATGCTAGAATGGATATGGAATTTAAACCTTATGATGATGATCAAGGGTTGCTTCCACTTAATGAAGAAGAGAGTAGAGTGGATTCACTTGTTGAGGAAGATGGTTCACATCATACAAGAGAGATGGAAGAACAACGTGATCGAATTGCAAATCTTCTCATATCTCATTGATGTTTGATTATGACTCTAATATGTAAGAATATAATTCCCCCCAATTTTTTTTGCTATGAAAACACTTGTCTTCTTATTTACTTTTAATTATAATTTTTTTTTTTGGGAAACTAATAGGTAATCATATATTGTTTTACTTTGAAATTTATCTTTTATTCAATGTTATTTTTTATTGATTTAGATATTTTTTGTAAATATTTTTAAAAATTTTAGTATATTGATAAAAAAAATTATTATTTTTAATTAGAAAAATCTTTTTTTTTTAGAAATTAATAGGTGGTCATATATTGTTTTACTTTTAAAATTATCTTTTATTCAATATTCTTTTTTTTTTTTATTGATTTAGATGTTTTTTATAAATATTTTTTAAAATTTTAGTATAGTGATAAAAAAATTATTATTTTTAATTAGAAAAGTCTTTTTTTTTAGAAATTAATAGGTAATCATATATTGTTTTAATTTTAAAATTATCTTTTATTCAATGTTATTTTTTTAGTGATTTAGATGTTTTTTCATTAATAAAAAGTTTTTTTGTTTATCATACCATTTTTTTTAATTAAAATTGTATGTCCTTTTTGGTAATTTATTAATATTAAAAGTGTTTTTATATTTATACAATATATTATCAAAAACACTTTAGAATCATTTTTTTTTATTATCATAAAAGTGTTTTTCACAGAAACACTATAGCAAAAAACACTTCAAATAAAAACACTTTCACTAGAATCCCTACCAAACGGGCTCTAAATGAACGTGCTAGAAGCATGAGAATACACACGGTCTTACCCAAGATGTGGTATTTGGTGTGTTTTGTGCATTTCATGTCATGATTCAAAATCAATTCTTAGATAAAGTTCAAATTCTTCGATCAGATAATGGAAGCAAGTATGTCAACCAATAATTTCAAGCTATTTCAATTAAATGACCTTCTTCATGAAACTTCTTGTACTCACACTCCACAACAAAATGACATGGTTGAGCGAAAGGACAAACATATTTTTAAAATGGCACATGCTTTGTTAATTGGAGCAAAACTACCTTGTCAACATTAGGATGATGCTATTGTTAGTGTTGTACATTTATTGAATCGAATGCCCTAAAACCTATTGAAGTTTCAAACTCCATTATAAGCTTCATCTAACCATGTTACCTTACCATCCATACTGTTTATTCCACCACATATTTGGATGTGTTACGTTTGTTCATCTGCATAAAAATCAATGAACAAAACTCAATCCTTGTGTCAATCATTGCATTTTTTTCGGGGTATGCTACAAATAAAAAGGGCTACTGTTGCTACAATTCTACCACCAAATTTACCTAGCTCATGACAGATGTCACATTTTTGGAAGCTGATTTTTTTTTTTACTTTTCATCGGAATCCACTTATGATCTTCAAGGGGAGACATAGGATGAAGAACAATAGCGGAAGGGTTTTAAGGAAGTTAAGGAAATTGATCAAGAACTTAGATCTAGTAAGATAATAAGGGGAGGAAATGAGGTTGTAGCAATAAAAGAACATAAGGAGAATAGCATAGAAAATAAGGATGAAAGAAATGGAAATGGTGGCAACAATGGGGAGGAAGGTGAATTTGGACCCTCTAGCAAAAAACCCCTCTCCCTCACGTACCTAACAATTGTTCTCCAAAGAATATTCTTGAAGTAAGTTCCCTTGCATCATCTTCTAGTCATGCTTTGGATACTCCAACTAGTTATCACTTACCTTTCAAGCATAATAGAGGTAAACCTCTAGTTCGATACTCACCAAATGTTGAAGAGAAAGAATCAAAGTACCTGATTGTTAACCACGTAACCACCTAGATACTATTTGAGCCTCTTAAAGCCTTTATGCACAAGTTGTTCTCTTGTCATGTTCCTTGTGGAGTACATGAAGCCTTAGTAGATTCACAATGGGCCTAAAAAATTTAAGAGGAAATGAAGGTGCTACTTAAGAATAAGATATGGGATCTTGTTTCACTACTGAAGGGAAAGAAAATAGTAGGGTGTAAATCAGTGTTCTCCATTAACCATAAGGCAGATAGGTCTATTGAGCAATCCAAAGAAAGGCTTGTAGCCAAGGGATATACACAAACATATGACATAGACCATCAAGAGACATTATCACCAGTTGAAAAACTAAACATTGCTAGAGTTTTACTATTTCTAGTAGCAAATTTAGATTATCCTTTACACCAATTCAACGTGAAGAATGTCTTTCTTCATGGAGACCTTGAGAAGGAGGTGTATATGGATATTCCACTTAATTACATTGCATCATCAAGCATTGGAGTAGTATGTAAGTTGCAACAAGCATATGGACTGAAAGTCATCTCAAGCATGGCTTAGTCGTTTTGGCCTGGCTATGAGAAAATATGGTTTTCAACAAAGTAACTCAAATCATTTTTTTTTTCTTTTTGTTTTTTTAACATGAACAAGGAAAGATTACTACCTTGATAATCTAAGTGGATGATATGATTATCACAGGAGATGACATAGAAGAAATTTCCCAACTTCATAAATAGTTGGAACCAAATTTGAGATGAAGAAGCTAGGAGGACTAAAATGCTTTTTTGGGAATAGAAGTAGCCAAATCAAGCCAAGGTATATTTCTTTCCCAATGAAATCATGTATTACACTTATTATCTGAAGTGGGAATGGTTGATTGCAAGCTAATTAATACACTAATTGTTCAAAATCACAAACTTGGGGAACATTCAGATCGAGTGCCAACCAATAAAGAGAGATACAAAATATTAGTGGGTAAACTAATCTATTTATCTCATACTTGTCTGGATTTTGCAATTACGTTGTCAGCCTAATAAGCTAATTCATGCACAATTCTAGTGAAGATCATATGGGGGCGGTAATTCGAATACTCACCTACTTAAAATTTACCCCTGGTAAAGGACTCATGTTCTCTAAGAGTCACCATCTCAATGTTGATGGTTACTCAAACATAGATTAGGCAAGAACTACTGATAGAAAGTTGACATTTGGGTATTTAACCTTTGTTGGTGGTAATTTGGTTATAGGGAGAAGCAAAAAGTAGAAAGTGGTAGCATTGTCTATTGTCTAAGCAGAGTTCAAAGGAATTCCAAGGGACTTTGTGAGCTTCTTTGGCTTAGGAAGTTTTTAACCGAGATTGGGCTTGCACCAATGATAGAAATGAATTTGTTTGTGACAACAAGGCAACTACTGAAATTTCTCATAACCTGATTCAACATTGAGGTGGATCAAAGTCTTATCAAACAGAATCTTGAAGAAAAGTTCATTTTGTTTCCTTTTGTGATGTCAAAAGATAAACTCACAAATATGCTTACAAAGGTTATTTCAAGTAAAAGCTTCCACAACTCACTAGACAAGTTGGGCATTAGAGACATCTATGCATCAACTTAATGGGGAGGGTTAGTGTGAGTTGTAATTCCTTTTCTAATTTAGAGTGATTATAGGACTAATTAGTTGTCATATTCATTGTAAATTCCTCGCATTTTACTAGCCCAATTTCTAGCCTAGAATTTTCTTTTTTCCATTACCGATTCTTTATTGCTCGGTGAACCACTTCTATATAAGGGGTGCACTCATGCAAACAAAACATAGAAAAAAAATATAATTGCTCAGATTTATCATAGTAAGGATTTATCATATATATTGTTTTATAACTCAGAAATTAATTAATTTGATTTCATACACATGAGTTCCAATCTTATAGGTGAATAATATTGCATTCAGGTTCGCGAGCACAGATAACGCATATGAGTTCTAACTGTTTAATATATGATAAGCTATCGAACTTTTGTATGTATTTATAACTTAAAAATCAAAAAGGAATAAACCTTAAAGAATAGTTAAATTAGCTTACTATAAGGATTTAGTTTTTCCATTAATTATAAATTTTAAAAAACTTCTTATCCTCTTAATAAATTAACTAGTTTTTAATTAAAAAAAAATTGGACAAGTGATTTTATTTTGGAATTAGGACCCTTTTTTTTTTTATCAAACATCGTTGAATAATTTTTTTTTATCATTTTTAAATAAGCACATGAGTTAAAAATGGGTACGTCAATTATAAATAGTTTACAACTCAAACTCATAATACAGATCTTTTATATATATGTTAATGAATTAGCTCATTATATTCATTTATTAATCTTGATTTAGGCTAACAGCGCCCTACCAAAAAAAATGTATCCTATATCACATTAAAGAATTCTATTTAGAGAATTTTTAAATAAAACAATTTAGTTAATAACTATTGTTTATAAAATCTTTTGCCCTATTCCTTTCAAAATTTAATCTCTTTAATCACTTTCTAATAGATCAATAAAAAGTTGCTTTGTCATAAGCAAATATATAAATAACATTAAAAAAAATAATAATAATAAGAAAGGAACACTCCTTTAGCGTAATAGAGTGACTGGAGTCCACAAATATTATGTCATGTGCAACAATTTTAATTTATTTATTTCAGATATTTTGGCTTATTGAGTTAGTTCAAATAAGTAGCAGTAGTGGGCTAGAGAGTGGGTAACGTGAGTTATTCTTTAGCTAGCTATTTTTAGTAATTGTTGAGTTATAAATTTCCTTATTCTTGAGCAATAAAACCATCAGATGAAAAACTTCCAAAAACTTGTCTTTGTTTTCTACTTTCCAAATTCTTTCAATACTGCAAATATTTTTTCTTAGCAACATAGCTCGAGGGCAAGGTAGGGGGCGAGGAAGGGGACGGGATTGTGTCATTAACTTAGAACATGATAGAGTGGTATCAGAGCTAAGTGTTTAGGTGAGTGTTTGAGTGTTGACACAAGTTATAAAGCCCTTAATGAATTGTGAAGTTATCAAGTTGTAAATTCATAAATAAAATGTGATGTTACAATAGGTGTAAAGTCACCAATAAAATTTGTGAAGTTGAAGAAAGTTGAAAAATGCCATGATTTATTGTTGTGTCAATAAAAGGATGAAAGTGCATTATAGTTTCAGTACCTTTTTTTTTTTCTTTTCCATTTGTTGGAAGATAGTCTTCCTATTTTCCTTTTGTATCAAAAATTCTAATTTTCTAGTACAAGACTAGAAGGGCATGTATGTGAGCTTGTGGAGGGTTTTGTACTTGTGAAACTAAATTAAGGTAAAAGAATATTTTACTTCTTGTTTCTAAATTAATGCATCCACATATGAAGATCCATGGGTAATTATGTTTAAGGATTTATTTCAAGTTTTTTTCTAATACTAACCCAAAACCACATGCACAGTAAAGAAAAGGTGTTGTTGAATAGACTTGCCTTTCTTTTCTCTCATAGAGAGAGAACTAGAAAGTATTTGACATCATCCTAAAAGAAAAATTAAACATATATTCAAAACGATATCTTATAATGAAAACTATTTAATATAAGGTTTTGATTGTCAAAACTACTAAAGTTGTTCATCCAAATTATTCAAAATACTTTAATTTTCTTGTAAAAGTAAAATAAATGTCAAGATATTTTACATATTCTAAAGATCAATGATAACCACAACCAAGGCAAAACGTGTTGGTGATTCAAACTTAATCGATCTTTTTATTTTTGTAGCATGAATTATTCAAAATCAATTATGTATGTGAATTGTAAAAATAAAATAAAATAAATTAAAATAAATCAAATCAAATAAATAAAAATATCTACTTCCCACTTTATGTCTGAATTGTTGCTTCTTCAAAATACAATGAATGATATTGAAATATTTAAAAGCATGACTTCAATAATTTACCTTATTAATTTACTTTCTTTGTGGGACACTAAGTTTGATCACAGAATAGATCTACGGTGGAAACAGATTTTTTTGAATCAAATGTTTGAATATGACTGATGACTCTACTCACATGCATCAGATTTCCAAATTGCCAAATTGTGTATTTGTGTGCATGCTTGTTATGAAGGTCCAGTGTTCTGCCATGGCTTTTCCGTGTACATGCTGGCAGAGGATGCTGCCATGGCTTCCATTTCTAAGGATGGCTATGACAAAGATCAAAGCTCTTAATGATGTAATCATATTTGTACATCTATTGGGAGCTTACTGTGATTAGATTACACAGATCAAAATCTTCTGATAGATTATAGAGTTTCTTGCTTTTACTTGTTTCTGCTTATTAACAATCAGAATTGGTTGCTATAAGTTGCGACAATGGCTAAGGATTTGTTCGTACTCCAGGCTTCTTCTGGGAATCAGGATTTTTGTTCTGATGATTTGACTTTGTGGAACCAGATCATTGCCCTCTTTGTCCTTTCTTTTTCAATGGGCATTCAAAAGATTGGCCATCATGTATCAGGGGTCAGTAGTGATTGTAGACGGGTTTCTTATTCTTCCAATGTTGATAACGTGGTATTGGAGGAGAACCAAGCCTCAGGGACAAGCTTCGAGGATGACTCTGATGACTGTGAGTTTGAGGAAGTGAGGTGTGAGCTTGGCGTGGTAGAAGGTCAGCTTTGCAACATTCCATTTGAGCTTTACGATCTACCAGATTTAAGAGAAATTTTATCTCTGGACACATGGAATTCGTGTTTAACAGAAGATGAAGGGTTGATATGGACCAACAGACTTTTTGGTTGACTATGAAGGAACTCCTTGTTGGTAGTGATATATTTTTTGGCAGTCCCTTGGATATATTTTTCAACAGATTGAAAGGTGGATGCTATCCTCCAAAAGTGGGTTGTTTTAGAGAAGGTTTAGAATTCTTGCAAAGGATAAAGTATTATCATTCTATGAGATTTTACCATGACAACATGACATAAATGTTCATAAACATGAGGAAGATATGGGCTCACTGCAAAATGAGCACTGGTGTTGAGGAAAGGATTTATTTGTAGACAAGGAAAAAACTGTAAACTGATTTGCTTGATCTTAATACATATCCTGAGAATGGGTTTTTATTATGTAAAGAGGTGAACCCAGAACCAGTCACAAATCAATTGTCAAGGCAAACAAAGTCTGTGAAAAGCAGAAGGGAAAATGCTTAACTCAACAAACAACATACTATGGCACATGGAGTGGTATTTTGAGGTGACAATACTAACTGATAAGGCCACTAAGGTACACACTACGACCCTCTACCCCACTGACATGATTACTTTATGGTGGCGTTTGGAGGTATGTCGATATAGAAAAAGGCACATGCATTATAGACAAATAAGATGCCTTTAAGACTAAGTTAGTGCCTAAGACACCTCTCAACACAAGGTTAATGTACGTAGAAACCTATGTGAATGACAAGCCCACCAAGGCCATGGTGGACAAGGGTGCCACACACAATCATCTTTGTGGATGAGGTAAAGAAACTAAAGCTCCATATATCCAAGGAAGCTCAATGGCTTACGGGAGTCAATTTTGCTACCAAGCCACTCTAAGATATTGTAGCATGAGGGGTTACCCTACATATTGACATTTGGGAAGGCAAGATGGACTTTATAGTGGCACTGATGCACGACTTCAACGTTGTGTTAGGGATGGACTTCCTATGCTAGGTAAAGATAGTGCGACTATCCTTCCTATGTTCCATAATATCTTGGAGAAGGAGACACCATCTGTAGTCCCTATGGTCACCAAAGGTATGCTCAAAACCCTTTTGTTATCAGCTATGCAAGTGAAAAAGGGGTTAAAGAAGAAGTAGGTGACCGACTTGGCAACACTTAAGGAGGGGACTCCTTACCCAAGGCAATCAAGGGAATCCTTGACAAGTTTAATTAAGGGCATGATACTGCCTAAGCTGCTTAAAAGGCTCCCTCAAAGAGGAAAAAAGATCATCAGATTGAGTTGGTAGTTAAGCCTTAGCTAGTTGGAGAAGATAACTTCATAGATACATCCAAAATCATCCTCTACTTCATATCTATTCCATATACAATATATTTGTTATTGAGACTGTATTTGATTCTTCAAAAGTTTAAGGAAAACGAAAAATAAGAAAAAGAATTAATTTCTTTTTCATGAAAAAATCGAGAAAATTAAACATTTAAAAGAAAAAAAAATACATTTTTTCAACTTTTCTTATGTCTAATTCTAAGCAAAGTGAGAAGAAATTAAAACTATTTAACATATTTCTCTTTTATTTTTGTGATATTTTCCTTATCCTTTCTTTATATTATTTAAACGTAAGAAAATTACTTTCTTTTATGGTCTTATTTGTCTCTTTTTGATACTTTTTAAGAAACCAAATACCCTAAAAAAAATTATTGAATTTGATTTAATACCTATTTTTATATTACTCAATTACCAAAACTTGTGGAACATCCCGACCCAAATCCATGGCTATTTATATGATTTAATTTGAAAACTATAATATTTAATTAATAATCCTAGAAAGGATTATCCAAGTTGACCCACATGATGCCCTACATTTATATACATATTGTAAATCGTAATCACTTCCCTCATTTTGATGACTTTTATATATGGAGACCATGCTACCGTGTAGTTGTTGATAGATGACTTTCATTCCCACTCGGTTCAACCTTGAAAACATTGGCCTAGTTAAACCATCTTTCTTAGAAAACCACAATGCCACTAGTCAACCGTCACCAGGGACTACAAATTAATCAACAAAAACGATACATATAAAACAAAAACGTTCATTCCTTGTTTGAAAAATGGGATTCACTTGTAGGAAAATTCTCTTCATGATGCTATTTACTTTCCTAGTTTTCTCAGGTTGGAGGATCGGAGAAGTTGAAGCAATGAGGCCTTTGCATGGCGGAGAGCAATGGGCTGAGAGAAATGGTTTGTTGCGTCAGTCCCTGCAGGCGGGTCGGTGCCACCATCTGGTCCCAGTCCGTGCACACACATCCCTGGACAGAGAGGAGGCAGGTGCGCCTTAAATGAAATGAACGTACTGGCCATGTTGGGCTTGCGCCGCTTGCATTTCCCAATTTTGTGATAGATGTTGTTGTGGCTTCCGTTGCTTAGGATAACCATGCTCAAGATCGAAGCTCGTAGGCTTGGCTTTGGAATTGGGTTATTGTAGATGACCAGCTTCTTCTTTTTCTTTTTTTTCTATTATTATTATTATTTTTTTTTTTTTGGGCATGTGTTGGAGGACCAATTCTGAAGAAAAGAAAAAGGTGGTCAGGAACTCTCATAACTGATGTAACTTCAAAATGTATGGAAATTGATTTTATACTTTTTATTCCAATGGATTGTCCCAAAGCTTAATTTATACAAAGTTAAATGGCTTCAAATCACGTAAGAAATTCAATTGATGGACTAATTTTTTTTGCTAAGAAATTAAGAATCTTGTTAGGATGCAACATGATTCATGTATGTTTGGTAATTCTTTTCAAAAATAGTTTTTCATTTTTCATAACAAAAAATTGGAAAACAAGTTCGATAATTAGAAAATAGAACAATGTTTTAAGAAAATAAAGTATTTTCAGAAATTAATTTAAAAATAGTTATAAAATATAAAATATGATTAAAGAATAAAGTACACAGTAAAAATAAAATTTATTTTTAGAACATAATTAAAAATATAGAAAATAAATTAAGAATATTTTAGATTTTCAAATAGACTTTTATTTTATAAAAGATTAGAAAACAACTTTTGAAAACGATTTTTCAAAAAACCAAATTGTAAGTCAAGAGATTAAGTCAAAATGATGCATCAAAGGTCATACCTAACTTCAAACTATGATTTTCTTAAGAACCCTTTAATGTTAAGTGTTGTACCAAAGTCAAATTAAATTCAACTTAAATCAATAAGTATTAAGTTTTACCAAACACCCTTTAATGTTATAACTTAAAGGTAAAAATAATTTTAACCATTAAGTCAAAATGATTAACTTATTTTAAATAATCGATTTCCTTTTGTCCATATACACATCCAATGAAAATATCTTTTATGTCAATGCCTCCACCGCATGATTCATATAACTTTTTAACTAAATATATTGTAGTTATTTTATGATTCTACAAGACATTTAATATGAATGTTTAGCAAATAAATTTATTATTTAACAATAATGAAAGTAAATCTTAATGTAAATTAACAAAGGTAAATATGAATTGAAATTAATAAGAATAATGCGTTAATTTGATGATTCAATAAAAATGTTAACTTTATTGGATGACATTAATACTTAAAGTATAAATTAAATAATAAATTTTAAGTTAACAATTTAAAAATAATTTAGCTTAAAATATTAAGTTTTATCAAACATTTTGTAAATCAAATAATATTTGGACAATTTTATGCATATGTGAATAGGATTGCAACTTGAGTCGGTCCAATTTGTACCCCATGTAGGGTTCAAGTTGAAGGATAAACTTTGAATGGTTTGACTTGGGTTGGAAAAATATCAATTTAAAAATATTAGGATAGGTGTGGGTTCAAGATTCAAGCAATCTACCAAAACCCGAACCCGCACATAATTATTAATTATAAATTGAAGCAATTGGAAAGTTATATATACCTTGCCATAAAAATTTCTTAAAATTGCACACACACCTGAGTTCCCAAGGATCACAATTTGATAATATATTGAGTTTTCATCTAGTAAGAAGATTCAGGGGTAGATTGACCCATATGCATGGAGATGGAACGTTTGCATAGTCACAAGCCAAGAGATGATTAACAGTACCTGTAATTCCAAATGATGGTCTTTTCTCTAGAAATAGGCACATGAGCACATACCATATGTCTCATATACCACCTCAATGTTGATCAAAACTCACTTGATTAAAAATAAATAAATAAATAAATAATCAAAGAAGAAATTAAAATCCATCTATGCATGACTCCTTGTATTTAAGCAAAGTCAGAAGAGACCAAATTTTAAGTCGAAAAGGAAGTCAGGAAGATGAATTATTACAAAAGTCAAATTTCAAATGATATTTTTGTGCGTAAACAGCGGCCACCTATGACTCCATGTATCGTTAATCGAACTATGTTGGGAAACTTTAGAATTGGGTTTGAATCCATTTTTAAGTCTTCTATGTAATCGACCCTCACTCTCCGTTTTCCTCCTCTCTTTTTTGGATCACATGCTGAGAATGAAATTACCTTTGAAACGTTCCATTGAATTTTGGAAGTCAAATAAATAAGAGAGCATAGTCACAGAAAATTGCTTCCAAAGTAATATCCTCTGCTCCGTAGACCACTCCATTGAAATCAACGCTGACCTATTGATCTAAAAATTGGGCTATAGATTTTTATATTCTTCTAGAGACGAATACCATATTTTTTCAAGAATTGCAGTCCCTTTCCTAAAATATGTGGAGACAAAAATGATGAAAAAGAAAAAAAAACACATTAATTAGATATGAAACAATGATGCTAATTTTGGGATGAGTAGGTAAGGTCGGAGATGGTTAGACACCGGCATAAGTCTCAAGACAAGTAAAGCCCAACGATGCGTGTATTATGTGGGATGAGTCCAACTCCACGGAAAGTTAAGCCTGAAGAAGAATATGATTGATTGACTGACATCAAGATTAAATTGATCTTATTTACAGCAAATTGGTTTATAGCTAATTAAGCCATTGATCCCAATAAGTGATATTAATTACAGCTAGGTCATGGGTTAGAGTAGCAAGAGCCCCATGTTGGACAGGGAAAAACCGTAAGGTGACAGATTTGCTTGATCTTAATACATATCCTGTTGATGGGTTTTTATTAGGTAAAGAGGTGAACCCAGAACCAGTCCATGCACACACATCCCTGGACAGAGAGGAGGCAGGTGCGCCTTGAACCTGCATTTTCCCAATTTTGTGATTGATGTTGCTGTGGCTTCCGCTACTAAGGGTGGCCATGCTCAAGATCGAAGCTCGTAGGCTTGTTTTAGGAGTTGGGTTTTTTGCATCTATCCATTTCCTTTTTTTTTTTTTCTTCTTTTTATGCCAATGGATTGTCGCAAAGCTTAATTTAAAGATTAAGTTAAATGGCTTCAAAATATGTACTTTGATAGAAAGACTAATTTTTTTGTTAAGGAATTAAGAGTCTTGTTAGGATGCAAGAAGATTTAGGTATGTTTGATAACTGCTTTTGAAAATAGTTTTCTATCTTTTATAATAAAAAACCGGGAAACAAGTTTGATAATTAGAAAACAAAACACAGTTTTAAGAATACAAACTATTTTTAAAAATTATTTTAAAAAAATCATTAAAAATAAAATTTATTTTAAGAATATATTTAAAAATATAGAAAATATAGAAAACAAATTAAGAACATTTCAAGTTTTCAAAAAAACTTTTGCTTTATAAAACGTTAGAGAACCATTTTTAAAAACTGTTTTAGAAAACCATTTTTCAGCATTATTTTTTAAAATACTTCTTGAAGAAAGCCTTAGTCTTACAAATTTTTATTTTGACATGAATGTCAAATTTCTATTAGGAATAAACATATATCAAAGCTTTAATTTTGTGCAACCAAATTTGACTTATTATCTTGCTGTATGTGGCTATCACTATCCAATTCATTGAGATAAAACCAGACACTAAATAGAGATTTTGGGAATTATTTTCAAAATAAGGACAAGTACAAATTAATTCTCCTTGATATACCATAAATTAGAGAGATGTTTTATAAAGTAATAGAATACTAAATTAAATAGAAGTTAGATCAAACAATTGTAAGTCAAGAGATTAAGTCAAAATGATACATCAAAGGTCATACCTACTATTAAGAAAACCTACTATTGAAAAACAATTGAAAAACCTAATACTAGTCGTCTTCAAAATGTCTTAGCAGTGGGATGGTAAGGATTTTGATTGAAAAACCTACTATTCCTAGTGTCCGAAATGCTTGTCTTATCAGGACAAATCCACCCTATGTTGATATATATGTATATATATATATATATATATATATTCTACTTTCCAATCAAAGTAAATCACTGATTAATGGACTATCAAGTTTTAGACGTTTAAAAGATCAATGGCCATCAGAAAAGAAATAATCAAAAATTTGTTCATGATTCAATTAATTTTCTTCTTTTTTTTATTTTTGTATCATGAAGTGTACAAACTTCACATGGTTACAGCACACATCAAGAGCCAAAGTAATACACAGAAACGCATAGAACTTGTCCATGTTATTCGTTGAACACAAACTTCATCAAAAGATGAAAAATAGAATACAGTTACTAAAGCTCAAATGACCTGCAAATCAGTTTATTCAGATGAAAACCACGACAATAAACTACATATACTTGGAGCTGATGGCTTGTAAAAATGTCACTTGTGCATGGTAGCCTTGACAGCCGGAGCAGTGGCATGTGCTCTTGCAGGAGATGCAGGTGGATGTTTGCAAGGAGGGCCTTCAACGGGGGTTTTCCCACATGGATTTTGGCCAGAAGGAGGGACAGGACCACTTTGCTGAACCCTAGCAGCATTGTGTGGCTGGACACTCAGAAGAAAAACAAGGGCTATGACAGTAAAAACAACGTTGAGAAACCTCATGATAGTCTTGGTGATGAGGCAAACAGGAGATGAACTAAAAATTAATTGGATATGTAGATTATATGCATATGAAGAGGAGATGGTGTTAGTTGTTATTTATAAGCATGCATATCCAATGTAATCACTTTAATTTTTAATTGTTTGATTTGTTTGAAGGGTTTGGATTCTTGACTAATAGGTTTTGGCACGAGATGACTGGAAATTGAATGGTCATAAAGGAGAAACTGCCCTTGAATTACCTGAATGCATATCAAAGTTTAATTTCTCATTTCATTCTTACATTCACACCAAGGGTTTACTTGAATTGATGATGGTTGAAACTTTGGAGTTTGGTCACAGTTCTGGATGTTAAACTACTTTTTCTCGCAACATATAGTCCTTGTTACGATGGCAGAAGCTTTCATGTAAACATCATTAATCAAGAATATAAAGATAAAATAATTAACACAAACGATACACGAGGTTTTAATGTGGTTTGGCCAACCATGCCCATGTCTATAGATGAGAGAATTATTTCACTATAAAATAAAGAACATTACAGAGGACATAACCCGATACAATTATTGGGTTCCCAAAACATCCCATGTTTCTCCACTCTTCATATCCCTACCCTATCACGAGTCTTCTTGCTCCACCGAGTACCTCCCATTCTTCCTCACACCTCTATTCACCTCATATAGTCTTTACAGGCCCATCTTCATCTCATAATTTTTTTCTCCTCACGACTTAGAATATTTATAGAGATATTTCCAACAACCTTCCTTATTCTAAGTCTAATATTACAATAATATATCAATCCAAAAATATTCAATATAATATTTTTTACAAAAAAGAAATCTATACTAATTAGAAATTTGGGACACTTCTTAACAATCTCCACCTTAGACCAAATTCCATGAAGTCAATCTTCAAACTCTCCATGACACAAACTTTTTTGTATTATATCACTATGAGAGAGCAATCGACTCTACCTTCACTGAAAATTCCTTTTGCCTTCATCTTGTGTGCTCCGTGGTTTTTTAATCTTCCATAAATCTTCAACCCAATATCTTGTACCAATTTGTTATGACAGCGAAAGCTTTCATGCAAACATCGTTAATCAAGAACACAAACATAAAACAATAACACATACGATACACGAGTTTTTAATATAGTTCGACCAACCATGCTTACGTCAACGGATGAGAGAGAATCATTCCACTATACAATAAAGAACATTACTGAGGACAGAACCAGAACATTACAAAGCACATAACCAGATACAATTATTGGCTTCTCGAAACATCCCATGTTTCTTTACTCTTCGTATCCCTACCTTATCATGAGCTTCTCACTCCATCGGGCAACTCTCATTCTTCCTCATATTTTTATTCACCTCGTATAGTCTTTATAGGCCCATCTTCATCTCATAACTTTTTCTCCTCATGACTTATAATATTTATAGAGATATTTCCAACAACCTTTCTTATTCTATAAGGAAGTCTAATACTACAATAATATATCAACCTAAAAATGTTCTATATAATATTCTCTACAAAAAAAAAAAATCTATACTACTTAGGAATTTGGGGACACTTCCTAACACTCCAAATAAGAATTGATCAATTCTATGGACATGATTCCACTCAAATGCACCAGCTTTAATTTCCATCATCAAGACCTAAGACACAATGCTTGCCCTTTCAAATTGGGCCATCATTTGGGTGTGTATCTGCATATACATTCCATTTGCACACCACCACAAAGCTTGTTTATGATTTTGTTTTCTTTTGTTCAAATCTCTTGAGAAAATGCAAGAAAAATGTGTATAAAACTTTTCTCCCTTTTTCCCCAAAGGCACACGATACAAGAGATAATTAGATTGGTTGGATGTTGGGTTTTGATCAATATATGTATATACATTGACCAAGGGTGAAACTCATAACACATCAAACTAGGTCTACTAACATGCATGCTAAATTATCAATAAAGTTCAAAATATTAAGTTGTAATAAATTTATGCACCGATGATGAATATCAAGATGCATGATCTATACTCATTATTTTCAACATACACATGAATTTAAATTTTTTTATTTTATTTTATTATTATTTAAATAAATAAAAAAAAGCATTCTAGCTAAAAGCTAATCATACAACACAAACAATGCAATAAGTGAGCATTAATTTGGCTCATGTTGTCGTGTTATACACACACAAATACCCATGTTACAAGATGATAAGTTTGGCATTACTATTCAAATATTCCAAGTTTGATATAGCAAAAGCCAAGTAGATTTTGTTTGACTTGGATCAACAATACGCATGGTTTACAAAAATTTCCTATGCTCCTTGGACTTTCTACTCGTTTCTTGACTTTTCTTTGAGGACAAATCATAGTAACTAGCTTTTTTAATCTAAACCTCTAAAAATGAGTATGATTCATATAGATTAGCATGTCTATTCCACTTGCATCGGCAAATATCTGGTTTATGAACATTTGGAGATGTTAAAATGTATAGTATCTGTTGTGTCAGTGGAAGCTTTATGCAAATAATGTTAGTTCAAGAACATAAAAATAAAACAATCCTCACAAGGTTACATGAGATTTTAACAGGATTTGAATAATCATGCATTGATCCTTAGCCCCTTGACATTAAAACTATCACATCCTTGCAAGGTCAAAAGATTTGGGTTAGTATGGGCCTCTCAACAGCCCAATTGCTTTGATTTCTTCTTCCCATATATCCATAAAATATATAACGAAAATATAGAAAAAATATATATGCAAAGACAACAAAATCTGTTCAACCCAAAAGAAAAAAGAAAATAAAAGACCTGCATGCTTTAAAATTTGATTCACAAATTTGAAAAGTTCAATTACAGGGCAAATCCATTCTATGATAATATATTCTACTTTCTAATAAAAGTAAATCACTAATTAATAGACTGTTGAGTTTCAGCCATGCAAAAGATCATGAAGCAAAAATTTGTTCATGATTCAACTTTCTTCTTTTTATTTATATATCATGAAGTGTACAAACTTCACATTGTTACAACACACATCAAGAGCGAAATTAATACACAGAATGCATAGAACTTGTCTACGATATTCGTTTAATATAAACGTCATCAAAAGATGAAAACAGAATACAGATACTAAATCTAAAATGACCTGCAAATCAGTTTATTCAGATGACAAACACGACAATGAACTACGTATACTTGGATCTGATGGCCTGTAAAAATGTCACTTGTGCATCGTAACCTTGACAGCCGGAGCGGTGGCATGTGCTCTTGCAGGAGATGCAGGCGGGTGTTTGCAAGGAGGGCCTCGAACGGGGGCTTTCTCACATGGATTTGGGGTAGAAGGAGTGACCGGTCCCATCTGCTGAGGACTTTCTGAAAGACCACGTCTTTTCTCTATCAAGTACTCACGGTTCACTCCTTCAAGAACCCTAGTAGCATTGTGTGGTTGAACACTCAGAAGAAATGCAAGTGCTATGACACTAAAAACAACGTTGAGAAACCTCATGATAGTCTTGGTGGTGAGGTAAACAGGCTAGGAGATGTAATCGATTTGATATGTGGATGATATGCATATGTAGAGGAGATGGTGTTATTCGTTATTTATATGCATGCATATCCAATGGTATCACTTGGACTTTTCATTATTTGATTTGTTTGAAGGGTTCAATTCTTGACTATAAGGTTTTGCCACGAGGTGACTAGAAATTGAATGGTCATAAAGGAGAAACTGTCTTTGAATTACCTGAATGGCAAAGTTTAATTTATCATTTCATTTTACATTCACACCAAGGGACGACAGTTGTTTAATGGAGGCTTGCGTTTTGAGATTACTGTACTGCAGTGGCCTATCTGCGGATCGTGGCTTGTACAGTACTGTGTTTTTTATTATACCATTATTTTGTTCCTATCTGGAACAAAGTATAAAGTTTTGATAGGGACGTGTTTACTTGAATTGAGGCTTGAAATTTTGGGAATTGGTCAGAGAGTTTTGGATGTTAAGCTGCTTTTTCTCGCAAAATAAACTGCTAATTAAGAATTGATCAACTCTTTGCAGATGATTCCATTCACATGCACCGACCTTTCAAAATGGGGCATCATCCGGGGTGTATATGCATGTGCATACCATTTCCACACCACCACAGAGCTTGATCTTGTTTTCTTCTGTTCAAATCTCTAGAAAATGCAAGAAAAATGCATATAGAACTTTTCTCCTTTTTTCCCTAAAGGCACATGATGAAAGTGTTAATTGGCCAGGTTGGATAAGTGATGGGTTCTCAAAATATGTATATGTTGATGACTCAAAGTCGTAGTCTCCGTCATTAACTTGGGAGGTCTTGAGACACATTGGCCTTAGTATCTCTGATCCAGTATTGGACAACCAGTAAAATGTATATAAGTAAATATACTTTTTATAAAGTTTTTAGTTTAATTATATTTAACGTGATTTAAATAAACATAAAAATATGTTTATTATTTTTTGATATTAAAAGTTCTTTTATTTCACATCTTCATATTAAATTTAATTAATTATAAAAATTTTCAATTGTTAATATTGATACAAGTAATTGTTAATTTTTTAAGTTATAATATGTTATTTAATAAAATTTAATTTATACATCTATTAAATAAGTTAGTAATTTTTTAAAATATAATTAAATTAAATTGTTATAATTTATATTTACATTTCAATTTATTTCATTATATTCATTGCCCATGATATAAATACTACTATATTCATTACCCATTTTATAAATACCCTAACACACATTGGTAAACACATTACCTCATTACCCAAGACCCATTTCTTCATCCTCCCCTTCCTCTTCTTCTCTTTCAAACCTTTTTTATTTTCCTTTATTTGCAACGGAGTGAATGGGAATAAAACCATCCTCCCAGTCCTCTTCTTCTCTTTCAAACCATTTTTTTTCTTTATTCTCTTTCAAACCCATTTTTTTTTCCAACTAGGTGAATGAGAATAAAACCATTCTCCTCGTCCTCTTTTTCTTTGTCAAACCTTTTTTTTTCTTTCTCTGCAATTAGGTGAATGATAATAAATCCATCTGCAATTGATTCTCCTTAAGGCTCAATTTCTAGGCTGCTTCTCATTTCGAATTGATCTAGACCATCTTCGAGTCAAACTCAAATATCGGTGTCATAGTAGGCTTGCCCATGGTGGATACTTCTTGGCTAAGTCATATTTGTCTCGATCGATACTTTGGAACTTTGTATATGCCTTAATCGAGGGTGAAATTCATGACACATAAAACTAGGTCTACTAACATGCATGTTAAATTATCAATAATGTGCAAAATATTAAATTGTTAATTTATGCACCAATGATAAATATCAAGATGCATGATCTATACTCAAAGTAATCAAAGACCAAGGAAGGTACATAGTAATTTTTTACATGGAAAACCCTCACATTAATTGTGGAGACAAAAAAACCTTAAGACCTCTAATCTACAATTCACTATTTGAGATCAAAGTATACAAATTTACCTGACCGTTTTACCCTGAAGACTTACTCTTCAACACCTATACTTTGATTCACATCTACGATGTAGTACCTCCAATACTTCAATGGATTCCTCTCAGCTTTTGAGGGGATACAAATCCTTCTAACAACCTAGAATTCAACCCTGTAAATTCTTTCTTGAGAAATTGGGAATAATAGGGCAAGTTGGTTGATTCTCAAAGTGTCCAACCCAAAAACATATTTAGGTAGGGTATATATAGGCCTAAGACCCCAGAGAGTTAGAAACGAAATTTTCTTAAAAAGTAAAATATCAACTTTCCAAAATTAATTACCAAAAGAATTTTATTTTATTTTAAATTAAATAATAAACTTTCTAAAAATTAATTAAAAAATAAAATATCAACTTCTAAAAAATGTATTAAGAAAAGAATTTCTTAAAAAAAAATCAACTTTCTAAAAATTAATTAAAAATAAAATCTCAAAGTTGTCAAAAATTAATAAAGACATTTTAACTCAATTTAAAACTTCCAAAAAAATTAATTTGCCTTCAAATAATATTTCAGACTTATTTGTGACTACCTGGTTGAACACAAAACAACCTTGAATCTTCAATAGAAAGTAAGTTATTATCTAAAAAGATTTCTAAGCCAAAATAAAAAGGAATAAAATTGTTAATACATAAAAATATCATAACACCGTGAGAAACAAAAATGATGAAAAAGGAAAAAACATATTTATTAGGTATGCGACAATGCTTCTGATTTTGGGATGAGTATGAAAGATCGGAGATTGTTAGACACTACTATAAGTCTTTAGGATGAATATGAATGAATGACATCAAGCCACATAAAGAGAATTAACTTAATCTCACTGATATTTAATTGGTTTTAAGATGATATGGTTAAGTTTTTTATTCTAACAAGTGGTATTAGAGCCATGTTTTAAGGTTGGAGTTGCAAAAGCCTAATCTGGGAGGAGGGATTATTAGGTATGCAACAATGTTGCTCCAAGAAAAAAATGACCTTGGGATAAGTGTTTAATGCTGGAGATGATTATACACCACTATAATCCTCAAAATAAGTATAGTCAATTGGTTTTTTGATGAGATAACTCTAGGATCCTAACAAGGTTTTAATTTCATAGATTTTTCTATAAAGGAATTTATAAATGGCATAACCATTTCAAGAAACTCGCTGAAGTGGACACATGAAACTGAAGTCCATCAGTTTACATTGGCTTTGCATTCCTCGATCAAGGTGGCGCAATCTGTGTAATCGGTGAACTCTCAGGGCCCAATCTGTGCAGAAGCCAACACCATAAAAAAGGGATATTAAAAGCTATCATCCTTACCCCATCGAAAGATTTGGGTTAGTTTGAGCCTCTCAAGAGCCAAATTGCTTCTATGTCTTCTCCCAAGAGATCCATAAATATAGATGAAAAAAGGGGATAAACCTATATGCAAAGACAAATAACAAGTTTGTTCAACCCAAAAGAAAAAAAAGGGACATGTATGCTATAAAATCTGATTGAAAAACTTAATACTAGTCGTCTTCAAAATGTCTTACCAGTGAGATGGTCAGGATTTTGATTGAAAAATCTACTATCCCTAGTGTCCAAAATGCTTGTCTGATAAAATCCACTCTATGTTTATATATATATGTTCTAATTTCCAATAAAAGTTAAATCACTGAGTAATGGACTATTAAGTTTTAGACGTTCAAAAGATCAATGATCATCAGAAAAGAAACAAGCAAAAATTTGTTCATGATTCAAATTTACTTTCTTTTTATTTTTGTATCATGAAGTGTACAAATTTCACATGGTTACAGTACACATCAAGAGCCAAAGTAATACACTGAAACCCACAGAACTCGTCCATGTTATTCGTTGAACACAAACTTCATCAAAAGATATAAAATAAAATACAGATACTAAAGCCAAAATTACCTGCAAATCAGTTTTTTCAGATGACAAACACGACAATAAACTACGTATACTTGCAGCTGATGGCTTTTAAAAATGTCACTTGTGCATGGTAACCTTGACAGCCGGAGCGGTGGCATGTGCTTTTGCAGGAGATGGAGGCCGGTTTTTGCAAAGCGGGCCTCCAACGGGGATTTTCTCACATGAATTCGGGGCAGGAGGGACAGGACCCATATGCTGAGGAGTTTCTAATAGACTAGGTCTATTTTTTGCTTGAATTCAGGCTTGAAATTTTGGGGTTTGGTCACAGTTCTGGATGTTTTAAGCTGCTTTTTCTCCTAACGTATATTCCTAATTAATAATTGATCAACTCTTTGTAGATGATTCCACTCACATGCACCAACCTTTCCTTTATCGTCAAGACCTGAGACACAAGGCATGTCCTTTCAAACTGGGGCATCATCTGGATGCGTATAAGCATATACATACCATTTCCACATCACCACAAAGCTTGTTTATAATCTTGTTTTCTTCTGTTCAAATCTCTGGAGAAAATGCAAGAAAAATGCATATAAAACTTTTCTCCCTTTTTACCTGAAGGCACACGATACAAGTGTTAATTGGGTTGGTTAGGTGATGTCTTTTCAGTATATGTATATACCTTAACCTAGGGTGAACTCATAACACGTAAAACTAGGTCTACTAATTAATACATGCATGTTAAATTATCAATACAGTTCAAAATATTAAATTGTTAATTTATGCACCAATGATGAAATGAGCACTAGTGTTGAGGAAAGGATTTATTTATGGACTAGGAAAAACTGCAAGGTAACTGATTTGCTTGATCTTAATACATATCCTGAGGATGGGTTTTTATTAGGTAAAGACAGTGAACCCAGAACCAGCCCATGCACATACATCCCTGGACAGAGAGGAGGCAGGTGTGCCTTGAATGAAATGAACGTAGCTGGCTGTGTTGGGTTTGCGCCGCCTGCATTTTCCCAATTTTGTGATAGATGTTGCTGTAGCTTCTGCTACTAAGGATGGCCATGCTCAAGATCGAAGCTCGTAGGCTTCTTTTTGGAGTTGGGTTTTGTGCATCTCAATGGTAGCTGGCAAGCTTTATTCCTTACCTCTCTTGTGTATCTATCTATCTCTCTCTCTTTTTTTTTGGAGTTGACATAAATGTAAACTATTTTGGAAAACCATTTTTCAGAATTATTTTTGAAAACACTTTTTAAAGAAAGCCTTAGTCTTACAAATTTTTATTTTGACATGAATGTAAAATTTTCTATTAGGAATAAACATATATCAAAGCTTTAATTTTGTGCAACCAAATTTGACTTATTCTCTTCCTGCATGTGGCTATCACTTCCCAAGTCGTTGAGATAAAACCAGCCATGGTATAGAGATTTTGGGAATTATTTTCAAAATAAGGCCGAGTACAAATTAGTTCTCCTTGATGTACTATAAATTAGAGAGATTTTATAAAGTAATAAAATACTAAATGAAATAGAAGTTAGATCAAACAAATTGTAAGTCAAGAGATTAAAGTCAAAATGATGCATCAAAGGTCATACCTAACTTCAAAGTATGATTTTCTTAACAACCCTACCCGCCTATGACATATAAATTAAATCTTAGATAAACCTATGTTTTACAAGTGTTATAATTAAGTTTGAATTTATTTACATATATAATATATGTTACCCCCATTCAAGCCTCATTGTGGATCAAAATCTTTGCAACGTATTATAGATTTGGAAATCAAGTCAGAGAAAACTCTTTCCCCAAGAAGAATATGGTGTTTCATAGACTTTTTTTTTTTTTTTTTTTAATAATAATCTTTTAATTGCATTATTAAGATAAATGAATTTTGTTCTTTTTCTGAAGAAAAGATGTACATTAGCTCATGCAAGATCGGTAAAAGTGCATTTGGTAGTGATTATATAAAACGTTTTTAGCCTAAAAATTTAAAAAAAAAAATGCTTTCATAAAAAAACATTTTAAATAAAAGTGATACCAAACACACTTTAATTTATCTGATATCACTTTTAAAGATGTCAAACTCTTTTGAAGTTTCATTTTCAAAATTTGAAATAGATTGTCAAAATGACTTATGAAATCCCAAATTATTCTTAAACCATGCATTCTACCCTTTATTAATGCAAAAGATAACCAAAGAGCTACTTCAATCCTATATACAATTAATGTGAAAACAAAATAAATAAACATGAAAATAATATTGAAAATATATTTCAAATTTTGAATTAAATATTTAATTATTATAATAACCAAGTTTATTGTTTAAAGTTTTTAAGGAATAAAAAAGGGGTAATTATTCCTAAATTCTCTAAACATGCCCTATTATATGTTGTATTTCTTTCCCAAAACTCTACCTAATGTTTGTGATCCTATCTTGCAAATCTACCCTAAAAATTGTTGTAAATGATATGTTTATATACAAAATGGAAAATTCACGACTGATTAGATTTTGAAGATGTCTCTCCTTCATTTCTCTTTGTTTGTGATTGACAAAGATGGATGACTAAGATAGTGTTTGATAAATCAATTTAACTATTTTATATAATTTCATGACTTAAGTCATTATCAGATTAAGATATTATTTGGTTCGACTTTTAGGAAGTTAAAAACTTTTATCTAAAATTAATAAAAACTTTTATGTATGTTTTACAAATTTTGTTTAAAAAACTTATGACTTGAAAAAAAAGTTAATATGAAAATAAAAAAATGTTACTTTTTATAGAAACAATATTTTCAATTTCATATTTAGTGAAACTTTTATAATGCTAACACTCATTTAAAAATGATGATTTTGATTTCTATTTCAGCTTTTAATGAAAGTCAAATATAGTAAGTTATCCCAAACAAGGTTGAAGTAAATCTAATAAAATAACTTAATGTTCTAACTTAAATTTAAAAATAATTTTAATTATTGAGTCAAAATAATTAACTTATTTCAAATCATTGATTTCTTTTCGTCCTATTTACAAACATCTAATGAGAATATGTTTTATGTTAATGACTCTACGTCTATGATTCATATAATTTTTTTAACTAAATATATTATAGTTATTTTGAGTCTATAAGACATTTAATATGAATGTTTAGCAAATAAATTCATTATTTAATATTAATGAAAGTAAATATTAATTCAAATTAACAAGGGTAAATATCAATTGAAATTAGTAAGAATAATGTGTCAATTTGATGATTTAGTAAAATATTAACTTTATTGAATAACCTTAATACTTAAAATATAAATTAAATAATAAATTTTAAATTCACAATTTAAAAAATAATTTAACTTAAAATCAGCTTAAGTCATAAGCAAAACATATTAAGTTTTGTCAAATATTTTGTAAATCAAACAATATTTGGACAATTTTATGTATATGTGAATAGGATTGCAACTTGAGTTGGTTTAATCTATGCCCATGGTCAAACTTTGAATAAGTTAAGATTTGACTTGGGTTGGAAAAATATCAATTAAAAAATATTAGGGTAGGTATGGGTTCAAGATGCAATCAATTTGCCAAAACCCGAACCCGCACATAATTATTAATTATTAATTGAAGCAATTGGAAAGTTATATATATCTTGCCATAAAAATTTCTTAAAATTGTAGACACACTTGAGTTCATAGGGGATCAGAATTTGATAATATAATGAGTTTTCATCTAGTAAGAAGAGTAAGGGGTAGATTGACCCATATGCATGGAGATGGAACGTGGAGCTTTTCTCCTATGAAAATGGTTTCGTCTGGTCGCCAAAAGAAGGCATCGAATTAGGGTTCAAAGTTTGTGCTCCTGTGGAATTCAAGGCCTTCAGTCTACCCGTTTCCATTCTCACAAGCCAAGAAACCAGACCCAATGATCCATTCCACATGGGGTCACGTGGACCTTTTCTCCTATGAAAATGTCTTCGTCTGGTTGCCAAAAGAAGGCATCGAATTAGGGTTCAAAGTTTGAGCTCCTATGGAATTCAAGGCCTTCAGTCTACCCATTTCCATTCTCACAAGCCAAAAAACCAAACCAAATGATCCATTCCGCATGCTCTCTCTCTCTCTCTCTCTGTGCTTTTTCTTAACTTGCAACACCGTTTGCATGGTCAGAAGCCAAGAGACAATTAACAGTACCTGTAATTCCAAATGATGGTCTTTTTTCTAGAAATAGGCACATAAATATATACCAAATGTCTCATATACCACCTCAATGTTTGTTTCCCTAGGCTGATCAAAACTCACTTGATTAAAAAAAAAAAAAAAAAGATAATCAAAGAAGAAATTAAAATCCATCTAATATTAGTCATTAACAAAGACAGTAGAGACCAATTTTTAAGTTCAAAAGGAAGTCTGGAAGATGAATTATTACAGAAGTTAAAGTCAAATTTCAAACCAAATGTTGGGAAAGATTTAGAATTGGGTCACTCTCCATTTTCTTCCTATCATTCCTGGATCACATGTTGACAATGAAATTACCTTTGAAACATTCCATTGATTTTTGGAAGTCAAATAAATAAGACAGTATAGTCACAGAAAACTGCTACCAAAATAAAGCCCAACGATGCGTGTATTATGTGGGATGAGTCAAACCCGACAGAAAGTTAAGCTTGAAGAAGAATATGATTAAATTAACTTGATCTTATTGATAATTAATCGGTTTACAGTTAATTAAGTCCTTGATCATAATAAGTGATATTAATTAGAGCTACATCATGGGTTAGAGTTGCAAGAGTCCCATGTTGGGAAAGAGATTGTTAAGTATGCAATATTGGGAGCTCATGTTCGGGGAGGGATTGTTAGATATGCAATGCTACTCCTGAAAAGAAAAAAAAAAATGGACCCTAGGATGAGATACCACTATAAGCTCTAACAAGATTTTAGCTTCATAGATTTTCTATAAAAGAATTTATAATTGAGTGGCATAAATTAACATTTCAAGAAATAAATTGAGATGGGTTTACATTCCTCATGGTGGGGCAATCTGTGTAATCTGTAAACTCTCCGATCCCATCTATGAAGAAGCCGAAGCCATGACAAAGGAATATTAAAAATTATTGTAGCAATCCTTACCCTGTCGACATTAAAAATAATTGTACCCTTACCCCATAGAAAGATTTGGGATAGTTTGGACCTCTCAAGAGCCCAATTGCTTTTATGTCTTCTCCCAATAGATCCATAAATATAGATGAAAAAAAAATAGGACAAACATATATGCAAAGACAAAGAACGAGTTTGTTCAACCCAAAAGAAAAAAAGGGGACATGCATGCTATAAAATTTGATTGAAAAACCTAATACTAGTCATCTTCAAAATGTCTTAGCAGTTGGATGGTAAGGATTTTGATTGAAAAACCTACTATTCCTAGTGTCCAAAATGCTTGTCTTATCAGGGCAAATCCACCCTATGTTGATACATATATATTCTACTTTCCAATAAAAGTAAATCGCTGATTAATGGACTATAAAGTTTTAGACGTTTAAAAGATCAATGACCATCAGAAAAGAAACAAGAAAAAAATTTGTTCATGATTCAATAAATTTTCTTCTTTTTATTTTTGTATCATGAAGTGTACAAACTTCACATGGTTACAGCACACATCAAGAGCAAAAGTAATACACAGAAACGCATAGAACTCGTCCATGTTATTCGTTGAACACAAACTTCATCAAAAGATGAAAAATAGAATACAGATATTAAAGCCCAAATGACCTGCAAATCAGTTTATTCAGATGACAAACACGACAATAAACTACGTATACTTGGAGCTGATGGCTTGTAAAAATGTCACTTGTGCATGGTAGCCTTGACAGCCGGAGCGGTGGCATGTGCTCTTGCAGGAGATGTAGGTGGATGTTTGCAAGGAGGGCCTTCAATGGGGGTTTTCCCACATGGATTTGGGCCAGGAGGAGGGAGAGGACCCCTTTGCTGAACTCTAGCGGCATTGTGGCTGGACACTCCGAAGAAAAACAAGTGCTATGACAGTAAAAACAACGTTGAGAAACCTCATGATAGTCTTGGTGGTGAGGCAAACAGGCTAGGAGATGAAATAAAAATAAATTGGATCTGTAGATGATATGCGTATGAAGAGGAGATGGTGTTAATTGTTATTTATAAGCATGCATATCCAATGTAATCACTTGGATTTTTCATTGTTTGATTTGTTTGAAGGGTTTCGATTCTTGACAATTGGGTTTTGCCACGAGGTGACTAGAAATTGAATGGTCATAAAAGAGAAACTGCCCTTGAATTACCTGAATGGCAAAGTTTAATTTCTCATTTCATTTTACGTTCACACCAAGGGACGACAGGTGTTTAATGGAGGCTTGCGTTTCAAGATTACTGTACTGCAGTGGCCCATCTTGGGATCGTGGTCTGTACAGTACTGTGTTTTTTTATTATACCGTAATTTCTTCCTATCTGGAGCAAAGAATGAAGTTTTGATAGGGATGTGTTTACTTGAATTGAGGCTTGAAATTTTGGGATTTGGTCACAGAGTTCTGGATGTTAAGCTGCTTTTTCTCGTAACATACACTGCTAATTAAGAATTGATCAGCTCTTTGCAAATCATTCGGCTCGAATGCACCGACCTTTCCATTATCGTCAAGACCTAAGACGCAGTGCGTGTCCTTTCAAAATGGGGCATCATCCGGGGTGTATACGCATATGCCTACCATTTCCACACCACCACAAAGCTTGTTTATGATCTTGTTTTCTTCTGTTCAAATCTCTTGAGAAAATGCAAGAAAAATCCATATAAAACTTTTCTCCCTTTTTCCCCAAAGGCACATGATAAAAGTGTTAATTGGGTTGGTTAAGTGATGGGTTCTCAATATATGTACATACATATGGTTCAACATCATAGTCTAAGTCATTAACTTAGGAGGTCTTGAGGCACATCGGTGTATCTCTGATTAGTATCGGATGACAGTCAAAATGTATATAATTAAATATACTTTTTATAAAATTTTAAGTTTAATTAAATTTAATATTGTTTAAATAAACATAAAAATATGTTTATTATTTTTTAATATTAAAAGTCTTTTATTTAATATCTTTATATTAAATTTATTTAATTATAAAAAATTTCAATTGTTAATATTGATACAAGTAATTATTATTTTTTTTAGTAATATGTTATCTAATAAAATTTAATTTATGCATCTTATTTAATTGTATTAAAAAAAGTTAGTTATTTATTTAAAATATAATTAAATTAAATTTTTATAATTTATATTTCATGATTTATATTTACAATTCTATTTATTTCATTATATTCATTACCCATGATATAAATACCACTATATTCATTACCCATTTTATAAATACCCTATCACCCATGGATAAATCCATTAGCTTATTACCCAAGACCCATTTCTTCATCTTCACTATCCTCTTCTTCTCTTTCAAACCTCCTTTTTTTTTTTTCTTTCTTTCTTTGCAATAGGATGAATGGGAATAAAACCATCCTCCACATCCTCTTCTTCTCGTTCAAACCCTTTTTTTTTCCAATTAGATGAATGAGGATAAAACCATCCTCCCCATCCTCTTCTTCTCAGTCAAACCTTTTTTTTCTTTCTCTACAAATAGGTGAATGAAATTAAAACCATTTGTGATTGATTCTCCTCAACTCAAGTTCTAGGTTGCTTCTCATTTTGAATTGATTCACACCATCTTCGAGTCAAACTCAAATATCGATTTCATAGGGGGCTTGCCCAAGGCGGATACGACTTGGTTGAGTTGCACTTGTCTCAGCCAATACTTTGGACCTTGTATATACCTTAACCGAGGGTGAAATTCATAGCTTATAAAACTAGGTCTACTAACATGCATGTTAAATTATCAATAAAGTTCAAAATATTAAATTGTTAATTTATGCACCAATGATGAATATCAAGATACATGATCTATACTCAAAGTAATCAAATATCAAGATACACAGTAATTTTTTATGTGGAAAACTCTCACATTAATTATGGTGATAAAAAACCATGGGGCTTAAGACCTCTAATTTACAATTCACTATTTGAGATTAAATTCAGTACACAAATTTACGTGATCGTTTTACTCTAAAGACTTACTATTTAGCACCTATACTTCGATCCACATATGCGATGTAGTACCTCCAATACTTCAGTGGATTCCTCTTAACTTTTAAGGGGATACAAATCCTTCTAACAAAACCTAGAATTCAATCTTGTAAATTCTTTCTTGAGAAATTGGGAATAACAGGGCAAGTTGGTTGATTTTGAAAGTGTCCAACCCAAAAACATATTTAGGTAAGGTATATGCCTATGACCCTAGAGAGTTAGAAACAAAATTTTCTTAAAAAGTAAAATGTCAACTTTCCAAAAATTAATTAACAAAAGAATTTTATTTTTTTTTTAAAAAAAAATTATCAACTTTCTAAAAATTAATTTAAAATAAAATATCAACTTCTCAAAAATGTAATAAAAATAATTTTCTAAAAAAAAGAAAAAAACGCCGACTTTCTAAAAATTAATTAATAATAAAATCTCAAAGTTGCCAATAATTAAAGAAGACATTTTAATTCAATTTTAAAACTTCCAAAAAAATTAATTTGCCTTTAACAAAATCTTTCAAACTTATTTGTGACTACCTAGTTGAACACACAATAGCCTTGAATCTTTAATAGAGGATAAGTTATTATCTAAAAAGATTTCTAATCCATAACGAAAATGAATAAAATTGTCAATACATAAAAATGTCCTAACACCATGAGAAACAAAAATGATGAAAAAGGAAACAACATATTTATTAGGTATGCAATAATGCTTCTAATTTTGGGATGAGTATGTAAGATCGGAGATCTACGATAAGTAGTAGGATGAATATGAATGAATGACATCAAGCCACATAAAGAGAATTAACTTAATCTCACTGATAGTTAATTGGTTTTAAGATGAGATGGTTAAGTTTTTTATTATAACAAGTGGTATTGGAGCTATGTTTTAAGGTTGGAGTTGCAAAAGCCTCATGTTGGAGGAGGGGTTATTAGGTATGCAACAATGTTGCTCCATGAAAAAAATGACCTTGGGATGAGTGTTTAATGCTATAGATGGTTACACACCACTATAAGCCTCAAAATAAGTATAGTCAATTGGTTTTTTTTATGAGATAACTCTACGATCCTAACAAGATTTTAGTTTCATAGATTTTTTTATAAAGGAATTTATAAATGGCATAACCATTTCAAGAAACTCACTGAAGTGGACACATGAAATTTAAGTGTAGACCTTCCATTTTGCCTTCCTAGCACATGTCCTATTAAGTTTTTGTTTAGTATTTTATAGCAATTCCTTGATGACCCATTACTACTCATGTAACTTATCTTTTCTAAGCTACCTTTGAGACTTTGGTTGAGGGGGTTTATCCAGCTCCTCATTATGACCTTAGCTGCCCTTCGAATTTAGATTAGGCTTTACTTAGGTGCACTTTAGGTTAACACTCATTGGGCCCACCTAGGTCACTTAGACCCACTTAGCACACTTGGCCCATTTAGCACACTTGGCCCATTAGACACCACGTTAGGCCCATCTGGGTTCACTTAAACCCATTTAGACACCTTAGGCTTGTCTAGCACTTAGGCTCACTTAGCGCACTCGGCCAATTAGGCACCGCCTAGATTCACTTAAGCCCATTTAGGTATGCTTGGCCCATTAGGCATCACTTTAGGCCCACCTAGGTATCCTTGGCCTATTAGGCACCGCCTTAGGCACACCTAGATCACTTAGGTCACTCAGGCACACTTGGTCCATTAGACATTCTTAGTGTGACTTGTATGACTCGCATGGTTGTATGGCTTGCATGACTCATTTTTCTTTTTTACTTATTTATTTATTTATATTATTATTATCAATCACTTTTATTTATTCATTTATTTATTTATTTTTATTATTATCAGTCACTTTTATTTATTTAGTTATTTATTATTATTATTTATTTATTTATTATCTTGCTATAACTATTATTATTTTATCATTCTCTAATTTTTTTATTCATTTATTTGATTTAATAATTTGATATATTTTTTTAGGGAAATCAATGGATAAGAAGAGTTGATTCTTGTAAGACTTTGAGAAGGAAGGAAACTCTTTTGGACGTTTTTGAAGATCACCGGAAAGTTAAAATAGGGGTGAAGAAGTTTTTGAACAAGGTGGGACTCCTTGGGTGATATGCATGGATTGGTTTTTAAAATTTAAAAAGGATTTTTCTGGTGGAGAAAACATAGAATTTGGACAAAGGAGTCCTCGCATGGGACAGTTGCCAAAGGCCAATGAAAATAGGGCTGGTGTTTTTGGATAAGGGTGGGAGCCAAGAAGAACTCCCAGCCGACTTGGGGAAGATCGAACCACCATTGGAAAGAGGATCTGCCACTTAAAAATCTAGAGGACGCAATTAAAAAGGGGAGGAATAAGGAGGAATAAGGAGGAGAGGCTGCCACTAAAACTCTACAGCACGCATTCACCATTGGAGGGGCCAGAGTCCATGCATTTTAAGAGCTTCCACCACGCACCATTGGGGGATCTTTCCTCCAAAGCACAAGCAGCAGATTTTTGAGAGATCAAGTGCACCATTCAGCCATAAAGAATACCATCCAGTTTTTTTTTTTTAAAAAAAAAAAAAAAGAGAGAGAGAAAAGACCGGCTGGTGGTTTTTTTGGGAGAAGGGAGAACACGCACAGTCCTTCAAGAAACCTAGCAGCATTGTGTGGTTGGACACTCAGAAGAAAAGCAGGTGCCACGACAGTAAAAACAATGTTGAGAAACCTCATGATAATCTTGGTGGTGAGGCAAACAGGCTAGGAGATGAAACCAATACGATATGTGAATCGATGATATGCATATGTAGAGGACATCGTGTTATTTGTAATTTATATGCATGCATTTCCAGCAGTATCACTTGGATTTTTCTTTGTTTGAAGGGTTTGGATTCTTGACTATTAGGTTTTGCCACAAGATGACTGGAAATTGAATGGTCATAAAGGAGAAACTGCCCTTGAATTACCTGAATGGCAAAGTTTAATTTCTCATTTCATTTTACATTCACACCAAGGGACGGCAGTTGTTCAATGGAGGCTTGCGTTTTGAGATTGCTGTACTGCAGTGGCCCATCAGGGGATCATGGTCTGTACACTAGTGTGTTTTTGCTTATACTATAATTTCTTCCTACGTTGAACGAATAATAAAGTTTTGATAGAGACGTGTTTACTTGAATTGAGGCTTGAAATTTTGGGGTTTGGTCAGAGAGTTCTAGATGTTAAGCTGCTTTTTCTCGTAACATATACTCCTAATTAAGAATTGATCAACTTTTTGAAGATGATTCCACTCACATGTACCAACCTTCCCATTATCAAGACCTAAGACACGATGTCCTTAATTTAAAAATGGGGCATCATCTGGGGATGTATACGCATGTACATACCACCACTTCCAGACCACCACAAAGCTTGTTTATGATCTTGTTTTCTTCTGTTCAAATCTCTTGATAAAATGTTTAAAAAATGCATATAATGCTTTTCTTCTGTTTATCCTGCTATCCTCCTTGAGCCTGTAATTAATTTTCAAATTGAGTGTTTAGGTTTTGGAAAATCTTATGACTAAGAGCATAACATTGAGTGACAGTGAAAAATTTTCTATTAAAAGAGTTCATTCAATTTTGTACTCATCTCTTTTTCTGATTCTATATTTGTTGGAGTAAAATCCAATATTGTTCTTAATTAGGCATCAAGAAGTTAAGATTGTTCTAAAAAGGTGGTTTCAAAGAGTTTCCATGTGAAAGTATGTAGCCGAAGATTGGGAAGTGTGAATTGGGAATGATAAAATTAATTTGCTGAGTCATCTCCATACTTAAAATACACCTATTGTTCACCCTCAAGGTCATGGTTGAAAGTATCATACGCAAGTACATGGCTGCTACAACTCTAAGATATATGAGTCAGTGGTGTACATGCATTTCAATAATAACTAGGTTCCGACTAGAAAATAATTGGCCTTACATAACCAAATCATAAGATAAGTTGGAATTAGGTCTCCACAACTCGAAGCTATAAAAATGGAAGGAAAAAAAACAAAATAATCTCTACATTTTTCAGAGATTTCCTTATCAATCAAGGAAAAATGTCTCCATAATTAGTAACTAGTAAGGACGTTAAATTGATTTTTTTAAAATTAATAATTCACTTGTTATCCCAATTATAAAAAAATTGGTATTACCCATAAAAATAGGTGGCCATGGTAATATTTTAAGATTTTTTCAATTTTTAAAATTATTATAAATTAATTGAAAATAACTTCAAATGTTATAGATTTTATTTTATTTTTATTATTTTGTTGAACTCATCTAATTATAATTATTAAATTTTTCCTTATTTTTTCAGAATTTTTTTAACTTTTTTATTCTCAACTATTATATTGTCTACATATTTTTTAATTAAGATAATGTGCATGCCACGCTAAATGCTTAATGAAGCACGCATCAAAGTCTCAAAAGGCCAAAATTGATAAATCGAACTAACAAGTGTTGAGCATTCAACAAACCAAAGAGATCCCAAGAGCTACTAAAATCAATGACAGCTCATCAAAGCAAAATATTAAGCATAATTCATCATCTTCTGAGCAAAAGATAATTATTGTAAAGAAAATGCTAAGTTATTGCATTAATACCTATCGAAGTTCACATTTGGCCATTGAATATGTATGATGAAATTTAAACTGCTAAATCAGGGAACAAGTAAATGAGACTTAACTATAAGGGTGCAAACAAATATGACTATATTACAAAAAATGAGACTTATATATGTATATATGACTATGCCTAATTCATGGTGCCTTTTTGATATCTAACAAAAAAGTATCATTTTGTATTGTCGATGATCCTTATTATAAAAGTTTATTTGACTATCATAAGAGTGTTTAGTACCTCATCCAAAAATTCTTTGTAGTCCATTGAATGATGGTACAAGTAAATGAGACCAAAGGATAAAGATACAAACAAATGAAACTATGTTACAAATAATGAGACTTGTGTATACATGACACCACCTGATTAGTGATACTTTTTCTATACTTACCGAATGAAGTATCATTCCATATTCTCAATGACCTTTACTATAAAAGTGGGTTTGACCATCATATCAGAGTATTCAATACCTCATCCACAAACCCTTTGTAGCCTATACAGTGAGAGCATGTATTTACACCTTGAACTACGAGCCCTCTCGCTCCACTGAGTGTCTCCCATTCTCTCTCATCCCTATCCATCATGTATAATCTTTACAAGCCCATCTCCATCTATAACTTTTTCCCCTTATAACCTAGAATATTTATAGAGATATTCTTTTCCTTATTCTATTAGGAAATCCAATGTTACAATAAAAAAATCAATTTAGGAAATATTCTATACAAAAAGGAATCTATACTAATTAAAAATTTGAAACACTTTTTAACAATCTCCGTCTTGGCTCAAATTCCATTAAATCAATCTTTCATCTTTCCATGACACACTTTTTGTATCACATTTGATGAAATAACAATCAACTTTACCTTCAATTAAAATTCCTTGTCATACTCTTGTGTGTTTTGTTATCTTTTACTCTTCTAAAAATCTTCATTGTGAGCTCTAGCTAATACCAGTTTGTTGTGTAAGTGGAAGCTCTAATGCAAACAATGTTAGTTCAAAAACACAAAGATAAACAATCCACACAAAGATACACAGGGTTTTAATGTGGTTCGACCAACACAACCTAATTCATGGATGAGAGAAAAGTATTACACTACATTATAGAGAATATTATAGAAAATGTAAATAGATACACTGTTGGTTTCACGAAACATCTCATGTTTCCCCACTTCTTATATAAAACCTTGAACCATAGGCTCCTTGCTCCTATGAATTTTTTTCATTCTTCCTCACATCTCTATCCACCTCATATAGTCTATACGAGTCCTTCTCCATTTCATAACCTTTTCTTCTCATGACCTATAATATATATAGAGATATTCTTAATAACTTTTCTTATTCTATAAGGAAATCTAATATTATAATAAGAAGTCAATTTTAAAAATATTCTATATAATAATCTTTACAAAAAGGAATCAATATTAGGAATTTGGGATACTTTCCAACAAAAATAATTTGAGGACACAATAAACAAAAAAAACAACTAGTCTAGTAGTTGCCATTTGCATCCCCTTCTAGTGGGATCTAGTCATGTTAGCCAGTAAGATGGGATGGAACAAGCCACAAAGGCGGACATAGGTGGGCCCATACCCAAGGAAAAAGATAGGTTTTCAACTAAAAAGACCAGTATGATTCCTAAAAAACTTACCGGTCCACCAGTTTAGACAATTTAATCGACGGTTCATGTGAGTTTGCCCTAATTCAATGCCCAGAACAATCTGCTTTTAAAAATCATGCCTTTAAGATAAAATTTTGATATTCCCAAAAATCGGATAACCTAGAGACTTATATTTATTGTAAATATAGGTTGGTCTAAGCCTCACAGTTGTATCAAAAAACGAGACGACCCACAACTCTATTGGGTTGAATGAATGAATTGCATATCTTTAAAGCCAATAGACAATAAATTTTTCATGCATTTCATGGTTGCAAATTATATATGTCACAATTGATGATATTTATCCTTAAATTATATTGTATAAAAATCATCTTGATAATAGAGATTATAAACAATGAGATATGATTTCTAATTTCTTTATAATCTTAAAATATGTTTACAACTTATAAGCTTGTAATGGATAACATGCTTATTAAAAGCTATAATGAAGTGTACTACTATATATGATAGAGTGATGGATCTTATTCACTAAAGTTGAGGGGCTCTTAATAAATTTCATGGGTGATTATAATGTGATAATCACAAAACTGTACCATTACAAGACAATTTTTGGACCTCTTATTATTTATTTTGTTTAATATTACATAAAATCCTTAGACTTAAGGATGTTACTAAGTTTTGTACTTGATTTTGTATAGCTTTGATATTATCAACTGTTGATGTCTAATAATGGATTATATACGAATTTGTTGGGTTTTATAAATAATATATAAAAACTAGTGGATATTTGATAAAGGACCCATTGCTTCTATAGTAGGAAAGAATATTTAAGATTGTGTCACTCATAAATTGTTTTAAAATACCAACTAGTCAATTTAGAAAGAATTTTTTTTTAAGTGTATATATCTATTTAGTATATATGTCATATATTAAGATTTTCTAAATTGGTTTTTCTAAAAGGTCCAATTATAAGAGGTGACACACTTATAAGTTTAGGGAATGACAATTATCTTGATCCAACTTCAAAACTTGTAAGGAATATTAGTTAGTGGAAGAATTAATGTGTAAGTGAGGAACTTACTAATCTATCTCTCTTTTTTTTTTTTGGGTGAAATTGTAATTTGTTTTAAATATGATTGTAATTGACAAGTTCATTTGGAATAAACTTACTAGAGATGTAGAGATCCCACAAAGGCCCTATGCTATGTGAGGGGCTCTCTTTAACAGAATATATAATTTCTTGCTACGGAGCCCGTAAGGGGGTTGTAGATACTGTTGTACGAACATCAGATGCTGGATATCTCACGCATAGACTTGTTGAAGTAGTTCAACACATTGTTGTACTTAGAACAGATTGTGGCACTATCCGAGGTATTTCTGTGAGTCCTCGAAATGGGATGATACCGGAAAGAATTTTTATTCAAACATTAATTGGTCGTGTATTAGCAGACGATATATATATGGGCCCACGATGCATCGCCATTCGAAATCAAGATATTGGGATTGGGCTTGTCAATTGATTCATAACCTTTCAAGCACAGACAATATTGATTCGAACCCCCTTTACTTGTAAGAGCACATCTTGGATCTCTCGACTATGTTATGGTCGGAGTCCTACTCATGGCAACCTGGTTGAATTGGGAGAAGTTGTAGGTATTATTGCGGGGCAATCTATTGGAGAACCGGTTACTCAACTAACATTAAGAACTTTTCATACCAGCGGAGTATTCACTGGGGGTATAGGTATTCGTGCTTGGATGGCAACTCAAGATCAGCCTCATGAAAACCTTATATTCCCTGAGAAGGTTCTACCCCGTGGAAACGCTCTTTAATGGAACTTTAGCTTTAGCTGGTCGTGACCAAGAAACCACCAGTTTCGCTTGGTGGGCCGGGAAATGCGTAGAGATCGGAAAGAACACCAATAGCGAAAGCACTCTACTAGGCCGACACTGACACTGAGAGACGAAAGCTAGGGGAGCGAATGGGATTAGATACCCCAGTAGTCCTAGCCGTAAACGATGGATACTAGGCATTATGCGTATCGACCCGTGCGAAATCAAGAAGAAAAAGAATCTGCAAGACAAGTAGATCTTGGATCAAATGTACAAAACCAAGGAAATCTTGAATCAGTCCTCTCAAACCACGAAAAAGATATTGAAGAAGATTATGCAGGATAAGATGTTGGGGATAAATGTATGCCCAAGATCCAATCTATCATGTAATCAACTTTAGTTTTAATAAGGTATTAATTCTTTATTTCATTATCATATTTGTTTAAAATAGTTTATATGATAAGGTCCTTGATTAAAATTTGAAAATTGTTATCATGATAGAGATTATGATAATGAGAAGCAATTCTTTTAATAATTTTAATCTAAACTGTTCTTGATCATAGGATTATTGTCAACAGGACATCAATAATCCAGATAGATCAATATATATGTGATGGTCTTTATTGGATAAAGATTGATATATCTCATTTGTTAAATTACATATATAGATGATGCACATGTAGATGTGATCATTGAACTGACTCAACTGAGAATTTCTAATGGTTATCTTTACCTTAAATTGTCAATAGGAATTTCTCAAGAAGAAATATAATAGTTTTCTTTGACCTGAGATTATCAAAGTAATTAACAAGTTATTTATTATATTTTAATCTCGGACACCTAATGCCTTAGGGCACTAGTTGAATGGATATTGGATATAATTAAATACTTGTAGAATTAATGATTAATCAAGAAGGAATCCATCAACTCGTGGTAATGAGTTTGAGCTCTATGATAAAAATAAGACCTTGGCCAAGGGCAATTGAATGAATGAAGAAATGAGTTTCTTAAGTCATTCACTAAATAAATAATGTGTTGACTTATTAGAGTTTGACAGTAATACCATACTCTAGAGTTAGCCCAGAGCTGTAAATGATGGAAGGAAATATTACATTATTCTTCTACCGGTTCTTGAAAGTAAAAGATATTACTTCATACTATCTGGACGTTAAGGAGTGTTGCTAGACACCTACCTTAATTAGTAAATTGATTTGATTAATTTACTACCAGCTTAGTAATGAACCTACGGGGTCACACACAAACGAGTGTTTTAATCTTTGCAAAGAACTATTTATTATTATTTGATAATTAAATTAGAGAATTTAATTTTAATCAAATAAATAAATATGTTCTATGTGGAATATTATTATATTCTTTGCTAGCACCAAGAATATAATTAATATATATAAAAAAAATAAATAAATAAATAAAATATTTTTCTTTGGACGTGGAAGTTAGTCCACGAGAATGTTTGCTAAACATTTGCAAACATATGGGTACATGCAGCAACTTACAGGAGGGATGTGGGTTTTGTTTTTAACTTACAAGACTTGGTCAAAGTGTTTTTCAAATGCTATTGAAAATAGCAAAAGAAAAAACAAATGGACCAATAGAATCTCTTAGTAGCCCAAAAAAGGAGGACACGATAGAGATAGATTAAGTGATAAAATCAAAAATCAAATTAGTTGAGTTATCTTATCACTTAAAACAGAAGTTGTATCGGATATGCTATATAGCATATATACACAATCTGAATAAGGATCGATCTATCTTTATCCTCCTTGTTTTTACGCCAAAGAAATACAAAGTGTTGTTCTATTTTTTTTAAGTTCCGCGTATCAAAGGGTTGATAGCAAAGATTAATTTCGGTGTGGATACACGTAGAGTCTTCATACAATTGGAGAAAATTTTATGCTTGAAGAACTGATATCCAGGTTATTATTTTAAATTTTTTGATAGCTGCAGTATATATTTTGAATGCAAAATAGATCAATTTTCCGCTGTATGTGTTATAAATTTATTTTATAACCTTTCATCAGACTCAGACATGCAAAAACGTACAAAGAAAAAAGCAATTCAAGAATCACACGGAAGCAGAACTCGATTTATTCCTAAAAAGATATTTGATTTTTCAATTGAGATGGGATGATTCTTTAAATAAAAAAATGATCAATAATATCAAGGTATATTGTCTCTTGCTTAGACTGATAAATCCAAGAGAAATTTGTATATCAGTTATCAAATTGTAAATTCACAAATAAATTATGATCTTATAATAGGTATAAAGTCATCAATAAAATTTTTAAAGTTACAAAATTTTGAAAAATGTCATGATTTATCATTATGTCAATAAAAGGATGAAAGTGCATCATAATTTCAACACTTTTTTTTTATTTGTTGGAAGATAGTCTTTCTATTTTCCCTTTTTCTTTCAAGAGTTCTAATTTTCTAGCACAAGACTAGAAGGACATGCATGTGAGCTTGCCGAGAGTTTTGCACTTGTGAAATCAAATTGGGTTAAATATATATATATATATATATATATATATATATATATATATATATATATATATATATTATTTTTTGTTTCTAATTAAATGCATGCATCCACATACGAAAGATCCATGTGTAGTTATTTTTAGGGATTTATTTCATGTTTTCTCTAAATCTAACCCAATAACATATGCACAATAGAGAAAAGGTATTCTTGAATATACTCCCTCTTTCTCTCTCCGGTAGAGAGAGTTGTGAAAGTATTTAACGTCATCCTTAAAGAGAAATTAAACATATGAAAACTATTTAATATAAGGTTTTAATTGTTATATCTATTAAAGTTGTTCATCCAAATTATTCAAAGTACGTATCTCTATGGACTTGCATGTTCACAAATTTTGAAAGGTTTATACGACAAATTATAAGTATTTAAAATAAATGTTGTGATGTTTGATAAAATACACTATTGGGTTTTACATATTCAAACAATCAATGATCACCACAACCAAGGAAAAATGTGTTCATAATTTAAACTTGATCTTTTTATTTTTGTAGCATGAATTATTCAGAATCCACAAGGTCACACGACATCAAGAGTGAAAATAATACACAACATTCTTGCACACAATTAATTGATGCATGTTATTTATTTTTTATTCATTATATATGTGTACAAAACATACACAAACATTACGGAAAGATGAAAAAATTACAGAAGCAAACATGAGCTGCAACTCAGTTTATTCCCATGATTTTATGACATATGATAGTTATACTTGGTGCAAATGACTAGTAAGAATTTCTGAAATCTGGTAGTGGCCATGGTGAAGCTTCATTTGTGCTTAGTAGCCATGACAACCGGAGAGGTGGAGGGTGGGCTTGGCCGAGGGGGAGGCAGGGCGTGGCTTGCAAAGTTCTTGTTGATCATGCAAGGGGGGCCTTTGCCGGGAATTCGGGTGCATGGACTTGGGGCAGAAGGAGAAACTGGACCCGCCTGCAGAGACTGCAAGACAATATTAATTCTTTTCTTCTTCCACTCTTTTTTCTCTCCATTAGGAACCCTACTAGCATGGTGTGGTTGGACACTCAGAAGAAAAACAACTGCAGTGACAGCTAAAACAGTGGTGAGAGACCTCATGATCTTGGTGGGGTTTAAGGTAAGACACTAGGAGATATGGAATTAATATGATATCTGGGATGATATGCATATGTGGAGGAGATCATATTAATTGCTATTTATAAGCATATGCAAATGATACCCAATGTTATAACTTTGATTTTCCATTGTTTCATTTGTGTGAAAGGGTTTTTTTAGCTCTCGGATACAAGGGTTTTGCCACGGCATAGACTAGAAATTGAGAAGGTCATAAAGATACTAGGTTTGAATTACATACAATGACAAAGTTTTCATAGGTCATTAATTGTAAGCATCCGCCATCCCAAAAATTAATTAATTAATTAATTAAAAAATTTACTGTTATTAAATACAATGATAATTATGATCTTTGTAAAAATAAAAATAAAAATCAATTAAATAAAAAATATCTACTTCCCACTTCAAAATACAATGGATTGTTATGTCTGTGAATTGTTGCTTCTTCAAAATACAATGGATGATATTGAAATATTTAAAAGCATGACTTCAATAATTTAGCTTATTAATTAACCTGTAACATCATACTTTTGCATGATGTTGCCCCACCGAATAATTTAGCAGCATGACGGCCACCAAAATCATTTCCTAACAAATATTTTCCAAATTAAGTTAGAATTGGTCTCATGCAAACTGTCGCATTTAAAAAGTTTCACGGTTTGTATACCACTTTTCTGACTGACGATTAGTGGATTACTTCCTTTGTGGGGCACTAAGTTTGATCAAAGAATAGGTTTATGGTGGGAACGGATTTTTTTAGTGAATTGGGGCTTGAATGTTTGTTGGTTTGGTCGTGATGCTCACAGCCTTTACGTGACATCCTCCTCAACAATCAAAGGTTTGAATATGACTGATGACTCTATTCACATGCATCAGCTTTTTTATGCATTATCACGATCCAAGAGCAGAGGCCCTTTCCAAATTTCCAAATTGTGTATTTGTGTGCATGCTTGTTATGAAGGCCCAGCGTCTACATTTATGAATATATATATATATATATATATATACTTTTCCATATACCATTTTTGCAGCACCCCAAAGCTGCTTATTCTTCACATCTTCCCCGCTCTCTATTCATATAAAACGATCCATTCATTTCTTTTCGAAGATGGGTTTCACTTCTAGGAAATTAGTCCTCTTGGTGGTGCTTTTCAATTTCACGCTTCTCTCAGCTTGGAGTTTCCGAGAACTTGAAGTAATGCGGCTACTAGGAGGAGGGCAATGGGCGAAGAGAAACAGTCTTGTGCTTCAGTCTCTGCAGAAAGGTCCAGTGCTGCCATCCGGTCCCAGTCCTTGTAATCACATCCCAGAACAAAGGGCAGGGCGATGCACCTTCAATGAAAAGAATATAGCTGACGACATTGCAACTGCACCTCCAGCCGTTTCCGCGTACATGCTAGCAGAGGATGCTGCCATGGCTTCCCTTGCTAAGGATGGCTATGACCAAGATCACAGCTCTTAATGATGTAATCATATTTGTGCATGGATCAGCTGATGAGTTAGATGTGGAAGATAGACCCCAATCCTTATGATTAGTATATATATTTTATCTCTAACCTTAATTCAATTCATATACTTGGTTTAGAAAGAATAACCAATTCAACTGGTTAGATAAGATGCCATGTAAACTGAGTTTAGTGCTTGATAATGCAATCATATTTTGTATTGAAAATATTGATCTTTATTTCGGTCCTAAAAACCATGACAGGAGGGATAAAAAAAACACCAAAAACAGGAAACCAAGAGGAGGATCAATAAATTTTGATCAACCTTATTTAGCAGAAACAGACGAGCGTAAATGTTGGAAGTAACCCAAATTGCCTGTGCAAAGGTATATGAATTCGTACACATAATCAGGTGCCACGAAGTTGGATGAAACGCTTGAGTGGGGTTTCCTATTCCATGCATGAATGCAAAACTAAGAAACATGATGAAGATGGTAAATCAGCTACCAAAGATATGTATGCCCATATGATTTCCATCTTATTCATTTTTTCTCATTCATCTTTGTAGATAGCGTAAAAAACTTCAGAAGGGTACCACAAGTAAATAGTGATAATGATTGTTTCTTTCTTGTTCTAACAAACACAAACTTGATCACAAGAATGAAAAAATACAGGACCTGCAAATCAGTTCACTCCTATGGTCTCACTAGAATTAATTAGAAGTATATTTTGGTGCTAGAGAATTGTAAGAATTTCTGATTTTGGTGGCTCCCATGGAGGAGCGAGCTTCATTCATCTATATATGTTTACTGTCCAGTAGCCATGACAACCGCCGGGGGAGGCATGGCATGACCTGCAAATTTATTCCGTTATGGCAAGGTGGAGCGCCCTTTTCTGGGATACGGCTGCATGAACTGCTTCCAGAAGGAGGCACAGTACCTGAATTCAGAGACTGTAAAGAGACAAGTCCTATCTTGATCCACTCTTCTTTCTCCCCATCAAGAACCCTACCAGCACTGTGTGGCTGGACGCTCAGAACAAGAACGAAGTGTCATGACAGCTAAAACAATGTCCAGAAACCTCATGATCTTGGCGGGTTAAGCAAAGAGGAGATGATCAAAGAAATATTTTTAGCTGGACAAATTAATATGCATATATGATAAATGGAAAAGAATCAATATCTCGGTTATTTATAGGGTTATTCGATTAAAAGGGTTTTTGATAAAAATACTCTAATTATTTTCTTGTAAAAATAACTTTCTTTTAAAACAGGTTACTTTAAATAATTGAAATGGTAGAAGGCATTTACGTAAAATAATAATAATAATAATAACAGGTTACTTTTAAAAATAAAAACAAAAACATGGAAATGGTTAAATTCACGATTTAAAAATTATTTCAATGCTTAACTAAACAAGTGGCTCTAAATGCCTAAGTGAGAAAATGGCTTTGAATGCCTAAGTGAGAAAGTGGCTTTGAACGCATAACTGAGAATGTGCCTCTAAACACCTAATTGAGAAAGTGGCTTTGAACACCTAATTAAGAAAGTTACTCTAAACGCCTAACTGAGAAAGTGGCTATGAACGCCTCAGTGAGAAAGTGACCCTAAATGCCTAATTGAGAAAGTCGCTTTCAACGCCTAACTGAGAAAGTGACTTTGAACGCCTAAGTGAGAAAGTGGTGCTGAAGGCCAAACTAAGATGGTTGCTTTGAACACCTAACTCAACAAGTGGATCTAAACACCTAAGCGAGAAAGTGGCTATGAACGCCTAACTGAGAATGTGCCTATGAATGCCTAATTGAGAATATGCCTCTAAACTCCTAACTGAGAAAGTTGCACTAAACGCCTAATAGAGAAAGTGGGTAAGAACGACAAAGTGAGAATGTTGTTCTAAACTTCTAATTGAGAAAGTGGCTCAGAACGCTTAACTAAGAAAGTCACTCTGAACGCCTAAGTGAGAAAGTGGTTGTGAATGCCAAAGTGAGAAAATGGCTCTGAACACCTAATTGAGCAAGTGACTCTTAACTCCTAAGTGAGAAAGTGACTCTAAATGCCTAGTTGAGAAAGTGGCCTTGAATGTGTAACTGAGAAAGTCACTCTAAACATCTAACTAAGAAAGTCGCTATAAAGGCCTAAGTGAGAAAATGGCTCTCAACGCCTAACTGAGAAAGTGGCTCTCAACGCCTAAGTGAGAAAGTGTTTTTGATCACTAAGGTGAGATACTGGCTCTGAATGCCTAATTGAGCAAGTGGCTCTGAACGCCTAACTAAGAAAGTGATGATGAATGCCTAAATAAGAAAGTGGTTCTTAAGGCCAAAATAAGTCACTGGCTTTGAACGCCTAATTGAGCAAGTGGTTGTGAATGACTAAATGAGATAGTGGTTGTGAGCTCCTAAGTGAGAAAGTGTCTGAATGCCTAATTGAGAAAGTGGCTCTAAATGCCTATATAAGAAAGTTGTTGTGAAGGCCAAAGTGGGAAAATGGCTTTGAACGCCTAACTAGACTAGTGGCTTTGAACGCCTAATTGAGCTAGTGGCTCTAAACATCTAAGTGAGAAAATGGGTATAAATGCCTAAGTGAGAAAGTGCCCTTGAACACCTAACCAAGAATGTGCATTTGAATGCCTAATTGAAAAAGTCGCTCTCAATGCCTAATTGACAAAGTGGCTTTAAACACCTAATTGAGAAAGTGGTTCTGACCGCCTAACTGAGAAAGTCGCTCTGGATGCCTAACTAAGAAAGGGGTTTTGAACGCCTAAGTGAGAAAGTGGTTGTGAAACAAAAGTGAGAAAGTGGTTTTGAAGGCCTAACTATGCAAGTGGCTTTGAACGCCTAAGTGCATGAGAAAGTGGCTCTAAACGGCTAAGTGAGAAAGTGGCTCTAAACACCTAATTGAGAATGTGCCTCTAAACGCCTTACTAAGAATGTGCCTCTGAACGCCTAACTGAGAATGTGCCTCCAAATGCCTAAATGAGCAAGTGGCTCTGAACGCCTAAGTGAGAAAGTGGCTCTAAAGGCCTAAATGAGAAAGTGGCTCAGGATGCCTAATTGAGAATGTGCTTCTAAATGCCTAATTGAGAGAGTCGCTATGAACTTCTAAGTAAGAAGTGGTTGTGAAGCCAAAGTGAGAATATGGCTCTAAATGCCTCATTGAGAAAGGGGCTTAGAACACCTAATAGCGTTTTTTTTTTAAATTAATGCCTGATGCGACTCATGGTAGCTTAGCTTTAAAGGCGTATCAACAAAATTTATACCTTAAATACTATTACTAAAGTAGCCAAGCTACTATAGCATAGTGGTTCTAGGATCGTTCACTGGGAAAGGTTTTCGCAAACACAAGTGATATTCAAATTAGGAAAATAGGTGATTTTCTTATGGATGTTAGCTTTAAAAGAAGATGTAAATGTTTTAAAAAGATTTAAACTAATCTAAGCTAACATTAAAGACTAAAATGAAAGGGTGTAAAAACAAGTTTCTCAAAGATAGGATAGCTATGCTCTGGCTCTTATGCAAATTGGAAATCTCAGGATAGGCTCCTCGCGTTGGGGTTGCAACTATGGTGATGCTTGCTTCCCGAACCGGTATGGATTTAGCAAATCAAGTTTTAATCCTTTAAAATGGCAAAAAAGATGGTAGTGAATTTTATCAATGGTTATTCACCTTAGACTTCCTTTGAATGGCTCGTAAGAGATAACTCATGGTCTAAAGCCAAAAGCTTACCAAATATTGGCAACTCAAAGTCATTCCAGGTGATAAACTCACCTTTCAATGGCCATTGAAATTGGTTCTAACGGATTAATGCAAAACTTGGAATTGAAAACCTCACCTTCCAATAGCTCGTAGGAGATAACTAATGGATAGAAATCCAAAAGCTTATCAAGTATTGGCCGTTGGAAGTTGTTCAAAGGAAATAAAAACCAAACTTTGCATTAATGAACCATTAATGAAAAACGACTACCTTACCTTCCAGGTGTGAGAAATTTCCATGGGATTGCATCCAAGCCATCACATAACATCCATACTTTGAGAAACTAAAAGTTTTAGCCAATCATCCTCTAAGGAAAAGCCCTCAGAGGCTGTTTGGCTACTAAGAAAATAGAAATGGAGAAGAACAGGAGAAGAGAGAAAAACAAAGCTTTATATATCTCTAAGTTAATGTACAGAGGATCGATCCCCAAACATCCCATTCTTCTGTTGGAGGTGTTGTGCACCTCTATATATAGCAAAATTACAAGATAAAGCTTTATGTCGGCTGAATACAAGGTTACAAAAGGAATTTACATGAGAAAATATCAAGCTAAAAATATTTGGGAAGTCGGTGGTGCGTGCGTGGAGAAACAGAGGATTCAAAGGAATTTCGCAATGTAAAAGGCACATTGCGAAATTTTCGCAAGGTGAATTACTCATGATGCGAAGTGCCATATTTTCGCATCATGAGTTAATTCACCTTGCGAAATTTTCGCAATGTGAAATTCACATTGCGAAATGGCAAAATTTCGCACCATGAAGAAAATCTCCTTGCGAAATTTTCGCAATGTGAAATTCACCTTGCGAAATTGGTCATTTGGCATGATGCAGTTGCCTTCCGAAGGCCATATCTTCCTCATTTCAGCTCCAAATCATACACGGTTTGAAGCGTTGGATTCTTGACTTCCTAAGCTTTCAAATGGTATATAGCATGTAGAAAATGGACTTCGGGAAGTGCTCCAAAAGTGTGAAAGAAGACTGCAGCTGTTTTCTTCACTCTGTTTTCCTCTTCTCCATTGCTTGTGCTCGTGTTTCCACTTGAAATTCAAGCCTGTAATCATCCAAAATCCTTGCTTAACTCGCCCAAATAGCTCCTCCATCAATTGGCATGCTTGAATTGGTTCATAAGCTGATAAAAACATGTAAACTTGCCACAAAAATGGTTAAAACCAATTACTAAGGACCTTAATGAATTAATTGGGTTAAATGAATATGATTACTACTCAAAGGTGCTTAAAACCATTATTATTAGGTCTACAAAATAGCACTTTTTGGTAGTAATCAATGCCAAAGTGAGAAGGGTTTCTTTGACTGTTGACGACATACTAATAGCGTTTTGCTTTGGGAGATTGAAAATTGAAGTAGTGGTCTTAAAGAAGAAACTACGTCTAAAATTATCAGATTACTGTACACATGGGCATGCATCTTATGACCTTTTTGAACATAAAAAATTATATATATATATATATATATATGTGTGTGTGTGTGTGTGTGTGTGTGTGTGTGTGCGCGCACGCGCGCTCATGAAAAGGAAAATGGTTTTGATGTTAAGTTGAAGAGTTGTCTTGGTTGTCCTTAATCATCATTTCCTTGAGGAGGGTTCACCATTCAGCAAGCTGGCTAAACCTATTAGGAGTCACTCATTAGTCGGCATGTTTAATTTTCTCCCTATTGAATTAGGTGCGCATACTAGTTGGTATAAGTCATTTAATAAAAAAAAATTAAGAATATTTACAAACTAGGTTAGCGTTAAATAAGAGTACACTGTCTGATCTAGGCATTTTGGAGATTCTTTCTTATAACTTGAACTTCCTTAAGGGGGAATTAGTTTTGAAAAATCAATGAAGTTATGAATGAAGTGTTAAACACAAGCTCAAGGCTATATTTGGTTTTCAAAATTTTTGAAGGAAAATATGATGGGAAGAAAATAAAAATGATAGAAATAAAATGAATAAATAAATGAAAGAAAATAAAAAATAAATTTAAAATTTATAAGTTATTATTATACATGCATTATTTAAAATTTATTTTACTTATTTTAATATTAAATAATTTTAAAATATATAAATTTCTAACCAATTTTAATTACATGTGGTTCTCTTTCATATTTTTCATATAAAAAAACCGAACATGATAAAATTATTTTCCTAATCATTTTCTTTCTTTCCTTGATACTTAGACAATTTTGAATTTCTCAAAATTCTAATATTTTTTTTTGGGGATATTAGACTTCTAAATTCTTTTAAAAGAATATATTCTTTAAAGAATTAACCATCTAAGTCTATCTATCCTTTGGACCATAATATCCTAGTACAAAAATTTCAAACAAATTGATTGAAAATAGAGAGTAGCTTAGGTATTTTTGAACCACCTGTGTTTCTTGAAGTTTTTTTGTCTTGGCTAGATCTTGACCCCTTGTTAATTTTACATGTTAATACACTGAAAATAGAACCAAATAGTAAAATTCCACTTGATTTTGAATCTGTTTGCGTTAGGAAAGAATTTGGTGATAACACTCACCATACTGCAACAACCTCAAGTCACAACAACTTACCTGCAATAGAAAAAATGGCTACACCAGAAGAATCTTCAAGACTATTGTAAAATCACATAACTGATATTCCATTCAAGAATCTATTACAATAGGTGTATAAATACTATACATGAAAAAACACAATAATGCAAGAGAATAAGAAATTCCTTTATTTGGAAAATATCAATGGGTTTCAATACTACGTGCTAAGATAGTTTTAGATTCCCAAAATATTAGTGTATATTATTTGGGTCTGTTATGGGTTTATAATTAATTTTAAATTTTATTGACTTTATCATAGAATAAATCTTGATTCTTGTACACTAAAGCATGCATCTTATGACCTTTAAAACATAAGAAATTATAATTAAAAAAAATGAAAATGATTTTAATGTTAAGTTGCAGGGTTGCCTTGCTTGTCCTTAATCATAATTTTCTTGAGGAGGATTTACCATTAATCTAACATTAATTTGTTCACACGAAATTAAACAAGGTGGTGAAAGCTATTATCTACTAGTAAGAGTTCCGAATGTCATCAAATTAGGTGCATAGAATATATAGTTGGTAAAAGTCATTTAATAAAGAAAAAAAATTGAAAAACCACTTCCAAATTAGGTCAGCGTTAAATAAGATTCGACCCCCTAATCGTGGAATGAACTTTGGAGCGTCTTTCTTATAACTTAGAACTTCCTTTTGGGGGCACACATTGGTTTCCAAAAGTGAATGAAGTTCTAGAAGGAGTGTTATTACAACCATAGAAAGGGACATAAAAGAAGAAATTATGAAGAATTGATCAAAACACCAAGTAGTAAGAAAAAATCTTAAATTCCAATAAACTTCAAATTTTACTAATATTGTTGATAAAAAGTTTAATAAGAAAGATGATTTCTTTTTGTTATAGTCAATAAAACTTTTGTTGACTCTTAGATTTTAAATTTTATTGTTTGAATGGGCAATGATTCAAGTTCTAAAGTCATTAAGATTGATACCATAAAGGTGAGGATGTTTGATGGTATTATGAGAATGTTGAGTAATGTTTAGCATATTGCTAAGTTGAGAAAGAGTTTAATTTCTTTAGAGGCTTTGGATACTCTTCTCTATGATTTTTCTGGAAAAAAATAAATAAATGATATTATTAATATCAATTAAAGTGCTTTGATAGCTATGATAGGGAAAAAGGTGAAAACTTTTATACAAGTTGATTGAAAATATAATTTTAGGTGGAGCTATGAAGGTAGAGTCACATTATGAAAAGTCTTTTACTAGTAGTAAAGAAGTTGTCAAAGTAGATGGATGCCACAAGATGATTGAGATTCCGTTTTTCACTAAGTGTACTCATTAACACAAGGATGAAAATAGTTTCGAAATGAATAAAGTTATAAAGAAAACAAAGACAATTTCTTAAATCAAGTTCGATGACAGTTTGAATTTAGCACATATTTATTCTCATTAATTATGCAAGATTGAGAAATTTTAATCAATGTGGAGATTGTTGGTATTTGGTTTAAATTATCTATTTATTATATTTAGGAAAGTCAATATTTATAATAGAGTTTGTGTTTTGGTAAATTACCTTTTTCGAGTTTAACTATGATTAGGAAACTATTGATTTTGGGTTCATCCATAGGACTTTACAAATATGAGGTTTTAAATAGGATTTAGTAAGAGAAATAAAAATGCATAAAGAGTGAAGAGATATAAGCAAAGGGTGTATTGAATTTTAAGTAAAAAAAAATTGAAAAAGTTTGAAGTTGTTGGGCTATGTTTGTCTGGCCTATGAGCCCATATATTAGGCTATTTTATATTTAGGTTTTTCCTAAGCCCAAATATGGATCTAAAAATAGCATTAGCACTTTGGTATTAAGAGAAAAAGGCATTTGATTGAGAAAAAGAAAGAAGATCAGGATTTGTTTTTCTAGGCATTGTTCTAAGGCTCAAGGGTGAAGTTATAGGTTCCTTTCATCAACCTTTTTGGGGAATTCCTATAGTACGTTTTCTCCCTAATTTCTTTATGTTCATGTTTCATTGGGTGATGGATTCCTACCTTAAGCGAGGACTTAATTATTGTATCCCTATTTATTGAAGTAGAAGAAATTTTCTCTATGGTTTTTTACCTCTATTCAAAGGGTTTTTCCACGTTATATTTGGTATCCTCTTTTGTGGTTGAATGTTATTGATTGTCGTTCTTGATTTTTCTTAAGTTGTTATTATTCTTGAGAGGTGGTTATTATTGTTGAGTGGTTGTTATTCTTGTGGAAGAATCTTTTAACTTTGGCAGGTTAATACTCTAGATCTCTCCCTTTATTTTCCCAACAAGTGGTATCAGAGCTTGGTTGTGGAACTTTTATTCTTGAAAGGGATGGAGATAAAAGGGAACTCAACCTCCATGATAAAACTTAACAATTCAAATTAGGCTATGTGGAAGTCCATGATGAAAGATTTTCTCACCATCAATGATTTGTCAAATACTTTTGAAGATAAAGAAGTTAGGCCCAAAGATATTTTTTATTTGGAAGCTTACTAAGGGCTCGTTGGTTGTTGCAAAAGGAGAAACAATATATTTTAGTTTTTTTCCTCTTCTCTAGCATATAAGCGTCGTAAACTTGGATGCATGAGCAAAGTTTGACAAAACACACGGATGAATTCCGAACAAAGATGATGAAAATGGAAGTACTCCAACAACCAGCAAGCATATATGAGCATATGCATCATTCAACTTGTTCTTTTTTATTTCTATATATATCACAAAGTGTAGAAGTCCACCAGGGCATAAATTGTGAATGGAGAAAAAGAATACACCAATCTAGGATTTTTTTTTAAATAATAATATAATTTTTAATATATATATATATATATATATATATTACAAAAATATAATATTTTTGAAAATTGTCTTTTTAAAAGATGATTTCACATTCACAAATTGTCTTTATAAAAAAAACAAAAAACAAAAAAAACAAGTTTTTGTTAATAGTTATCTTGTATTTCATCTTTTATTTTCTTTCTTATTTCAAGTAAGATCATTGTTTCAAAATGGGATTTTGACATGAATATATTCTTTTATACCCTTAGATCAGATGATCAATAGATGAGCTCTATGGTATTATAATCAAGGATAGTGAGACCCTGAAGAGCATGTTGATATGTGGTGGCCATGATGGTAATAAGTTTGTGTATAGCTAATGGATTGACTTTAAATATGTCCAAATCTATGATTTTATTATTTACATATCATACGTTTTTTAAAATGTAATTATCATTATGTTATGCTAGTTTTTGTACATAAAAATTGTTCCATATATAATATATTTTTAAACTGTTTTTACCTTGTATCAATTATCCTAACACTAGTGCATCATAATTATCCGCTAAACCATTTGTTCACCTAATAGATTTTGATGGTTTTTAGGTAAGGACTCCCATGCATATGCCTATTGAGGAGGCAGAATTAGCTTCAAAGAACAAGTCACTAGGTACCTAGATTTGTGTTTTTCCTTATTAGACCTGTAGGACATGTAGTTCATTTTCTTTATGTATTTTAGATGTTTTCTTTTGTATGTCTCATCTTCTCAATCTCTGCTTCCACTATTAATTTATTTTGTTATTGTTTTATCAAAATCATTTAATTGTATGTATTTTTTTTTATACTAAATATTTATCTATTGAGACAATGATTTCTTTTTAGATTTTGATGCAAAATGGACTCACCATCTCTTAGTGGGCCCTTTTTGGGTCTTTACAAATCAAGTTTCTAGTAATATTATTATATAGCAGTTTTCTGTTCGCGAATTACATAGTAATTTTCTCTTAATGATGTAGACATGGTCTTCCGGTATGCAAATTTACATCCAAAGCAAATAGTATTTATACTAAAAAATAAGTTGGTTTGCTTTATTATCAAACTAATAAAAAGGCTACCATGAATATATCCATATTATCACAAATATTAGCCTTGCCAATATATTTTAGTTTTTTTTTCCTCTTTTCCAGCATGTAAGTGCCATAAACTTGGATGCATGAGCAAAGTTTGGTAAAACACACGGTTGAATGCCAAGCAAAGATGATGAAGATGGAAATACAGCAACAACCAGCAAGCATATATGCGTATTTATATATGCTTTTTATTTCCATATATATCACAAAGTGTAAAAGTCCACCAGGGTACAAAATGTGAACAGAGAAAAAGAACACACGAATGACATACAATTTTTTGTGTTATTATTTTTCCTTAATGTATTTATCATGATGAAAATATATAAAAACAAAAACAAAAACAACATATTATATGCTCAGGACTCGTAAGATTTTCTGATGTTGGGTGATGACTATGCATATTGGAGGCTGGAGCTTCATTTATGTTCAGTAGTCATGACAACAGGAGCAGCGCATGCGAACCTGTTCAGTAGCAATATTTTTATGTGGGCAATGTGAAGATATATGGAGGAGAACGATCACCGGTTATTTATATGAATGCAGCCAGTGGCATGACTAGAGTTTTTGGTAGTTTGGCTTAGTTGAAGGGTTTTTTTGACTCTTGACTAATAGAATTTTCCTGTAGGAGATTAGAAATTGAATAGGTCATAAAGGAAGAAAATACCTAGAATTTACCCAAATGGCTAGTTTTCTTATGTAGTTAATTTAATTTCACATATGCGTGCATCTTAAATCAATTACAAAGAAAATATATGATACTCTCTCCAAGCTTTTTCGAAAATAGATATGAGAAATTAATCCATGCCCATTAACTTTAGTTAATAGTAAAGTATGTAATTTGGCTTGATTAAATATCCTTAGTTATGATTTTCATGAGAAAGTTAGATAATTATCGTTTTGGATACCAGGTTCTACTATATAATCACATTTTTTTTCACCAAATTAAGCAATATTCGTAAAGCTTATTTAAATTATTGATTTGTAATTAACCTGTATTGGACACCGAAGAATCAATTTATATGCTACAGGTACAAGTGATATTCACTAGCATGTTCAGGATACATGGCATTTTCTGAGTTATATTAATTGCATAAGGGGCTGCTAAATCATATCTCATTAAAATTAATCATTTCCAAATTGTTAGCATTAATCTATAGCAAAGTTAATTCAAAATTTTCTCACAGTTGTAAAGCACTTAATGATAGAAATAGGAGTAGAGAGACCAATCTAGGTAGGTATGGTCTATGAAGTTTTTTGTCTTATATAATACGTACCATTTACTTCATTATTTTAGAGGCATTGATTTTGAACAAAGATAAATTAAGTTGTGGTAGGAACACGTTTACATGAATTGGGGCTTTTAGACGACATACTTCTAGCAGATTCAAGTCATTGAACATAACTCTACTAACACGCATCAGCTTTTCCACCCTCAGAAGCCATGAGACAAAGTCCATTTCTATGTATATATGCACATGTACCAACCCTCTTTATTATGACTTTACCCATGTTGACATAGTTTAACACGAGCTCAAACTTAGGATGATATTTAAGGCTTAAGCTAAATTATATATTTTGAAAAATATGGTTAATATTATCCGTTATCCAACAACTCAAGTTTTTAAATCAAATGAGTAATTTAACAATTACACTATCCTTATACCATTAATTGGAAGGCACTTCATATCTTTTGCCCAAGATATCTAGGATTTTTTTTTTTGCTTAAATAATAATATAATTTATAAATAAATAATATATATATATATATATATATATATATATATATATATATATATATATATATATATATATATATATATATATATATATATATATATGTATGTATGTATGTATAAAATAGTATTTTACAACATATTTAGAAAAAATATGATATTTTTGGAATTCGTTTTTTTTAAAAAAAAACAATTTCACATGCATAAATGGTCTTTAAGAAAAACAATTTCTTGTTAATAGATATCTTGTATTTCATCTCTTATTTTCTTTCTTATTTCAAGTAAGATTATTGTTTCAAAATGGGATTTTGACATGAATATACTCTTTTATACCCTTAGGTGAGATGAACAGGAGATGAACTCTATGGTATTATGATCAACGATAATGAGACCTGAAGAGCATGTTGATGATACGTGGTGGCCATGAAGGTAATAGGCTTGTGTATAGCTGATGGATTGACCATAAATATGTCCAAATCTATGATTTTATTATTTATATCTCATACATTTTTTAAATGTTATTATCATTATGTTATGCTAGTTTTGTACATCAAAATTATTCCATATATAATATATTTTAAAACTGTTTTTACCTTGTATTAATTATCATAACAAAAATGCAGCATAATTATCCACTAAACCATTCATTCACCAAATAGATTTTAATGGTTTTTAAGGTAAGGACTCTCGTATGCCTATTCATGAGGTAGAATCAACTTCAGAGAACAAATCACTACGTACCTAGATTTGTGTTTTTCTTTATTAGACATGTAGGATATGTAATCTATTTCCTTAATGTATTTTAGTTGTTTTCAGTTGTATATCATCTTGTCAACCTTTGCTTCCACTATTAATTTATTTTATTATTGTTGTTTTACTAAAATCATTTAGTTGTATGTAGTTTTTATACTAAATATTTATATGTTGAGACAATGATTTCTTTTTAAATTTTGATGCAAAATGGACTCACCATCTCTTAGTGGGCCCTTTTTGGGAGGGTGTTTACAAATCAAGTTTCTGATAATATTATTATGTAGCAGTTTTCTCTTTACTAATTACAAATAAATTTTCTCTTAATGATGTAGACATGATTTTAGGCTATGTGAAATTACACCTAAAGAAAATAATATTTATACTAAAAAATAAGTTGTTCTGTGCTATTATCAAACTAATAAAAAAACTACCCTGAATATATCCATATTATCACAAATAATTAACCTTGCCAATATACTTTAGTTTTTTTCCTCTTCTGTACCAATATATTTTACTTTTTTTCCTCTTCTCTAGCATATAAGTGCCGTAAACTTGGATGCATGAGCAAAGTCAAACACACGGATGAATGCTGAACAAAGATGATGAAAATGGAAGTACTCCAACAACCAGCAAGCATATATGAGCATATGCATCATTCAACTTGTTCTTTTTTATTTCTATATATATCACAAAGTGTAGAAGTCCACCAGGGTACAAACTGTGAAGGGAGAAAAAGAATACACGAATGACATACAACCAATTTGGGTTATTATTATTTTTTATATGAAAAGGAAAATATATAAAATAAAATAACAAAAACAACAAATGCAACGCCTACATATTCAGTTTATTCCTTGTGGTCCCATAAAAGTCATAAAATACGTAGTTATGTGCTCAGGACTCGTAAGATTTTCTGATGTTGAGTGATGACTATGCATGGTGGAGGCTAGAGTGATAGGCCACGACGATCTGAGAGGGACCATAAACCAAATCCCAAATATTTGGGATGAGTGGGAACGTGAAGAACCGTTGGACTTGGACTGGGTTGTGGCAGTTGAGAGTCCTACGTGCAGAAGGAAATGGGTCATCCGTAGTGAGAGTTTTCCGTCATTTTATTTCCGTTTGTTATGCTCGTTTGTACGTGGCTTTGCTTATTTAAAGCAGCCAATGCTTTCGTTAAAGAGTAGTATTTTTCTTTGCAATCAAATTGTGGTTCGTTTCTCACCCGAAGAGAAAACATAGTATCTTAGCCTTATACTCTGAGTTTGGGACCTATCATAGAGCTTCATTTATGTTCAGTAGCCATGACAACAGGAGTGCTGGCATGCGAACTGGCTCTATGGGGAGGAATGGCATGACCCGCAAACTTCATTCCATTGGGACAAGGTGAGCCTTTTTCGGGGATATGGCCGCATGAACTTGGTCCTGAAGGAGGGACAGGTCCTGAAAGCGTAGATTTCAAAGGAACAATCCTTATCTTCATCCACTCTTCTTTCTCTCCATGATGATCTTGGATGGGTTAAGCAAACAGGAGATGATCAGATAGAGCAATATTTTTATGTGGGCAATATGAAGTTATATGGAGGAGAACGATCACCGGTTATTTATATGAATGCTGCCAGTGGCATGACTAGAGTTTTTGGTTGTTTGGCTTAGTTGAAGGGTTTTTTTGACTCTTGACTAATAGTATTAATTCAAAATTTTCTAACGGTTGTAAAGCACTTAAATAAGAGTAGAGAGACCAATCTAGGTAGGTATGGTCTATGAAGACTTTTGTCATATATGATACGCACCATTTACTTCATTATTTTAGAGGCATTGATTTTGAACAAAGATAAATTAAGTTGTGGTAGGAACACGTTTACTTGAATTGGGCCTTGAATGTTTGGGGCTTTTAGACGACATACTTCCAGCAGATTTAAGTCATTGAGCATTACTAACACGCATCAGCTTTTCCACCCTCAGGAGCCATGAGACAAAATCCCTTTCTATGTATATATGCACATGTACCAACCCTCTTTATTATGACTTTACCCATGTTGACATAGTTTAACATGAGCTCAAATTAGTAACTTAGGATGACATTTAAGGCTTAAGTTAAATTACCTTGATAAATATGGTTAATATGGTTAATTTGATATGTTATCCAACAACTTAAGTTTTTAAATCAAAAGAGTAATTTTACAATTACACTATCTTTATACCATTAATTGGAAGGCACTTGTGGACCCGCGTTTTTCACGTGCATCCCCACTCGAGTGGCGAGACTCATTTTTCATTTATTTGTGAAAATTTAATTTTTAGAAAAAGACTTGGAATTGCTACTTATTTTAATTTTTTTTAAATGGAAAATAAAATAAGAAAGAAACCATGTGTGACTCCTTATTTGGAAAAGACATGTCTGTAAAAACAGAATCTAGATTTAAGGGTTAGGCTACCTATTGAGAAGATACGGTGGTGAACCGTAGCACCCCTTTAAGGTCGTATACATACGGTCTCTACTAAACAAATTAAGGGAATTGTGGTAATTAATTAATTAATCATAAATACCAAGATTAAAGGAACTAAACAATATACACAAAGATGATGACAAAATAAAATTACAAGAATGTACAAAATAAATGAAAACAGAATTATGCAAATTGATTTATTGAACTAAATAAAAAAATATTTTAAAAAATTAGTTTTCTAAAAATTTGAAAGGATTTTATTTAAAACAATTTTGAATTAGTGATTTCCATTTATTTATTTACAAAAAATAGTCAATATATTTTCTCAATTTCATTTGAATTTAGAGATGTCTTTATCTTTGATGCTTGCATAGGCTTTTACTTCTACCCGCTTGCTGAAGTAGTCAGTGGCTACGAGTAGAAATTTCTTTTGCACGGATGTGATAGGTAAGGGGCTAACTATATCCATACCCCATAGTGTGAATGGCCAAGGGCTCATGACAGGATTGAGGACTTCTGACAGCATATGAGGAATGGGAGTGTACTTCTGGCATCAGCCACACCTTCTAACATAGCTTTTGATGTCTTTCCTTATGGTAGGCCAATAGTACCCCTATGTGTGAGCGCGATGAGCTAAGGTACATCTACCTTCATAATTGCTGCATACGCCCTAGTAGAGATTGGCTAGGATGTACTGTGCTTCTGGACCGCTCAAACACTTGAGGTACAACCCCCCAAAAGATTGCCTATAAAGCTTGTCCCTGATTAGAGTGAAATGAGCAGCCTGCACCTGGATCTTCTGTGTTTGTTTCTTATCTTTAGGTAGTTCCCTTATCCAAAGGTATTTCCCAATTTCGTAAGTCCAATCAGTGTTTGTCTCAATAGTACTACATACGGATGCTGCCGCGATTGAGGACGTGGTTTGGAGGTAAATGGGCAGTAGCATTGCCTCCTCTAGAGGGAGAGTAGCGGCTACTTCAGCCAGCGCGTCAACTTTTGAGTTCTCTCTCCGAGGTACTCAGTCCACCGCCCATTCACCCAATTTTGCAAAGTTATTTTGTACTAATGCGAGATAGCGAGCCATGCGCTTGTCCTTAACTTCATATTCTTTCCAAAATTTCCTAATGACTAGTTGAGAATTGTTGCATATTTTTAACTTAACTAGTACTAAAGTAAGGGTAAGGTTCAATCCGGTTAAGATTGCCTCATACTCAACTTCGTTGTTGGAGGCGGGGAAACCGAGCTGAATAGCTTATTCTAGAAGTTTCCCGATTGGTGACTGTAAAATTAGGCCTACCCTCGAACTGGAGGCCCTGGATGTTCCATCTACATGAAGTGCCCACCACCCTTCCTCAGGGGAGTATGCTAGGTGGGGTGGCTTTTGAGGGAACTCAGCTATAGAATCGGCCATGACTTGTCCCTTCAATGCCAATCTAGGCTGATATTTGATTTTGTATTCACTCAACTCTATGACCCACCTTAACATTCTTCTGGATAGGTCTGATTTATGCCAAATACTTTTGACCAGTTGATTCGTGAGTATAGTTACTTGATGGGCTTGAAAAGAAGGGCGGAGCTTTTGGGTGACACTTTTTAGAGCTAAGGTCATTTCCTCCATCTTGGAGTACCAGGTTTCTACATCAACTATCGCTTTGCTAACGTAGTAAACGAGCCTTTGTTCTTTATCTTTTACGTGACGAAATAGGACAACGCTGACCGCATAGTTAGACATGGCTAAATCTATGTGAGTTGTTCACTGGATTGCGGGCTACTCAGAATGGGTGGATGGGTAAGATAGCATTTAACCTTGTTGAATTCTCGTTTGCACTCATCTATCAAACCGATCACGCTTGCCCCTTTTAGCATGAAGAAGAAAGGCCTTAGCTTATTAGTGAAATGAGCTATGAAATGTCCCAGTGCAGCTAGGTGACTTGTGAGGCACTACAACTCCTTCTTGCTGCTCGAGGCAGGCGTTTCAAGGACGACTCTTATTTGGTCCGAGTTCACTTCAATTCCCATTTATGTTACCATAAACCCTAAGAATTTCCCCGCGTTGACACCAAAGGCATATTTAACAATGTTTCTTCTAATTGTTGGGCGTGTTCACTATGATTTTTGCTTTTCACCACGATTTCGTCAATGTACACTTCCATGGTCTGGTCGATTAGGGATTTGAAGATCTTTGTCATCAGCCTTTGATAAGTAGCGCCAATATTTTTTAGCATAAACAACATGACCTTGTAGTAGTAAAGTTCGTGCGGCGTCACGAAGGTTGTCTTATCTTTGTCTAGTTGGAACATGGGGATTTGGTGGTATCCATAGAATGCATCTATGAAGGAGAGCATTCCATGTCCAATAGTGGCATTTACTATTTAATCTATTCTAGGCAATGGAAAACTATCCGTTGGACAAGTCTCATTCAAGTTGGTGTAATGAACACAGACTCGCCACTTTCCTCATTTCTTTGGAACAACCACCACTATAGACCCTCGTTTTTGTCCTTTTAGCACATGTCTTTAAGTTCACTTCCAGTGCTCCATATTAGTTCCTTGGTGGCCCATTACTACTCATACTACTTACCTTTTTTTAGCTACCTTGGAAACATTGGTTGAAGGATTTATCTAACCCCATTATGACTCTTAATAGCCCTAATTTAGAATTAGGCACTGTTCTAAACACCTTAAGCCCACTTAGGCACCACATTAAGCCCATTCACTTAGGCCCACTTAGGTTCATCTTGGCCCACTTAGGTTCACCCAAGCACACGTGGTCCACTTCGCTCGCCCTAGGTCACTTAGGCACACTTTTAGACTCACTTATTTTTGCATGACTTGCATGGTTTCATGAATTGCATGACTTGTGTGGCCTACATAGCTTTATTTATTTATATTTTATGTATTATTTTTGTTTTATTTTATTTTATATTATTATATTATAAGTTTTCTAACTCATGTTTCCTAGATTTTTTTAGCATGAGGAAACGGGCTACCATCTATTTGGAAGAAGGATCACCATAATTTTCGAGAAACGAAAGTGACAGAGATTTTTTTTATGGAATAACGAAAGGACAGGGAAAGAGATAGTGGTATGAAAGGTCATCTGAAACATATATATCCATTTGAAATTTTCTGAGGGGACGCACAGGTTATGGAAGAATAGATTAAATGATTTGGGAGGTCCACAACCTGTACACATGATTAATATCCCTTGAATGCATGATGATAGGAGCAGTCACAATCTCGACATACATAATCTGCTGTTAAAGAACAACATACACGCATGCATGGAGAGGAATGGATGCACAATCCATCATTGACCCACATGTTCTCATACAAGTCTACGCCTTTGTGAGAGATGTGCTGCTATTGAAGAAGCGGTCGCATCCTTGAGACAGTCCGCACACACGGAAGGAGGGGAAGAGGATTTGGTCATTATTTTCGTGAGAAAAGTAGAGACACATATATCCAAATGGGGCATGGTGAAGACGCATAGGAGTGGATGATAAGAGTGAAAGCAAGAGACTTTTTGAGAGGGAAAGGGTGCACAGTTTGGGGTATGAGAGTGAGATTATCATATTTATGGAGAGTGAATCAGTGCATGGTTCAAGAGGGAAGATTGGAGAAAGAAGGAAAAAGGGGAGTCATCCATGTTGAAGAATACCCTGTCCATTAGGGATTCGACATCACATATCGTCAATGGGAGTGGCTTGCAGAAATCTGGACCACACACCATTGAAATTCGGATCCATCACGCACCACCAAAATAAGGAGGAAATGGGTGGAGGGCTGTTAATGGTAGAGAATAACAAGATTATTTATGGAGAAAATTATATTGTACATAGGCACGTTTGATGAGTGGTCAGTTTGTTAATGGTGGAGAGTATCAGGTTTTTGGAGGAGCAGTAACATATTTTATGTGGAGAATAAACTACTAGCAAACCAAACTTTCCTCTTAGAAATTTTATGGATGAACACCATGTACCAGAATATTGGAAGGAGAGCACCATCTCCATTTTGGGGAAGAACACACCACCGACCTTAGGAAAAATGGGAGAAATTCTAGAAGTTTGATTTTCGTTTCTGTTAGAAAAAAGGAGTTCATGCTGCAACTGATGATTCTCATGGAAGCAACCTTGTTGCCATTCTCTGTTGATCTAATCATCATATGGAGAGGGATCACCGACCTTGAGGAGAGATTTTGGCTACTCTAAAACTGGAAAAAATGAAGGAGTTATGGATTCATTTGATTAGAAGATTATTACCACACATGGTTCCTGAAAGGGCGATTTAGAGATAGAATTGGTTAGAGAGAACTGTGGATAACCAAAGAAAGAGAAGAAACAAAAGAGACAAAGTAGTGGAGAGAGGAAAGCAAGCAAACAAGTAGAAAGATGGGGGATTTCGGATTTGGAGATGAGATTAAGAGCTGGAAACCAAGCATAACAGTGCTTGAAAGGAGTTGTCTAGGTACGATTACTAAAGCTTCATGTTATCCTATCTTCATATTGTTTCTTTCTGGTTTTTGCATATTATTTTGTTGGTTTCTACATATTATTTTGTTGATTGAATCTGAATATAAAAAACCATCGTGTTATTGTTGAGACTGAGATTGTTTTCATGCTTCCACTATTTGGGTTATGCTCTGGTTCTCAAGTTCACTGATAACTCATGAAGTGAAGCTTCACTTGTTGACGCAATGATTTATGTTTATGTCCTATTTCTATGGTTGTTATTTTTGCTGTGATTTTCCTCTATTCCTGTTGACTGTCCATGGTGCGCGTCAAGTGGTGCATTTCAACCTAGGGCTGCTCTGATCTGTTATTTTAAGATGAAGTTGCCTAGACTATCATCATTTTTTGAAAAGTGGGATTCTCAAAGATGTCCACAATTGGTACATATTAAAAAGGGTTTCCTAATAGTGACACCCTCTCTGAGTAAAACTTTTAACCATCATTGCAACTTTGCAACTTTCACAAGTAAAGGCTGAGAGGCTACCAATCATTTAAACATGTAAACTTCGCCCTTATTAATACGGAACAACTCCACCTTTGGTCCTACCCAATACTCATCATCCAATGTAATTTTTTCAATCCATAAAATTAGCAACGATCATTGAAATCACAACCAAAACTTCAAAAGAAAAAAGATAATAGTAAAATATTCATTTAATTATATTTTGATGAATTGTAACCATTACTCACACTTCCTGGGGCATCAATATTGATGCATCTATACACACTACATATTTCAGCAAGTAGTAGTAACAATTGCGATTATATTTACAATCATTGACATCACAACATTTGATGTGTTTTTAACTGCATAGAAATCTAAAGAAAAATTTACATAGGATTACAAAGCGGTAATTGTGCTTCCAAATCAACATGTGTGCCATGATAAATCAAAGAGAAAATGAATTAATTTGTGAAATATATAAATCCTTACTATTCTCCACCCAAGCCAGCTTCCACATAAAGTACAATAGACAGAAACCGCATCCTCATGACTCCCTGCATGTATATATATATAACAGAAAATGGAAAATGGAAAATGATCACGATATTAATCAATTAATATCACAAATCTTAATTAAGCATCAAATCTTAATTATGGAAAAGAAACAATTATGGCAAAGAAATTACTCAATTAATTAAGCATCAAATCTTATTTAAAATCACAAACCATGTATATATATATAACAGAAAAGAAACAATACCTGAATAAAATTGTTGTCAAAAGCAACGTAATTATGGCAACGGATGCAGCGGAAGTCGCAAGAAAGTGGTGGGCATCCAGAAAGGCTTCAAGAGCACTAAGCATACGTGCAGTTTCTGGTGGAAGGGCCATTGGAACTTGGAATATCAAAGATTAACAGCTACTCTTCTTGACGGATCCTACAATATCATTCAGAAAAATTAAGAAAAAAAGAATAATCTTAAGTTTCCATATTGCAACTCTTATACAAGAGATTCCGGGTGAGAAAATACCAGATATTTATGAAGAAGGCTTCAAGGTGAAAGCTCCCAACAACTTAGTTCCTGGTGGGAAGGACAACTATCACCTTAATTTTTACCAACAAAGTGAGAGAAACCACAAACAGAGAAAGAAAGAGGGGGAAGGGAAAGTTGGTTATTTTGTTTTAGAAAAACAGTTAAATGAGTGTGAACTATGAGCAATGATGATTAATTATATGCTAAAATACACCATTTGCCACATCATCATGTTAGGTTATGATTATAAACTTTGAATTGTCCATTAATTTCCTTCAGAACCAGTTAAAAAAGTGAAGCTTAATTTATTTTATATAACGGTTTCATGTTTCTTTTATTATTTTCAATCCTTGTGAAGAAAATAGGCTTGATGTAGATGCTTAATTGTTAAATAATTTATTTATTAGGTAGAACGAGATTTAAATACACTACAAACCTAGTATTTCTCATTAATCTCCCAATAAATTCCCTTTGAATCTTCAAATAAATCATTTACCAAGAGTTTAAGTAGTCTCATATAGATTAAGGTCGTGTTTGGTTGACTGGATATAACATGGGATAGGATAAGAGAGAGGATATTATATCTTGTCCAATGTTTAGTTGGTGATAGGATATGATAAGCTATCTCATCACTTATCCTATCTTATATTCAACTAAACGTAGGATAGCATAAGTAGTAGGATATATTATCCATCTTTTTTTTCATCCCTTTCACATGGGATATGTTAATTTTATGGTAAAATATGGAACATACATATCCCATTATCAAAAATTCATTTTCTTTTTTATGCTTTTTTAATACTCATTTTAGAAAATAAATTTTTAATTGCAAATTAATTTTATGATTTAAAAAAAACTAAAAAAATATCTATAAAATAATATTAATATATAATATATAAATTATTTTTATATATTAAATAACATAATATAAAAAATAATTATTTGCAAAATTTAAATATTTTTATCATGAATATTTTTAAACATAACAAAATTTTCATTTTTTTTAAATAGAAAATATTTAAATGTGTTATAATTTTTATTTTAAACATTGAAAATAATATATATTTCATATTATTTTTATTCATTTCACAAATTAAATATAAATATGATATAACATATCTCATTAGATTTCCTATCTTAAAATATTATGTTCATAGACTATGTATATCTTAGGATATGCATATCCTATCCAATGGGATATGACATCTCCTAGGATATCCTATCATATCATGTCAACCAAACCTAACCTAAAGGTTTAATAGTTTATTTTGTAATATTTCTTAAAAAAATAGTTTTTAATAGTTCATATTTACATATTTTTCTCTTTTTCTTCTTAGTTCTCAAATATAGAAAACCATTTTGGGGAAAACAGAATACTTTATCAAAATATTTTTTAAAAACAAAAACAGCTAAAAACACATCAATTCTTTTTTCTAATTGTAAAGCAACAACTTCCACGTGAAAAGGCAATCTGATTAGAAAAAAGAAATCAACAACTTCCAACTGAAATTGAGCTTCAGGTTCTTGACCAAGAAACAGAGAGCCAAACAGTTAAGGATGTGTTAAGATATCCGACAAAAAAAAGAAAGGATTAGTTAATATATTTGTCTTAACAGTCAATGATGAACAACGCTCGGAAGAAATTGCTGAATGTGAAATCAACCATACCCAAGCAATCAGATTCTTGAAAGCTACCAAACTTGAATTTAATTTTCTGAAGAAAGTGAGCGAAAGTGAGAGGAAGTGAGAGAGAAACAGTCATGAATCTTATATAGGAAACGAAGCAAATGAACTTGAATTGGATCTCTACAGAAAGAAAGAAAGTAAAGGGTTAGGAGAAATCAACTACAACCAAGTTATCAGATTCTTGAAAACTGGCAAACTTCAATTTAATTTTCTGGAGAAAGTGAGCGAAACTGAGAGAAAGTGATAAACAGTTATGAATCTTATAGAGGAAACAACGCAAATGAACTTGTAATGGATCTATACAGAAAGAAAGAACGAAAAAAGAAGAAGAAAAAGGGTTAGGAGAATTTTACCGGATTGATGACAAAAAGGGCCAAGAAATTGTTGGGTGTGAAATCAACGACACCCAAGCTATCAGATTCTTGAAAGCTACCAAACTAGAATTTAATTTTCTAGAGAAAGTGAGTGAAAGTGAGAGAGAAAGAGTACAACTCCCAAGTGAAATTGAGTTTCAGATTCTTGACCATGAAAGTGAGAAAGAAACAGTCGTGGATCATACTTGTCAATCACAGCTAATTAACCTGTCCAGGATATCAAGAAAAAGAAAGACAGGATTAAAGAATTTATACCTGATAGATGATCAAGACTGAGAAAAAATTGATGAATGTGAAATCAGCAATTTCTCATTCAGCAATTTCTTCTGAGCCTTCTTGATCATCAATCAGGTACAAAATCTGAATCCAACTCCAACACCGAGATGAACCATGCCAACGCCGGACCCTTTTATAATGTCTTTGAAATAGATTTATAGAAAAAAAAAACCATGAAAAATGACAAAAAAAAAAAGATAAAAAAAACCTTTGTAACTAACCCTTTTATAATGCCTTCTATATTTTTTTGTTGTTCATGTTTGTGTGGTTTTTTTTCATCAGATATCTCAATATAAACATTTGGAATTAGCTATATTGGAATCCTTCTACATTTTTAACTAATTTGGAGGTTATTGACTTGTAGAAATAAGGTGATTGAACTTGCATCAAAATGTGGACTGATTAACCCAATAAATATATCAAGTCTAGATTAAGTAGAATACTAGTTCTATTGCATATCTTACTTCATCTATGTGTGCAAGTCTCTGACCATTCTAATTTGTCCATGCCTATTAGCAATGATAAAACAGTCAAGGTCTCTTTTGTTAATTACCTTAGGTATTATAATTAGATACTCCTTGATTACCTCATTTTCTAAAAAAAAATATTAAAAAATTGGTGAAAAAAACTTTAAATTTTTTTTCCTTACATATATGTGCTCTTGAAATGTCCATTGTTTTCCTTTTTGTCATAACAATGTAAGGGATTCTTTTTACTTGTCATAAAACACATTTTCCTATTCACTGTAGAAATAAGAATATATACTTGGAACCCAACAATGTGACTAGCCAATGCTTCATTTCTTTTTTGGTACTTGGTAATGCCATTAAGAAAATTAAGTCAGTCAAATCATGTTTTTGCTTATCCAAAATAGGTACCTATTTACTTGTTTTTATGCATTGAACTATGTATATTGAAGCACTAGATTGAAGAAAATTTGGGAATTGGGCATTTTATGGATTTATATAATTGGGTTGTGATGAAGTTATTGTTTTAATGGGTTGTTATTCTTGTTAAAATCTACGGTAGGTTGATAATGGTATTATTATTTCATATTCCAAGTGATTTCTAGAGTGTTTTTTTATGGTTGGTGCCTTTATTGATTTTTCCTTGGAATAGACACTCTCACATTTGCTGAGTGTTGGTGCCTTTGGTGCATTGTTGACTCCACCCCCTTTAGAGCCCTCATTTACTTTACCACCTCCTAGTAGCAAATGTCCTACAGCCCACCAACATATCTGCCTCCCTTGTTATGATGACACTTCTCTATGATTTGATGTAGTTCATTGCCATGTCTTTTTCTTGCATAAATATTTTACAAAATCATCAATAGTTCAGGGTTCAACTCAATGCAAGACATTCCCTTTTATAACCCACTTCAATAAAATTTATTGGAAGGAATGAATGGGTTTTCTCTTGTGAAACTAAAGTAAGGTAAAAGAATATTTTACTTCTTGTTTCTAAATTAATGCATCCACATATGAAGATCCATTGGGTAATTATGTTTAAGGATTTATTTCAAGTTTTTTTCTAATACTAACCCAAAACCACGTGCACAGTAAAGAAAAGGTGTTGTTGAATAGACTTGCCTCTCTTTTCTCTCATAGAGAGAGAACTAGAAAGTATTTGACATCATCCTAAAAGAAAAATTAAACATATATTCAAAATGATATCTTATAATGAAAACTATTTAATATAAGGTTTTGATTGTCAAAACTACTGAAGTTGTTCATCCAGATTATTCAAAATACTTTAATTTTCTTGTAAAAGTAAAATAAATGTCAAGATATTTTACATATTCTATAGATCAATGATGACCACAACCAAGGTAAAACGTGTTGGTGATTCAAACTTAATCGATCTTTACATTTAATATATTTGTGTTAACAGTCAATGATGAACAACGCTCGGAAGAAATTCCTGAACGTGAAATCAACCATACCCAAGCAATCAGATTCTTGAATTTAATTTTCTGAAGAAAGTCAGCGAAAGTGAGAGGAAGTGAGAGAGAAACAGTCATGAATCTTATATAGGAAACGAAGCAAATGAACTTGAATTGGATCTCTGCAGAAAGAAAGAAGGTAAAGGGTTAGGAGAAATCAACTACAACCAAGTTATCAGATTCTTGAAAACTGGCAAACTTCAATTTAATTTTCTGGAGAAAGTGAGCGAAACTGAGAGAAAGTGATAAACAGTTATGAATCTTATAGAGGAAACAACGCAAATGAACTTGTAATGGATCTATACAGAAAGAAAGAACGAAAAAAAAGGAAGAAGGAAAAGGGTTAGGAGAATTTTACCGGATTGATGACAAAAAGGGCCAAGAAATTGTTGGGTGTGAAATCAACGACACCCAAGCTATCAGATTCTTGAAAGCTACCAAACTAGAATTTAATTTTCTAGAGAAAGTGAGCGAAAGTGAGAGACAAACAGTACAACTCCCAAGTGAAATTGAGTTTCAGATTCTTGACCATGAAAGTGAGAAAGAAACAGTCGTGGATCATACTTGTCAATCACAGCTAATTAACCTGTCCAGGATATCAAGAAAAAGAAACACAGGATTAAAGAATTTGTACCTGATAGATGATCAAGACCGAGAAAAAATTGATGAATGTGAAATCAGCAATTTCTCATTCGGCAATTTCTTCTAGGCTCCTTGATCATCAATCAGGTACAAAATCTGAATCCAACTCCAACACCGAGATGAACCATGCCAACGCCGGACCCTACTCCAACACAAGATCTCTTTCTTCGTTGTAATCACTGCCCTCGACCCTTTATTCACAGCCAAAGTGTTCTGAGTGTGAGATGATGAGTTTTGTTGCTATTGTAGCTATCTTTATAATGTTTCGGCTATTTTCATAGTTTTTATTTATTTAATTTTTTTTTTTTATTATTTTTTTTTTTTTCTGTCTACAATGGTGAAGTGAGGTTACATTTTTTTTTAAAAATTTATGAATTAATAATAATAATAATAATAATAATAAACCATTAGTGAATTAATATACCATTTGTTAGCACTAACTAAATATTTGCCCTTTAAAAAAAATTAGTAACAAACTCAACTTTTTACCACAAAAAATAATAAAATGGCTTCTTCTTTTTCTTTTTTTTCTATTATTTTTTTATTTTTTATTTTTTTGGGCATGTGTTGGAGGACCAATTCTAAAGAAAAGAAAAAGGTGGTCAGGAACTCTCAGAACTGATGTAACTTCAAAATGTATGGAAATTGATTTTATACTTTTTATTCCAATGGATTGTCCCAAAGCTTAATTTACACAAAGTTAAATGGCTTCAAATCACGTAAGAAATTCAATTGATGGACTAATTTTTTTTGCTAAGAAATTAAGAATCTTGTTAGGATGCAACATGATTCACGTATGTTTGGTAATTCTTTTCAAAAATAGTTTTTCATTTTTCATAACAAAAAATTGGAAAACAAGTTCGATAATTAGAAAATAGAACAATGTTTTAAGAAAATAAAGTATTTTCAGAAATTATTTTAAAAACAGTTCTAAAATATAAAAAAAATATGATTAAAGAATAAAGTATGCAGTATAAATAAAATTTATTTTCAGAACATATTTTAAAATATAAAAAATAAATTAAGAATATTTTAGATTTTCAAATAAACTTTTATTTTATAAAAGATTAGAAAACAACTTTTAAAAACGATTTTTCAAAAAACCAAATTGTAAGTCGAGATTAAGTCAAAATGATGCATCAAAGGTCATACCTAACTTCAAACTATGATTTTCTTAAGAACCCTTTAATGTTAAGTGTTGTACCAAAGTCAAATTAAATTCAACTTAAATCAATAAGTATTAAGTTTTAGTAAACCTGCACCCTTTAATGTTATAACTTAAAGGTAAAAATAACTTTAACCATTAAGTCAAAATGATTAACTTATTTTAAATAATCGATTTCCTTTTGTCCATATACACATCTAATGAGAATATCTTTTATGTCAATGCCTCCACCACATGATTCATATAACTTTTTAACTAAATATATTGTAGTTATTTTATGATTCTACAAGACATTTAATATGAATGTTTAGCAAATAAATTTATTATTTAACAATAATGAAAGTAAATATTAATGTAAATTAACAAAGGTAAATATTAATTGAAATTAATAAGAATAATGTGTTAATTTGATGATTCAATAAAAATGTTAACTTTATTGGATGACTTTAATACTTAAAATATAAATTAAATAATAAATTTTAAGTTAACAATTTAAAAATAATTTAGCTTAAAATATAAAGTTTTATCAAATATTTTGTAAATCAAATAATATTTGGACAATTTTATGTATATGTGAATAGGATTGCAACTTGAGTCGGTCCAATTTGTACCCCTCGTAGGGTTCGAGTTGAAGGATAAACTTTGAATAAGTCAAGGTTTGACTTGGGTTGGAAAAATATCAATTTAAAAATATTAGGATAGGTGTGGGTTCAAGATTCAAGCAATCTACCAAAACCCAAACCCGCACATAATTATTAATTATAAATTGAAGCAATTGGAAAGTTATATATACCTTGCCATTAAAATTTCTTAAAATTGCACACACACCTGAGTTCCCAGGGATCACAATTTGATAATATATTGAGTTTTCAGGGGTAAGAAGATTCAGGGGTAGATTGACCCATATACATGGAGATGGAACGTTTGCATGGTCACAAGCCAAGAGACGATTAACAGTACCTATAATTCCAAATGATGGTCTTTTCTTTAGAAATAGGCACATGAGCACATACCATATGTCTCATATACCACCTCAATGTTGATCAAAACTCACTTGATTAAAAATAAATAAATAAATAATCAAAGAAGAAATTAAAATCCATCTATGACTCCATGTATTTAAGCAAAGTCAGAAGAGACCAAATTTTAAGTCGAAAAGGAAGTCAAATTTCAAACCATATTTTTGTGCGTAAACAGCGGCCACCTATGACTCCATGTATCTTTAATCGAGCTATGTTGGGAAACTTTAGAATTGGGTTTGAATCCATTTTAAGTCTTCTATGTAATCGACCCTCACTCTCCGTTTTCCTCCTCTCTTTTTTGGATCACATGCTGAGAATGAAATTACCTTTGAAACGTTCCATTGAATTTTGGAAGTCGAATAAATAAGAAGGCATAGTCACAGAAAATTGCTTCCAAAGTAATATCCTCTGCTCCGTAGACCACTCCATTGAAATCAACGCTGACCTCTTGATCTAAAAATTGGGCTATAGATTTTTATATTCTTCTAGAGACGAATACCATATTTTTTCAAGAATTGCAGTCCCTTTCCTAAAATATGTGGAGACAAAAATGATGAAAAAGAAAAAAAACACATTAATTAGATATGAAACAATGATGCTAATTTTGGGATGAGTAGGTAAGGTCGGAGATGGTTAGACACCAGCATAAGTCTCAAGACAAGTAAAGCCCAACGATGCGTGTATTATGTGGGATGAGTCCAACTCCACGGCAAGTTAAGCCTGAAGAAGAATATGATTGATTGACTGACATCAAGATTAAATTGATCTTATTTACAGCAAATTGGTTTATAGCTAATTAAGCCATTGATCCCAATAAGTGATATTAATTACAGCTAGGTCATGGGTTAGAGTAGCAAGAGCCCCATGTTGGACAAGGAAAAACCGTAAGGTGACAGATTTGCTTGATCGTAATACATATCCTGTTGATGGGTTTTTATTAGGTAAAGAGGTGAACCCAGAACCAGTCCATGCACACACATCCCTGGACAGAGAGGAGGCAGGTGCGCCTTGAACCTGCATTTTCCCAATTTTGTGATTGATGTTGCTGTGGCTTCCGCTACTAAGGGTGGCCATGCTCAAGATTGAAGCTCGTAGGCTTGTTTTAGGAGTTGGGTTTTTTGCATCTCAATGATCCCTCTCTTCCGTATCTATCCATTTCCTAATAAGAGTTAGGTATGTTTGATAATTGCTTTTGAAAATAGTTTTCTATCTTTTATAGTAAAAAACCACGAAACAAGTTTGATAATTAGAAAACAAAACACAGTTTTAAGAATACAAACTATTTAAAAAAATTATTTTAAAAATAAAATGGTAAAAATAAAATTTATTTTAAGAATATATTTAAAAATATAGAAAATATAGAAAACAAATTAAGAACATTTCAAATTTTCAAAAAAACTTTTGCTTTATAAAACGTTTGAAAACCATTTTTAAAAACTGTTTTGGAAAACCATTTTTCAGAATTATTTTTTAAAACACCTCTTGAAGAAAGCCTTAGTCTTACAAATTTTTATTTTGACATGAATGTCAAATTTCTATTAGGAATAAACATATATCAAAGCTTTAATTTTGTGCAACCAAATTTGACTTATTCTCTTGCTGCATGTGGCTATCACTATCCAATTCATTGAGATAAAACCAGCCACTAAATAGAGATTTTGGGAATTATTTTCAAAATAGGGACAAGTAGAAATTAATTCTCCTTGATATACTATAAATTAGAGAGATATTTTATAAAGTAATAGAATACTAAATTAAATAGAAGTTAGATCAAACAATTGTAAGTCAAGAGATTAAGTCAAAATGATGCATCAAAGGTCATACCTACTATTAAGAAAACCTACTACTGAAAAACAATTGAAAAACCTAATACTAGTCGTCTTCAAAATGTCTTAGCAGTAGGATGGTAAGGATTTTGATTGAAAAACCTACTATTCCTAGTGTCCGAAATGCTTGTCTTATCAGGACAAATCCACCCTATGTTGATATATATATATATATTCTACTTTCCAATCAAAGTAAATCACTGATTAATGGACTATCAGCAGATGATAAATGAATTTAGAGAAAATTTAAGGCATCCTAAATGTCCATCGAAAAAGAGTAGTTCCAAGTGTCACATTGGGGAATATAATTGGGGAATATATGGTGAGAACCTGTCACATTGGGGAAAAGTAAAGTCTCACGATCTAGCATATACAGTCAAATACTTCTGGACCCACCCTCTTTCCATAACAATCTATTAAAAATTGAAACTTAAAATTAATTTTCAAAAATTAGATTATCAATATTCTACCTATGTAGATTTATCATAATAATAAATTTTAATTTAAATAATTGAAATGAAATAGTGATAAATTTAATGTTTAAATGATTAAAAAACAAATATATAACCTATAAGACAAGTATAAAAACTAATTTAATTAATTAATTAATTATAAAAAGTATAAATAATAAAGAAATGTAAAAGATAATAATAAAATTTGATAACGAATTTTTATTTATTATATATATATATATATATATATATTATTAATATGATGATTTTTCATTTTTATTTTTTGAGTTAGGTTTCTTTTTCGATATATAGTTTTTTATTTTATTTTATGTCTTTGTTATTGTGTTATCTCAGTTTCAAAAGAAATGAAAATTATTTATCCCACAACTTCAAAACTAAAAATATTATATAGATTTATTAATTCCTTACAAAATACAAGTACAGCCAACATGCAAGCAATCAGCAGATGATAAAGAAAATTTAAGGCATCGAGAGAAAGTCTGTTCTCACGAACAATGTGAAAAGTCCCACTCTTTCTCACGAAAGCATATATAGTCAAATACTTCTGGATCTTTCTCACGAACTAGCAATACGTCTGGACCCACCCTCTTTGCATATCTCCAGCTACACCTGAAAAAGACTTGAAAAGAGCTCCTTATATATATATATATTTAGACGTTTAAAAGATCAATGGCCATCAGAAAAGAAACAATCAAAAAAAATTTCATGATTCAATTAATTTTCTTCTTTTTATTTTTGTATCATGAAGTGTACAAACTTCACATGGTTACAGCACACATTAAGAGCCAAAGTAATACACAGAAACGCATAGAACTTGTCCATGTTATTCGTTGAACACAAACTCCATCAAAAGATGAAAAATAGAATACAGTTACTAAAGCTCAAATGACCTGCAAATCAGTTTATTCAGATGAAAACCACGACAATAAACTACGTATACTTGGAGCTGATGGCTTGTAAAAATGTCACTTGTGCATGGTAGCCTTGACAGCCGGAGCGGTGGCATGTGCTCTTGCAGGAGATGCAGGTGGATGTTTGCAAGGAGGGCCTTCAACGGGGGTTTTCCCACATGGATTTTGGCCAGAAGGAGGGACAGGACCCCTTTGCTGAACCCTAGCAGCATTGTGTGGCTGGACACTCAGAAGAAAAACAAGGGCTATGACAGTAAAAACAACGTTGAGAAACCTCATGATAGTCTTGGTGATGAGGCAAACAGGACAGGAGATGAACTAAAAATAAATTGGATATGTAGATTATATGCGTATGAAGAGGAGATGGTGTTAGTTGTTATTTATAAGCATGCATATCCAATGTGATCACTTGAATTTTTAATTGTTTGATTTGTTTGAAGGGTTTGGATTCTTGACTAATAGGTTTTGGCACGAGATGACTGGAAATTGAATGGTCATAAAGGAGAAACTGCCCTTGAATTACCTGAATGCATGGCAAAGTTTAATTTCTCATTTCATTCTTACATTCACACCAAGGGTTTACTTGAATTGATGATGCTTGAAACTTTGGAGTTTGGTCATAGTTCTGGATGTTAAACTACTTTTTCTCACAACATATGGTCCTTGTTATGATGGAGGAAGCTTTCATGTAAACATCCTTAATCAAGAATACAAAGATAAAATAATTAACACAAACGATACATGAGGTTTTAATGTAGTTCGGCCAACCATGCCCATGTTTACAGATGAGAGAATTATTTCACTATAAAATAAAGAACATTACAGAGGACATAACCAGATACAATTATTGGGTTCCCAAAACATCCCATGTTTCTCCACTCTTCATATCCCTACCCTATCACGAGTCTTCTTGCTCCACCAAGTACCTCCCATTCTTCCTCACACCTCTATTCACCTCATATAGTCTTTACAGGCTCATCTTCATCTCATAATTTTTTCTCCTCACGACTTAGAATATTTATAGAGATATTTCCAACAACCTTCCTTATTCTATTAGGAAGTCTAATATTACAATAATATATCAATCCAAAAATATTCAATATAATAGTTGTTACAAAAAAGAAATCTATACTAATTAGAAATTTGGGATACTTCTTAACAATCTCCACCTTAGACCAAATTCCATGAAGTCAATCTTCAAACACTCCATGACATGAACTTTTTTGTATTATATCACTACGAGAGAGCAATCGACTCTACCTTCACTGAAAAATTCCTTTTGCCTTCATCTTGTGTGCTTCATGATTTTTTAATCTTCCATAAATCTTCAACCCAATATCTTATACTAATTTATTATGACAGCGAAAGCTTTCATGCAAACATCGTTAATCAAGAACACAAACATAAAACAATAACACATATGATACATGAGTTTTTAATATAATTCGACCAAGCATGCTTACGTCAACGGATGAGAGAGAATCATTCCACTATACAATAAAAAACATTACCGATGACAGAATCAGAACATTACAAAGGACATAACCAGATACAATTATTGGCTTCTCAAAACATCCCATGTTTCTCTACTCTTCGTATCCCTACCTTATCATGAGCTTCTCACTCCATCAAGCAACTCTCCTTCTTCCTCATATTTTTATTCACCTCGTATAGTCTTTATAGGCCCATCTTCATCTCATAACTTTTTCTCCTCATGACTTATAATATTTATAGAGATATTTCCAACAACCTTTTTTATTCTATAAGGAAGTCTAATATTACAATAATATATCAACCTAAAAATATTCTACATAATATTCTCTACAAAAAAAAAAAAGAATCTATACTAATTAGGAATTTGGGGACACTTCCTAACACTCCTAATAAGAATTGATCAATTCTATGGACATGATTCCACTCAGATGCACCAGCTTTAATTTCCATCATCAAGACCTTAGCCACAATGCTTGCCCTTTCAAAATGGGCCATCATCTGGGTGTGTATCTACATATACATTCCATTTTCACACCACCACAAAGCTTGTTTATGATTTTGTTTTCTTTTGTTCAAATCTCTTGAGAAAATGCAAGAAAAATGTGTATAAAACTTTTCTCCCTTTTTCCCCAAAGTCGCACGATACAAGAGATAATTAGATTGGTTGGATGATGGGTTTTGATCAATATATGTATATACATTGACCAAGGGTGAAACTCATAACACATCAAACTAGGTCTACTAACATGCATGCTAAATTATCAATAAAGTTCAAAATATTAAGTTGTAATAAATTTATGCACCAATGATGAATATCAAGATGCATGATCTATACTCATTATTTTCAACATACACATGAATTTAAATTTTTTTATTTTATATTATTTAAATAAATAAAAAAAGCATTCTAGCTAAAAGCTAATCATACAACACAAACAATGCAATAAGTGAGCATTAATTTGGCTCACGTTGTTGTGTTATACACACACAAATACCCATGTTACAAGATGATAAGTTTGCCATTACTATTCAAATATTCCAAGTTTGATATAGCAAACACCAGGTAGATTTTGTTTGACTTGGATCAACAATACGCATGGTTTACAAAAATTTCCTATGCTCCTTGGACTTTCTACTCATTTCTTGACTTTTCTTTGAGGACAAATCATAGTAACTAGCTTTTTTAATCTAAACCTCTAAAAATGAGTATGATTCATATAGATTAGCATGTCTATTCGACTTGCATCGGCAAATATTTGGTTTATGAACATTTGGAGATGTTAAAATGTATAGTATCTGTTGTGCCAGTGGAAGCTTTATGCAAATAATGTTAGTTCAAGAACATAAAAATAAAAGAATCCTCACAAGATTACATGAGATTTTAACAGAATTTGAATAATCATGCATTGATCCTTAGCCCCTTGACATTAAAACTATCACATCCTTACAAGGTCAAAAGATTTGGGTTAGTATGGGCCTCTCAACAGCCCAATTGCTTTGATTTCTTCTTCCCATATATCCATAAAATATAGAATGAAAATATAGAAAAAATATATATGCAAAGACAACAAAATCTGTTCAACCCAAAAGAAAAAAGAAAAAAGAAGACCTGCATGCTTTAAAATTTGATTCACAAATTTGAAAAGTTCAATTACAGGGCAAATCCATTCTATGATAATGTATTCTACTTTCTAATAAAAGTAAATCACTAATTAATAGACTGTTGAGTTTCAGCCATGCAAAAGATCATGAAGCAAAAATTTGTTCATGATTCAACTTTCTTCTTTTTATGTATATATCATGAAGTGTACAAACTTCACATTGTTACAACACACATCAAGAGCGAAATTAATACACAGAATGCATAGAACTTGTCTACGTTATTCGTTTAATATAAACGTCATCAAAAGATGAAAACAGAATATAGATACTAAATCTAAAATGACCTGCAAATCAGTTTATTCAGATGACAAACACGACAATGAACTATGTATACTGGGATCTGATGGCCTGTAAAAATGTCACTTGTGCATGGTAACCTTGACAGCCGGAGCGGTGGCATGTGCTCTTGCAGGAGTTGCAGGCGGGTGTTTGCAAGGAGGGCCTCCAACGGGGGCTTTCTCACATGGATTTGGGTTAGAAGGAGTGACCGGTCCCATCTGCTGAGGACTTTCTGAAAGACCACGTCTTTTCTCTATCAAGTACTCACGGTTCACTCCTTCAAGAACCCTAGTAGCATTGTGTGGTTGAACACTCAGAAGAAATGCAAGTGCTATGACACTCAAAACAACGTTGAGAAACCTCATGATAGTCTTGGTGGTGAGGCAAACAGGCTAGGAGATGTAATCGATTTGATATGTGGATGATATGCATATGTAGAGGAGATGGTGTTATTCGTTATTTATATGCATGCATATCCAATGGTATCACTTGGACTTTACATTATTTGATTTGTTTGAAGGGTTTGATTCTTGACTATAAGGTTTTGCCACGAGGTGACCAGAAATTGAATGGTCATAAAGGAGAAACTGTCTTTGAATTACCTGAATGGCAAAGTTTAATTTATCATTTCATTTTACATTCACACCAAGGGACGACAGTTGTTTAATGGAGGCTTGCGTTTTGAGATTACTGTACTACAGTGGCCAATCTGCGGATCGTGGTTTGCACAGTACCGTGTTTTTTATTATACCATTATTTTGTTCCTATCTGGAACAAAGTATAAAGTTTTGATAGGGACGTGTTTACTTGAATTGAGGCTTGAAATTTTGGGAATTGGTCAGAGAGTTTTGGATGTTAAGCTGCTTTTTCTCGTAACATACACTGCTAATAAAGAATTGATCAACTCTTTGCAGATCATTCGGCTCGAATGCACCGACCTTTCCATTATCATCAAGACCTAAGACGCAGTGCGTGTCCATTCAAAATGGGGCATCATCCGGGGTGTATATGCATATGCATACCATTTCCACACCACCACAAAGCTTGTTTATGATCTTGTTTTCTTCTGTTCAAATCTCTTGAGAAAATGCAAGAAAAATCCATATAAAACTTTTCTCCCTTTTTCCCCAAAGGCACATGATAAAAGTGTTAATTGGGTTGGTTAAGTGATGGGTTCTCAATATATGTACATACATATGGTTCAACATCATAGTCTCGGTCATTAACTTACGAGGTCTTGAGGCACATCGGTGTTGGTATCTCTGATTAGTATCGGATGACAGACAAAATGTATATAATTAAATGTACTTTTTATAAAATTTTAAGTTTAATTAAATTTAATATTATTTAAATACACATAAAAATATGTTTATTATTTTTTAATATTAAAAGTCTTTTATTTAATATCTTTATATTAAATTTATTTAATAATACAAATTTTCAATTGTTAATATTGATACAAGTAATTATTAATTTTTTTAGTAATATGTTATTTAATCAAATTTAATTTATACATCTATTAAATAAGTTAGTAATTTTTTAAAATATAATTAAATTAAATTGTTATAATTTATATTTACATTTCAATTTATTTCATTATATTCATTGCCCATGATATAAATACTACTATATTCATTACCCATTTTATAAATACCCTAACACACATTGGTAAACACATTACCTCATTACCCAAGACCCATTTCTTCATCCTCCCCTTCCTCTTCTTCTCTTTCAAACCTTTTTTATTTTCCTTTATTTGCAACTGAGTGAATGGGAATAAAGCCATCGTCCCAGTCCTCTTCTTCTCTTTCAAACCATTTTTTTTTCTTTATTCTCTTTCAAACCCATTTTTTTTCCAACTAGGTGAATGAGAATAAAACCATTCTCCTCGTACTCTTCTTCTTTGTCAAACCTTTTTTTTCTTTCTTTGCAATTAGGTGAATGATAATAAAACAATCTGCAATTGATTCTCCTTAAGGCTCAATTTCTAGGCTGCTTCTCATTTCAAATTGATCTAGACCATCTTCGAGTCAAACTCAAATATCGGTTTCGTAGTAGGCTTGCCTATGGCGGATACGCCTTGGCTAAGTCATATTTGTCTCGTTCAATACTTTGGAACTTTGTATATGCCTTAATCGAGGGTGAAATTCATGACATATAAAACTAGGTCTACTAACATGCATGTTAAATTATCAATAATGTGCAAAATATTAATTTGTTAATTTATGCACCAATGATAAATATCAAGATGCATGATCTATACTCAAAGTAATCAAAGACCAAGGAAGGTACATAGTAATTTTTTATATGGAAAACCCTCACATTAATTGTGGAGACAAAAAAAACCATGAGGCTTAAGACCTCTAATCTACAATTCACTATTTGAGATCAAAGTACACAAATTTACCTGACCGTTTTACCCTAAGGACTTACTCTTCAACACCTATACTTTGATTCACATCTACGATATGCGTATGTAATCACTTGGATTACAAGTAATTATTTTTTTTTAGTAATATGTTATCTAATAAATTTTAATTTATACATCTTATTTAATTGTATTAAAAAAAGTTAATAATTTATTTAAAATATAATTAAATTAAAATTTTATAATTTATATTTACAATTCTATTTATTTCATTATATTCATTACCCATGATATAAATACCACTATATTCATTTCCCATTTTATAAATACCCTATCACCCATGGATAAATCCATTAGCTTATTACCCAAGACCCATTTCTTCATCCTCACTGTCCTCTTCTTCTCTTTCAAACCCTTTTTTTTTTTCTTTCTTTGCAATAGGATGAATGGGAATAAAACCATCCTCCACATCCTCTTCTTCTTGTTCAAACCCATTTTTTTATCCAATTAGATGAATGAGGATAAAATCATCCTCCCCATCCTCTTCTTCTCAGTCAAACCTTTTTTTTCTTTCTCTACAAATAGGTGAATGAAATTAAAACCATTTGTGATTGATTCTCCTCAACTCAAGTTCTAGGTTGCTTCTCATTTTGAATCGATTCACACCATCTTCGAGTCAAACTCAAATATCGATTTCATAGGGGGCTTGCCCAAGGCGGATACGACTTGGCTGAGTTGTACTTGTCTCAGCCAATACTTTGGACCTTGTATATACCTTAACCGAGGGTGAAATTCATAGCTTATAAAACTAGGTCTACTAACATGCACGTTAAATTATCAATAAAGTTCAAAATAATAAATTGTTAATTTATGCACCAATGGTGAATATCAAGATACATGATCCATACTCAAACTAATCAAATATCAAGATACACAGTAATTTTTTATGTGGAAAACTCTCAAATTAATTATGGTGATAAAAAACCATGGGGCTTAAGACCTCTAATTTACAATTCACTATTTGAGATTAAATTAAGTACACAAATTTACATGATCGTTTTACTCTAAAGACTTACTATTTAGCACCTATACTTCGATCCACATATGCAATGTAGTACCTCCAATACTTCAGTGGATTCCTCTCAACTTTTAAGGGGATACAAATCCTTCTAACAAAACCTAGAATTCAATCTTGTAAATTCTTTCTTGAGAAATTGGGAATAATAGGGCAAGTTGGTTGATTCTGAAAGTGTCCAACCCAAAAACATATTTAGGTAAGGTATATGCCTATGACCCTAGAGAGTTAGAAACAAAATTTTCTTAAAAAGTAAAATGTCAACTTTCCAAAAATTAATTAACAAAAGAATTTAATTTAAAAAAATTATCAACTTTATAAAAATTAATTAAAAATAAAATATCAACTTCCCAAAAATTATTAAAAATAATTTTCTAAAAAAAGAAAAAAAAACGCCGACTTTCTAAAAATTAATTAAAAATAAAATCTCAAAGTTGCCAATAATTAAAGAAGACATTTTAATTCAATTTTAAAACTTCCAAAAAAATTAATTTGCCTTTAACAAAATCTTTCAAACTTATTTGTGACTACCCGGTTGAACACACAATAGCCTTGAATCTTTAATAGAGGGTAAGTTATTATCTAAAATGATTTCTAATCCATAATGAAAATAAATAAAATTGTCAATACATAAAAATGTCCTAATACCATGAGAAACAAAAATGACGAAAAAGGAAACAACATATTTATTAGGTATGCAATAATGCTTCTAATTTTGGGATGAGTATGTAAGATCAGAGATCTATGATAAGTAGTAGGATGAATACGAATGGATGACATCAAGCCACATAAAGAGAATTAACTTAATCTCACTGATAGTTAATTGGTTTTAAAATGAGATGGTTAAGTTTTTTTATTATAACAAGTAGTATTGGAGCTATGTTTTAAGGTTGGAGTTGCAAAAGCCTCATGTTGGAGGAAGGGTTATTAGGTATGCAACAATGCTGCTCCATGAAAAAAATCACCTTGGGATGAGTGTTTAATGCTAGAGATGGTTACACACCACTATAAGCCTCGAAATAAGTATAGTCAATTGGTTTTTTTTATGAGATAACTCTACGATCCTAACAAGATTTTAATTTCATAGATATTTTTATAAAGGAATTTATAAATGGCATAACCATTTCAAGAAACTCACTGAAGTGGACAATTGAAATTTAAGTATAGACCTTCCATTTTGCCTTCCTAGCACATGTCCTATTAGGTTTTTGTTTGGTATTTTATAGCAATTCCCTGATGACCCATTACTACTCATGTAACTTATCTTTTCTAAGCCACCTTCGAGACTTTGGTTGAGAGGGTTTATCCAGCTCCTCGTTATGACCTTAGTTGCCCTTTGAGTTTAGATTAGGCTTCACTTAGGTGCACTTTAGGTTAACACTCATTGGGCCCACCTAGGTCACTTAGACTCACTTAGCACACTCGACCCATTAGGCACCACGTTAGGCCCATCTGGGTTCACTTAAACCCATTTAGACACCTTAGGCTTGTCTAGCACTTAGGCTCACTTAGCGCACTCAACCCATTAGGCACCGCCTAGATTCACTTAGGCCCATTTAGGTATGCTTGGCCCATTAGGCACCGCTTTAGGTCCACCTAGGTATACTTGGCCAATGAGGCACCGCCTTAGGCACACCTAGATCACTTGGGTCACCTAGGCACACTTGGCCCATTAGACATTCTTAGTGTGACTTGTATGACTCACATGGTTGCATGGTTTGCATGACTCATGTTTCTTATTTACTTATTTATATATTTATTTATTTATATTATTATTATCAATCACTTTTATTTATTCATTTATTTTATTTATTTATTTTTATTAGTATCAATCACTTTTATTTATTTAGTTATTTATTATTATTATTATTTATTTATTTATTATCTTGCTATAACTATTATTATTTTATCATTCTCTAAATTTTTTATTCATTTATTTGATTTAATAATTTGATATATTTTTTTAGGGAAATCAACGGATAAGAAGAGTTGATTCTTGTAAGACTTTGAGAAGGAAGGAAACTCTTTTGGACATTATTGAAGATCACCGGAAAGTTAAAATAGGGACATTATGATCTTGTTTTCTTCTGTTCAAATCTCTTGATAAAATGTTAAAAAAATGCATATAATGCTTTTCTTCTGTTTATCCTGCTATCCTCCTTGAGCCTGTAATTAATTTTCAAATTGAGTGTTTAGGTTTTGGAAAATCTTATGACTAAGAGCATAACATTGAGTGACAGTGAAAAATTTTCTATTAAAAGAGTTCATTCAATTTTGTACTCATCTCTTTTTCTGATTCTATATTTGTTGGAGTAAAATCCAATATTGTTCTTAATTAGGCATCAAGAAGTTAAGATTGTTCTAAAAAGGTGGTTTCAAAGAGTTTCCATGTGAAAGTATGTAGCCGAAGATTGGGAAGTGTGAATTGGGAATGATAAAATTAATTTGCTGAGTCATCTCCATACTTAAAATACACCTATTGTTCACCCTCAAGGTCATGGTTGAAAGTATCATACGCAAGTACATGGCTGCTACAACTCTAAGATATATGAGTCAGTGGTGTACATGCATTTCAATAATAACTAGGTTCCGACTAGAAAATAATTGGCCTTACATAACCAAATCATAAGATAAGTTGGAATTAGGTCTCCACAACTCGAAGCTATAAAAATGGAAGGAAAAAAAACAAAATAATCTCTACATTTTTCAGAGATTTCCTTATCAATCAAGGAAAAATGTCTCCATAATTAGTAACTAGTAAGGACGTTAAATTGATTTTTTTAAAATTAATAATTCACTTGTTATCCCAATTATAAAAAAATTGGTATTACCCATAAAAATAGGTGGCCATGGTAATATTTTAAGATTTTTTCAATTTTTAAAATTATTATAAATTAATTGAAAATAACTTCAAATGTTATAGATTTTATTTTATTTTTATTATTTTTTTGAACTCATCTAATTATAATTATTAAATTTTTCCTTATTTTTTCAGAATTTTTTTAACTTTTTTATTCTCAACTATTATATTGTCTACATATTTTTTAATTAAGATAATGTGCATGCCATGCTAAATGCTTAATGAAGCACGCATCAAAGTCTCAAAAGGCAAAAATTGATAAATCGAACTAACAAGTGTTGAGCATTCAACAAACCAAAGAGATCCCAAGAGCTACTAAAATCAAGGACAGCTCATCAAAGCAAAATATTAAGCATAATTCATCATCTTCTGAGCAAAAGATAATTATTGTAAAGAAAATGCTAAGGTATTGCATTAATACCTATCGAAGTTCACATTTGGGCCATTGAATATGTATGATGAAATTTAAACTGCTAAATCAGGGAACAAGTAAATGAGACCTAACTATAAGGGTGCAAACAAATAAGACTATATTACAAAAAATGAGACTTATATATGTATATATGACTATGCCTAATTCATGGTGCCTTTTTGATATCTAACAAAAAAGTATCATTTTGTATTGTCTATGATCCTTATTATAAAAGTTTATTTGACTATCATAAGAGTGTTTAGTACCTCATCCAAAAATTCTTTGTAGTCCATTGAATGATGGTACAAGTAAATGAGACCAAAGGATAAAGATACAAACAAATGAAACTATGTTACAAATAATGAGACTTGTGTATACATGACACCACCTGATTAGTGATACTTTTTCTATACTTACCGAATGAAGTATCATTCCATATTCTCAATGACCTTTACTATAAAAGTGGGTTTGACCATCATATCAGAGTATTCAATACCTCATCCACAAACCCTTTGTAGCCTATACAGTGAGAGCATGTATTTACACCTTGAACTACGAGCTCTCTCGCTCCACTGAGTGTCTCCCATTCTCTCTCATCCCTATCCATCATGTATAATCTTTACAAGCCCATCTCCATCTATAACTTTTTCCCCTTATAACCTAGAATATTTATAGAGATATTCTTTTCCTTATTCTATTAGGAAATCCAATATTACAATAAAAAAATCAATTTAGGAAATATTATATACAATGTTCTATACAAAAAGGAATCTATACTAATTAAAAATTTGAAACACTTTTTAACAATCTCCGTCTTGGCTCAAATTCCATTAAATCAATCTTCCATCTTTCCATGACACACTTTTTGTATCACATTTGATGAAATAACAATCGACTTTACCTTCAATTAAAATTCCTTGTCATACTCTTGTGTGTTTTGTTATCTTTTACTCTTCTAAAAATCTTCATTGTGAGCTCTAGCTAATACCAGTTTGTTGTGTAAGTGGAAGCTCTAATGCAAACAATGTTAGTTCAAAAACACAAAGATAAACAATCCACACAAAGATACACAGGGTTTTAATGTGGTTCGACCAACACAACCTAATTCATGGATGAGAGAAAAGTATTACACTACATTATAGAGAATATTATAGAAAATGTAAATAGATACACTGTTGGTTTCACGAAACATCTCATGTTTCCCCACTTCTTATATAAAACCTTGAACCATAGGCTCCTTGCTCCTGTGAATGTTTTTCATTCTTCCTCACATCTCTATCCACCTCATATAGTCTGTACGAGTCCTTCTCCATTTCATAACCTTTTCTTCTCATGACCTATAATATATATAGAGATATTCTTAATAACTTTTCTTATTCTATAAGGAAATCTAATATTATAATAAGAAGTCAATTTTAAAAATATTCTATATAATAATCTTTACAAAAAGGAATCTATATTAGGAATTTGGGATACTTTCCAACAAAAATAATTTGAGGACACAATAAACAAAAAAAACAACTAGTCTAGTAGTTGCCATTTGCATCCCCTTCTAGTGGGATCTAGTCATGTTAGCCAGTAAGATGGGATGGAACAAGCCACAAAGGTGGACATAGGTGGGCCCATACCCAAGGAAAAAGATAGGTTTTCAACTAAAAAGACCAGTATGATTCCTAAAAAACTTACCGGTCCACCAGTTTAGACAATTCAATCGACGGTTCATGTGAGTTTGCCCTAATTCAATGCCTAGAACAATCTGCTTTTAAAAATCATGCCTTTAAGATAAAATTTTGATATTCCCAAAAATCGGATAACCTAGAGACTTATATTTATTGTAAATATAGGTTGGTCTAAGCCTCACAGTTGTATCAAAAAACGAGACGACCCACAACTCTATTGGGTTGAATGAATGAATTGCATATCTTTAAAGCCAATAGACAATAAATTTTTCATGCATTTCATGGTTGCAAATTATATATGTCACAATTGATGATATTTATCCTTAAATTATATTGTATAAAAATCATCTTGATAATAGAGATTATAAACAATGAGATATGATTTCTAATTTCTTTATAATCTTAAAATATGTTTACAACTTATAAGCTTGTAATGGATAACATGCTTATTAAAAGCTATAATGAAGTGTACTACTATATATGATAGAGTGATGGATCTTATTCACTAAAGTTGAGGGGCTCTTAATAAATTTCATGGGTGATTATAATGTGATGATCACAAAACTGTACCATTACAAGACAATTTTTGGACCTCTTATTATTTATTTTGTTTAATATTACATAAAATCCTTAGACTTAAGGATGTTACTAAGTTTTGTACTTGATTTTGTATAGCTTTGATATTATCAACTGTTGATGTCTAATAATGGATTATATACGAATTTGTTGGGTTTTATAAATAATATATAAAAACTAGTGGATATTTGATAAAGGACCCATTGCTTCTATAGTAGGAAAGAATATTTAAGATTGTGTCACTCATAAATTGTTTTAAAATACCGACCAGTCAATTTAGAAAGATTTTTTTTTAAGTGTATATATCTATTTAGTATATATGTCATATATTAAGATTTTCTAAATTGGTTTTTCTAAAAGGTCCAATTGTAAGAGGTGACACACTTATAAGTTTAGGGAATGACAATTATCTTGATCCAACTTCAAAACTTGTAAGGAATATTAGTTAGTGGAAGAATTAATGTGTAAGTGAGGAACTTACTAATCTATCTCTCTTTTTTTTTTTGGGTGAAATTGTAATTTGTTTTAAATATGATTGCAATTGACAAGTTCATTTGGAATAAACTTACTAGAGATGTAGAGATCCCACAAAGGCCCTATGCTACGTGAGGGGCTCTCTTTAATAGAATATATAATTTCTTGCTACGGAGCCCGCAAGGGGGTTGTAGATATTGCTGTACGAACATATGTTGGATATCTCACGCATAGACTTGTTGAAGTAGTTCAACACATTGTTGTACTTAGAACAGATTGTGGCACTATCCGAGGTATTTTTGTGAGTCCTCGAAATGGGATGATACCGAAAAGAATTTTTATTCAAACATTAATTGGTCGTGTATTAGCAGATGATATATATATGGGCCCACGATGCATCGCCATTCGAAATCAAGATATTGGGATTGGGCTTGTCAATCGATTCATAACCTTTCAAGCACATACAATATCGATTCGAACCCCCTTTACTTGTAAGAGCACATCTTGGATCTGTCGACTATGTTATGGTCGGAGTCCTACTCATGGCAACCTGGTCGAATTGGGAGAAGCTGTAGGTATTATTGCGGGGCAATCTATTGGAGAACCGGGTACTCAACTAACATTAAGAACTTTTCATACCAGCGGAGTATTCATTGGGGGTATAGGTATTCGTGCTTGGATGGCAACTCAAGATCAGCCTCATGAAAACCTTATATTCCCTGAGAAGGTTCTACCCCGTGGAAACGCTCTTTAATGGAACTTTAGCTTTAGCTGGTCGTGACCAAGAAACCACCAGTTTCGCTTGGTGGGTCGGGAAATGCGTAGAGATCGGAAAGAACACCAATAGCTAAAGCACTCTACTGGGCCGACACTGACACTGAGAGACGAAAGCTAGGGGAGCGAATGGGATTAGATACCCCAGTAGTCTTAGCCGTAAACGATGGATACTAGGCGCTGTGCGTATCGACCCGTGCGAAATCAAGAAGAAAAAGAATCCGCAGGACAAGTAGATCTTGGATCAAATGTACAAAACCAAGGAAATCTTGAATCAGTCCTCTCAAACCACGAAAAAGATATTGAAGAAGATTATGTAGGATCAGACTCAGACATGCAAAAACGTACAAAAAAAAAGCAATTCAAGAATCACACGGAAGCAAAACTCGATTTATTCCTAAAAAGATATTTGATTTTTCAATTGAGATGGGATGATTCTTTAAATAAAAAAATGATCAATAATATCAAGGTATATTGTCTCTTGCTTAGATTGATAAATCCAAGAGAAATTTGTATATCAGTTATCAAATTGTAAATTCACAAATAAATTATGATCTTATAATAGGTATAAAGTCATCAATAAAATTTTTAAAGTTACAAAATTTTGAAAAATGTCATGATTTATCATTATGTCAATAAAAGGATGAAAGTGCATCATAATTTCAACACTTTTTTTTTTTATTTGTTGGAAGATAGTCTTTCTATTTTCCCTTTTTCTTTCAAGAGTTCTGATTTTCTAGCACAAGACTAGAAGGACATGCATGTGAGCTTGCCGAGAGTTTTGCACTTGTGAAATCAAATTGGGTTAAATATATATATATATATTATTTTTTGTTTCTAATTAAATGCATGCATCCACATACGAAAGATCCATGTGTAGTTATTTTTAGGGATTTATTTCATGTTTTCTCTAAATCTAACCCAATAACATATGTACAATAGAGAAAAGGTATTCTTGAATATACTCCCTCTCTCTCTCTCCGGTAGAGAGAGTTGTGAAAGTATTTAACGTCATCCTTAAAGAGAAATTAAACATATGAAAACTATTTAATATAAGGTTTTAATTGTTATATCTATTAAAGTTGTTCATCCAAATTATTCGAAGTACGTATCTCTATGGACTTGCATGTTCACAAATTTTGAAAGGTTTATACGACAAATTATAAGTATTTAAAATAAATGTTGTGATGTTTGATAAAATACACTATTGGGTTTTACATATTCAAACGATCAATGATCACCACAACCAAGGAAAAATGTGGGTTGCAGTGGAATGGATTCTTAGGTATCTGAGGGGTACTTCTAACACATGTTTATATTTCGGAACTAACAAACCTATGCTTATAGGATGCACAAATGCAGATATGGTTGGGGATGTTGATTCCATAAAGTCTGCTTCTGGTTATTTGATCACTTTTTCAAGGGGAGCAATGTCATGGCAATCAAGGTTGTAGAAATGTCTTGCTTCATCGACCAAAAAGGATGAGTATATTGCTACCACTGAAGCTAGCAAGGAGTTACTGTGGATGAAGAAGTTTCTACAATAATTGGGTCTATAATAAGAAAGGTATCTACTCTACTATGATAGTGAAAGTGTTATTCATCTCAGTAAGAATCCAAATTTTCACTCTAGATCCAAGCATATTGATGTGAGATATCATTGGATTCGTGATGCACTAAAGATGAAATTGTTTTGCCTTGATAAAATTCATACTTATGAGAATGGATCAGATATGATGACAAAACCAATACCTACAAAGAAACTACAATTCTATAGAAAGCAAACGGGCCTGGTAGAGCCCATTACATAATCGGGAGTGGGAGATTAGTTGGGCTTCCTCGTATATGAGGAAGTGGACCCCATATGCTTAAGGACCAAGTCGGTTGCATTGAAAAAAAAAATGAATTGGGAAAAAAACATAGAGAAGATAAGAGAGAAAAAAATGCATCTAACTGCCCAAATTTCATCAACGAGTCGATCCTGCTTCATCTATGGTCCGATCGAGTTGAAATTTGGAGAAGTTTGAAACTCAAGTAGCTACAATCTAAATAGTGGAGATCAGATTTTGAGCTCGGGAACAGATGTTACTGCCTATGAACAGTAACAACGTTTTTAGTATACTTTCTCCAATTTTCTGTGTTTTTACTAAGAGAGCTTGTATAATCCAAGGTTATGTGTGTTTCTTGGTGTATTTGGTAGCCTCTAGAGATTATTCTAGAAAAGACTAGTGCAACCCATTATTGTTGATAGTAGAAGATTGAACTGGACTAGGTCTCATGGTTTTTCCCTTCGCATTGGGGGTTTTCCACATAAAAATTATGGTGTCTGATTTATTTTTCTGTTGGATGAGTTTATTTATTTATTGTTGCTAGTTGATATTGCCTTTTAGTTTTGCATAAAGAAATGGTAGAAAAATTCTGGTGTTTGTTGGAATATTGTGAATTCACCCTAACACCAACCACAACCCCATCACATTTCCATTGCAATCTCGTCCTTTTTACCTTTATTCTTCAGGTGCTTCTTGCCCTCCTAGATTTGAAGTTTCAGAATGAGCCCAACTTTGTATTTCAAGCCTACCCCAAAACTATCAAGGCCGCTGTTGCTAGCTTACTGGTATTTGCCTTGAAAGTTGAAGTTGACTTCACCTTCCATTCTTCTCATCTCTCTCCTACTTGTTCTTATCTCCTCAGCACTAACATAATGTTGTGCGGCTCCCTCTTAGTGGCTTCACTAGCATCACTCTTGTTCCCAGATACATGTTGACCTCTCATATACCTCATCTACCTCTTACTTTCACTTGGCAACTAGCATGGCTTATCCGAAAGTGGTGCAGGTGGGTTTACCAAGGGATTATGGTCAAACTCCAGACGATATTCGCAGGCATACAACAATGGTGCGTGAGAAGAAATGCTCCACTCTTACCTTTAACCATGAGGGATATACTTCACAAAGCCCATCTAGGTACAAATCCATAACTACAGGTACTCCAAAGCTAATTTGGTCTTGTAATTATACTTGTTCCAAACCCCAGCCCCCTAAGTCTAGAGTGACAATTTAAAACTTCATTGTCTGGTTGCTTATGTACCATTGGCAAGCCACTTGAGATTGTATTTCCATAAGTGGTCTTAAAATTTGGGTAAGGTTTTGAGTAGTAGTGTGATTTATGTTGTTGTAATGGAAGGGTTTATGTGCATGCATGTAAGCCCTAATGGTCCTTGGACATTTTCCCTCTCAGATTTGGCATGTATTTATTTATTTATTATTATTATTATTATTAATATTATTATTTGTCTTGTGTGTTTCCATGCATTGTTCCTTGGCTTCAAATTTCTACCACTATCATCTTCTCCAAGTACTCAACATGCAACTAGTCAAAGTAACGGAAATATATAATAAAAAGATTTCTTTCCACTACCCTTTCATTGGACCCCATTTTCATTATATAACTATAACACCCCAAAACTAACTCTAGGGGCAAAATAATAAATTATAAAGTAATTAATTAATTAATTAATTAAACTCATTAAAGGTGAAAGAGTCCTTTTACAATTAATAATCCTAGGTATAAATTAGATTTTCCTCTTGCCTTTTTTATTCAAAAAACCCTATTAATCAAAATTAGAGAATTGGAAATCATAGGGCCAAAGGTTTAAAGGTTCAGAGTTTGAAGTTTAGATTTTTTCAGAAAAGATTCTAATCCTAAATTAATATATTATTGTAGACCCCCTTTTAGGTCATTCCTACCTTGCAGCTCAATTTTACCATGTGGAAGAGCCTTGGTCAGCCACGTGTCAACACCTGAGAAGCCATGAGAGAATTATAATAGTGGTTTGGGAAGCCAATCAAAAGGGGACACGTTGCATGGGAATCTGGAAGCCGTTAATGGAGGAGCGTCTCTGGCAGCTGGAGTGAGGGGTGTTTTTCTGAGCAGGCCGTTGGAGATATTTTGGGGGGAAGGAGGCTGCAGAGAGAGAGAGGATTTTTTAGGGAGCTTTTCAGGCGAGTCTGAAGGATATCTTTGAGAGTTTTTCAAAAAGGATTCTGGTGGGAGCAGAGGGGATTTTTGGGTTGCTTGAGAGAAAGAGTGGGAAAAACAAGCTGGGTGTCCGAGAAGAGTTCGAGAAGAAAAGAAGTTTGATCATCTTTACTTGAGGGGCTCAGGTATGGCCATTACGAGTACTCTTGCTCTGGATTTATTGGTTTTCCTCTCTTGACATTGTTGGTTTTAATCATCGTTTATTGGGCTCTGATTGCTCTTAAGCTCGTACTGCACCTGCTCTGTTTTGTTCTCTCACTAGTTTCTCTGATTTTTCTCTTATAAATCATCGAGGTATGGTTTGCTTTCCTTGAGCTTGAAGTTTGATCAAATACACAAAAGCTTTATGCTCATCTCACCTGCTGATCCATTTAAATCAATATGAAATGGAGTTTATTCTAACGGGTTGTTTGTTTAAAGCACGTTTGGTTTTCTTGGGAACCCTTTCTAGCTTTTGAAATAATTTTCAATCATTATTCTTAAAAATCATTTGGGTGTTCAAACAGTTTGTTTTTTTTCTAAACTCATTGGATGGCACTCCAAGTTTTTTTTGCTGAAGTTTTCTTTCTCTGGATTATCGATGAATTGCCTTCAAAATCTTCCTAGAACCTCCGCTTTACCTTTGCAAAGCTTCACTTGCCATGGAATAAAAGCTATTTGCTTTGTTCACACTCTGGGAGTGATGCATGAGACTACTAATTTACGTCGGAGCATAGCTGTGAAGGCAGTTTTTTGGGTTCCATATCCGACGCCAAGATGAGTGGTCCTGAAATCGAGGAAAAATATGAGATCTACAGCAATAACATGACAGAAGCTTGGGAGGCAATGCTAGAACTGCCATTATCTGCACTTTGAGCCCTGCACAAAGCCATGTTGAGTAATCTGGAAGCACTCTGTTGTTTGCTAGCTGTACCAAAGAAGGCACTACAAGAAGCAAGGGTTATATGAGAAACCAACCTCATCTGATGAAGAGTCCACCCTTTTCGGCGCCGGTCAGACTGGGCAGCAGCGTGAGTTTCAGCTGCGTTGGAGTTGGGGAAGCGGCGACATTGATTCAGGTCACTGGATGTATAGACGACATGTGGATAACACCGCGGCGGAGCCCGGGCAGCCACTACATTGCCTCGCCCATCTCATGCTTTAACTATGGGATTACCTTGTGTCTACAAACTTGGGGATTGCGATGCAGTTTTGAGATGCTTGAAAAACTCCGAGGGCATTGAATTTGAAGGGATATCTTGAGGAACTTTCAATGTTGTTGAGATACTTTCACGTCCCTTTGAATTAGAGCAGTGGATGCTATGCATGCTGAGACGTTTTTCTGATGACGAGTTTGGCGAGGTGGATATTGATGGTTCATTGGCTGCTAGTCATTCCTCAGTGGCTGAAGATGTTGTCATGGTTAAGAAAGGATGCTGAAAGTAGGGAGATCAAAGGGAAAGGGGCTCTATAGAAAATTACCGTCGTGCTATGAATCTATGCAGTCACGTGGATTTGGTGTGTTGCCGGTTCGCGCCCATCTCGGTGCATTTGATCTGGAGAAGTGAATCAATTGACTTGTCAGTCAGAGAAGGAGCCAGTCAATAAAGGGAAGAGGAAGCTGCCCAGTATATTAAGAGGTCATGGCATGCACTGTGGAAATCAAAACGGTTGATGAATATTGTTACAGAGATCAGTGAGCGGAAGGACTAGGAGTTTGATGCAGTCTATGTGGTTCGAGGTGAGAAAGCACAGAATAAAGAGCCATGACCCCATTTGGATTTTGATACCTCACCTGATGCCCTCTGTCCCAAGCTGAAGGAGATGGTTCGTCCATAGAGAAATCTGTGTATCACACCCAATGAGCCATTTTATAATTATTTTGATAAACTGAGGAAACTGAAGCAGCAAAGCATGGTCACCTTTAGGGTTGTTTATTATTTTATTTCATCTTTCACCATTTTTAATTTCAAAGCAATCCCATAAATTCCGGTTTTCAAATATTTTTCAAATGACTTCAATTCTTTTCTTGAAATTTCATCCTTAGGGTTTTAGGTCTCAAAAATTCACTTTTCAAATAAAATTCACTGCCATTCTTTCTTTTGGCCAGTGACTTTCACAATTCCTCTGATTTTCAAAATGTTTTAAATAAGCTAGAATCAAATTCCGTAATTCCAAGTGATGGAATTTATGGAATTGATTCATGCAAAATAAAAGGGCTTTGGTGGGGGCCCTACATCAAAGAATTTTCTTTAAAATAAAAAATCAATTTGAATGAATTGTGACATGTGATGACTTTTGTGCTTGATTTAGTGACATGTGAGTTATGTTTATGCTCTTTATTGTACACTGACCCAATTTTTTGTGAGAGCACATTGATCGTTTGATGCTAAGGTACGCCCCGCTCTCACTTTGATCATTCTTCATTGAGTATTCTGATTTTCATACGTGCATAATCATTCTGGGTATTCTCTGATTTCCTCGTCATTGCCACATCAGCTTCATTTTATTAGTAGAGACCCGACTTTAGGGACTTAGAAGGGTGCTACGGTTCATACCGTACCTTCCTGACAAGTAACCTGACCCCCGAACCCGATCCGGTTTTTCGTAGATCACCTTTTCCAAAACAAGGAGTCACACTTAGGGTTTTTCTTTCTTATTTTGTTTACCCTTTAAAAATAAAACAAAAATAAGTGGCGACTCCAAGTCATTTTCAAATAATCAATAAAAATCAATTTTTCAAAACAAAAATCGAGTTTCGCCATTCGAGAGGGAAACGCATTCGAGCAATCGAAATGCGGGGTCCACAAAATGGCGACCCCACTGGGGACCATTAGAGGGTCAAGCTTGAACTTAGGATGAAGCAAATGTGGCTTTTGATGAGTCAATTAGTGGATACTCACTTCTTGATTGCACATTGAGGGTTCCCGAGTTTTCACTTGAGACATTGACATGATTGATTGTATTGGTTGATTATCTTGATTGGAGATTCTGACACAGTGATTTTCTTTGTGCTTCATTGATATATTTGTTTGAGATATTTGACATGCTGATTATGATGATTGATTCGTATTGATAGAGGATTCTGAGATAGCTATTTTCTCTATGCTTCATTGATATATTCATTTGAGATTTTGACATGCTGATTATATTGATTGATCATTTCGTATTGCTTAGCGCATTGATCTTGATTTTGCCATGATTATTTTGATCACTTCACATGCGTACACTCACCACTGTACATCACTCAGCTTACTATGTTGATTCTCTGGCTTGTATATTGCCTTGATCGTCTTTTGAGCATGATGTCTGTATCACTATTTGTCTTGATCGTCATAGTTTGTGTGGACTTGAGTGATATACCTGTACTCTGCTTGACTGTATGGTGCATGACTACCCTTCCTTTGTGTGATTGCATGTTGCTTGTCCGTGTGGGCCGCACATCTATCCCCTTACCTCCAACCCTCTGGTTTTCGGTCATTTTCTTCATTTCGGCTCTCACTATTGCAAGTGTGAGACCTTCTGTGTGTTTGCTCTCTGACCAAGCCGGAGATTAGGAGTAGGGTCTAGCGACGGGCTATATCGATGTACGGGAGCGTCCTGGAGGAGAGCGACACACTGATGTCAATTGGAGTCTGATCATTGAAGACCTGTATAGCCCGGAGCTAGGTTTCATGGATATTTGTGTGGCCAGTGTGTTTCCTTTCCCGTTTTAGTTTCCTAGGATTTTCGGATGCACCCACACCGTTCACTGTGCACTTTAGTCGACTATTGAGCGTTGAGAGTTTGAGAGATTTCACCATAGGAAGCCCCCTGGGATGCGAGGTAGTGCATGTGTGGAGGTGATGACCACCTTGCATGGAAGCACCCCGTCTCTTTAGAGGCGTGCAGAGGGTTGCGTACCGCCGGAGGGTATGATCGCTTCTGCTAGGGATCTTTTAAAGTCCACCCATATCCATTTAGAGCCACCTTGACCTCGTAGGTTGAGCCATAGATCTTTCGATTAGGACTCCCTCCCTACACGTGGGTGCATCTGAGGGCTTTCAGAGCCTCTGTGGTTACAGTTCGGATCCAGCATTCCCTCTTTTTAGTCTCCAGTTGAGAGTGCTCGGAGATCGGTATGAGTTTGAGTACGGTTGGATCACCTTTCGTCTTGTCGCCTTAGTTCGTGTTTTTCATTTGATGAGTTTAGCACGTTTTCTCCCTAGGGCTTTTCGTTCCCATTTCTTGGCTCGACACACCTCTTCACTTTGTTGTCACTCACTCGATACTTTGGGATATGTTCATTGATCATCTTTTTATACTGTATACCTATCACGGGCTCAGTACCTCATCATTTGTTTGATCCTTGGTTCGATTTTCGACTCGATGCTCATATTTTCATTATAGAAAGGTGAAAGGCACATTTTCATATTCACACCTTTTTCGAGAGATTCGCCTTGATCACCTTATCATTTTTTTTCTTATGGAGCTCGAGTTGGAGGTTGAATCAAGGATATTTTGGTCTAGATTGGGTATCGATCTCGTGTTAGTGTTGTTCTTCACACCCCATTCATTTTCTTCACACATCGATCATTTTTTGGATCATCGATAGAAATTCTTTAGTCATATTTGTAGTTGTCTCACACTGGACACTCATGTGACTCTAGAGATTCTATCGTCTATCCAAAGTTTGATTGTCACCATATGATTGTGTGTCGCACCCTGTCATGTATTGAGTTGTGTTGTATCATGCATTGGTCATTGTTCGTTACATCCCGTGTCGTTGCATGAGTCGTGTTTGAGTCGTTTTGCTCGGTTTCTTTTGTAGGAGTCTATTTGTAGTCCCAGTCTTGGTTCAGTGCCCTGGGTTGAGTGGGAGAGAGGTTGATTCGTATTGCTGAGCTGCTATAGACGGATTCACAGTCAGTTTTGATTGGCTAGCTTATTGCTTCTGTGGTTTCGATTTAGGAGGCATTGGCCAGTTTGAGTTAGAGGATGGATAGTCAGCCGAGTAGGCATGTAGTGCTCGAGGACACGCCATCTGATATAGTGACGCCACCTGTTATACCCGTTCAGATGCCAGCTACACAGACTTTGCATACTATTTCACATGATCAGGCTACTGTCATTCCACCTGTTGTCACACCAGTTACCATTATTGAGGATCCTCGTTCCCGTATGGACAGACTCGAGCGGAGGGTTCAACAGATGAGAGACCCTGATGAGATGATTTCGTGGGATGACCTTGATGATGTGCCAGTAGCCACTTTGCCAGTTGGTTTCAGGATGCCTGATATAGAGAGATATACGGGTGTTGGATGTCCTCGTATTCATCTCAGACTTTATAGCACAGTTATGAGAGCTCTTGGTCTAGATGAGGCACAGTTGCTCACTTTGTTCCCATTGTCATTTAGCGGCGTGACACAGAGATGGTACGCTTCATTAGAGTCATCTCGTCGGAGAACTTGGGAGGACTTAGCACAGGAGTTTCTGAGACAGTATTCCTTCAGTGGTGATACGAGCGTTACACGTAGAGAGTTTGAGTTTCTTAGACAGGGATCAGATGAGTCTGTTTCTTCTTTTATCTCCCGCTGGAGGGAGAAGGCTGCGGAGATGATTGAGCGACCTACCGAGAGAGATCAGATGAGCATGTTTTTGAGGAGTTTGCACCCTAGGTTTGCTCGGCATCTGACAGGAGTCCCATTCCATGATTTCAGATCATTGGTTCAGGCTTTGTTCGATGTAGATGATGGCATATCTAGAGGATTATGGTCAGATATTATCCCTTCTTCAGATACTGAGGGGAAGGGAGTTGTTGGATCATCTGAGAGCTATGGAGGCGTATTTTCAGCAGACTTTCAGCATCGACGACCTGGTTATCATTCCTATGCGAGATCACTGCAGACATCCAAGAGTGATTTCCCACCCTTACAGCATCGTCATCCTCATTCAGTTCAGCAGTACCCTTCTGTGCATCCTCATACTGTCACGGTGCGACCTTCATTTCAGTTTCAGCGTCCACAGACTAGTATCCCACAGTATGAGCAGTCTCGCCCCCATCGGCGACGTCAGAGGACTTATTCTGATTTGGGGATGCATTTGGATAGAGTTTTTGAGCGACTCAGATCTACTGGTTTTTTAGTACCATTGGCCCCTAGGCCACTCCCGAGTACCTTGCCTCCGCGTTTTCGTGCTCATGAGTTCTATGCATTTCACCAGATGGCAGGCCACCGTACTGATTATTGTGCTTCTCTACGTCATACCATACAGGATCTTATTGACAGTGGTGCGGTTAGTTTTCTTGTATCGGCTATAGACACTGATCTTGGTCCAGATATGACTGTTGTTTCCTTTCCAGCCTATTCCACACATGCAGTTCCTCCTTTTTCGGGCTTATACCATCACATTTTGGACACCCAGGGCACTGATATTCACAGGACACTTTGATACCTTGTTGGTGTATTTTGGGACTACATTGTTAGTTGGTCGTTTGAGTTTTTGTTCTCCTTTACTTTGTATTTGAGTTTTGTTTTATAGATAGTGAGTCGAGTCGTACCCTGTGTTTCGAGAGTAGACCTTACTGTCTTATTTTTCGCATGATGTACTCTCATTTCACTTAGTGATATTGTTGTTTTCTTGGGTATGTGTTTCTGTCTTCTTTTTATTATTATCATTGTATCGCATCATGCATTTTATGTGTTGTTATCTTGTGTAGCATATTGTGTTGCTTTGTTTTTGTCTCTTGCATGTGTTTGTTTTAGAGTCTTGGACAGTTTTAGTGTTGTGACTGGTCCGCGAGCAGAGATTGATGGCATGATGGTTATGATATTTTCAGAGTACCTTGAGATTAGACTTCGTCAGTTGAGGTTCACCATGTCGGACGAGATCGCACCCATTACTTTTACTACTCTTTACGAGATGATGGTGGATTTGACACGGAGGGTTGAAAGGATTGAGCTTATTTTGTCGGAGTATCCATCGTCATCGAGAGGAGCTCCAGGAGTAGCGATGCCTTCATTGCCACACTTGACTTCACCGACACCTGTTACTTTGGGTGCCTCGCATCCACGACCTCGCCCACATTTAGTACTCCAGCAGCATTCCCCATCCATTTCATTGGCTACGTTGGCACGACCTCCATCCCGGCTTCGGGGCCCTCCGGTCGTTACAGTTCCTCAGGAGCGATTTCCCCCCCATCGACGATGTCGGAGACACTTTTCAGATTTGGGCGCACCCCTGAGCAGAGTTTTTGAGACGTTCCAGGCCATGGGATTTTTGGCTCCTCTGGCTCCTAGGGCACTTCCAGATCCTGTGCCTCCACAGTTTCGACTTGATTTATATTGTATGTACCATCAGTCAGTAGGACATCACACTGATCGTTGCACTGCTCTACGACATGCCATACAGGACATTGTTGATTCTGGGACGTTTGGGCATCCTTAGTCCGATATGTTTCCTATTCCTACCTCAGCTCAAGCCATGCATGCAGACGCCCCTTCACCAGCAGTCCCTGATCTTATTGATTTGGGCGATTGACTCATGATTGGCTTACCTTGGTGTGGTGGCACTCAGACTTTGTTCCCTCTGTGGCCAGAGATGTGATGACAGGACCAGTCACTGTTTTTTGTTTGTTTAGTCTTGTTTTACTTTTGAAATTTAGAGACTATAACTCGATTCTTGAGTATTGTCTTTGTTGTCTTTCTTTTACATGATGTACTCATCGGATTATCCCATTGGATGCATTTTCCTTTATGGACATGTGTTTGTGTTTTGTGATATGATGTGTTGTACTTTTGACTTGGGGCATCTCTTCACTTGCATATTGTGGTCTTGAGGCTTGACCTATCATGGAGGATATTGAGCCTATTAGCCTAGGATCAGAGATTTGACCTAGAGAGTTCGAGACTGTGACATATCTTCTTATGATCAGAGCAGTACCTCGCTCACTTCCCACACCTTGCTTTTGTTTTGACCTACATCCATCCATTATGAGCTTTACACAGCATCACCCTTGAGACCATTATATGACCTTTCCATCCTTGGTTTTTCTAGCTTTGCACACCTCCTCTCTGATCCGACTAGGTAGAGTGTGAGGAGTTTGAGCCCAGGGTTGATTTCGCATGACGAGGGTTAGCTTATGATCTTTGGATGGCTTACGATGTGAGGATTGGTCGATTGCTTGATGAGACTATCACTTATTTTTCCGTGAGTACAGAGGTTGATATTGTATGATGAGAGTTGGCTTGTGATGGGCACTCGTGCCTGATGAGATCACCGTTCACTTTGCTTTGAGAAGATCATCTTTGAGATTATTATAGGGCATTTGGAGTACGGTTGGTGCATGATTCTAGAGGGTTGACGTGGTTATATCAGATGGACATCGGTCTTTAGTATTGATCATTTGAGGGCTTGATAGCACGATGTTTGAGACCGTGGTCACAGGATGGGTGGCCTTCATTTCGGTTAGCTCACACCCTATTACCTTTATTGACATCTAGACCATTGCTAGCCCTTTGAGCCTCGCATGGGCATCATAGTCTTTTATTTCTTATAGCCTTGCTCACCTTCTACATCGGGATAGGGGCCCTTCAGTGTATGCATGCATTGTTTAGGAGTTTCATGAGCCTTGGACCTAGGGGCGCATCTTTCTCATTATCTTTTCCTATCATTGCATCATTGCATTTCATCACACTTCATTGATCGCGTCCTTTATCCTATCTTTTACTCGTTTTGCATCACTTTCTCCACCCCGAGTGGTGATCCCCCTCAGTTCATTACATGGAGGGTAGTCACGTCATTTCCACTATCTATCATACGGACGTTGATCCAGGGATCCTTGGCTTAAGAGGGTCACATCATTAGAGAGAGTTTATGCTACATTGGCATTTGAGAGTATGTTTATCCATTTTTACTTCATCTTTAGATCTTTCTTGGTTTGCGTTCAGAGCATGTACATTTTGTCTATATGTAAAAAAAAAAAAAAAAAAAAAAAAAAAAAAAAAAAAGAGGCACATGTGTGTATTATTCTCTATCATTGAGTATGTGTATATTAGTGTTCGAGGGGTCGCTTTGTTAGATATGTCTATTCATGGGAGTTCGTATGTGAGCTCCTCGGGACCTTTCATTCTTCGTATTCATTTTGTTGTTGTATGTTTTGAGAGCGAGATGAGTGGCCTTCTCTTAGGAGCTCTGGGTCATTGTCCATTCCATCATTGTGTTCGTTATTGACGTGACCTCCTTTCATATTTGATTTGAGCAGATCATCACTTGTTCTCGTATTCTATGCTTCATCATCATCCTCGTTTTCACTTCTGATTCATCATTTTTATTTCACCTCTTATTCCGTTCTTACAGTGACCTCATTTTCGGGTTTGGTGCTCTCTTCGCACCATCATTATACATCTCGTCATCAGTTCGGTTATTCTTCATTGCATCATCATTGTTACCATGTTCACAGTAGGCATCTTTAGGTCCATGGCTCACGAGATTTTCTATACATGTTGCATTTTATACATGAGGGCATGGGTTTTTGATCATTGGGTATTTGGGCCTAGTTTCCTTTCATTTCTATCACCCTATCACCCTAGCTTACGTTACGTCCCGTGTCTTAAGACCACCCTGAGACCATGACATCACATGTTGTGTTTGATAGCTCTTATGTGAGCGATACTTGAGATTGATTCGAGAGCATTCTGTTCGTGATGGACCAGGAGTTATGGTATGACCTTACACTGGGGCATAGCCATCTCAGAGAGTTTTATTATCGGATGACCATTATGTCGAGGCATACCCTTCTCAGTCGATGACGGATTTTTGAGACATGTCCATTCCTCGGAGGATATCAGATGTCCTTTTTCCACATTGGAGCATGAGACATGATTGACGCATTTCATCTGGTGTACTTTACACAGGGGCATACCCCTTTCGGTCGATGATGGTTTTTTAGGTATAGCTGTTCCTCGGAGGTGTTTAGATTCATTTCACATTGGAGTACGGGATATGATTGGTTGATTTCTTTGATGTGATCACAGGAGCATAGTCTTCTCATCATTATTGACATATTTTTTAGATGATTGGATCAGGACACGGGCACTTATGAGAGCATGCGGCGGAGTTTAGTCATTTCAGGGTTGCCCTATACTGGGGCATAACCCTTTCATTGGAGGTTGATCTTAGAGACACCAGTTCGCATTGGGACATGCTTTTTCTTTAGAGGAGGTCAGATACTCTCTTCACATTACCACGATGACTTTGAGGAGTAGAGGTTCATTTTGATCAGATGATGTATGATTGGTTGCACTCCTCTCATCGACGTTTGATTTGGAGATGCTTACACTGGGGCATAGCCCACTCATTGATGATGATTTTGTGAGATGACAGTTTATGCCGGATACTTACTTTCCAGAGATCATTCTGCATTGAGAGCTTACCCATTCTGAGATGATGCATTCACACTGGGGCATAGCCACCTTGCCGATTTTGACATTGAGACTTCATTTTGTGTTTATGATTGCTGCTTTCGATGGATCATAGAGTCATTGACACCCTGGGCTCAATCTTCTCAGCGTACCTAGTTTGATTTGGATATTCACTTATTTTTGTTACACGCCCATCCATCCTACATTGGACACTGTTATACCTGCACCCATCTTATCAGAGCCTTACATCTTTTGAGCCCACATATTTCATCGTCTTACATGACCTTACCCATTTCTCTTGTGATCAGAGGATGATGCATACCAGTCTCGGGCTTTCTGGTTGGGTTTTCACATGCCTTTGGACCTTAGGTTCAACATCTTCCGTGATGGTAGGGCCTGTTAGATTGTTGATGCACTTGTGATGATGTACTCATATTGATAGTTGACATGTCGTGTTTTGATTTGCTTACATTTCAGACCTAGAGTTTTGGTCAGCGTTTGTGTGATCCATTATTTTAGTTTTGCTTTGTCAGCATGATTTCAGTGATGTTTGGACTTATTTTAGCGTTTGTTCATTGAGGCTCTGTATGTGTTTTTCATTGCATCATCATTGAGCATATCCCAGAGTATCTTGTTTGGTGACATTCTATGTCTTATGTTGGTTACTATCTTACACTGGGGCATACCCCCCATCCTTGAGTTTATCAGATCTTTTGCGTACTTTCTCACTACTCAGTTTATTTCTTGATCTTTGCGAGTCATTATACTGGGGCATACCCCTTTAGCGCTTTTCTACTGGGGCATACCCCCTCTCTTTGGGTTTACCGTGTCTCGTGTTGCTTTCATGGTTGTTGGACCCATTTGTCGATCTTTGCGAGTTATCACCTAGGGCATCCCCCTACTATCATCTTGTCTAGGGCATCCCCCTATTATCATCTTGTTTAGGACATCCCCTTACCATTAGTTTGTCTAGGGCATCCCCCTTCATTCAGTTATCACCACCATAGATCAGGCATCTATGGGCATTTGAGATTATATCACCACCATGGATTTTCATCCTTGGGCTTTTGAGATTATCACCACCATAGATCAGACATCTATGGGCATTTCAGATTCACCATCATGGATTTTCATCCATGAGCCTTTGTTTCAGTTATCACCACCATGGATTTTCATCTATGGGCATTTCAGATTCACCACCATAGATTTTCATCTATGGGCTTTCGAGATTATCACCACCATAGATCAGGCATCTATGGGCATTTGAGATTATATCACCACCATGGATTTTCATCCTTGGGCTTTCGAGATTTTCACCACCATAGATCAGACATCTATGGGCATTTCAGATTCACCATCATGGATTTTCATCCATGAGCCTTTGTTTCAGTTATTATCACCATCATAGATTTTCATCTATGAGCATTTATTTCAGTTATCACCACCAGGGATTTTCATCATTGGGCTTTCGAGATTTTCACCACCATAGATTGGCATCTATGGGCATTTTTTTATTGTATCACCACCGTAGGTCTTCACCTATGGGCCTTCTAGTTTAGTGTTTAGGGTTAGTTTTTTTGGTTTGGCTTACAGAGCTTTATTTTCTTATTTTCTAGTTTAGTGTTTAGGGTTAGTTTTTTTGGTTTGGCTTGCAGAGCTTTATTTTCTTATTTTCTAGTTTAGTGTTTAGAGTTAGCTTTTTTTGGTTTGGCTTGCAGAGTTTTATTTTCTTATTTTCTAGTTTAGCGTTTAGAGTCAGTCTTGTCATGCAGAGTCACAGCTCCTAGCGTTCATATTCTCCGGCATTGCATGTCTCACCTTCATGGATTTGCACTTATTCTCACTCTCCTCACCTCGTTACCCTGTGCTTATCGCCTATTCATCTCGTAGTCCACATAGGGCAGTCTCTTTTAGACGCATTCTTGTTCGTACTCCAGGGTGGTTCGACCGTTACTCACCTTTGACATCGATCTTCGGGTCACTTTTGGAGACGTTTTAGAGGGAGCTTGGATCCTTAGTGTGGCTTCAGAGGCATTTTGAGGCACCCATCTTTCTCTTTTAGGATTAGAGCCTTTGTGTTTGTCTTTTGGCCTGAGTGAGTTCACATCTCACTCGTGTCCCTATGGGGGTCTCCTTGGTTCTTCAGTAGAGTTCACTTCATTCCACTCACTATTCACACTTACTTTTCACTCCAGTGTTCATGTTCTTTACACTCGTGAACTCTACCGAAGAGGGGCATATTTGTAGACCCCCTTTTAGGTCATTCCTACCTTGCAGCTCAATTTTACCATGTGGAAGAGCCTTGGTCAGCCACGTGTCAACACCTGAGAAGCCATGAGAGAATTATAATAGTGGTTTGGGAAGCCAATCAAAAGGGGACACGTTGCATGGGAATCTGGAAGCCGTTAATGGAGGAGCGTCTCTGGCAGCTGGAGTGAGGGGTGTTTTTCTGAGCAGGCCGTTGGAGATATTTTGGGGGGAAGGAGGCTGCAGAGAGAGAGGATTCCAGAGAGCATTGAGGGAGGGTGCTGCGGTGAGAGGTTTTTTTTTTTGAAGAGGGTTACAGAGGAAAAAAAAAACGAAGAAAAACAGAGCAGAGAGCTTTAGAGAGAGGAGAGGATTCTGTTAGCTAGGAAGTAGTAGAGCTGTGAGGGGGGAGTTTTTTTTTAGAGTAGCAGAGAGCAAGGAAGAGGAAAAAGCTGCTTTTTTGAGAGACATTAGAGAGGTTCCGGGAAGCTGCAGAGAGAGAGAGGATTTTTTAGGGAGCTTTTCAGGCGAGTCTGAAGGATATCTTTGAGAGTTTTTCAAAAAGGATTCTGGTGGGAGCAGAGGGGATTTTTGGGTTGCTTGAGAGAAAGAGTGGGAAAAACAAGCTGGGTGTCCGAGAAGAGTTCGAGAAGAAAAGAAGTTTGATCATCTTTACTTGAGGGGCTCAGGTATGGCCATTACGAGTACTCTTGCTCTGGATTTATTGGTTTTCCTCTCTTGACATTGTTGGTTTTAATCATCGTTTATTGGGCTCTGATTGCTCTTAAGCTCGCACTGCACCTGCTCTGTTTTGTTCTCTCACTAGTTTCTCTGATTTTTCTCTTATAAATCATCGAGGTATGGTTTGCTTTCCTTGAGCTTGAAGTTTGATCAAATACACAAAAGCTTTATGCTCATCTCACCTGCTGATCCATTTAAATCAATATGAAATGGAGTTTATTCTAACGGGTTGTTTGTTTAAAGCACGTTTGGTTTTCTTGGGAACCCTTTCTAGCTTTTGAAATAATTTTCAATCATTATTCTTAAAAATCATTTGGGTGTTCAAATAGTTTGTTTTTTTTCTAAACTCATTGGATGGCACTCCAAGTTTTTTTTGCTGAAGTTTTCTTTCTCTGGATTATCGATGAATTGCCTTCAAAATCTTCCTAGAACCTCCGCTTTACCTTTGCAAAGCTTCACTTGCCATGGAATAAAAGCTATTTGCTTTGTTCACACTCTGGGAGTGATGCATGAGACTACTAATTTACGTCGGAGCATAGCTGTGAAGGCAGTTTTTTGGGTTCCATATCCGACGCCAAGATGAGTGGTCCTGAAATCGAGGAAAAATATGAGATCTACAGCAATAACATGACAGAAGCTTGGGAGGCAATGCTAGAACTGCCATTATCTGCACTTTGAGCCCTGCACAAAGCCATGTTGAGTAATCTGGAAGCACTCTGTTGTTTGCTAGCTGTACCAAAGAAGGCACTACAAGAAGCAAGGGTTATATGAGAAACCAACCTCATCTGATGAAGAGTCCACCCTTTTCGGCGCCGGTCAGACTGGGCAGCAGCGTGAGTTTCAGCTGCGTTGGAGTTGGGGAAGCGGCGACATTGATTCAGGTCACTGGATGTATAGACGACATGTGGATAACACCGCGGCGGAGCCCGGGCAGCCACTACATTGCCTCGCCCATCTCATGCTTTAACTATGGGATTACCTTGTGTCTACAAACTTGGGGATTGCGATGCAGTTTTGAGATGCTTGAAAAACTCCGAGGGCATTGAATTTGAAGGGATATCTTGAGGAACTTTCAATGTTGTTGAGATACTTTCACGTCCCTTTGAATTAGAGCAGTGGATGCTATGCATGCTGAGACGTTTTTCTGATGACGAGTTTGGCGAGGTGGATATTGATGGTTCATTGGCTGCTAGTCATTCCTCAGTGGCTGAAGATGTTGTCATGGTTAAGAAAGGATGCTGAAAGTAGGGAGATCAAAGGGAAAGGGGCTCTATAGAAAATTACCGTCGTGCTATGAATCTATGCAGTCACGTGGATTTGGTGTGTTGCCGGTTCGCGCCCATCTCGGTGCATTTGATCTGGAGAAGTGAATCAATTGACTTGTCAGTCAGAGAAGGAGCCAGTCAATAAAGGGAAGAGGAAGCTGCCCAGTATATTAAGAGGTCATGGCATGCACTGTGGAAATCAAAACGGTTGATGAATATTGTTACAGAGATCAGTGAGCGGAAGGACTAGGAGTTTGATGCAGTCTATGTGGTTCGAGGTGAGAAAGCACAGAATAAAGAGCCATGACCCCATTTGGATTTTGATACCTCACCTGATGCCCTCTGTCCCAAGCTGAAGGAGATGGTTCGTCCATAGAGAAATCTGTGTATCACACCCAATGAGCCATTTTATAATTATTTTGATAAACTGAGGAAACTGAAGCAGCAAAGCATGGTCACCTTTAGGGTTGTTTATTATTTTATTTCATCTTTCACCATTTTTAATTTCAAAGCAATCCCATAAATTCCGGTTTTCAAATATTTTTCAAATGACTTCAATTCTTTTCTTGAAATTTCATCCTTAGGGTTTTAGGTCTCAAAAATTCACTTTTCAAATAAAATTCACTGCCATTCTTTCTTTTGGCCAGTGACTTTCACAATTCCTCTGATTTTCAAAATGTTTTAAATAAGCTAGAATCAAATTCCGTAATTCCAAGTGATGGAATTTATGGAATTGATTCATGCAAAATAAAAGGGCTTTGGTGGGGGCCCTACATCAAAGAATTTTCTTTAAAATAAAAAATCAATTTGAATGAATTGTGACATGTGATGACTTTTGTGCTTGATTTAGTGACATGTGAGTTATGTTTATGCTCTTTATTGTACACTGACCCAATTTTTTGTGAGAGCACATTGATCGTTTGATGCTAAGGTACGCCCCGCTCTCACTTTGATCATTCTTCATTGAGTATTCTGATTTTCATACGTGCATAATCATTCTGGGTATTCTCTGATTTCCTCGTCATTGCCACATCAGCTTCATTTTATTAGTAGAGACCCGACTTTAGGGACTTAGAAGGGTGCTACGGTTCATACCGTACCTTCCTGACAAGTAACCTGACCCCCGAACCCGATCTGGTTTTTCGTAGATCACCTTTTCCAAAACAAGGAGTCACACTTAGGGTTTTTCTTTCTTATTTTGTTTACCCTTTAAAAATAAAACAAAAATAAGTGGCGACTCCAAGTCATTTTCAAATAATCAATAAAAATCAATTTTTCAAAACAAAAATCGAGTTTCGCCATTCGAGAGGGAAACGCATTCGAGCAATCGAAATGCGGGGTCCACAATTATATTCATTAGTTAGTTCTAAACACGCTCGATATTCTTTCAATTTTTTTTAAATTTAGATTAGGGTTAGTTTATTTATTTTTTTTAAAAAAATTAAGATCAAAATATTGGAAACTTAAAATTATGGATTGATTTATTGTTGGAAATTGAGAAATTTTGGAAATTGGAAAATTTTAAGTTTTTAGATGAAAAAAAAAAAAGGAATCGTGACTTTCGACCTTGGAAGTATGTTATGATTTATATGCATATAAAGTTTTAATGCACTATAGATTGCGGCAATTTTGGAGAAAAAAAAAAGGGACACATCGTGTGTGCATTAGAGAAAGGCATTGGAATATATATATATATATATATATAATATGTAGGGTATGGCGTTGAGCGTGTGGGGAAGAATGAGTATGATGGGAACAAATAATAATAATAATAAATATAATAATAATTATAAAAGCAATATTAATAATAAATGAAGACATGTACGGAGTGTGTGTTTGGTGGTAAATATATGTATATATATAATTATATTAACAATGATGGAGAGTTGTTGTGTATACATGTTATGTTTGGTGGGAAAAAAAGAAAAAAAAAAAAAGAACTAAAAGTGATATAGAATATATAAATAAAAGGAAGTGAAGTAAAGTTTTTGGTATTATAATTATATTAATGATGGATGTAAGTTAATAAATAACATAGAATTTAATTAGTGAAATAAATTGTAATTTAATTAAATTATGTTGTGTCCCTAGAAATAAAATGAAAATAAAATTTAAGTTTTATATGAATTAAAAATTTATTAATTCTTTTAAAATAGGATTAGATTAAATTATTTTTCATAATTAAAAAGATTAATTTGAATGCCTAAAATTTTTAGGATTTTCAAACCTATATTTTTAGATAAATAGTAATAGTTATTTCTTTTATGTTATGTTAGGTGAAGAGTAGACTTTTCAGAATTACTTTTCTCCAAAGATTTTGAGAACTCCTCTGAGGTAAGGGAAATTAATGCAGATTTTGCAAAAGAAAATAATTATATATATATTTGCTTTTAAGTATGGATCAAATATATTTTTGCATGGAAAAAAAAGTTTTATAACATTTATTTTGTTTATAACGAAACATTTGGAGATATTATGCTTTTGTAAGTTGGAATAAATAAAATAAGGAATTCAACTTTGGTTTGTTCGACCCTTATCAACGAGATATAATAATTGACTTTTCGACCCTTATCAACGGAATATAATAATTGACTTTTCGACCCTTATCAGCGGAATATAATAGTTAACCTTTACATTTTTGTAATGGGAAATGTAATTGATCTGGACCTCAACCTCTAAGGGTTTGGTTAGAGGTTACTAGTACTAGTAATATTTGGTTTCATCCTCCTTAAAAAGGAACATTTGAGGCGAGCCACCCATTTGTGAAGTCCCTCTTAACTGAGCACTATTTGTTATTTGATAACCAGAGTGAAAACAATTGAAATGTATTTGATTTGAAATGGATATGAAATGATTTTTATATATGAAAATTTTTGTTGAACGGTTTAAATGTATTAGCATGTTTAACTCAAAAGTTTTATAAATAGAGTATATGTTATATCTACTGCTTGTAAGTAAAATTGAAAATATTTTACCCATAAAACTATGTTAATATTCCTTATTAGGCTTTGAGTTCATCCCTCTTTGTTGATAATTTTCCAAGTACCCTCAGTTCGGGTGAGGTTTGACGGTTAGGAGGGGAAATTGGCTTGTTAGGACATTTATCAAAACTCTCTTTATTTTGAGTATTGTTTAGATGTTAAAAAAAATCTCATTTGAATTATTTGAGTTTGGAGTTATTTGGACAATAACACTTGGTTTGATGTGTTAATTTTTAAAATTGATATCTGGAGATTTTAGAATTTTTGTTCTACTAGTCTAAACAACAATTTGGTAATTGGAAATTTTCATTTACATGATGAATGTTTGTATTGTTTCCACTTTGAGCCTTTAGGTTTGAAGTATGAAATGACCATCATGCCCTTAGAGTGGGTTTTGGGATGTGACAATAACTTTATTATTCTTAAGAAATTGGATAATATATATATATAAAAAAAAAATGGGGTCAATGTGGGGCTTTAGAAGGGATTGAGAGAAAAAAGGGGGGAAAAAAAACCTGAAAAAGGGAGAAGGGTTTCTTGCAACTAAGAGCCCCTTTTCGCGGTGTGATTTAAAAATAATATTTTATTTTTAAAAACAAAGAATTACTTTTAAAATTCTCTAATATCGTTGATCTTTGTTTTTTGAAAACAGTTTTTAAAAATAAGGTGAATAGAGAACAATTTTTAAAAAACAAGTAGATATTATTTTCACTAGTTTTAAAAAATAAAATGTAAAAATAGAAATATTAAAAAAACCATAAAAATAAAATAAAATTGACCATGATATCACACCATAAATCCTAAAATATGATATTCCTTTAATTACATGTACTTTTGTGAAAAAAAAAATTAATTTTTCTAAAAATTTTCATTAATCAAATAAATTTCAAATCAAATTGTACTTGATAAAATAAAATTTATTAATTTTTAAAAATATTTTGAAACTCAAAAACCAATTTAATTAATGCTAAAAAGTTATGAAATAATATTAATAAGTTATAGATCAAAATTTATTCTAAATATTTAGTTTGGTTTCTTCTTTATATATAAAGGTAAATAAACTCCAAATTAAGCAATACATTGGATTGATTAAAAAGTTTAGTAATTTTTAAAAATTATTTAAAACTCAAATAATGAATCAATTAATATAAAAAATTTATGAATAAAAATTGGTTTAAAACGATTTTATAGTTTCTTTTTCACATAGAATCATTATTTTCTTTTTCTTTTTTTACTAGGAAAATGAATTCTAAATTAAATAAGACTTAACGCATTAGATTCATTAGTGAGTCTATTAATTTTTTAAAATAACTTGATACTTAAACAATAATCTAATCTATACCAAAAAGTGGTTGAAAATGACTCTACCGTTTTTCTTCTACATAGAATCCTTATTTTCTAATTTTTTTTTCAACTAAGCAAATAAGCTCTAAATTAAAATTTAATGTATTGGATTTATTAACAAGTTTAGTAATTTTTTAAAATAATTTGAAACTCAAATAATAAATTAATTGATACCATAATTTTATGAATAAAAAATGAGTTCATAATAATGAGTTTATCATTTTCTTTTTTGCACATAATTATTAAATGGGTTCATAATAATGACTTTATGAATAAATTAATTGATACCATAACTTAAAAACAACTTTTTAGAAAACATGACCAAACTTACCCCTAGAGTGTTTGGAGAGAAGTGGAGGAAATGAAAAGAGTTGCAGGTGAGGCTATGCTTCCTCTCACTCTGGGCTTTAAAAAAACTCTTTGCTTTTGGATTTTTGTAGAGGGGGAGGTTGTGTCTATAATTCAAATGGTACAGAAGATGGAATTGCATGGGTGTTAAGCTTGGATCTGGGATTAAGAACCTAATCATGCAGGGACTCTTTTTCTAAACTGTCATTTATGAGATGTCTATTGTTTTTATCTTGATTTGATTAAGTGACTTTTCCAGATTGATTTCAGATAATCTATTTTATTAGATAAATCCTTTGGAGCATGAAATGACAAAAATCTAATATCCCCTGTTTGATTCTCATTTAATCATTTACTGATCAGTTTTGCTTGGTAGATTTTTCAATGATTCTTTGTGGGCTTGGCCTAAGACAAACCATTTCTAAGGTTGTAGACATTCCATTACTAGAAACTGTACTTCCTCTCTATTTTAAAATTTGAGATAGTATTTAAGAGAAAAACAGGAAATAAATTAAGCTCTGATATCATCAACCCAAACTTTTAAGCTGTTGGGTAAGGGAACACTTAGAAATATTCTCTAAATCATGACTACAGTTAGGGCATATTTTCTCTGCATCCTGTCTCTGCCGGTGAGCCATATGAGCATTCTAATCTTTTGCATCAAAATTCAGCCAGAGAGAGTTAAGGCTATGGCATATCTGGGTTGCATTGACTAGCTAGCAGGCTCCTCAGGCTCACATAAAAAATGAATGAGCTCCAAACTAGGATTGAGCTTGGCTTGTTTGTTTCACAATGAGCTCTAATCAAAGATTCAAAGCTGATGTTTACTTGAGCTTTGGACATTTCAGGTTGTTTTAGAGACTTGGGCAATTCAGAAGCCTATCAAAGCACATATACTTTGGGTTCAATTTTTTGTCGCACGATTGTGTTGCTCTAAATAATGGTGTTTTGTGTTTCCCCTGAGTCCATGATTTGGACAACAAGATACGGATTCTCTCTTCACAATTGAGTTTTGGAGGCTGGGTTTTCAAAGCTTAGTGGTGGAATAATCAGATAGTTTTGTAATCAAATATGTTTATAACTTAATTAACCTATTTATTAAAAAAAAATTAAATGAATCAAATATAGGTTAATTAGTTTAGAGTTATAATTATGTTAATTAATATGATTATTAAATAGATCGATTAAGATAAAAATCGTATTATGCAAATTGATTCAAAAACTACCTATTGATTAAATGGGTTTTGCAATATGATACAAATTTGATTCAAACACAACTATACTCAATTCAAACCTGTGAAAAAAAATGTTAAGTTTGAATTGTATTGACGAATTATATCAAACTTTATCACCCTTATACAAAACCATTCCCAATGCACCTATTGGAACTTTTTGAGTTACTACTTGACTTTGTTGGATTCATACTCTCAAGATTTTATTTTTTATATTATTTTTTAAAATAAGTGATGAGTCAAGAATAAATAAATAAATATTATTTTTAAAATTAAATAAATTAATATTCATTTTCAAATAAATCAAAATAAAATAAAACAAGTCCCCATTGAGTGGAAATACACATAATAATAAGACGAGAATATACACCCATATTTCTAGTGGAGTCAATTCTAGCTCAATTTTTCATCGAAGTAGAAATTTCAACCTAGCCATCAAGTAACATTCTTTTCCAATTGTGAAACTAATTTCTAGTTCTTTTATTCACTAAGCTGGACTGGAACCATGTCAAAAAGCCTAGCAATGAACTCATATTGAACTTAGAAACTCATGTTTTAGTATCTAGATTTCAATTTTACATCTGGTCATATATTAATATCTCTCTTGTGTTCTTTTTTTTTTTTTGGATATTTGGACCAATGTTTAATCACATTTTTTTGCTAATGACACCCCTCAAAATGTCAATAAAAAAAATTTATATGAAAGCCTAGCTTACCTCATTGATAACACCTCTCTCTCTCTCTCTCTCTCTCTCACCAGGAAGTCTCTCCACTGGAAGCCCCCACTTATTCTCCAAGTAAGTTTTCCTCTCAACATTATGACTTTATCAATCTCTTTCTTACTACTACAACTTCCTTGATATTTCCCATATCATAGCTTTGTCCATCTCTCTCATCACCACAACTTCATCATTCTCTTTATGACAATTTCATCTTCATTTCTACATATTACAAGATCAAACAAATTTAAGTAACATCTTCATTTCATATTGCATCATAATATTCTGTGATTAAGTTTTATTTATCAAATGTTTAGTTCCCACCTAGTGGAGTTTGGCTAGGGTCCCCTTGTTATCCTTTTTAACATTCGACTTGTATCACTTGCATTATACATGACTTGGATGTATTAAGAATTACATAAAGGATACAAGTCATGCATTCCTTGTAAGATGATAAGTTGTTCACAATCAGTTCATAGACTTGAGATAATATTAAGTTTGTGTTACAATCAACATGAGGTTTTGACCTATAGGTGAGACCCTAAGGTGGTCATATATCTTAGGATCAGGTCATTATTGATGAAGGCTAGTAGTAATATGTATTTTCAATAGAGGCATCATGATATCTCATAGGATTGAGACAGGTTGTCCCCTTGAATGATCCAAAGGACATGTGATCATGAAATCTATGGTCACAATAATTCCTTTAGTAGAATTTGGCATATGCTCTTTAGAGTTAGAGTATGTCAATTGATTACATAATAGGATAGGAGGATTTATAACTTAAGGATTAGAAAGACAATTTTGATAGGTTGATAGCACTATTTTATTATATTATGAATACCAATTCATGGAGAGTCTACAAATAATGAATAGTAAATCATAGACCCAAGTTTTGCTCGTTGTAATTTCATAGGACACTGTAGTGTAGTTAACTCTCTTTAGTGGATTGTTGAGTTAACTTTAGCATTGGATTTTGAGGGTGTCAGTATTTTCCTATGGGTCCCAATGGTCCATACTTGAGCTCTTATTTCATGGTGACATGTTTTGAAGGTATTTTAGGTATCTAATTCATAAGTATGTATGAGGGAGTTTTGGTAAAAAGGAAAGGTTGCACTATCTTATGAATTAACTTTACAAAATGGTCTAACTAATTAATTAGAACCAGTTATGACTAATTAATTAACTAGGATCCAAGTAAGTTAGACTAGGTAACCCAATCCCTATTTGGACTTAAGTCGCATAAGCCTAGAAGGAAGCCTATATAAACTCCTTTAAGGGTTAGGGTTTTAGGCTTATAGTTCAATTTTCTAAAATTCCAAAGAGAGGAACCCAAACCACCCTTTTGGGAAAAAGAGAAGCCCAGTATTCTCTTGTGCCAAGACTCATGGAAGGATAGATCGGGTGGAAGATTGTTGGGTAGATGAGTTCTACGATAACCATTGCAATTTCAAAGTCTTCATCAAATGGAAATCAATTTGGGAACATCTAAATCACAAGTATAAGTTTTTAATCTCTAGATTTTTATCATATTATGGTTTTTATAGTCATAGGTTTCCGCTACGTTAAATCTAGAGAAGTCAAGGATAGATGCATGCATTCTATGAGATCCAGGGCCTAGGAACGGAGTAATTTGACGTTCTTAGCACCAATATTCCCCAATCAAGAGCTATTTAATCTTTGCATTAAATGTTCAAGTGCCTAACCAATCCTTATAGAAACATGAAATTATTTCAATATTTTCCTAAGCATAATTGACAAAAATTCAACCAATATCACCAACAATCCAAATTATTATAAGATTTAAAATTCAAAATCATAGATAAATTAATAAAGACAACCAAATGAAGAAATATAAAGAAACAATGACACAAGGATTTTATGAGGAAGATCTTTGAATTAATAAAAAACCACATACCCATAAGTGATAGAAAATTTTCATTATGAAGAAAAATAAATAAATACAAGGTTTTACCTAACCTAAGTCTACCAATCCTCTTTTAGACTATTGAACTAGTACCTTCAAACTTTAACCATACAACTTATTCATTAAGAATAGACTTGGCATTACTACCAAACTCAATCTTAGTGACTTCTTGATACCCAATCAAGAACTAAAGGACTTTATCCTAATCAAAAGACAACAATGAGAGAAGGGATGGTACGACAAGATCAATCAAACCCTTTTTGAAAGAAAACTAAACTAAAACATGTTTTCTAGCTCAAAATAGGAGTAGATTTTCTTAGGAAACAAACACATCCGGTTAGGTAAGAAGAAGGTGCTAGCTCCAAAAGGTTGTCTTAACGACTACCTTGTTTTCTCACACCCTAATTTGAAAATTTAGGTTTAAATAGTAGGGATTGAATATGAATCAAACTGCAATAATTCAACTAGAATACTTCTAAAGAATTTTTTATGTCAAATGATTGAACTTTGATTTGGACAAATAAATATGTATTAAATAGCTCATCCTTAGTTCTTAAGATTGACTGATTGAATATGAGATTAGATCAATTACAAATAAAGCAAAAAAGAATAAAGTGGTGTTTATTTATTTATTTTTACTTAATTCTAAATAAAAATCAAAACTAAATACTATTTAATAGTATTAAGTTGTTTTTTTTTTAATATTTTATTTCTATTAAGTATCATGAGTTAAAGAAAAGCTGACAAGTTACTTTTAGCATCGGGAAAAGTGGAATATTTTGGTTTTTTCTATTTAGTAAAAAAATTAAAGAAATAAATAAGTTGACATGCAAAAAGCAAAAAAACATAAATGATCTAAAATTTAAAAGTAAGTTGCTTTCAACAAAAAGTTAAAAACAAAAAAAAACAACACCTTAGCTAAAAGCTAACACTTTTTAACACCCTTGATCTTCTAACATAAAATTTAATCAAGATACCTAAAATTAAGAAAAAAAAATATATATATTCAATTGATTCAATTTTGCCCATCGACAACCTCAAACGATTTACTTTCACCTTTAATGACCTTCAAGTATAACCAACTTTGAATAGGTAATTATTCCAAGGGAGAATTTTATCAATCCACCTAAAGCACTCATAGTTACTGTACATATTTAAATTAAACTAATTTTTCTATTTCTCTGTAAAGTTTATGTTGGGTAAAAACCGAAGTCTTGCATGAAAGGGCACTCCTCAAATTTGGCTAGAGAAAAACACCCTTGTAGTTAAGGTCTTGGTCCCAACATTTTTGTTGTATTTTTGTCTTGCTTTTTATCTTTTCCTAGCAAAGGACTTAAAAAGGGTAGGTTGCACATCTACTTGTAAATCTAATTGAGCCAATTAGAGAAGCAAACAAGAAAAGAAGATATGCAAACATTATGGATAAATTAAGGTCCATAAGGATCATTGGATACATAAGTAGAAACTCTTCATCAAAATTTAAAACAATCTAAAATCTCCTTACTACTTCAACCTTTCTTTCAAATCACTAAAGGAAATACAATCTGAAGTGGCAAAGGAGTGGTATGCCAGCAACCAAACAGAGAAGTTGTGTATTGTTTAAGAAATTCCCTCACTAGACTTGGGTGTTGTTTATTTTTTTACTTAATTTTAAATAGAACTTTAATGTTTGATAGTGTTATAGGTTATTTGTTTTTATAATATTTTATTTTTATTAAATATTAAAAAGTAAAGAAAAACCATTATGTTATTTTTTCTATTCAACAAAAAGTTTATAATAAATAATAAAAAAATAGAAAAACAAATAATTTAAGTTCTGAAAACAAATTGCTTTATGCAAAAAAAAAACCAAAAAAAAACAAACACTCTCTTAGTTATACTTTTAAATATCTAGAAATCTAGGCTAGTTAGTACAAGCATCAATTACTGATCTAATTATCTTCCAAGACTAAACTAGAGTTACTTGTGGGGAAATAGCCATGGAGAAGCTATGAAATTGTACCATGATGGATTGGGGGTACAAGTAGAGGGCCTTCTTCTCATATGCCATTGTCGTCGCATACCAGTTAATGCAGTCTTAGGGAGGTTGTCCATGATTGTATGGTGAACCCAGTGACACCATTTACGGAGTAGGCTATGCAAGTTGCCAAGTGATAACAAGGCGTAGAGGACATATAGATAGGGCCACATTGTTGATGAAAACCGTAGAGTGAATAGGGATGAGATTCCGTTGTTGTTGGAGGCTGATTCCCACAATGTTGAGAGTGAGATGTTGAACTGTGACTGTTGGGTTATGGATAATCACCATGATCTGGGTTTTCTTCTTCAAAGCCTTAATCTCTTACCCACATTCTGTACGTCACCATCGTGGCAGTTACGGGCCAAGAGGGATCCGTGCCAAGGCAGCCCCGCAACCTGACCTACGCGGCTTCTGGTGGTCTGCCTTGCTTTCCCCTTTTTCGGTTTGGGATTTTGTTTTTGCGGCTTTTGGTGGTCTGTCTTGCTTTCCCCTTTTCCGTTTAGGATTTTCAGTTTAGGAAACGGAAATGGACAAGAATGGCACACTCATGAGTCATGGGTCTTGTTGACCATGATACATCACCACAAATTGTCGTCCTTAATTATCATTAAACCCCACTTTTCCCTTCCTTTTTGTTGAATTTCTTATCCATTCTCTCTCTAACCTTAACAAGTTAAAACAAAATAAAATTCAAGTTTAACACATTTAATAAATTAAAAATAAAAAATCATCTTCTCAAAAATAAATTAGGACTTGTAAATTAAAATTATTTCTATGTATATAGCAGATAGGATGACATTAAGATGACAGGCTGTTCAATTTATGGTTTTTCATCTTCTTTCATCTCATATTCTATAAAATCAATTTATGGGTTCTTCAGTAAGTGGGTATTGTTGAGGCCTTACGTCCCGGTGATCCACGTAGATGCCAAGTGGACGCATGCTTTCAACTAATATTGAGTTCTGATTCAGTTGTCCCTGCAAAAGATGTTCGGACAGGGTGTTCGGACAAACCCTCCGATGGTTTTGTCAGCCATGGCTAAAGAGATTAAGCAGTTGGCCTTTTTCTAGGTATAGCAAGCATACCTTCCTCCTTGTGTGAAGGTCCTTATATATAGTATCAGAAGCTCTGTCTCCCTCTTTAATGGTAGGGAGACTTTTTGGCTCGTCATGATGCCTCTATGTGGTGGTAGGGCCATCATCACCTTACGGGTGGCTGTTAGAGATCGTGGGAGGCAACGCGGCTGTCAGAGATCGTAAGAGGTGTGTGGACCCGCATCTTTCACGTGCGCCCCCACTCGATCGGCGAGACTCGCTTTTTATTCGTGAAAAATAATTTTTGAAAAAGTCGGAGTCGCCACTTATTTTATTTTTATTTTAAAGGGAAAATAAAACAAGAAAGAAAAACCCTAAAACGTGACTCCATAATTTTTGGAAAAAGCATGTCTTTGAAAAACCCAAGTCTAAGTCCGGGGATTAGGTTACCTATTGGGAAGGTACCTTTAAAAGGTAGCACCCCTCTAAGCTCTATAAAGGTCTCTACTAACTAAGTTAAGGCGAATGTGACAATTAACCTGTTAATTATGGATACCTAAGTAGGCTAGATGGTTCCAAAAAATAGCATGCCAAACAAGATCAAATCATAATAAAGGAAGGTTAGGATGCGTACCTGGACCGCTTCTCAAGCGCTATCATAAAACATCAATGTTTAATTTAAACAATATATCATCCAACATGTATTTTATTAGAAATAATCAAACAATGAAATATGTATATCAGAACACTCAAGCATTATTAGACATAAGCATTATTTCACAATGACAATCATATTCACAGAATTCAGAAAGTAGGTGATAGAGGACATACCTAGATAGCATAGATAATTTGTAACGTGCTTCCTCAAGTTGTAAGGGGTTAGATAAATAATAAAATATAGAAATCCTAGCATGCTCGTTGTCTAATTAGCATAGCAGAAGTGATCAAAGCATACAAAATCATCAATTATCACATACATCTTGTATATAATTCCTAAAAAAAATAGATATGATTTCAATAAATGGCAAGGGTGACAGTAAAGATGAGTTTTAAAAAGATGATTTTATGTAGGGGTTTCACCAATTCCCCAATTGATATACACAAATATAGCTTGGAATTAAATGTTATCACTTTCATAAAAAAAAATAAAAAATATATAAAAATAAATAAAATAAAATAAATTAAAAAATAAAAATTCATGAGTATTAAAAAAAACATTTTTTTGATAGTTTTAATGAATTGTATTTATAAAATAAAGTTTTGATTTACTTAAATAAGAAGGCTTTAATTTCATGCAAAGAAAATATTTTTTTTAGAAAAGTTTGTTCACAAGAAAATAAATGTTATCACTTTTATAAAGGAAATGTTTCATAAGTATTAATAATAACAATAATAATAATAATAATCGATTCCATAGTTTTAATGAATTTTATTTATAAAAAGAAGCTTTAATTTATTAAATAAAAAGACTTTAATTCCATGCAAAGAAAATGTTTTTAAAAAGTTCATTCACAAGAAAATAAATGTAATCATCACTTTTATAAGGGAAATATTTCATAAGTATTAATAATAATAATAATAATAATAATAATAATAATGATAATTGATTCCATAGTTTTAAGAAAAAAGTTTTAATTTATTTAAATAAAAAGACTTTAATTCCATGCAAGAAAATATTTTTTTAAAAGTTCATTCACAAGAAAATAAATGTAATTATCACTTTTATCAAGGAAATATTCATGAATATAATAATAATAGTAGTAATAATTGAGTCCATAGTTTTAATTAATCTTATAAAAGGAAGTTTCAATTTACTTAAATAAAAAAAGCTTTAATTCCATGCAAAGAAAATGTTTTTTTTAAAAGAAAGTTTATTCACAAGAAAATAAATGTTATCACTTTTATAAAGGAAATATTTTATGAGTATTAATAATAACAATAATAATAATAATAATTGATTCCATAGTTTTAATGAATTTTATTGAAGGAAGCTTCAATTTATTTAAAAAAAAAAAGACTTTAATTCCATGTGAAGAAAATGCTTTCAAAAAAATTCATTTACAAAAAAAAGAGAAAGAAAATTAATTAATTAATAATGGTAATAATAATAAAACCTTATAAAAAATATATTTGATGATTTAAAAATATTTTTTTTTATGTAAGAATATCTTTTATAATTTAAATTTTCCTTTAATAATTTTTTTTAACTTTATTTTATTTACAAGAGGATGATTTCCACAACTCTTTATTTAGAAAGCACAAAAAAAAAATTTTATTATTTTTTTAAAACATAATAATTTTTTTTTAAATAAGATAAACAATTATTTTATATTTTAATCCAAGAGAACAAAAAAATGTTTAAAATAATTTAAATATTACAACTTTTTATTTTTTTATTTTTGAACAAAGCTATCATAAAAATTATCAAAACACTTAAAAAATTCAAACTTTTTCATCATCATCAGGAATTATCCCAAAACTAAAAATTAAGCACAATATAAATTTTCATTAATATCCAAATTATTGAAAACTAAAAAAAACTTGCAAAATATTTCAACTTTTCATTAACATCACAAAATTGTCCAAAACGAATAAAACATCTAATTTTTAAATTATCATCCTGAATCATCCAAGACAAATGCCTACAAAAAGTAACATGAGATTAGCAATAATAATAATGATAACTAAAATAAAATAAACAAAATAAATTCAAAAACAAAAAAAAACTAAAAATCCTAACTTGATTTATATTTTATTCAAGCAATCATCAGGAATTATCCCAAGGCTAAAAAAAATAAGCACAATATAACTTTTCATTGATATCCAAATTATTAAAAATTAAAACAAACTTGCAAAATATTTCAACTTTTCATTAACATCACAAAATTATCCAAAACAAATAAAACATCCAATTTTTAAACTATCATCCCGAATCATCCAAGACAAATGCCTACAAAAAGTAACATGAGATTAGCAATAATAATAATGATAACTAAAATAAAATAAATAAAATAAATTCAAAAACAAAAAAAAAACTAAAAATCCTAACTTAATTTATATTTTGTTCAAACAATCATTAACACATCTCATATAAATACATTAAATCCAACCAAACACTCACCGAAAGACATTAAATCCTATTATAACCGTCCATGGTTTCATTCCCTTTTTTTTAACAAATAAATAAAAACATGCCAATAGCATCATTCACATCAGGACTGACCATATATTCACATTTGTTTGCATTTTAAATCCAATAAAACGAAGTCAAAGAACACTAACCTTGCTTGCAGCTACCCTCTTTCACGGTTGTGTCACTTTTTCTTCTCAGTTTAGTTATGTCTGCTTCTTCGATCTGGCTCGTGTGTTCCTTCACCACCAAGAGTCCTCGAATCAGCCTATGCGTCCTTTAGAAGTTCCACCCGGAAACGTGATCTCCATGTCTACAATTTTCTTCTGAATCTCATTAAAAAATAAAAAATCCACCCAAAATTCTTCCAGAACTCTCTTTTTTCTTTTTCTTTTCTCTCCTGAGACGTCTCCCTCTATTTTCAAGCTCTCCTCTCCAAAAAATCCTCCTCTCTCTCCTCAATTGTCTTTCTCATATTCCCCAAAAAAAAACCTAAATCCCCTTCATCATGCCTCTCCTCCCTTTTTTGCATGTGAGTTGACTTTTCTTTCCTTCTATGAATTCCCCCTACTCTCTTTCTTGCAAAATACAGTCTGTCTATTCAATATGCCACCTCAATTCTTCCTAAAATATATCATCTCTTTTTCTTTTCCATTTAAAATATGCTTTGACCCAAAACACTACTGAATCCTCCTTCCATCATCACGTGATTCTTTTTCCAAAAGACAAATTACATTACCTTCTTTGCTGCTCATCATTTCTTTTTTCATACATAAGCTGAATCTTCCCCATAACATGGCTCCATTCATTTTTTCCATATGTCTACTCTTGGAACCAATATGGTAGCTACCCACTCCAAGCTTCACATCATAGGCACTTTCTTATCTTTCTATTGGCGGACTTCCTACAAAATTTCAAAGTTAATAAAGTAATAGTAATAATAATAATAATAATAATAATAATAATAATAATAATAATAATAATAATAATGAAAACTTTTAAACAAAATTATTAAATTAAACTAAATAAGTAAAGACAAGTATTAGGGAAAAGTGATAAAATAATAGGAAAATAAAATAAATGAAGAAATATACAAAATAATAAATAAAATAAAATAAGCAAAAATATAAGGGTAAAAAAAATTCAAGCAATGTGATTTTACAAAAACGATCTAAATGGGCCTAAGGTGCCTAAATGGGCCTAGAATGCCTAAATTGGCCTAAGGTGCCTAAATGGGCCTAAGGTGCCTAAATGGGCCTAGGGTGCCTAAATGGGCCTAGGGTGCCTAAATGGGCCTAGGGTGCCTAAATGGGCCTAAGGTGCCTAAAAGGGCCTATGGTGCCTAAATTGACTTAAGGTGTCTAAGTGGGCCTAAAGTGCCTAAATGGTCCTAGGGTGCCTAAGTGGGCTTAGGGTGGTGCTTAAGTAGGTCTAAGGTGCCTAGGGTGTATCTAAGTGAACCTAAAGTGCCTAAGTGGGCTTAGGATGACGCCAAATGGGCTAGGTGCGTCTAATGGGCTTAGGGTGTACTAAGTGGGCCTAGGGTGCTTAAATGGGCCTAAAGTGATCTAAGTGGGCCTAAAGTGATGCCTAATGGGCCAAGTGTACCTAAATGGGCTTAAAGTAATCTAAGTCGGCCTAGGGTGACTAAGTGAGCCTAAAGTGTCTGAATGGGCCTAAAGTGATGCCTAATGGGCCAAGTGTACCTAAATGGGCCTAGGGTACCTAAATGGGCCTAAAGTGTACCTAAATGGGCCTAGGGTACCTAAATGGGCCTAAAGTAATCTAAATGGGCCTAGGGTGACTAAGTGAGCATAAAGTGGCTAAATGGGCCTAAAGTGATGCCTAATGGGCCAAGTGTACCTAAATGGGCCTAGGGTGCCTAAATGGGCCTAAAGTGATCTAAGTGGGCCTAAAGTGTCTAAATGGGCCTAAAGTAATCTAAGTGGGCCTAGGGTGACTAAGTGAGCCTAAAGTGTCTAAATGGGCCTAAAGTGATGCCTAATGGGCCAAGTGTACCTAAATGGGTGCCTAAATGGGCCTAAAGTGATCTAAGTGGGCCTAAAGTGTCTAAATGGGCCTAAAGTAATCTAAGTGGGCCTAGGGTGACTAAGTGAGCCTAAAGTGTCTAAATGGGCCTAAAGTGATGCCTAATGGGCCAAGTGTACCTAAATGGGTGCCTAAATGGGCCTAAAGTGATCTAAGTGGGCCTAAAGTGTCTAAATGGGCCTAAAGTAATCTAAGTGGGCCTAGGGTGACTAAGTGAGCCTAAAGTGTCTAAATGGGCCTAAAGTGATGCCTAATGGGCCAAGTGTACCTAAATGGGCCTAGGGTGCCTAAATGGGCCTAGGGTGACTAAGTGGGCCTGAAGTGTCTAAATGGGCCTAAAGTGATGCCTAATGGGCCAAGTGTACCTAAATGGACCTAGGGTTACCTAAATGGGCCTAGGGTGCCTAAGTGGGCCTAGGGTGCCTAAAAGCTATCCTAAAAAAAAACAAGAAAAGCCTAAGTCTAAGTTAGGGCTGCCAAGGGTCACAATAAGAGGTCAGATAATCCCTCAACCAAAGTCTCCGAGGTGGCTTAGAAAAGATAGGCTACACGAGTATTAATGGGCCACCAGGGAATTGCTATAAACGACATGTGCGAGGAAGACGAAATGGAGGGTCTACAAATATGCCCCTCTTCGGTAGAGATCACGAGTGTAGAGAATGTGAGTAAAAGTACGAATAATGAGCGGAACGAAGTGAACTATACCGAAGAAACTAAAAGAAAAAGACCTGAGATTTTGTCCTAGCACATGACGAGAATAAGCTCTAAACACGGGGACGTAATCACAAAAAAAAATAACTTCAGGTCATGAGCTCAAGGCTTTACACAGAAAGAATGACTCTGGGTCATAAACGAGAGAAATGACCCTGGGTCATAAGTGAAAAATCGACTCTGGGTCGAGAGCTCTAGGCTTTAAATGGAACAGAAATGACTCTAGGTCACAAATGAAAAATCGACTCTGGGTCGAGAGCTCTGGGCTCTAAATGGAAAAGAAATGACTCTGGGTCATAAATGAAAAATCGACTCTAGGTCGAGAGCTCTGGGCTCTAAATGGAAAATCGACTCTAGATCAAGATCTTTAGGCTCTAAATGGAAAATCGACTCTGGGTCGAGAGCTCTGGGCTCTAAATGGAAAAGAAATGACTCTGGGTCATAAATGAAAAACGACTCTAGGTCGAGAGCTCTGGGCTCTAAATGGAAAATGGACTTTGGGTCGAGAGCTCTGGGCTCTAAATGGAAAAGAAATGACTCTACGTCATAAACGAAAAAACGACTATGGGTCGAGAGCTCTGGGCTCTAAATGGAAAAGAAATGACTCTGGGTCACAAATGAAAAATCGACTCTAGGTCGAGAGCTCCAGGCTCTAAATGGAAAAGAAATGACTCTAGGTTACAAATGGAAAATCGACTCTAAGTCAAGAGCTCTGGGCTCTAAATGGAAAATCGACTCTAGGTCGAGAGCTCTGGGCTCTAAATGGAAAATCGACTCTGGGTCGAGAGCTCTGGGCTCTAAATAGATAGCCGATCAGGATACTTTTCGACTCAAGGTGTCGGGTCGAGGCCACTCACAAGTGGCTAGAATGATGAAAATGAAACATCTCAGGGATGTGAATGATGCAAATGACTCCAGGTCGTGAGCTTAGGGCTCAGAATGCTATGAATGACTCTGGGTCATGACGCAGTGAGTAACTCGGGGTTACGATGAATAGCTTAGGGCTATGGATGAAATGAATGACTCAGGGTCATGATGCAATGAGTAACTCAGGGTTACGATGAATAGCTCAAGGCTATGAGCTCCGGGCTCTATGACTGATCGGCTAGAAGGAGAATGCGATACGCAAACCCCAAGTCAAACCACTCATGGGCGACCAAATGATGAAGGCTCAGCTCAGGGCTGGAAAGACTCCGGGTCTATGGGAAATGATAGCTTAGGGCTACCAGGCTCAGGGCCTAAGGGAAAAAGGATAGCTGAGGGCTATAAGACTCAGGGTCTAGAAGGAATGGATAGCTCAGGGCTACGAGGCTCGGGACCTAAAAAAAAGGATAGCTCAGGGCTACTAGGCTCAGGGCCTAAGAGAAGAAGAATGCTCAGGGCTATAAGACTCGGGGTCTAGAAGGAATGAATAACTCAGGGCTACGAGGCTCAGGGCCTAGAAGGGAATAATGGAGAAGACCAACTCGAAAGTGAACATGAAATATATTGGCTCAAAGCCATATATTCAAAATGTCAAGGGTCGGACTACTAAAACTAAGAAGGGAAATATGCCCCAGTATCCAGGGTGCTCACACTGCTGAAACAACCAGTAAACCAATCATCTGCTATAATCAATGGGTCAAGGACCAATACATCATGACAAACCTCTGAAAAGTCAAAACTGAAAGAGGCCTCTATGTCTGAAAAAGAACTACTCTATCGACAAATCTCAAAAGGTGAATCTCAAAGCGTGTATATCGTGGCTAATCTAAAAGCAAATCTCAAAGTGCACAAAATGCTGCTCATCTGGATAATCCAATCTGCAAGGTAACAATGACAAAAACAAATATGTCTCATGAACATCTAGCTAAAGGATCCACCCTCGCTCCTCGGGTGACACCTGATGCAATCCCTCTCTATCTCAACAAATCCATGTAGGGAGGCCCTGATACAGTCGATCGTCGGAAGCTTTGGGCTAGCACTCAATCTAAAACCAAACTGGCCACTGTCTTAATCTCAAGGATACTCAAAGAAAATAGGGGAAATATGCCCCAATATAAGATCTGATGTCAAAGTCGTGAGGCAAACAACAAATAATGATCATCTATCCTCATACCACTGCCTAAACACAATCTCATCAATGAGAGGGGAATATGCCCCAATATGGATATCTGATGTACAATAAAGAGTCTGTCAAAATCAACCCAACATCTCTATGACCATGAATAAGGATAATCATACCGCACAATAACAGATAGGAATCTCGGGGGGATGGGGGAATATGCCCCAGTGTGGGTATCTAATATACAACCAAAGGATGAATCCAACATCATCAATCAACTATCCTCAGCTCAACAATAATCTGCTAAGAAGTCAGAATGAAGTATCGACCAATGCCCCAAGGGGGACACTCTAAATCTAATCTCAAATGAATAGCCAAAATGATGAGGAATGTGGTAATCTCAGAAGTAGAAACATGTCTCTGATAAATCCCTGACTGAATCTGATAGGAATCTGGTAACCTCAAAATGGGGAAATATGCCCCAGTATGCCTGATCTATACACTGCACTGAAAACTGCCTCCAGCTCAGTAATAATCCACTAGTCTATCTCAGAAGTACTCTGCGAATGGAACCACTAGGGGCTCAACGATGCTCCACTAGAACTGATATAGTCTCAACATACCCCACTAGGGATCTCCGATCGGTGAAAATGACCAGACTCAAAGAAAGTGCTCCATTAAGGGCTCATCTCAACCAAATGAAAGGGGGATATGCCCCAATATGGGTATCTAATGCACAACCAAAGGATGAATCCAATATCCTTAATGAACTATCTCCAAACCCAAAAAAAATCCATCAAACATCAATATGCCAAGCGAGAGAGAAACCAAATGCTTCCAAAAGTATCTTCCATAAAAGAGAACATAGTAATGACCATACTTCAACCAATCTACAAAAGTCTGTCCAAGTGAAGACCGTCAAAGATAACATCTGATCTCATGGCCTCAGGGTGGTCTTAAGACACGGGATGTAACGTAGGCCAAGGTGATAGGGTGAAAGAAATGAAGGGAAACTAGGCTCAAATACCCAATGATCAAACCCGTACCCTCGTGTACAAGATGTAATGCATAGAAAAATCTCATGAGTCATGGACTTAGAAGTAACCAAAGGGAATGTCGATAACGAAATGAGAGAAAGGATGAATGGTCAAACCATCAATGAAATATGTGAATGATGTGAGGAAGGTATCAAATCAGTAATGGGTATCAATATGTAGGGAATGAATAAAAGGTGGAACAAAGATCTGGAAAGAGGTAATGAGATACAAAAGAAAGCAATGAGAAAGTAGAATGAGTGATGATCAACTCATGTTAGTACAATAAAGGAAAGTCATATCACGAATGATGGAATGGTGGGTATAAGACAATGATTCGGAGACCCTAGTAAAAAGGTCACTCATCTCTCATACCTAAAATATATCAATCATGATCCAAGAAGCATAGTATCTCATAGAACTCTCATATGAACCCTCGACACTCCAAATGCATAACAGGAGTGGCTCAAGGACTGAAAAACTCATAAAAACTCACAAAAACCCACAATGACAAATATACCCAATAAATGAACCTCCAAAGGTGGCATAAATACCCAATGGAACGAGATACCATACATGAGCATATCATTGCGCTTTTTTTTTTTTTTTTTTCCGCATGCTCTGATCATCAATAAATCCAACTCCAATGGAAAAATATAAGGAATGAACAAACTCTCTCTGACCACTGATGAATACATGAACCCCAACCCATGAGACAACCTCTCAAACTAAGATCTCCGAATCAATGTCAAATGATGGAACTAATAGAGTGATATGACTGCCCTCTTTGCACTAAGACGTGAAGAATCATCAACCCAAGGAAGAGAATAGATAAGATGAAGCAAATAATGATAGAGACAAGAAAGAGAATGAATATGTGGCGATAATAAAATAGAACAAATAGGGTGGTAAGAGGATGGTAACCAAATGAGAAGATAGACCTATAAGTCTAAAGCTCATGAGATTTTTCTAGCAAAGCATGCATATACATCAAAGGGTCCCAACCCAGGTATAGAAATGGTAATCAAAGCTATAAGAAAGAAATAAGGCTATAACATACCACGCGAAGCTCAATGGGCTAGCAACGGTCTAATATATAGAGGTGATAAAGTATGAGGCTAACAGAAATGATGGCCACCCATCCTGCGACCACGGTCTCAAACATAATACTTCTTTAGCTGATCCACGTTGGTAGGCTCTGAAAATTGGTTTCCACCTAAGTTTGTCAACCATGCAGCCCCTTCTAGAGTCAACTCTCGGATAACATAAGGCCCACTCCAATTAGGTCTAAACTTTCCTCTAGGGTCTCCAATCAAACCTCTGAGAATCCTCAAAACTAAGTCCCCTTTTTGCAATGGTCTAGGCTTAACCCGTTTCTTGAAGGCACGAGCCATCTTTCTTTGATAGGCCTGAGCATGATCTGCCACTCTCAATCTCCTCTCATCTAAAAGGTTAAGCTGATCAAATCGAGCTTGAGCCCACTCTGCCTCAGAAATCTGCTGGTCAAGGGCTACTCTCAACGAGCCCATCTCTGTCTCGACTGGCAAAACAACCTCCATACCATACACTAGAGAGTAAGGCGTAGCTCCTGTAGAAGTACGAAAAGATGTACGATATGCCCACAACGCAAAAGGAAGCTTCTCTGACCAATCTCGAGAAGTCTCAACCATTTTCCTCAAAATCCTCTTAATATTCTTGTTTGCAGCCTCTACTGCCTCATTGGTCTGTGGCCTATATGCTGAAGATCTATGATGTCGAATAGCATACTTCTGCAACAAAGTATCTACCTCAGCTCGAAAGTGCACCCCTCTGTCTGAAATCAGCTCATGAGGAACCCCATAGCGGCAAATGATATGTGATCTGATGAAACTGGCAACCCTAGCGGATGTCAACCTTGCATATGATGCGGCTTCCACCCACTTGGTGAAATAATCTATGGCAACCAGGATGAACTCGTGACCACTGGAAGATTTTGGTGAAACCTTCCCAATAATATCAATACCCCATACTGAGAATGGCCATGGCGAGGTCAAGGCGTGTAACTCTGATGGTGGTGCATGTATGAGATCACCATGAATCTGACACTCTAGGCATTTCTGGACAAACTGATAACAATCTGTCTCCATAGTCAACCAGAAGTAACCCGTCCTCATAATCTTACGAGCTAGCATGTGTCCTCCCATATGCGGACCACAAACTCCTGCATGAACCTCTCTCATCACTCGATCTGCAGAGGCTCGATCTAAACATAATAGAAGCATACCATCAACTGATCGCCTGTATAAGGTATCTCCACAAATCACAAATCTAGTGGCCAAGTTCCTCAGTGCTCTCCGATCCTTGGCAGTGGCTACCTCAGGGTACGTGCCAAATCTGAGAAACTGATAAATGTCATGATACCAAGGTAGATCATCCTGGTCCTCTATCTCTCCAATCAAACAACAATAGGCGGGTGCAGACCTCGACTCAATCAGTAATGGACGTATGACTACATCAATCGGAATGTCCACGGAGGAAGCTAAAGTAGCTAAGGCGTCAGCAAATCGGTTCTGCGCTCTAGGCAGATGAACATATCTCAAGTCGTCAAATCTCGCAACCAACAACTCTAAATATGCATGATATGGTCTAAGCTTCACGTCCTTAGTCTTCCAATCCCCCTGAATCTGCCTGAGTACCAGATTGGAGTCACCAAATACCTCCATCTGTCTAATGCCAAGCTCCAATGCAGTCTCTAAACCCAAGATGCAAGCCTCATACTCAACTATGTTATTTGTGATAGGATGTCGATCATGGAACGCCAAACGAACAGATCTCGGAATATGATCGCCCTGAGAAGACACCAACAAAACACCTATCCCATACCCTAACTGATTGGCTGCACCATCAAAGTACAAGCACCATCCTGATAAGCTAGTCATAGCAACAAACTCCTCATCTGGAAAATCATCATCAACTGGTCTATCCTCAGATGTCGATAGTGAAGCTAAGCGATCGGCGACAATACTTCCCTTAATAGACTTTTGAGAAATGTACTGAATATCGAACTCTGTCAAAAGCACGAGCCATCTCATCAATCTACCAGTTAATGCAGGTCTATCAAACAGATACCTCAAAGGATTTAACCGAGAAATCAAGCACACCGAATACTCAGTCATGTAGTGCCTCAATCTCTTGGTGGCCCAAATTAACGCTAAACACATGCGCTCAATCATAACATATCTCATCTCATACTCCAGCATCCTCTTACTCAAATAGTAAATCGCTCGCTCTTTCTCGGAGTCATCAAGCTGAGCTAGCATGCATCCCAAGGCCATGTCTGAAACTGACAAATACAGAAGAAGTGGACGTCCTGGCATAGGAGGCACTAAAACAGGGGGAGAAAGCAAATACTCCTTGATCTTCTCAAATGCAATCTAGCAGTCGTCATTCCAAACCGTTGGCTGATTCTTCCTCAACAGACGAAAGATGGGCTCACATATGTCTGTCAATCTGGCTATGAAACGACTAATATACTGTAACCTACCTAGAAAACCCCTGATCTCTTTCTCAGTCCTCGGCACAGGCATGTCAAGTATGGCTTTGATTTTATCTGGGTCGACCTCTATGCCCCGATCACTGACCATATGCCCCAACAGTTTCCCAGAAGTCACTCCAAATGTGCACTTTTTGGGGTTTAGCCTCAGTCTAAATTTTTGAATCCTCTCAAAGAATCTCTCTAGGGCCGCTAGGTGATCTGCTCTACCTCGGGATTTCACAATCATATCATCCACGTAAACCTCGACATCCCTATGCATCATGTCATGAAACAAAGTGGTAGCGACTCTCTGATAAGTGGCTCCTGCGTTCTTCAACCCAAATGGCATAACTCTATAACAGTAGGTACCCCACTCAGTAATAAAGGTTGTCTTCTCCATATCCTCTGGAGCCATCAAAATCTGATTATACCCTGAAAACCCATCCATGAAAGACAACGTCGAATGACCTGCGGTGCCATCAACCAACAAATCAATGTGTGGAAGAGGAAAGTCATCTTTAGGGCTGGCTTTATTGAGATCTCTGAAGTCAATATTGAGATCTCTGAAGTCAACACAAACCCTAACTTTGCCATCCTTTTTAGGAACAGGGACGACATTAGCCAACCACTCTGGATACTCAACTACTGATATGAACCCAACACTAAGTTGTTTCTGAATCTCCTCTTTTACCTGTAAACTCCAACGTGGATGCAACTATCTCATTTTTTGCTTAACTGGTCTAGCATGTGGTAGGGTAGGTAAATGGTGCTGGACTATAGAGGGATCAAGACCTGGCATGTCCTCATAAGACCATGCAAAGACATCCAAGTATGACCTGAGTAAATGGATGAGTCTATCTCTCTCATCTGTAGATATGGGTGAACCAATCTTCAGCTCTCTAGGCTGATCCTCTGTGCCAAAATCAATAGTCTCAATGTCCCCTGCAGCAGGTGAAACTCTCTCATCTATGGGACCAGAGTCATGATCAAAAGAGTCCCTATCCGAATCGGGCCATGCAACTTCATCACTTATATCAAATATCTGTGAAGTGGGTAGGTGGGGTGCAGATATAGAGGTACTATCACAAGAGGTAGGCGAATACTCAAAAATGCTCAAATCCATAAATGAAGCAACAGAAACATCGTTAGAGTGGGAGACAAATCCCGATAAAACATCAAAAGAAAGAGGTGGGTCCACAAGGTCGGACGCTCCCTCAACTGGGCTAACAATGCCCTCAAACAAGCTACTATCATCCTCTGGAAGCTCTGGAACAGGAAGAGTCTGAGTCTCCTCAAAAACCTCAATGGTAGACACCCCAAACATATCAAATGCTGAAATAGGCTGAAGCTGAACAATGCTGGTAATTTGGCTCATGGTCATCATGTCCATCTCATCTCGGTACTCATCATAGGAAACAACTCCATCAATCATCTCAGTAGAATCAACCATCACCCCATCACCAGTGATCTCCTCTAGAAAACATAGAGACAACATGCTAGCTCGATCTGGAGGCGTAGGAGTAATCGTCAAAGGGAAAGAAGAGTCGAGAGCCCCATCACTCAACTGTAGCTGGTGAAATAGATGCTGAAGATCAGTCTCTCTATCTGTATGAACCACACTATCAATCTCCTCTAGACGAGGTCTAGTCTTTGATCCTCTGACAAAGTAGTCAGCCAAACTCAACCTATAGGGTCGAATAGGATAATCAAATGCTGTGTGGGATAAACGGGCTCTCACCCTCTCCTTGCGCAGCCGCGCCATGTGACGATAATCAGCCTCAGTAGGGATGAATCCAAGTCCAAATGTCGTATCATGGTCAATGGCAGCTATGAACTCGCTCGGTCCCTGCTGACGTCGTCCTAACCCCATGCCAGGTAGAAAGGTCATACCCCTCATCATATCAAGGACCACTGTGCAACTGTGCTGATCAAACGACATAGCCACAAAGTCTCTACAAAAATCCTCAATCTCGAGAGTCTGTATCTCATCAAAAGTAAACCCAGTCAGAAGTAGGTCGTCCTCACTGTGACTGATCTGAAGTACTGGCTCAGAAGCGACAAATATATCCCTGGTAGAGCGCACTGTGATGACCTGCCCATCATGAATAAACTTCACCTTCTGATGAAGGGAAGAAGGAATAGCTCCAACTACATGAATCCATGGTCGGCCTAGTAGCAGGTTAAAGGATGTAGGAATCCTCAAAACCTGGAACAATGTGGAAAATGTGGCTGGACCAATATGCAAATCAATCATTAAGGTACCCATAACCTCCCTCTTGGTGCTATCATATGCCCTGACTGTCTGAGTAGAAGGACCAAAATCTGAAGGTGCGAAACCAAGGGCTATAGCAGTGGCTAAAGGGCAAACATTCAGGGCTGAGCCGTTGTCCAGTAGGACAGACGAGACTCTATGGCCTGAACATCCAACTGTGATGTATAGAGGGTGCACGTGGTCTAAACCATCAGGTGGCAAGTCATCATCTGAAAATACAATGCAAGTGGCCCTGCCAGCCGTCATCATATGAATCAATCCCTCTGGAGTGGTGGTAGTCTCTACTTTGATCTGACTCAAGGCTCGAATCAAAGCATCTCTATGAGTACTGGATGATGCTAATAAACTCCAGATGGAAATGCGAGCCTGAGTGCTCTATAGTTGTCTCAAAACCTCATCATCCTCTCTCCTAACCTCCTCATGAGAGGCTGCACCCTCAAATGGTTTGACTGCTGTTGGTGGTGGCTGAGCTATCCTCCCACTACGAGTCACAATATGTATCTCTCTCCCTACTGAATCATCATCCTCTGGCCATAAAGTGAATGGGACAAAAGCATCCTGACATCCGATAACTAAGGGTGTAGGATGAGTCAACTAGAATGGTACCTCGTCTGGGATCAAACTGAATGGTGCAGGAGTCCGAGGGACCAATGAAACCCCATCAATCTCATAGCCGTCATGCTGATTACTACCAAAAAGTGCTATTTTGTAGATCTAATTATAATGGTTTTAAGCACCTTTAAGTAGTAATCATATTCATTTAACCCAATTAATTAATTAAGGTCCTTAGTAATTGGTTTTAACCATTTTGTGGCAAGTTTACATGTTTTTATCAGCTTATGAATCGATTCAAGCATGCCAATTGATGGAGGAGCTATTTGGGTGAGTTAAGCAAGGATTTTGGATGATTACAGGCTTGAATTTCAAGTGGAAACACGAGCACAAGCAATGGAGAAGAGGAAAACAGAGTGAAGAAAACAGCTGTAGTCTTCTTTCACACTTTTGAAGCACTTCCCGAAGTCCATTTTTTACATTCTATATACCATTTGAAAGCTTAGGAAGTCAAAAATCCAACGCTTCAAACCGTGTATGATTTGGAGCTGAAATGAGGAAGATATGGCCTTCGGAAGGCAACTGCATCATGTTAAATGACCAATTATCAAGGTGAATTTCACATTGCGAAAATTTCGCAAGAAGATTTTCTTCATGGTGCGAAATTTTGCCACTTCTCACCATGAAGAAACACCTTGCGAAAATTTCGCAAGGAGGATTTAGGCACATTGCGAAATTCCTTTGAATCCCCTGTTTTGAGACGTTGTTGATGTTATTCCACTACCGGTTCTCCAAGATATTTTGCTTGATTTTTAGCTTTGTAAATACCTATTTTACCCTTGTAATCAACCAATGAATAGGTTGCTTTTGTAATAGCTCTTGTAATTTAGCTTGTTATTGTCTTTAAATAGAGGTGAAGAGCCTCAGATCATCTAATCTTGTAACCTGTAACTTTATAAGTTATAAGAGCACTTTTGTTCATACGTTTCTTTTCTCTTTTCTTTCTCATTTTCTTAGTAGCCAAACATCCTTGGAGGATGAAATCCCCAAGGATGAGAGGCTAAAACCTTTTAGTTTCTTGAAGTAATGGATGCCATGTGAAGCTCCTGTGTCAGGATGGAGATTTCCAAGCCATGAATGTAAGTAGCTGAGCGTCATAAATGTTTTCATTCAAAGTAAAGCTTTTAATCCCTCTGACTTGCTTTGAATGGCCAATACTTGATAACCTTTTGGTCTTAGTGGATTCTTATTGTTAGATCCACTGACGTTCATTAGTTATCTCCTACGAGCCATTGTATTGCAAGTCGAGGAGATGACCTATATCATTAAAAGAGCATTTATGAGGTTCAGCTACCCTTTTTGTAAGTTTTCAAGGACTAAAACTCAGTTGTTAAACACATACCGGTTCGGGAAGTAAGCATCACCTTAGTTGCTTCCCCAACTCGAGGTGAAAAGTTCCAAAATCTCCATTTTTACACAGTGAGTTAAGCATGGCTATTCAAAGCTTTAAGAAACTTCTTTTTCCATCTTTTAACCTATTTTCATGTTAGTTTAGTTTACACACCTTCATCTTTTTATGTTTTCATCTTAACCTAATTTTTATTAAGAAAAGTTCACTCCATCCTCCGAACTTCACCAGTTAAAGTAAAAACCCTTCCCAGTGTTCGATCCTAGAGCCACTATGCTATAGTAGCTTTGCTACTTTAGTGTAAGGACCTTAGGTATAAATTTTGTTGATACCCTTACATGCCAAGCTACCAAGAGTCGGGTTATCACATGCAAAACAATTGGCTCGGGTAATCCATCATCCCAACTCAACATATGTATACTATCATCCTCTATAAGGTCCATGTGATGAATATCTCCTGAAGATGGATGCACTACGTGTGTAGAATGAGCAGGAAGAGGGTTATTGGTCACACTTGGCTGCCCCAAGTTGACCAAACCCTGGTCTATCAAGTCCTAAATAGCATGTATCAAAGCAGTGCAATGGTCCGTGTCATGCCCTGGTCCCTGATGGTAGGAATAATGTAAGTCCATCCTGAAGCGAGGTGGTATGGGTTGTGGTAAAGGCCTGGATGCTAATGGAGTCAATAATCCACCCTCTGCGAGCTTCTGAAAAGCTCGACTCAAAGGCATACCCAACTGAGCAAACTGACGTGGTGGCCTCTACACATAAGTAGTGGTCTGTGGAGCTCGGGGTCGAGTATATGGGGCAGGAGGCCTCTCTGCGACATGTGCAACAAAAATAGGCTGTGAGATTGGATGTAGATAGGTAGGAGTCATAGGTCTGGAAGGAGTGGGTGGTCTGTAATGCACATGAGATGAAGGTGGATAGTAGTACCCAAGAGTCTACCCAACTGTCTGATAACGTCTAGAAGGTCTCATCCTTGCTGAACTGATAGCACCAACATCTCCTGATCTCTGTCCTCCTGAAGGCCTCTTCCCCTTAGAATCAGTAGGGGAAGACTTAGACCATAATCCTCTAGCAATGCCCTCCTCTATACCATACAAAGCCTGTACCAAAGATCCAAAATCCGTTTGAGGAAATCCCATCAAGTGTCTAGCAAATCTGGGTTGTAAGCTCCTCATGATCATGCTAATATGATCTCTCTCTGAAGGACGGTCTATAATCTGTGAAATCTTCTCCCTCCAGTGGGAGATAAATGAAGTGACTGACTCCTCCGGCCTCTGTCTCAAAGCCTCCAACTCTCTCCTCGAAACATCAATGACAGTGTTAAATGCAAACTGTCTCAAAAACTCCTGGGCTAAGTCATCCCAAGTCCTACGGCGTGATACCTCCAATGAAGCGAACCAACGTTGTGCAGCACCACTCAATGATATAGGGAAGATCATAACCATCTGGGCATCATCCAGTCCATGGGCCCTCATAACAGTACTATAGAGTCTCAAATGGATGCGAGGGCATCCTATGCCTGTGTATCTTTCAATCTCAAGCATCCTGAACTTGGCCGGTAGACTGGCCACTGGTGCTCCATCAAAATCTTCCCAAGTAATAGCTCCCTCTGAAGTCCTCATCTGTCTTAACTTCTGCTCAAGTTTATCCATACGAGCATGTGGGTCCTCTAAGATCGGAGTAGGCACTATGGCAAGAGGTGGTGCAACCTCAGTTTGACTATGTAGAGTAAAAGGTATAGTCTGTGGTGCTGGCTGACTGTGCGGAGGTGGTGGTGGTACTGTGGTATCAAAATGGGTATCCTCTTGAACTGGGACCTATTGGGCTTGCTGCCCATCTATCCTCTGGCCAAGGCTAGCTATAGCCTCCTGGATCGAAGCCATGGCCGCAGCAAACTGGTCAACGGTAACTATCTAAGAATCCATATCTCCTTGATCTGATCTCTAGTCTAACTGGTTTGATGCTCTGGTCAATCTGCCTCCAACTCTAATCCACAAAGGTGAATCCAGATCGGTCAAGGTAAACTCTCCTACAAATATGGAAATACTGGATAAGGTGCGGTACAAAAGCGACTCTGTATGAATCCAGTGCGTAGAAGCAAAGCCCAAATATACTCAATATGATACCCTCCTCTGATCACACCAAAAGGAGACTAAGGAAGGGATAACCAAATCCAATCGTGACCAAGGCAGCTCTGAAGGTCCACAAATGCACCCACGTGTAGGAATGAAATCTTAATTGGGTCTAGGCTAAACTATAAGGTTAAGGCGGCTCTATGAGATAAAATGGGTGGGTCAAAGGATCCCTAGCAGAAGCGATCGTACCCTCCGGCGGTACGCAACCCTCTACACGCCTCTAAGGAGACGGGGTGCTTCCATGCAAGGTGGTCATCACCTCCACACATGCACTTCCTCGCGTTCCCAGGGGGTTTCTTAATGGTGAAGGCTCTCCCATCTCTCAACACTCAGGGATAATTGATTACTACTCAAAAAGTGCTATTTGATAGCCTATAATTAATCCTTTTAAACACTTTTGAGTAGTAGTTTAGGCCTTTTAACTCAATTGGCATGTTAAGGATCCTTTAAAGCAATTTTAATCACTTTGTGCAAGTTTTGGTGTTGTTGTTAGTATTTTGATCACCAAAGCAAGTCAAAACTGAGGAGAGCTATGAGGAACCTTGGGCAAAGCTTAGAAGTCATTTTCCAAGAGTGAATCTGGATTGTAAGGAGAAAAAGCAAAGAGAATCTGTCATGAAGCCTATTCTTGATGACAGTAGTAGCAGCCACTTTTGGAGAACTTTCTAAAGTCCAAATGATGCATTCTATATACCATTTCAAATCTCAGGAAGTCAACAATCCCATGCTTCAAACGGTGTGCAATTCGGAGTTGAAACGAAGAAGTTGCAGCCATTACAAGCCAATCACTCCGAGTTGAAGGAAGCATTTTGCAAAGTGTTGCGAAATCACCCTTTTTGTTGCGAAGTGATTTCGCAGCATTTTTGTACAGTAAGGTGTTTCTCCTTCTGACGATGCACGAACCATGCCACGAGAAGGGAGCTGGGAACCTCAAGGTGGAAGCCAACTTCGCAGCCCTGTGAAGATAGCTTGGTGTTGCGAAATAATTTCGCAACCCTCTTGGGTGTCTGCAAAATCTCGTAGACACCATTTTTCTCCTGCGAAATGGTTCCTGAAGCCTCTCGATATTTGCTACCGACATTGGGAGATATTTTCCATTAGATTTTTGTTGTCTAAATCCCAAAATACTCCTTGTAAACCACCAATTACATGATTCCTTAGTTTTTAAGTTAGTAAAAAGACTAAATATCTATGTAATAATTAGTTTTATATTATGTTCATATATATACCTCTCGGGAGCCTGTTCTCAGAGAGGAGTTCCTTCTATAAACATTTGGGTAAGCAAGTAAAGTCTATTTTCTTTCTACTGTCTTACCTTCTCACTTTGTATTTTCATTTTATTTCTAAGTTTTGAATTCTCTGAGGAGTTTTCCCCAGAGAATGAGTAACTAAACCTTTAATTCCTTGGAGCTAAGGTTCCTGGGGAAGGTTCCAAGTGCAAGAATGCAAAGCTCTGTGGTTTTAGCTATTAATGAAGAGGAAGTGAAATCCTTTAGTGCTTTCTATGTTTTTAGTTAACTTAAAACACCTTAGAGTCACCTGGGCCAACACTTGGTAAGGCAAGTGATTTCCAACCATGGAAATGCACTAGTTTACCCCTTGCGAGCCTCTGGGAGGTGACTTCAGGGTAGGATTTTCTAGAATAGCCAACACTTGGTAAGCTTTTGGATTCCTAGGAGGCATCCATTAGTTATCTCTTGCGAGCTTTTGACGGGTAATCCAAGGTTAAAGATCACCTTGAATGGTTAAGGCTTAGTGAGAGGCTTAAACCATTGCAAGTTGCATCAGTGAGAGAATTAAAGTGAAATCTAATTGAAGGAGTCTTTGTACATCACCGGTTAGAGAATTGACTATATGTTGAATCTCTAATGCGAGGAAATGAACCATCTGACCGGAGCTATGTCTTTTGCATGAGGAACCACCCCAGTGAACCTAACTCTCCAGGGAATGCTTTTCTTCCTAAATTATTCCAAACTTCTGTTATGTTAGTTAGTTTAAGTCTAAACTTTTACCAATCAAAGTTTGTTTTTTACTTCTTAATCTAATCTTGAAATGAAACAAGACCAATTCACTTGGAATTGGTATCATTGATTGCTTGTTAATCATTCCCAGTGAACGACCCTAGAGCCACTATACTATAGTAGCTTTTTCTTTGCTACCCTAGTGTATGGTGTTATAGGTTATAAATTTTGTTGATTACTCCCTCAATCAAGGAGCACCAGCTGGACACAAATCAGCTGAGACACCAATTGGGCATGAATCAAACGGCGCCACTGCCGGGGAATAAGTGTCAAGTTTATAGTGATACCATTTTTTAGCACTTGTGATTTTCATCACAAGTTGGTAAAGTTTCTTTCACTTTACTAATTTTCATTCTTTCTTTGTTTATTTACAATCTAAGTTTATCTTTTAAAATTTAGCCTAGTTTAATTTTGTTGTTGTAGCTCTGTTTTTTCTTGTTGTCCTCTGTTTTTATTTAAGTGGCAGGTAGATACTAGTTGTGTATGCCCAAGTGGATACGAGACAGTGGAGGAAGGCTTGTAAAGTGTGATACACCTCAGAGAAGAGAATTGGAAGTAATCTTGAATATCATGGAAGCTACACCTGAAGATCAGCATAGTCACCAAGGTCGTCAAGATAATCTCAATGAATTCCGATCAATGAGGGACCGTATGCATCCACCTCGTATGAGTGCACCATCATGTATAGTGCCCCCTACAGAGCAGCTAGTGATCAGACCGTATCTTGTTCCACTTCTACCAACTTTCCATGGGATGGAAAGTGAGAATCCGTATGCACACATCAAGGAATTTGAGGATGTTTGTAATACATTCCAAGAGGGAGGAGCTTCAATTGATTTGATGAGGCTTAAGTTATTTCCTTTTACTTTAAAGGATAAGGCCAAAATTTGGCTTAATTCTTTAAGGCCAAGGAGTATCCGCTCTTGGACTGATTTACAAGCTGAATTCCTCAAGAAATTTTTTCCTACTCATAGAACAAATGACTTGAAAAGGTAAATTTCAAACTTCTCAGCTAAAGAGAATGAGAAATTCTATGAGTGTTAGGAAAGATACATGGAAGCTATAAATGCTTGTCCTCACCATGGCTTTGATACTTGGCTATTGGTGAGCTATTTTTATGATGGTATGTCATCCTCAATGAAGCAACTCCTCGAGACAATGTGTGGAGGAGATTTCATGAGCAAAAATCCAGAGGAAGCTATGGATTTCTTGAGCTATGTAGCTGATGTTTCAAGGGGATGGGATGAACCAACTAAAGGAGAAGTGGGAAAGATGAAGTCTCAGTTGAATGCTTACAATGCAAAGGCTGGGATGTATAATTTAAAAGAAGATGATGACATGAAAGCAAAGTTGGCAGCTATGACAAGAAGATTGGAGGAGCTGGAGCTGAAAAGAATACATGAAGTGCAAGCTGTTGCTGAAGCACCAGTGCAAGTGAAGCTGTGTCCCAATTGTCAATCATTTGAACATCTGGTGGAGGAGTGTCCTGCAATTCCAACTGAAAGGGAGATGTATAGAGATCAAGCAAATGTTGTTGGACAATTCAGGCCCAATAACAATGCGCCATATGGAAATACTTACAACTCAAGTTGGAGGAATCATCCAAATTTCTCATGGAAGGCTAGAGCAACTCAATACCAACAGCCGGATCCACCATCTCAGCAATCTTCAAGTATTGAACAAGCAATAGCTAATCTCAGCAAGGTAATGGGAGATTTTATTGAAAAGCAAGAAGCCACTAATGCTCGAGTCAATCAAAAAATTGATAGAGTGGAGAGTATGTTGAATAAAAGGATGGATGGAATGCAAAATGATATGAACCAAAAATTTGATAACATCCAATATTTAATTTCAAGGCTTACAAATTTGAATACATTGCAAGAAAAGGGAAGATTTCCTTCTCAACCTCACCAAAATCCTAAAGGTGTCCATGAAGTGGAAAGCCAAGAGGGAGAATCATCACAGGTGAAAGATGTCAAAGCTTTGATCACTCTAAGGAGTGGTAAAAAAATTGAGCAGCCAACACCCAAGCCACATGTTGAGAAAGAAGAAGAGATAAAGAAAGGGAAGGAAATGGAAGATAAAGAGAGTGAGATCAGTGAAGAAAAGAAGGACTCTGATGCAACAAGGAAAGTAATTCCAGAGAAGGAGCTTCTGAAGGAAGAAATGCTGAAGAAATCAACTTCTCCACCTTTTCCTCAAGCATTACATGGGAAAAAGGGGATTAGAAATGCAGCTGAAATCCTCGAAGTATTGAGGCAAGTGAAAGTTAATATTCCACTGCTGGATATGATTAAACAAGTTCCAACGTATGCAAAATTCTTAAAGGACTTGTGTACTATCAAGAGAGGGTTGACTGTAAACAAGAAAGCCTTCTTGACTGAGCAAGTAAGTGCAATCTTACAGTGTAAGTCCCCTTTGAAGTACAAAGACCCTGGAAGTCCTACCATTTCAGTCATGATTGGAGGAAAGGTAGTGGAAAAAGCCTTGCTAGATTTGGGAGCAAGTGTGAATTTGCTTCCATATTCCGTCTACAAGAAATTGGGCCTTGGAGAGTTGAAGCCAACAGCAATCACTCTATCTGTGGCAGATAGATCAGTGAAAATTCCAAGAGGAGTAATTGAGGATGTATTGGTTCAAGTGGATAATTTCTACTATCCAGTAGATTTTATTGTTCTTGATACAGATCCTACTGTAAAGGAAGCTAATTTAGTTCCTATCATCCTTGGAAGGCCATTTCTTGCAACTTCAAATGCAATCATCAACTGCAGGAATGGGCTGATGCAACTCACTTTTGGTAACATGACACTGGATCTCAATATTTTCTACATGTCTAAAAAGCAAATCACTCCGGAGGAAGAAGAAGGTCCAAAAGAGCTATGTATAATTGATACTTTGGTGGAGGAGCACTGCAATCAACATATGCAAGAAAAGTTGAATGAAAGTCTTGAGGATATTGAGGAAGGTTTTTCTGAATCTCCTATTGGGCTTGCTACTCTACAAAGTTGGAGAAAGATAGAAGAGATTCTACTTTTGTTCAATAAGGAAGAGGAGGCATCTGCTGAAAAAGAAATTCCAAAACTCAATTTGAAGCCTTTACCTGTGGAGCTGAAATATACATATCTTGAAGAAAATAATCAATGTCCTGTTGTAATATCTTCATCGTTGACCAATCATCAAGAGAATTGTTTAATAGAAGTTCTCAGGAGGTGTAAGAAGGCAATAGGATGGCAAATATCTGACTTGAAAGGCATTAGTCCTTTAGTTTGTACTCATCATATATATATGGAGGAGGAAGCAAAACCAATCCGTCAATTTCAAAGAAGGTTGAATCCTCATCTACAAGAGGTGGTGCGAGCTGAGGTGCTGAAGCTACTTCAAGCAGGAATCATTTACCCTATATCTGATAGCCCTTGGGTGAGTCCTACTCAAGTGGTACCAAAGAAATCAGGGATAACAGTGATTCAAAATGAAGAAGGGGAAGAAATTACTACACACCTTACTTCAGGTTGGAGGGTGTGTATTGATTATAGAAAGCTGAATGTTGTCACCAGGAAGGATCATTTTCCATTGCCATTTATTGATCAAGTGCTGGAGAGAGTCTCTGGACATCCATTCTATTGTTTCTTGGATGGGTATTCAGGGTATTTTCAGATTGAAATTGATTTGGCAGATCAAGAAAAGACCACTTTTACATGTCCATTTGGAACATATGCTTATAGAAGAATGCCTTTTGGTCTATGCAATGCACCTGCTACATTTCAAAGATGCATGTTGAGTATTTTCAGTGATATGGTGGAGCGAATTATGGAGGTTTTCATGGATGACATCACCGTATATGGAGGTACATTTGAGGAATGCTTGGTTAATTTGGAATCAGTTCTTTGTAAATGCATTGAAAAAGACCTGGTGCTCAACTGGGAGAAATGCCATTTTATGGTACGTCAAGGAATTGTCAATATCATCTCTGAAAAAGGCATTGAAGTTGATAAAGCAAAGGTGGAGCTTATTACCAAATTACCATCTCCAACAACTGTGAAAGGAGTAAGGCAGTTCCTTGGCCATGCAGGGTTCTATAGGAGGTTTATAAAAGGTTTTTCAAGTCTTTCAAAACCTCTTTGTGAGCTGTTAGCTAAGGATGCTAAGTTTATATGGGATGAAAGGTGTCAGAATAGCTTTGATCAACTGAAGAAATTTTTAACAACAACTCCAATAGTGAGAGCCCCTAATTGGCAATTACCTTTTGAACTGATGTGTGATGCCAGTGACTTTGCTATAGGAGCTGTGCTTGGCCAAAGAGAAGATGGGAAGCCCTATGTGATTTACTATGCAAGTAAAACACTAAATGAAGCTCAAAGGAACTACACAACTACAGAGAAAGAATTGTTAGCTGTGGTATTTGCTTTGGACAAATTTCGAGCTTATTTAGTGGGGTCTTTCATTATTGTGTTTACTGACCATTCAGCCTTGAAGTATTTATTGACAAAGCAAGATGCAAAAGCAAGGTTGATTAGATGGATTCTTTTGTTACAAGAATTCGATCTCCAAATCAAAGATAAGAAAGGAGTGGAGAATATGGTAGCTGACCACTTGTCAAGGTTAGTTATAGCACATAATTCCCATCCCTTGCCTATCAATGATGATTTTCCTGAAGAATCACTCATGTTCCTAGTGAAAACTCCTTGGTATGCTCATATTGCTAATTATTTAGTAACTGGTGAAATTCCAAGTGAGTGGAATGCACAGGACAGGAAGCACTTCTTTGCCAAAATTCATGCTTATTATTGGGAAGAGCCCTTTCTCTTTAAGTATTGTGCCGATCAAATTATTAGGAAGTGTGTCCCTGAAGATGAGCAGCAAGGGATTCTATCTCATTGTCATGAGAATGCATATGGAGGCCACTTTGCCTCTCAGAAAACAGCCATGAAGGTATTGCAATCAGGGTTTACTTGGCCATCTCTTTTCAAAGATGCCCACATCATGTGTAGGATTTGTGATAGATGCCAAAGGCTTGGAAAGCTAACAAAAAGAAATCAAATGCCTATGAACCCCATTCTGATAGTTGAGTTATTTGATGTATGGGGCATTGACTTCATGGGACCTTTCCCAATGTATTTTGGTAATTCTTACATCTTGGTGGGGGTAGATTATGTTTCTAAATGGGTTGAGGCACTCCCCTGTAAACAAAATGATCACAGGGTGGTTCTCAAGTTTCTTAAAGAGAACATTTTCTCAAGATTTGGGGTGCCCAAAGCCATAATCAGTGATGGAGGTGCTCATTTTTGCAACAAACCTTTTGAAGCTCTGTTATCCAAGTATGGAGTGAAGCACAAGGTGGCTACACCTTATCATCCTCAGACTTCCGGGCAAGTTGAGCTAGCTAACAGGGAAATAAAGAACACCTTGATGAAAGTGGTGAATTCCAACAGAAAAGATTGGTCTATTAGGTTTCATGATTCATTGTGGGCATATAGAACAGCTTATAAGACTATTCTTGGGATGTCTCCCTATCGTCTTGTCTATGGAAAAGCATGCCATCTCCCTGTGGAAGTTGAATACAAAGCTTGGTGGGCAATAAAGAAGCTGAATATGGACTTGATCAAGGCAGGAGAAAAGAGATTTCTAGACCTTAATGAGATGGAGGAATTAAGAAATAATGCTTATATCAATTCCAAAGTTGCAAAACAGAGGATGAAGAAGTGGCATGACCAACTCATCTCCAACAAGGAATTTCAGGAAGGGCAAAGAGTTTTGATGTATGACACAAGACTCCATATCTTTCTTGGGAAGCTCAAGTCGAGGTGGATAGGCCCGTTCATTATTCACCGAGTATGGTCCAATGGAGTGGTGGAATTAGTGAATTCCAATGGCAAGGATAGCTTTAGAGTCAATGGATATCGTCTCAAGCCATTCATGGAGCCATTCAAATCAGAAAAGGAGGCAATCAACCTCCTTGAGCCTCAAAAAGCCTAAGTGAAAAAGGGTTTGCTGGACGTGGTTTTACCACAGTCCAAAATTTTTGTAAATTTTGTAAATTTTCAAGTTGTTTCCATACTTTTGATCTTAGTTTTTGATCTTAAATCATGTTTTAAGGTGTGTTTTAATCGTTTTGAATGATCCCAGGTGGAAGAAATTTCGAGGAGATTGAAAGAAAAAAAATCGGGTCGAAATCGGAGCCAAAACAGAGCATAAACAGGGGAAAAACAGAGCTCTGCGAAATTTCGCAGGGTGAAGGAAACTTCTGCAAAATGAGCATTTTGTTGCCAAACCATTCCGCAACACTGTAGAAGTCTCTGCGAGGGTATTTCGCAACTGCGAAAGTGAATTTGGCACACGAGTGCCACTTCGCAGTACAGTAGCATCCATTTGGCAGCTGCGAAACGCATTGCGAAGTGGAAAAGCGTGATTTCGCACCAAAAGTCCCATTCCGCAGGGTATTTCGCAATTGCGAAAGTGGTTTTGGCACACGAGTGCCACTTCGCAACACAGTAACATCAATTTCGCAGCTGCGAAACTCACGGCGAAGTTGCTGCGAAAATGGCATTTTGCTGCGAAATTGGCGTTTTGTTGCGAAACTTAAACTGACCCTTAGGCTTCCGTTTTTCCTATTTATACCGGTCATTTGAGCTGCGAAAAGGGTTTCAAAAATCAGAGCACCATTCTCGCAGCCTGTTCGTCTTCTTCACCAAGCCACGCCATCCGAGCCTCCGGTCACCTTCTCCGATCAGCAACGCCGGCCAAAGTTCGATAGCCCAAAATGGCGCGAACACGAGGGGCTAAGTCTTCATCGCCTTCGAACTGCAAAAAGAGTCTGCGAAAGGAGCCAGTTCCAGATTCTGCTCCAGAACCTTCGCAGCCGAAACCAATTCCACCTCTGGTGAAGCCCGTGCCACCAAAACCGCCAGCAAGACGATACCTTACCAGGTCAGGCGGTCGGCCATTGCAGAAGAAACCCAGGGTGGAAAGCTCAGAACCCATCGATTTGACTGAGCAATCTCCAGAGCCTTCCCCAATTCCATCACCGGTTCAAACTCCAGTGCCGTCTCCGGTTCCCTCGCCGAGTCCCTTACCAGTTCCATCGCCGGTACCATCTCCGGCGCCGCAAGAAAAATCTCAGGAGCCTCAAGCGCCGCTTCCCGAGCCCCAAATTCAAGTTGAACCAGCTCTGGAAGAAGTAATTAGGAGGCCAATGCTACCTCAACCCCCAATTGAGGGAAACTTGGATTGTCGAACTCGGGCATTTCATTCCGAGCTTTGCTTTGACTTAGCAACATTCAGAGTGAGACCGGAGCTTGCCCAATCATTCCAGCTGCTGAGGAGGTACCATATGGAGCAACTGCTAGCTCCAAGAGACTTTTTCTATCCCCGGATAGCCACGGATTTCTACCAATCCATGACAACCAAAGAGGTTAGAAATCCAACCTTGATTCATTTCACAATCGATGGGAGACATGGTATATTGGGAGCAAGACATATTGCTAAAGCCCTGCAAATTCCTTTTGAGCCAACCCAATTCGATAATTATAGAGTTTGGGCAAATCCTACTGAGCTAGAGATGGTTCGCACCCTTTCCAGAGGAGCTGCAAATCGATCACATCTGCTGAGGGGGGAGCTTCCTCCAGTTATGTTTTTGATTGATGCCTTTTTGCGCCATAATATATATCCATTGCAGCATTGGACCCAAAGAAGGGGAGTTCTCTTGGAAGCTCTTTATAAGATGTCAGAAGGATTCTTCTTTGGGCCTCATCATCTGATCATGGCAGCCCTTCTCTATTTTGAAGAGAAGGTTCACAAGAAGAAGCTTCAGAGAGCAGATTGTATTCCCCTCCTCTTCCCAAGGCTGCTATGCCAAATTTTGGAGCATCTGGGATACCCCTCTAAGCCTCAGCTGGAGAGAAAGCGAATATGCCATGAGCCCTTCACTCTTGATAAATGGAATAATATGACGGCCTACAAAGTTGATCAACCTGGGCAGCCTCAGCCAGCTGCAAGGAGAGCCTCCCCAAGACATATACCTGAGGGTATAACAGTTGCTGCTCCTGCCATTCCTAGAGCTCCACCAGCTGCACCTGCTTTATCTCAGCCATCCACATCAGCTGAGCCGAGGATGGCCATTCCTATATCTGAATATCGAGAGTTGTGCCGTGCATTGGAGACTCTTACAGCTTCTCAGAGCAATCTTGCTCAGGAGATGGCAGCCATCAAAGCATGCCAAGAGCAGATGTTAGCCTCTCAGGCTCAACAAGCTGCCATCTTAAGGCAGCTCCAAGTCCATTTCGATCTGCCACAAGCTGTAGAGCCCTCCATTTCTACTCCTCTAGAGCCACACTCTCAGCTTACAGAGTCTCATCCTCCAGAGCCCGAAGCCCCAGCTGATCCACCTACTGAGGAGGCAGATCCTTCTGCCTAGCACCACCACCCCACTAATCAGACATTATATATATTTTCTGTTTATGTTTTTATGCATTTTTGTTTTTTTTAGTTGAAATGAAGTCCCAGTATTTTGGTACTATATATGGGATTCCTTGTGTTACTTGTCTTTAGCATTGTAATCAAATGAACTCAAAGTAATACAAGTTAAATATTTCTTGTTAAAAGTTAGCATTAAGTTATTCTTATTTCCTTTTCTCACATATTCTATTCTTTTTTAAACATGTGGTTTTCCCCAATCAATATTCGAATTTGATATCAGCAAGGAGGTACCACTTCCTCCCTTTTATTACAGTCACTCAAATCACATTGAGGACAATGCTCAGTTCGGTTGGGGGGTATGAGGAAGGAAGTTTTCTAAATCTTTTTGGTATTGCAATTATATTGGTTAATTAGTTGTAGATTTTACTTTTTACTAGTGTTACTCTATTCTCCATGAATTTTGAGGAAAAATTTTCAAATTAAACCAAGAGAAATTGAACTGTTGTTTTTCACTTGGCTTAGAGTATGGATTATGCTTACTAAAGTGGTTCAATTGTTGAAGCTTCTACTGAAATTGAATTTAGTTCTTCCACTTTAAGCTATTCATACACTGTGCACATTAGTTTCCGATTATAAGATGAAAAGCTATTTCCCTCTTGACTTAGGATAATTTTGGGACTTGGTATATTTGACCTCATTTGATAAAAATTGAAACACCCTGCAAAAGGCCAATAAGCCTTTGAAATAAAGAAAGTTGTTTGCTTGCCTTGAAACCCGAGCAAGGTCTAAGGGGTATATGGTGAAAATCTTTTAAGCCTGGTGCCCTAAGCCTTAATTGGTTGGGAGTCACCGACCTCAATGCTCGTTACAAGGGTGAATAGGTAGAGTTAGCATATGGTAGATGCTTGGGTATTAGAAATTCATTCTTAAAAGTCCGGGGAAAAATCCGAGAAGTTAGTGGTTGAAAGATCCTTAAAGCTTGGTGCCCTAAACCTTAATTGGTTGGGAGTCATCAATGGACCCCCATTACATGGACAAGTCAGAAAGAGTACCCCATAAAGCTACCTTGAAAAAAAAAAAAAAAAAAAAAAAAGGTGATTTCTTTTCTTATTGATTTTGGTCAGTTTGCTAAAGTGTTGAAAAGAGATAGGTTGGGGGGTGAGACTAGTTTAACATATTATTCTCGGAACCTAAGGAACCAATACACATAGATTTTTGTGGAAGATTAAAGTTTGGTTCTTAGAAAGTGGAAATGGTTTTAAAACTTCAGTTTGCATAATGCACTCCCTTGATTGACAGTGTTTCGCATAGGTGTTATGACTCTTGTTGAGATTTGGGTTTGTATTTCTTTAATGATTCCTGTGAGAATTAGATCATCATGCCACTTGAGAATTATTTCCTTTCAGCATGATGTTGTAAATTTTAGATTAGTTTGCTATTTATTTTTATTTTTCTCTCCTATATTGCTAAGGGACTAGCAATATGTCAGTTGGGGGGAGTGATTACTACTCAAAAAGTGCTATTTGATAGCCTATAATTAATCCTTTTAAACACTTTTGAGTAGTAGTTTAGGCCTTTTAACTCAATTGGCATGTTAAGGATCCTTTAAAGCAATTTTAATCACTTTGTGCAAGTTTTGGTGTTTTTGTTAGTATTTTGATCACCAAAGCAAGTCAAGACTGAGGAGAGCTATGAGGAATCTTGGGCAAAGCTTAGAAGTCATTTGCCAAGAGTGAATCCGAATTGCAAGGAGAAAAAGCAAAGAGAATCTGCCATGAAGCCTATTCTTGATGACAGTTGTAGCAGCCACTTTTGGAGCACTTTCTGAAGTCCAAATGATGCATGCTATATACCATTTCAAAGCTCAGGAAGTCAACAATCCAATGCTTCAAACGGTGTACAATTCGGAGTTGAAACGAAGAAGTTGCAGCCATTACAAGCCAATCACTCCGAGATAAAGGAAGCATTTTGCAAAGTGTTGCGAAATCACCCTTTTGTTGCGAAGTGATTTCGCAGCATTTTTGTACAGTAAGGTGTTTCTCCTTCTGACGATGCATGAACCATGCCGCGAGAAGGGAGTTGGGAACCTCAAGGTGGAAGCCAACTTCGCAGCCCTGTGAAGATAGCTTGGTGTTGCGAAATAATTTCGCAACCCTCTTGGGTGTCTATACTATAGTGAACGACCCTAGAGCCACTATACTATAGTAGTTTTTTCTTTGCTATCCTAGTGTATGGTGTTATAGGTTATAAATTTTGTTGATTACTCCCTCAATCAAGGAGCACCAGCTGGACACAAATCAGCTGAGACACCAATTGGGCATGAATCAATAATCTAAAGTGCACAATGAAGGATGTGGGTGCATCCGAAAAACCTAAGATCTAAAGTGAGATAGTGAACAAAGACAAGCAATCATACAATCATGCAAGAGAAAGGGTTGTCATGCAACAAGCAGTCATACCAAGCAGATAAGTATCATACAATCAAAGTCCTATCTAGCATATGTGAGAGTGAATCATGCTAAAGTGAGCAAAACAATCAAGTGATCATTCAAACAGTCATTGCGAAGCAAATAAATATCAAACAAACAAAGTCCTATCTAATATATGTGATAGTGAATCATGCTAAAGTGAGCAAAACAATCAAGTGATCATCCAAGGCAATCAAACATGGTAAGATAGCAAACCAAACAAGCAAGCAAATCGAATCACCTTGCCTAAAAAAAGAGGTACCCACTAATCGACCAATTAAACGCCACATTTTCCTCAACTAGTGTTCAAGCTTGATCCTCAAAATCCCCAGTGGAGTCGCCAATTTGTGGACCCGCATCTTTCACGTGCGCCCCCACTCGATCGACGAGACTCGCTTTTTATTCGTGAAAAATAATTTTTGAAAAACTCGGAGTCGCCACTTATATTATTTTTATTTTAAAGGGAAAATAAAACAAGAAAGAAAAACCCTAAAATGTGACTCCATAATTTTTGGAAAAAGCATGTCTTTGAAAAACCCGAGTCTAAGTCCGGGGATCAGGTTACCTATTGGGAAGGTACCTTTAAAAGGTAGCACCCCTCTAAGCCCTATAAAGGTCTCTACTAACTAAGTTAAGGCAAATGTGACAATTAACCTGTTAATTATGGATACCTAAGTAGGCTAGATGGTTCCAAAAAATAGTATGCCAAACAAGATCAAATCATAATAAAGGAAGGTTAGGATGCGTACCTGGACCGCTTCTCAAGCGCTATCATAAAACATCGATGGTTAATTTAAACAATATATCATCCAGCATGTATTTTATTAGAAATAATCAAACAATGAAACATGTATATCAGAACACTCAAGCATTATTAGACATAAGCATTATTTCACAATGACAAGCATATTCACAGAATTCAGAAAGTAGGTGATAGAGGACATACCTAGATAGCATAGATAATTTGTAACGTGCTTCCTCAAGTTGTAAGGGGTTAGATAAATAATAAAATATAGAAATCCTAGCATGCTCGTTGTCTAATTAGCATAGCAGAAGTGATCAAAGTATACAAAATCATCAATTATCACATACATCTTGTATATAATTCCTAAAAAAAATAGATATGATTTCAATAAATAGTAAGGGTGACAGTAAAGATGAGTTTTAAAAAGATGATTTTATGTAGGGGTTTCACCAATTACCCAATTGATATACACAAATATAGCTTGGAATTAAATGTTATCACTTTCATAAAAAAAAAATAAAAAATATATAAATAAAATAAAATAAATTAAATTAAAAAATAAAAATTCATGAGTATTAAAAAAACATTTTTTTGATAGTTTTAATGAATTGTATTTATAAAATAAAGTTTTGATTTACTTAAATAAGAAGGCTTTAATTTCATGCAAAGAAAATATTTTTTTTAGAAAAGTTTGTTCACAAGAAAATAAATGTTATCACTTTTATAAAGGAAATGTTTCATAAGTATTAATAATAACAATAATAATAATAATAATCGATTCCATAGTTTTAATGAATTTTATTTATAAAAAGAAGCTTTAATTTATTAAATAAAAAGACTTTAATTCCATGCAAAGAAAATGTTTTTAAAAAGTTCATTCACAAGAAAATAAATGTAATCATCACTTTTATAAGGGAAATATTTCATAAGTATTAATAATAATAATAATAATAATAATAATAATAATTGATTCCATAGTTTTAAGAAAAAAGTTTTAATTTATTTGAATAAAAAGACTTTAATTCCATGCAAGAAAATATTTTTTTAAAAGTTCATTCACAAGAAAATAAATGTAATTATCACTTTTATCAAGGAATTATTTCATGAATATAATAATAATAGTTGTAATAATTGAGTCCATAGTTTTAATTAATCTTATAAAAGGAAGTTTCAATTTACTTAAATAAAAAAAGCTTTAATTCCATGCAAAGAAAATGTTTTTTTTTAAAAGAAAGTTTATTCACAAGAAAATAAATGTTATCACTTTTATAAAGGAAATATTTTATGAGTATTAATAATAACAATAATAATAATAATAATTGATTCCATAGTTTTAATGAATTTTATTGAAGGAAGCTTCAATTTATTTTAAAAAAAGACTTTAATTCCATGTGAAGAAAATGCTTTCAAAAAAATTCATTTACAAAAAAAAAGAGAAAGAAAATTAATTAATTAATAATGGTAATAATAAAAAAACCTTATAAAAAATATATTTGATCTTAAAATTTTTTTTTTATGTAAGAATATCTTTTATAATTTAAATTTTCCTTTAATAATTTTTTTTAACTTTATTTTATTTACAAGAGGATGATTTCCACAACTCTTTATTTAGAAAGCACAATTTTTTTTTATTATTTTTTTAAAACATAATAATTTTTTTTAAAATAAGATAAACAATTATTTTATATTTTAATCCAAGAGAACAAAAAAATGTTTAAAATAATTTAAATATTACAACTTTTTATTTTTTATTTTTGAACAAAGCTATCATAAAAATTATCAAAACACTTAAAAAATTCAAACTTTTTCATCATCATCAGGAATTATCCCAAAACTAAAAATTAAGCACAATATAAATTTTCATTAATATCCAAATTATTGAAAACTAAAAAAAACTTGCAAAATATTTCAACTTTTCATTAACATCACAAAATTGTCCAAAACGAATAAAACATCTAATTTTTAAATTATCATCCTGAATCATCCAAGACAAATGCCTACAAAAAGTAACATGAGATTAGCAATAATAATAATGATAACTAAAATAAAATAAACAAAATAAATTCAAAAACCAAAAAAAACTAAAATCCTAACTTGATTTATATTTTATTCAAGCAATCATCCGGAATTATCCCAAGGCTAAAAAAAATAAGCACAATATAACTTTTCATTGATATCCAAATTATTAAAAATTAAAACAAACTTGCAAAATATTTCAACTTTTCATTAACATCACAAAATTATCCAAAACGAATAAAACATCCAATTTTTAAACTATCATCCCGAATCATCCAAGACAAATGCCTACAAAAAGTAACATGAGATTAGCAATAATAATAATGATAACTAAAATAAAATAAATAAAATAAATTCAAAAACCAAAAAAAAACTAAAAATCCTAACTTAATTTATATTTTGTTCAAACAATCATTAACACATCTCATATAAATACATTAAATCCAACAAAACACTCACCGAAAGACATTAAATCCTATTATAACCGTCCATGATTTCATTCCCTTTTTTTTAACAAATAAATAAAAACATGCCAATAGCATCATTCACATCAGGACTGACCATATATTCACATTTGTTTGCATTTTAAATCCAACAAAACGAAGTCAAAGAACACTAACCTTGCTTGCAGCTACCCTCTTTCACGGTTGTGTCACTTTTTCTTCTCAGTCTAGTTATGTCTGCTTCTTCGATCTGGCTCGTGTGTTCCTTCACCACCAAGAGTCCCCGAATCAGCCTATGCGTCCTTTAGAAGTTCCACCAGGAAACGTGATCTCCATGTCTACAATTTTCTTCTGAATCTCATTAAAAAATAAAAAATCCACCCAAAATTCTTCCAGAACTCTCTTTTTTCTTTTTCTTTTCTCTCCTCAGACGTCTCCCTCTATTTTCAAGCTCTCCTCTCCAAAAAATCCTCCTCTCTCTCCTCAATTGTCTTTCTCATATTCCCAAAAAAAAAACCTAAATCCCCTTCATCGCGCCTCTCCTCCCTTTTTTGCATGTGAGTTGACTTTTCTTTCCTTCTATGAATTCCCCCTGCTCTCTTTCTTGCAAAATACAGTCTGTCTATTCAATATGCCACCTCAATTCTTCCTAAAATATATCATCTCCTTTTCTTTTCCATTTAAAATATGCTTTGACCCAAAACACTACTGAATCCTCCTTCCATCATCACGTGATTCTTTTTCCAAAAGACATATTACATTACCTTCTTTGCTACTCATCATTTCTTTTTTCATACATAAGCTGAATCTTCCCCATAACATGGCTCCATTCATTTTTTCCATATGTCTACTCTTGGAACCAATATGGTAGCTACCCACTCCAAGCTTCACATCATAGGCACTTTCTTATCTTTCTATTGGCAGACTTCCTACAAAATTTCAAAGTTAATAAAGTAATAGTAATAATAATAATAATAATGAAAACTTTTAAACAAAATTATTAAATTAAACTAAATAAGTAAAGACAAGTATTAGGGAAAAGTGATAAAATAATAGGAAAATAAAATAAATGAAGAAATATACAAAATAATAAATAAAATAAAATAAGCAAAAATATAAGGGTAAAAAAAATTCAAGCAATGTGATTTTACAAAAACGATCTAAATGGGCCTAAGGTGCCTAAATGGGCCTAGAATGCCTAAATTGGCCTAAGGTGCCTAAATGGGCCTAAGGTGCCTAAATGGGCCTAGGGTGCCTAAATGGGCCTAAGGTGCCTAAATTGACTTAAGGTGTCTAAGTGGGCCTAAAGTGCCTAAATGGTCCTAGGGTGCCTAAGTGGGCTTAGGGTGGTGCTTAAGTAGGTCTAAGGTGCCTAGGGTGTATCTGAGTGAACCTAAAGTGCCTAAGTGGGCTTAGGGTGACGCCAAATGGGCTAGGTGTGTCTAATGGGCTTAGGGTGTACTAAGTGGGCCTAGGGTGCTTAAATGGGCCTAAAGTGATCTAAGTGGACCTAAAGTGTCTAAATGGGCCTAAAGTGATGCCTAATGGGCCAAGTGTACCTAAATGGGCTTAAAGTAATCTAAGTGGGCCTAGGGTAACTAAGTGAGCCTAAAGTGTCTAAATGGGCCTAAAGTGATGCCTAATGGGCCAAGTGTACCTAAATGGGCCTAGGGTACCTAAATGGGCCTAAAGTAATCTAAATGGGCCTAGGGTGACTAAGTGAGCATAAAGTGGCTAAATGGACCTAAAGTGATGCCTAATGGGCCAAGTGTACCTAAATGGGCCTAGGGTGCCTAAATGGGCCTAAAGTGATCTAAGTGGACCTAAAGTGTCTAAATGGGCCTAAAGTAATCTAAGTGGGCCTAGGGTGACTAAGTGAGCCTAAAGTGTCTAAATGGGCCTAAAGTGATGCCTAATGGGCCAAGTGTACCTAAATGGGCCTAGGGTACCTAAGTGAGCATAAAGTGGCTAAATGGGCCTAAAGTGATGCCTAATGGGCCAAGTGTACCTAAATGGGCCTAGGGTTCCCAAATGGGTCTAGGGTGCCTAAATGGGCCTAGGGTGACTAAGTGGGCCTGAAGTGTCTAAATGGGCCTAAAGTGATGCCTAATGGGCCAAGTGTACCTAAATGGACCTAGGGTTACCTAAATGGGCCTAGGGTGCCTAAGTGGGCCTAGGGTGCCTAAAAGCTATCCTAAAAAAAAACAAGAAAAGCCTAAGTCTAAGTTAGGGCTGCCAAGGGTCACAATAAGAGGTCAGATAATCCCTCAAACAAAGTCTCCGAGGTGGCTTAGAAAAGATAGGCTACACGAGTATTAATGGGCCACCAGGGAATTGCTATAAACGACATGTGCAAGGAAGACGAAATGGAGGGTCTACAAGGTGACTTGCCATCATTTCTGTCCTTTCACTCTACAGGTGGCTGAACGTGGGCTGTGGTAGGCTATCGGAATGACGTAGTAAGACTTGCTCACTTTAGTCAACGATCCGGATAGGATATGCTATCGTCCAGGTGTGATGTTTGCGAGTGTCGTGTGCTTCTTCTTGAGGAAGTTCGGATAGGGGAGCGCGCCACGTGTCCCTCTTTGGGGAGTCCGGATGGAGTCGCTTCGGACAGCGAGGCGTGCCACGTGTCATCAGGGGGAGGGGTCCTTACAATGCCCCCTTTTTAACTTGCCGATTTTGCCCAAGCAGAATGGGCGGGTTAAAAATGATTGTTTTTGAAACTGAGGTTACTTTTTGTTCTCATTGGGCCACGTGATGCGCGGAGGCAAAGAGGAACAAGAGCATTTATGATGAGCCGCCGTCGTTGGGATTTCCCAGGCAGCGTGTCTTTTCAATAATGGCGCGGCTGAGCGGTTAGAATACCGAGGGGCAGTCTTTCGTTTTAAATAGTAGACCGAGTCCTTCACTCTTGCATTTTTTCTTCTGCATTTTCTACCGGTAGTGCTTTCTCTTCAACCTTCTATGTATCTTCGTCTGTGAGTGAGGTTCTAGGGTTTTCTGCTAGCAATACCCGTGTCGTGACGGTGACTGCACTACAGACTTCATCTCCATTTTTTGAGTTTACACTCGGTACGTTCTCTATTCCTGCATTCTCCTCGTTGTGTTTGCTTTGTGGTTTTTTTGGCTTGTTGGGCAAGCTACTTGCGACTGGGAGTCAGTATTGGCATTCTGAGTATGCTGTTCAACCTGGACCTTTCACTTCTGGGGGTCATTTTCATCTACTCCATCAAGAAGGGGAAAAATGACGTCTTCAGCCTGCCTGCCTGCCTGCCTTCTTTCCAATTGGTGACTGATCTTTCGGATTCGACGAAAGGAGGAGCCAAGGGGCATGTATTGGTCCGGGGTGTCTGGGCTGGGCTACTAGAGCCTGCAGAGAGACCGTTTTCCCCAAACCGTTCGCTGGTGCTTCCGGGTAAGGCAGCTTGTGGGGTTTGTCCGGCGTTCGTCTCTTGCTCTTCTTATTTTGGGTTTATCAGATGGCTAACATCTTTGGTTGCTGATAATGCATGTACGGACAAGAGGGGTCTCGTAGTCGAGTGGGTGGAAAAAGCGTCTTTCGACCAATTGAACAAGCTGTTTGAGATTACTGCAGCTGAGAGGCATCATTAGACGCTGCTTACTGCGCGAAACTTGCTGGCCGTTGTTCGGGAGCCCTAGGCATACGTCACCAATATTCTCCCTAGGAAGTTGCCAAAAAAGGTAGTGCCTGGGGAGCATTTTTTTTGTCAAAGATCTCCCATTCTACACGGAAGCGCGCAAGGCAGACGCCCAAGCACGCCGAGCACTTCTCAACGAACGGGAGGAAAAAAGGCAAGAGGGAACTTTGCGGAAGGCCCCTGATGATAAACGTTCCGCGCCCTCTCCTATTGCTGGCGCCCCAACGGGAAAGAAGAAGAAGGTTCCCACTAAGGGAAAAGCAATAAAACCTCCAACTCCCACAAAGGGACTAGTAATAAAATCGTCAGCTCCCACAAAGGGAATAGTAATAAGTTTTCCAGCTCCCTCCGGCTTACCGTCTGTTTCAAGCGGCTCCGGACGTCTCGCGGGTCTAAACGGATCGGGGCCTTCAATGCCAGCGGCAAAACGGATGGCTCTTCTGGCTGAAGAAGCAACCTCAGTGTATCAATCGGGCTCTTCCCCTCCGGACGCGGATGTAGCCGGGGCCTCTTGTGCTGAAACGTTGCCTCCTATGGGGCCTCTGATGGAAGAAACGGGGGCTGAAAGGCAGGGTTTGCCCCTTTGTGAGTCGAGCTCCCTTGCCCTTGTACCGGTGAAGGGGCCAGCTACGAAGAGGCCTCGTCCAGCCTACGATTTAAAGTTTGGCATCAACGGGCGGCTTCAGGATATTCTTCTGGAAACCATCGAAGTCAACTGCTCATCCGCCTAGGAGGATCATCCGGAGGAGAGTGAAACGGAGATGGCGGAAGAGAACCCAACTGACCCAGTGCTGGTCCCGGATGAGGGTTCGCCCGGAGAGATCCAGCCGACCGTGAATGATGGGGGCCCGGAGCCGGGGGAGGAGTCACACCCTAGTGCCTTGTCAGGGGGGAGTCTTGTTGATGATGCAGCTTGCATTTCTGCTAGCCCTTTCAGCTATGCGGAGTTGGGAGAGACGTTGAAACGGATTCCATCCAGCTCAGATGTTGTTGCGCCCTTAGTGAAAATGTTTGAAGCGGCGGAAATGGTGTAGCTTATCCTCCTTTGATTTTTCTTACCATACTGGTGTGCTTTTCACATGACTGATAATTGAACTTGTTGTTGTGGGTTTTTCTGCAGCTGATGAGTGGTATTCGCGGCATGGTTAAACAACACGATCTTTTTACAGACATGCTGTGGATTTCGGATCACATGAAGGTCTTCATCTCCCAGCGCATGAGTGGTGAAGAGGAATTGCGCTCGAGATTGGAGCAGGTCGAAGCCAGCTTATCCACTGCCCGGAGAGCTTCTGAAGAGAGTGCTGAAGCCTTGAAGAGGTCCCAAGATGACAACGAGGCTCTCCGGATAGAGCTAGCAGAGGCGAAGAGCCGGGAGGAAGCTACAGACGCCCCCTACACGAGGCAGAAAACGAGATGGCCCAACTGAGGGGGGAAGTGAGACAACTCCGGACAGAGGTGTCAATTGAGAAAAAACAGAAAGAGGATTTGCAGTTGCGCTTATCAGCACAAAAAGAAGAGTTGGAGGCTGAGTTTGCTGCGGAAAGGGAGGAACTCGAGACAGAATACCAGAAGCAGGTAGACGAGATGTATCTCTTTGGCTACCGTTGTTGCATGAAGAAGCATGACATTAAACGGGACGTCCCTTCGATTCCCCCAGGCGAGAAAATTTGCGCCGCAAACCCTCCCAATGAGAGCTTTTCTTTTTGTAACTTTTACTGCTATTTCTTTCTGTATTAGTAGTCCGGAGAACCTTTTTTGTATACAATTTTCACAAGTATTAATAAAACATACTCATTTACATTGTACTTGTATCTTTCTTTCATTGGTAATACTGCTTTAGATTGGATATATTCCGCGGTCGGAGCAATGGGGTTTCGTCTAGCTTTTGTAGATGATAGGCTCCACTTTCACTTGTCCTGGACACTATATAGGGGTCTTCCCAATTGGCTTGAAACTTTCCTACTCCTATCTCAGCAGTGTTTTCAAAAAGCTTTCTAAGAACCAGCATTCCACTTTTGAAACTCTTGGGCCTTGCCTTGCGATTGTAGTGAGCGGCTGCCCTTTGTTGATAGTCTGCCATCCGGATGGATGCGGTCTCTCTTACTTCGTCTGCCCAGTCCAAGTTTCTTCCTAACTCCGCATTTGCATCATCCTGTCTTCCTGCCTCAGTCCGGATAGTAGGTAGCCTTATTTCAGTAGGAATGACTGCGTCCATACCATATGCGAGGGCGAATGGGGTGTTTCCTATCGGACGTCCGGGTGTGGTTCAATAAGCCCATAGGACGCCGGGTAGCTCCTCCACCCACTTCCTTTTGACTTGCTCGAGCCTCTTCTTTAAGACATTTATTAGGGTCTTGTTTGTGGCCTCTGCTTGCCCATTACTTTGAGGATAACGTGGTGTGGAGTATGAATTACGGATGTTTAGTTCCGAACAAAAATTCCGGAAAGCGATGCTATCAAACTGTGGACCGTTGTCGGCTATAATGGTTTGGGGGATTCCGAAGCAGCAGATGATGTTCTTCCATACAACTTGGTGACATCTTTGTCTTTGATGCTAGCGTATGCTTCAACTTCCACCCATTTACTAAAGTAATTTGTGGCGACGAGCAGGAATTTATTTTGGGCAGCTGCGGCTAGTAGGGGTCCTATTATGTCCATGCCCCACTACGCGAAGGGTCAGGGACCTGAAATTGGTTTCAACATCTCCAACGACACATGTGGTATGGGGGCATGCTTTTGACACTTGTCACATTTTTTTACATAGGCTGCCACATCCTTTTTCATCGTGGGCCAATAATATCCTTGCGAATGGGCCCTGTGCGCCAAAGATCGACCTCCAGAATGGTTTCCACATACCCCCTCGTGTAATTCAGCTAAAACATACAGGGCATCTGAGTGTTTTAGGCATCTGAGATAAGGACCTAAAAAGGACCGTTTGTACAAGTGCCCCTCAATCAGGGTGAAACGGGCGGCTTGCACCCGGATCTTGTGTGCCTGCTTGGGCTCTTCGGGTAGAGTGCATGTCCAGAGGTACCTTATAATGTCTTCCGTCTACTCTTGGCCGTCTGCTTGGTTTGCCTTAATGGTATTGCAAGTGGAGGCTTCTGCGACGGAAGGGTTGGCTTGCACATGTATAGGCAATAATATGGCTTCTTTGATGGGGAAGGAGGTAGCTATGCCTGCCAAGGCATCGACACATCCATTTTCAGTTCGTTTAATCTTTTCGATCGTCCATTCGGTGAACCGTTGTAAGGTGTCCCTTACTTTAGTCAGGTATCGCACCATGCGCGCATCCTTAGCTTCGTATTCCTTCTGGACGTGCCTTACCACGAGTTAGGAATCACTATAGACCCAGAGTTTGGAGGCGGATAGAGCCAGGGCGAGGTCTAATCCGGATAGGATGGCCTCATACTCTACTTCATTGTTAGAGGTGGGGAACCCCAATCGGATGGCTTGCTCCAGATGTTCTCCTGTTGGGGATTGTAGCAGGAACCCTACTCCGGATCTTGATGACCGGGAGGCTCCATCAACCCGCAAAGTTCACCACTCGTTTCCACTTGGTTCCTTGCGCTGGATAGGCTTTCAGGAGTATTCCAGCACGAAGTCAGCCATCACTTGGCCTTTCATGGACAACTTGGGTTGGAACTCAATTCCATATTTGCTCAACTCTATAGCCCATTGAAGCATTCTTCCGGTTAAGTCTGGTTTGTGCAGGATGTTGTGAAGGGGTTGGTCAGTTAGCACGACCACCAGGTGGGCTTGGAAGTAAGGGCGGAGCTTCTGGGCGGCACTTCGAAAAGCCAAGGTCGTTAGCTCCATCTTTGAATACCTAGTTTCTACATCCGCCAACGCTCTGCTGACATAGTAAATAAGTTTCTGCTCCTTGGGCAAGGGGCAACGGAATAGAACAACACTAATTGCCCACTCCGATACAGCCAGATACATATACAATTTTTCTTCAGGGAGGGGGTTGCTCAGGATGGGCGGTTGCATGAGGCAATGTTTAATTTTTTCAAAGTGCTCTGACAGCTGTCTGTCCATCCGCTTGCTCCAGCTTTTCGTATTGCCAAGAAGAAGGGTCGTAGTTCATTAGTGAAGCGGGCTATAAAGCGTCCTAGCGCGATGAGCTTGCCTGTGAGGCGCTGTAATTCCTTTTTGTTCCTGGGGGGTGGTGTTTCCATGACTGCCTTCACTTGATTTGGGCTAACCTCTATCCCCCTTTAGCTGACCATAAATCCCAAGAATTTGCTAACACTTACGCCAAAGGCGCATTTAGAAGGATTCAACTTCATGCCATACTTCCTTAAGAGGTGGAAGACTTCTTGCAAGTGGAGGACATGTTCCTCTCGGGTTTTGCTTTTAACCACGATATCGTCAATATACACCTCTACTGTGCGGCCGACCAGAGGTTTGAAGATCTTCGTCATCAGTCTCTGATAAGTGGTGCCAGCGTTTTTGAGTCCGAACGGCATGACTTTGTAGCAATAAAGACCGTGTGGCGTTATGAAGGCTGTCTTTTCTTTGTTAGTCGGGGACATGGGGATTTGGTGGTATCCGGAGAAGGCGTCCAAGAAGGAGAGCATCCCTTGCCGAGCAATGGAATCCATAATTTGATCTATCCGTGGCAAAGAAAAACTGTCTTTTGGGCATACATTATTGAGGTTGGTGTAATCGACGCACACCCGCCATTTGCCTTCCTTTTGGGTACCACCACTACATTTTCCAACCAGTCCGGGTACTCCACTTCTTTGATGAATCCGGCTTCCAGTAACTTGTCAATCTCATCCCGGATAATCTTTTGCCTATTCGGGTAAAAACGTCTAACCCTCTGTCGGACAGGTCTTGCTATTGGCAAGATGTTAAGCATATGGAAGACGATGAAGGGGTGAATTCCCTTCATATCAGAATGCGCCCATGCGAAAACGTCGTGGCTTTGTCGGAGGGCGTTTTGGATGTTCTGGGTCTCTTCTGGCGTCAAGAGGGAACTGATATACATAAGGTGAGTTCCTTCTTCCGAAATTTGGATCGTCTGCAAGGGATCCGCTACCGGGGGATCTTTATCCGCCGGACTCAGTGATTGCTATTGGTCCAGCGCGTGGGGGGACTCAGGGAGAGGTTTATCCTCTTGACTGGTTCCTACCTCTCGTGATATCTAGTAGCATTGGCGAGCGGCTAATTGGCTGTCGTATAGGCCGATTTGCCCATCCTTGGTAAGTAAGCTTACCATTTGATGATACGTAGAGGGAATGACTTTCATGTAGTGCAGCCATGTGCACCCCAAGATGACATTGAAGGGTGATAAATCTTGTACCATCGAAAATTGTACGTTGAGAGTGACTGGGCCAGCTTGGACCGGCAGTATAATATCTCCCAAGGAAGTAGTTAACGCTCAGTTGAATCCGGACAAGATCCGCCCAGGGTTTTCGAGGCCTGTGAGACTGCGTCCCATGTGGCTAACGACCGATGCTTGTACAAGATCGGCCGAGCTGCTCGGGTCAACTAGGATGCGTCTCACGTCGAAGTCTCCTATCTCTAGGGACAGGATGAGGGCATCGCGATGCGGCTGCAATATCTGTGTGGGGTCTACTGGTGGGAAAATGATTGTCCCATCTATGGGGCAAGCCCCCCCTCCCAGTTATCCCAAGCCGGATGGAGTTGACACGCTCACGCACCGATGCTGCCCGCAACAACCTTTGTCTTTTTCGTTTGGAGTCGTACTCCTCGTCGAATGGGCCTCCGTTAATATAGTTTATAATGGCTTTGGGGGTGGCTGGAGCCCTAGGGGTTCTAGAGTTTTGATTTCGGGAAGCGTCTCTACCTCTGGCATCTGAGCGGAGGTATTGTTTCAAATGTCCCGCCCTTATGAGCCTTTCGACCAAATAATGGAGGCACCTGCACGCTTCCGTTGTGTGACCATGCTCCTTATGGTAGGCACATTTTTTACTATGATCCCTTTTAGATGGGTCCGTTTTGAGGAGTCCAGGCCACCTGAAGTCGGACATGTCTTGGATCATAAAGAAAAACTTCTCATAGGATATGGAAAGGGGTGTGAGGGGCGGCATTTCCGGGCAACTTGGCCCTTCCTACCTTTGATCGGACGGCCTTGGCCGGTTCATAAGTTTGGCACTTCTTTCTGCACCACTTCTGGATGCTTATTTGGCAACCAGGATTTGCTGGGTGGCTGCTCGCACGTCATCTTCGAGCATTGAGTATTTGCTCGCACGCTGGAACAAGTCGTCCATCGTCATAGGAGGCTTATTAGCGAGTGATTCGAAAAATGGGGTGTCTGGACAGATGCTTCGCTTGAAGATCTGCAGGACAGCATCCATGCTGTAAGCCTCTACCTGTAGCACGGCCTGACCAAACCGCTTCACGAACTCCCTTAAGGACTCGTTATCCTGCAATTTTATGTTTTGCAGAGTGCTGATGTTCTGCTTATGTCGAGCAGAGCATAAGTATTGTCCCACGAAGGCTTCCGACAAGTCCCTGAAATTATCCATAGAGTTAGGAGGTAGGCGATGAAACCATGAGAGGGTCTGCCCTTGTAGGCTGGCGGGGAATACTTTGCACAGCAGCGCGTCGTTTCCTATATCGAGAGTCATGAGTTATCGATAATGCATGATATGGTCGAAGGGGTCGCTAGACCCATCGTACGTGGAGAATTTAGGCACGAGGAATCCCCTTGGGGGCTCATAATGAATAATATGAGAGTAGAAAGGCGTGGAGAGCATGTCGTCCAGCCTTTTGCTGATGGAGCCAATGGGTGGCTCGTTTGGGAGATTTCTCCCAGCTTTTCGTACCGTTTGGTACGGGGGAACATTCTGCACCATAGGGCTAACCATAGGATTAGGGTGCGGGGGAACGTTCTGCACCATAGGGGTGACCATAGGGTCAGGGTGCGCTCCCCAAGTTGTGACTACTAGCGGCCTTGGCCTCCCAGTCTCCTGTGGACCTAGCCTTGCGCGCATTGCGTCTAACAACTGGGGTTTTTTGTCGCATTGTCTTTTTGCTGAGAAATGAGTAGAGTCTGAGCTTTCCTCATGGGGAGCTTGGTGCATGGGCGTGTGTCGCTCATGTGGTCTAACGTTGCATGTTTCAGGAATTGCTCCTGCTGTCCCAGGGTATATTGACTCTGGGTCAGGCCTTGAGTTTGCTACCTAGCCTCTTGAACGTTGACGATGGGGAGGCCCCATCGATGAAGCCTAGATGTGCAGCATAGCGTTTTCTTCTCTCAACCTTGCTGTCTCCTAGAGGAGAGCTTGCATTTGTCTCTCGCTTGCCAACTGTCTTATCTCAATGGCTTGGCGCCATTCAAAATTATCTTCCTCTTCCCTAACAGACGAGTGGCTTCTAAAAGGTTTGGCCATCTTTGCCGGTGATTGAATCAGCAAACTTCCCACGAGACGGCACCAATGTTGAGGCCTTGCGTCCTAATGATCCACGTAGCTGCCAAGTGGACGCACACTTTCAACTAATACTGAGTTCTGGTTCAGTTGTCCCTGCAAAAGATGTCCGGACAGGGTGTCCGGACACACCCTCCGATGGTTTTGTCAGCCATGGCTAAAGAGATTAAGCAGTTGGCTTTTTTCTAGGTATAGCAAGCATACCGTCCTCCTTGTGTGAAGGTCCTTATATATAGTATCAGAAGCTCTGCCTCCCTCTTTAATGGTAGGGAGACTTTTTGGCTCGTCATGATGCCTCTATGTGGTGGTAGGGCCATCATCACCCTACAGACGGCTGTTAGAGATCGTGGGAAGTGACTTGCCATCATTTCTGTCCTTTCGCCCTGCAGGTGGTGGAACGTGGGCTATAGTAGGCTGTCAGAATGACGTAGTAAGACTTGCTCACTTTAGTCAACGATCCGGACAACATATCCGAAGGTGTGATGTTTGCGAGTGTCGTGTGCTTCTCCCTGAGGAAGTCCGGATAGGGGAGCGCACCACGTGTCCCTCTTTGGGGAGTCGGGATGGAGTTGCTTCGGACAGCGAGGCGCGCCACGTGTCATCAGGGAGAGGGGTCCCTACAGGTATTGTTGACAGAAAATCACAGCTCCTGGGTATTTGAAGGTGAATGAAGCTCTCTCAACTAGTGAAAGGTGTTTTAATGCTTAAGAATGGGTTTCTTTTCATTCAATTATGTTCAATGAGTAGAGGAAAGTGGATGAAATGATTCCAGACGGAGCTCCTTTGTTACTCTTTGGTCATCAGGCCATCCCACTGGATCCAAGGTCAGTCAGTTTTGGTACAAATTCGGTAACAAATCAAGCTATGGGGGGATTCGTCATCATGCTATAGTACAACACCAAGCTCGTTTTAATTTGAGAACCATTTATGGGATTATATGAAAGTAGTAGCTTAGTGCAGAGGTTCACCATGCCTTGATCTCTACTGTCAAACCCAGTATCCACTAATCCATTCTTCCCATTTCCTATTTCATTACGGACACTTTTATCTTTCACATTTCATTATTTGTTCCATCCCTTCCCCATATTGTAGCACATATGTCTCTATTCTTTTTTCTTACTACCACTGAATCTATTTCTCATTAAGCTTCTCACACCCGTTTCTATACATACCCTTATTTCATGCCCCTCATGCATATCACCTTTCTTTCTTAACACCACGTGTCTTTCATTCCCATATTCTACTACCCGTTAAAATAAATCATTTATTTTTCCGACTGACCATACCAATATTTTCCTTACCCTCCATACTTTATTCCACTACCCATCCAACTAATCCTCTCTCATATCTTCATACCCATTAACGTGCTCACCGATATCAATTCATCCCACATTTCTAAACCCATTGCCCGTAACTCATGTCGTGCCCATCATTATACTGCTCATTCGTGTCTTCATCTCATCATGCTCTAAAGATTCATCATTCAATACCCATTATTCCTACTGTCAAACCCATTTTTTAAGCCAATCTTTTACATATTCAACACCTAAAGGCAAGCCTACCATCCGACCATCCTCAAAGTTCATCAACCCACCATCATGCTCTTCATTTCAGTCCCAAGGGCCATGACAGTATAGTTTAGATAGAAAAGATGAAACTGAAACTCTGCTCTCTTTGTTAGAGAAGCAAGAGAGAGAAATTGAATATATATATATTGTTCAAAGAACTTTGTTACAACAGATGGAGACAGGTTGTAATAATAGCTGGTATAACTAAAATACAGTTGGTAAAATAACAAACCAATAACAATAAAGCTAACAAATAACAAGTGGGCTTCATCTCGTGAGATCAATAACTAACTCCTCTTTTCTTGGCTTATCATCCCCCCTCAAGTGAAAGGGTCTTGGAGCTATACAAAGCTAAGATTTGAGGGACAAGAACCTTGAACTTGTGAGATGCTTAGTCAATAAATTTGTTGGTTGCTCTTCAGTGGCAACAAAGTGCAGTTGTATCTTTTCTCTCATGACTTGATCTCGTATAAAATGAAGGTCTATTTCTATGTGTTTAGTTCTAGCATGAAACACAGGGTTCTTTGCCATATGGTAAGCACTGATATTATCATACCAAAGTAGAGGTATTGCAGGTATTGACATACATAACTCTTGTAGTAAGACTTGCATCCAAACAATCTCAGCGGTATCGAAAACAAGGCCACGATACTCAGACTTTGCACTGCTGCGAGACACTACTTTTTGTTTGGTAGAGGACCAAGAGACTAAGTTACCTCCTAGATAAATGAGATATCCACTTGAGTTGCGCCTATCATCAAGGTGAGCACCCCAATCTGCATTTGTGAATTCCTTTATTGTCAAGTTACTTGAAGGACTTAACAGGAGCCCATCTTGCATTGTTCCTCTTAGATACCGAAGTATTCGTTTAATTGAGAGCCAGTGAGCTATGGTTGGTTGTTGCATAAATTGGCATGCCTTATCGACAACAAAGGCAATATCAGGTCTTGTCAAGGTAACATACTGAAGTGCCCTTACTACACTTCGATAATGAGTAACATCTGCCATAGGATCTCCATCAAATTTAGACAAGTTCTTCCCAACACACCAGGTGTTTTTGCCGATTTGGTATCAAACATTTCAGTTCTATGAAGCATATCTGAAATGTATTTGGTTTGGCTCAAATTCATAGAGCCTTCATTATAAGAAACCTCTGTACCAAGAAAGAATGAGAGTTGACCCAAGTCTCGTAAGGCAAAAACTGAATCAAGTTTAGCTATGAGAGAAGAAATCTATGTGGAGGAGCTGCATGTTATGATTATATCATCAACATAGACAAGAACTATCAAAGTAGTGGCCTGACCAAAGTGTAGAAACATCTAACTATCAGTCCGAGACATGTTGAATCCCCACTGAAGAAGAGCAAAGCTGAGTCTTTGAAACCAAGCTCGTGGGACTTGTTTCAAGCCATATAAAGCCTTCTTCAATCTACACACTCTATTTGGGAATTGAGTGTCGAAGTATCCAAGAGGAAGAGACATATAGACTTGTTCTTCTAACTCACCATTGAGGAAGGCATTGTGAACATCAAGCTGCCGAATTTCCCACTTAAAACTGAGAGCAATAGTAAGTATGATGTGAATAGTGCAGCCTTAACTACTGGACTAAAGGTCTCAAAATAGTCCAGACCATGAGTCTGATTATATCCTTTTGCCACAAGCCTGGCTTTATACCTCTTTACACTCCCATCTGGCTTATGTTTCAGTTTATACACTCACTTACTGCCAATCACATTGACATTGGGTGGTTGTTCAACAAGATCCCAAGTATGGTTTCGATGAAGAGCAACAATCTCCATTTCCATAGCTTTAGTCCAGTTTGGATCTTTGAAGGCCTGTTTAAGAGTAGATGGTTCTGAAACCTTTATGGAAAAGAGATCAAGAATGATCTTTTTCTTGGTTATACCATGCATTTGGATCTTTGAAGACCTGTTTGAGAGTAGATGGTTCTGAAACCTTTATGGCAGAGAGATCAAGAATGGTCTTTTTCTTCGTTATACCCACTTAAAACTGAGAGCAACAGTAAGTATGATGCGAATAGTGGCAACCTTAACTACTAGACTAAAGGTCTCAAAATAGTCCAGACCATGAGTCTGATTATATCCTTTTGCCACAAGCCTGGCTTTATACCTCTTTATACTCCCATCTGGCTTATGTTTCAGTTTATACACCCACTTACAACCAATCACATTGACATCGGGTGGTTGTTCAACAAGATCCCAAGTATGGTTTCGATGAAGAGCGACAATCTCCATTTCCATAGCTTTAGTCCAGTTTGGATTTTTGAAGGCCTGTTTGAGAGTAGATGGTTCTGAAACCTTTATGGTAGAGAGATTAAGAATGGTCTTTTTCTTGGTTATACCACACATGGACCTTGTCATTCGTGGAGCAGGAGCAATGACTTGAGATTCTGGAACAGATTCAGGTGGCAAATCTGTAGCAGGAGAAGAACTAGATGTGTCTAGAGGTGAAAAAGAGTTTGTAGGAATAGGACTTTCACTTGTGGATAGAGAATGAGAATCTATGGAAGCATGACTAATATTTGAATCTGGGAGAAGACATGGAGTAGGAAAGAAGTAGGAGCTACAATGGTAGGGGTGGAGCCTTTTGCTGAAGTATCATTAAACGAAATGGAAGACTTGGACTGAGCAAGTGGGAAAGTTGATTCATCAAAGACCACGTGGGGAGTAATATAGACTCTTCCAGTTGCATAATTAAGACATAAAAACCCCTTGTGATTCAAACTATAGCCAATAAAAAGACATTGGACAAATCTGTACTGCAATTTATGAGTGTTGTATGGCCGAATGAAAGGATAACAGAGGCATCCAAACACACGAAGAGATTTATAATCAAGATGCCTTCTAAAAAGAGTGAAGTAAGGAGAGTCATACTCGAGAACTTTGCTTGGCATTCGATTGATAAGAAAAGTTGTTGTCTGAAAAGCGTAGTGCCATTACTTCATTGGCAAGGAAGCATGAGATAACAAAGCCAACCCAGTCTCAACTACGTGTCTGTGCTTCCGCTCAACTCTACCATTTTGAGTTGAGTTGTATGGACATGATAATCAATGGGTAATACCAACTGCTTGAAGAAAAGACATAAAAGATCGAAATTCTCCACCATTATTAGACTGTAAGCACTTAATTTTCGCGTCAAACTGATTCTCCATTTGAAGCTTGAATCGCTTAAAGATGGGAAGGGCCTAATCCTTTGTTTGTAATGAATAAAACCAAGTGTACCTGGAATAATCATCTACAAAAAGAATGAAATATTTCACTCCAGATGTAGATTTAACTGAGGCAGGTCCCCAAATATCAGTATAAACAAGTTCTAAAGGTTTAGATGCACGAAAATTTGAGAGCTGAGTGGGTAGTCTATGACTTTTAGCTAACTGACAATCAGAACAAACAATAGATTTATATTTCCCAGAAGCAACATTACAAGGATTCATGACTTTTAAAACAATGTCAGAAGCAGCATGGCCTAGTCAATTGTGCCATAACTCTGCTTTATTTTCAATAGTACTAGAAAAATGGGAATGAAAAGCAGAAGCATTATTAATACTACTATAAGGTTTCTTGTTGCTGAACATAGGAAACTTATAAAGCCCATTTTCAAGCTTGCCTTGAGCAAGAACCATCTTCGTATGTCGATCCTTCACAAAGAAAGCATTAGAATGAAACTCAATCAAGGCATTATTATCTGAGCAAAACTTAGCCACACTAATCAAATTAGCTGAGATAAAGGGGACATGAAACACCTTCTTGAGTTGAAAAGAATGTGTATGAGAATGAAGCTGTTTAGAGCCAATATTGGAGATGGAGAGATGCTTACCATTACCAATAGTGACTCTATCTGTTCCCATGTATGGTGAAGTACTGGTTAGATTTCCCAAATTCTTAGTCAGATGGTGACTTGCTCAAGAATCCAAATACTAACTCTCATCTGAAGGACTATTAGAAGAAGAAGCAACCATAGCAGGTATATTGTTTTGATTCCCATTATTCAAAGAAGGAGAAGTAGTAGTCTGACCACCTTGAAAAGAGATATCAAAACCTATGATAACATATTTGAGCAGTGTGGCCAAACTTACCACATAACTGACATTGAGGTTTCTCACTTGGACTGGAATTTTGCCTTCCACCTTATCCATTTCTACCTCCACGTCCACGACCTCTGTAGGTGTAATTATTGTTATTTGGAGCATAGCCTTGTCCACTACCTCCATTAAACTTCCTTCCACCACCTCTGTTATTAGAGGAAGAGGCCTAATTGGCAGACATTTGTTCAATCGAGCTTTGTTGCTTAAGACGATGCTCAAAGGCTAATAGCATACTATGTATAGCTTCAAGAGAGATCTTATCATCTCTAATGTTAATAGTAGTAACAACAGCATTGTAGTCGGATCCAAGACCTCCAAGAAGATTCATAACCTGATCTTGTTCTGAGACGGGTTATCCAATAGCAGCTAGATTATCAGCATTGATCTTCATTATGTAGTCTATCATCAACATTGATCCTTTCTTTGTGGATTGTAATCCGAGTTTGAGTTGCATTATCCTAGCTCTTGAAGAAGATGAAAAAAATATTTTCCAAGGCATTCCAAGTAGAGTGAGAAGTATTATGGCCTATCATCTGTGCTATGATACCTGGTGTGAGCGACGAGTAGATCCAACTGAGGATTGTTCGATCTTGTCTCCTCCAAGCAACAAAAGCTGGATTGATCACTCCTGGACTCAGATCTTTCTCTGGACAGATAGAGGTTCCATCAATGAAATCCTCAAAGCCATTAGCAAAAACGACATTATCAATCTGAGATCTCCACAAGATGTAATTCGTCCGATCAAGTTTCACAAGTAGAGTGTGATTAAGCATCTGATAGGAAGGAATGGACGCCATTGTTAAGCTTTGTCCAGATCCAATCGAACCAAAGGAAGAAAAAGATTGTGTCGAAGTAGAGGCCATGTTTGGATCGAGAGAAACAGATAGAAAGTGAGAAAGAGAAGAAAAATTCACACCTTGAACGTGAGCTCTGATACCAAGATAGAAAATATGAAACTGAAACTCTGCTCTCTTTGTTAGAGAAGCAAGAGAGAGAAATTGAATATATATATTGTTCAAAGAACTCTGTTACAACATATGGAGATAGGCTGTAATAACAACTGGTACCACTAAAATACAATTGGTAAAATAACAACCAATAATAATAAAGCTAACTAATAACAAGTGGGCTTCATCTCATGAGATCAGTAACTAACTCCTCTTTTCTTGGCTTATCAAGTTCAAGGTGAGGATCCACAACTCTTTGTCATTGTGATGGTCTATGATCAAAATGGAGGAACGGGGCAATTGTGGAGCTTCAAACAACTCGTCAATGGTGAGCTCGGTTTGGAAGTCTGATTTGCAAGGAAAAGAGGGAGGATTTTTCTCTAAAGGCGAGCTTTCGCAAAGGAAGTAGGAAACAGAGGAGAGAGGTTGCAGTTTGCTGGAAACAAAGCTATTTTTGCTCGAAGGGAGTCATTCATCTTTCTCATTGGAGATCATTTGAAGTACTACTCCAAAAACTTGGGTTCCATCCTGTCAAACTGTTGGATATAGAAGAAAGAGAATGCCATTCAACAAATCTCCTTTTTCAAGGCTTAAAAGGAGTCTCTCCCTTCAATCATGCTTTCCTGAAGTGAGGTCTTCAAAGGCATCCGGTTGCAAATCTCATGATGACAATGCCTCAAGCGTAAATGGTGGACGTTCTTGTGATGACAGACGTCATAATGTTGATACCTGCTTAGACATAGATGATCAGTGCATTTCCCCAGCTTCCAGTTGTGGCAAAACCTCTACTACATCAAGGCGTATATTCCCTTTAGAAAGCAGGAGTCTATGCAAATCAGTTTCTGATATCCAGAACTTTAAGTCTGCACTGCTTCAAGCTGTTCCAGAAGCAATTAGAACTGAAGATTCTGAAGATTCTGTTTAAGTCGGCTGATGTTGACAAGGATGCCATGTTGAGGAGTTTTAATAAGGGTGCCATGTATATAAGAAGAAGCCGATTGAGATGGAAAGTGCAAAGAACCTTTGGCAGTATGTATTCTTGTAAATGAGGGGATAAACAGCTGCAGAAACCTGGACAGAAGGATGGTGTCCAGGTTAAATCATTGAGGGCAATGAACTGGATGTAGATGCAAGAAGTGCCCTAGACAAGTTGCCTGTGAATCTCCATGCGCTACAGACTTGCAATGTTGGCAAGTTTATGAATCATTTACGCAGCCATAAAATTCTGAAATTCAGAAGAAAGTTAAGAGTTTAGTTGGCACATGGAAGAGACGAGTTGAAGCTGAAATGAACATTGATGATGCAAAATCTGGGTCAAGTCGCAGTGTTTCATGGCAAACAAAGGCAGTGTCTTCTGAAATTTCTCATGCAGGGAACAAGGAAACTGAGGGATCGTCCGAAGCCGGCATGAAGAGCTCCATTATACAACCACCGGCACCTAGAACTCCTTTAGTTAAGCTCAGTGGTGGTTCTTTTGAAGATTTTGCCATTACATTCTCTAGATCTTCTCCTCCACACCCTGAAAAGCATGACCACCCTGACAAGAAAGTAAAGGTAAAAAAATGATATTTTGTGGGTGAATATGGCATCAAACACAAATGCAGAACTATGCCAGAGTAAAGATGGATTGGTCGGGTCTGATGAAGGTATTGGGTCACCAGTTGCTATTCTTTGTGATGAACTGCGCAGGATGAGTGAAAATGCTGAAAGGTCACAAATTCGGAAGTTGACTCAGTTTTTTTCAAATCAGGCTCGTTGTACTGAGAAAGGAAATAAAAGAAAGAATACTCCTTCAGAACGGGCTCAGAAGGGAATTTCCTTTGCATGGCCACTTTGGCATGCAAATCTTAATGGCCACCACGTGTCACCTCCTTCTATTTATCTCATTTCACCATCCTTAGTTTTGAAAATAATTTTCCAAATCCCTTTATTCAAATAACCTTTTGGATTTTAATCTTTTTAAATAATCTCAACTCCACATGTTCCTTTATCAAAAATTCCATTTTTTTAAATAGAATCTTGTCCAATATTTGGTTGGTGATGGGATATAATAAACTATCTCATCACTTATCCTATCCTATATTCAACTCAATATAGGATAGCATAAGTGGTAGGATATATTATCCACCATTTTTTTTTCATCCTTTTCACATGTAATATGTTAATTTTATGGTACATACATATCCCATTATCAAAAATTTATTTATTTTTTTTTTGCTTTTTTAATACTCATTTTACAAAATAAATTTTTAATTATAAAATAATTTTATGATTAAAAAAGAAAAACTAAAAAAATATCTATAAAATAATATTAATATATAATATATAAATTATTTTTATATATGAAATAACATAATATAAAAAATAATTATTTGTAAAATTTAAATATTTTAATCATAAATATTTTTAAACATAACAAAATTTTCATTTTTTTAAATAGAAAATATTTAAATGTGCTATAATTTTTATTTTAAACATTGAAAATAATATATATTTCATATTATTTTTTATTCATTTCACAAATTAAATATAAATATGATATAACATATCTCATTAGATTTCCTACCTTAAAATATTACGTCCATAGGCTATGTATTGGATAGGATATGCATATCCTATCCAATGAGATATGACATCTCCTAGGATATGTATTGGATAGGAACACTCCTTTTGGTATAATAGAGTGATTGGAACCCTCAAATATTATGCTAGAGATTATCCCATTAAAATACAACTTGATTGTTTTGAGACTGAAGTGCAATAAATAAATAACATTTGAACAAAAGTTAATTACCATATTAGTCCAAAATGCATACCTCATATAATGTGTTATGTTTCAAGATTTGAGAATTCATAACATCTATTAATTCAAATTAGATCATTGAGCTTTCTCAAAGGATTAATTCTTTGGTGCAAATATATTATAGAGGATAGAAACTATATATAATTATTAAGTCTCAACAGTTCTTATATCTATATCTTGAAGTATGATGTATGATTAGTTCCATCACTCCACTGGATGTTTCCAACTACTCGTCGTCACATTTCAATCCATCACGTATAGTCTTCATAAGTTCATCTCTATCCTATAACATTTTCCCACTTGAAATATTTATAGAGATAGTTTTAATTTTTTTTTATAGTATAAGAAAATATAATATCAAAATGATCTATTCTCAACACATGAACAATTCAAAAGATTGATAATAGAGTTCAAGTACTTTTTCTTTTTCTGGTCTTATCTTAATTTAATATAACTTGTAATGAAAGCTTAGATTACAAGATTTCATGCTTTCTCTGCTACTCTTATGGATGTTGCCTCCAACAGCTATTCCAACATTGTCCAATGCCACATCAATAATGAGTAAGTTTTACATTTTTTTCTCGTAAGATTGACCTTTTTACAAATCTCTAGCTATTGCCTTTGTGCCAAAAATTCAAGACTATGTGACATTTAGATTAAGAAGAAGAAAATTGACTTGTACAAATTTTGATTTTCTATATATGTAGAGGTAAACCTTTGGACTAGTCCTAGAACAAACTTTGGGTATACTTATTAATGGTAATCTAAAAACTCGAATGGATATTGTCCATCTCTATTGCGTTTCAAGCCAAACTTTTGTTGGGTGGAGTGTCATATACATTGTTTTATATCTCACAAATTAATTAATTTTATTTCATACATATGAGTTCTAATCTTATAGGTGAATAATATTTCATTCAAGTTTGCGAGCAAAGACAACACATATGAGTTCTAATTTTTTAATATATTAATAAGCCATATATCAAACTTTTAATGTATCTGAAATAAAAAAATAAAAAATAAAAAAATAAAAAAAGAAGAAGAAGAAAAAACCCTAAATATTAGTTAAGTTATATTATTATTAGGATTTAGTTGTTCCATAAATTATAAAATTTTAAAAACTTCTTATCATCATAATAAATCAAGTGGTTTTTAATTCACAAAAAGGAAAAATAAAAGTTGGACAAGTATTTTGTTTTTGTTTTTTTTTTTTTACTAGAGTATACATTTAACAATATTGGTACTTTTTGTACCTAAATGTTTTCAATCTTACACATACATACATACACACATACATACATACATACATACATACATATATATATATATATATATATATATATATATATATATATATATACAAAGTGGGTTTGATATGATTTCAATTAATAAGTATTTGATAATTTCTATTTGCCATCAATAAAATGAATTTATAAGACTCCCTACGTTTGAGGAAATATCACCTAAAATATACTCAATGAATATTTTGTTGTTATTTAGATGAAGTATTGGATATGATGAATTTCTCAAATAATTTAATTTATCTTTAACAATAGGATAATAATTTAACCCTTTTAAAAAAAAATGTTAATTTCATTATTTAATTCTTTTTTCTCTTTCTCTAGTAAATTAAAGCAAAAAAGAAATTATTCATATAAATAGTATACCTTTAGGACTAAATTCAAAATTTCAGTGGACCTAGATCATATCAAAATACATCCTCCATGTCATATGTGCCAACATCAAGAGCAAGTTTGCAATTAAAGCATTCCAATTTTAAATTTTAAATTTCAAAAAGAATGTCAAATATCAAATAAGTAAAATCCTCTCTAAATTTTCCTATCAATAGAGGAGCATTCTTTTACATCAAAAGGAGGGAAAGGAATTGGGCAAATTGAGGCAAACCTCATTATTGATTAGAAGGTTTCCTTATAGTCTACATCCTCTCTTTGAATGTAATCTTTGGCCATGAGTCAAGCATTATACCTCTCTATTGAACCATCTATCTTTCATTTGACCTTGAGAACCCACTTGCTCCTAATTATCTTAGAAGAGAAAAAATGAGTCTCAAAATAATTCTAAATCAAGTAAGAGAGGTTAGAATTGAAAAATAGAAAAGGAAATTCCAAATTAGGCTAAAAATGAGGACGAGGTAATATTTCAACTAAAAGAAATAATAAATCTCATATATAATATTATAATTAAAGAGAAATATGGTCATTGCAAGTTAAAACGTAGGGCTTGGAGATCGAATGAAAGAAATTTTTAAGCTAATGCTATAAAAGGTAAAAGTGAAAATTTAGAGACCTTGTTATTAGTTATAGTGTTGGAAAGAATGAAAACAAAAGTACATGGTTTTTGGATTCAATCTATAGTAGTCATATGTGTGGTAGGGAAGAGATGATTTCCAAGTTAGATAAGACTTCTAATTTAGAGGTATAATTTGGAAATGATATAATAGTACTAGTTAAGGATAAAGGTAAGATTTTCATTCAATTAAATAAAGGATCCTAAAATTTTATCTCTAATTTGTTGTATGTTAATCCATGTCTTCATCAAAATCTATTAAGTATAAGGCAACTTTTACAAAAAAATGGTTTGATATGTGGATCTATATGGGTGTTCATACCATTAACAATGATTAGAAATGACTACTACCAAAGCTAAATATGATACAAAATCATTTATTTTCGTTAAATATTAATTGTGGATAATTAACTTTCTTTAGCTCTATAGTTGATGATAAAATTTAGTTATTATACTCATTTTTTAGATATTTAAAATTTGGAAGTCTAAAATTACTTGCTCCTAAGAAGGTTTTTGGGTTGTCTTCTATTAATTCTCTAAATGAGGTTTGTGAAACATGCATTGGAGCTATTTCAAAGATTGGCAATCCACCTAAAGTTGAGAAGTTAGAGCTGATTCACACAAAAGCGTGGAGGCCATCACTGGTTTCATCTCTTAGAAGATCATTGTACTACGTCACCTTGATTGATGACTCTACTAAGAAGGTATGGGTTTATTTTTTGAAAAAGAAATCAAAAGTTTGTGATGTTTTTAAAAAATGGAAAGCCATGGTGGAGAACAAGATGGGATTGAAAGTGAAGCGATTGAAATCTGACAATGGAGGAGAGTACAAAGATGAGAAGCTTAAAGAGTTTTGTGCAACTAATGGAATTAAATTGGAAAAAATTGTTCCCAAGACACCTCAGCAGAATGGTGTAGTAGAGTGCCTGAATAGAATATTAAATGAACGTGCTAGAAGCATGAGAATACACACGGTCTTATCCAGGATGTGGTATTTGGTGTGTTTTGTGCATTTCATGTCATGATTCAAAATCAATTCTTAGATAAAGTTCAGATTCTTCGATCAGATAATGGAAGCAAGTATGTCAACCAATAATTTCAAGCTATTTCAATTAAATGACCTTCTTCATGAAACTTCTTATACTCACACTCCACAACAAAATGACATGGTTGAGCGAAAGGACAAACATATTTTAAAAATGGCACATGCTTTGTTAATTGGAGCAAAACTACCTGGTCAACATTAGGATGATGCTATTGTTAGTGTTGTACATTTATTGAATCGACTGCCCCAAAATGTATTGAAGTTTCAAACTCCATTAGGCTTCATCTAATCATGTTAGCTTACCGTCCATACTATTTATTCCACCACACATTTGGATGTGTTACGTTTGTTCATTTGCATAAAAATCAATGAACAAAACTCAATCCTTGTGTCAATCATTGCATTTTTTTTCCAGGGTATGCTACAAATAGAAATGGCTACCATTGCTACAATTCTACCACCAAATTTACCTAGCTCATGACAGATGTCACATTTTTGGAAGTTGAATTTTTTTTTACATTTCATCGGAATCCACTTATGATCTTCAAGGGGAGACATAGGATGAAGAATAATAGCGGAAGGGTTTTAAGGAAGTTAAGGAAATTGATCAAGAACTTAGATCTAGCAAGATAATAAGGGGAGGAAATGAGGTTGTAGCAATAAAACAACATAAGGAGAATAGCATAGAAAATAAGGACGAAAGAAATGGAAATGGTGGCAACAATAGGGAGGAAGGTGAATTTAGACCCTCTAGCAAAAAACCCCTCTCCCTCACGTACCTAAGAATTGTTCTCCAAAGAATATTCTTGAAGTAAGATCCCTTGTATCATCTTCTAGTCATGCTTTAGATACTCCAACTAGTTATCACTTACCTTTCAAGCATAATAGAGGTAAACCTCTAGTTCGATACTCACCAAATGTTGAAGAGAAAGAATCAAAGTACCTGATTGTTAATCACGTAACCACCTAGATACTATTTGAGCCTCTTAAAGCCTTTATGCACAAATTGTTCTCTTGTCATGTTCCTTGTGGAGTACATGAAGCCTTAGTAGATTCAAAATGGGACTAAACAATTTAAGAGGAAATGAAGGCACTACAAAAGAATAAGATATGGGATCTTGTTTCACTACTGAAGGGAAAGAAAATAGTAGGGGGTAAATCAGTGTTCTCCATTAACCATAAGGCAGATAGGTCTATTGAGCAATCTAAAGAAAGGCTTGTAGCCAAGGGATATACACAAACATATGACATAGACTATCAAGAGACATTATCACCAGTTGAAAAACTAAACATTGCTAGAGTTTTACTATTTCTAGTAGCAAATTTAGATTGGCCTTTACACCAATTCGACGTGAAGAATGTCTTTCTTCATGGAAACATTGAGAAGGAGGTGTATATGGATATTCCACTTAATTACATTGCATCATCAAGCATTGGAGTAGTATGTAAGTTGCAACGAGCATATAGACTGAAAAAGTCATCTCAAGCATGGCTTAGTCGTTTTGGCCTGGCTATGAGAAAATATGGTTTTCAACAAAGTAATTCAAATCATTTTTTTTTCTTTTTGTTTTTTTTTAACATGAACAAGGAAAGATTACTACCTTGATAATCTAAGTGGATGGTATGATTATCACAAGAGATGACATAGAAGAAATTTCCTAGCTTCAGAAATAATTGGAACCAAATTTGAGATGAAGAAGCTAGGAGGACTAAAATGCTTTTTTGGGAATAGAAGTAGCCAAATCAAGCCAAGGTATATTTCTTCCCCAATGAAATCATGTATTACACTTATTATCTAAAGTGGGAATGGTTGATTGCAAGCTAATTAATACACTAATTGTTCAAAATCACAAACTTGAGGAACATTTAGATCGAGTGCCAACCAATAAAGAGAGATGCAAAATATTAGTGGGTAAACTAATCTATTTATCTCATACTTGTTTGGATATTGCAATTATGTTGTCAGCCTAATAATCTAATTCATGCACAATTCTAGTGAAGATCATATGGGAGCAGTAATTCGAATACTCACCTGCTTAAAATTAACCCCTGGTAAAGGACTCGTGTTCTCTAAGAGTCACCATCTCAATGTTGATGGCTACTCAAACATAGATTAGGCAAGAACTACTGATAGAAAGTTGACATTTGGGTATTTAACCTTTGTTGGTGGTAATTTGGTTATAGGGAGAAGCAAAAAGTAGAAGGTGGTAGCATTGTCTATTGTCTAAGCAGAGTTCAAAGGAATTCCAAGGGACTTTGTGAGCTTCTTTGGCTTAGGAAGTTGTTAACCGAGATTGGGTTTGCACCAATGATAGAAATGAATTTGTTTTGTGACAACAAGGCAACTATTGAAATTTCTCATAACCTGATTCAATGTTGAGGTGGATCAAAGTCTTATCAAATAGAATCTTGAAGAAAAATTCATTCAGTTTCCTTTTGTGATGTCAAAAGATAAACTCACAAATATGCTTACAAAGGTTATTTCAAGTAAAAGCTTCCACAACTCACTAGACAAGTTGGGCATTAGAGACATCTATGCACCAACTTAATGGGGAGGGTTAGTGTGAGTTGTAATTCCTTTTCTAATTTAGAGTGATTATAGAACTAATTAGTTGTCATATTCATTGTAAATTCCTCGCATTCTATTAGCCTAATTTCCAGCCTAGAATTTTCTTTTTCCTTTACTAGTTCTTTATTGCTCGGTGAACCACTTCTATATAAGGGGTGCACTCATGTAAACAAAACATAGAAAAAAAATATAATTGCTCAGATTTATCATAGTAAGGATTTATCATATATATATTGCTTTATAACTCATAAATTAATTAATTTGATTTCATACACATGAGTTCCAATCTTATAGATGAATAATATTGCATTCAGGTTCGTGAGCACAGATAACGCATATGAGTTCTAATTGTTTAATATATGATAAGCTACTGAACTTTTGTATGTCTTTATAATTTAAAAATGAAAAAGGAATAAACCTTAAAGACTAGTTAAATTAGCTTACTATAAGGATTTAGTTTTTCCATTAATTATAAATTTTTAAAAACTTCTTATCATCTTAATAAATTAACTAGTTTTTAATTAAAAAAGAAAAAGAAAAATAAAAAATTGGACAAGTAATTTTATTTTGGAATTAGGAACCTTTTTTTTTTTATCAAACATCGTTGAATAATTTTTTTTTTTATATCATTTTTAAATAAGTACATGAGTTAAAAATGGGTACTTCAATTATAAATAGTTTACAATTCAATTAGATCTCATAATACAGATCTTTTATATATATGTTAATGAATTAGCTCATTATATTCATTTATTAATCTTGATTTAGGCTAATAGTGCCCTACCAAAAAAAATGTATCCTATATCACATTAAAGAATTCTATTTAGAGAATTTTTAAATAAAAGAATTTAGTTAATAACTATTGTTCATAAAATCTTTTGCCCTATCCCTTTCAAAATTTAATCTCTTTGATCATTTTCTAATAGATCAATAAAAAGTTGCTTTGTCATAAACAAATATATAAATAACATTAAAAAAAAAAAATAAGAAAGGAACACTCCTTTAGCGTAATAGAGTGACTGGAGTCCACAAATATTATGTCATGTGCAACAATTTTAATTTATTTATTTAAGATATTTTGGCTTATTGAGTTAGTTCAAATAACTAGCAGTAGTGGGCTAGAGAGTGGGTAACGTGAGCTATTCTTTAGCTAGCTATTTTTTAGTAATTGTTGAGTTATAAATTTCCTTATTCTTGAGCAATAAAACCATCAAATGAAAAACTTCCAAAAACTTGTCTTTGTTTTCTACTTTCCAAATTCTTTCAATACTGCAAATATTTTGTCTTAGCAACATAGCTTGAGGGCAAGGTAGGGGGAGAGGAAGGGGACAGGATCGTGTCATTAACTTAGAACGTGATAGAGTGGTATCAGAGCTAAGTGTTTGGGTGAGTGTTTGAGTGTTGACACAAGTTATAAAGCCCTTAATGAATTGTGAAGTTATCAAGTTGTAAATTCATAAATAAATTGTGATGTTACAATAGGTGTAAAGTCACCAATAAAATTTGTGAAGTTGAAGAAAGTTGAAAAATGCCATGATTTATTGGTGTGTCAATAAAAGGATGAAAGTGCATTATAGTTTCAGTACCTTTTTTTTTTCTTTTCCATTTGTTGGAAGATAGTCTTCCTATTTTCCTTTCGTATCAAAAATTCTAATTTTCTAGTACAAGACTAGAAGGGCATGTATGTGAGCTTGTGGAGGGTTTTGTACTTGTGAAACTAAAGTAAGGTAAAAGAATATTTTACTTCTTGTTTCTAAATTAATGCATCCACATATGAAGATCCAGGGGTAATTATATTTAAGGATTTATTTCAAGTTTTTTCTAATACTAACCCAAAACCACATGCACAGTAAAGAAAAGGTGTTGTTGAATAGACTTGCCTCTCTTTTCTCTCATAGAGAGAGAACTAGAAAGTATTTGACATCATCCTAAAAGAAAAATTAACATATATTCAAAATGATATCTTATAATGAAAACTATTTAATATAAGGTTTTGATTGTCAAAACTACTAAAGTTGTTCATCCAAATTATTCAAAATACTTTAATTTTCTTGTAAAAGTAAAATAAATGTCAAGATATTTTACATATTCTAAAGATCAATGATGACCACAACCAAGGCAAAACGTGTTGGTGATTCAAACTTAATCGATCTTTTTATTTTTGTAGCATGAATTATTCAAAATCAATTATGTATGTGAATTGTAAAAATAAAATAAAATAAATTAAAATAAATCAAATCAAATAAATAAAAATATCTACTTCCCACTTTATGTCTGAATTGTTGCTTCTTCAAAATACAATGAATGATATTGAAATATTTAAAAGCATGACTTCAATAATTTACCTTATTAATTTACTTCCTTTGTGGGACACTAAGTTTGATCACAGAATAGATCTACGGTGGGAACAGATTTTTTTGAATCAAATGTTTGAATATGACTGATGACTCTACTCACATGCATCAGCTTTTTTATGCGTTGCAACGAGCCAAGAGCAGAAGCCCTTTCCAAATTGCCAAATTGTGTATTTGTGTGCATGCTTGTTATGAAGGTCTAGTGTTCTGCCATGGCTTTTCCGTGTACATGCTGGCAGAGGATGCTGCCATGGCTTCCATTTCTAAGGATGGCTATGACAAAGATCAAAGCTCTTAATGATGTAATCATATTTGTACATCTATTGGGAGCTTACTGTGATTAGATTACACAGATCAAAATCTTCTGATAGATTATAGAGTTTCTTGCTTTTACTTGTTTCTGCTTATTAACAATCAGAATTGGTTGCTATAAGTTGCGACAATGGCTAAGGATTTGTTCGTACTCCAGGCTTCTTCTGGGAATCAGGATTTTTGTTCTGATGATTTGACTTGGTGGAACCAGATCATTGCCCTCGTTGTCCTTTCTTTTTCAATGGGCATTCAAAAGATTGGCCGTCATGTATCAGGGGTCAGTAGTGATTGTAGACGGGTTTCTTATTCTTCCAATGTTGATAACATGGTATTGGAGGAGAACCAAGCCTCAGGGACAAGCTTCGAGGATGACTCTGATGATTGTGAGTTTGAGGAAGTGAGGTGTGAGCTTGGCGTGGTAGAAGGTCAGCTTTGCAACATTCCATTTGAGCTTTACGATCTACCAGATTTAAGAGAAATATTATCTCTGGACACATGGAATTCGTGTTTAACAGAAGATGAAAGGTTGATATGGACCAACAGACTTTTTGGTTGACTATGAAGGAACTCCTTGTTGGTAGTGATATATTTTTTGGCAGTCCCTTGGATATATTCTTCAACAGATTGAAAGGTGGATTCTATCCTCCAAAAGTGGGTTGTTTTAGAGAAGGTTTAGAATTCTTGCAAAGGATAAAGTATTATCATTCTATGAGATTTTACCATGACAACATGACATAAATGTTCATAAACACGAGGAAGATATGGGCTCACTGCAAAATGAGCACTGGTGTTGAGGAAAGGATTTATTTGTAGACAAGGAAAAAACTGTAAACTGATTCGCTTGATCTTAATACATATCCTGAGAATGGGTTTTTATTATGTAAAGAGGTGAACCCAGAACCAGTCACAAATCAATTGTCAAGGCAAACAGAGTCTGTGAAAAGCAGAAGGGAAAATGCTTAACTCAACAAACAACATACTATGGCACATGGAGTGGTATTTTGAGGTCACAACACTAACTGATAAGGCCACTAAGGTACACACTACAACCCTCTACCCCACTGACATGATTACTTTATGGTGGCGTTTGGAGGTATGTTGATATAGAAAAAGGCACATGCATTATATACAAATAAGATGCCTTTAAAACTAAGTTAGTGCCTAAAACACCTCTCAACACAAGGTTAATGTACGTAGAAGCCTATGTGAATGACAAGCCCACCAAGGCCATGGTGGACAAGGGTGCCACACACAATCATCTTTGTGGATGAGGTAAAGAAACTAAAGCTCCATACATCCAAGGAAGGTCAATGGCTTATGGGAGTCAATTTTGCTACCAAGCCACTCTAAGATATTGTAGCATGATGGGTTACCCTACATATTGACATTTGGGAAGGCAAGATGGACTTTATAGTGGCACTGATGCACGACTTCAACGTTGTGTTAGGGATGGACTTCCTATGCTAGGTAAAGATAGTGCGACTATCCTTCCTATGTTCCATAATATCTTGGAGAAGGAGACACCATCTGTAGTCCCTATGGTCACCAAAGGTATGCTCAAAACCCTTTTGTTATCAGCTATGCAAGTGAAAAAGGGGTTAAAGAAGAAGTAGGTGACCTACTTGGCAACACTTAAGGAGGGGAACCCTTACCCAAGGCAATCCTTGACAAGTTTAAGGGCATGATACTGCCTGAGCTGCTTAAAAGGCTCCCTCAAAGAGGAAAAAAGATCATCAGATCAAGTTGGTAGTTAAGCCTTAGCTAGTTGGAGAAGATAACTTCATAGATATATCCAAAATCATCCTCTACTTCATATCTATTCCATATACAATATATTTGTTATTGAGACTGTATTTGATTCTTTAAAAGTTTAAAGAAAAAGAAAAATAAGAAAAAGTATTAATTTCTTTTTCATGAAAAAATCAAGAGAGAAAATTAAACATTTAAAAGAAAAAAAAATACATTTTTTCAACTTTTCTTATGTCTAATTCTAAGCAAAGTGAGAAGAAATTAAAACTATGTAGCATATTTCTCTTTTATTTTTGTGATATTTTCCTTATCTTTTCTTTATATTATTTAAACGTAAGAAAATTACTTTCTTTTATGGTCTTATTTGTCTCTTTTTGATACTTTTTTAAGAAACCAAATACCCTAAAAAAATTATTGAAATGATTAAATATTCGTAAGATTGAATTTGATTTAATACCTATTTATATATGGAGACCATGCTGCCGTGTAGTTGTCGATAGATGACTTGATTCATTCCCACTCGGTTCAACCTTGAAAACCTAGGCCTAGTTAAACCATCTTTCTCAGAAAACCACAATGCCACTAGTCAACCGTCACCAGGGACTACAAATCAACAAAAACGATACATATAAAACAAAAATGTTCCATTCCTTGTTTGAAAAATGGGATTCACTTGTAGGAAAATCCTCTTCATGATGCTATTTACTTTCCTAGTTTTCTCAAGTTGGAGGATCGGAGAAGTTGAAGCAATGAGGTCTTTGCATGGCGGAGAGAAATGGGCCGAGAGAAATGGTTTGTTGCGTCAGTCCCTACAGGCGGGTCGGTGCCACCATCTGGTCCCGGTCCGTGCATACACATCCCTGGACAGAGAGGAGGCAGGTGCGCCTTAAATGAAATGAACGTAGCTGGCCGCGTTGGGCTTGTGCCGCCTGCATTTCCCAAATTTGTGATAGATGTTGTTGTGGCTTCCGTTGCTTAGGATAACCATGCTCAAGATCGAAGCTCGTAGGCTTGGCTTTGGAATTGGGTTATTGTAGATGACAAGCTTCTTCTTTTTCTTTTTTTTTTCTTTTTTTTTTTTTTTTTTTTTTTGGGCATATGTTGGAGGACCAATTCTGAAGAAAAGAAAAAGGTAGTCAGGAACTCTCATAACTGATGTAACTTCAAAATGTATGGAAATTGATTTTATACTTTTTATTCCAATGGATTGTCCCAAAGCTTAATTTACTCAAAGTTAAATGGCTTCAAATCACGTAAGAAATTCAATTGATGGATTAATTTTTTTTGCTAAGAAATTAAGAATCTTGTTAGGATGCAACATGATTCACGTATGTTTGGTAATTCTTTTCAAAAATAGTTTTTCATTTTTCATAACAAAAAATTGGAAAACAAGTTCGATAATTAGAAAATAGAACAATGTTTTAAGAAAATAAAGTATTTTCATAAATTATTTTAAAAATAGTTATAAAATATAAAACAATATGATTAAAGAATAAAGTACGCAGTATAAATTAAATTTATTTTCAGAACATATTTTAAAATATAAAAAATAAATTAAGAATATTTTAGATTTTCAAATAAACTTTTATTTTATAAAAGATTAGAAAACAACTTTTGAAAACGGTTTTTCAAAAAACCAAATTGTAACTCGAGATTAAGTCAAAATGATGCATCAAAGGTCATACCTAACTTCAAACTATGATTTTCTTAAGAACCCTTTAATGTTAAGTGTTGTACCAAAGTCAAATTAAATTCAACTTAAATCAATAAGTATTAAGTTTTAGTAAACACCCTTTAATGTTATAACTTAAAGGTAAAAATAACTTTAACCATTAAGTCAAAATGATTAACTTATTTTAAATAATCGATTTCCTTTTGTCCATATACACATCTAATGAGAATATCTTTTATGTCAATGCCTCCACCACATGATTCATATAACTTTTTAACTAAATATATTGTAGTTATTTTATGATTCTACAAGACATTTAATATGAATGTTTAGCAAATAAATTTATTATTTAACAATAATGAAAGTAAATATTAATGTAAATTAACAAAGGTAAATATTAATTGAAATTAATAAGAATAATGCGTTAATTTGATGATTCAATAAAAATGTTAACTTTATTGGATGACTTTAATGCTTAAAGTATAAATTAAATAATAAATTTTAAGTTAACAATTTAAAAATAATTTAGCTTAAAATATAAAGTTTTATCAAACATTTTGTAAATCAAATAATATTTGGACAATTTTATGCATATGTGAATAGGATTGCAACTTGAGTCGGTCCAATTTGTACCCCACGTAGGGTTCGAGTTGAAGGATAACCTTTGAATAAGTCAAGGTTTGACTTGGGTTGGAAAAATATCGATTTAAAAATATTAGGATAGGTGTGGGTTCAAGATTCAAGCAATCTACCAAAACCCGAACCCGCACATAATTATTAATTATAAATTGAAGCAATTGGAAAGTTATATATACCTTGCCATTAAAATTTCTTAAAATTGCACACGCACTTGAGTTCCCAGGAATCACAATTTGATAATATATTGAGTTTTCATCTAGTAAGAAGATTCAGGGGTAGATTGACCCATATACATGGAGATGGAATGTTTGCATGGTCACAAGCCAAGAGACGATTAACAGTACCTATAATTCCAAGTGATGGTCTTTTCTCTAGAAATAGGCACATGAGCACATACCATATGTCTCATATACCACCTCAATGTTAATCAAAACTCACTTGATTAAAAATAAATAAATAAATAATCAAAGAAGAAATTAAAATCCATCTATGACTCCATGTATTTAAGCAAAGTCAGAAGAGACCAAATTTTAAGTCGAAAAGGAAGTCAGAAGAGACCAAATTTTAATCGAGCTATGTTGGGAAACTTTAGAATTGGGTTTGAATCCATTTTTAAGTCTTCTATGTAATCGACCCTCACTCTCCGTTTTCGTCCTCTCTTTTTTGGATCACATGCTGAGAATGAAATTACCTTTGAAACGTTCCATTGAATTTTGGAAGTCAAATAAATAAGAGAGCATAGTCACAGAAAATTGCTTCCAAAGTAATATCCTCTGCTCCGTAGACCACTCCATTGAAATCAACGCTGACCTCTTGATCTAAAAATTGGGCTATAGATTTTTATATTCTTCTAGAGACGAATACCATATTTTTTCAAGAATTGCAGTCCCTTTCCTAAAATATGTGGAGACAAAAATGATGAAAAAGAAAAAAAACACATTAATTAGATATGAAACAAAGATGCTAATTTTGGGATGAGTAGGTAAGGTCGGAGATGGTTAGACACCGGCATAAGTCTCAAGACAAGTAAAGCCCAACGATGCGTGTATTATGTGGGATGAGTCCAACTCCACGGAAAGTTAAGCCTGAAGAAGAATATGATTGATTGACTGACATCAAGATTAAATTGATCTTATTTACAGCAAATTGGTTTATAGTTAATTAAGCCATTGATCCCAATAAGTGATATTAATTACAGCTAGGTCATGGGTTAGAGTAGCAAGAGCCCCATGTTGGACAAGGAAAAACCGTAAGGTGATAGATTTGCTTGATCTTAATACATATCCTGTTGATGGGTTTTTATTAGGTAAAGAGGTGAACCCAGAACCAGTCCATGCACACACATCCCTGGACAGAGAGGAGGCAGGTGCGCCTTGAACCTGCATTTTCCCAATTTTGTGATTGATGTTGCTGTGGCTTCCGCTACTAAGGGTGGCCATGCTCAAGATCGAAGCTCGTAGGCTTGTTTTAGGAGTTGGGTTTTTTGCATCTCAATGATCCCTCTCTTCCGTATCTATCCATTTCCTAATAAGATTTAGGTATGTTTGATAATTGCTTTTGAAAATAGTTTTCTATCTTTTATAATAAAAAACCGGGAAACAAGTTTGATAATTAGAAAACAAAACACAGTTTTAAGAATACAAACTATTTTAAAAAATTATTTTAAAAATAAAATGGTAAAAATAAAATTTATTTTAAGAATATATTTAAAAATATAGAAAATATAGAAAACAAATTAAGAACATTTCAAGTTTTCAAAAAAACTTTTGCTTTATAAAACGTTTGAAAACCATTTTTAAAAACTGTTTTGGAAAACCATTTTTCAGAATTATTTTTTAAAACACCTCTTGAAGAAAGCCTTAGTCTTACAAATTTTTATTTTGACATGAATGTCAAATTTCTATTAGGAATAAACATATATCAAAGCTTTAATTTTGTGCAACCAAATTTGACTTATTCTCTTGCTGCATGTGGCTATCACTATCCAATTCATTGAGATAAAACCAGCCACTAAATAGAGATTTTGGGAATTATTTTCAAAATAGGGACAAGTAGAAATTAATTCTCCTTGATATACTATAAATTAGAGAGATATTTTATAAAGTAATAGAATACTAAATTAAATAGAAGTTAGATCAAACAATTGTAAGTCAAGAGATTAAGTCAAAATGATGCATCAAAGGTCATACCTACTATTAAGAAAACCTACTACTGAAAAACAATTGAAAAACCTAATACTAGTCGTCTTCAAAATGTCTTAGCAGTAGGATGGTAAGGATTTTGATTGAAAAACCTACTATTCCTAGTGTCCGAAATGCTTGTCTTATCAGGACAAATCCACCCTATGTTGATATATATATATATATATTCTACTTTCCAATCAAAGTAAATCACTGATTAATGGACTATCAGCAGATGATAAATGAATTTAGAGAAAATTTAAGGCATCCTAGATGTCCATCGAAAAAGAGTAGTTCCACGTGTCGCATTGGGGAATATAATTGGGGAATATATGGTGACAACCTGTCACATTGGGGAAAAGTAAAGTCTCACGAACTAGCATATACAGTCAAATACTTTTGGACCCACCCTCTTTCCATAACAATCTATTAAAAATTCAAACTTAAAATTAATTTTCAAAAATTAGATTATCAATATTCTACCTATGTAGATTTATCATAATAATAAATTTTAATTTAAATAATTGAAATGAAATAGTGCTAAAATTAATGTTTAAATGATTAAAAAACAAATATATAACCTATAAGACAAGTATAAAAACTAATTTAATTAATTAATTAATTATAAAAAGTATAAATAATAAAGAAATGTAAAAAATAATAATAAAATTTGATAACGAATTTTTATTTATTATATATATATATATATTATTAATATGATGATTTTTCATTTTTATTTTTTGAGTTAGGTTTCTTTTTCGATATATAGTTTTTTTTTTTTTTTTATGTATATATATATATATATATATATATATATATATATATATATATTATTAATATGATGATTATTAAAAAATGTTATTTCAATTTAAAACCCCAAAACCCTAACTCACCCCTCTTCTTTCTTTCCATCATCTAGTGGAAATTTCCTAAATCCCCAAATCATCATTTCATTTTTCATATACATGTTTTTTTTCCACATAAATTATTTATTTATTTTTAACATATACATATTCTTTTTTTTTTTTAACACGTAACATTTTTTCTTACTGTTTTTTTTTGTTCACACACATGTTTTTTCTTTCTTTGTTTCTGACATAATAATTTTTTGTTTATCTTATTTTATTTATAGCTTTATAAACAAATAATTGAATTGGCAATATTTTAATGTTTTATAATTTTAATTTTTAATTTTTAATTTATCTTATTTTTATTTTGAATCTTACAACTAAAAATATTTAACTCAATAATATTTTTTATTTTTTGTACCCCAAAATTATAAATGTGTACAATAATTTTTTTCACTATGGATATTGCACATAATATTGTACCAATAAAAGTGAAAACTTAGAAATGAAAACGTTATCCTAAGAACTTCACATGGTTCATAATTTTTTATATTAATTTTTGAGAACTTACTCATTATGATTAAGGTCACTTGATATTGCATAAAGGGGCTCGTGATCCCCTTTTGTCTCTACGTATCCAAAGTTTATGAGGTTTTTCATTTTCAGTTGATATTGCATAAAAGAGTTCTTTTTGGTCTAGGCTAATTAAAAAATTGAAGCGTAATAAAGTTAATTAATTAATTAAGAGTCAAATGAGTTTGATTAAGGGATCAAAACCCAAGATGGACTTAAGTTACTTAAGCCCATAAGGAAAATCATATAAACCCTCTTAAGGGTGTAAGACTTCACTTTTGCATCCTTATCTTCTACACTCCATAAAAGAAAACCCTAACCTCCCTCTAGAAAAGCTTATCTTTCTCTTATGCTAGAGATCTAAGAAAAGAGAGATTTAGCGGAAGATCTTTAGGTATATGAGATCTACGACATCTATGGTTTACTTTATCAAATTAGACTTGATCTAGGAACATCCAGATTGCAAGTATATCACTCAAAATCTCTAGATATTTGTTTATTATGGTTTTTATTGTCATTTTTTTTTTGTCTTAAATCTAGAAAATCCAGGATAGCTTGCATGCACCCTATGAGATCCATAGGGAACAAAGTAATCCCGATTTCCCTACAAAGATGACTCCAAAACAATTGTGTAATAAGGAGCCCCAAAGTTCAATGCTCTTGACCATTCTATGGTACATATGATCATAAAGAGAGATTTTTCTTCTCCCAAGTTCAATTACCCGCTTAAATTGCCTAAACACACAAATTTTGACAATACTTTAAAATTCCAAGGCATATATTTCTAATCTAAATAATAAGAAAAAAAACGGAGCAACTAATAGTTCTGAGAAACAATTAGCATTTGCTAAACTAGAAAATGGGTATTTTAATGAAGTTGCCAAATTAATAGAAGCATAAAATCTAAAATTAAAATGATGTTTCATGCACTTGATGTATTTCTAAGTTAGCGCTTAATTATGACAGATCTTAAGGACACGTTTCATAGGCTAGATATAACATGATAGGATAAAAAATGGATGATGCATTTTATCTCATGTTTGATTGACAATGAGATGAGATAAGTTATCCAATCACTTATTATATCCCATTTTGACCAAACATCAAGTAGAATAAGTATGGCAGGATATATAATCCCACCTCTTTTTATATTCCTTATGTATGAAATATATCATAAAATGATATTAAAATGTATATTATTTAATATATACATGTTGTTTTGTATATTTAACAACATAATATAATATTTTTTATTTATAAAATTTAAATATAGTAATCATGAACATTATTAACAAAGAAATAAAAATTTACTTGTTAAATTATAAATTGTAGAATGTTTTCAAGTTTATATTAAATATATAAGATATTTTACACTTTTCTTAATAGTAGATATTGTGACACAATATAATTTTTATTTTAAACAAATATTAAATATTGAAATATAATATATTTTATATTTTATTCTTTTTACAAACCAAATATAAGTAGAGGAAATGATGTCTTAAGATATACATATCTTTATCCTATCATCTCCAATCGAGTAAACATATCCTAAAAATATGTTTGATTAGTTGGATATAGTATGTGATAAGATAAGAGATGAAATAACTTGTCATATTTCAAGTTTTGTTAATGATGAGATAGGATGATAAAAATTTATTTCTAACAATTGGTTGATGCAAAAATCATTTATTTGAAGGTTATAGAGTTCATTTATAATTCTTTCAATTCTTAAACATTAATCTTATCAACCATTAAGAGCTTTAAACACCGCCTTGTGTCCATTTATTTTCACAATTTGTTGAATTGCATGATGAGCCTACCCACTTTCTTCTTTGTAATTTATTCCAAGTTAACTCTCGTTACCTTATATCAATTCTATTTTGTATCTTTACGAGAGAAGAGTGGGAAATGTGTAGGAGAACATTTAAAAAGTTGTAAAGGTCCACTGAAACCTTTAAATCCAAGTGTATACGAATTTGAATGACTTTGGTTGAGGAACCTCTTAGCATACTAGAAAAGTCTCCATGCTTAAGAAAAACCTAGAAACGAATTTAAGAGGTTGTCAAACTTTGCACCTTGGTATACTAGAAAAGTCTCCAAGCCTAAGAAGAACTTAGAAGAAGCGAATTTAAGCGGTTGCCAAACTTTGCATAACTTCTACTATTGTGTGAAAATTGATCAACACCTAATTCACTCTATCCCCCTTCCACTCACCTTATGACAAACATATCAAATTCATTACTAATGAAAGAGTACTTTATAAATAGATCCATATTCTTTATTGGAAAAGATTATAGGTTTTGGAAAATAAGAATGACTTGGTTTTTAAAACAAGTGAAGTATGATTTGTAGAAAGTCATTTAAAATAGCTCTCATGTCCCAACTAAATTAAAAAAAATAGAGTTATTATTCCAAAACCATGTCATGAGAGAGATAAATGTGATAAAAAAAAACTCAATTATATGTTACAATCATCTACCATCTCTATTACATCATTGGTAGAAACGAAAATAATAGAGTATATCAATATAATTGACTAAAAACAATATGAAGATTATTCGAACTTATGATGATTATATCTCGTGTCACAACTTAGATTATTCGAACATATATTATAAAGTGTGTCAATATATATTTCATATCTCAATTTAGAATTATTATATTTGGAATATAAAAAAAGATTGGATAAATTTATCTCCATCCCATATTATATATGAATTTATTGAAGTTTATCATAATTCTACTTTGGTAATCTATACCAGGTGTCTTATAGAGGGAAAATAAGAAGGGAATAAGAAGAAAAATAAGGAAGGAATAAGAAAAAGTTGGTATACTAGTGAGGAAGGAAATGCAAAGGAAATATAAAAAGATAAAAAGATTGAAAAAATATGGTAGGTAATTAAAATAGCATATTCATGGAAAATAAAATAAAGTTGAATAATTTTTATTTTTATTTTTATTTTTAATTTAAGTCTTTAATGGTTTGTTTGAAAAACATTTTTACTTATTTTATCTCAATTAAATAACATTAATAAAGTATTTTAATTAAAAATAAATAAATTATTTTTATTTATTACTTAAAGTTATTTTTTACTTTAAATCATACTATTAAATTATTTTATCAAATATATTTGATTTACATGATAATTTAAATTAAATTATTAAATTATTAAATACTACTTTACTGGCGAAATTGTACCATAAAGTCACATGTAATGGTACTATAAGAGTAAATCTAGAATAATGGGTCAAAATAGCCTTCCGCTGAAACATAATGTTCAGAATGGCCTACTTTTCAAACAATTGTTCAAAATAGCCCTTTTGAGTCCACGTCAGCATACAAAGTAATTTTTTATTCTTTTTATTTTTTACTTTCCTAAACTTCAGCTGCATTTTTTCTTTCCCAATCCCAAACTTCCATCCGAGCTGCTCTCTTCTCCCGTGCTCTACATGTGGTTTTTTCGTTAAAAACCCTAGCCCCACCAATGGGCCACTGAAGGAGACGTTGGAGCTACAACTTCCATCCGATCTGCTCTCTATTCCCAGTCCGTGCTCATTTTTCCTTAAAAATCCTAGCCCCACCAGTGGGCCACTGAGGGAGACGTTGGAGGTTGAGGTTAGTGTTAATTTTTTTTCAGATCTAAGCTTTTTTTTATCATGTGTTGTTAGTATTTTTATTTTTCCCATTGGATGCTGAGAAAAGTGGGAAACGAGAATGAAAATAGGAAGAAAAATATTCTTGATTTTTCCCGTTTCTCAGTTTTGATTTAGGGTTCTTGAAATTTAAATCCAATGGCACAACAGCAAAGATACCCCTAAAACGGATCCAGAAAACACAGAGAGCAAAAGAAAAGCAATTTTTTTGGTTTTCCTTGGGGGTTTTGCATGGATTTTCTCGGAAATCAAACAAGGATGAATTTTCCCAGAAATCGAATGGGGCCTGGATTTTATTGGGAATCAAAGGGGGGTTGCAAAAAAAATAATAATAACATGATTAGATTAGTACCTGCGAGGATTGAGAGTGGCAGAGTGAGAGAAGGGCTTTTTTAGGGATTCTCCCGGCTGGAGGGCAACTTCAGAAAAGGGGTTCTTCATGCCCGAGTGAGAGAAGTGGGTAGCCTTTTGATTTTTAGATTTAATAGAGTTAAAAAAAAAAAAAAAAAACAAATCATGAGAACAATTTTATCTCATCTTAATAGAATATATTATAATTTTTAATAAAATTAAAGATTAAATAAAAAAGATATTAATAAAAATAATTTTATCATATTATTATTATGAAATTTTCCTGTGGAATTATTATTATGAGTTTGCTTTGGTATTGGTACATCAGCTTATCACTTTTCCTATGGAATTAACTGAATTTACTAAATTTATATTAATATTACTAAATTTTCCTATTGATATTAAGTAAATTACTAAATTTATAAAATATTTATATATTTGAATATTTAAATGAATAAATGAATATAAGAATTAAAGTTTGAAGGTGTAGTAGAGTCATTTTTATAAATATATCATATTTAAATACTTCACTTTTAAATAAATTTTATAAAATATAGTGTTATTTATTTTTATTTTCATATTTTCAATTGCTAATTTACTTAATATCTTGTTTTTGTTAAAAAAATATTATTTAATTTCATAACAAGTCAACATAATACCACAGTTATGCGTGATGTTCATTAATCAATTATCAAATTTCAATTAGAAAAATTTCTCTTTATTTATCAAAAAAAAAAAAGTCAATTAGATAATTGCTGGCTTTTGAATAAGACAAGGGGACCCATCCTAGTAATTGTTAATTATTCAAATCAAAAGGGTAGTTGGTTGGTTTGAAATTTGAAACTTTGGAATTGGAATAGTTGTTTTATTGTTTGTTTTTTATATTGATCGGAAAAGTCAAAGTAAATACTTAATAATGGATGATAATAATATAACTATTGAAACCTTGGAATATCTTGATTCACTTGAGGTAAGTTAAGTTGCTAACTAGTCATGGTTTCACTTTTCATTTATTTTTCATCCTGCTTAGAACTCTTTGACAGTGTTAAGTTCATCAAGAAACTTATTGTATCATCATGATCATTATGAGTCATTCAAAAGATGAAAATACGTACTTTCATTAACATTAAATTTCATTAGTGCAGATTGACACATCTACTCAGCTAGATTTACCGCTAGTCATTCCGAGGGGTAGGCGGGGCTTACGTCGACCTAGATTGCTACCTCCTCCACCACCTCTATTTCCAGCTCTAACCCCATCACAGACAGATGTTCTTCATGTGTCACATGCAGTACCTGCTATAGTTAGAGAGGGGCGTCCAAAAAGGAAGAGAGTACTAGTTACACATAGGTTCTCTCCTTGTGGAGGCATGTGAGATTATATATGTTTTTTATTTTCCACTATATTAATGTTTAGTGGATATTTTTTGTGACTTTAATTAAACTATTAAAAATTACATTTTCTAGTAGACTTTTTGTAATTAATTTCATTAACTAATTTTGTAAAAAAATCTATATATGACAACTACGGCTTAAGAGTATGTTATTATTTTGTTAAAGATAAATTTGTCATAATATAAATAAATTAATATCTTAAAAATTAACAAATTAAATATCTTAAATTAATAAATTATATAATTTTATATATTATTTATATGTTATATAAATTTATTATTTTAAGATTATTAATTTATTAATAAATCAAATATTCATTTATAATATCTTCTATTTATCAATTTATGTTTGTTGAAATAATACTAGATTTTTAAGTTTAAATATAAATAATTTTTTATTTAAGTATATTTTTAAAATTTCAATCATAAATTGTCATTTAATAGTTTTTAATTAAATTTGAAAGTAAAAAAAATATTATAATTGAAATCTCAGTTATTAACTATTATACTATTATTTCGATAAAGATAAATTTATCATAATATAAATAAATTAATATCTTAAAAATTAACAAATTAAATATCTTAAATTAATAAATTATACAATTTTATATATTATTTATATGTTATATAAATTTATTATTTTAAGATTATTAATTTATTAATAAATCAAATATTCATTTATAATATCTTCTATTTATCAATTTATATTTGTTGAAATAATACTAGATTTTTAAGTTTAAATATAAATAATTTTTTATTTAAGTATATTTTTAAAATTTCAATCATAAATTGTCATTTAATAGTTTTTAATTAAATTTGAAAGTAAAAAAAATATTATAATTAAAATCTCAGTTATTAACTACTATACTATTATTTTGATAAAGATAAATTTATCATAATATAAATAAATTAATATCTTAAAAATTAACAAATTAAATATCTTAAATTAATAAATTATACAATTTTATATATTATTTATATGTTATATAAATTTATTATTTTAAGATTATTAATTTATTAATAAATAAAACATTCATTTATAATATCTTCTATTTATTAATTTATGTTTGTTGAAGTAATACTAGATTTTTAAGTTTAAATATAAATAATTTTTTATTTAAGTATATTTTTAAAATTTCAATCATAAATTGTCATTTAATAGTTTTTAATTAAATTTGAAAGTAAAAAAAATATTATAATTGAAATCTCATTATTAACTACTATACTATTATTTCGATAAAGATAAATTTATCATAATATAAATAAATTAATATCTTAAAAATTAACAAATTAAATATCTTAAATTAATAAATTATACAATTTTATATATTATTTATATGTTATATAAATTTATTATTTTAAGATTATTAATTTATTAATAAATAAAACATTCATTTATAATATCTTCTATTTATCAATTTATGTTTGTTGAAGTAATACTAGAATTTTAAATTTAAATATAAATAATTTATTATTTAAGTATATTTTTAAATTTCATTAATAAATTGTAATTTAATAATTTTTTAATTAAATTTTAAATTTAAATAAAAATGAACTAAAGCCGCAGTTGCCAACTGCGGCTTTAGTTAAAAAATGAAGCCGTGTTTGGCAAATGCGGCTTTAGTATAAAAATGAAGCCGCGTTTGCCAACTGCGGCTTTAGTGCAAAAATGAAACCGAATTTCCCAACTACGATTTTAATACAAAAATGAAGCCGCGTTTCCCAACTGCAGCTTTAATGCAAAAATGAAGTCGCGTTTTCCAACTGCGGCTTTCATTATAATGACGAAAAAAAATATTTTTTAATGATGTGGCGCCTACGTAGCATCAAAGAGGTCATTTTGAACAATAGTTTCAAAATGTGTCCGTTTTCAACATTAAGTTTAAAAAATGGGTCATTTTGACCCAAAACTCGTAAATCTAAATAAATGAGACGTGTCACATGTATGATATTGTGTTATCTCAGTTTCAAAAGAAATGAAAATTATTTATCCCACAACTTCAAAACTAAAAATATTATATAGATTTGTTAATTCCTTACAAAATACAAGTACAGCCAACATGCAAGCAATCAGCAGATGATAAAGAAAATTTAAGGCATCGAGAGAAAGTCTGTTCTCACGAACAATGTGAAAAGTCCCACTCTTTCTCACGAACTAGCATATATAGTCAAATACTTCTGGATCTTTCTCACGAACTAGCAATACGTCTGGACCCACCCTCTTTCCATATCTCCAGCTACACCTGAAAAAGACTTGAAAAGAGCTCCTTATATATATATATTTAGACGTTTAAAAGATCAATGGCCATCAGAAAAGAAACAATCAAAAAAATTTTCATGATTCAATTAATTTTCTTCTTTTTATTTTTGTATCATGAAGTGTACAAACTTCACATGGTTACAGCACACATTAAGAGCCAAAGTAATACACAGAAACGCATAGAACTTGTCCATGTTATTCGTTGAACACAAACTCCATCAAAAGATGAAAAATAGAATACAGTTACTAAAGCTCAAATGACCTGCAAATCAGTTTATTCAGATGAAAACCACGACAATAAACTACGTATACTTGGAGCTGATGGCTTGTAAAAATGTCACTTGTGCATGGTAGCCTTGACAGCCGGAGCGGTGGCATGTGCTCTTGCAGGAGATGCAGGTGGATGTTTGCAAGGAGGGCCTTCAACGGGGGTTTTCCCACATGGATTTTGGCCAGAAGGAGGGACAGGACCACTTTGCTGAACCCTAGCAGCATTGTGTGGCTGGACACTCAGAAGAAAAACAAGGGCTATGACAGTAAAAACAACGTTGAGAAACCTCATGATAGTCTTGGTGATGAGGCAAACAGGACAGGAGATGAACTAAAAATAAATTGGATATGTAGATTATATGCGTATGAAGAGGAGATGGTGTTAGTTGTTATTTATAAGCATGCATATCCAATGTGATCACTTGAATTTTTAATTGTTTGATTTGTTTGAAGGGTTTGGATTCTTGACTAATAGGTTTTGGCACGAGATGACTGGAAATTGAATGGTCATAAAGGAGAAACTGCCCTTGAATTACCTGAATGCATGGCAAAGTTTAATTTCTCATTTCATTCTTACATTCACACCAAGGGTTTACTTGAATTGATGATGCTTGAAACTTTGGAGTTTGGTCATAGTTCTGGATGTTAAACTACTTTTTCTCACAACATATGGTCCTTGTTATGATGGAGGAAGCTTTCATGTAAACATCCTTAATCAAGAATACAAAGATAAAATAATTAACACAAACGATACATGAGGTTTTAATGTAGTTCGGCCAACCATGCCCATGTTTACAGATGAGAGAATTATTTCACTATAAAATAAAGAACATTACAGAGGACATAACCAGATACAATTATTGGGTTCCCAAAACATCCCATGTTTCTCCACTCTTCATATCCCTACCCTATCACGAGTCTTCTTGCTCCACCGAGTACCTCCCATTCTTCCTCACACCTCTATTCACCTCATATAGTCTTTACAGTCTCATCTTCATCTCATAATTTTTTCTCCTTGCGACTTAGAATATTTATAGAGATATTTCCAACAACCTTCCTTATTCTATTAGGAAGTCTAATATTACAATAATATATCAATCCAAAAATATTCAATATAATATTTGTTACAAAAAAGAAATCTATACTAATTAGAAATTTGGGACACTTCTTAACAATCTCCACTTTAGACCAAATTCCATGAAGTCAATCTTCAAACTCTCCATGACATGGACTTTTTTGTATTATATCACTACGAGAGAGCAATCGACTCTACCTTCATTGAAAAATTCCTTTTGCCTTCATCTTGTGTGCTTCGTGATTTTTTAATCTTCCATAAATCTTCAACCCAATATCTTATACCAATTTATTATGACAACGAAAGCTTTCATGCAAACATCGTTACTCAAGAACACAAACATAAAACAATAACACATATGATACATGAGTTTTTAATATAGTTCGACCAAGCATGCTTAAGTCAACGGATGAGAGAAAATCATTCCACTATACAATAAAAAACATTACTAAGGACAGAATCAGAACATTACAAAGGACATTACCAGATACAATTATTGGCTTCTCAAAACATCCCATGTTTCTCTACTCTTCGTATCCCTACCTTATCATGAGCTTCTCACTCCATCGGGCAACTCTCGTTCTTCCTCATATTTTTATTCACCTCGTATAGTCTTTATAGGCCCATCTTCATCTCATAACTTTTTCTCCTCATGACTTATAATATTTATAGAGATATTTCCAACAACCTTCCTTATTCTATAAGGAAGTCTAATATTACAATAATATATCAACCTAAAAATATTCTACATAATATTCTCTACAAAAAAAAAAAGAATCTATACTAATTAGGAATTTGGGGACACTTCCTAACACTCCTAATAAGAATTGATCAATTCTATGGACATGATTCCACTCAGATGCACCAGCTTTAATTTCCATCATCAAGACCTAAGCCACAATGCTTGCCCTTTCAAAATGGGCCATCATCTGGGTGTGTATCTGCATATACATTCCATTTTCACACCACCACAAAGCTTGTTTATGATTTTGTTTTCTTTTGTTCAAATCTCTTGAGAAAATGCAAGAAAAATGTGTATAAAACTTTTCTCCCTTTTTCCCCAAAGTCACACGATACAAGAGATAATTAGATTGGTTGGATGATGGGTTTTGATCAATATATGTATATACATTGACCAAGGGTGAAACTCATAACACATCAAACTAGGTCTACTAACATGCATGCTAAATTATCAATAAAGTTCAAAATATTAAGTTGTAATAAATTTATGCACCAATGATGAATATCAAGATGCATGATCTATACTCATTATTTTCAACATACACATGAATTTAAATTTTTTTATTTTATATTATTTAAATAAATAAAAAAAGCATTCTAGCTAAAAGCTAATCATACAACACAAACAATGCAATAAGTGAGCATTAATTTGGCTCACGTTGTTGTGTTATACACACACAAATACCCATGTTACAAGATGATAAGTTTGGCATTCCTATTCAAATATTCCAAGTTTGATATAGGAAACACCAGGTAGATTTTGTTTGACTTGGATCAACAATACGCATGGTTTACAAAAATTTCCTATGCTCCTTGGATTTTCTACTCATTTCTTGACTTTTCTTTGAGGACAAATCATAGTAACTAGCTTTTTTAATCTAAACCTCTAAAAATGAGTATGATTCATATAGATTAGCATGTCTATTCGACTTGCATCGGCAAATATTTGGTTTATGAACATTTGGAGATGTTAAAATGTGTAGTATCTGTTGTGCCAGTGGAAGCTTTATGCAAATAATGTTAGTTCAAGAACATAAAAATAAAAGAATCCTCAGAAGGTTACATGAGATTTTAACAGAATTTGAATAATCATGCATTGATCCTTAGCCCCTTGACATTAAAACTATCACATCCTTACAAGGTCAAAAGATTTGGGTTAGTATGGGCCTCTCAACAGCCCAATTGCTTTGATTTCTTCTTCCCATATATCCATAAAATATAGAATGAAAACATAGAAAAAATATATATGCAAAGACAACAAAATCTGTTCAACCCAAAAGAAAAAAGAAAAAAAGAAGACCTGCATGCTTTAAAATTTGATTCACAAATTTGAAAAGTTCAATTACAGGGCAAATCTGTTCTATGATAATATATTCTACTTTCTAATAAAAGTAAATCACTAATTAATAGACTGTTGAGTTTCAGCCATGCAAAAGATCATGAAGCAAAAATTTGTTCATGATTCAACTTTCTTCTTTTTATTTATATATCATGAAGTGTACAAACTTCACATTGTTACAACACACATCAAGAGCGAAATTAATACACAGAATGCATAGAACTTGTCTACGTTATTCGTTTAATATAAACGTCATCAAAAGATGAAAACAGAATACAGATACTAAATCTAAAATGACCTGCAAATCAGTTTATTCAGATGACAAACACGACAATGAACTATGTATACTTGGATCTAATGGCCTGCAAAAATGTCACTTGTGCATGGTAACCTTGACAGCCGGAGCGGTGGCATGTGCTCTTGCAGGAGTTGCAGGCGGGTGTTTGCAAGGAGGGCCTCCAACGGGGGCTTTCTCACATGGATTTGGGTTAGAAGGAGTGACCGGTCCCATCTGCTGAGGACTTTCTGAAAGACCACGTCTTTTCTCTATCAAGTACTCACGGTTCACTCCTTCAAGAACCCTAGTATCATTGTGTGGTTGAACACTCAGAAGAAATGCAAGTGCTATGACACTAAAAACAACGTTGAGAAACCTCATGATAGTCTTGGTGGTGAGGCAAACAGGCTAGGAGATGTAATCGATTTGATATGTGGATGATATGCATATGTAGAGGAGATGGTGTTATTCATTATTTATATGCATGCATATCCAATGGTATCACTTGGACTTTTCATTATTTGATTTGTTTGAAGGGTTCGATTCTTGACTATAAGGTTTTGCCACGAGGGGACCAGAAATTGAATGGTCATAAAGGAGAAACTGTCTTTGAATTACCTGAATGGCAAAGTTTAATTTATCATTTCATTTTACATTCACACCAAGGATTTTTCTGGTGGAGAAAACATAGAATTTATTAGTATCAATCACTTTTATTCATTTAGTTATTTATTATTATTATTATTTATTTATTTATTTATTATCTTGCTATAACTATTATTATTTTATCATTCTCTAATTTTTTTTATTCATTTATTTGATTTAATAATTTGATATATTTTTTTAGGGAAATCAATGGATAAGAAGAGTTGATTCTTGTAAGACTTTGAGAAGGAAGGAAACTCTTTTGGACGTTATTGAAGATCACCGGAAAGTTAAAATAGGGGTGAAGAAGTTTTTGAACAAGGTGGGACTCCTTGGGTGATATGCATGGATTGGTTTTTAAAATTTAAAAAGGATTTTTCTGGTGGAGAAAACATAGAATTTGGACAAAGGAGTCCTCGCATGGGACAGTTGCCAAAGGCCAATGAAAATAGGGCTGGTGTTTTTGGATAAGGGTGGGAGCCAAGAAGAACTCCCAGCCGACTTGGGGAAGATCGAACCACCATTGGAAAGAGGATCTGCCACTTAAAAATCTAGAGGACGCAATTAAAAAGGGGAGGAATAAGGAGGAATAAGGAGGAGAGGCTGCCACTAAAACTCTACAGCACGCATTCACCATTGGAGGGGCCAGAGTCCATGCATTTTAAGAGCTTCCACCACGCACCATTGGGGGATCTTTCCTCCAAAGCACAAGCAGCAGATTTTTGAGAGATCAAGTGCACCGTTCAGCCATAAAGAATACCATCCAGATTTTTATTTTTATTTAAAAAAAAAAAAAAAGAGAGAGAGAAAAGACCGGCTGGTGGTTTTTTTGGGAGAAGGGAGAACACGCACAGTCCTTCAAGAAACCTAGCAGCATTGTGTGGTTGGACACTCAGAAGAAAAGCAAGTGCCACGACAGTAAAAACAATGTTGAGAAACCTCATGATAATCTTGGTGGTGAGGCAAATAGGCTAGGAGATGAAATCAATACGATATGTGAATCGATGATATGCATATGTAGAGGACATCGTGTTATTTGTAATTTATATGCATGCATTTCCAGCAGTATCACTTGGATTTTTCTTTGTTTGATTTGTTTGAAGGGTTTGGATTCTTGACTATTAGGTTTTGCCACAAGATGACTGGAAATTGAATGGTCATAAAGGAGAAACTGCCCTTGAATTACCTGAATGGCAAAGTTTAATTTCTCATTTCATTTTACATTCACACCAAGGGACGGCAGTTGTTCAATGGAGGCTTGCGTTTTGAGATTGCTGTACTGCAGTGGCCCATCAGGGGATCATGGTCTGTACACTAGTGTGTTTTTGCTTATACTATAATTTCTTCCTACGTTGAACGAATAATAAAGTTTTGATAGAGACGTGTTTACTTGAATTGAGGCTTGAAATTTTGGGGTTTGGTCAGAGAGTTCTAGATGTTAAGCTGCTTTTTCTGGTAACATATACTCCTAATTAAGAATTGATCAACTTTTTGAAGATGATTCCACTCACATGTACCAACCTTCCCATTATCAAGACCTAAGACACGATGTCCTTAATTTAAAAATGGGGCATCATCTGGGGATGTATACGCATGTACATACCACCACTTCCAGACCACCACAAAGCTTGTTTATGATCTTGTTTTCTTCTGTTCAAATCTCTTGAGAAAATGTTAAAAAAAATGCATATAATGCTTTTCTTCTGTTTATCCTGCTATCCTCCTTGAGCCTGTAATTAATTTTCAAATTGAGTGTTTAGGTTTTGGAAAATCTTATGACTAAGAGCATAACATTGAGTGACAGTGAAAAATTTTCTATTAAAAGAGTTCATTCAATTTTGTACTCATCTCTTTTTCTGATTCTATATTTGTTGGAGTAAAATCCAATATTGTTCTTAATTAGGCATCAAGAAGTTAAGATTGTTCTAAAAAGGTGGTTTCAAAGAGTTTCCATGTGAAAGTATGTAGCCGAAGATTGGGAAGTGTGAATTGGGAATGATAAAATTAATTTGCTGAGTCATCTCCATACTTAAAATACACCTATTGTTCACCCTCAAGGTCATGGTTGAAAGTATCATACGCAAGTACATGGCTGCTACAACTCTAAGATATATGAGTCAGTGGTGTACATGCATTTCAATAATAACTAGGTTCCGACTAGAAAATAATTGGCCTTACATAACCAAATCATAAGATAAGTTGGAATTAGGTCTCCACAACTCGAAGCTATAAAAATGGAAGGAAAAAAAACAAAATAATCTCTACATTTTTCAGAGATTTCCTTATCAATCAAGGAAAAATGTCTCCATAATTAGTAACTAGTAAGGACGTTAAATTGATTTTTTTTTAAATTAATAATTCACTTGTTATCCCAATTATAAAAAATTGGTATTACCCATAAAAATAGGTGGGCATGGTAATATTTTAAGATTTTTTCAATTTTTAAAATTATTATAAATTAATTGAAAATAACTTCAAATGTTATAGATTTTATTTTATTTTTATTATTATGTTGAACTCATCTAATTATAATTATTAAATTTTTCCTCATTTTTTCAGATTTTTTTTAACTTTTTTATTCTCAACTATTATATTGTCTACATATTTTTTAATTAAGATAATGTGCATGCCACGCTAAATGCTTAATGAAGCACGCATCAAAGTCTCAAAAGGCCAAAATTGATAAATCGAACTAACAAGTGTTGAGCATTCAACAAACCAAAGAGATCCCAAGAGCTACTAAAATCAATGACAGCTCATCAAAGCAAAATATTAAGTATAATTCATCATCTTCTGAGCAAAAGATAATTATTGTAAAGAAAATGCTAAGGTATTGCATTAATACCTATCGAAGTTCACATTTGGACCATTGAATATGTATGATGAAATTTAAGCTGCTAAATCAGGGAACAAGTAAATGAGACTTAACTATAAGGGTGCAAACAAATAAGACTATTACAAAAAATGAGACTTATATATGTATATATGACTATGCCTAATTCATGGTGCCTTTTTGATATCTAACAAAAAAGTATCATTTTGTACTGTCGATGATCCTTACTATAAAAGTTTATTTGACTATCATAAGAGTGTTTAGTACCTCATCCAAAAATTCTTGGTAGTCCATTGAATGATGGTACAAGTAAATGAGACCAAAGGATAAAGATACAAACAAATGAAACTATGTTACAAATAATGAGACTTATGTATACATGACACCACCTGATTAGTGATACTTTTTCTATACTTACCGAATGAAGTATCATTCCATATTCTCAATGACCTTTACTATAAAAGTGGGTTTGACCATCATATCAGAGTATTCAATACCTCATCCACAAAACCTTTGTAGCCTATATAGTGAGAGTATGTATTTACACCTTGAACTACGAGCCCTCTCGATCCACTGAGTGTCTCCCATTCTTTCTCTCATCCCTATCCATCATGTATAATCTTTACAGGCCCATCTCCATCTATAACTTTTTCCCCTTATAACCTAGAATATTTATAGAGATATTCTTTTCCTTATTCTATTAGGAAATCCAATATTACAATAAAAAATTAATTTAGGAAATATTCTATACAATGTTCTATACAAAAAGGAATCTATACAAATTAAAAATTTGAAACATTTTTTAACAATCTCCGTCTTGGCTCAAATTCCATTAAATCAATCTTCCATCTTTCCATGACACTTTTTGTATCACATTTGATGAAATAACAATCGACTTTACCTTCAATTAAAATTCTTTGTCATACTCGTGTGTTTTGTTATCTTTTACTCTTCTAGAAATCGTCATTGTGAGCTCTAGCTAATACCAGTTGGTCGTGTCAGCGGAAGCTCTAATGCAAACAATGTTAGTTGAAAAACACAAAGATACACAGGGTTTTAATGTGGTTCGACCAACCACACCCAATTCATAGATGAGAGAAAAGTATTACACTACATTATAGAGAATATTACAGAAAATGTAAACAGATACACTATTGGTTTCACGAAATATCTCATGTTTCCCCGCTTCTTATATAAAACCTTGAACCATAGGCTCCTCGCTCCTCTGAATGCTTTTCATTGTTCCTCACATCTCTATCCACCTCATATAGTCTTTACGAGTCCATCTCCATTTCATAACCTTTTCTTCTCATGACCTATAATATATATAGAGATATTCTTAATAACTTTTCTTATTCTATAAGGAAATCTAATATTATAATAAGAAGTCAATTTTAAAAATATTCTATATAATAATCTTTACAAAAAGGAATCTATATTAGGAATTTGGGATACTTTCCAAAAAAATAATTTGAGGACACAATAAACAAAAAAGAGAACTAGTCTAGTAGTTGTCATTTGCATCCCCTTCTAGTGGGATCTAGTCATGTTAGCCATGTAAGATGGGATGGAACAAACCACAAAGGTGGACATAGGTGGGCCCATACCCAAGGAAAAACATAGGTTTTCAACTAAAAAGACCAGTATGATTCCTAAAAAACTTACTGGTCCGCCAGTTTAGACAATTCAATTGACTATTCACGTGAGTTTGCCCTAATTCAATGCCTAGAACAATCTGCTTTTAAAAATCATGCCTTTAAGATAAAATTTTGATATTCCCAAAAATCGGATAACCAAGAGACTTATATTTATTGTAAATCTGGGTTGGTCTAGGCCTCATAGTTGTATCAAAAAACGAGATGACCCACAACTCTATTGGGTTGAATGAATGAATTGCTTATCTTTAAAGCCAATAGACAATAAATTTTTCATGCATTTCATGGTTACAAATTATATATGTCACAATTGATGATATTTATCCTTAAATTATATTGTATAAAAATCATCTTGATAATAGAGATTATAAACAATGAGATATGATTTCTAATTTCTTTATAATCTTAAAATATGTTTACAACTTATAAACTTGTAATGGATAACATGCTTATTAAAAGCTGTCATGAATTGTACTCCTATATATGATAGAGTGATGGATCTTATTCACTAAAGTTGAGGGGCTCTTAATAAATTTCATGGGTGATTATAATGTGATAATCACAAAACTGTACCATTACAAGACAATTTTTGGATCTCTTATTATTTATTTGGTTTAATATTACATAAAATCCTTAGACTTAAGGATGTTACTAAGTTTTGTACTTGATTTTGTATAGCTTTGATATTATCAACTGTTGATGTCTAATAATGGATTATATATGGATCTGTTGGGTTTTATAAATAATATATAAAAACTAGTGGATATTTGATAAAGGACCCATTGCTTCTATAGTAGGAAAGAATATTTAAGATTGTGTCACTTATAAAATTTAGAAAGAATTTTTTTTAGTGTATATATCTATTTAGTATGTCATATATTAAGATTTTCTAAATTGGTTTCTCTAAAAGGTCCAATTATAAGAGGTGACACACTTATAAGTTTAGGGAATGACAGGTATCTTGATCCGACTTCAAAACTTGTAAGGAATATTAGTTAGTGGAAGAATTAATGTGTAAGTGGGGAACTTACTAATCTATCTCTCTTTTTCTTTTTTTTGGGTGAAATTGTAATTGACAAGTTCATTTGGAATAAACATACTAGAGATGTAGAGATCCCACGAAGGTCCCATGCTACATGTCCTCACCTCGGATTATTAACTTATTGAAATATGAAGAGTTCATAACATATGAATGAGTTTATTAATTATAGACATTTACTTTAGAAGTTGACATATTCTAATGAATTGTAAAGTTAGAAAAGGTTGTAAATATACAATGAATTAATGCAATGCCACAAAGAAAGGTAAAGACACTAATGAATTGTAATGTTACAAAAGTTGCAAAGTTACAATGAATTGTAAGGTTACAAAAGTTGTAAAGTCACAATAACTTGCAAGGTTACAAATAGAAGTTATAAAGTCACTAGTGAATTATCAAGTTATCAAATTGTAAATTTACAAATAAATTATGATCTTATAATAGGTATAAAGTCATCAATAAAATTTTTAAAGTTACAAAATTTTGAAAAATGTCATGATTTATCATTATGTCAATAAAAGGATGAAAGTGCATCATAATTTCAACACTTTTTTTCATTTGTTGGAAGATAGTCTTCCTATTTTCCCTTTGTCTTTCAAGAGTTCTAATTTTCTAGCACAAGACTAGAAGGACATGCATGTGAGCTTGGAGTTTTGCACTTGTGAAATCAAATTGGGTTAAATATATATATATATATATTGTTGGTTAAAAATAAAGTGTAAGAAGAGTTACACTTTTGAAAATAAAGTGTAAGAAGGGTTACACTTTTAATGTGTGAATTAAACATATGATTTAATTTTTGAATGTTACAAAGATGAAGAGATTGAGGAAGACAATGGGTTTTTCTCATCCTTGTAACCTTTTTTCAACCCTAAGAGTGCTTTATATGACTTTTCTTCTTTTTGAAATCTTATGCAGAAAAGTGAAAAGGGTTGATCAATCCCAAGACTATTTCCATTAAGTTCCCTAAAGATTTCTAGAGGTGGGAGGAAATAGAGTTTTTGGACAAAGTTCTAAGAACTTGTTTGAGCCTTTCTTGTGTTCTTCTTCTTCTTGTTCTTATTTTGTAACTTTGAGAGTTTTATTGTATCAAAGTGAGTGTTTCTTTTCTCCATTGTATCCAAATTTTTCTATCCAAAGATCCATGTGTAATTATTTTTAGGGATTTATTTCCTGTTTTCTCTAAATCTAACCCAATAACTTATGCACGATAGAGAAAAGGTATTCTTGAATATACTCCCTGTCTCTCTCTCCGGTAGAGAGAGTAGTGAAAGTATTTAACGTCATCCTTAAAGAGGAATTAAACATATGAAAACTATTTAATATAAGGTTTTAATTGTTATATCTATTAAAGTTGTTAATCCAAATTATTCGAAGTACGTATCTCTATGGACTTGCATGTTCACAAATTTTGAAAGGTTTATACGACAAATTATAAGTATTTAAAATAAATGTTGTGATGTTTGACAAAATACACTATTGGGTTTTACATATTCAAATGATCAATGATCACCACAACCAAGGAAAAATGTGTTCATAATTTAAACTTGATCTTTTTATTTTTGTAGCATGAATTATTCAGAATCCACAAGGTCACACGACATCAAGAGTGAAAATAATACACAACATTCTTGCACAGAATTAATTGATGCATGTTATTTATTTTTTATTCATTATATATGTGTACAAAACATACACAAACATTACGGAAAGATGAAAAAATTACAGAAGCAAACATGAGCTGCAACTCAGTTTATTCCCATGATTTTATGACATATGACAGTTATACTTGGTGCAAATGACTAGTAAGAATTTCTGAAATCTGGTGGTGGCCATGGTGAAGCTTCATTTGTGCTTAGTAGCCATGACAACCGGAGAGGTGGCAGGCGGGCTTGGCCGAAGGGGAGGCAGGGCGTGGCTTGCTAAGTTCTTGTTGATCATGCAAGGGGGGCCTTTGCCGGGAATTCGGGTGCATGGACTTGGGGCAGAAGGAGAAACTGGACCCGCATGCAGAGACTGCAAGACAATATTAATTCTTTTCTTCTTCCACTCTTTTTTCTCTCCATTAGGAACCCTACTAGCATGGTGTGGTTGGACACTCAGAAGAAAAACAACTGAAGTGACAGCTAAAACAATGGTGAGAGACCTCATGATCTTGGTGGGGTTTAAGCTAAGGCACTAGGAGATATGGAATTAATATGATATCTGGGATGATATGCATATGTGGAGGAGATCATATTAATTGCTATTTATAAGCATGGATACCCAATGTTATAACTTTGATTTTCCATTGTTTCATTTGTTTGAAAGGGTTTTTTTAGCTCTTGAATACAAGGGTTTTGCCACGGCATAGACTAGAAATTGAGAAGGTCATAAAGATACTAGGTTTGAATTACATACAATGACAAAATTTTCATAGGTCATTAATTGTAAGCATCCGCCATCCCAAAAATAAATTAATTAATTAATTAAAAAATTTAGCTTCATGTCTGTGAATTGTTGCTTCTTCAAAATACAATGGATGATATTGAAATGTTTAAAAGCATGACTTCAATAATTTAGCTTATTAATTAACCTGTAACATCATACTTTTGCATGATGTTGCCCCACCGAATAAAGTAGCAGCATGACGGCCACCAAAATCATTTCCTAACAAATATTTTCCAAATTAACTTAGAATTGGTCTCATGCAAACTGTCGCATTTAAAAAGTTTCACGGTTTGTATACCACTTTGTGGGGCTTGAATGTTGGGAACGGATTTTTTTAGTGAATTGGGGCTTGAATGTTTGTTGGTTTGGTCGTGATGCTCACAGCCTTTACGTGACATCCTCCTCAACAATCAAATGTTTGAATATGACTGATGACTCTATTCACATGCGTCAGCTTTTTTATGCAGTCACGATCCAAATTTCCAAATTGTGTATTTGTGTGCATGCTTGTTATGAAGTAACCCAAATTGCCTGTGCAAAGGTATATGAATTCGTACACATAATCAGGTGCCACGAAGTTGGATGAAACGCTTGAGTGGGGTTTCCTATTCCATGCATGCCCCATGCATGAATGCAAAACTAAGAAACATGATGAAGATGGTAAATCAGCTACCAAAGATATGTATGCCCATATGATTTCCATCTTATTCATTTTTTCTCATTTATCTTTGTAGATAGCGTAAAAACTTAAGAAGGGTACCACAAGTAAATAGTGATAATGATTATTTCTTTCTTGTTCTAACAAACACAAACTTTATCACAAGAATGAAAAAATACAGGACCTGCAAATCAGTTCACTCCAATGGTCTCACTAGAATTAATTAGAAGTATATTTTGGTGCTAGAGAATTGTAAGAATTTCTGATTTTGGTGGCTCCCATGGAGGAGCGAGCTTCATTCATCTATATATGTTTACTGTCCAGTAGCCATGACAACCGCCAGGGGAGGCATGGCATGACCTGCAAATTTATTCTGTTATGGCAAGGTGGAGCGCCCTTTTCCGGGATACAGCTGCATGAACTGCTTCCAGAAGGAGGCACAGTACCTGAATTCAGAGACTGTAAAGGGACAAGTCCTATCTTGATCCACTCTTCTTTCTCCCCATCAAGAACCCTACCAGCACTGTGTGGCTGGACGCTCAGAACAAGAACGAAGTGCCGTGACAGCTAAAACAATGTCCAGAAACCTCATGATCTTGGCGGGTTAAGCAAAGAGGAGATGATCAAAGAAATATTTTTAGCTGGACAAATTAATATGCATATATGATAAATGGAAAAGAACCAATATCTCAGTTATTTATAGGGTTATTCAATTAAAAGGGTTTTTGATAAAAAATACTCTTATTATTTTCTTGTAAAAATAACTTTCTTTTAAAACAGGTTACTTTAAATACTTGAAATGGTAGAAGGCATTTACGTAAAATAATAATAATAATAATAACAGGTTAATTTTAAAAATAAAAATAAAAACATGGGAATGGTTAAATTCACGATTTAAAAATTAATTCAATACTTAACTAAACAAGTGGCTCTAAACGCCTAAGTGAGAAAATGGCTTTGAATGCCTAAGTGAGAAAGTGGCTCTGAACGCATAACTGAGAATGTGCCTCTAAATACCTAATTGAGAAAGTGGCTTTGAACACCTAACTAAGAAAGTTACTCTAAATGCCTAACTGAGAAAGTGGCTATGAACGCCTCAGTGAGAAAGTGACCCTGAATGCCTAATTGAGAAAGTCGCTTTGAACGCCTAACTGAGAAAGCGACTTTGAACGCCTAAGTGAGAAAGTGGTGTTGAAGGCCAAAGTGAGACGGTTGCTTTGAACACCTAACTCAACAAGTGGATCTAAACACCTAATCGAGAAAGTGGCTATGAACGCCTAACTGAGAATGTGCCTATGAATGCCTAACTGAGAATATGCCTCTAAACTCCTAACTGAAAAAAGTTGCACTAAATGCCTAATAAAGAAGGTGGGTAAGAACGACAAAGTGAGAATGTTGTTCTAAACTTCTAATTGAGAAAGTGGGTCAGAACGCTTAACTAAGAAAGTCACTCTGAACGCCTAAGTGAGAAAGTGGTTGTGAATGCCAAAGTGAGAAAATGGCTCTGAACACCTAGCTGAGCAAGTGACTCTTAACTCCTAAGTGAGAACGTGACTCTGAATGCCTAGTTGAGAAAGTGGCCTTGAATGCATAACTGAGAAAGTCACTCTAAACATCTAACTAAGAAAGTCGCTATAAAGGCCTAAGTGAGAAAATGGCTCTCAACACCTAACTGAGAAAGTGGCTCTCAACGCCTAACTGAGAAAGTGTTTTTGATCACTAAGGTGAGAAAGTGGCTCTGAACGCCTAATTGAGCAAGTGGCTCTGAACGCCTAAGTGAGAAAGTGGCCTCGAACGCCTAAGTTAGAAGGTGACTCTAAATGCCTAATTGAGAAAGTGGCTTAGAATGCCTAAGTGTGCAAGTGGCCCTAAACACCTAACTGAGACAATGGCTCTGAACGCCTAACTAAGAAAGTGGTGATGAATGCCTAAATGAGAAAGTGGTTCTTAAGGCCAAAATAAGTCACTGGCTTTGAACGCCTAGTTGGGAAGTGGCTATGAACGACTAAATGAGATAGTGGTTGTGAGCGCTGATTCGTTCCCAATTATGTTCACAAGGCTCGGCAACGGCGCCATTTGGTCCGTCTCTAGCAACAGCGCCATTTGATTCGTCTCTGGCAACAACGCCATTTGATTCGTGCCCACTTGGTGTCTCAGCTGATTCATGTCCAGCTGGTGCTCCTTGATTGCGGGAGTAATCAACAAAATTTATAACCTATTACACCATGAACTAGGGTAGCAAAGACAAAGCTACTATAGCATAGTGGCTCTAGGATCGTTCACTAGGATGGATTTTCACTTCACAATTGATAATAATTCAAAGATGAATTGGTGCCTTTTCATTTCATGGTTAGCTTTAAAAGAAAACATAAAGATGTTTAAGTGAAAAAGGTTTGGTTTTAAACTAACCAAAAATAGTAACTGATTTTACTTACAAAGAAAAGTGTTTCTTGGAGTTTAGATCACTGGGCTTAGATTCCTTGTATAAAAAGGGAGTTCCGGTCACTTGATTCTTTTCCTCGCATTGGGGATTTAACATATAGTTATTTCCCGAACCGAGGTGGTAGAGATGCTTCCCTTTAATGGGTTCAAACACTAAATCCCTCTCACTGATGCATCTTGCAATGGCTCATACCTCTCACCTAGCACTTGCCATTCAAGGTGATCTTTAACCTTGGATTACCCGTAAAAAACTCGCAAGAGATAACTAATGGATGTCTCCGTGGAGTCCAAAAGCTTACCAAGTGTTGGCTATTCTAGAAAATTCTACCTTCAAACCACCTACCAAAGGCTCGCAAGAGATAAACTAGTGCATCTCAATAGATAGAGATCACTTGCCTTACCAAGTATTGGCCCAGGTGATTTAAAGGCGTTTTAAGTTAACTAAAAAGATAAAAACCATTAACGGGTCACACTTTCTCTTCATTAAAAACTAAAACAACAAAACTTCCAATTTATGTATTTGGAAACTTACCCGGCTTTCTTTACTCCAAGAGACGAAGAGCCTAGCCTCTCATCCTCTGAGGAAAAATCCTCAGAGTTTGATTAGCTAGAAAGTAAAATAACAAGAAAACAAAAATATGTATGAAAAGCAGAGCAAGTGCTCTGTATTTTACTTCCTTCCAAAATTGTACAAAGGATGCATTATGATCGATATATGTTCGATATTTTGTGTAAAGGAAATTACAAACTATATATAAGAGGTTATTCACCCCTTTGTTCTTACTTAAAGACTAAGGAATCCTATGATTGGTGGGTTACAAGGAGAGTTTGGGGATTTAGACAACAAATATCTAAAGCAAAGTATCTCAAAATATCTCAATTTTCGATCGCACATATCTGGAAGCTTCAGGAGAACACCACGGCACTGTGGAAAATATTTGCGAAACTCTTCGGGTAAGCGCTGTCAGAGGATCCGGATATGTTGTCCGGAGAAGTTGAAACGCCTTCCTCTCCCATCCGGCGTTAGGCGTCGGATGTGAAATATCCGGATGTGATGTCGGCGGTGAAGATTCCGGATGTGAGACATTCGGGTGAAATGGCGGCGTAGCAGAATTCCGGATGGAATGTCGGCGGTGAAATATCCAGATGGAATGTCAGCGCGCTCCCCTATCCGAATATGTTGTCCGAATGAAAAAGACCCACGTTCCGCTGTCCTCCGATGGTGTGTCCGGACGCCCTGTCTGGACATCTTTTGCAGGGAAGACTGAAGCAGAACTCAATCTCGGATTCCAAAGAACTCTCCTCAATCTAGGATTGCTTTGGTGATAAAAAAGCTATCAAAACACCAAAACTTAACACAATTTGATTAGAGTTGATTGCAAGGGTCCTTAATATGTTAATTAGGTTAAAAGGTGATAACTACTACTCAAAAGTGTTTAAAAGAGTTAATTACAAGCTATGAAATAACACTTTTTGAGTAGTAATCAAGCGCCCAAGTGAGAAAGTGTCTGAATGCCTAACTGAGAAAGTGGTTGTAAAGGCCTATGTAAGAAAGTGGTTGTGAAGGCCAAAGTGGGGAAATGGCTTTAAACGTCTAACTAGACTAGTGGCTTTGAACGCCTAATTGAGCTAGTGGCTCTAAACATCTAAGTGAGAAAATGGGTATAAATGCCTAAGTGAGAAAGTGCCTCTGAACACCTAACCAAGAATGTGCATTTGAATGCCTAATTGAGAAAGTCACTCTAAATGCCTAATTGAGAAAGTGGCTTTAAACACCTAATTGAGATAGTGGTTCTGACCGCCTAATTGAGAAAGTCGCTCTGGATGCCTAACTAAGAAAGGGGTTGTGAACGCCTAAGTGAGAAAGTGGTTGTGAAGTAGAAGTGAGAAAGTGGCTTTGAAGGCCTAACTATGCAAGTGGCTTTGAATGCCTAAGTGCATGAGAAAGTGGCTCTAAACGGCTAAGTGAGAAAGTGGCTCTAAACGGCTAAGTGAGAAAGTGGCTCTAAACACCTAATTGAGAATGCGCCTCTAAACACCTTACGAAGAATGTGCCTCTGAACAGCTAACTTAGAATGTGCCTCCAAATGCCTAAATGAGCAAGTGGCTCTGAATGCCTAAGTGAGAAAGTGGCTCTAAATGCCTAAATGAGAAAGTGGCTTAGGATGCCTAATTGAGAATGTGCTTCTAAACGCCTAATTGAGAAAGTCGCTATGAACTTCTAAGTAAGAAGTGGTTGTGAAGCCAAAGTGAGAATATGGCTCTGAATGCCTCATTGAGAAAGGGGCTCAGAACACCTAATAGCGTTTTTTTTTTTTATAAATTAATGCCAAAGTGAGAAGGGTTTCTTTGACTATTGAGGACGTACTAATAGCATTTTGCTTTGGGAGATTGAAAATTGAAGTAGTGGTCTTAAAGAAGAAACTACGTCTGAAATTACTAGATTACTGTACACATGGGCATGCATCTTATGACCTTTTTGAACATAAAAAATTATACATATATATATATATATATATATATATATATATATATATATATATATATATATATATATATATATATTTATGTGTGTGTGTGTGAAAAGGAAAATGATTTTGATGTTAAATTGAAGAGTTGTCTTGGTTGTCTTTAATCGTCATTTCCTTGAGGAGGGTTCACCATTCAGCAAGTTGGCTAAACCTATTAGGAGTCACTCATTGGTTGGCATGTTTAATTTTCTCCCTATTGAATTAGGTGCGCATACTAGTTGGTATAAGTCATTTAATAAAAAAAAATTAAGAAATATTTACAAACTAGGTTAGCGTTAAATAAGAGTACACTGTCTGATCTAGGCATTTTGGAGATTCTTTCTTATAACTTGAACTTCCTTAAGGGGGCATTAGTTTTGAAAAATCAATGAAGTTATGGATGAAGTGTTAAACACAAGATCAAGGCTATATTTGGTTTTCAAAAATTTTGAAGGAAAATATGATGGGAAGAAAATAGAAATGATAGAAATAAAATGAATAAATAAATGGAGGAAAATAAAAAAATAAATTTAAAATTTATAAATTATTATTATACATGCATTATTTAAAATTTATTTTACTTATTTTAATATTAAATAATTTTAAAATATATAAATTTCTAACCAATTTTAATTATATTTGGTTCTCTTTCATATTTTTCATATGAAAAAACCAAGCATGATGAAATTATTTTCCTAATCATTTTCTTTCTTTCCTTGATACTTAGACATTTTTTAATTTCTCAAAATTCTAAGATTTTTTTTTAAATATATTAGACTCCTAAATTATTTTAAAAGAATATATTCTTTAAAGAATTAACCATCTAAGTCTATCTATCATTTGGACCATAATATCCTAGTACAAAAATTTCAAACAAATTGATTGAAAATAGAGAGTAGCTTAGGTATTTTTGAACCACCCGTGTTTCTTAAAGTTTTTTTTGTCTTGGCTAGATCTTGACCCCTTGTTAATTTTACATGTTAGTACACTGAAAATAGAACCAAAGAGTAAAATTCCACTTGATTTTGAATTTGTTTGCATTAGGAAAGAATTTGGTGATAACACAGTTAACACTCACCATACTGCAACAACCTCAAGTCACAACAACTTACCTGCAATAGAAAAAATGGCTACACTAGAAGAATCTTCAAGACTATTGTAAAATCACATAACTGATATTCCATTCAAGAATCTATTACAATAGGTGTATAAATACTATACATGAAAAAACACAATAATGCAAGAGAATAAGAAATTCCTTTATTTGGAAAATATCAATGGGTTTCAATACTACGTGCTAAGATAGTTTTAGATTCCCAAAATATTAGTGTATATTATTTGGGTCTGTTATGGGTTTATAATTATTTTTAAATTTTATAGACTTTATCATAGGATAAATCTTGATTCTTGTACACTAAAGCATGCATCTTATGACCTTTAAAACATAAGAAATTATAAATAAATAAATAAATGAAAATGATTTTAATGTTAAGTTGCAGGGTTGCCTTGCTTGTCCTTAATCATAATTTTCTTGAGGAGGATTTACCATTAATCTAACATTAATTTGTTCACACGAAATTAAACAAGGTGGCCAAAGCTATTATCTACTAGTAAGAGTTCCAAATGTCATCAAATTAGGTGCATAGAATATTAGTTGGTAAAAGTCATTTAATAAAGAAAAAAAAATTGAAAAAACACTTCCAAATTAGGTCAGCGTTAAATAAGATTAGACTCCCTAATCGTGGAATGAACTTTGGAGAAATCTTTCTTATAACTTAGAACTTCCTTTTGGGGGCACACATTAGTTTCAAAAAATGAATGAAGTTCTAGAAGGAGTGTTATTACAACCATAGAAAGGGACATATAAGAAGAAATTATGAAGAATTGATAAAAACACCAAGTAGTAAGAAAAAATCTTGAATTCCAATAAACTTCAAATTTTACTAACATTGTTGATAGCAAGTTTAATAAGAAAGATGATTTCTATTTGTTATAGTCGATAAAAATTTTGTTGACTCTTAGATTTTAAATTTTATTGTTTGAATGGGCAATGATTCAAATTCTAAAGTCGTTAAGATTGATACCATAAAGGTGAGGATGTTTGATGGCATTATGAGAATGTTGAGTAATGTTTAGCATATTGCTAAGTTGAGAAAGAGTTTAATTTCTTTAGAGGCTTTGGATACTCTTCTCTATGATTTTTCTGCAAAAAAAATAAATAAATGATATTATGAATATCAATTAAAGTGCTTCGATAGCTATGATAGGGAAAAAGGTGAAAAAAATTATACAACTTGATTGAAAATATAATTTTAGGTGGAGCTATGAAGGTAGAGTCACATCATGAAAAGTCTTTTACTAGTAGTAAAGAAGTTGTCAAAGTAGATGGATGCCACAAGATGATTGAGATTCCATTTTTCACTAAGTATACTCATTAACACAAGGATGAAAATACTTTCAAAATGAATAAAGTTATAAAGAAAACAAAGACAATTTCTTAAATCAAGTTCAATGACAGTTTGAATTTGGCACATATTTATCCTCATTAATTATGCAAGATTGAGAAATTTTAATCAATGTGGAGATTGTTGGTATTTGGTTTAAATTATCTATTTATAATATTTAGGAAAGTCAATATTTATATTAGAGCTTGTGTTTTGGTAAATTACCTTTTTTCGAGTTTGACTATGATTAGGAAACTATTGATTTTGGGTTCATCCATAGGACTTTACAAATATGAGGATTTAAATAGGATTTAGTAAGAGAAATAAAAATGCATAAAGAGTGAAGAGATATAAGCAAAGGGTGTATTAAATTTTAAGTAAAAAAAGATTGAAAAAATTTGAAGTTGTTGGGCTATGTTTGTCTGGCCCATGAGCCCATATATTAGGCTATTTTATATTTAGGTTTTTCCTAAGGCCAAATATGGATATAAAAATAGCATTAGGGCTTTGGTATTAAGAGAAAAGGGCATTTGATTGAGAAAAGGAAAGAAGATCAGGATTTGTTTTTTTGGGCACTGTTCTAAGGCTCAAGGGTGAAGTTACAAGTTCCTTTCATCAACCTTTTTGGGGAATTCCTATGGTACGTTTTCTCCCTAATTTCTTTCTGTTCATGTTTCATTCGGTGATGGATTCCTACCTTAAGTGAGGACTTAATTATTGTATCCCTATTTATTGAAGTAGAAGAAATTTTCTCATTGGTTTTTTACCTCTATTCAAAGGGTTTTTCCACGTTATATTTGGTATCCTCTTTTGTGGTTGAATGTTATTGATTGTCATTCTTGACTCTTCTTAAGTTGTTATTATTCTTGAGAGGTGGTTATTATTGTTGAGTGGTTGTTATTCTTGTGGAAGAATCTTTTAACTTTGGTAGGTTAATACTCTAGATCTCTCCCTTTATTTTCCCAACAAGTGGTATCAGAGCTTGGTTGTGGAACTTTTATTCTTGAAAGGGATGGAGATAAAAGGGAACTCAACCTTCATGATAAAACTTAACAATTCAAATTAGGCTATGTGGAAGTCCATGATGGATGATTTTCTCAGCAAAGTTTGACAAAACACACGGATGAATGCCGAACAAAGATGATGAAAATGGAAGTACTCCAACAACCAGCAAGCATATATGAGCATATGCATCATTCAAGTTGTTCTATTTTATTTCTATATATATTACAAAGTGTAGAAGTCCACCAGGGCACAAACTGTGATGAATGGAGAAAAAGAATACACGAATGACATACAACCGATTTGTGTTATTATTATTTTTTCTATGAGAAGGAAAATATATAAAATAAAAGAACAAAAACAACAAATGAAAGGCCTACATATTTAGTTTATTCCTTGTGGTCCCTTTAAAGTCCTAAAATACGTAGTTATGTGCTCAGGACTCGTAAGATTTTCTCATGTTGAGTGATGACTATGCATGGTGGAGGCTAGAGCTTCATTTATGTTCAGTAGCCATGACAACAGGAGTGCTGGCATGCGAACTGGCTCTATGGGGAGGAATGGCATGACCCGCAAACTTCATTCCATTGGGACAAGGTGAGCCTTTTTCGGGGATATGGCCGCATGAACTTGGTCCTGAAGGAGGGACAGGTCCTGAAAGCATAGATTTCAAAGGAACAATCCTTATCTTCATCCACTCTTCTTTCTCTCCATCAAGAACCCTACTAGCACTGTGGGGTTGGATACTCAGAATAAAAACAACTGCTGTGACAGCTAAAACAATTTTGAAAAATCTCATGATGATCTTGGATGGGTTAAGCAAACAGGAGATGATCAGATAGAGCAATATTTTTATGTGAGCAATATGAAGATATATGGAGGAGAACGATCACCGGTTATTTATATGAATACTGCCATTGGCATGACTAGAGTTTTTGGTAGTTTGGCTTAGTTGAAGGGTTTTTTTTACTCTTGACTAATAGAATTTTACTGTAGGAGATTAGAAATTCAATAGCTCATAAAGGAAGAAAATACCTGGAATTTACCCAAATGGCTAGTGTTCTTGTGTAGTTAATTTAATTCCACATATGTGTGCATCTTAAATCAATTACAAATAAAATATATGATACTCTCTCCAAGTTTTTTCGAAAATAGATATGAGAAATTAATCCATGCCCATCAGCTTTAGTTAATAGTAAAGTATGTAACTTGGCTTGATTAAATATTCGTAGTTATGATTTTCACGAGAAAGTTAGGTTCTACTATATAATCACATTTTATTTCACCAAATTAAGCAAAGTTCGTAAAGCTTATTTACATTATTGATTTGTAATTAACCTGTATTGGACACCGAAGAATCAATTTATATGCTACAAGTACAAGTGATATTCACTAGCATGTTCAGGATACATGGCCTTTTCTGAGTTATATTAATTGCATAAGGGGCTGCTAAATCATATCATAAAAATTAATCATTTCCAAATTGTTAGCATTAATCTATAGCAAAGTTAATTCAAAATTTTCTCACAGTTGTAAAGCACTTAATGATAGAAATAGGAGTAGAGAGACCAATCTAGGTAGGTATGGTCTATGAAGCCTTTTGTCTTATATAATACGTACCATTTACTTCATTATTTTAGAGGCATTGATTTTGAACAAAGATAAATTAAGTTGTGGTAGGAACACGTTTACATGAATTGGGGCTTTTAGACGACATACTTCTAGCAGATTCAAGTCATTCAACATAACTCTACTAACACGCATCAGCTTTTCCACCCTCAGAAGCCATGAGACAAAGTCCATTTCTATGTATATATGCACATGTACCAACCCTCTTTATTATGACTTTACCCATGTTGACATAGTTTAACACGAGCTCAAACTTAGGATGATATTTAAGGCTTAAGCTAAATTACATATTTTGAAAAATATGGTTAATATTATCCGTTATCCAACAACTCAAGTTTTTAAATCAAATGAGAAATTTAACAATTACACTATCCTTATACCATTAATTGGAAGGCTCTTCATATCTTTTGCCCAAGATATCTAGGAATTTTTTTTTTTGCTTAAATAATAATATAATTTATAAATAATATATATATATATATATATATATATATATATATATACAACGTATTTAGAAAAAATATGATATTTTTGGAATTTGGTCTTTTTAAAAAAAACAATTTCACATGCATAAATGGTCTTTAAGAAAAACAATTTCTTGTTAATAGATATCTTGTATTTCATCTCTTATTTTCTTTCTTATTTCAAGTAAGATTGTTGTTTCAATATGGGATTTTGACATGAATATACTCTTTTATACCCTTAGGTGAGATGACTAGGAGATGAACTCTATGGTCTTATGATCAATGATAATGAGATCTGAAGAGCATGTTGATGATACGTGGTGGCCATGAAGGTAATAGGCTTATGTATAGCTGATGGATTGACCATAAATATGTCCAAATCTATGATTTTATTATTTATATCTCATACATTTTTTAAATGTTATTATCATTATGTTATGCTAGTTTTGGTACATCAAAATTATTCCATATATAATATATTTTAAAACTGTTTTTACCTTGTATTAATTATCATAACAAAAGTGCAGCATAATTATCCACTAAACCATTCATTCACCAAATAGATTTTAATGGTTTTTTAGGTAAGGACTCTCGTATGCCTATTCATGAGGTAGAATCAACTTCAGAGAACAAATCATTACGTACCTAGATTTGTGTTTTCTTTATTAGGCCTGTAGGATATGTAATCTATTTCCTTAATGTATTTTAGTTGTTTTCAATTGTATATCACTATTAATTTATTTTATTATTGTTGTTTTACCAAAATCATTTAGTTGTATGTAGTTTTTATACTAAATATTTATCTGTTGAGACAATGATTTCTTTTTAAATTTTGATGCAAAATGGACTCACCATCTCTTAGTGGGCCTTTTTTGGGTGGGTGTTTACAAATCAAGTTGTTGATAATATTGCTTTATAACTCATAAATTAATTTATTTTATTTTATAAATGTGAGTTTCAATCTTCTAGGTCAACAATATTGCATTAAGTTCGCAGGCATAGATAATACATATGAGTTCTAATTTTTTAATATATTAATAAGCTATCAAATTTTTTTATGTATTTATAATTAAAAAAAGGATAAAAAGAAACTTCTATCATTTGAATAAATTAAGTGGTTTTTAATTAACAAAAAAAGAAAAATAAAAAGTTGGACAAGTAATTTTATTTTGGAGTGTGAAGCCTTTTTTAATTAAACGACGTTGAATAAATTTTTTTTAATCATTTTAATATAAGTACATGAGTTAAAAATGGGTACTTCAATTATAAATTGTTTACTGTTCAATTAGATCTGATAATATAGATCTTATATATATGTTAATGAAATCGCTCATTATATTTATTGATTAATCTTGATTCAAGCAAACAATGTCCTACCAAAAAGAAATATATTCTATATCTAATTAAAGAATTCTATTTAGAGAATATTTAAATAAAAGAATTTAGCTAATAACTATTATTCATAAAATTTTTTGCCCCATTCCTTTCAAAAGTTAATAGCTAATCATAATATTTAAATAATAGATTAGTAAAAATTTGTTGTGCCATAAATAAATATATAAATAACATAAAAATAAAAAACAAATAAGGAACACTCCTTTTGGTATAATAGAGTGATTGGAACCCTCAAATATTATGCTAGAGATTATCACATTAAAATACAACTTGATTGTTTTGAGATTGAAGTGCAATAAATAAATAACATTTGAATAAAAGTTAATTACCATATTAGTCCAAAATGCATACCTCATATAATGTGTTATGTTTCAAGATTTGAGATTTCATGACATCTATAGAAACTATATATAATTATTAAGTCTCAACACTTCTTATATCTATATCCTGAAGTATGAAGTATGATTAGTTCCCTCACTCCACGGGATGTTTCCAACTACTCATCGTCACATTTCAATCCATTCATAAGTTCATCTTTATCCTATAACATTTTCCCACCTGAAATATTTATAGAGAGAGTTTTAATATTTTTTTATATTATAAGAAAATATAATATCAAACTGATTTATTCTCAACACATGAACAATTCAAAAAATTGATTATAGAGTTCAAGTACTTTTTCTTTTCTGGTATTATCTTAATTTAATATAACTTGTAATGAAAGCTTAGCTTACAAAATTTCATGCTTTCTTTGCCGCTCTTATGGATGTTGCCTCCAACAGCCATTCCAACACTGTCTAATGCCACATCAATAATGAGTAAGTTTTACATTTTTTTTTTCTTGTAAGATTGACCTTTTTGCAAATCTCTAGCTATTGCCTTTGTGCCAAAAATTCAAGATTATGTGACATTTAGATTAAGAAGAAGAAAATTGACTTATACAAATTTTGATTTTCTATATATGTAGAGGTAAACCTTTGGACTAGTCCTAGAACAAACTTTGGGTATACTTATTGATGGTAATCTAAAAACTCAAATGGATATTGTCCATCTCTACTGCATTTCATGCCAAACTTTTGTTGGGTGGTGTCATATATATTGTTTTATATCTCACAAATTAATTAATTGCATTTCATACATATGAGTTCTAATCTTATAGGTGAATAATATTTCATTCAAGTTTGCGAGCAAAGACAACGCATATGAGTTCTAATTTTTAATATATTAATAAGCCATATATCAAACTTTTAATGTATCTAGAAAAAAAAAAGAAGAAGAAAAAACCCTAAATATTAGTTAAGTTATATTATTATAAGGATTTAGTTGTTCCATAAATTATAAAATTTTAAAAACTTCTTATCATCTTAATAAATCACGTGGTTTTTAATTCACAAAAAGGAAAAATAAAGTTGGACAAGTATTTTTTTTTTTTTACTAGAGTATACATTTAACAATATTGGTACTTTTTTACCTAAATGTTTTCAACCTTACACATACATACATACATACATATACATACATACATACATATATATATATACATACATATATATATATATATATATAATCCAAAGTGGGTTTGATATGATTTCAATTAATAAGTATTTGATAATTTATATTTGCCATCAATAAAATGAATTTATAAGACTCCCTACGTTTGAGGAAATATCACCTAAAATATACTCAATGAATATTTTGTGGTTATTTAGATGAAGTATTGGATATGATGAATTTCTCAAATAATCTCATTTATCTTTAACAATAGGATAATAATTTAATCTTTTTTTAAAAAAATGTTAATTTCCATTATTTAATTCTTTTTTTTCTCTCTCTCTAGTATATTAAAGCAAAAAAAGAAATTATTCATATAAATAGGATACCTTTAGGACTAAATTCAAAATTTTAGTGGACCCAAATCATATCAAAATACATCCTCCATGTCATATGTGCCAACATCAAGAGCAAGTTTGCAATTAAAGCATTCCAATTTTAAATTTAAAAAAGAATGCCAAATATCAAATAAGTAAAATCCTCTCTAAATTTTCCTACCAATAGAGCAACATTCTTTTACTTCAAAAGGAGGGAAAAGAATTGGGCAAATTGAGGCAAACCTCATTATTGATTAGAAGGTTTCCTTATAGTCTACATCCTCTCTTTGAATGTAATCTTTGGCCATGAGTCAAGCATTATACCTCTCTATTGAACCATTTATCTTGCATTTGACCTTGAGAACCCACTTGCTCCTAATTATCTTAAGCTAAAAGTGGAAGTTCAACCAACTTCCAAATGGAGTTGGTTGTAGCTTTTCACATGTCACAAGTAAAGGAGAGCTTCCTTGAAGTTCCTTGGCATATCATCTTCATCATGCAAATCATACATGAAAACTTAATCCCCCCTTCATAGGGAACAACTCCACCTTTGGTTATACCCGATACTCGTCCAATGCAATTTTTTCGGTCAATAAAATTAGAAATGAGCATTGAAATCACATTCCTTAGTGACTAAATTATTAAAATCAAATGAAATCTAATGGTGAAAATGTTTCACATCTCCAAGTTATGTAGAAAATTATTCAAACCTTAACCATGTGATTTGAGTATAAGGTAATAATAATTGAAGAATTGAACGATCATAGTACCATGACATCAAATGAATTGATAGGTTCCTTCTTAGATTGAGGTGAAAAAAGCACTAAAAATCCAAGTAACGCTTAGAAGAGAAAAAATGAGTCTCAAAATAATTCTAAATCAAGTAAGAGAGGTTAGAATTGAAAAATAGAAAAGGAAATTCCAAATTAGGCTAAAAATGAGGACAAGGTAATATTTCAACTAAAAGAAATAATAAATCTCATATATAATATTATAATTAAAAATAAATATAGTCATTGCAAGTTAAAATGTAGGGCTTGGAGATCGAATGAAAGGAATTTTTAGGCTAATGCTATAAAAGGTAAAAGTGAAAATTTAGAGACCTTGTTATTAGCTTATAGTGCTGGAAAGAATGAAAACAAAAGTACATGGTTTTTGGATTCAATCTATAGTAGTCATATGTGTGGTAAGGAAGAGATGCTTTCCAAGTTAGATAAGACTTCTAATTTAGAGGTAAAATTTGGAAATGATATAATAGTACTAGTTAAGGATAAAGGTAAGATTTTCATTCAATTAAATAAAGGATCCTAAACTTTTATCTCTAATTTGTTATATGTTAATCCATGTCTTCATCAAAATCTATTAAGTAGAAGGCAACTTTAAAAAAAAAAATGGTTTGATATGTGGATCTATATGGGTGTTTGTACCATTAACAATCATTAGAAATGACTAATAGCAAAGCTAAATATGATACAAAATCATTTATTTTTGTTAAATATTAATTGTGGATAATTGACTTTCTTTAGCTCTATAGTTGATGATAAAATTTAGTTATTATACTCATATTTTGGATATTTAAATTTTAGAAGTCTAAAATTACTTGCTCCTAAGAAGGTTTTTGGGTTGCCTTCTATTAATTCTCTAAATGAGGTTTATGAAACATGCTTTAGAGCTATTTCAAAGATTGGCAATCCACCTAAAGCTGAGAAGTTAGAACTGGTTCACACAAAAGCGTGGAGGCCATCACTGGTTTCATTTCTTAGAAGCTCATTGTACTACGTCACCTTTATTGATGACTCTACTAAGAAGGTATGGGTTTATTTTTTGAAAAAGAAATCAAAAGTTTGTGATGTTTTCAAAAAATGGAAAGCCATGGTGGAGAACAAGATGGGCTTGAAAGTGAAGCAGTTGAAATCTGACGACGGAGGAGAGTACAAAGATGAGAAGCTTAAAGAGTTTTGTGCAACTAATGGAATTAAATTGGAAAAAATTGTTCCCAAGACACCTCAGCAGAATGGTGTAGTAGAGTGCCTAAATAGAACACTAAATGAACATGTTAGAAGCATGAAATACACACGGTCTTACCCAGGATGAGGTATTTGGTGTGTTTTGTGCATTTCATGTCATGATTCAAAATGTTCTTAGATAAAGTTCAAATTCTTCGATCAGATAATGAAAGCAAGTATGTCAACCAATAATTTCAAGCTATTTCAATTAAATGACCTTCTTCATGAAACTTCTTATACTCACACTCCACAATAAAATGACATGGTTGAGCGAAAGGACATACATATTTTAAAAATGGCACATGCTTTGTTAATTGGAGCAAAACTACCTGGTCAACATTAGGATGATGTTGTTGTTATTGTTGTACATTTATTGAATCAATTGCCCTAAAATGTATTGAAGTTTCAAACTCCATTATAGGCTTCATCTAACCATGTTACCTTACCGTCCATACTATTTATTCCACCACACATTTGGATGTGTTACATTTGTTCATCTGCATAAAAATCAATGAACAAAACTCAATCCTTGTGTTGTTCATTGCATTTTTTTTTAGGGTATGCTATAAATAAAAAGGGCTACCGTTGCTACAATTCTACCACCAAATTTACCTAGCTCATGACATATGTCACATTTTTGGAAGCTGAAATTTTTTTACTTTTCATCGGAATCCACTTATGATCTTCAAGGGGAGACATAGGATGAAGAACAATAGTGGAAGGGTTTTAAGGAAGTTAAGGAAATTGATCAAGAACTTAAATTTAACAAGATAATAAGGGAAGGAAATGAGGTTGTGGCAATAAAAGAACATAAGGAGAATAGCATAGAAAATAAGAACGAAAGAAGTGGAAATGGTGGCAACAATGGGGAGGAAGGTGAATTTAGACCCTCTAGCAAAAATAACCCCTCTCCCTCACATACCTAACAATTGTTCTCCAAAGAATATTCTTGAAGTAAGTTCCCTTGTATCATCTTCTAGTCATGCTTTGGATACTCCAACTAGTTATCACTTACCTTTCAAGCATAATAGAGGTAAACCTTTAGTTCGATACTCACCAAATGTTGAAGAGAAAGAATCAAAGTACCTAGATACTATTTGAGCCTCTTAAAGCCTTTATTCACAAGTTGTTCTCTTTTCATGTTCTTTGTGGAGTACACGAAGCCTTAGTAGATTCAAAATGGGCCTAAACAATTTAAGAGGGAATGAAGGCACTACAAAAGAATAAGATATGGGATCTTGTTCCACTACTGAAGGGAAAGAAAATAGTAGGGTGTAAATTAGTGTTCTCCATTAACCATAAGGCAGATAGGTCTATTGAGCAATACAAGGAAAGGCTTGTAGCCAAGGGATATACACAAACATATGACATAAACTATCAGGAGACATTCTCACCAGTGGCAAAACTAAACATTGTTAGAGTTTTACTATTTCTAGTAGCAAATTTAGATTGGCCTTTGCACCAATTCGATGTGAAGAATGCCTTTCTTCATGGAGACCTTGAGAAGGAGGTGTATATGGATATTCCAATTAATTACATTGCATCATAAAGCATTGGAGTAGTATGTAAGTTGCAACTAGCATATGGACTGAAAAAATCATCTCAAGCATGGCTTGGTCGTTTTGGCCTGGCTATGAGAAAATATGGTTTTCAACAAAGTAACTCAAATCATATTTTTTTTTTCTTTTTTTTTTTTCTTTTTAACATGAACAAGGAAAGATTACTACCTTGATAATTTAAGTGGATGATATGATTATCACAGGAGATAACATAGAAGAAATTTCCTAGCTTCAAAAATAGTTGGAACCAAATTTGAGATGAAGAAGCTAGGAGGACTAAAATGCTTTTTTGGGAATAGAAGTATCCAAATCAAGCCAAGGTATATTTCTTTCCCAATGAAATCATGTATTACACTTATTATCTGAAGTGGGAATGGTTGATTACAAGCTAGTTAATACACTAATTGTTCAAAATCATAAACTTAGGGAACATTCAAATCGAGTGCCAACCAATAAAGAGAGATATAAAATATTAGTGGGTAAACTAATCTATTTATCTCATAATTGTCTGGATATTGCAATTACGTTGTCAGCCTAATAAGTTAATTCATGCACAATTCTAGTGAAGATCATATGGGGGCGGTAACTCGGATACTCACCTACTTAAAATTTACCCTTGGTAAAGGACTCATGTTCTCTAAGAGTCACCATCTCAATGTTGATGGTTACTCAAACATATATTAGGCAAGAACTACTAATAGAAAGTTGACATTTGGGTATTTAACCTTTGTTGGTGGTAATTTGGTTATAGGGAGAAGCAAAACGTAGAAGGTGGTAGCATTGTCTATTGTCTAAGCAAAGTTCAAAGGAATTCCAAGGGACTTTGTGAGCTTCTTTGGCTTAGGAAGTTGTTAACCGAGATTGGGTTTGCACCAATGATAGAAATGAATTTGTTTTCTGACAACAAGGCAACTATTGAAATTTCTCATAACCTGATTCAATGTTGAGGTGGATCAAAATTTTATCAAACAGAATCTTGAAGAAAAATTCATTCAGTAGCCTTTTGTGATGTCAAAAGATAAACTCACAAATATGCTTACAAAGGTTATTTCAAGTAAAAGCTTCCACAGCTCACTAGACAAGTTGGGCATTAGAGACATCTATGCACCAACTTAATGGGGAGGGTTAGTGTGAGTTGTAATTCCTTTTCTAATTTAGAGTGATTATAAGACTAATTAGTTGTCATATTCATTACATATTCCTCGCATTCTATTAGCCTAATTTCTAGCCTAGAATTTTCTTTTTCCTTTATTGGTTCTTTATTGCTCGGTGAACCACTTCTATATAAGGGGTGCACTCATGTAAACAAAACATAGAAGAGAAATATAATTGCTCAGATTTATCATAGTAAGGATTTATCATTTATATATTGCTTTATAACTCATAAATTAATTGATTTGATTTCACACACATGAGTTCCAATCTTATAGGTGAATAATATTGCATTCAGGTTCGCAAGCACAGATAACACATATGAGTTCTAATTGTTTAATATATGATAAGCTACCGAACTTTTGTATGTATTTATAATTTAAAAATGAAAAAGGAATAAACCTTAAAGACTAGTTAAATTAGCTTATTATAAGGATTTAGTTTTTCCATTAATTATAAATTTTTAAAAACTTCTTATCATCTTAATAAATTAACTAGTTTTTAATTAAAAAATAAAAATAAAAATAAAAAGTTGGACAAGTAATTTTATTTTGGAATTAGGAACCTTTTAGTTTTTACTTTTTTTATCAAACATCATTGAATAAATTTTTTTTAATCGTTTTTAAATAAGTACATGAGTTAAAAATGGGTACTTCAATTATAAATAGTTTACAATTCAATTAGATCTCATAATACAGATCTTTTATATATATGTTAATGACTTCACTCATTATATGCATTGATTAATCTTGATTTAGGTTAACAGTGCCCTACCAAAACAAATGTATTCTATATCACATTAAAGAATTCTATTTAGAGAATTTTTAAATAAAAGAATTTAGTTAATAACTATTGTTCATAAAATCTTTTGCCCTATTCCTTTCAAAATTTAATCTCTTTAATCACTTTCTAATAGATCAATAAAAAGTTGCTTTGTCATAAACAAATAGATAAATAACATTAAAAGAAAAAACTAATAAGAAAGAAACACTCCTTTGGCCATAATAGAGTGACTGAAGTCCACAAATATTATGTCATGTGCAATAATTTTAATTTATTTATTTATGATATTTTGGTTTATTGAGTTAGTTCAAATAATTAGCAGTAGTGGGCTAGAGAGTGGGTAACGTGAGCTATTCTTTAGCTAGCTATTTTTTAGTAATTGTTGCTGTTTAATCTCTAAGTTGTTGAGTCTGTTAAGTTATAAATTTCCTTATTCTTGAGCAATAAAACCATCAGATGAAAAACTTCCAAAAACTTGTCTTTGTTTTCTGCTTTCCAAATTCTTTCAATTCTGCAAATACTTTGTCTTAGCAACATAGCTCGAGGGCAAGGTAGGGGGCGAGGGAGGGGACGAGATCGTGCCATTAACTTAGAACGTGACAGAGTGGTATCAGAGCTAAGTGTTTGGGTGAGCATTTGAGTGTTGACACTTTGACAGATAAACAAGAAGTTGAGTGTTTTAGTGCCATTGGTTTTGAGGGCTTCTAGCATGGGCTGACACCTTGACAGATAAACAAGAAGCTAAGTGTTGTATTAGTGGATTGAAGGATGGGTTAAGGGCTGATGTAAGAGTCCAAAACCCTCAAAATCTGTCCATTGCAATTGGGTTAACACGTACCTATGAACTCAAAGCCCAGGAAGTGAGGCACCTAACCAATCCAACATTCTCTTCTTCAGTTCGCAACTCCAACAACCGATGGAACACCTCAACCCCTAGTGGTGCAAAAGGCACCAATCCAGAGAGAATTTTACCAATCTGTAAATTATCTCCAACCGAACTCCAAAGGCGGCGACAACAAGGGTTGTGCTACAATTGTGAAGAAAAGTATACAATGGGTCATAAATGCAAGAAATTGTTCTTCATTGAACTAGAATAAGAGAATGAAGAAGCCATAGAAGAGAGTATGTAGAAGAGACACCAGCTATCTCTTTACATGCCTTAGCTGGGGTTCAATCTCCACAAACTATGCAGATCCACTCACAGATTGGTAAGACTCCACTGACAATTTTAATTGATTCTAGTTCCACTCATAATTTTTTGCATCACAAATTTGCCAAAATCATCGGACTTAAGTCGGAAAGGAGCTGCTTGTTTAGCATGGTGGTTTCCAATGGGGAGAGGTTGTCAAGTCCTAGGCGTTGTAATGAAGTAAAATTATCCTTGCCCCAATTAAGGTAGATTTTTTCTTACTTCCTTTAGAAGGTTGTGATGTTGTTCTAGGAGTACAGTGGTTGGGTATTCTTCATCCAATTTTATGGGATTTTGGAAGGATGCAAATGCAATTCACTATAGCTAGGCGAAAGGTGTTGCTACAAGGTTCAACCTCCTCAGAACTTCGGGCTCTTGAAAGTGATACTATTTCTAGAACATTGAGGCAAAGTGATGGTAGAGGAATTATCTTACAGCTTTGTGCAATCCAACATGGGCATACAAATCATGAGGAGTTACTGTCGGATGCAATGGCACCTTTGCTCATTGAGTTCAGTGAATTGTTTGAAGCACCTACGAGATTACCACCTCCACACTCTCATGACCACAGGATTCCCCTCCAGCCAGGAGCAGGTCCAATTTGTGTATGTCCTTATCGATCCCCGCATTTCCATAAACAAGAGATTGAATGCTTGGTGAAGGAGATGTTATCACAAGGTATAATTTGGCCTAGCCAAAGCCCATTTTCCTCTTCAGTACTTCTAGTGTGAAAACATGATGGGAGTTGGAGGTTTTTTGTGGACTATTGAGCGCTAAGCCAGGTGATCGTTAAAGATTAGTTTCCAATTCCAGTTATAGATGAATTGTTGGATGAGCTACATGGTGCCAAATTCTTCACCAAATTGAATCTCATATTTGGGTATTTTCAAATATGAATGAATCCTCTTAATGTACATAAAACAACCTTCTGAACTCACCATGGGCACTTTAAATTTCTGGTAATGCCTTTCAGCCTCTCTAACGCCCATTTACATTTCAATCACTCATGAATGACATTTTCAAGGCTCATCTAAGAAAATTCATTTTGGTATTCTTTGATGACATTCTAATTTATAGTAGCACATGGGTTGAACATTTGAAACATGTTAGAATTGCTTTTTTCATTTTGCGAGCTCATCATCTTGCAGTCAAGAAAGAAAAATGTCAGTTCGAGTAGACACAAATCAAATATTTGGGGCATATCATTTGTCAAAATGGTGTGAAGATGGATTCAAAAAAATTAAAGGCAATGATGGAATGGTCAAAACCAACAACTATCAAAGCTTTGAGGAGTTTTTTAGGACTAACGGGTTATTGTCAGAAGTTTATTGCAGGTTATGGCAACATTGCAGCTCCTTTGGTTGACATGTTGCAAAAAAAATGCTTTTTCTTGGTCTCAAAAAGTGGAAGAAGCATTTGAACTATTGAAACAAACCATGATGCAGGCTCCAGTTTTAGCCTTGCCAAATTTCCAACTCTTATTTGTGGTGGAATGTGATGCATCGGGGAATGGATTAGGAGCTGTCCTAATGCAAGAACAAAGACCTATTGCTTATTTCAGCACTGCCTTGAATGGAAAATGATTCGTCCCTAGTAGTGGCAGTGGCAATGGCACCATCTGATTCAGGGTTCAATCCCCGGCAACGGCGCCATTTGATTCGTCCCTAGCAGCGGCAGTGGCAATGGCACCATTTGATTCGAGGTTCGATCCCCGGCAACGGTGCCATTTGATTCGTGCCCAATTGGTGTCTCAGCTGATTCGTGTCCAGCTGGTGCTCCTTGATTGAGGGAGTGATCAACAAAATTTATAACCTATAACACTATATACTAGGGTAGCAAAGAAAAAGCTACTATAGTATAGTGGCTCTAGGATCGTTCACTGGGATGGGTTTTCACTTCACAAATGATATCAATTCAAAGCTGAATTGGTGCCTTTTCATTTCAAGGTTAGCTTTAAAAGAAAACATAAAGATGTTTAAATGAAAAAGGTTTGGTTTTAAGCTAACTAAAAATAGTAACTGATTTTAACTACAAAGAAAAGATGTTTCTTGGAGTTCAGATCACTAGGCTCAGATTCCTCATACAAAAAGGGAGTTCCGGTCACTTGTTTATTTTCCTCGCATTAGAGAATTAACATATAGTTAATTCTCTAACCGGTGTTGTACAGATGCTTCCCATTAATGGGTTCAAACACTAAATCCCTCTCACTGATGCAACTTGCAATGGTTCATGCCTCTCACCTAGCACTTGCCATTCAAGGTGATCTTTAACCTTGGATTACCCGTCAAAAGCTCACAAGAGATAACTAATGGATGTCTCCTTGGAGTCCAAAAGCTTACCAAGTGTTGGCTATTCTAGAAAATCCTACCTTCAAGTCACCTCCCAAAGGCTCGCAAAGGGTAAACTAGTGCATCTCCATGAACGGAGATCACTTGCCTTACCAAGTGTTGGCCCAGGTGACTCTAAGGTGTTTTAAGTTAACTAAAAAGATAAAAACCATTAACGGGTCACACTTTCTCTTCATTAAAAACAAAAACAACAAAACTTCCAAATTATGCATGTGGAAACTTACCCGGCTTTCCTCACTCCAAGAGACAAAAAGCTTAGCATCTCATCCTTTGAGGAAAAATCCTCAAAGTTTGGTTAGCTAGAAATAAAAAAGAAATGAAAAATCAAAGAGAAGGAAAAACAGAGCAAGGCTCTGTATATTCTATATATTGATCGATATTACATATATGATATACATGATATCATTACATTGGATGCAAGGGAATATATATAGAGGAGTTTTTCCAACCTTCCTAGCTAAGAAATCTTATGGTTGGTGGCTTACAAGGAGAAGAATGGAAATTTATACAAAAATATCTGAAGAAAAGATCTAAAAGAGTCGGTGCACAAATATCAGGAAGCACTAAGGACATTTCGCAGGTGAAAATGGTGTCTGCGAGATTTCGCAGACACTCAAGAGGGCTGCGAAATATTTTCGCAACAACAAGTTAAACTTGCAGGGCTGTGAAATTGGCTTCCACCTTGAGGTTCTCAACGTTCCAGCTTGCGGCATGTATCGGGTAGCTTCAGGAGGAATTCCATAGCACTGTACAAAAAGGCTGCGAAATTCTCGCAACAAAAGGCTGATTTCGCAACACTTTGGAGTGATCTTCTTGCAATGGCTGTAACTCCTTCGTTTCAACTCTGAATCGCGTACCGTTTGAAGCATTGGATTCTTGACTTCCTGAGCTTTGAAATGGTATATAGAATGTAGAAAATGGACTTCGGAAAGTGCTCCAAAAGTGCGCAAGAAGACTGCAGCTAGCTTTCCTCTGTTTTCTTCACTCTGTTTTTCCTCTCTCCTTGCTTCTCTCCTTGCATACTTTGAACGACTTTGGCAAAGGGCTATGGAGCTCCAAAGCTTGGTTCTTCATGAATTTGAGCTCTTCATTGCTTTGCCATGAACTATATACAATTCTCCCTCATTCTTGGATTGTTTTGGTGATCAAATTACTAACAAAAACACCAAAACTTACACAATTTGATTAGAAATGATTGCAAGGGTCCTTAACATGTTAATTGAGTTAAAAGGCAATAACTACTACTCAAAAGTGTTTAAAAGGATTAATTACAAGCTACAAAATAGCACTTTTTGAGTAGTAATCAGAAAACGCCTTTTGTTGTCCACTTATGAAAAGGAACTTATGGCACTTGTTCTTACGGTAAAAAAAATGGCGACCTTACTTGCTTGGGCATCATTTTGTGGTCCAAACTAACCAACACAACCTCAAATTTCTTTGGGAGCAACAAATAATGACAGAACCGCAACAAAAATGGTTGCTCAAATTAATGGGTTATGACTTCTCCATCGAATTCAAGAGGGGTAAGAACAATATGGCAGCAAATGCTTTATCAAGAAATGACACACGAGGGGAATTCAATGCAGTCTCTAGTCCCCTACCCCAATGGTTGGAATCCATCAAGGTCGAGAATCAATCACACCCAGAGCTGCAACGAATTCATCACTTACATGAGCAAGGAGAGGCTATTGGACCATAGGAAAATCGAAATGGCGTAATATTCTTTAAGGAGCGTATCTATCTTCCATCAAACTCAGAACTCATCCCAATCATTCTCCAAGAAATTCATGGCATTGGGCATGAGGGTCTTTACAAAACTCTTCATCGAGTGAAGGAGGTATTCTATTGGAGGCAAATGAGGAAGGTTGTACTGGATTACATCAAGCAATGTGATATTTTTTAATGCCATAAGATAGATCACCAAAATCCAGCAGGTATTTTCCAACCATTGCCTATTCCTACACAGATAAGGGGAAAACAATATTGCTTGTGGTGGTGGATCGATTGTCCAAATATGCACATTTTATTCCCATGTCTCACCCTTACACTGCACCAAAAGTGGCTCAAACATTCTTTGAAAATGTGTTTAAACTCCATGGCATGCCATGTTCAATAGTATGTGATTGGGACTCCACTTTTATAAGTGCATTTTAGAAAGAGCTTTTCAAATTGTAGGGCACTAGCTTCAATTTTAGCTCATCTTACCATCCCCAAACAGATGGCTAAACTGAAGCAGTGAATCGGACTCTTGAGATGTACTTGCTTTGCTTTACTAGTTCAAGACCAAAGGAGTGAGTTCAATAGGTTCCTTAGGCTGAACTCTATTACAACATCAGTTTACATGCTTCTACTCGCAAAACTCCCTTCAAAGTGGTGTATGGAAGAGAGCCCCCCAACTTGCTTTCCTATGTTCCTGGTACATCAAAAGTTGAAGTTGTAGATAACATGCTCCAAGCAAGAGATAAAGTTGTAAAATACCTAAGATGTCAGCTCCAATAAGCACAAGCCAGAATGAAGATTGCTTATGACCAAGGGAGAGTTGAGAGAGAATTCATTATTGGTGATTGGGTATATCTGCAACTACAACCATATCAGCAAACTTCGTTGGCTTTGAGATGGTCACATAAACTCTCCCCGCGATTTTATAGGCCATACCGTGTGCTAGAACGAATTGGTTCGGTGGCTTATCGACTTGATATCCAGCCAGGAAGTAAGATTCATCCAGTTTTCCATGTGTCGATCCTTAAAAAACAGATGGGTTCAACTGATAAAACTGATTCTCCTCTTCCATTAGTATCAGAAACATCAGGTCACTTACAACCTCAGCCTATAGTAGTTCTAAATTCTCATAGCAATGGGCATAAACATGAACTTCTTATTCAATGGCAGGGGCTCCCAACAACAAATGCTGCTTGGGAGGATGAGTACCAACTTCGAAACAAATTTCCAGACTTTGTGTGCCCTTGAAGACAAGGAGGATTCCAATGGGGAGGAAATGTCATGTGCAACAATTTTAATTTATTTATTTATGATATTTTGGTTTATCGAGTTAGTTCAAATAACTAGCAGTAGTGGGCTAGAGAGTAGGTAACATGACCTATTCTTTAGCTAGCTATTTTATAGTAATTGTTGTTGTTTAATCTCTAAGTTGTTGAGTGTGTTAAATTATAAATTTCCTTATTCTTGAGCAATAAAACCATCAGATGAAAAACTTCCAAAAATTTGTCTTTGTTTTCTGCTTTCCAAATTCTTTCGATTCTGCTCATATTTTGTCTTAGCAACATAGCTCAAGGGCGAGGGAGGGGACGAGATTGTGCCATTAACTTAGAACATGACATATTATGCTAGAGATTATCCCATTAAAATACAACATGATAGTTTTGAGATTGAACTACAATAAATAAATAACATTTGCATAAAGTTAATAATCATATTAGTCCACAATGCATACCTCATATAATGTGTTAAGTTTCAAGATTTGAGATTTCATGAAATCTATTAATTCAAATTAGATCATTGAGCTTTCTCAAAGGATTAATTCCTTAGTGCAAGCATATTATAGAGGATAAAAACTAGATATAGTTATTAAGTATTGAAACTTCCTATGCTTCAACACTTCTTATATCTGTATCTTGAAGTTTGAAGTATGATCAATTCCCTCACTCCACTGAATTTTTCCAACTACTTGTCATCACATTTCTATCCATCATGTATAGTCTTCATAAGTTCATCTCCATCCCATAACATTTTTCCCCCTGAAATATTTATAAGAAATTTTTAATAATTTTTTTATATTATAAGAAAATATAATATCACAAAGATAAATTCCCAACACACCAACAATTCAAAAAATTGATAATAGAGTTCAAGTACTTTTTCTTTTTTGGTTTTATCTTGATTCATATATAACTTGTAATGAAAGCCCGACTTGCAAAATTTCATGCTTTCTTTACTACTCTTGTAGATGTTGCCTCTAATAGCCATTCCAATACTGTCCAATGCCACATCAATAATGTGTAAGTTTAACACTTTTGTCTTGTAAGATTGACCTTTTTCAAATCTCTAGTTATTAGCTTTGTGCCAAAAATTCAAGACTACGTGACATTCAGATCAAGAAGAAGAAAATTGACTTGTATGAATTTTGATTTTCTATATATATATATATATATATATATATATATAGAGAGAGAGAGAGAGAGAGAGAGAGAGAAAGGTAATGTCACCTTTAGACTAGTCCTAAAACAAACTTTAGGTATACTTATTGGTTGTAATCTAAAAACTCAAGTAGATATTAATGTCCATCTCTATTGCATTTCATGTCAAACTTTTGTTGGTGGAGAATAGTAAGGATTTATCATATATATTGCTTTATAACTCACAAATTAATTGACTTATAATCTTATGGGTGAATAATATTGCATTCAAGTGCGTGAGGACAAACAACACATATGAGTTCAAAATTTTTAATATATTATTATTAAGCTATATATCAAACTTTTTTTATGTATTTTTAATTTAAAAAAGGAAAAATGAAAAAGGCCCTAAAGATTAGTTAATTTATCTTATTGTAAGGATTTAGTTTTTCGATAAATTATAAATTTTTCAAAACTTCTTATCATCTTAACAAATCAAGTGGTTTTTAATTAGCAAAAAAAAAAAAAAAAAAAAGTTGAACAAGTAATTTTATTTTGGAGTGAAGAGCCCTTATTATTAAACATCACAAAGTATTTTTAATTTTTTTTTCCACTAGAGCATACATTTCACAATAGTACTTTTTGTACCTAAACGTCTTCAATATGCAATATATATGCATATAAACCATCATAAATTATATAGTCCACCATGGTTTTTATATGATTTCAATTAATAAGTAATTGATAATTTATATATGTCATTAAATAAGATGAATTTACAAGACCCCCAACTTTTGAGGAAATATCACCTAAAATACACTCAAAGAATATTTAGTAGTCATTTAAATGAGGTAATAGATATAATGAATTTCTCAAATAATGATAATATTTAAAAAAAACTTGAATTTATTTTTTAAAATGTAGACTTTTCTTTTTCAAATGTTGATTTCCATTATTGAATTTGTTTTTTCTCTTTCTCTATTGTGTGTGTGTGTGTATATATATATATATTTTAAAAACTTATTCATATAAATATACTACCTTTAGAACTAAATATCAAAATTTTAGTGGACCCAAACCATATCAAGATACATTCTCCATGTTATATGTGCCAACATCAAGAGCAAGTTTGTGATCAATGCTTTCCAATTTAGATTTTTAATTTTAAAATAGAATTTAAAATATCAAAGAAGTAAAATCCTCTCTAAATTTTCCTATAAATAGATCAAAGATCAAAGCATTATACCTCTCTATTAAACTTTCTATCTTGCATTTGACCTTAAGAATCCATTGGCTTCTAATTATCTTAAGCCCAAGTGGAAGTTCAACCAACTCTGAGAGGGAGTTGGTTGCAACTTTTCACATTTCACAAGGGAGAGCTTTCTTGAAGCTTCTTGGCTTGTCATCATCATCATGCAAAGCATACATGAAAACTTTCCCCTTAATACGAAACAACTTCACCTTTGGTTTTTACTCAATACTCGTCTAATGTAATTTTTTTTATTAATAAAATTAGAAATGAGCATTGAAATCACATTCCTTAGTGACTAAAAAGTTATTAAAATCACATCTTCGCAAGAAAAAGATAATAGAAATATTTAATTGAAATAAATTTTAACAAATGTATTTGGGTAGAATAGCAGTTGTTTAAATAGAACACTATCCTTTTGACATTGATTTAATTAGTTAGGATTATATTATCAATTTTTGATGAATTTTAATCGTTACTCACACTTATCAAGGGGATTAATATAAAGGAGGCATTAGTATGCACTACATATTTCAACAAGTAGTAGTAACAACTGAGATTATATTCACAATCATAGACATCACAATATTTGAGGTTTTTTTATTTTATTATTATTATCCTGTTTCAACTCAATAGAAATCAATAGAAAAATTTACATAGGAAATACAACCTCTATGCTTGCACCACCACCATATGTGAGTACAAATTGGCCTTCCGGGATTACAGGGTGGTAAGTGTACTGCCGAATCTATAACATATGTGTCATGATTATCACTCTTAATATCAATTAACATAAAGATGAATCAAAGAGAAAATGAATTGATTTGTGAAATATAGAAATCCTTACAAATTTTTGAATTAATTTTGTCTAGCCCTTGTATTACAAAAAAATTTACAATATTTTATAAATGATTACTCATTTTCACGAGACCAATTTCAATACCTCCGTTCTATAATAAATAATTTAAGCCATACAAATTAGAAACTTTCTATGATCCTTTAATGATTTCATCAATATGCAAATAAAATATTTACTTAGATTTATAATTTACATTGATAAATTATAAGTTCTATGATCAAGTCCTTTGAACATTGAATATGGATTTTCAAATTTATTTTCATTTTAGGACCTTGGGTTATTCTTGATCAAGTTGAGTTCTATAACTCAAAATTATATCTAAAACATTTTCTTAGTTTAGATCCTTAATTACCATTTAATGAATCAAATTGAAGTATGTCACAATGTTTAGGTTCTCATTTTTCTTGTAGATTTGACTTTAGGAAATGTAACGATAGGATACACGTAGTTAACTACTCATTAAGGGATGACAAGAATCACTAGTGCTGCTATAAAGTACTATTGTACCTTCTTTAGTTTTATTCTAATTTTAGTACTCTATTTTGAAATTGGTTTTGCTAAACCAAGGTCAAAGATCGTTGTTCTCCCAACCAAAAACAACTAAAAAGAACAAGCAACTATTGGTATAGTGGCTTGATTGATCCCATAAGGATAGGCATTGTGGTACCTAATGGTGTAAAGATTTAAGATTTCCATCCTAAATCCTATGTTATTTTTAACCTAATCTAATTGAATCAGAAAGATGAACTTTTTAGGGTGTAAAAATGTAGAAAAACATACTATAAATATAAAATGATAAAATTATATAGAAACAAGTTCACTCCTAAATTCAAATCTCAAGGAAAGTAGGGTCCAATGTGCTCCTATTACAGCCACACTCTTTCACATTCAGTTTTCAACCAACTAAGCCCAATACTCATCTCAAGTACCAACCTTAGATACATCACAATAAGGGATCAAATTGAATCTTAGTGAATCAACTCTTACAAGGAAGCATTCGTTAAATCCAACAAGAATCACACATATAGAACCCTAGTAAATTTAAAAGAGAGTTATTTTTCCTTGTCAAATTTGTGAGAAATATGAATCTTAGAGTAAGGACAACATTTTTTAATACTGTATATGCACTCCACTAAGACTCCCATAGGAGATCAACTTTTTATACATAAAAAAAAGAGTTTATCCACTCATTGGCATTCCCACATAATGTATTCAATTCACAAAATTAATAAAGATGTATTGCAATAATCAAAAGTAAGTTTATGTTGTTTTCATTCTCCTTCGTCATAAAAATCTCTAATGGAAGTCTTTATACTTAGGAACAAATGCTAAAGACAACAAGAAAATGGTCAAAATGCCTAAAAATGAGTAAGAGAGCCAAATGAAGTCTCAGAACAATATATCAAATTTTATAGATCAAAATTATGATACATGATCAATATGGTAATGAAATGTTCAACGAAGATCTTATCTTTTTAGGTCACCATTGAAATCCATCGGCTATTGTTGAAATCAATATTGAATCATTTTGTCCTTGTATCAAAAAGTTCATCTTGAACAGCATCACTCCTCTTAGCCTTCTCCAATTGTATTAAACTCCAATACACTCAAGTCAAGTCAAAATACTTCGCAAAACACCTTTTGCATGGATCGGTACAAAAAATGCAAAAAATGCAAGTGTTTGCCAAAATCTTGAGCTTATATAAGTTTGGTGTAGAAATTTTCAATAGTGAAAAATTGATAAATGAGTATGTCATCTCCGTTGGTATCAAAATTTCCTACCAAGGTTTTCAAGTATCAAAATTATGTCTAAATGTTATTGAATATAACCAATGAAGGAAACTAAGGCTTGATTCTCTAGGTGCTTTATCAAAATTTCGATAAAGCACATTTTGGTATCAAAATAGGTTTGAAAAAGGGCATTAGACATCTAATTTATACTATTCATATGCCTTGACTCTTTCTACACACCCATCATGGTACTTTAAGATTAAGTTTCAAATGCTTTTAGCACTCCCGATGTTGCTCATGCTATAAATTCTAGTTATTCTCAACAAAATAGAGTATATCTCAATAGAAAGCATATATCAAACATGAGCAACAATTTAAATAATATTGATATCTTTTAATCATCATATAGAATTATAAATTTCTCTAATATAAATAGCTCTAGCACAACTCATTAGACAATTACTCTCTACCTCAATCAAATTAAAGTACCTTGAGGTGTTTATCTAATTGGTTCTCAGATTCCACCTTATCTTTGAATTTATTCAAACCATCAAATTTCCTATGCATAAGGTAAACATAAGCATACCTAGAGTAATCATCTTTGAAGGTAATGAAATAATCATACCCTCCATGCACTTAGACATTAAAAGGTCTACACACATTAGTATTCATGAACTTCAGTCATTCTTTAACACTAACCTCTTCAACAGTAAAGTCTTTGTTTGTCATTTTACCTTCTATATAAGATTCGTATACTACAAGATCTTCTAGAACTAACGAGTGCAATGTTCTAAACTTAACCAATCTTTGGATCATATTTAGATTAATATGACTTAGGTGTAGATGCCATAGATAAGTCTAATTAATGCTAGGTACTTTCCTCTTAAGTGTGGCATGATCATTTTCAATGATAGATAACAATGATATAAGAGTAATATAAAATATATTGTCAACCAACATATCTGAGCAAATAAATGAATTATTCTTTCAGATGAAAACATTTTTATTAAAATAAACTAAATAATTCGATTTATTTAACCTAGAAACTAAAATCAAATTCTTTTTATACTTAGGTACATAAAGACAATCCTTGAGTTCTAAATATTTCTTATTTTTTAATACTAAAGTAACATCTCCCACTCTCTACGTAGTTATCCTTGTAGCAGATGCTAGAGTCAAGTACACCTCTCCCTCATTTAGTGTTCTCCTTGGTTGAAGCCCTTGTAATGAATTATAGATATGATTAGTAGCTCCAAATTCTATCCACTACTAAGCATGATTCAACTAAAAGTGTATGGGATATACCTTCCCTTTTCTTCAAAAAAATAAGGGCATTCTTTCTTCTAGTGGCCTTTCTTGCCACAAATGAAACACTTACCTTTCCTTTTTCTTTTCCTAGCCTTATTTTTTCCATGTTTGGATATCTTTAAAGAATTCTTTTTCTTCTTATTATGAGAAGAATCTGAAGAATCTTTTAGTACCATGTGAATACCCTTAGGATCCTTGAGAATACCCTTAACCATCTGAAGTTCCTTCATCAGTTCTAGCAAGATCATCATTAACTTATTCATATTCATACTATAATTGAGCTTAAACTACTTGAAGGAGTTTGGTGAGGTCTCTAGGATCATATCGACCTAGGTTTCCACATCGATTTAAGCTCCAAGGATCTCCACCTCATTGAAGAGTGCAATCATATGAATAATATGATCTCTAGGGAGTTCCTTTTATCATCTTGGGGCTCATGATGGTCCCTAGGGTAGCTTGCTTAGTTGGCCTACCCTTATCACCAAACTTCTCTTGTAGGCTCAAGAGAATCTCATAGGTAGTGTCAATGCCCATGTGTTGTTGTTGCATCACATTACTGAGAGACCTAAGTATGATACAACAAACCTTCTCATTTGCTCTTTGTCGCTAGAAATGAGCATCTTTCTATCCCTACATGGAAAACTCATTGGGAATGGGTGGAGCAATCTCTTGAGTTACCCATTTCAACTATTTTATTATGAGCACTATGTCCAAGTTTCTTTTCTAGTCAATATAATTAGATCTAGTCAACTTATCATGAATGAGAATAAGGATGAAAGGGTTATAAGACATGATTCCTGTAAAAAAACAAAATATTCCATGAATTAATAAAAAAAACTAAGCACTCAAGGCAACTGTGGTAATTAATTTAGCAAAAAGGTAGTACTCTCAAACTATATGTATCCATGAAAGGTATCTTATTATCATAAGAATCAGGCCTACTTTAAGCAGGTCATGACTCTTATTACCAAGTAGAAACCCTCTCTAATTTATTAACATACTTTAAACATAAAAAGGTTATCCTAAGACATTGATTAACATACCTTTGTATTCAGCCCTTAGCACATGCACGTGGAACCACTTTAAGTGATTCTACCATTTCATATCTAAGTTAAGCATATAACCAAGATCCTTGACACCAGTGTTACCAAATGAAGAGTTCCATCTTTAGGATTGATCACTCTTACTACAAACATATACCGTCTTGTCCTTTTAGGATAATCTATATCCCTTGATTCCTTTTATCACCCCATCTTTAGAATGGTTATGAGCCTAAAATCAAGATGGGCTCAATCTTAGAGGTTGTGGGCTTACTTATTGCCCACTCCTAATTAATATTTTAGAAGAAAAACTACAATAATTTTGGTAACCATCTTAAAATAAACTATCTTTCATGAGAATTTCTAAAACTTTTATTTATTACATGAATTAGGACTCTTGTGCCAAAGCGATATACCTTTTCATATTCCTTATCCTTGAATTTTCCTTTTCAAAAAATTCTTTCCTGCTTCTCTTAAGGGATGAGAGCCTAAAGGATCAATTTAGGTGTTGTTCAGCCTAAAGAACCACCTAACCTAAATAAAGGAAAATTCCAAAAGGGATTTGAAATCCCAATTGGCACCAACCAATTCTTTAAATAAATAATAATGGAAAATAATCCCATTAAAATTTGTTCTTTTTCAAAAATTGAAAATTATTGTTTTGAAGAATATTTCAAAAATATTTTTCAATTATTTCCTAGCACATGCAATATATAAAATATAGGCATAAAAGAAAATAATAAAATTGAATCCCATGGCCTTAGGGATCTTGTTGCTTATTTGGTAATCCAAATATTTGAACTTCAACGATCCAAAAATACCAAATTTTATCTACAACAAATTAGGCTTAGTATTTTGGATAAAGAACCCCAAAAATTGCCTTAAACGCCAAGCAACCATCATGAGCACTTAAGCACCCAAAATTTTTGAAGAATGCTTAAAGCACTCAAGCACTAATCCCACCGCTTGAGCATTGCTATAGAATTCCAAAACCCAAGAGTTGGTTCTTAAGTTTTTCGATGGCTATTTTCTCAAAAGTTTTCAACTTTATGAGAAGATATTGCACATGAACCTTTTGCAACTATATGGATTGTTTCCATCCTCCATTGGTTACATAGAATGGAAAAAGCCAAATTCTTTACATAAAAAATCCTATACTCCTTCAAAAGGAGTTTATAAACCATTCTAAGATAAACACGAAACGTTTACATAAGAACTAAAACCCTATGCCCCTTATGAGGTTTATAACCCACTAGGAAAAGTAATCAACAATCCAAATAATTATTATAACCTTAAAAATAAACAATCACAAGTATAATCATCATATTATAAAAAGATCATAATATAAAAAACATATTCATTATCCTTGGGACCATGAGATAAAATACCCTACAAAACCAAGTTACCACACCTTAGAATGGTTTTAACAGACTTACTAACCTATGGCTCTAATACCAATTGGTGGGAAAAATCCGAATCTCTCCACTTCCTAAGCTTGGATTAAGTTAGGAATATACATGACTATCTTAGGCTTTTCTAAATCCCATACACAATGATAAAATTTCATTTTTAAACTTTATACGAATTTAGAATATGCTAATGAAAAACATACATGAGATTTTGATGTTCTTGGATTGATTCCTTGTGAAGAAGTTGAAGAACAAAGTCACAAGAAGTCTTGTAAACCCAAAGTCTTTTGCATGATGATTGGGACCTTGATCTTGATACACTTTCAATGTGGATGGAAGGGGGGGTGGGGGTTATGGCTCTCTCTTTCTGGAGGTGGAAGATGGCTCTCTAGAAAAAACTATGGAAACCATAACCCTAATAAGGACATTTATGGGGTTCCCTATTTTGCTTAAGTGACTTGAATTCACTAAGGGCTTATGACACTTAATCTAGTCTTAAATAGGTCCTAATTGATTAATTAACCCACCTATTAATTAATCAATTAACTCAATCTAGAGACTTTGTTCACTTACCCCTGTGCAACTTTGTGTAATTACCAAAATGCCTTTATGCATAAAAATGAACCTAGAGTCAATCTAACCCTCTTAACCCATGTCAACAAGGTATATGAGCTTAGAGCGAGGACCACTAGGACCCATAGGAGTACTAGTTCCCTCATAATCTAATTTTGAAGTTGATTCAATATCCCACTATAAAGAATCAACTAAACTCTAGTATCCTTTATAAATAAAAAGTAGACATCATGTGCTCAGGTCCATGACCTACTATCCATTGCATTCAATCTCCCCATGAACCGATGTCCATAGTTTGACAAAGTGAAAGTTATTAGCCTTTCAAGACCACCTACCATCTTTGAGTTACAATTCCCCCTATTGTGTATTCAACTGACATGTTTTAGCTCTACAAGAGCATATGTCATGTTCCACTTAAAGAACTACTATGACCATAGTTTCCATGAACTCGCGTTCATTGGATCACCCAATGGGACACATTGTCTTAATTCCATGAGATATCATGGTGCCTCTATTGAAAATACCTATTACTACTGGTTTTCATCAACAATGACCCAATCTATAGGTAATATATTATCAGCTTAATTACAACCTCACTCATAGGTCAAAGTATTGTTACCTTTAATACAAGCTCACTATTCTCTCAAAGTTGAGAGACAACAAAAAAAGTAACTTAGTGAAGTCATGACTACTTGATAGCCTTAAGTCATGACTCACTATAAGTCCTGTTAAGTGTGTAATCATACTCACCATGGGAAACCCATCTCGATGGCCAAGGCGAATCATCCCTCCAATTAGGAGGTGGTGCCCTACAACCTCTAATGCATTACCTAAACCCATGAATAGGCTATGAACAAGTTATCTATTTGCAAGGTAACCGGTGACTTGAATCTTCTATGCAACTTCTAATGCATCTAAGTCACGTACAATGCAAAAAAATGCAAATCAAAGTGCTTATTACATCATGTCAAGCTTTTAAGGGCTCTATCTTAACAACATGAAAAATGAAGATGCGACACAAAGTTAAATAGTGACATAGAAAAGCACAACTTGAAGTTGAACAATGATTTGAAGCTAAAGGAATGACTTGAAGCTAAACAATGACACAAAATTTAAAGGTACAACTTGAAACCAAAAAATGATGCAAAAAATAGGGAAAACTAAAGGTACGACTCAAAACTAAATAATGAAAAAGAAAAATAGTGGCAAGAATTACAAATAAACAAAGACAGAGAAATAGAGGCATGGCTTAAAGGCAAATAATAACATGAAAACTAAAGTCATGGTTGCTTGAAGCCAAACAATGACACAAAAACTAAAGACTCAATCTAAACAATGACATAGGAAACTAAAGGTGTGGCTTAAAGCCAAATGATGACATGATGGATAAGGTAGGCCTAAAAACCAAACAATGACATAGAAAACTAAAGGTGTGGCTAAATCCAAACAATGATAAGGAAAGATAAAGGAGCAACTCTAAGTTGAAAAATAACATATAAATCTAAAGTCAATACTCAAAGTTAAATAATGACAAGAAAACTAAAAAATGTAGTATGCTAATCTATTAAAGTTTAATAAGAAAACTCTGACTGAGTTTCTCAAAACAAAAAATAAAACTTTAATTAGATGAACCATAAGAGACATTAAATCATTTCTAGGACATGTATGATTTTATGGGAGGTTCACCCAAAATGTTTGTTAGCCAAGCATTTGAATGGTTTAAAAAGTGTCCAAAGATAATTGAATAGCTGAATGAAAAACTTATTTCAATACCTATTATACAACCCCACAATTGGAGTTTACTATTTTAGTTGATGTGCAATGCAAGTGATTTTTCCATTAGGTTGTCTTAGTGCAATAGAAAGACAAAAGGCCATATGTCATGCACTAACACTACTCTTGATAGTGCACATATGAATTATACCACTATTGGAAAAGAGATCATAGCCATTGTGTTAGCCTTTAACACATTTGGAGTTTACCTCACAAGGTCCCCAATAGTAGTGTACATGGATCATTGTGCCTTAAAATACTTGCTAGTTGAGAGAGATGCTAAAACAAGGTTGATTCATTACGTACTATTACTATAAGATTTAAGGATTCAACTTGGGCTCATAGAATCAAAGAATATGATTCTATAAGCCCATAAAAAGATATCTTAAGATTCCAATAGTTATATATGAAAAGAAATTCTTTCTTTAGTTCTCTAAACTCTTTTTCATAAAAGATTTCTTATTTGTTCCTTGTTATATAACAACTTCATTAAATTTTAAGAATTTTCAAAAGGAGTTTTCAAGTGCCCAAGTATGTACTTTTTCTCTTTATTATATATATTTTAATTTATTTAATAAAGCTTTTAACAAATATTCTTTTTTTTTTGGTAAAAAGTGTGAAATTTTAATAAAAAATTACAGATTTTTCCTTTTTTGTTTTTTTTTTTGTTTTTTTTTTTAAAAAAACGGTAATCTAGTTGTGGTCTCAGAAGTAATTTGATTTCTACTACTCCTCTTTCGCATTCATAACTGACTCTCTTTCAAACCAATAACAAACTCTCATTTTCTCTCACTTTCCCTAGAAAATTCAACCTGCTACCTTTCACGAATCTAACACAATCTTATAATTTGGAAGTTGTTGATTTCACATTCAACAATTTCTTGGTTTTTTTATTCATCAATCGGTAAAATTCTCTTAACTCTTTCTTCTCTCTTTCTCCATTTATTTCTCTAGAAATCCATGTCAAGTTCATTTGTTTGTTTCATATTTAAGAATCGTAATTGTCTCTCTATCACTTTCTCTCACTTTCGGTCTCACTTTCTCTAGAAAATTGAATTCAAGTTTGCTAACTTTCAAGAATCTAATAACTTGGGTGTTGTTGATTTCACCTTCAACAATTTGTTCTCTGTCATGTTCATCATCAATCAGGTATAGATTCTATAGTCCTTTGTTTCATTTTCTTGATATCATTGTCAATTCAATTAGTTGTGATGACTACTATGATCCATAAGTGTTTCTTTCTCAATTTCTTGGTCAAGAATTTGAAACTGAATTTCACTTGGAAGTTAATTTCTTTTTTCTAATCAAATATCCTTTTCACTTGGAAGTTGTTGCTTTCAAATTAAGTTCTCATCCTTTTTATAATATTTTTATTCTTTCTCTTAAACTCAATCTGAATGCATGGGTCAAGGCAACTGGTAGGTCCTCCCACAACACCAAAACCAACTCCAACTCAAGATCCCAATGCTATTTGTGTTGTAAGAAAAATACCATTCTCTTGTTGCTATGATTTTTCTGTTTTCTATCCTAATCTCAAGCTCAATATCTCATATGCAGTTTCAATGGAATGAAAGCCACCCTACTGTCAATGTAGGCCAAGTTTTTATGTTTGTTCCTCTTCTTCCTCCTCCTCCTCCTTCATCATCACAACTATCACCACCACCACCACCTCCTCCTCCTCAACCATAATAGCCCAATGACATGGCTCCATATATCTAGTCTGGTCTCTTTTACTAAGAATCTCAATGTAGTTATCCAATGTAATGTGCTTGTGATGTAAAAACTTTGGGAATACCTAGCACTAGATGATGAGTTTTGTTGCTGTTGTGGCTATCTTTGTAATGTTTTGGCTATTTTGAACTTTGGCTTTATACTCAACCATAATCATGTTTTAATAAAATTTCTGATTGAGAACTTATTAACAATATTAAAACCATCATAACTTTTCATATCTAGAATCCATTTCTTAATGTCATTATCACGTGAATAAAGTTTTTCAACTCCTTTTGGGCTAACCATCATGAGCTTTTTTTTTATAACCAACAACATAGTCCTTATTTGGCTGGCAATAGTTAAGTGAGGTTTTATATTTCTTTATATCATAGGGAAATATGAAAAAAAAAAGAATATAAAGAAAAAATAATGTTGGTTGTTAACATCTTTTAATTCTTTTTCATGGCCATTAATAAAGAGTAGAGTGAATAGTTATATTTTTTTGAAATTCATATTACTAGAATCTGCACAATTAGTTTTTTTAAAAGTTCCAACAAAGTCCTTCAAGTGAGAAAGAAAAAAAAATGTGAAAGGTGTTCTATGCATCAATCGTGGGTAGCTTGATGTATGACATGGTGTGCATGAGGTGTGATATTGCTCATGCTGTTGGAGTTGTAAGCAAGTTCCTTTCTAATATAGGCAAAGAACAGTGGGTTGCAGTGGAATGGATTCTCAGGTATCTGAGGGGTACTTCTAACACATGTGTATATTTCGGGACTAACAAATCTGTGCTTATAGGATGCACAAATGTAGATATGATTGGGGATGTTGATTCCATAAAGTCTACTTCTAGTTATTTGATCACTTTTTCAAGGGGAGCAATGTCATGGCAATCAAGGTTGCAGAAATGTCTTGCTTTATCGACCAAAAAGGATGAGTATATTGCTACCACTGAAGCTAGCAAGGAGTTACTGTGGATGAAGAAGTTTCTACAAGAATTGGGTCTATAATAAGAAAGGTATCTACTCTACTGTGATAGTGAAAGTGTTATTCATCTCAGTAAGAATCCAAATTTTCACTCTAGATCCAAGCATATTGATGTGAGATATCATTGGATTCGTGATGCACTAAAGATGAAATTGTTTTGCCTTGAGAAAATTCATACTTATAAGAATGGATCAGATATGATGACAAAACCAATACCTACAGAGAAACTACAATTCTATAGAAAGCAAACGGGCCTGGTAAAGCCCCTTACATAATCGGGAGTGGGAGATTAGTTGGGCTTCCTCATATATGAGGAAGTGGGCCCCATATGCTTAGGGACCAAGTCGGTTGCATTGAAAAAAAAATGAATTGGGAAAAAAACATAGAGAAGATAAGAAAGAAAAAAATGCATCTAACTGCCCAAATTTCATCTATGGTCTGATCGAGTTGAAATTTGGAGAAGTTTGAAACTCAAGTAGCTACAATCTAAACAGTGGAGATCAGATTTTGAGCTCGGGAACTGATGTTACTGCTTATGAACAGTAACGACGTTTTTGGTATACTTTCTCCAATTTTCTGTGTTTTTACTAAGAGAGCTTGTATAATCCAAGGCTATGTGTGTTTCTTGGTGTATTTGGCAGCCTCTAGAGATTATTCTAGAAAAGACTAGTGCAACCCATTATTGTTGATAGTAGAAGATTGAACTGGACTAGGTCTCGTGGTTTTTCCCTTCGCATTGGGGGTTTTCCACATAAAAATTATGGTGTCTGATTTATTTTTCTGTTGGATGAGTTTATTTATTTATTGTTGCTAGTTGATATTGCCTATTTAGTTTTGCACAAAGAAATGATAGAAAAATTCTGGTGTTTGTTGGAATATTGTGAATTCACCCTAACACCAACCACAACCCCATCGCATTTCCATTGCAACTAACCCCATTCTCGTCCTTTTTACCTTTATTCTTCAGGTGCTTCTTGCCCTCCTAGATTTGAAGTTTCAGAATGAGCCCAACTCTGTATTTCAAGCCTACCCCAAAACTATCAAGGCCGCTGTTGCTAGCTTACTGGTATTTGCCTTGAAAGTTAAAGTTGACTTCACCTTCCATTCTTGCCATCTCTCTCCTACTTGTTCTTATCTCCTCAGCACTAACATAATGTTGTGCGGCTCCCTCTTAGTGGCTTCACTAGCATCACTCTTGTTCCCAAATACATGTCGACCTCTCATATACCTCATCTACCTCTTACTTTCACTTGGCAACTAGCATGGCTTATCCGAAAGTGGTGCAGGTGGGTTTACCAAGGGATCATGGTCAAACTCCAGATGATATTCGCAAGCATACAACAATGGTGCGTGAGAAGAAATGCTCCACTCTTACCTTTAACCATGAGGGATATACTTCACAAAGCCCATCTAGGTACAAATCCACAACTACAGGTACTCCAAAGCTAATTTGGTCTTGTAATTATAGTTGTTCCAAACCCCAGCCCCCTAAGTCTAGAGTGACAATTTAAAACTTCATTGTCTGGTTGCTTATGTACCATTGGCAAGCCACTTGAGATTGTATTTCCATAAGTGGTCTTAAAATTTGGGTAAGGTTTTGAGTAGTAGTGTGATTTATGTTGTGGTAATGGAAGGGTTTATGTGCATGCATGTAAGCCCTAATGGTCCTTGGACATTTTCTCTCTCAGATTTGGCATGTATTTATTTATTTATTAATTTATTATTATTATTATTATTATTATTATTATTATTTGTCTTGTGTGTTTCCATGCATTGTTCCTTGGCTTCAAATTTCTACCACTATCATCTTCTCCAAGTACTCGACATGCACCCAATCAAAGTAACGGAAATATATAATAAAAAGATTTTTTTCCACTACCCTTTCATTGGACCCCATTTTCATTGTATAACTATAACACCCCAAAATTAACTCTAGGGGCAAAATAATAAATTATAAAGTAATTAATTAATTAATTAATTAATTGAACTCATTAAAGGTGAAAGAGTCCTTTTACAATTAATAATCCTAGGTATAAATTAGATTTTCGTCTTGCCTTTTTTATTCAAAAAACCCTATTAATCAAAATTAGAGAATTGGAAATCATAGGGCCAAAGGTTTAAAGGTTCAGAGTTTGAAGTTTAGATTTTTTCAGAAAAGATTTTAACCCTAAATTAATATATTATATTCATTAGTTAGTTCTAAACACGCTCGATATTCTTTCAATTTTTTTTAAATTTAGATTAGAGTTAGTTTATTTTTTTAAAAAAAAATTAAGATCAAAATATTGGAAACTTAAGATTATGGATTGATTTATTATTGGAAATTGGGAAATTTTGGAAATTGGAAAATTTTAATTTTTTAGATGAAAAAAAAAAAAAGGAATTCTGACTTTCGACCTTGGAAGCATGTTATGATTTATATGCATATAAAGTTTTAATGCACTATAGATTGTGGCAATTTTGGAGAAAAAAAAAAGGACGTCGTGTGTGCATTAGAGAAAGGCATTGGAATATATATATATATATAATATGTAGGGTATGGCGTTGAGTGTGTGGGGAAGAATGAGTATGATGGGAACAAATAATAATAATAATAAATATAATAATAATTATAAAAACAATATTAATAATAAATGAAGACATGTATGGAGTGTGTGTTTGGTGGTAAATATATGTATATATATAATTATATTAACAATAATGGAGAGTTGTTGTGTATACATGTTATGTTTGGTGGGAAAAAAAGAAAAAAAAAAAAGAACTAAAAATGATATAGAATATATAAATAAAAGGAAGTGAAGTAAAGTTTTTGGTATTATAATTATATTAATGATGGATGTAAGTTAATAAATAACATAGAATTTAATTAGTGAAATAAATTGTAATTTAATTAAATTATGTTGTGTCCCTAGAAATAAAATGAAAATAAAATTTAAGTTTTATATGAATTAAAAATTTATTAATTCTTTTAAAATAGGATTAGATTAAATTATTTTTCATAATTAAAAAGATTAATTTGAATACCTAAAATTTTTAGGATTGTCAAACCTATATTTTTAGATAAATAGTAATAGTTATTTCTTTTCACTACTACAAAAATAGTTTATGGTGTCACCATTTACGGTGTCACTTTTAAAATAATGACACCATAGGGTTTATAATTAATAAAGGTGACACATCATATAAAAAATCTTCAATTGAGGTAGTTAGATGATATTAATTTTATATTTATAGTGTCATTTTTTGGGAAGTGACATCATATAAAATAAATTTTTTTAAGCATTATAACTTAATGAGCCCACTTTTAGAATTAATAATGATGGATACCATATAAAAATCCCATTGTTTCCATATCTCACACACAATCCAAAAAATCTCAATATATAAATCCTATATATAAAATCATGATCTTCTTCAACCTTTTCTCTCACCTATCCATAGTCAACACGCTCAAAACCGACATTCTTCACTTTGTGGACTCCCAGATAACCCAAAATCTCTTGGATCTATCATTTTTTTTTTCTTTTATTAATGCCATTATATTAATTGTTTCAACATCTTTGTATTATGGTTTTTGTGAATTGTGCTTTCTGGAGTTGTAGGGAAGAAAAATTTAGGTTTAATCTTCTAGCATGGAAGAAAAAACTATAGATTAATTGATTTTTTTTAATCTAAACCAAACACATGATCAAGTCCTTAAAAAAAAGTGAAAAACAGGAAAAGAAATGAATGATTTTTAATATGTATTTGTGTGAGAATGACAGGTACAAAATTTTTTAAAGATATACTATCACATAATCTTCATCCTTTCTAAAAAACGAGAGAGGAAAAAAAAAAGAATGATTTTTCTGTTTGTATCTAAGTGAGAATGAGATATAGAATTTCATTGAGAGTATCCAACCCCAAAGTGACCAATCCGGGAAGGCATGTGTGGTATTGACGAGAGATGATAAGATGGAAATCATAACCATAGCCATGTTCTCTCTGTGTCTTTCTATCCTCTTCAATTAATTCAAGGGCATAGATATTTTATTTAGTTTTTATATTTAGTTTGTTTATAGTTTATTTAGTTTCTAAAATCCAATTAGTTAGATATTTTATTTCATTTTGTTTTTATATTTAAGTATTTGAGTTTTGGAAAGTTTTTATATTTTGTTAATAGAAATAGAAATTTTTATATTTTTTATTATTAGGAATTTCTATTTTGTTAAATTGTAAGTATCTATCTCAATAAGAGATTATTAATATTCAAATGAAAGTGATGAAAGAGAGTAAATATTTTAATGCTCAATTATATTTTAATGTTATTTTTTTTTTTTTTACATAAGGGTTTATTTATGTTTTCAATTTTGAAGTTCCCTTTCCAAGTCCAGCAACAAAAGTAGTGTCCAACCTTAAAATGGGCATGTGTGGTATTGACGGGTGATGATAAGATGGAAATCATAACCATAGCCATGTTTTCTCTGTATCTTTCTATTATCTTCAATTAATTCATGGGCATAGATATTTTATTTAGTTTTTATATTTAGTTTATTTATAGTTTATTTAGTTTCTAAAATCCAATTAGCTAGATATTTTATTTGATTTTATTTTTATATTTAAGTAGTTGATTTTTGGAAAGTTTTTATATTTTGTTAATAGAAATAGAAATTTTATATTTTTTATTATTAGGAATTTCTATTTTGTTAAATTGTAAGTATCTATCTCAATAAGAGATTATTAATATTCAAATGAAAGTGATGAAAGAGAGTAAATATTTTAATGCTCAATTATATTTTAATGTTATTTTTTTTTTTTACATAAGGGTTTATTTATGTTTTCAATTTTGAAGTTCCCTTTCCAAGTCCAGCAACAAAAGTAGTGTCCAACCTTAAAATGGGCATGTGTGGTATTGACGGGAGATGATAAGATGGAAATCATAACCATAGCCATGTTTTCTCTGTATCTTTCTATTATCTTCAATTAATTCATGGGCATAGATATTTTATTTAGTTTTTATATTTAGTTTATTTATAGTTTATTTAGTTTCTAAAATCCAATTAGCTAGATATTTTATTTGATTTTATTTTTATATTTAAGTAGTTGATTTTTGGAAAGTTTTTATATTTTGTTAATAGAAATAGAAATTTTATATTTTTTATTATTAGGAATTTCTATTTTGTTAAATTGTAAGTATCTATCTCAATAAGAGATTAATAATATTCAAATGAAAGTGATGAAAGAGAGTAAATATTTTAATGCTCAATTATATTTTAATGTTATTTTTTTTTTTTTACATAAGGGTTTATTTATGTTTTCAATTTTGAAGTTCCCTTTCCAAGTCCAGCAACAAAAGTAGTGTCCAACCTTAAAATGGGCATGTGTGGTATTGACGGGTGATGATAAGATGGAAATCATAACCATAGCCATGTTTTCTCTGTATCTTTCTATTATCTTCAATTAATTCATGGGCATAGATATTTTATTTAGTTTTTATATTTAGTTTATTTATAGTTTATTTAGTTTCTAAAATCCAATTAGCTAGATATTTTATTTGATTTTATTTTTATATTTAAGTAGTTGATTTTTGGAAAGTTTTTATATTTTGTTAATAGAAATAGAAATTTTATATTTTTTATTATTAGGAATTTCTATTTTGTTAAATTGTAAGTATCTATCTCAATAAGAGATTATTAATATTCAAATGAAAGTGATGAAAGAGAGTAAATATTTTAATGCTCAATTATATTTTAATGTTATTTTTTTTTACATAAGGGTTTATTTATGTTTTCAATTTTGAAGTTCCCTTTCCAAGTCCAACAACAAAAGTAGTGTCCAACCTTAAAATGGGCATGTGTGGTATTGACGGGAGATGATAAGATGGAAATCATAACCATAGCCATGTTTTCTCTGTATCTTTCTATTATCTTCAATTAATTCATGGGCATAGATATTTTATTTAGTTTTTATATTTAGTTTATTTATAGTTTATTTAGTTTCTAAAATCCAATTAGCTAGATATTTTATTTGATTTTATTTTTATATTTAAGTAGTTGATTTTTGGAAAGTTTTTATATTTTGTTAATAGAAATAGAAATTTTATATTTTTTATTATTAGGAATTTCTATTTTGTTAAATTGTAAGTATCTATCTCAATAAGAGATTAATAATATTCAAATGAAAGTGATGAAAGAGAGTAAATATTTTAATGCTCAATTATATTTTAATGTTATTTTTTTTTTTTTACATAAGGGTTTATTTATGTTTTCAATTTTGAAGTTCCCTTTCCAAGTCCAGCAACAAAAGTAGTGTCCAACCTTAAAATGGGCATGTGTGGTATTGATAGGAAATGATAAGATGGAAATCATAACCATAGCCATGTTTTCTCTGTGTCTTTCTATCCTCTTCAATTAATTCATGGGCATAGATATTTTATTTAGTTTTTATATTTAGTTTATTTATAGTTTATTTAGTTTCTAAAATCCAATTAGCTAGATATTTTATTTGATTTTGTTTTTATATTTAAGTAGTTGAGTTTTGGAAAGTTTTTATATTTTGTTAATAGAAATAGATGTAAGGACTTAAAGGGTTTATATTTACGTAGTGCTTGAGCCAAGGAAAATGATAGTCCACTATCTTGACCCTATGCATCACAAACCATGTGAGGACTTAAAGGATATCGTAAACATGTAAGTTCTTCCTATTATTTTTCATAGTATTATTTTTAAATAAAAAAAAATACATTCACCTCAAACGCATTTTTTATTATTATTTATATATATTAAAACATATAACATTTACCTATTTTAAAAATGTACCCATTGAACTTATTTACATAGGGCTCTTTGAATATTTGCAAAGAAAACATCTAAGAGGGAGCCATCTTAGCAACTAGTACAGGTGACATCCAAAATTTTTTCTTTACACATTAGCTTATGCATTTGCACCATTTATATATGTGAGTACTAATGTTATTTTATAATTGATCGATTAGTGTCCAAGACAAGAAAGAGGGTTCGAATGTGGCTACTTTGTTATGAGATTCATTAAAGAGATAATTTTTTATCCTACAATTATTGCTTCAAAGGTATTACTTATTTAATGAATTGTACATAGTTTTAGGCTTCCAAATGTTATGCATTTTAATGTTATTTTCTTATTTGATTTCAATTTTGTAATAAAAAAAACATATTCTCAAGTAGAATTCGATGAAATTAGAGGAGAATGGGCTACTTTTGTGCTACAACTAATCATGAATCATGTTGATGCATCATGATCACCATGCATGGTGAGTCCCTTAGCTACTACATGAATTTTTCCATAGGTATTGTATAGTAATGCTTATTCTTTGAATAATGTTTCTATTTGAAAAAAAAAAATTAATTCTTAGATTTGTTCATTTATGATAACATAGATCCATGTTTATTTTCTTCAATAAAAATCTCTAAAACTCATTAAATTTTGAAATGCAGATATACACTCTTGGGAGGGTGAAATGGAGAATAAAAGAAAGAAGAAGGCAACAAGATTTTGGGTTTTTAAATGCAACTCTTATGTCATACGTTGTAGGACATAAACGTTACTTTAATTGCAATTGAGAAATTTAGATTTTTAGATGGGACTTCTATGTCATTTTATGGTTAGCCGGTTTTATGCTTATGAGATGGAGGTATACATGGATCTTGGGATCTTTAACATTTCTAAATCATGTTTTGGTATGTATTCACTCTTCTTTTTTAGTTTTGATGGGTTTGATATGTTGAACGTACTATCCTTTTGTGAACATTTGATATACAAATATTATTAGATGATCAATGTATTATGAGTTATTCCAGAAAAATTACAGAAAAATGAGTTAAATATAATATGATTGTTATATTTATGGACAAAATATAAATAGTTTAATCTTATTAATTCATAAGCATTACAAAAATCAACAACTAAAACCAATCATATATTCCACAATAATTTACAATGATGTGATACCATAACTCAAAGGTGATGCATTTAATGTGACATCATAACTCAAAGATGATGTATTTAATGTGACACCCTATCATCACTAGAAATATATGGTGTCACTTCTGAATGGGTCACCATTTATCTACTTTGGTGTCACTTCCAAATACGTCACCAATTGGTACCCTCTATGGTGTCAGTGGAGAAGGTGATGCTATGTTGTAGTGACACCTTATGTTTATGGTGACCCGTTATAAATGTCACCATATACCTTTTTCCTTGTAGTGTTTATGTTATGTTAGGTGAAGAGTAGTAGACTTTTCAGAATTACTTTTCCCCAAAGATTTTGAGAACTTCCTTTGAGGTAAGGGAAATTAATGCAGATTTTGCAAAAGAAAATAATTATATATATATATATATATATATATATATATATATATATATATATATATATTTGCTTTTAAGTATGGATCAAATATATTTTTGCATGGAAAAAAAAGTGTTATAACATTTATTTTGTTTATAACGAAACACTTGGAGATATTCTGCTTTTGTAAGTTGGAATAAATAAAATAAAGAATTCAACTTTGGTTTGTTCGACCCTTATCAACAGAATATAATATTTAACGTTTACATTTTTGTAGTGGGAAATGTAATTGATTTGGACCTCAACCTCTAAGGGTTTGGTTAGAGGTTACTAGTACTAGTAATATTTGGTTTCATCCTCCTTAAAAAGGAACATTTGAGGCGAGCCACCCATTTGTGAAGTCCCTTTTAACTGAGCACTATTTGTTATTTGATAACTAGAGTGAAAACAATTGAAATGTATTTGATTTGAAATGGATATGAAATGATTTTTATATATATGAAAATTTTTTTTGAACAGTTTAAATGTATTAGCATGTTTAACTCAAAATTTTTATAAATAGAGTATATGTTATATCTACTGCTTGTAAGTAAAATTGAAAATATTTTATCCATGAAACTATGTTAATATTCCTTATTAGGCTTTGAGTCCATCCCTCTTTGTTGATAATTTTCCAAGTACCCTCAGTTCGGGCGAGGTTTGACGGTTAGGATGGGAAATTGGCTTGTTAGGACATTTATCAAAACTCTCTTTATTTTGAGCATTGTTTAGATGTTAAAAAAAAAAATTCTCATTTGAATTATTTGAGTTTGGAGTTATTTGGACAATAACACTTGGTTTGATGTGTTAATTTTTAAAATTGATATTTGGAGATTTTAGAATTTTTGTTTTACTACTCTAAATAACAATTTGGTAATTGGAAATTTTTAGTTATATGATGAATGTTTGTGTTATTTCCACTTTGAGCCTTTAAGTTTGAAATATGAAATGACCATCATGCCCTTAGAGTGGGTTTTGGGGTGTGACAATAACTTTATTATTCTTAAGAAATTGGATAATATAAAAAAAAAAAAAAAATGGGGTCAATGTGGGGCTTTAGAAGGGATTGAGAGAAAAAAGGGGAAAAAAAACCTGAAAAAGGGAGAGGGGTTTCTTGCAACTAAGAGCCCCTTTTCGAGGTGTGATTTAAAAATAATATTTTATTTTTAAAAACAAAGAATTACTTTTAAAATTTTCTAATATCGTTGATCTTTGTTTTTTTTAAAACAATTTTTAAAAATAAGGTGAATAGAGAACAATTTTTAAAAAACAAGTAGCTATTATTTTCACTAGTTTTAAAAAATAAAATGTAAAAATATAAATATTAAAAAAAACCATAAAAATAAAATAAAATTGACCATGATATCATACCATAAATCCTAAAATATGATATTCCTTTAATTACATGTACTTTTGTGAAATTTTTTAAATTTTTCTAAAAATTTTCATTAATCAAATAAATTTCAAATCAAATTGTACTTGATAAAATAAAATTTATTAATTTTTAAAAATATTTTGAAACTCAAAAACCAATTTAATTAATGCTAAAAAGTTATGAAATAATATTAATAAGTTATAGATCAAAATTTATTCTAAATATTTAGTTTGGTTTCTTCTTTAGAGATATATATATATATATATAGGTAAATAAACTCCAAATTAAGCAATACATTGGATTGATTAACGAGTTTAGTAATTTTTAAAAATTATTTAAAACTCAAATAGCGAATCAATTAATACAAAAAATTTATGAATAAAAATTGGTTTAAAACGATTTTATAGTTTCTTTTTTTACATAGAATCATTATTTTCTATTTTTTTTCACTAGGAAAATGAATTCTAAATTAAATAAGACTTAACGCATTAGATTCATTAGCGAGTCTATGAATTTTTTAAAATAACTTAATACTTAAACAATAATCTAATCTATACCAAAAATTGGTTGAAAATGACTCTACTGTTTTTTCTTCTACATAGAATCCTTATTTTCTAAATTTTTTTTTCAACTAAGCAAATAAGCTCTAAATTAAAATTTAATGTATTGGATTTATTAACAAGTTTAGTAATTTTTTAAAATAATTTGAAACTCAACTAATAAATTAATTGATACCATAATTTTATGAATAAAAATGGGTTCATAATAATGAGTTTATCATTTTCTTTTTTGCACATAATTATTAAATGGGTTCATAATAATGACTTTATGAATAAATTAATTGATACCATAACTTAAAAACAACTTTTTAGAAAACATGACCAAACTTACCCCTAGAGGGTTTGGAGAGAAGTGGAAGAGGAAATGAAAAGAGTTGCAGGTGAGGCTATGCTTGGCGCTAAAAAGGTCAGAAAATGAGGAAGCTTCCTCTCACTCTAGGCTTTAAAAAAACTCTTTGATTTTGGATTTTTGTAGAGGGGGAGGTTCTGTCTATAATTCAAATGGTAGAGAAGATGGAATTGCATGGATGTTAAGCTTGGATTTGAGATTAAGAACCTAATCATGCATGGACTCTTTTTCTAAACTGTCATTTGTGAGAGGTCTATGGTTTTTATCTTGATTTGATTAAATGACTTTTCCAAATTGATTTCAGATAATCTATTTTATTAGATAAATCCTTTGGAGCATGAAATGACAAAAATCTAATATCCCCTGTTTGATTCTCATTGAATCATTTACTGATCAGTTTTGCTTGGTAGATTTTTCAATGATTCTTTGTGGGCTTGGCCTAAGACAAACCATTTCTAAGGTTGTAGACATTCCATTACTAGAAATTGTACTTCCTCTCTATTTTAAAATTTGAGATAGTATTTAAGTGAAAAACAGGAAATAAATTAACCCAAACTTTTAAGCTGTTGGGTAAGGGAACACTTAGAAATATTCTCTAAATCATGACTATAGTTAGGGCATATTTTCTCTGCATCCTGTCTCTTTCGGTGAGCCATATGAGCATTCTAATCTTTTGCATCAAAATTCAGCCAGAGAGAGTTAAGGCTATGGCATATCTGGGTTGCATTGACTAGCTAGCAGGCTCCTCAGGCTCACATAAAAAATGAATGAGCCCCAAACTAGGATTGAGCTTCGCTTGTTTGTTTCACAATGAGCTCTAATCAAAGATTCAAAGCTGATGTTTACTTGAGCTTTGGACATTTCAGGTTGTTTTAGAGACTTGGGCAATTCAGAAGCTTATCAAAGCACAAATACTTTGGTTTCAATTTTTTGTCACACGATTGTGTTGCTCTAAATAATGGTGTTTTGTGTTTCCCCTTAGTCCATGTTTTGGACAAAAAGATACGTGAAAATGTGAATCTCAATAATGAACTACACCTAGAGGGGGGGTGAATAGGTGTTGTAGACCAATTTAAAAAAATCCTTCCAACAAAGATTACCTAACCTTAAACTATCTTTAATGTCAAGAATTTTTTCTTCTAATAACTTTTCAACAAAGCAAAACATCCACAAGCAATAATGTATGCATCAACACTCTCCTAACAATTTATAAATGCAAAACACATGCAAATGCTTCAACACTCTTAAAAAATAAATCAAAATATAGAGTGAGAGAAAGAGACAATGAACACCGGATTTTTAACATGGAAAACCTCCGAAGAGATCAAAAACCACGGGCCTATCACCGATTGAAAACTCCACTATGAAGAGTAAAACTGAGTACAAGGTTTTACCTAACTCAAGCCAACCAATCCTTCCCGGAATACTTGACTAGTACCTTCATTTTCAGCTTCTCCTTTTGGAGCACACTTGGAGTCCACACCAAGCTCAATCTCGGCCTCTTCTTGAATCCACACAAGAAGAAAATGGGTTTTTGCACAACCTAAATAGAATGAGAGATTTAGATGTGAATGAAAGAATGAATCAACCCATTTATTGCTCAAGAAAATCCATTGAAAACTAGTTTTGAAAACATTAAAAGAAGTGGATTTTCTTTGCAATCAAAAACCCCAACTTAGGAAAGCAAAAATGAGAAAATGAAGAACACTTGGAGTGTGGCTGCTCTCCCCACGTTTTCAGCAGTCTCTCTACCCAGAAAATGAGAGAAGATTGGTTTTTAAAGTGTAAAAAGAAACCCTTAATCTAATGGCTGAGATTTGATAAAAAAAACATTAGTTGGATAGATCCACCCCTACACCTGGATCGATCCAGAAACATAGGAATGAAAGCCTTGCACCAAAAACCATTTTTCCTAACTTTCTAACACATTTACAGATTAAAAACCGGGTTGATTCACATCCAATCACCACACACTCGACTACATACCTCGGCCTCTTAGCAAAGTCTTAGTCTTCAAAGTCAAGTAGTCCGAATAGGAATAGGAAAGCCGAGTTAGGGGACACTTAGGAATTTTGTCCGGAATTGCCAACCTAGCTAAATACTCACAATCTCCCCCTTTGGCAATTCTAGGACAAAACCCTTTACAACACGAATGAGTACAAGTAAGTAAGCCCCACCCAACTCTCATACAAGACCCCTTACTCACTCAAAACCACAACCTAGGTACTACAATACCTGCAAATAAATCACAAGAAAAGCATTAGTAGCACCTGTACATATTCCAAGGCACTTTCACAAGATTTGAATAAATTAACACATAGATATCCACATATATCCACAAAGATCATTTGCCTAAAGATAGTCAATATTCATTCATGAGTCAAAATAACCATGTCCAATATCCACAAATGCAAAACAATATGATCATGATCAACATATCAAATATCCAAAGCACAAAACACAATGTCATGATCAACTACATGTCAAGTGTAAAATGTCTCCCCCTTTTTGTCCCAGAATGAGACAAAGAGTTGTCCAAAATAAGCCATGTACATAAGTCGATCAAAATGAACATGATAAGCAAAGTACACAAGACAAAGAGTTGTCCAAAAAATAATAACTAGCTACTACTTGGCTAAGAGAGATGTTTATGGACAAAATCTTCAAGAGCGTGCAACTGATCCATGTTGCAAAGCATTTGTCCATCAATTAGAGAGAAGCCTCTCTCCATATAAGATTCGAGTTAAGAAATCTGCTCAGACAATAAGGTGGATTGAGCAAAAATCTTCTCATCTAAAGCATCGAACCTAGCATAAAGTTGAGCTAGGACATTGGAATCTTCATCTGAATCAGCGTCACTTTCACCAAATTTTCTCTTGGCTCTACTATGGCACACCTTCTTCTTAGAACCAAGAGCACCTTTAATCTGCCCTTGACGTCGATTCCAAGAAGAGGTATCAATGGGACCCATTGGCATAAGAAAAGGAGAATTTACAAGAAATACAACTCCAGCCCTTTGGCAAATTTGTGTGATTAAAATGCCATAGGGAAGAACCTCCTTCTTAGACACTGTAGGATCTCCTCGAAAAATCATCTCATCTAAGATGCAAGATGCTAGATTGATGGGTTCCCGATGAAGGATACGAGACAAGAGAATGCAACCATTCTTACAAATGTTTGCCCGATGAGAGGAGGGATAAACTGAGAATGATAGAAAAGTAGCTAACACCCAAGCAGGGCGAGAGAGACTACCAGTGTGCACCCCTGAGCCTAGCTGACCTCAGACCTCTCCCCATAAGTCAATAGACACTCTATCCAATAGGTCAGAGGTGATTTCCAAATCACTCATAGAGGGTGCTTGAACCAACAGGATGCCTAAGACTTCAACAATTATCTTAGGGGTGACTTTAACAACAATTCCAAAAAGACTTGACTGGAGGTAGGACTCATCCAAGTCATGCTCAATAATGTTCGAATAAAACATTCGGACAATAGGAGCACAAGTAGACCCAGTGAAGTTTGCTAGAGGAAGCCATCCTAGTTCTACAAACAGGTCTGGAATTGGTGTGTCAAGAAAAGATTCTAAATGAAGTTGTCTCTCAAGAACAAGAGACCTCTGACGATAAACCTTAGTGTACTGGTCTCTACAGAACTTTGCCGGGAAAGCATTGAAATGAATCCCATCAATTGAAGTTTTTGCAGGTGCCTTGGGGATACTAGGAGGCTAAATAGAAGGAATGATGGATAAATTTTCATCTCGAGCACCTTTTGAGGTTCTAGAGGATGACCCTTTAATAGGGGCTTTGCTTCTACGACCTTTTGGAGGCATATTTCCCAAATAATCCACTCAAATAGCCTATTGTGAGAAAATCTCACACAAAAACTAACCAACAACACAAATGGAAGAAAAACCAACCTGTACGCACGAGAAACACTATGACGACTAGGGGCTACCAGATCGGCAATCCTTTGACGGGGAAGATATCAGATCAGTGATACCACAAGAAAAGCTAGAACGAATGCCGACTAACGGAAATGGAGTTGCAGTCCAGCGACAAACAGAGAAGAAAAAAATGAGATGAGATGAGCTAACAGTACACCGAAATGCCGATAGTAGACAGAAATGAAAATGAGAGCTGTGCACGGTGAAGATTTCCGGTGACAACGGCCAGAACGAACCAAACGACGGCGAATAGTAGAGACGAAGGGTTCTTCTCTGGAACGAAAACCCTAGGGCTTGGAAAGAATGAGACGAGTAACCAAATTTAGGGTTTTTGACATTTTAATTTTTTTTTTAAACTTTTAATTACCAAAATGCCCCTCATCCATTTAACCCATGAGTATAACCATTTGGGGACACAATTGGAAATTTTCACACAAAACAAAGAAAACATGTTTAAGGATTTTGAAATTTTTATTTTTTTTTTAAATATATAAAAAAATTTACGAAAATACCCCTGATTCATTAAACCAAAGGAGTTGAACCAGATGAGGGCAGACATGGAATTTGACACAAATGCATAAGTGGTATCGATCTTGGTGGATCGATCCACACATCGTTCAAGAGCTCTCGGTGAAGGAACAAACTTGTGCAACTGCAGGAAACTTTTCACAAAAAAAATTCTAAGTGTTGGAGACAAGTGGTATCGATCTTAGTGGATCGATCCACACATCGTTCAAGGGCTCTCGGTCACAAGATTGTGCACACAGTGGATCAATCCACACATTCAGCAAATCGATTGACACCCTACTGAAAAATGACTTAGGCAAAAAAATTTACAATAAAAACACAAGAAAACCAACAAGCGTTCCAAACATTGAAAATTTGATTCACCATAACTAAGATTCAATAGGATGACATACTTATCTTTCAATCAATGAGTTAGAATTGATTCATATTGAACAAGAATGCTACCAAGAGCTTAACTTTAGACAAAATTAATAAACACAAAGATTGAAGAACCTTCCAAATTTATTAAATGAATAGGTAAAAAACAAATGATTATCAACATTCTAACAAGAATGTTTAAGCTCAAAGACGACTTACTCATGACGCCATAAAATAGTGAGTATGTTAATTTCTTTCCACTTACAAACCTATATCCACCCATAAAGCAAAAAATCATTTTCAAGACACACTTCCTTCCTAGAGAAATTCAAGATAATATTCCAAGAAGTCAATTTGCACCTCTCTTGGCCGGATTTCTGTTTAACACGGCTTATTCACATCCCAACAAAAAATTCATACAACATTTGTTTTTCACATTGAGCATTGAAATGATTTCACAAACATGAGCTTCACTCTTAGGATCAATTTTTTTTTTTTTTTTAATTTGAGGATCACTAAGGTGGCCTTTACAACATAACAACATAAGGGATGTCCCACTCTTGCAATGGAGGCTTTTTAACTTCTTGGAACATTGCCAAGGAGCCATAACCATTTTGGGAAACTTAATATTTTTCTTTTCTTCCTTTTTTTTTCAAAGAGAGGGCAAACAATCAAGGAAGAATAATCTTAAACACTCAAGGATATTCTGGATGACTTTACTCACTTTTTAATGCTCATTAGATAAACATAAGTTTGCATTTAGACTATAAAGAACATTACTCACAATTTATGTAATCACAAGGTTCAACCATGAGCTGTTACTCACTTAAAAGAAATGAAGCTAACCTTTTGAGGTTTATCTATTCAAATCAAAATAACAAGGATTCAATATCATGTTTACGAATCAAGCCATGGAGATAAAAACATCTTGAAGCTTTTAAGATCATTAAGAGTCAATTTAACTCTTAAACAAAAGTGTAAGTATGTCACTCTCATGAACTCAACAAATGTTGAAAATTTATGAAAAATGAATTTAGGATTGAAGCTCTGATACCAATTGAAAATGAAGAAAGGATTGAACCAACACAAAAGGACATCAACTTGATTAAAGTTAGGAACATAGGAAGACAACTAGGACTCAAGGATATGCAAGAGGGTGTCCTAGACAGGTTCTAGAGAAAGTCAATTGACTGTGCATAAACCTATGGAATTTCTAAGTGATTCAAACCTAGACACATCCAAAGGTTTAGTAAGAATATCAGCAATTTGACCCTCAGTTGGAACATATTCCAATGACACCACTTTGTCTTCAACTAAGTCACGAATGAAGTGATGTCTAATGTCAATGTGTTCTGTTCTAGAGTGTAGAACAGGGTTCTTGGAGATGTTGATTGCACTAGTATTGTCACAAAACACTACCATGGTTCCTTGATCAATCCCATAGTCTCTCAACATTTGCTTGATCCACAAAAGCTGGGAACAACAGCTACCGGCAGCAATGTATTTCGCTTCAGCTGTGGAAAGCGAAATACAGTTTTGCTTCTACTCATCCAAGTAATTACTACCAAAAAGTGCTACTTTTTAGACCTAATTATAATGGTTTTAAGCACCTTTGAGTAGTAATCATATTCATTTAACCCAATTAATTCATTAAGGTCCTTAGTAATTGGTTTTAACCATTTTGTGGCAAGTTTACATGTTTTTATCAGCTTATGAATCGATTCAAGCATGCCAAATGATGGAGGAGCTACTTGGACAAGTTAAATCAAGGATTTTGGACATTTACAAGCTTGAATTTCAAGTTGAAACACGAGCACAAGCAAAGAGAAGCAAAGAGGAAAAGCAAGCAAAGTGAAGAGAAGCAAAGAGGACAGCAGCTGCAGTCTTCTTTCGCACTTTTGGAGCACATCCCGAAGTCCATTTTTTGCATACTATATACCATTTCAAAGGTCTGGAAGTCAAGAATCCAACGTTTCAAACCATACACGATTTGGAGCTGAAATGAGGAAGATATGGCCTTCGGAAGCCAACTGCTCCAGGTTATGCGAAAATTTCGCATTCCACAAGGTGTTATGCGAAATTCGCATAACATTCGCATAACCCATGCGTGTTGTGAATTTTGCTCTGTTTTTGCCGACTCCACTTTAGATATTTTCCTTTGTATTTTGTGATGTAATTTCCTTTCTTATCCTTGTAACTAACCAATCACAAGCTTTTGCTTTTGTAAAGACTTTATAAGGGGTGGAAATCACCTCTTGGAATATATAGAATATAGAATACATATTACGTTTGACACTTAGTGATTTACAGAGCTCTCCCGTTTCTATTTTCTTAGTAGCCAAACAGCCTCTAAGGGCTTTTCCTCAGAGGATGATTGGCTAAAACTTTTAGTTTCTCAAAGTATGGATGTTATGTGATGGCTTGGATGCAATCCCATGGAAATTTCTCGCACCCGGAAGGTAAGGTAGACGTTTTTCATTAATGGTTCATTAATGCAAAGTTTGGTTTTTATTTCCTTTGGACAACTTCCAACGGCCAATACTTGATAAGCTTTTGGATTCCTATCCATTAGTTATCTCCTACGAGCTATTGGAAGGTGAGGTTTTCAATTCCAAGTTTTGGATTAATCCGTTAGAACCAATTTCAATGGCCATTGAAAGGTGAGTTTATCACTTGGAATGACTTTGAGTTGCCAATATTTGGTAAGCTTTTGGCTTTAGACCATTAGTTATCTCTTACGAGCCATTCAAAGGAAGTCTAAGGTGAATAACCATTGATGAAATTCACTACCATCTGTTTTGCCATTTTAAAGGATTAAAACTTGATTTGCTAAATCCATACCGGTTCGGGAAGCAAGCATCACCATAGTTGCAACCCCAACGCGAGGAGCCTATCCTGAGATTTCCAATTTGCATAAGAGCCAGAGCATAGCTATCCTATCTTTAAGAAACTTGTTTTTACACCCTTTCATTTTAGTCTTTAATGTTAGCTTAGATTAGTTTAAATCTTTCTGAAATATTTACATCTTCTTTTAAAGCTAACATCCATAAGAAAATCACCTATTTTCCTAATTTGAATATCACTTGTGTTTGCGAAAACCCTTCCCAGTGAACGATCCTAGAACCACTATGCTATAGTAGCTTGGCTACTTTAGTAATAGTATTCAAGGTATAAATTTTGTTGATACGCCTTTAAAGCTAAGCTATCATGAGTCGAATCAAATGGCGCCGTTGCCGGGGAAGGTGCCACAAGCACAGTGAAGCAACCATTAAGGGTAACTTGTGATCTTCATCACAAGTTTGGTGAGTTTTCTTATAATTTTTTTTAGTTTAGTTTTTATTTAGTTAATTTTTTTTATTCTCTTTTATTTTATTTTTGTTTTAATTTCAATTTGCGCATTCCTTATTGGATTCTAGACCAAGAGGGAACCCTGGTACAAGTTGAAGAAAAGAGCCTTAGTTGAATATCATTTTTTTTAGAAATGGAAATTCCACATGTAGATCAAAGCTCTCATTATGATCATGAGAAGGACAAATTTGCATACCTATCCATGAGGGATCAGATTGAATTAGGGAAAAGGCAAGTTCAACAAAGCCAATGGGGTAGTAAGTATGCTTTGAATGAAGACATGAGCATGAAGGCAAAGCTAGCATCTATGGCTAGAAGGATAGAAGAGTTTGAATTGAGGAATGTGCATACTGAAGCACAACCACAAGCCATGCCAACTTCATTTGAGTATATAAACCATCCCAACCTTACAACCCAACCTCAACCTCAACCATCAATGAGTACATCTTCATTGGAGCAAGCCATTTTGAAGATAAGCAAAGTCATGGAGGACTTTGTAGGTGAGCAACAAAAGATCAACTCTCATCTTAATGAAAAGATTGATAATATGGAGAGTTCAATAAATGTAAGAATGGAGGGGGTTTATAATGATCTATCACTAAGGATAGAAAAAGTTCAAGACTCCATTGAGAAGCTCACCAATATTGACATAGCAAGGGGGAAAAGGAAGCTTTCTCCTCAACCCCACCATAACCTTCAAGAAACCAATGCAAAAAGATCAAGGAAAGTGTTGAAGATCGACACTTTGGTGGGGGATTGCTATGACAACTCTATGGACCAACCTTCCATTGAAAATCATAAGGTTCAAGATGACAAAGGGTTACCTGAACCCTTTAAAGCATCCACTTCTCCACGGAAGAGAAGAGAAACAAATTCCCTTGGACCAAATGGGAAGGATGCCAATTTTGTGTGGGATCCATGGGGAATTCAGCATGAAGTGGGTGTGTGAGTGAGGATGAGCTAAATAGTTCATCTTCTTTTTGGGGTACATGCTATCAGCTTCATTTAAATTCTATGCTTTCTTTAAATTTATGCATGTTTTAGTTTGAATTCTTAGCTTTAATTTAGTTTTAATATGTTTTTAAAATGAGTTTTGAAGTGTTCATGCAGGTATGATGCTTGCAAAAATCGAAGTTATGGTGAAAACAAAGGAAAACAGGGGAGAAAAGCCAAAACAGAGCAATTCGCACCACCCCATTTCGGCAACTGTTGGGAATATTTTGATCACTTCCCGAAGTTCATTTCATGCGTACTATATCTCGTTTCAAAGCTTGGGAATTCAGGAGTCCATAGGTTCAAACGGTGCTCGATTTGGAGTTAAAACGAAGAAGTTATTGCCGTTTGAAGACAACTGTGCAAAGCTGAAAGGGAATGTTGCAGCCGCGTTTCATTTTGCTACTGTTGGACACGTTTTTGGAGCAATTTCTGGAGCTCAAATTATGCATACCATATCTCTTTTTGAAGCTTAGGAAGTCAGGAGTCCAGTGCTTCAAACGGTGTGCAATTTGGATTTGAAACGAAGAAGTTATCACCATTTGAAAGAATCCAATTTTGCATTTGGGCGGGTGAATAGTGCTTGTGCGAAATTTCGAAATTTTCGCACCACTCTTCCCTTGTGCGAATTTTTAAGCTTCCCCTGTTTTAGCCAAAAATCTCCAATTTTAACACCCCTGCAAGCTACATTCAAATTTCATTCCAACTTATATCAGTATACCATCATGGCATGGACCCTTTGAGCCTTGTCCTCAGCTGCTCAAAGTGGGGCCCACTCATCATTTTTGTAAATATTTAGTATAAATTCCTCTCATTCAATTTTTGAATTTTGAAACAGGTGGTTCAACCTTCTCAACTCCAAGTCCACATCACATGAGGTACCACTTCCTTCCTCCTTATTTTCGATTCAAACATTGAGGACAATGTTAATCTCGGTTGGGGGGAGAGATGAGGAAGTAAGTATTAGTTTAAATTTTTATCATACTTAGTTAAATTAGCTACTTTTTGTTTAAATTTTAAATTTTTTTTTGCTTTAAACTCCATGGATATTAAGGATTAACTCTCAAAATTAAATGAGAGAAGTCGAGTTTCAACTTGATTACATGAGTCTTAGAGTTTGTATTATGCTCTTCTAAAAGTTGATGAATTGTTGAAACTCCCATTGCATTCAACCTTATTTCTTCCTCTTTAAGCTTATCACACACCGTGCACACTAGGTTCCGTTTATAAGATGAAAAACTATTTCCCTCTTGACTTAGGAAAATTTTAGACTTGGTACCTTTGACCTCATTTAATAGTGTTGGGACACCTTGTAAAAGGCCAATGAGTCTTTGAAGAAAATAAAGAAAGAAAGAAAAATGTTTGCTTGCCTTGAAACCCGAGCAAGGTCCGAAGGGGTGGTGAAAGCCTTTAAAGCCTGGTGCCCTAAGCCTTTATTGGTTGGGAGTCACCGATCCTCTGCTTGTTACATGGGTGAATTGGTTAAGTTTAGTAAGTGAAAAGAATTGTGAATAAGAGGTGTGTTCCTAGCCTATCAAGAGATGGTTAATTTTGCTAAGCTTAAAGAAAGACTTAGGTTGGGGGGAGATGATAGTTATCCATACTATACTCGGAAGCTAATCACATTAACACTTAGCTTTTAGTGGAAGAATTTGATTTGGATCTTTTGAGAGTGGAAATTCTTTTGATGCTTAAACTTGCATAATATCCATTCTTTGTACTCTATGATCAAGTGAATGCTTTGACAACTCTTATTATAGGTTGAGTTTCACATCTTTATTGATCCATGGATGTCCATCATGCCACTCATATCATTTTTTGGAGTGATTTGCATGATCCCTTTTATGTATATTATTATAGTTTACTTAGTTTTTATCTCCTCCATTGCTAAGGGACTAGCAATGAGTCGGTTGGGGGGTGTGATTACTACCAAAAAGTGCTACTTTTTAGACCTAATTATAATGGTTTTAAGCACCTTTGAGTAGTAATCATATTCATTTAACCCAATTAATTCATTAAGGTCCTTAGTAATTGGTTTTAACCATTTTGTGGCAAGTTTACATGTTTTTATTAGCTTATGAATCGATTCAAGCATGCCAAATGATGGAGGAGCTACTTGGACAAGTTAAATCAAGGATTTTGGACATTTACAAGCTTGAATTTCAAGTTGAAACACGAGCACAAGCAAAGAGAAGCAAAGAGGAAAAGCAAGCAAAGTGAAGAGAAGCAAAGAGGACAGCAGCTGCAGTCTTCTTTCATACTTTTGGAGCACTTCCCGAAGTCCATTTTTTGCATACTATATACCATTTCAAATGTCTGGAAGTCAAGAATCCAACGTTTCAAACCATACACGATTTGGAGCTGAAATGAGGAAGATATGGCCTTCGGAAGCCAACTGCTCCAGGTTATGCGAAAATTTCGCATTCCACAAGGTGTTATGCGAAATTCGCATAACATTCGCATAACCCATGCGTGTTGTGAATTTTGCTCTGTTTTTGCCGACTCCACTTTAGATATTTTCCTTTGTATTTTGTGATGTAATTTCCTTTCTTATCCTTGTAACTAACCAATCACAAGCTTTTGCTTTTGTAAAGACTTTATAAGGGGTGGAAATCACCTCTTGGAATATATAGAATATAGAATACATATTACGTTTGACACTTAGTGATTTACAGAGCTCTCCCATTTCTATTTTCTTAGTAGCCAAACAGCCTCTAAGGGCTTTTCCTCAGAGGATGATTGGCTAAAACTTTTAGTTTCTCAAAGTATGGATGTTATGTGATGGCTTGGATGCAATCCCATGGAAATTTCTCGCACCCGGAAGGTAAGGTAGACGTTTTTCATTAATGGTTCATTAATGCAAAGTTTGGTTTTTATTTCCTTTGGACAACTTCCAACGGCCAATACTTGATAAGCTTTTGGATTCCTATCCATTAGTTATCTCCTACGAGCTATTGGAAGGTGAGGTTTTCAATTCCAAGTTTTGGATTAATCCGTTAGAACCAATTTCAATGGCCATTGAAAGGTGAGTTTATCACTTGGAATGACTTTGAGTTGCCAATATTTGGTAAGCTTTTGGCTTTAGACCATTAGTTATCTCTTACGAGCCATTCAAAGGAAGTCTAAGGTGAATAACCATTGATGAAATTCACTACCATCTGTTTTGCCATTTTAAAGGATTAAAACTTGATTTGCTAAATCCATACCGGTTCGGGAAGCAAGCATCACCATAGTTGCAACCCCAACGCGAGGAGCCTATCCTGAGATTTCCAATTTGCATAAGAGCCAGAGCATAGCTATCCTATCTTTAAGAAACTTGTTTTTACACCCTTTCATTTTAGTCTTTAATGTTAGCTTAGATTAGTTTAAATCTTTCTGAAATATTTACATCTTCTTTTAAAGCTAACATCCATAAGAAAATCACCTATTTTCCTAATTTGAATATCACTTGTGTTTGCGAAAACCCTTCCCAGTGAACGATCCTAGAACCACTATGCTATAGTAGCTTGGCTACTTTAGTAATAGTATTCAAGGTATAAATTTTGTTGATACGCCTTTAAAGCTAAGCTACCATGAGTCGAATCACCAAGCCACCAAACAATTTCCAATATAGAAACAACCACCTGAAGTGTTTTTCCTATCATCCACATTTCCAGCCCAATCGGCATCAGTGTAGCAAGCTACATGAGAATTAGTGTCAAATGGATACCAAAGACCCAGCTCTAAAGTACCAGCAATGTACCTAATGATACGCTTAAGAGCTATGAGATGAGATTCCTTAGGGCATGCCTGATACCTAGCACACAATCCAACACTAAAAGCTATGTCTAGTCTACTAGCAGTGAGGTACAAGAGGCTACCAATCATGCTCCTATACAATGTTTCCTCTACCCATTTCCCGGATTCATCCTTACTTAGCTTTAGGTTGGTTGGCATTGGTGTCCTAAAATGTTTAGTTGACTCAAGCCCAAACTTTTTGACAAGTTCCCTTGCGTACTTGGATTGGGATAGGAAAATCCCATCCTTGAGTTGTTTCACTTGGAAACCAAGAAAATAGGTCAATTCTCCTACCATGCTCATCTCAAACTCACTTTTCATCTCTTTGGCAAAATCTAAAGCGCACTCACTGGAGGTAGATCCAAACACAATGTCATCCACATAGATTTGTGCTACCAAGAACACTTCATCATTTCTTCTAATGAACAATGTTCGATCAGCTCCCCCTCTTATGAATCCTTTCTTAAGAAGATAGAATGTGAGTCTTTCATGCCAAGCTCTAGGAGCTTGCTTTAAACCATAGAGAGCTTTTCTAAGTCTATAGACATGATTTGGATACCTAGGGTCTTGAAACCCTTTGGGTTGCTCCTCATACACTTCTTCATTAAGGATCCCATTTAGAAAGGCACTCTTGACATCCATTTGAAACAATTTAAATTTCCATACACAAGCTACAACTAAGAGTATTCGAATGGATTCAAGTCTTGCAACTAGAGCAAAGGTTTCATCAAAATCAATTCCCTCAATTTGCTTGAACCCTTGAGCAACTAACCTAGCTTTATTTCTCACAATCACACCATTTTCATCCATCTTATTTTTGAAAATCCATTTTGTTCCAATGACATTCACATCTTTTGGTCTAGGCACTAAGAACCAAACATCATTTCTAGAAAATTGATTTAGCTCTTCATGAAGAGCATCTACCCAAGCTTCATCATTCAAGGCTTCTTCAACGTTTTTTGGTTCAATTTGGGAGGTATAGAAAACATAGCTTACCTCATTTAGCTTGGATTGTCTCCTTGTTACCATGTTATCCTCATAGTTCCCAATCACATTGCTCAAAGGATGGTTCGTAGGTACCCTTGACTTATTTTTCTTTGATGGCTCAATTCTCCCCCTATCTCCTTTCTTTCCTTGCTCACCTTTCTTTTCTTCATCTTCACTTAACTTTTCATCTTCAGATTTTTCTTCAATCACTTCAATATCTTTTGACACATCAATTCTATCATCATCACACTCTCTTGACCTTGATCCTATATCATCCACAATCACATTGATTGATTCCACCATACATTTTGAACTCAAAATGTATACTCTATATGCCCGACTTTTGGAGGAATATCCTAAGAATATCCCTTCTTCACTCTTAGATTCAAACTTTCCAAGATTTTCATGATCTTTCAAGACATAGCATCTACTTCCAAACACCCTAAAGTACTTCACACTGGGTTTCTTACCTTTCCACAACTCATAACAAGTCTTCCTAGTATGAGGACACATGTGAGTTCTATTGGAAGTATAGCAAGCGATGTTGATGGCTTCAGCCCAAAAATGTGTAGGGAGTTCATGCTGATTTAGCATTGTTCGGGCCATTTCTTGAAGGACACGATTTTTTCTCTCAACTACCCCATTTTGTTGAGGTGTTTTAGGAGTGGAAAACTCATGTTTGATTCCTAGAGAATGACAAAATTCAAAAAAAAAATTGAATTGTCAAATTCTCTCCTCCTATCACTCCTAATTCTTTCAATGGGATGCCCTTTTTCATTTTGAATTTTCAAACCAATGTCCTTGAAATTTATGAATGCCTCACTCTTATCTCTTAGGAATGCAACCCATGCATACCTAGAATAGTCATCAACCATCACCAAAATGCATTTCTTGCCCCCTAAACTCTCAATTCTCATTGGTCCCATGAGGTCCATATGTAAGAGTTCTAAAGGTTTAGAGGTCAAAATTTCATCAACTCTCTTATGTGTACTCCTTGTTTGTTTTCCCTTTTGACAAGGACCACAAATAGGATTAGAGGGTTTTCCAAGCTTAGGAATCCCTTTGATGACTTCATTATTTGCAACCTTCATCAAGTCACGGTAGTTTAAATGACCCAACCTACGGTGCCACAAATCGATTGATTCAATTTTTGAACTACCACACACAAGAGAATAAGAAAAAGAGGTAGAAGGATTTTGACAAACAGCATAGCAATTATCAGAAGTTCTCAAACCAATCATCACACAATTTCCATTCAAATCAAACACTTTACATAAATTTTGTGAAAATTGAACATTGAACTTCTTGTCACATATTTGACTAATGCTAATCAAGTTAGCTTTCAATCCTTCCACATACAAAACCTCTTCAAGGTTAGGGATCCCGGGAGCACAAATTGTGTCTTTCCCTTTCACACTAGCAACATTGTCATCACCAAAAGTCACATTTCCTCCATCAAATTCAGTGAAATTAGTGAAGAATGATCTATTACCTGTCATATGACGTGAACAACCACTATCAAAATACCATGAGTGTAACTCACTAGCTCTAAGTGCAGTGTGAACAACAAGGCAATTAAGCTCACTCTTTTTCACCCATATTTGTTTTACATTTGTGACTTTGGTCATTCCATTTGAAGTGCTTCCTTGGAAGCCACTATAATGAGGGAGATTTGAATCTCTCATGAACACTCTCTTGCCTCCTTGTAACAACCTATTTCTCAAAGTGAATTATTCATTCATTAGGTTGGTCAACTTTCTTTGGAAACTCTCAAACATCCTAGCATAACATCTATCAATGGTGTGTCCCATTTTAGTGCAATGAGTGCAATGAAGTTTCAGTTTTGGAGGAATTTTCTTAGGGACCACTTCTTCACAAGACTTGACAAAAATTGTTTTACCACTACTTGGAGTGGTAGCTTCATCAACAAAACCTAAGCCTCTTTTATCAAATGATTTCCTCCCTAAATTGATCAAATCACTAAGTCTTTTAGAGCTAGGATGTGACTCTTCTTTCCTAAGACTCAACTCATTCTTAAACACTTGATTTTCACTCTTCAATTCATCACACATTTTCTTCATGTCAAAATGTTCGCCCTCAAGAAAGGCAATCTTATCTAACAAAGATTTTTTCTCTCCCTTTAGAGTTTTAATCTCATTGATTAAACTCCTTTTAGAAGTCTTCCACTCAACTTGTTCCTGTTTGAGACTTAAGCACTCCTTGTACAAAGTCTCATATGCAGAGTCAAAACTCATCTCATCACCATTTGAGTCACTTGACTCACAAGACTCACTAAGTACCTCCTTTTTGAGTGGTTCTGTGGACCCGCATTTTTCACGTGCGTCCCCACTCGATCGGCGAGACTCGCTTTTTATTTATTTGTGAAAAATTGATTTTTTGAAAAAAGTTGGAGTCGCCACTTATTTTATTTTTATTTTTTAAGGGAAAATAAAACAAGAAATAAAACCCTAAAAAAAATGACTCCATAATTTTTGGAAAAGCGTGTCTTTGAAAACCCAAGTCTTGGTCCGGGGATCAGGTTACTTATTGGGAAGGTACCTCTAGGAGGTAGCATCCCTCTAAGCCCTAAAGAGGTCTCTACTAATTAAGTTAAGGGGAATATGGCAATTAATCGATTAATTATGGATACCTAAGTAGGCTAGGTGATTTCAAAAGATTTGCATGCTAAACAAGATCAAATCACAAAAACGGAGAGTTAGGGTGCGTACCTGAACCGCTCTTCAAGCGCTATCATAAAACATCAGAGTTAGTATAGAAGTATAACACACAACATGTATTTAATCATAGTGAATCAAGCATACATCTAAACACCTAAGGATTATCAAACATATGCATACTTCACAGTGACATGATTGTTTACAAAATTTAGAAAAGTAGGTGATAGGGGGGGTGTACCTGGATAGCATAAATAACTTACAATGCGCTCCCATAAGACATGAGGGATTAGATAATAATAAAATAAAGAAACCCTAGCATGCTTGTTATCTAATTAGCATAACAAAAATTATCAAAGTATATGAAAACAATAATTATCACACTCATCCTATATACAATTCCTAAAAAAGATAGACATAATTTCAACAAGTGACAAAAATGGCAACAAAAATAATTTTTGAAAAGATTTTCTTATGTAGGGGTTTCACCAATTCCCCAATTGATATACACGAATTTAGCCTAGAATCATCCCATTATTTGGGACCACAAGCTTTGATTCGTGTTTTTGTTCAAAACCAAAATTTTTGTTGAAAACCGAGAAGGATGCAAACCGAACAAGATATGGTTGCATATTATTTTTAAATAATAAAAAAAAAAGATTTTGATCCTGAGGACTCTAAATGAGTTTTTGAAATAGATTTTTAAAATGATTTTTTTTTTTAGAAAAGTATTTTATTTTAAAATAAAAGGAATTAATTTGGAAAAAATAAAATATAAGAAATAAAATACCCAACAAAACAAAAATGAAACCTCAAAGTAAAATTTTTTTTTATAATTAACAAAAATGATAATGGTGATGGTAGAGGCCAATCTTCATGATTTTCCAATGGCCTTTGAACAAAAAGGAAACTATCAAAGCAATAAATTATTAATATTTAGATCAAATAAGCTAATGAAATATCCATCAAGAATTAGCAACAAGGATTCAAGAAGCGCATAAATTGAGAATAACAATCCAGAATTAACATAAGATTAACTAAACACATAAATGCCTCTAGACTAAAAAAATAAATTAAATCAAGATTAAACTTTATCTAACGGGATTAATTAAACTAATGTATTCAAATCACAAACACATACAAGTGAAGAACAAATTAAAACTAAATTAAATTGTAATTAAAAACATGAACTTTATTTAATAAGATTAATTAAACTACTAAATTACAATTACAAACACATCCAAATTAAAAATAAATAAAAGCTAAACTAAATCGGAATTTCAAATATGAACTTTATCTAACAAGATTATTTAAACTAATGAATTAAAATCACAAATATACTTAAACTAAAAGATAGGTTAAAATTGAACTAATTTAGAATTAAAAAAAATATAAACTTTATCTAACATGATTATTTAAACTAATAAATTAAAATCACATACATATTTAAACTAACAAATAAATTAAAAATAAACTATTTTGGGATTAAAAACATGAACTTTATCTAACATAATTATTTAAACTTAAGAATTAAGATCAACTAATGCATTTAAGCTAAAAACGAATTGAAATCAAACTAATTGAGATTAAAAACACAAACTTTATTTAACGTGATTATTTAAAGTAAAGAATTAAAATCAACAAAATAAATTTAAACTAAAAAACGAATTAAAATCAAACTAACCGGGATTAAAAATACAAACTTTATTCGATATGATTATTTAAACTAAAGAATTAAGATCAACAAAATACATTTAAACTAAAAAACGAATTGAAATCAAATTAATTGGGATTAAAAATACAAACTTTATTTAACGTGATTATTTAAAACAAAGAATTAAGATCAACTAATGCATTTAAATTAAAAATGAATTGAAATCAAACTAATTGGGATTAAAAATACAAACTTTATTCAATACAATTATTTAAACTTAAGAATTAAAATCAACTAATGCATTTAGATTAAAAATGAATTGAAATCAAACTAATTGGGATTAAAAAATACAAACTTTATTCAATACAATTATTTAAACTTAAGAATTAAAATCAACAAAATACATTTAAACTAAAAAACAAGTTAAAATCAAACTAATTGGGATTAAAAATACAAACTTTATTCGATATGATTATTTAAACTTAAGAATTAAGATCAATAAAATGTATTTAAACTAAAAACGAATTGGAATCAAACTAATTGAGATTAAAAACATAAACTTTATTTAACGTGATTATTTAAAGTCAAGAATTAAGATCAACAAAATACATTTAAACTAAAAAACAAATTAAAATCAAACTAATTGGGATTAAAAATACAAACTTTATTCGATATGATTATTTAAACTAAAGAATTAAGCTAAATAAAAGTACTATATAGAAAACTAACCTTTGAAGTCAAAGAGAAAATCCTCTCTTGATGATTAAATGACAGCCCAATCTCCGTTCGAAGTCCCTTGCTTTTTTCCAAAATTCCGTGTGCTCTGCCCCCCAAAAAAAATCCCCCTATTCTTTTCCTTTTCTCACCTATATGTATCACCCCTCAAGACCTAAATTTGTTTCCAAAAAGGAAAATTCTCCTCCTTCCTTTCTTCTTCTCTTCTTTTTTTAAATCCTCCAATCAAAAGCAATCTTCCCAATTTTAAATTCCCCTCCAAAACCTTCCAAGGAGAGTCCCATCTTCCTTAAACTCCAATGGTAAGTTTCCTTGCAAAAACATGAAATTTTTGAAGTTAAATAATTGCATGTATAGATAAATAAGTAAATAAATTAAAAAATGGTAAAAATAATAAATAAATAAATAAGTTAAGGAAAATAATATAAAGAGGAAGATAACCAATAAAAAGTGAATGATAATCATAAAATTAAAATTAAAAACAAAATAAATAAATAAATAAATAAAATAAAATAAAATAAAATAAAAGTCTTCGTAGGCCTAGTGTGCCTAAACGGGCCTAAGGTGAGACTAAGTGGGCCTAGGGTAGTGCCTAATGGGCCAAGTGTATCTAAAAGCTATCCTAAAAAAACAAGAAAAGCCTAAGTCTAAGTTAGGGCTGCCAAGGGTCACAATAAGGGATCAAATAATCCCTCAACCAAAATCTCCGAGGTGACTCAGAAAAAGGTAAGTGGTATGAGTAGCCATGGGCCACCAAGGAACTATTGTGGAGCATTGAAAATGAATTTTAAAGACATGTGCTAAAGGGACAAAATTGAGGGTCTACAGGTTCATCAATGACACTTGCCATAAAGGCTGTGAAATTAGTGCATTCCTCACTGGCATTGGATTCTTTTTCACTAGATTGACATGATTCTGAGTCACTCTAACTGACTTGCATGGCTTTCTTTCCTTTTTTCTTTGAGGGACATTATGTGGCATAGTGTCCCTTTCCTCCACACTTGAAGCATTCAACCTCAAGGTCCTTTTTGACACTCTTGTCTTTATTTTTGTCTTTTACATTTGATTTTCCCATTGAATTGTTCCATTTTTTAGCATCTTCCTTGGACTTCTTCTTATATTTCCTGAACTTCATGTATTTTTTGAATTTTCTAGCAAATCTAGCAACCTCTCCATCCGACATTTTCTCATTACCCTCACCTTCGAAACCTAAGGACTCCTCTTTAATGGCATTCAAGGCAATGCCCTTTGATTTCCTAGGTGATCCAAGAGTCATTTCAAAGGTTTGGAGTGAACCCACAAGTTCATCCACTTTCAAGGAATCCACATCCTTGGACTCTTCAATGGCAATGACTTTTGCTCTAAATCTCTCCGGAAGAGATCTTAGAATTTTTCTAACCACTTTGGAATTAGGGATGGGCTCACCTAGATTAAAACTAGAATTCACAATGTCCATCAGTTGTGCATAGAACTCTCCAAAGTTCTCATGATCCTCCATCCTAATTGTCTCAAACCTAGAGGTTAACATTTGAAGTTTGGACACTTTCACAGCATTAGTGCCTTCATGAGTCACTTAGAGGATATCCCAAGCCTCCTTCGCCGAAGTACATGTGGCTATCCTACGGAATTCATCTGTGCTAATGGCATTAAAGATAGAATACATTACTCTAGCATTGTTCTCACTAGCTTCATTATCACCTCTATCCCATTCCAACTTAGGCTTGATAACATTAGTTGGTCTTCCTTCTCTATCCAACACCTTAGGTGGAGACCAACCAAATTCAACTGCATTCCAAACTTTTTCACTTTGCCTTTTGAGAAAATATTGCATTCTCACTTTCCAATGAGAATAATTTTCGCCGGTTAAAAATGGTGGTCTCCCAATGGAAGCTCCCTCTTGATGACGTTTCATGATTGAGATTCAAGGACCGAAAATGATTTTTCTTTTAAAAAACCTACTCTGATACCAATTGAAAATGTGAATCTCAATAATGAACTACAGTTAGAGGGGGGTGAATAGGTGTTGTAGACCAATTTAAAAAAAATCCTTCCAACAAAGATTACCTAACCTTAGACTATCTTTAATGTTAAGAATTTTTTCTTCTAATAACTTTTCAACAAAGCAAAACATGCACAAGCAATAATGTATGCATCAACACTCTCCCAACAATTTATAAATGCAAAACACATGCAAATGCTTCAACACTCCTCAAAAATAAATCAAAATATAGAGTGAGAGAAAGAGACAATGAACATCGGATTTTTAACATGGAAAACCTCCGAAGAGATAAAAAACCACAGGCCTATCACTGATTGAAAACTGCACTATGAAGAATAAAAACTGAGTACAAGGTTTTACCTAGCTCAAGCCAACCAATCCTTCCCGGAATACTTGACTAGTACCTTTATTTTCAGCTTCTCCTTTTGGAGCACACTTGGAGTCCACACCAAGCTCAATCTCGGCCTCTTCTTGAATCCACACAAGAAGAAAATGGGTTTTTGCACAACCCAAATAGAATGAGAGATTTAGATGTGAATGAAAGAATGAATCAACCCATTTATTGCTCAAGAAAATCCATTGAAAACTAGTTTTCAAAACATTAAAAGAAGTGGATTTTCTTTGCAATCAAAAACCCCAACTTAGGAAAGCAAAAATGAGAAAATGAAGAACACTTGGAGTGTGGCTGCTCTCCCCACATTTTCAGCAGTCTCTCTACCCAGAAAATGAGAGAAGATTGGTTTTGAAAGTGTAAAAAGAAACCCTTAATCTAATGGCTGAGATTTGATCAAAAAAACATTAGTTGGATAGATCCACCCCTACACCTGGATCGATCCAAAAACAGAGGAATGAAAGCCTTGCACCAAAAACCATTTTTCCCAACTTTCTAACACATTTAAAGATTAAAAACCGGGTTGATTCACATCCAATCACCACACACTCGACTACATACCTCGGCTAGCAAAGTCTTAGTCTTCAAAGTCAAGTAGTCCAAATAGGAATAGGAAAGCCGAGTTAGGGGACACTTAGGAATTTTGTCCGGAATTGCCAACCTAGCTAAACACTCACAATAGATACGGATTCTCTCTTCATAATTAAGTTTTGGAGGCTGGGTTTTCGAAGCTTAGTGGTGGAATACTCAGATAGTTTTGTAATCAAATATGTTTATAACTTAATTAACCTATTTATTAAAAAAAAAAAACTTAAATGAGTCAAATACAGGTTAATTAGTTTAGAGTTATAATTATGTTAATTAATATGATTATTAAATAGATCGATTAAGATAAAAATCGTATTATGCAAATTGATTCAAAAACTACCTATTGATTAAATGGGTTTTGCAATATGATACAAATTTGATTCAAACACAACTATACTCAATTCAAACCCGTGAAAAAAATGTTGAGTTTGAATTGTATTGACAAATTATATCAAACTTTATCATCCTTGTACAAAACCATTCCCAATGCACCTATTGGAACTTTTTGAGTTACTACTTGATTTTGTTGGATTCATACTCTCAAGATTTTATTTTTTATATTATTTTTTAAAATAAGTGGTGAGTCAAAAATAAATAAATAAATATTATTTTTAAAATTAAATAAATTAATATTTATTCTCAAATAAATCAAAATAAAATAAAACAAATCCCCATTGAGTGGAAATACACATAATAATAAGACGAGAATATACACCCATATTTCTAGTGGAGTCAATTCTAGCTCAATTTTGCATCCAAGTAGAAATTTCAACCTACCCATCAAGTAACATTCTTTTCCAATTGTGAAACTAATTTCCAGTTCTTTTATTTACTTAGCTGGACTGGAACCATGTCAAAAGGCCTAGCAATGAACTCATATTGAACTTAGAAACTCATGTTTTACATCTGGTCATATATTAATATCTCTCTTATGTTCTTTTTTTTTTTTTGGATATTTGGACCAATGTTTAATCACATTTTTTGCTAATGACACCCCTCAAAATGTCAATAAAAAAAATTTATATGAAAGCCCAGCTTACCTCATTGATAACGCCTCTCTCTCTCTCTCTCTCTCTCACCAGGAAGTCTCTCCACTGGAAGCCCCCACTTATTCTGCAAGTAAGTTTTCCTCTCAACATTATGACTTCATCAATCTCTTTCTTACTACTACAACTTCCTTGATCTTTCCCATATCATAGCTTTGTCCATCTCTCTCATCACCACGACTTCATCATTCTCTTTATGACAATTTCATCTTCATTTCAGCATCTTACAAGATCAAACAAATTTAAGTAACATCTTCATTTCATATTGCATCATAATATACTGTGATTAAGTTTTATTTATAAAAAAACTCAACTAAAGTCAAGTTTTTAATCATAATCGCCAAATATTCTTCTAAACTATGTTGCAACCAAGTTTATTTAAACTATGTTGCAGCTAAGTTTCGTTTGAAAATAAACTTAACTAGGATAAAGTTCTTGGGAGAATTTTATCAATCCGCCTAAAGCACTCATAGTTATTGTACATATTTAAATTAAACTAATTTTTCTATTTCTCTGTAAAGTTTATGTTGGGTAAAAACCGAAGTCTTGCATGAAAGGGCACTCCTCAAATTTGGCTAGAGAAAAACACCCTTGTAGTTAAGGTCTTAGTCCCAACCTTTTTGTTGTATTTTTGTCTTGCTTTTTATCTTTTCCTAGCGAAGGGCTTAAAAAGGGTAGGTTGCACATCTACTTGTAAATCTAATTGAGCCAATTAGAGAAGCAAACAAGAAAAGAAGATATGCAAACATTATGGAGAAATTAAGGTCCATAAGGATCATTGGATACATAAGTAGAAACTCTTCATCAAAATTTAAAACAATTTAAAATCTCCTTACTACTTCAACCTTTCTTTCAAATCATTCAAATCACTAAAGGAAATACAATTTGAAGTGGCAAAGGAGTGGTATGCCAGCAACCATATAGAGAAGTTGTGTATTGTTTAAGAAATTCCCTCACTAGACTTTGGTGTTGTTTATTTTTTTACTTAATTTTAAATAGAACTTTAATGTTTGATAGTGTTATAGGTCGTTTGTTTTTATAATATTTTATTTTTATTAAACCTTGAAAAGTAAAGAAAAATCATTATGTTATTTTTTCTATTCAGTAAAAAGTTTATAATAAGTAATAAAAATAGAAAAACAAATAATTTAAGTCCTGAAAACAAATTATTTTATGCAAAAAAAAAAAAAAACAAACACCCTCTTAGTTATACTTTTAAATATCTAGAAATCTAGGCTAGTTAGTACAAGCATCAATTACTGATCTAATTATCTTCCAAGACTAAACCAGAGTTACTTGTGGGGAAATAGCCATGGAGAAGCTATGAAATTGTACCATGATGGATTGGGGGTACAAGTAGAGGACCTTCTTCTCATATGCCATTGTCGTCGCATACAAGTTAATGCAGTCTTAGGGAGGTTGTCCATGATTGTACGGTGAACCCAGTGACACCATTTCCGGAGTAGGCTATGCAAGTTGCCAAGTGATAACAAGGCGTAGAGGACACATAGATAGGGCCGCAATGCATCAGGGAACAATAGAGATGCCAATGAAGCCAGTGAGAGCGAAGCGAAAAACACCATGGTAGTGCAGAGGAGGGCAGCACAAGTAGGAGAGAGACGACAAGTATGGAAAATCAACACAAGTTCGAATGCTAAGACGAACGCTAGTAAGCTAGCAATAACCAGCTTAGTGGTGGTGGGATGGGCTTTAAATACAGAGTGTGCCTCTTTCTTGAACTTCAAATCAACGAGGTCCAGGAGCACCGGAACAATGAAAGAAAGAAGAGCGAGAATGGAGGTGAGATGAGAGGACATGCGATTCTGGTGCTGTCCATGGTGGATTTCCACATTGTTGATGAAAACCGCAGAGTGAATAGGGATGAGATTCCGTTGTTGTTGGAGGCTGATTCCCAAAATGTTGAGAGTGAGATGTTGAACCGTTACTGTTGGGTTATGGATAATCACCATGATCTGGGTTTTCTTCTGCAAAGCCTTAATCTCTTACCCACATTCTATACATATATACATATATGCATGTGGTCGCTGTAGGGACCCTTCCCCCTGATAACACGTGGCACACACCTCCTAGTGACGCGTGGCACACATTCTCATCCGGATCAACCTCATTCGGATTTTCCCCAAGAGTACACGTGGCGCGTCTCTCCCCCTCAAGGAGAGGCACACGACACTCATAAACATAACATCCGGACGACTTCCATAGCACATCCGGACGACCGACATACACTATCCGGATATGTTTGTCCGGATCATTGACTGAAGTAAGCAAGTCTTAAATGTTATCACAACAGCCTGCCATGACCCACGTTCCGCCACCTGCAGGGTGAAAGGACAAGAATGAAGTGACAGCAAGTCACTTCCTACGATCACTTCCCACGATTTCTGACAATCGCAGCAACTACCACGATCTCTGTCAGCCGCCCGTAGGGTGATGATGGCCCTGCCACCACCTAGTGTCATCATGACAACACAAAATATCTCTCTGCCATTAAAGAGAGAAACAAAGCCTCTGATACTATATATATGAACCTTCACACAAAGAAGAAGGTAAGCTTGTTATACCTGGTAAAAGACCAACTGATTTATCTCTATCTCTCTAACCATGGCTGACAAAACCATCGGAGGGTGCATTCGGACACCCTGTCCGGATGCCTTTTGCAGCTATTATGATTGAATCAAGAATCTGTATTGGATGAGTTCGTGCGTCCATCCATTTGGCAACTAAGTGGATTATCAGGGACGCGAGGCCTCAACATTGGTGCCGTCTGTGGGAAACATATCACTGATTCAGTCACTAGTAAAGATGGCCACACCTTCCCGAAGCCGTTCATCTGGTAGGGGAGAGGAAGATAATTCTAAATGGCGCCAAGTCATCGAAAGAAGACAGTTGGCAAGCGAACGACAACTGAAAGCTCTCCTCCAGGAGACAGAAAGATTAAGAGAAGAAAACGCGATACTACGCATCCAGGCTTCAACATCAAGGCCTCCTCGTCATCAGCATTCGCCAGGTAGCAAACTCAAGGCCAAAACCAAAGTCAATATATCCTGGGACAGTGGGAGCTATCCCAGAAACATACAACGCGAGGCCACATGAGCCACACACTCCCATGCCTCGAGCTCCCCGGAAGGAAAGCTCGGACTCCACTCATTTCTCAGCAAAAAGACAACGCGATAGAAAATCCCAGTTGTCAAATTCAATGCGAGCAAGACTAGGCCCACAAGAGCCTGGGAGATTAAGACCACCAGCAGCCACAACCGGGGCAGCACGCCCTAACTCTGTGGTCACCCCCATGGTGCGGAACGTTCACTCGCACCTAGCGGCGCGGCAAGATGGGAGAAACTTCCCAAACGAGCCACCCATTGGCTCCATCAGCAAAGGTTGGACGACATGCTCTCCACGCCTTTCTGCTCTCACATCATTCATTACGAGCCCCCAAGGGGATTCCTCATACCAAAATTCTCCACATACGATGGGTCCAGCGACCCCTTCGACCATATCATGCATTATTGACAGCTCATGACGCTCGATATTGGCAACGACGCGCTGCTATGCAAAGTATTCCCCGCCAGTCTACAAGGGCAGACCCTTTCATGGTTTCATCGCCTACCTCCCAACTCTATTGGAAATTCCAGGGACCTGTCCGAAGCTTTCATGGGACAATACTTGTGCTCCGCTCGACACAAGCAGAACATCAGCACTCTGCAAAACATAAAAATGCAGGATAACGAATCCTTAAGGGAGTTCGTAAAGCGGTTTGGTCAAGCCGTGCTTCAAGTAGAGGCTTGCAGTATGGATGCTGTCCTACAGATCTTCAAACGAAGCATCTGTCCAGGCACACCATTTTTCGAATCACTAGCTAAAAAGCCTCCTACAACGATGGACGACTTGTTCAGACGGGCAAACAAATACTCAATGCTCGAAGATGACGTACGAGCAGCCACCCAGCAAGTCCTAGTTGTTGGGCAAGCATCTAGGAGTGGCACGGAAAAAAGTGTCAAACCTCCGGATCGGCCGAGGCCATCCGATCGAAGACAGGAAGGACCAAGTCACCCGAAAAGGCCACCCCTCACACCTCTTTCCATATCATATGAAAAACTTCTTCCTATGATCCAAGGTTTGTCCGACTTCAGGTGGCCTAAACCCCTCGGAACGGACCCAACCAAGAGAGATCATAGCAAGAGATGTGTCTTCCACAAGAAGCATGGTCACATAACGGAAGAATGCAGGTGTCTCCATTATTTGGTCGAAAGGCTCATAAGGGCGGGGCACTTAAAGCAATACCTCCGCTCAGAAGCTAGAAGTAGAGACGCTTCCCAAAATCACAACTCTGGAGCCCCCAGGGCCCCGACCGCCCCCAAGGCCGTTATAAACTACATTAACGGAGGCCCATTTGACGAGGAGTATGACTCCAAACGAAAGAGACAAAAGTTGCTGAGAGCTGCATCGGTGCATGAGCGTATCAACTCTATCCGGCCTGGACTAACTGGAGGGGGCCCTTGCCCTATAGATGGGATAATCATTTTCCCACCAATAGACCCCACCCGGACACTGTAGCCCCACCGCGACGCCCTCATCCTATCCCTAGAGATAGGAGACTTCGACGTGAGACGCATTTTAGTTAACCCAGGCAGCTCGGATGATCTTGTACAAGCATCGTTCGTTAGCCACATGGGCCACAGTCTCACGGGCCTTGAAAACCCTGGGCGAATCCTCTCCGGATTCAATGGGTCGTCAACTACTTCCTTGGGAGATATTGTGCTACCAGTCCAAGCCGACCCTGTCACTCTCAACGTACAATTTTCGGTGGTACAAGATTTATCACCTTTCAATGTCATCTTGGGGCGCACATGGCTACACTACATGAAAGCCATGCCCTCTACATATCATCAAATGGTAAGTTTCCTTACCAATGATGGCCAAATTGATCTATATGGCAGCCAGTTAGCTGCTCGCCAATGCTACCAGATAGCACGAGAAACAGGGACCAGCCAGGAGGATGCATCCCTCCCTGAGTCCAGCAATGCAGGTGACCAATAGCAATTATTGGGTCTGATGGACAAGGATTCCCCGGCAGCAGATCCCTTGCAAACAGTCCAAATTTCGGGAGAAAGTACTCACCTTACAAATATCAGTTCCCTCCTAACACCAGAAGAAACCCGGAACATACAGAACGCCCTCAGACGAAACCATGACATCTTCACATGGGCACATTCTGATATGAAGGGAATTCATCCCTCCATTGCTTCTCATAAGCTTAACGTCTTGCCAACAGTCAGACCCATCCGGTAAAAGGTTAGACGTTTCCACCCGAACAAACAAACAATCATCCGGATTGAGATTGATAAATTGCTAGAAGCCGGATTCATCAGAGAAGTAGATTATCCGGATTGGTTGGCAAACATGGTGGTGGTACCCAAAAAAGAAGGAAAATGGCGAGTGTGCGTCGATTACACCAACCTTAATAACGCATGTCCAAAAGACAGTTTCCCTTTGCCACGAATAGATCAAATCGTGGATTCTACTGCTGGGCAAGGGATGCTCTCTTTCTTGGATGCCTTCTTCGGATATCATCAAATCCCCATGTCCCCGACTGACGAGGAAAAAACAGCATTCATAACACCACACGACCTCTATTGCTACAGAGTCATGCCATTCGGGCTCAAAAACGCTGGCGCCACTTATCAGAGACTGATGACAAAGATCTTCAAACCTCTGATAGGCCACACGGTAGAGGTATATATTGATGACATCATGGTTAAAAGCAAAACCCGAGACGAGCATGTTCTTCACTTACAAGAAGTTTTTCACCTCTTGAGGAAATATGGCATGAAGCCGAATCCTTTTAAATGCGCCTTTGGCGTAAGCGCTGGCAAATTCTTGGGGTTTATGGTCAGCCAAACAGGCATAGAGGTCAGTTCGGATCAAGTTAAGGTAGTCATAGAAACACCACCACCTAGGAACAAGAAGGAGTTACAATGCCTCACAGGCAAGCTCGTCGCGCTAGGGCATTTTATAGCCCGCTTCACTGATGAATTGCGACCTTTCTTCTTGGCAATACGAAAAACTGGAACAAACGGATGGACGGACAATTCTCAAAAAGCTTTTGAAAAGATTAAACACTATCTTATGCAACCGCCCATCCTGAGCAGCCTCATCCCAAAAGAAAAATTATACATGTATCTGGCTGTATCGGAGTGGGCAATCAGCGTTGTTCTATTCCGCTGCCCCTTACCTAAGGAGCAGAAACCTATCTACTACGTCAACAGAGCATTGGCGGACGTAGAAACCAGGTATTCAAAAATGGAACTAACGGCTTTAGCCCTTCGAAGCGTTGCCCAGAAGCTCTGCCCCTATTTCCAAGCCCACCCGGTGGTCGTGCTGACCGACCAACCCCTTCGTAACATTCTTCACAAACCAGACTTAACCGGAAGAATGCTACAATGGGCCATCGAATTGAGCGAGTTTGGAATCGAATTCCAACCCAGATTGTCCATGAAAGGCCAAGTAATGGCTGACTTCGTGATGGAATATTCCCGAAAGCCTAGCCAACGCCAGGAATCAAGTGAAAAAGAGTGGTGGACTTTGCGAGTTGATGGAGCCTCACGATCATCCGGGTCCGGAGTCGGGCTTCTGCTACAATCCCCAACAGGGGAACATCTGGAACAAGCCATCCGGTTGGGATTCCCCGCCTCCAACAATGAAGCAGAATATGAAGCCATCCTATCTGGATTGGCCCTCGCCCTGACTCTATCCGTCTCCAAGCTCCGTAGCGATTCTCAACTCGTGGTCAATCACGTCCAGAAAGAATATGAAGCTAAAGATGAGCGCATGGCACGATACTTAGCTAAGGTGAGAGATACCTTACAACGATTCACCAAGTGGACGATCGAAAAAATCAAACGAACTCAAAATGGACGCGCAGATGCCTTGGCAGGCATAGTTGCCTCCCTCCCCATCAAAGAAACCATATTTTTGCCTATACATGTGCAAGCCAACTCTTCCGTCGCGGAAACCTCCACTTGCAACGCCATTGAGGCAAGCCAACCAGACGGCCAAGAATGGACAAACGATATTATACAATACCTCCGGACAGGCACTTTGCCCAAAGATCCCAAGCAAGCACACAAGATCCAGGTGCAAGCCGCCCGTTTCACTCTGATTGGGGGGCACTTGTACAAGCGCTCTTTCACGGGTCCCTACTTTCGGTGCCTAAGTCATTCAGAGGCCCTGTATGTGTTAGTTGAAATGCACGAAGGAGTATGTGGCAATCATTCTGGAGGACGGTCTCTAGCACATAGGGCCTATTCGCAAGGATATTATTGGTCCACCATGAAGAAGGATGCCGCAGCCTATGTCAAAAAATGTGATAAATGTCAAAAGCATGCCCCCATTCCACATATGCCGTCGGAGACATTGAAACCAATCTCAGGCCCTTGGCCCTTCGCATAGTGGGGCATGGACATAGTAGGACCCCTCCCAATCGCTCCCGCCCAAAAGAAATTCCTACTTGTTGCCACAGATTACTTCAATAAATGGGTGGAAGCTAAAGCATATGCAAGCATCAAAGACAAAGATGTCACCAAATTTGTATGGAAAAACATCATCTGCCGCTTTGGAATCCCTCAAACCATTATAGCCGACAACGGTCCACAATTTGATAGCATCACATTTCGGAATTTCTGTTCAAAACTGAACATCCGGAATTCATACTCCACACCGCGTTATCCTCAAAGTAACGGGCAAGCAGAAGCCACAAACAAAACGTTAATCACTGCCTTAAAGAAAAGGCTCGAGCAAGCCAAAGGAAAATGGGTAGAAGAGTTACCCGGCGTCCTGTGGGCCTATCGAACCACACCCGGGCAGCCAATAGGAAACACTCCCTTCGCCCTCGCATACGGTATGGACACAGTCATTCCTACCGAAATAGGGTTGCCCACTATCCGGACTAAGGCAGCAAAGCAGGATGATGCAAACACAAAGTTAGGAAGAAACTTGGACTGGGCAGATGAAGTAAGGGAAAGCGCAGCCATCCGGATGGCAGACTATCAGTAAAGGGCATCCGCTCATTACAATCACAAAGTAAGGCCTAGAAGCTTAAAAAATGGTACGCTGGTCCTTAGAAAAGTTTTTGAAAATACTGCCAAAACGGGAGTAGGGAAATTTCAAGCCAACTGGGAAGGACCCTATATAATATCTAAGTCAAGTGAAAGTGGAGCTTATCATCTACAAAAGCTAGACGGAACTCCATTACTCAGACCGTGGAATGTGTCCAATTTAAAGCAGTATTATCAATGAAAGAAAGATGACAAGCACAAATGAGAATAAATAATGTTTTATTAATATTTGTGAAGGTGTATACAAAGAGGTCTCCGGACTACAAAAATACAAAAAGAAGATAGCAGCAAAAAATTACAAAAAGAAAAGCTATCAGGGAGCAAGCTTGTCAAGCAACTTCTTCTCTTCACCCGGAGGAATTGAAGGGACATCTCATTTAATGCCATGTTTCTTCATACAGCAGCGATAGCCGAAGAAGAACATATCATCCACTTGCTTCTGGTAGTCCGCTTCAAGCTCCTCCCTCTCTGCAGCAAACTCACCCTCCAGCTCTTCTTTTTGCGTTGATAAGCGCAGCTACAAATCTTCCTTCTGCTTCTTCTCAATGAATACCTCCGTCTGGAGTTGCCTCACCTCCCCCCTCAAGAGAGCCACCTCATCCTCCGCCTCATGCAAGCGGGCATCCATTGACTCCTCCCGGCTCTTTGCCTCAGCTAAATCCACCTGGAGAGCCTCGTTGTCCCCCCGATCGGTGGATAAACTGGCTTCGACTTCCTCCAGTCTCAAGCGCAGTTGATTTTCACTATTTTTGCGCTGAGAGGCGAAGGCCTTCATGTAATCAGCGGTCCGCAGCAGGTCAGTAAATAGATCGTGTTGTTAGGCCATGCCGCGAAGACCACTCACCAGCTACACACAAACACACAAGCAAGAAAAACGAAATTACAAACCATACCACAAACACATCAGCATGACAAAAAAATCAAGAAGTACAAAATACCGTTTCCACCACTTCAAACATTTTTGCTGAAGGCATGGAAGCATCCGAGCCGGGAGGAATCCGTTTCAGTTTCTCTTCCAACTCTGCATAGCTAAAAGAGCCAGCAGAGATGCAAGCCGCATCATCAACAGGACTCCCTCCTGATGAGGCGTTGGAAGGTGACTCCTCCTCCAGGTCCGGAGCCCCCTCATTTTCAGCCGGCTGGGTTTCTCCGGGCGTACCCTCATCCGAGACCACCACCGGGACGGCTGGGGTCTCAGTTGCCATCTCCGTCTCGCTCCCCTCCGGATGATCATCCTGGACGAACGAGCAATTGACTTCGATGGTTTCCTGGAATCGATCTTGAAGTCGCCCGATGAGGCCGGACTTTAAGTTGCGCGCCGAACGCGACCTCTTTGAAGCTGGCCCCTTCACCAATACAAGGGTAAGAAGGCTTGGCCCGCCAGAAGGCAGACTCTGGCTTTCTGCCCCCATTTCCTCCATTGGGGTCGCTATAAGAGGCAATACTTCCGCACAATTGGCCTCGGCTGTGTCCACATCCGGATGGGGAGAGCCGGGTTGATTTATTAACGTAGCTTCTTCAACCAAAAGAGCCAAACGGCCAGCCGCCGACATTGAAGGCCCTGAGTGGTTCAGACCCGCAAGATGTCCGAGTCCGCTTGAAATAGAGGGTAGGACAGGATTTTTCGGCTCCTTTATTGTTACCTCCTTCTCATAAGTAATAGGCGGACGTACAAACTCCTTCGGAGGAGTGGGGAGTTTCACTTCTTTCCCCTTATTATGAAGAACCAGCTTCCTCCTTTTTGCTGGAGCTTTACCTGGAAGGGAGGCTGCGCTGCGTTTTTTCCCAGGAGCCTTTCGCAAAGTTCCCTCTTTTTTCCTCCTCTCCCGATTGTCAAGGAGTGCTCGCCGTTTCTCAGCATCGGCCTTTTTCACCTCCTTGTAAAACGGGAGGTCTTTCAGAACGTAGTGCTCCCCAGACACTACCTTCTTTGGTAGCTTCCTTGGAAGGATGTTGATAATGTACACTTGAGACTCCCGGATAACAGCCAGCAAGTTCCGCGCAGTGAGCAGCGTCTCATAATGCCTCTCGGCAGCAGCTATCTCGAATAACTTATTTAGTCGAGCAAACGACGCCTTTTCTACCCACTCGACCACGTGGCCCCTCTTGTCCGGACCTGCATTATCAACAACCAAAGGTGTTAAGCTATCTAATAAACACAACAAGAGGAACAACAGACAAATGCCGAACAATCCCCGCAAACTGACTTACTCGGAAGCTCCAACGAATGGTTTGGGGAAAATGGCCTCTCCGGATGCTCCAGAAGACCAACCTAGGAACCTCGGACCAGCACATGTCCCTTCGCTCCTCCCTTCGTTGAGTCCGGCAGCTCAGTCACTAATTGAAGGGAAGGCAGGTGGGCAACCATGCTAAAAATATCGTTTTTTCCCTTCTTAAGGGAGTAGACAAAAAGCACCTCCAACAGCGAGAGGTCCAAGTTGAACAACATACTTAGAATGCTGCATCCCATCAACACCCGGACTATGTTGGGGTGGATGCAAGCTGGTGGGATCTTTGTGAAGTGAAGGAATTCCTTGAACAACGACGGGAGGGGGAATCGAAGCCTAGCATTAAACTGCTCTTTGGAGAACACGATGGCATGGTCTTCAGCTTTATCAGTAGACATGGCCTCTCCATCCATCAGTTCCACCACCACGCCATTTGGGATACTGAAACGTTCGCGGAACTCCTTTACACTCAGCTTATCCACAAATTTCTCATGAACATCGCCAGACGGGCCAGATGAGGCAGCTCCCTTGATTGCAGACATTTTTTAGCCTGAGACTAAACTAGAACCTACATACAAGAAGGACAACATTCAAACACAGTGATCCAAAACTCACAAACCTTAAACGATAGACAACTCTCAGGAAAACCTCACACCACCAGTATACCCATCCCAAAACCCTTGACCCTACCAAAGAAAAACCCCCAACCCACATAAAACACAGGGGGGCAACAAAAACCCTCGAAAACACTAACAAAACAAGCAGTCGCAAGCAACTTGCCCAAGCAAACCAGCAACAAATCGACAAAGACAAAAGGTAAAACCAAAGACAAAAGCAAGACAAACGAACGTACCGAGTGAAAACAGCGAAAATAGGGTTGAACACCGCAAATTTAGTCACTGGTACGACGCAAAAATCACCGTCAGGAAATTCTAGGGCTTCACTCAGAAAGCAAAGGTAAGTAGAAAGTAGAAGAAGAAACACTCTCAGAAAGGAACGCAGAAGGAAAAAATGCAACAGAAGGCATAGTATGCTATTTATAGGGCAACAGCCCCTCGGAAAACCAAACGTTCAGCTACGCCATCATTGAAACGACACGCTGCCTAAGAATACACAAAGACGATGACTCATCATAAATGCTCTTCTCTCTCTTCACCCCCGCTCGCCACGTGACCCAATGAGCGCAAAAAGTAACCTCAGTTTAAAAAAAACCAATTATTTTTAACCCACCCATTTTGCTTGGGCAAAATAGGCAAATTAAAAAAGGGGGCTAGCAAAATGGGCAAATTAAAAAGGGGGGCATTGTAGGGACCCCTCCCCCTGATAACACGTGGCACACACCTCCTGGTGATGCGTGGCACACATTCTCATCCAAATCAACCTCATCCGGATTTTCCATAAGAGTACACGTGGCACGTCTCTCCTATCTGAACCCCCTCAAGGAGAGGCACACGACACTCACAAACATAACATCCGGACGACGGCCACAGCACATCCGGACGATCGACATACACTATCCGGATATGTTTGTCCAGATCATTGAATGAAGTAAGCAAGTCTTACATGTTATCACAACATCCTGCCATGGCCCACGTTCCGCCACCTGCAGGGTGAAAGGACAAGAATGAAGTGACAGCAAGTCACTTCCTACGATCACTTCCCATGATTTTTGACAATCGCAGCAACTACCACGATCTCTGTTAGTCGCCCGTAGGGTGATGATGGCCCTGCCACTACCTAGTGTCATCATGACAACACAAAATATCTCCCTGCCATTAAAGAGAGAAACAAAGCCTCTGATACTATATATATAAACCTTCATACAAAGAAGAAGGTAAGCTTGCTATACCTGGTAAAAGACCAACTGATTTATCTCTATCTCTCTAACCATGGATGACAAAACCATCGGAGGGTGCATCCGGACACCCTGTCTGGATGCCTTTTGCAGGTATTATGATTGAATCAAGAATCTGTATTGGTTGAGTTCGTGCGTCCATCCATTTGGCAACTACGTGGATTATCAGGGACGCAAGGCCTCAACAGTCGCTATCGTGGCAGTTACGGGCGAAGAGAGGGATCCGCGCCAAGGCGACCCCACAACCTGACCTACGCGGCTTCTGGTGGTCCGCCTTGCTATCCCCTTTTTCGGTTTGGGATTGTGTTTTTGCGGCTTTGCTTTCCCCTTTTCCATTTGGGATTTTGTTTTTGCATTTTCAGTTTGGGAAACAGAAATGGACAAGAATGGTACACTCAAGAGTCGTGGGTCTTGTTGACCATGACTTTCTCCCTCTCCACTTCAATTATATTTCTATTGTCATTTAAAATATCATTCTCTTCCAGTACGAATTAATAAAAACATCTGTACATTGGTACTATGTTTGATATCATACATCACCGCAAATTGTCGTCCTTAATTATCATTAAATCCCCATTTTACCCTTCCTTTTTGTTGAATTTCTTTTCCATTCTCTTTCTAACCCTCACAAGTTAAAACAAAAAAATAATAATAAAATTCTAGTTTAACACATTTAATATAGCGGATTGGATGACATTAAGATGACAGGCTTTTCAACTTATGGTTTTTCATTTTCTTTCATCTCACATTCTATAAAAAAAATATTATAAATAAGTCAAATAACAAAAATTAAGTATTTAAGGTAAATGAATCAAGTAAAATTTAAGTAATGAAAATATTTTTAATATTTTTCAAAATAGAAAATATAAATGATTTTTTAATTTAAATAATATTATACATGATCAATTTTTTTTCTCTCTTTAGAAATAGAAAAAAAAAATCATATTTAATAATAATAATCATTTTTTGTAATTTTTCAATGAGTATGGATGGTTTCTCAAAATTTCAGGTATGTAGAGTTTGACAAAAATAAATAAGTTATGGGTGACGTATGAGTGTAATATCTCATTTTAAGTTTTTGTTTTTTTTTTTAAAAAAAAAAAAGAGTTTGAAATAAAATAAAATAAAAGATTGAATTTCTTCTATCAAATTTTAAAATATATATATATAAAATATGTTTTTAAAAATTATTTTCTATTTTTTAATTAAAACATTGATTAAAAAATAAAAGTGCCATCAAACATATCTTTAATAGAAGTATATTATTGATAAAAAGACAAAAACAAAAAATTAAAATCTGAAAATAGTTTACTTTACGGGAATTATTTGTGTTGAAATTTAAGAGTGGCAATTCTTAAAATGAATTATAAAATTGTTTGAAAATGACAAAAATATGATTTTAAATATAATGGGTATGTTCGATAACTACTTTCGAAAATAATTTTGAAAAATAGTTTTTGAAAACTATTATCTGATTTTTGAAAAATAAAAATATGTTTGAAAACATAAAATGTTATTAACTTATTTTTAATATTTTTAAATACGTTTTCAAAATAATTTTTATAAGTGATGTTTTATTTTTAATTATTTTACATATTTGTATAATTATTTTTTAAATAGCCCTCAAAAAATCAAATTAAAATAATAGAAAATAATTAAAAGATATTATAAAACATCATTTTTCTTTCTTAAAAACAATTTTTTGTTGTTAAACATGTTTTTTTTATGTTTTTTGTTATGAAGAATAAGAAATTGTTCTAAAAAACAATTCCCAAATAGACTCATTATATTAGGTGTAAAATCTCGACTTGTTGAACCTATTTTCACTTATTTGATTATCATATTTATTTTTGATCTACTTCATGTACATGGTTTCCATTAATGCCCATTTCAATACTATGCATCTTCATACATTAATATACATTGTTTAACTCACATAATGACATATTTTATTTTATTTTTAAATATAAGAATTCTTGTTAACAAATTTCTCTCATTTTAATATTAATAAATATTTATTATTTGTCTTTATTGGTAAGATTTTAAAATCGAGCTCAATTCTAAAATGATTACAATATAATTATTGTTTAAAACTCAAATTTATAAGAAAATAAGAAGTATTTAGGAAGGAAAATTTTAACATAAAGGTAAAAATGAAATTGTAAAATCGTAAAATCTTAAAACCATTTATCATCGTGTAGACCCCCATTTTGGGGTGCGTTTTGTGTTGCCAGGTGGAGGGCTCTTTGAGAGCCACGTGCTGCCCCGAGATTGGTCTTCATTGAATCAGCTAGTGGATTAGAGGGTGCAATAAGGAGGTGACACTTGTCAAGGAGAATCAGGGGGAGCGGGTTTTCGATTATAGGCAACAAGCTGTTGTATGGAGGGTGTGGGGCTTTTGCTGTTGGTTTGGTTTGGAGAGATTTTTGGAGATGATTCTTTTAGCTTGGGGAGCAAGCCAGATGGAGGGGACTACAGGAGAGGGTATGCAGTTTGTGAGGTGAGGTGAGGATGTCGTGGCTGGTTTTTGAGTTTTTTTTTTTAGAGGAAGGCTTGAGGGGTAGGTAAGGGAAGAAGAAGTTTGACCCTTTTCACTCGGGAAGCTCAGGTATGGCAATCTTCTTGTTTTCTTATTTGTTGCTATTTTGCTTTATTTGTTGTTGAGTTCCCAACCTTAACCTGTTGATTGGGAGTAGGCATAGAGGATTACATGCTGGTTTTTTTTTTTTTTTTTTTTTTTTTTAACCTCTAACGTGCTTGGATGGTGTTCTAAATGTGTTGATTTGGCTCTGTTCTTTCTCGATACTGGCAGCCATGATATCCATTTATGTTTGAAACATCTCATGCCTATCACACTCATTTTTTTTTTAGATATATGCGTTCTAGTATTGTTTCTGTTTCCCCCCTTTTATTTTCCTTTATTTTCTGGCTTGCAATGGGCGATGTATATTCTATTTCTGGAGAGGATTTCATAATCATTTGAGGCATTGTTGAGTTTGGCGTCAGATGGTTGGGTTTATTCCCACTTAGAGGATTTCATAATGATTTGAGGCGTTGTTCTATGGTACCCACTCTTCATTTTGGGGATACCTACCCACATTTGACCCCAATAAAAAGATGACATGTGTAAAGTACATATCATTAAAAAATTTATAAAAACTTATCAAACCGATAAAGATGACTTGTTGATGAGAAATAATCACATGTATTTCATATATATCTAAATATTACAACTTTTTTATAATTTATTATTAAATATCAAATATAATATGTTATTTAATGCATTACCTAACTCTATCTAAAAAAAAAGAAAATCATACCAACTACTCTTATACTCTCATTATTCATATATATAAAAAAAAAAAAAGGAATAGTAATTTAATATAAAAATTAAATAATTTCAACTACCAAATTACAAAATATGTAAGATGTATTTTGATGAATCAAATTTCAAGATCAAATTTAAAACTTTTTTAGAGAGAAAATTTAAAATTTGTATTATATGAAGAAGATGAGGATTTCAAGTGATTACAAGTGTCAAAGGTAATATTTGATATTTTTTTTATCCAAATATAATTGTTGTAGGAAGAAATGTGATGTTAAATAACGATTTTAGAATTTTTTATGAGTTTATTATAAAATTTTGTTATCAAATTGTTATTAATATATATATATATATATATATATATATATTGTTCATAGATTAAATTTGAAGATGAAGCTTTATATGTCTTGAAGGATGTCAAGTGATTACAAGTGTTAAAAGGTAACATTTGATTTTTTTTTTTCCATTTATATATAACTATTGTAGGTATAAATGTCATGTTAAATGACATTTAAATATGTAATGATTTATAAAATCTAGATTTTTTAATTTTTTTTTCTCAATTATTATTAATCAAATTGAGAGTATTTAGTCATTTGTTATGAAATTGTCATCAATATTTTCTAAGAGAGAGTATGAACATTGTAAGAGAGGGTACAAACTTTGTAAGAGAGGGTACGAACTTTCTAAGACATGGTACGAACTTTCTAAGACATGGTACGAACTTTCTAAGACATGGTACGAACTTTCTAAGACATGGTACGAACTTTCTAAGAGATGGTACGAATTTTCTAAGATAGGGTACGAACTTTCTAAGAGATGGTACAAACTTTCTAAGAGAGGGTACGAACTTTCTAAGAGATGGAACAAACTTTGTAAGAGATGGTATGAACTTTCTAAGATATGGTACGAACTTTCTAAGAGAGTGTACGAACTTTCTAAGACAGTGTACGAACTTTCGAAGACATGGTACGAACTTTCTAAGAGAGAGTAGGAACTTTGTAAGATAGGGTACGGACTTTGTAAGAGAGGGTAAGGACTTTGTAAGAGAGGGTACAAACTTTCTAAGAGATGATACGAACTTTGTAAGAGAGAGTACGAACTTTCTAAGAGAGGGTACGAACTTTCTAAGAGATGGTACAAACTTTCTAAGAGATGGTACGAACTTTGTAAGAGAGGGTACGAACTTTATAAGAGATGGTACGAACTTTGTAAGAGATTGTACGAACTTTGTAAGAGTGGGTACAAACTTTCTAAGAGATAGTACGAACTTTCTAAGACAGGGTACGAACTTTCTAAGACACGGTACAAACTTTCTAAGACAGGGTACAAACTTTGTAAGAAATGGTACGAACTTTGTAAGAAATGGTACGAACTTTGTAAGAAAGGGTACGAACTTTCTAAGAGATGGTACAGACTTTCTAAGAGAAGGTATGAACTTTCTAAGACATGGTACGAACTTTCTAAGAAAGGGTACGAACTTTGTAAGATAGGGTACGGACTTTGTAAGAGAGGGTACAGACTTTCTAAGAGAAAGTACGGACTTTCTAAGAGATGGTATGAACTTTCTAAGAAAGTTCTAAGAAATAGTACGAACTTTGTAAGAGAGGGTGCGAACTTTGTAAAAGAGTGTACGAACTTTGTAAGAGATGGTACGAACTTTCTAATAGAGGGTATGAACTTTCTAAGAGAGGGTACGAACTTTCTAAGACATGGTACAAACTTTCTAAGAGAGGGTACAAACTTTCTAAGAGAGGGTACGAACTTTCTAAGAGATGGTACGAATCTTGTAAGAGATTGTACGAACTTACAAACTTTCTAAGAGAATGTACTACTTTTCTAAGAGAGGGTACGAACTTTCTAAGAGAGGGTTCGAACTTTGTAAGAGATGGTACAAACTTTGTGAGAGATGGTATGAACTTTGTGAGAGAGTGTACGAACTTTGTGAGAGGGGGTAGGAACTTCCATCATTTCTTTAAGATTAATTTTTTTATCTAAGCTTAATTAGTGTCAATAAATAATATTGTTGTATTTCCATGTGGAAAAAAAATTGAAAAGTTTGAAAATTTGTAAAATTTTCGAGGGTAAAGAGAATGTGACAAAGGGTGCTAAGAATGTGAGGATTCCTCACATTCTTTGTACCATTCCTCACATTATTCATACCTTCTACAATTACTTAGTGTTTTAATTTTTTAATTTTCTTAAAAATAATATTCATCATTTCTAAGCTTGATTAGTATCAATAAACAATATTATTTGTATTTTTAAGTGGAAAAAAAATCGAAAAATTGTTAAATTTCAGGGTACGGAGAATGTGAGGTAAGGTATGAAGAATGTGAGGATTTCTCATAATCTTCATACCTTTTCTCACATTTTTCATATCCTCTCTAATTTTTTAATGTTTTATTTTTTTTTAACTGGTTAAGTGGAATTTTTATTTCAAATTTAAAATGGATGGCCATGTAATCTTGGACATGCAATGGCTTGAAAATTTTTTTCAATAGGTACCAAAGAGGTACCCTAGAATTTTCCTTTTCCTTACCCTCCATACTTTATTCCACTACCCATCCAACTAATCCTCTCTCATATCTTCATACCCACTAACGTGCTCACCGATATCAATTCATCCCACATTTCTAAACCCACTGCCCGCAACTCCTGTCGTACGTGCCCATCATTATACTGCTCATTCGTGTCTTCATCTCATCATGCTCTAAAGATTCATCATTCAATACCCATTATTCCTACTGTCAAACCCATATTTTAAGCCAATCTTTTACATATTCAACACCTAAAGGCAAGCCTACCATCCGACCATCCTCGAAGTTCATCAACCCACCATCATGCTCTTCATTTCAGTCTCATATTCTGAACAGCCTTCAGACCACAGGGGTCATGACAGTATAGTTCAAGGTGATGATCCACAACTCTTTGTCATTGTGATGGTCTATGATCAAAATGGAGGAACAGGGCAATTGTGGAGCTTCAAACAACTCGTCAATGGTGAGCTCGGTTTGGAAGTCTGATTTGCAAGGAAAAGAGGGAGGATTTTTCTCTAAAGGCGAGCTTTCGCAAAGGAAGCAGGAAACAGAGGAGAGAGGTTGCAGTTTGTTGGAAACAAAGCTATTTTTGCTCGAAGGGAGTCGTTCATCTTTCTCACTGGAGATCATTTGAAGTACTGCTCCAAAAACTTGGGTTCCATCCTGTCAAACTGCTGGATATAGAAGAAAGAGAATGTCATTCAACAAGTCTCCTTTTTCAAGGCATAAAAGGAGTCTCTCCCTTCAATCATGCTTTCCTGAAGTGAGGTCTTCAGAGGCATCTGGTTGCAAATCTCCTGATGACAATGCCTCAAGCGTAAATGGTGGACGTTCTTGTGATGACATACGTCATAATGTTGATACCTGCTTAGACATAGATGATCAGTGCATTTCCCCAGCTTCCAGTTGTGGCAAAACCTCTACTGCATCAAGGCTTATATTCCCTTTAGAAAGCAGGAGTCTGTGTAGATCAGTTTCTGATATCTAGAACTCTAAGTCTGCACTGCTTCAAGCTGTTCCAGAAGCAATTGGAATTGAAGATTCTGAAGATTCTGTTTATGTCGGCTGATGCTGACGAGGATGCCATGTTGAGGAGTTTTAATAAAGGTGCCCTGTATATAAGAAGAAGCCAATTGAGATGGAAAGTGCAAAGAACCTTTGGCAGTATGTATTCTTGTAAATGAGGGGATAAACAGCTGCAGAAATCTGGACAGAAGGATGGTGTCCAGGTTAAATCATTGGGGGCAATGAATTGGATGTAGATGCAAGAAGTGCACTAGACAAGCTGCCTGTGAATCTCCATGCGCTACAGACTTGCAATGTTGGCAAGTTTATGAATCATTTACGCAGCCATAAAATTCTGAAATTCAGAAGAAAGCTAAGAGTTTAGTTGGCACATGGAAGAGACGAGTTGAAGCTGAAATGAACATTGATGATGCAAAATCTGGGTCAAATCGCAGTGTTTCATGGCAAACAAAGGCAGTGTCTTATGAAATTTCTCATGTAGGGAACAAGGAAACTGAGGGATCGTCCGAAGCCGGCATGAAGAGCTCCATTATACAACCACCGGCACCTTGAACTCCTTCAGTTAAGCTCAATGGTGGTTCTTTTGAAGATTCTGCCATTATATTCTCTAGATCTTCTCCTCCACACCCTGAAAAGCATGACCACCATGACAAGAAAGTAAAGGTAAAAAAAATGATATTTTGTGGGTGAATATGGCATCAAACACAAATGTAGAACTATGCCGGAGTAAAGATGGATTGGTCGTGTAACGACCCGCACCCAACCGTATAGATATTGTCCGCTTTGGGCCCAAGGGGGCCCTCATGGGTTTAAAACGCGTCTACAAGGTTAAAAGAAACCTCTACATATATAGCGCCAGGAACATTCTCCCCTATCCGATGTGGGACATTAACCCCCCCCCCCCCCCCCATGTAAACACAACATCCTCATTGTGTCTCATAAGATTGCGGGGCCAAACAGACAAACAACCCTTACGGGGCCAAACAAACCCCCACACTGAGGTTGGGGATCGGCTCTGATACCATTTGTAACGACCCGCACCCAACCGTGTAGATATTGTCCGCTTTGGACCCAAGGGGGCCCTCACGGGTTTAAAACGCGTCTACAGGGTTAAGAGGAGCCTCTACATATATAGCGCTAAAAACATTCTCCCCTATTCGATGTGGGACATTATAGGTCGGGTCTGATGAAGGTACTGGGTCACTAGTTCCTATTCTTTGTGATGAACTGCGCAGGGTGAGTGAAAATGCTGAAAGATCACAAATTCGGAAGTTGACTCAATTTTTTTCAAATCGGGCTCGTCGTATTGAGAAAGGAAATAAAAGAAAGAATACTCCTTCATAACGGGCTCAGAAGGGAATTTCCTTTGCATGGAGCAAAGAATGAAGTTTTGATAGGGATGTGTTTACTTGAATTGAGGCTTGAAATTTTGGGATTTTGTCACAGAGTTCTAGATGTTAAGCTACTTTTTCTCGTAACATACACTGCTAATTAAGAATTGATCAGCTCTTTGTAGATCATTCGGCTCGAATGCACCGACCTTTCCATTATCATCAAGACCTAAGACGTAGTGCGTGTCCTTTCAAAATGGGGCATCATCCGGGGTGTATACACATATGCATACCATTTCCACACCACCACAAAGCTTGTTTATGATCTTGTTTTCTTCTGTTCAAATCTATTGAGAAAATGCAAGAAAAATCCATATAAAATTTTTCTCCCTTTTTCCTCAAAGGCACATGATAAAAGTGTTAATTGGGTTGGTTAAGTGATGGGTTCTCAATATATGTACATACATATGGTTCAACATCATAGTCTCGATCATTAACTTAGGAGGTCTTGAGGCACATCGGTGTTGGTATCTCTGATTAGTATCGGATGACAGACAAAATGTATATAATTAAATGTACTTTTTATAAAATTTTAAGTTTAATTAAATTTAATATTATTTAAATAAACATAAAAATATGTTTATTATTTTTTAATATTAAAAGTCTCTTATTTAATATCTTTATATTAAATTTATTTAATTATAAAAATTTTCAATTGTTAATATTGATACAAGTAATTATTTTTTTTAGTAATATGTTATCTAATAAAATTTAATTTATACATCTTATTTAATTGTATTAAAAAAAGTTAGTAATTTATTTAAAATATAATTAAATTAAATTTTTATAATTTATATTTTATAATTTAGATTTACAATTCTATTTATTTCATTATATTCATTACCCATGATATAAATACCACTATATTCATTTCCCATTTCATAAATACCCTATCACCCATGGATAAATCCATTAGCTTATTACCCAAGACCCATTTCTTCATCCTCACTGTCCCCTTCTTCTCTTTCAAACCTTTTTTTTTTCATCCTCCACATCCTCTTCTTCTCGTTCAAACCCATTTTTTTCCAATTAGATGAATGAGGATAAAACCATCCTTCCCATCCTCTTCTTCTCAGTCAAACCTTTTTTTTCTTTCTCTACAAATAGGTGAATGCAATTAAAACCATTTGTGATTGATTCTCCTCAACTCAAGTTCTAGGTTGCTTCTCATTTTGAATCGATTCACACCATCTTCGAGTCAAACTCAAATATCGATTTCATAGGGGGCTTGCCCAAGGCAGATACGACTTGGCTGAGTTGTACTTGTCTCAGCCAATACTTTGGACCTTGTATATACCTTAACCGAGGGTGAAATTCATAGCTTATAAAACTAGGTCTACTAACATGCATGTTAAATTATCAATAAAGCTCAAAATAATAAATTGTTAATTTATGCACCAATGGTGAATATCAAGATACATGATCTATACTCAAACTAATCAAATATCAAGATACACAGTAATTTTTTATGTGGAAAACTCTCAAATTAATTATGGTGATAAAAAACCATGGGGCTTAAGACCTCGAATTTACAATTCACTATTTGAGATTAAATTAAGTACACAAATTTACGTGATCGTTTTACTCTAAAGACTTACTATTTAGCACCTATACTTCGATCCACATATGCGATGTAGTACCTCCAATACTTTAGTGGATTCCTCTCAACTTTTAAGGGGATACAAATCCTTCTAACAAAACCTAGAATTCAATCTTGTAAATTCTTTCTTGAGAAATTGGGAAAAACAGGGCAAGTTGGTTGATTCTGAAAGTGTCCAACCCAAAAGCATATTTAGGTAAGGTATATGCCTATGACCCTAGAGAGTTAGAAACAAAATTTTCTGTTATATCTATTAAAGTTGTTCATCCAAATTATTCGAAGTACGTATCTCTATGGTCTTGCATGTTCACAAATTTTGAAAGGTTTATGCAACAAATTATAAGTATTTAAAATAAATGTTGTGATGTTTGATAAAATACACTATTGGGTTTTACATATTCAAACGATCAATGATCACCACAACCAAGGAAAAATGTGTTCATAATTTAAACTTGATCTTTTTATTTTTGTAGCATGAATGATTCAGAATCCACAAGGTCACACGACATCAAGAGTGAAAATAATACACAACATTCTTGCACACAATTAATTGATGCATGTTATTTATTTTTTATTCATTATATATGTGTACAAAACATACACAAACATTACGGAAAGATGAAAAAATTACAGAAGCAAACATGAGCTGCAACTCAGTTTATTCCCATGATTTTATGACATATGACAGTTATACTTGGTGCAAATGACTAGTAAGAATTTCTGAAATCTGGTGGTGGCCATGGTGAAGCTTCATTTGTGCTTAGTAGCCATGACAACCGGAGAGGTGGCAGGCGGGCTTGGCCGAGGGGGAGGCAGGGCGTGGCTTGCAAAGTTCTTGTTGATCATGCAAGGGGGGCCTTTGCCGGGAATTCGGGTGCATGGACTTGGGGCAGAAGGAGAAACTGGACCCGCCTGCGGAGACTGCAAGACAATATTAATTCTTTTCTTCTTCCACTCTTTTTTCTCTCCATTAGGAACCCTACTAGCATGGTGTGGCTGGACACTCAGAAGAAAAACAACTGCAGTGACAGCTAAAACAATGGTGAGAGACCTCATGATCTTGGTGGGGTTTAAGCTAAGACACTAGGAGATATGGAATTAATATGATATCTGGGATGATATGCATATGTGGAGGAGATCATATTAATTGCTATTTATAAGCATGGATACCCAATGTTATAACTTTGATTTTCCATTGTTTCATTTGTTTGAAAGGGTTTTCTTAGCTCTTGAATACAAGGGTTTTGCCACGGCATAGACTAGAAATTGAGAAGGTCATAAAGATACTAGGTTTGAATTACATACAATGACAAAATTTTCATAGGTCATTAATTGTAACCATCCGCCATCCCAAAAATAAATTAATTAATTAATTAAAAAATTTACTGTTATTAAATACAATGATAATTATGATCTTTGTAAAAATAAAAATAAAAATCAATTAAATAAAAAATATCTACTTCCCACTTCATGTCTGTGAATTGTTGCTTCTTCAAAATACAATGGATGATATTGAAATATTTAAAAGCATGACTTCAATAATTTAGCTTATTAATTAACCTGTAACATCATACTTTTGCATGATGTTGCCCCACCGAATAAATATTTTCCAAATTAAGTTAGAATTGGTCTCATGCAAACTGCCGCATTTAAAAAGTTCCACGGTTTGTATACCCCTTTTCTGACTGACGATTAGTGGATTACTTCCTTTGTGGGGCACTAAGTTTGATCAAAGAATGCGTTTATGGTGAGAACGGATTTTTTTAGTGAATTGGGGCTTGAATGTTTGTTGGTTTGGTCGTGATGCTCACAGCCTTTACGTGACATCCTCCTCAACAATCAAATGTTTGAATATGACTGATGACTATTCACATGCATCAGCTTTTTTATGCATTGTCACGATCCAAGAGCAGAGGCCCTTTCCAAATTTCCAAATTGTGTATTTGTGTGCATGCTTGTTATGAAGGACCAGCGTCTACATTTATGAATATATATATATATATATATATACTTTTCCATAGACCATTTTTGCAGCACCCCAAAGATGCTTATTCTTCACATCTTCCCCGCTCTCTATTCATATAAAACGATCCATTCATTTCTTTTCGAAGATGGGTTTCAGTTCTAGGAAATTAGTCCTCTTGGTGGTGCTTTTCAATTTCACGCTTCTCTCAGCTTGGAGTTTCCGAGATCTTGAAGCAATGCGGCTACTAGGAGGAGGGCAATGGGCGAAGAGAAACAGTCTTGTGCTTCAGTCTCTGCACAAAGGTCCCGTGCTGCCATCCGGCCCCAGTCCTTGTAATCACATCCCAGAACAAAGGGCAGGGCGATGCACCTTCAATGAAAAGAATATAGCTGACGACATTGCAACTGCACCTCCAGCTGTTTCCGCGTACATGCTGGCAGAGGATGCTGCCATGGCTTCCCTTGCTAAGGATGGCTATGACCAAGATCACAGCTCTTAATGATGTAATCATATTTGTGCATGGATCAGCTGATGAGTTAGATGTGGAAGATAGATCCCAATCCTTATGATTAGTATATATGTTTTATCTCTAACCTTAATTCATTTCATATACTTGGTTTAGAAAGAATAACCAATTCAACTGGTTAGGTAAGATGCCATGTAAACTGAGTTTAGTGCTTGATAATGCAATCATACTTTGTATTGAAAATATTGATCTTTATTTCGGTCCTAAAAACCATGACAGGAGGAAAAAAAAAACACCAAAAACAGGAAACCAAGAGGAGGATCAATAAATTTTGATCAACCTTATTTAGCAGAAACAGACGAGCTAGTTAAATAAATAAATATATTCACAAGCGTAAATGTTGGAAGTAACCCAAATTGCCTGTGCAAAGGTATATGAATTCGTATACATAATCAGGTGCCACGAAGTTGGATGAAACGCTTGAGTGGGGTTTCCTATTCCATGCATGCCCCATGCATGAATGCAAAACTAAGAAACATGATGAAGATGGTAAATCAGCTACCAAAGATATGTATGCCCATATGATTTCCATCTTATTCATTTTTTCTCATTTATCTTTATAAGGAAAATGATTTTGATGTTAAACTGAAGAGTTGTCTTGGTTGTCCTTAATCGTCATTTCCTTGAGGAGGGTTCACCATTCAGCAAGCTGGCTAAACCTATTAGGAGTCGCTCATTGGTCGACATGTTTAATTTTCTCCCTATTGAATTAGGTGCGCATACTAGTTGGTATAAGTCATTTAATAAAAAAAATTAAGAAATATTTACAAACTAGGTTAGCGTTAAATAAGAGTACACTATCTGATCTAGGCATTTTGGAGATTCTTTCTTATAACTTGAACTTCCTTAAGGGGGCATTAGTTTTGAAAAATCAATGAAGTTATGGATGAAGTGTTAAACACAAGCTCAAGGCTATATTTGGTTTTCAAAAATTTTGAAGGAAAATATGATGGGAAGAAAATAGAAATGATAGAAATAAAATGAATAAATAAATGAAGGAAAATAAAAATAAATTTAAAATTTATAAATTATTATTATACATGCATTATTTAAAATTTATTTTACTTATTTTAACATTAAATAATTTTAAAATATATAAATTTCTAACCAATTTTAATTACATTTGGTTCTCTTTCATATTTTTCATATGAAAAAACCAAACACATGATAAAATTATTTTCCTAATCATTTTCTTTCTTTCCTTGATACTTAGACAATTTTGAATTTCTCAAAATTCTAAGATTTTTTTTGAAAGATATTAGACTCCTAAATTCTTTTAAAAGAATATATTCTTTAAAGAATTAACCATCTAAGTCTATCTATCCTTTGGACCATAATATCCTAGTACAAAAATTTCAAACAAATTGATTGAAAATAGAGAGTAGCTTAGGTATTTTTGAACCACCTGTGTTTCTTGAAAACATAATATTTTTGAAAATTGTCTTTTTAAAAAATGATTTCACATTCACAAATTGTCTTTATAAAAAAAAAACAAGTTTTTGTTAATAGTTATCTTGTATATCATCTTTTATTTTCTTTCTTATTTCAAGTAAGATCATTGTTTCAAAATGGGATTTTGACATGAATATACTCTTTTATACCCTTAGATCATATGATCAAGAGATGAGCTCTATGTTATTATAATCAAGCATAGTGAGACCCTGAAGAGCATGTTGATATGTGGTGGCCATGATGGTAATAAGTTTGTGTATAGCTAATGGATTGACTTTAAATATGTCCAAATCTATGATTTTATTATTTATATATCATACATTTTTTAAAATGTAATTATCATTATGTTATGCTAGTTTTTGTACATAAAAATTGTTCCATATATAATATATTTTTAAACTGTTTTTACCTTGTATCAATTATCCTAACACTTGTGCATCATAAGTATCCGCTAAATCATTTGTTCACCTAATAGATTTTGATGGTTTTTAGGTAAGGACTCCCATGCATATGCCTATTGAGGAGGCAGAATTAGCTTCAAAGAACAAGTCACTAGGTACCTAGATTTGTTTTTTTCCTTATTAGACCTGTAGGACATGTAGTTCATTTTCTTTATGTATTTTAGATGTTTTCTTTTGTATGTCTCATCTTCTCAATCTTTGCTTCCACTATTAATTTATTTTGTTGTTATTGTTTTATCAAAATCATTTAATTGTATGTATTTTTTTATACTAAATATGTATCTGTTGAGACAATGATTTCTTTTTAGATTTTGATGCAAAATGGACTCACCATCTCTTAGTGAGCCCTTTTTGGGTCTTTACAAATCAAGTTTCTAGTAATATTATTACACAGCAGTTTTCTGTTCGCGAATTACATAGTAATTTTCTCTTAATGATGTAGACATGGTCTTCCGGTATGCAAATTTACATCCAAAGCAAATAGTATTTATACTAAAAAATAAGTTGGTTTGCTTTATTATCAAACTAATAAAAAGGCTACCATGAATATATCCATATTATCACAAATATTAGCCTTGCCAATATATTTTAGTTTTTTTCCTCTTTTCCAGCATGTAAGTGCCATAAACTTGGATGCATGAGCAAAGTTTGGTAAAACACACGGTTGAATGCCAAGCAAAGATGATGAAGATGGAAATACAGCAACAACCAGCAAGCATATATGCGTATATGCATCATTCAACTAGTTCCTTTTTATTTCCATATATATCACAAAGTGTAAAAGTCCACCAGGGTACAAAATGTGAATAGAGAAAAAGAATACACGAATGACATACAATTTTTTGTGTTATTATTATTTTTCCTTAATGTATTTATCATGATGAAAATATATAAAAACAAAAACAAAAACAACAAATGCAGGGCCTACATATTATGTGCTCAGGACTCGTAAGATTTTCTGATGTTGGGTGATGACTATGCATATTGGAGGCTGGAGCTTCATTTATGTTCAGTAGCCATGACTATGCATATTGGAGGCTGGAGCTTCATTTATGTTCAGTAGCCATGACTATGCATATTGGAGGCTTGCTTTTGAGACCGCAGATGAGACTGACGCACGTCTAGCTGCAACAGGCCTCAAGAAGAGTGCACTACGTCAGATTCCAGTGGCTGTATATGGCTCAGGGACAAACATCCCTGCTACTGACTGTCCTATTTGCCTAGGAGAATTCGAGCAAGGGGATAAAGTTCGAGTGCTCCCTAAATGTCACCATGGATTCCATATGAAGTGCATAGACACATGGCTGGTGTCACACTCATCTTGTCCAACTTGCAGGCACTCACTGCTAGAACACCCACCAGCTTCTGATGCAGTGGATGTGCATGTGGGTACTGGAATTAGGCATCCTGGAAATGCACCAGGAGGGCAGCCTGATGTTTCTGTAGGTGTTGATGGGGAGATTTGATCCTGGTGCAATACTTACAAACAAATAAATTTTCTGATGTTGGGTGATGACTATGCATATTGGAGGCTGGAGCTTCATTTATGTTCAGTAGCCATGACAACAGGAGTGCTGGCATGCGAACCTGTTCAGTAGCAATATTTTTATGTGGGCAATGTGAAGATATATGGAGGAGAACGACCACCGGTTATTTATATGAATGCAGCCAGTGGCATGACTAGAGTTTTTGGTAGTTTGGCTTAGTTGAAGGGTTTTTTTGACTCTTGACTAATAGAATTTTACTGTAGGAGATTAGAAATTGAATAGGTCATAAAGGAAGAAAATACGTAGAATTACCAAATGACTAGTTTGCTTCTGTAGTTAATTTAATTCCACATATGCATGCATCTTAAATCAATTACAAAGAAAATATATGATACTCTCTACAAGCTTTTTCAAAACAGATATGAGAAATTAGTCCATTCCCATTAGCTTTAGTTAATAGTAAAGTATGTAATTTGGCTTGATTAAATATCCTTAGTTATGGTTTTCACGAGAAAGTTAGATAATTATTGTTTTGGAGACTAGGTTCTACTATATAATCACATTTTATTTCACCAAATTAAGCAAAGTTCGTAAAGCTTATTTACATTATTGATTTGTAATTAACCTGTATTGGACACCGAAGAATCAATTTATATGCTACAAGTACAAGTGATATTCACTAGCATGTTCAGGATACATGGCCTTTTCTGAGTTATATTAATTGCATAAGGGGCTGCTAAATCACATCTCATAAAAATTAATCATTTCCAAATTGTTAGCATTAATCTATAGCAAAGTTAATTCAAAAGTTTCTCATAGTTGTAAATCACTTAATGAAAGAAATAGGAGTAGAGAGACCAATCTAGGTAGGTATGGTCTATGAAGTCTTTTGTCTTGTATAATACGTACCATTTACTTCATTATTTTAGAGGCATTGATTTATAAATTAAGTTGTGGTAGGAACACGTTTACATGAATTGGGGCTTTTAGACAACATACTTCTAGCAGATTCAAGTCATTGAACATAACTCTACTAACACGCATCAGCTTTTCCACCCTCAGAAGCCATGAGACAAAGTCCATTTCTATGTATATATGCACATGTACCAACCCTCTTTATTATGACTTTACCCATGTTGACATAGTTTAACACGAGCTCAAACTTAGGATGATATTTAAGGCTGAAGCTAAATTATATATTTTGAAAAATATGGTTAATATGGTTAATATTATCCGTTATCCAACAACTCAAGTTTTTAAATCAAATGAGTAATTTAACAATGACACTATCGTTATACCATTAATTGGAAGGCTCTTCATATCTTTTGCCTAAGATATCTAGGATTTTTTTTTTTTTTTTGCTTAAATAATAATAAAATTTATGCTTATTATTGGGAAAGCGCAAGACAGGAAGCACTTCTTTGCAAAGATTCATGCTTATTATTGGGAAGAGCCCTTCCTTTTCAAGTATTGTGTAGATCAGATCATAAGGAAGTGTGTCCCTGAAGAAGAGCAACAAGGGATCCTCAGCCATTGCCATGAGAATGCATGTGGAGGCCACTTTGCCTCTCAGAAAACAGCCATGAAGGTCTTGCAATCAGGGTTTACTTGGCCATATCTTTTCAAAGATTCCCACATCATGTGTAGGAGTTGTGATAGATGTCAAAGACTCAGGAAGCTTACAAAAAGAAACCAAATGCCCATGAACCCCATCCTTATAGTTGATCTTTTTTATGTTTGGGGTATTGACTTCATGGGACCTTTCCCAATGTCTTTTGGTAACTCTTATATATTGGTGGGGGTGGACTATGTTTCCAAATGGGTGGAGGCAATCCCCTGTAAACATAATGATCACAGGGTGGTTCTCAAATTTCTCAAGGAGAACATCTTCTCAAGATTTGGGGTGCCCAAGGCCATAATCAGTGATGGAGGTACTCATTTTTGCAACAAACCTTTTGAAACCCTATTAGCCAAGTATGGAGTAAAGCATAAGGTAGCTACACCTTATCATCCTCAAACTTCCAGGCAAGTGGAGCTAGCAAACAAGGAAATAAAAAACATACTGATGAAAGTGGTGATTACAAGCAGAAAAGATTGGTCTATTAAGCTACATGATTCATTATGGGCATATAGAACAACTTATAAGACTATTCTTGGCATGTCTCCCTATCGTCTCGTCTATGGCAAAACATGCCACCTCCCTGTGAAAGTTGAATATAAAGCTTGGTGGGCAATCAAGAGGTTGAACATGGACTTGATCAGAGCTGGGGCAAAGAGGTGCTTAGACCTTAATGAGATGGAGGAATTAAGAAATGATGCTTACATCAATTCCAAAGTTGCAAAACAGAGGATCAAGAAGTGGCATGATCAACTAATCTCCAACAAAGAATTGAGGAAAGAACAAAGAGTCCTACTCTATGACTCAAGGCTCCATATCTTTCCAAGGAAGCTCAAGTCAAGGTGGATAGGTCCTTTCATTATTCACCAAGTACATCTTAATGGAGTGGTGGAATTACTAAATTCTAATGGCATAGACACCTTTAGAGTCAATGGTCATCGCCTCAAGCCATTCATTGAGCCATTCAAACCAGAAAAGGAGGAAATCAACCTCCTTGAGCCACAAAAATCTTGATCAGAGAAGGGTTAGATGGACTTGGTTTCACCAAAGTCCATAATTTTGTTAAATATGTTAATTTTTAAGTTTTGTAAATTATTTGATTGTAATTTTAGTCTTAAATTATGTTAATTGTAACTAACTTTTTGAATGATTAAAATCAGGAGGAATTACAAGAAAATCGAAAGAAGCTGCTCCGAGCTGATGCCATTCCCAGCTCCTTAGAGCCATCACAGGCCCCTCCTTTTGTTGATCAACCTTTGCCTCATCAGGAGCCTCCTACAGGAGAAACAGCTAAGCCATTATTTCGACAGCATCACTTCATGTCTCTAAGGAGGTACCACTTCCTCCCTATTTTTCAATCGCTTTTGTCACATTGAGGACAATGTTCAGCTTGGTTGGGGGGAGAGTTGAGGAAGGAAGTTTTTTGTTAATAATGCTAAGTTATTTTGGTAATTTAGTTGCTTTTTGCTTAATTTTAAAATTTTAATTTTAAAATTTTTAAGTTTTTATTCTACTCTCCATGGTTATTAAGGAAAAAATTTCAAATTGAAATGGGAGAAATTGAATTTTTGTCTTTTCACTTGACTTAGAGTTTGTATTATTCTTACTAAAGTTGATGAATTGTTGAAACTTCTATTGAATTCAACCTTAGTTCTTCCACTTTAAGCTATTCACACACTGTGCACAATAGCTTCCGATTATAAGATGAAAAACTATTTCCCTCTTAACTTAGGAAAATTTTAGACTTGGTACATTTGACCTCATTTAATAGTGTTGGGACACCTTGTAAAAGGCCAATGAGCCTTTGAAAAAAAGAATAAAGAAAGAAAGAAAAAATGTTTGCTTGCCTTGAAACCCGAGCAAGGTCTGAGGGGTATATGGTGAAAATCTTTAAAACCTGGTGCCTTAAGCCTTCATTGGTTGGGAGTCACCGACCTTAATGCTCGTTACAAGGGTGGATAGGTGGAGTTTAACATACTGTAGGTGCTTGGGTATTCAAATTTATTCTCAAAAGTCCGGGGTAAAATCCGAGGAGTTAGTGGTTGAAAGATCCTTAAAGCTTGATGCCCTAAACCTTAATTGGTTGGGAGTCATCGATGGACCCCCGTTACATGGACAATTTAGAAAAGAATACCTTTAAGCCTTGTACTCCTACAATGAAAAAAAATTGTGAACAAAGAGGTGCGTTCTTAACCTATTGGAGGTTGATTAGTTTGCTAAGCTGTGAAAAAGAACTAGGTTGAGGGGAGAGATTAGTTCAACATACTATATTTGGAAACTAATAAATAACACTTAGATTTTTGTGGAAGAGTAAGGTTTGACCCTTTGGAAGTGGAAACTCTTTTAAAGCTTAAATTTGCATAATGTCGTCTCTTTAAGAATTGTGATTAGACAAGTTATTTGATAACTTTTGTTGAAGTTTGAGTTTTATTTCTTTAATGTTCCATGTGAGAGTTAGATCATCATGCTACTTGAAAATTGTTTTTTGATCAGCATGATGTTGTAAATTATAGTACTATTTATTTTTATTTTTCTCTCCTTCATTGCTAAGGAACTAGCAATATGTCGGTTGGGGGGAGTGATTACTACTCACTAAGTGCTATTTCATAGCTTGTAATTAACTCTTATAAACACTTTTGAGTAGTAGTTATCACATTTTAACCCAATTAACATATTAAGGACCCTTGTAATCAATTCTAATCAAATTGTGTTAAGTTTTGGTGTTTTGATAGCTTTTTGATCACCAAAGCAATTCGAGAATGAGGAGAGTTCTTTGGAATCCATGGCAAAGCAATGGAAAGCTCATAAACATGAAGAACCGAAGCTTTGAAGTCCTTTGCCATAAGCAGATCCGGAACGCAAGGAGTAAAAGATGTCCAGACAGGGCGTCTGGACAGGATGGCGGCGAAACATGGTCTGTGGCAGGCTGTCTGAATGACGTAGCAAGGCTTGCTCACTTTTAGTCAATGATCCGGACAACATATCCGGATAGGATATGCTATCATCCGGGTGTGATGTTCACGAGTGCCGTGTGCCTCTCCCTAAGGGAGTCCGGATAGGGGGAGCACGCCACATGTCCTCTTGGGGAATCCGGATGGAGTTGATCCGAATAGCCTTGCGCGCTCCGTGTCATCCGGGAGAGGGGTCCCTACACCTTGCACACGCAGACGGTCCCCCTTGCGCAGAATAGCTCATTCCAACCGGGGAAGAATTCTATCCAGCCGACTTTCCACCTTCTCCGGATATTTCATATCCGGAATTCCGTGCGCTGACATTTCATATTCGGAATTCCGTGCGCCGACATTTTACATCCGAATATCTCACAGCCGGATGGGAGAGGAGGACGTTTCAACTTCTCCAGTCAGACATATCCGGATCCTTTGATAGCGCTTACCCAGAGAGTTTTTCTCTCAGTATACAGTGCAACGGAATTTCTCCTGAAGCTTCCTGATATTTCCGACCGACATCTTGAGATATTTTGCTTTAGATATTTGTTGTCTAAATCCCCAAACTCTCCTTGTAATCCACCTATCATAGGATTCCTTAGTCTTTAAGTAAGAACAAAGGGGTGAATAACCTCATATATATAGTTTGTAATTTTCTTTACGGAAGATTATTATGTAATCGGCGGAAGAAAGAAATATATTTCACAGAGCACTTGCTATGTTTTTCCTTCATATAATTGTTTTCTCATTAATTTTCTTACTTGCCAAACAAGCTCTGAGGAAGTTTCCTCAGAGAATGAGTGGCTAGACTTTTAGTTCCTTGGAGTTAAGGTTGCCGGGAAAGGTTCCAAGTGCAAGAATTAGTATCTTTGTGGTTTCAGTCATTAATGAAGAGAAAGTGTGATCCTTTAATGATTTTTATGTTTTTAGTTAACTTAAAACACTTTCAATTCACTTGAGTCAACACTTGGTAAAGCAAGTGATCTCCGTCCATGGAGATGCACTAGTTTACCTCTTGCGAGCTTTTGGGAAGTGACTTGAAGGTAGGATTTTCTAGAATTGCCAACACTTGGTAAGCTTTTGGACTCCAAGGAGACATCTATTAGTTATCTCTTGCGAGCTTGAGAAGGGAAATCTAAAGTTAAAGATCACCTTGAATGGCAAATGCTAGGTGAGAGGCACGAGCCATTGCAAGTTGCATCAGTGAGAGGGAATTAGAGCTGGAATCCATTTAAAGGATACATCTGTACAGCACCAGTTAAAGAATTGACTATATGTTAATTCTCTAATGCGAGGAAACAAACCAAATGACCGGAGCTCTGTTTTTGCATAAGGAACCTCCCCTGTGAACGTAAACCTCCAAGGAATGTTTTTCTTCATAAGTAATTTCCATTACTTTCTTTTTAGTTAGCTTTAAACAAAACCTCATTTAACCAAAGTTTGTGTTTTATTTCTTAAGCTAACCTTGAAATGAAAAAGCACCAATTTAACTCTGAATTAGTATCAGTTGTGAGTTGAAAACCCTTCCTAGTGAACGATCCTAGAGCCACTATGCTATATTAGCTAAAGCTATCCTAATGCATGGTGATATAGGTTATAAATTTTGTTGATCACTTCCTCAATCAGAGAACACCAGCTGGACATGAATCAGCTAAGACACCAATTGGGAACGAATTAAATGCCGAACAAAGATGATGGAAATGGAAGTACTCCAACAACCAGCAAGCATATATGAGCATATGCATCATTCAACTTGTTCTTTTTTATTTCTATATATCACAAAGTGTAGAAGTCCACCAGGGTACAAACTGTGAATGGAGAAAAAGAATACACGAATGACATACAACCAATTTGTGTTATTATTATTTTTTCTATGAGAAGGAAAATATATAAAATAAAAGAACAAAAACAACAAATGCAAGGCCTACATATTCAGTTTATTCCTTGTGGTCCCATAAAAGTCATAAAGTATTCTCTACTTTATCAAAATATTTTTTAAAAAGAAAAACAGCTAAAAACACATCAATTCTTTTTTCTAATTGTAAAGCAACAACTTCCACGTGAAAAGGCAATCTGATTAGAAAAAAGAAATCAACAACTTCCAACTGAAATTGAGCTTCAGGTCCTTGACCAAGAAACAGAGAGCCAAACAGTTAAGGATGTGTTAAGATATCCGACAAAAGAAAGAAAGGATTAGTTAATATATTCGTGTTAACAGTCAATGATGAACAACACTCGGAAGAAATTGCTGAATGTGAAATCAACCATACCCAAGCAATCAGATTCTTGAAAGCTACCAAACTTGAATTTAATTTTCTGAAGAAAGTGAGCGAAAGTGAGAGGAAGTGAGAGAGAAACAGTCATGAATCTTATATAGGAAACGAAGCAAATGAACTTGAATTGGATCTCTACAGAAAGAAAGAAAGTAAAGGGTTAGGAGAAATCAACTACAACCAAGTTATCAGATTCTTGAAAACTGGCAAACTTCAATTTAATTTTCTGGAGAAAGTGAGCGAAACTGAGAGAAAGTGATAAACAGTTATGAATCTTATAGAGGAAACAACGCAAATGAACTTGTAATGGATCTATACAGAAAGAAAGAACGAAAAAAAAGGAAGAAAAAGGGTTAGGAGAATTTTACCGGATTGATGACAAAAAGGGCCAAGAAATTGTTGGGTGTGAAATCAACGACACCCAAGCTATCAGATTCTTGAAAGCTACCAAACTAGAATTTAATTTTCTAGAGAAAGTGAGAGAAAGTGAGAGAGAAACAGTGCAACTCCCAAGTGAAATTGAGTTTCAGATTCTTGACCATGAAAGTGAGAAAGAAACAGTCGTGGATCATACTTGTCAATCACAGCTAATTAACCTGTCAAGGATGTCAAGAAAAAGAAACACAGGATTAAAGAATTTGTACCTGATAGATGATCAAGACCGAGAAAAAATTGATGAATGTGAAATCAGCAATTTCTCATTCGGCAATTTCTTCTAGGCTCCTTGATCATCAATCAGGTACAAAATCTGAATCCAACTCCAACACTGAGATGAACCAATCTAAATTGGTGTAAAGGCCAATCTAAATTTGCTACAAGAAATAGTAAAACTCTAGCAATGTTTAGTTTTTCAACTGGTGATAATGTCTCTTGATAGTCTATGTCATATGTTATTAATTTTAGCATGTTTGATTTCATGTATTTTTTTTAGCATCCTCTATTCTTAATTTTTATTAAATCCATGCGATGTCCTCAAGTTAAGTTTTATTAGTTTGGTTATTTCTAATTAATTCTTTAGTTTTAGATTTCTAGTTTTGAATTTAATTCACATTATTGCCTTAGTTATTAATTTTAGCCTAATTGATCTCATGTTTTTAGCATCTTATGTTCTTAGTTTCTTTTTATTAAATTCATGCAATGTCCTTAGGTTGATTTTCCTTAGTTTAGTTGATTCTAAATAATTCTTAATTTATAGGTTTTCACTTTAAAATTCAATCCATGCTATTGTCTTAGTTATTAATTTTTAGTCTGATTGATCTCATGTATTTTTTAATTTTTTTAGCATCTTATAGTCTTAGTTTTTGTTATATCTTCAAGTTGATTTTTTTTTTTAAGTTTTTAGGAAATTTTAGTTATTATTTTGAGGTGCTATGATGCATAATTTAGATGTCGAGTTCATTAATTTTGACTTCAATTAGATCCTACCTAGTTTAATTGCTTTTGGTTTATACACCCTTGAGCTACTTAGTTTAATTCAATTTATTTGTTACATTCATGCTTTTACAATCCTATGTTTTCATATTATAAAACCAAATTTATGAGAAAGCTACTATATTTTTAAATGAGTGAGCACCAAAAGTTTTTAGAAAGCCACCTTTGCTACTTGTTGAAATCATATCTATCTATTTTTTTTTTAGGAATTATATAAAGATGTATGTGATAATTGATGATCTCGTATACTTTGATAATTTTTTCTATGCTAATTAGATACCAAGCATGCTAGGATTTATTTCTTTTATTAGTTATAATCTAACCCCTCATGTCTTGTGGAAGCACGTTATAGGTTACCTATGCTATTCAAGTATGCTTCTTACCTTTGTATCTTAATTCCATAAATTATGTATCGCTTTATACATGATCGTTATGTATTGCTTCGTATGCGCTTCTTAACCTGTGCAACTTATTTTTTTATTGTTTGTTTAGCTTGCGATGTTTGATTAAGAGACTTGTGTAAAATACATGTGTGTTTTATTTTCCAAACTAACCATTGATGTTTTGTGATAGTGCTTAAGAAGCAGTCCAGGTGCACACCCTAAATTTTCTTTATGATTATGATTGGTTTTCTTGTTTGGCATGTTATTTTTGAAATCACCTACCTTACCTAGGTATCTATAATCAACCAATTAATTGTCATATTTCCCTCAACTTAGTCAGTAGAGACCTCTATAGGGCTTAGAGGGATGCTAGCTTTTAGAGGTACTTTCCCACTAGGTAACCTGATCCCCGACCTAAAGTTGGGTTTTTAAAAGACACGCTTTTCCAAAAACTATGGAGTCACTTCTTTAGGGTTTTCTTTCTTGTTTTATTTTCCCTTTTAAAATAAAATAAAATAAGTGGCGACTCCAACTTTTCCAAAATTAATTTTTCACCAATAAAAATGAGTCTTGCCATTGAGTGGGGACGCACGTGAAAAATGTTGGTCCACAAAACCACTTAGAGTAGTTCTAAATGAAGGCGAATCTTTTAACTCTAAAGAAAGCAAGTATGATTATACTAATAATCTTGTTGCATTTTTGGCATCTATAAGTTTAGATTGTAATATTTCGAAAGATATTAAATCTAATGATAACTCAAAATGCAAATTTGATAATTTAAAAGTTTCATATAATGTCCTTCTAGAGGAAAGTTTGAAAACTAAGGCAGAGAACTTAAAAGTGAATAATAAAGCTTTAAAGATAAATGTCATAAATGATTCACTTAAATCTGAAAAATGTAGATCTTCTTAATGAAATCTCTAACTTGAGTTTTTGTTTTTTTTAAAAAGGTAAGATTTCTAGAGAATAAACATAACCATGTACTTGAGAAAAGTATATCCCTATCTTTAGAAATTGAAAGAATGGGAAAAGACTTGGCCTCTAAAAATGCAGAATTTCATCCAAGGACTAAGATATTAAATAAAATCATTAGCAAAGGGAAGCCCAATGAAGATGAAAGAGGCTTAGGTATCTAAAAAAAGATGAGACTTTCTAATAGTGGAAAAACAATATTGGTTAAGGATCAGGGAAGTGTATTAGCCCTAGAGGCCTCCACTAGCACTACTCCCCCAATGACAAACTTAGAAGCATTTAGAGTAAGTATTAAAGTAGACCTTTAATAGATTTCAATTACATGTGGATAGGTTAGTGAATTCCAAATTCTAAAACAAATTAAATCTTGAATATTAAGAAATGAAAAAAGTGTTATACTAAGTCTAGGAATAGGAAGAGTTAGGTATACATGCCTCCTAAGGTCAAGCAAGTATGAGTTAAGAACTAGGTTAGGTAACATGTTGTATTTACCGCACATAAGGCTAGAAAACCTAGAAAGTGATATTTTGACAGTGGATGCTATAGGAACATGATAGGATATAAGTCTTTCTCTACCATTTTTGAGTAGATCAATAGTGGTCATGTCCCATTTGTTGGTGGGAATGAATCCTTGGTTAGGATAGGGGTTGTGGGATGAACAGAAGTGAGCATGCCATTAGATCCTAGGCAAAATGGTATATGCTAATTAAAAATTTTAAATTCTAAGTTGTTTCATGACTTATCTCTCATTTGGATGTTCTTAAATCCTTTTTGTTAGAACATTGAATCTTGTTTATATGTTGACAATTTTGTTTCTTTTTAAGTTTGGTCATAGAAGTCCTTTTGGATAGTGATGAAGATCAAGGGTTGCTGTTCGTCCAACGGAAAAGTCACATGCACATCTAAAGAGGTTTGGCTTGTGACAAATTAGGCTTTGTTAAGGTATTAAGAGGATTAGTTTTGTTTTGAACTTAAAATGATTTAAAATCGGATTTTAAAATTGAATAGGACTGCTCAAACCTGGAGCACTCAAACACCCAAGGCACTCATGCAGTCATGCAATTTTTGTCAAGTTTTTCATATAATTTCAATTGAGAAACCTTCCAAAAACCGAGACTCTTCAAGCTCTTACCTATAAATACCTCCCTAATAACCCTTAAAGGTTATGAGATTGGAGAAAGATTATTGAGAGACCTTTCATTCCTAAGAAAGGATCTCCTAGAGAGAAAATTCTAAAGTTCCACACCATTCTCAATCCCTCATTCAAGGATTAGATCTTTGAATCTTAGGTTGAAGACCATAATCCCTTCAGCTATCAATATTGCTCATAGCCCAATACAACATGATAGGACAAAACATATTGAGATTGATAGGCATTTCATCAAATAAAAATTTGAGGAAGGAGTAGTGTGTATGTCCTATGTTCTATGAGAACATCAATCAGTTGATATCCTAACAAAAGGGCTAAACAGTTCAATGTTTCATGATCTAGTATTCAAGTTGGGAATGAAAGACATCTATTCCTCAGCTTGAGGGGGAGTGTTGAGCTGTAAATAAAATAGGAGAATTATTTTTCTATTATGTTAGTTCCCTATTTCTGTAAATAGATAGTTTTATTAGTTTCTTATTTATGTAAATAGATAGTTGTAGACCCTCAATTTTTTCCCTCGACACTGGCATTTATCCTTCTGGTGTCACATCCACCCATCGTTCGCATATGACACCACTAGGGCCCCTTTTGGGCTTAGTCGGTGTCCGAGCCTCGTGTGGGTTTGTGTGTGGTCCATTGTGGTGCATATGTGGTTCATTTAGGAGGGTCACCATGGCCATTTTCCTAGTCGTTCACATCACGCTATAGGAAGGAAGTGGGGTCATCCCGATGTTTTAGCTTAGTTGGGGTTTATAGGGGCATGTTGAGGTTCGGAGCACTCGGGCTTGTTTTGATCGTATCTCCCTCATCCAAACTTGGAATCAAGAACCGTTTCTTTTTATGGATTCCTTATTCTTCCAGGAACATTCTGTAAAATTTTCAAAATTTTTTGCAACTGCTCGGCTGGTTGGCAGCCGGTTCAGCCGGTTCATTAGGTCAGCCGGTGTAGAACACTGATTTTTGGTAATGGTTTTGATCATATCTCCCTCTTCCGAACTTGGAATCATGCACCGTTTTTTTTAATGGATTCCTTACTCTACTAGGAACATTCTGTCAAATTTGCAGAATTTTTCTCCATCGGGTCGACCAGTTGGCATCTGGTTCGGCCGGTTCAGCCGGTTCATTGAGTCAGCTGAGGTAAAACACTAATTCTAGTAATTTTGAGGCTCAAATCCTACATGGCTCAGGCCCATAAGCTCCAGATTAGTTTTGGGCAATGTTGTGGGTCCATTTTAGGCCTTGGTTTGGGTTCCTTGCAGCCCACCACAAATCCATATGGATTCTTGGTGGTGAAGCAAGCTGAAAAAACTGAAGGGAGTGAGCTGGCCTTGTAAGTCTAAGAGAAGTAATGAGGGGTGTGGTTCCCATGCTGATGAAGGGAATTTCGGTGCTGAAGAGGAAGGAACCCAGGAGGCTCAAATGCTAAGAGGGGTATGAGTATAAAAGGTGAGAGGATAGGAGAGCAAAGGACCTTGGATTTTTTGGAGAGGGGAAATCTTGCTGGTGAGAAAAACAAAAGGTCAGTAGCATCTTCTGAGTTGAGAGTGTGGGGGAAAGCTTCAGCACTGTGGTTTTTTTGAAGAGGAGAGTGACAGCCTCTCAGTTTTTGAAGTCATCATCAGCATGCAAGGATCATATTTGGTGGAGATTCTGAGGTAAGCATGCTGAATTTTCTTTACTTACAGTTTATCTTCCTCGTCTTCATATGCTTTTTCTCCTTCCTCATCATCTTTTCTTCCCTTTGATATGAAGATTGTATTGCTTGGGTGTGGATAATAAAGGCCACACATGATTGTTGTTATTTGCTTCCTTGATCACTTAGGAACTTTCTGACCGAATTAGGGATTTTCTACCAACCGGCTGAACCGGTTCAGTACCATAGCTGGCAGCCTCTGTCAGCCATAAGGAACACTTGCCTTTCTTTGTTTGGTTCTCACTCATCCTGGCTCGGAATTGAGAAAAGTTTTTTTTGTTTGCTTCCTTAATCACTTAGGAACTTTTTGACCGAATTTGGGATTTTTTATCAACCGGCTGAACCAGTTTGGAACCGGTTCAACCAGTTCAGCACCATAGCTGGCAGCCTCTGTCAGCCATGAGGAACATCTGCCTTTCTTTGTCCAGTTCTCACTCATCCGAGTTTGGAATTGAGAACCGTTTCTTTTTTTTTGCTTCCTTAATCACTTAGGAACTTTTTGACCAAATTTGGGATTTTTTACCAACCGGTTGGACTGATTTGGAACCGGTTCAACCAGTTCAGCACCATAGCTGGCTGCCTCTGTCAGCCATGAGGAACACCTGACTTTCTTTGTCTGGTTCTCACTCATCCGGGCTCGGAATTGAGAAACGTTTCTTTGTTTGCTTCCTTAATCACTTAGGAACTTTATGACCGAATTTGGGATTTTTTATCAACCGGCTGAACCAGTTTGGAACCGGTTCAACTGGTTCAGCCCCATAGCTGGCAGCCTCTGTCAGCCATGAGGAACACCTGCCTTTCTTTGTCCGGTTCTCACTCATCCGAGCTCGGAATTGAGAACCGTTTCTTTTGTTTGCTTTCTTAATCACTTAGGAACTTTATGACCAAATTTGGGATTTTTTACCAACCGGCTGGACTAATTTGGAACCGGTTCAGCACCATAGCTGGCTACCTCTGTCAGCCATGAGGAACACCTGCCTTTCTTTGTCTGGTTCTCACTCATTCGGGCTCGGGATTGAGTGTCGTTTCTTTTATTTGAATCCTCACTCATTTAGGAGTTTTCTAGAAAAATTTGGGAATTCTTCTCAATAGGTTGTACCAGTTGAGAACTAGTTCAACCTGTTCTATTGGAGGACTTTGGGTAGCCCTCGATTTTGGCATTTTTCGAGCCCTTATCCATGGGGGCTCAAACCCATTTTCTATAAGGCACTTGTGAGCCATCTTGAAGGTTTAAATCAGTGTTTGATTTCAGTTAGTATGGGCAATTTTGAAGTTATGGGTGGTGTGGTCTAGATGAGTCTAGTTTGATTTGTATGACATTTGGGGAGTCCCTTACCTCATTTCAACCAGCTATCTCCCTTTTTGGCACAAGCTTTGATGCTTGATTTTGAATACATGTTGCGTGACTGACTCACCCTCTGCTGCAGCGCTTGGCTAGGGACCACAGGTACGCATCGTTGGCTTTGGTTGTTGAATTCATATGCATGCATGGTGCTTAATCTTGAATGTTTGTTATGTGTTTATCTGTGTTTGGCTGACCTTTTGATGCAGCGCTTGGCTAGGGACCACAGGTATGCACCCATTGTTTTGTTTGGTTGAATTCATATGCATGTCAAATACCAATTAGGATTGTGTGATTCATGCCATCTATTTAGCCTAGGGTTTCATTTGACCTTTGACCCATATGCTCCCACATACCCAATTCATTAGTAAAGACCGAGTTTCGGGCCTAGAGGGGTGCTACCTCGCATGAGGTACCTTCCCAACGGGTAACCTGATCCCCGGACCCAGAATCTAGTTTTCGTAGACCGCTTTTTCCATACTGGGGTCATTAGGGGTTTTTGTTCTTACTTAATTTTCCCCATTTTAAAAACAAAAATAAAAAGTAAGTGGCAACTCCAAACAACACCGTTCCTCACCGGGGGCGGGTTTTTCAAAACTGGAAAACACCAACTTTTTCATTTCTTTCTTTTCTTTTAAAAGCGAGTCGCGTCGGTCTGGTGGATCGGGTGAGGGTCCACAATAGTTTTATGATTTAGGAATAAGTTAGCTTCCTATTATATCTCTTGTTTCCTATTTCTTCTCTTGTAATCTCCTATATAAACTGTGTATAGTCAATGTAATAAACAAAAATTATTATTTTTCATCCCATATTTCATGTCATTTATAAATAAAGAATTTATTTATAACCCTTTTGGATATCCAGGATATCCCTACTATTTTAAAGGGTGAAGAAAAATTGGGCATTTCATATAAATATTCATTAAAAAATTTTAATGACCCATTAACACACCCTTTTGGAACTTTTTTATAATCAACTTGAATTAAGTTTAGGCAAATATTCTAACTAAAAACTTCCCAACAATATTGAAGCCACCAAAAATTTTCAACTTATTTAACTTTTATTTTTATTTTTATAATTAATAATGGAGAGTCCTTTTTTTTTTTCTTTCTTTTGTTTGCAATAGTGAATGAAAAATAAATATATAATTACATCTTTTAATTATTTTTCATAACCATTAATATTAAAGAGTAAGGGAAACAATAATTATATTGTTTTGAAATTTATTTCATTAGACCATGCACAATTTGTCAATTTTTCTTGTTTTTGTTTTGTTTTTAAATGTTAAAGGTGCAATAATACTATTTTAAAATATTATATATACATATATATATATATATTACTTTTAAAATTAAAAGGTAATATTTTGAAAAAAAAATCCATTAGGTAAAGGAAGATATGATAAATAATTTGGATGGTTTAATCCTACCTCAACTTTAGAAACTCTTTTCTATAATTAAAAAATATTAATTATTCATTAATCTCATACTTGGGACATTTATAGCATCCTTGATAAAAAGATAGTAGCAAAAATAATAATGACCATAATATGAAAATTAAGTTTTGAAGAGAATTAGTGAATTATTAGGCCATTTTATTTGTTGGCACTATTATTATACCATTAGTAGTTTAATTACATCCACTTCTTACTATCATTCATACAACTTACTTTCTATCATAATATTGTTCCCTTTGATACATGGCAAGAAATCACCTTTGATGAGTAGTAGATAAAAATGGAATGGGAAGATGTCAGAGTGAATTTGGAATCTTTCAGTATTTCAGAGATGGATAATGATGGTAGATTGGAACCAAGAATAGAGTCTGCAAGTGATCTATTATCCTCAAAGTAACTAGAGTTAATTCATGGACGATTCTCATGGAAATAATGAAGACATAGCAGATGCATATTGGAAGAAAAGAAAAAGTCATATTGGAAAAATACTTTATCAGACTTGGAAGAAGATTTAGGTAAGTTTGCTGAACTTTAGTCTTAATTTTGTTTTTCTTCTATTATTAATTCTCATTGATTTCAAATACCTTAGATTAGGTTTGGGTGTGGACAAACCGGGCCACAAGTGTTGTTAGAATTTGACATTTAGGAAATTAGGTGATTGAATGTTGATTGTTTGATAAATTAAAGTTGTGGTTAGAGTAATTTTTCTTCAAATTCTTTTACCAATACAAGCCATTGGATAGTCAAATGCCAATTGTCTTTAGATGAACATTTTAATTTGATTATGACTCTTTGATTTTGCGTTTTAATATTTGTAATTCACTTTCATAGTTCACACATATACTTTTTCTTGGTAGTTTGTATTTAAGATTTCACGTGTTCTAATATTTTTTATAATTATTTATTTTAAATATTTTTTCTAATTAAATCAATCCTTAAACTTCTATTTAAAATTCATCTTAGTTCCTTTAAGCATGAAATTTCAATTTTCCAAATGACAACGCAACCCTATTTTATTCGGTATGCATACTAAAAAAGGTTTTAAAATAAATTTTGATCTTGAATGATACATGAATTAAAATTTATAGCTCCAATCAATGAAGTCACTCTTAACCTTGAACTTATAATGATCATTTGAGGTAAACAATTATGGATGAATTCATGGAAATTAAAAAGGGATTTGATAGATCCCTATATACAAAATTTTCCAAAAATCAGTTTTCTACTGCCATTGTTGAATGCTCACTACACCTCTGAACTTGTAAATTGGAGTTCAACAACCTAGAGACCCCATAAAATTGTTTCAATGCTTGGATATTGCTCTAGACTCATCAAATGTATGAAAAAAAAAATTAACCTAAAACACTTTTTCAACCAATAAATTTAATTTAGTTTTCCAATAGACACAATTTTAACACTATTTTGGATACTTGAAAACGTCTTTACAAAATTCAATTATTAAATGATCTGTTTAATTTCTTTAGATTTTTTTATTCAATACATCTTGAAATTAATTTTTGACACATAAAATATTGGAAAATATTTTCCCAATTGGACGATATAATTTTCCCTTTTGCAGCTACTCCAATTTTAAACCAAGGGGCACTCTAGTTGTTTTTAAAATGGATACATATATTTTCTTGCCTTAAAAATATTTTTCTTGTCAAATATGCATCTTAAATTTTTCTATGATTTTTTATATGATTTTATCACATTTATGGAGTGGTTAAAAAAATTGATTTATGCATGCTATAGAATTTAGTCTTGTTTTGGACCTTTCAGGATATTTTGGTGAACTGGAATTAATTGGAGCTTTATTAAATTGTTTGGTCACTTGGATAATAAGCTAAAATGTATGAGATATTCTCTATTTTTTTTAAAAAAATTAAATTCACATTCTAGGTATTTTTTTAAAATTTATTTTTTGAACCTTTCTATATTGACTATATGCTGAAATATTCGTACAATGCTAGCTTTGTTATTTAATTTGGTGTTGTTTAGCATATCTTTACTTGATCTTGACTTTTTAACTATAATGTAGGCATAATGAGGATGTTACATAAACTTTTCCATGATGAAATATTGCTTTTAGGTATTTATTTATGATTTTCCTAAATCAATTGACTATTCAATCACTTTATCGCATATTTTGACTTAGTCACTAATTTTGGTTTTTAATCTCTCTTGCGCATCAGTTTTTCTTTTATAATAAATTGTTTGTATGATATTTGATATTTTTTAGATTCTTGTCATTTCATTTGAGCCATACATATGCCATGTAAATTAGGACTTACCATCATAGCTATTTATTGTCATGATTTATTCTAATCACTCTAGCTATATGCAAGCATATTGAAAGCTATGAATGTGATCAAGGTACCTCCTTTGTTTCCTTTATTTCTCTAACTCTATAAATAGACATGTTGTCTTTGTAAACGGCTTTATGCTTGATTACGCTTTCCTATGCTTTGATCATTGCTTGGCTTTCTTGAATGATATGAATTGCATGTTGTATTATTTGTTAGACCGACTTTAGTGTTTTCATGAAAGTGCTGTAGGTTTCGGCTCAAGTATGCTCATATCCTTCTGTTTTACATGTGATTGATTCCCTATGATATGTTTGGTTTGGTGTGAATAGCATCCTATAAAGCTTTAGGCATGATCACTTTTATTGTCTTTGGTATCTATTGATTTACAAATCAATTATCATAGTTACCTTAACATATTTAGTAGAGACCTGTTTTAAGGCTTAAAGGGGTGCTACCTTCCGGTACCTTCCCAATGAGTAACCCCACCCTTAGACTTGGACTTGGTTTTCGAATACATGTTTTTCCAAAATAAGAAGTCATATTTATGGTTTTATTTCCTATTTTGTTTTCCCTAAAAAAAATATAAAATAAGTGACGACTCCAATTTTTTATAAAAATTAGTTTTTCACTAAAAAGTGAGTCTCGCCATCGAGTGGGATCTCATGTGAAAAATATAGATCCACATATATATTTTGAGATTGAATTCTTAGAAGAAATCAAGTCATGCCTTTGGTCAAATTAAGAACACATCTAATCTATTTGTTCTAAGATAGTCGGATTTCTATTTAATGCGACATTGTTGATCTACATACAACACAACTTAACTCCCTCTTAATTTGATATATATATATATATATTAAGTGGAGGCACTGTACACCATGATTCTATATTATTTTCTTTATTTGTAAGTATGGTTGACTTTGTATCCACTTTTACGGGTGTTTCCAAATGTTGCAAGTGAGCAACATATATTTAAAGATTGAATCTTGGAAAGTATACAAGAATTAATCTTAGCCGACAACTCAATTTCGCATTAACTCTCTTTGGGAAACAATAATATTGATCTTAGCCAAACAAGATATGTGTACAATAAGATTTAGACATGACTTTTAATCCTTGCAAAGAAATCAAATCTACTTTATTAGTTAAACTTAAGAAGTTTCCCTTTTGATCAATCACAAGATGTAACTTTAGTTTATTTTCCACTATACAATGATGTTTATTCATCTTGAATCTTATACCTTAAAAGAGATTAACAAATATCTTAGGAATATTGACATCAAATCTTGTAGATTTAATATATTTCTCTAGGCTAAACACTTGAGATATTACAAATCATGATAATAAGGCAACTAACAAGGGTATCCAAAATTTCCATAAGAAGAATTGGTTTAGGTCAAGGAGTAGAAAGCAAAAAAATGAGTATAAAAAACATGAATCCTTAGGCCTACACCCAATGATTTTTAAGTAAAAGTAAGAAGAATCCCCCTTAAACAAGAAACTTACTTTCATTAAATATATATATATATATATATATATATATATATATATATATACTAAAAAGAAATCATGAGAGAAAAAAAGACTTCTAAACAAAACATAGCTCTAGGATAAAAGATAAAACAATAAAATAAGGTCCTAAGCTATGGAGCAATGAGCTAAGTAGAGGTAGAGACTCTTAAAGATTTCCTAGGATCCAGATTCCTAAGAGAATATAAAGGAACATCTTCAAACATAGTTAAGCCCTTATTTTGGAAAGAGAGGAGGTTTTTTTTTTTTTACCCAAATTTGCTTCACTCTAGGACATGTTAGGGGTGTTTTTCTTATTCTTAGGCTTAATATTTGTTCTCTTTCATTTTCCACTATTTAGAATATTGTTTTTTTAGAGAGTTAAAATCATTCACAAGTCTATTCAATTGAAACTCATACCTCTCAAGAAATCTAGTGTGGCATCTATGTTGAGTATGTCCAGACTTCCTACAATGTGTGCAAAGTGAAGGAGTGTTGGTAGGTGCTACTTAGCTAGGGGTTTCATCTTTGCCTTTAACAAAAACAATTTCCCCACTAGTAAGAGTTTCAACTTTATTCACATACCTCAAACCTCTCTTATCACCATGGGTTTTACATTTATCAAAGATTTCATTAAGTACTTTAGTTCTAGGGTGAAATATTTTATTAACCAAAGAAGAGGATTTCATTGTTTCAATCTCTAGAATGAGAACATTATTTCTCTCAAGAAAAGAATTATGTTTAGACTTGAGAAATCAAAATTTTTCAAGGCAACTAGTCCTTTCTTCATTAAGCAATTCAATCTTAGCTTTGTGGGCATGAAGAATATCATGATTTTTAAATATTTTTTAATAAGATTCTGATGCTCAACAACTAGATTATTATGATAAGCACCATTTTTTTCATCAGTGTAATCACAATCATTGTCACTATCACTCTCATACACAGAATCAAGAGATGCAACAAATGTTAAATAATCATCATGATTCAAAAGTGGAGTCGCTTTCTTCAAATCTATATCACTCCATGTAGTTTACCGACTTTTTGATGACTTTAGGACTAGGACATCAAATGTTAATTTCTATTGTTGAGTTTTTTTTTTTCTCTTCCTCTTGTATATTTGGGGAAAAAAACTTATTCATACAAGTAATACCACATTTCAATATTTTCATTTACATAAAAAAGTATTGTTGCAAGGTTTTTAGACAAGTTGGAAAAACATTTTTTACACTAAAAAATGAAAAATAAATATGTAATTTTGGTCCACCTTTGGTCCTACCCAATACTCATCATCCAATGTAATTTTTTCAATCCATAAAATTAGCAACGATCATTGAAATCACAACCAAAACTTCAAAAGAAAAAAGATAATAGTAAAATATTCATTTAGTTATATTTTGATGAATTGTAACCATTACTCACACTTTCTGGGGCACCAATATTAAGGCAACTGTACGCACTACATACTTCAGCAAGTAGTAGTAACAATTGCGATTATATTTACAATCATTGACATCACAACATTTGATGTGTTTTTAACTGCATAGAAATCTATAGAAAAATTTACATAGGAAATACAGCCTCTATGCCTGCACCATCACCACATACCACGAGTACAAATTGGCCTTCATGGATTACAAAGCGGTAATTGTGCTTCCAAATCAACAACATGTGTGCCATGATTATCACTCTTAATATCAATTAAGGTATAGATAAATCAAAGAGAAAATGAATTAATTTGTGAAATATAGAAATCCTTACTATTCTCCACCCAAGCCAGCTTCCACATAAAGTACAGCAGACAGAAACAAAAAGACCACCACGAAAATGATCGTATGCTCTAGGCATCACACAAATACTGCACACTTGGAACATCATAAATCTTATAATTAAAACAGTCAACAACATTTAGTTTTGAGAGCATGGGAAACCTTACACACCGCCATCAAAGAGGAGCTGAGTCATGGAAAATGGAAAAAGATCCTACAAGAACAGCAAAGAAATTAATCAATTAATTAAGCATCAAATCTTAATTAAAATCACAAATCATGTATATGTATATATATGACAGAAAAGAAACACTACCTGAATAAAATTGTTGTCAAAAGCAACGTAATTATGGCAACGGATGCAGCGGAAGTCGCAAGAAAGTGGCGGGGCATCCAGAAAAGGCTTCAAGAGCACTAAGCATACGTGCAGTCTCTGGTGGAAGGGCCCTTGGAACTTGGAATATCGAAGATTAACAGCTACTCTTCTTGACGGATCCTACAATATCATTCAGACAAATTAAGAAAAAAAGAATAATATATATTTCATATTATTTTTTATTCATTTCATAAATTAAATATAAATATGATATAACATATCTCATTAGATTTCCTACCTTAAAATATAAATATGATATCCTATCTTGTCAACCAAGCGAAACCTAAAGGTTTAATAGTTCATTTTGTAATATTTCTTAAAAAAATAGTTTCTAATAGTTCATATTTACAGTATCATGCAGTTTCCATTGTACTGTGACAACCAGTCGGCAGTTCGTTTGGCAGAGAATCCAGTCTTTCATGCAAGAACAAAACATGTGGAAGTGCATTATCATTTTATTAGGGAAAAGGTCCTGGAAGAAGAGGTTGAGCTGAAGCAGATTAAGTCAGAAGACCAAGTTGCAGAGTTATTCACAAAAGGTTTGAGTGGTAGCAAGTTTGAAAGCTTTTGTCATCAGCTCGGTATGGTAAAGATTTTGGAAGCTGATGTTGAGGGAGAGTGTTAAAGTTATCAACATCAGCATGTGATTGAGAGGATGTATTGAACAAGTCAAGTTTGTTTTTGTGTCAAAAATATGCCTCTGTTTAGTTTTTCAATAAATTAGGAATTGTCCGAGTCTTAGGGAGGTCGTTGCAGCACGTTTAGAGTAACTGGTTATCTTTCTATTCCTATTTTTTAGTATTTCTATTTCTGTTGATGGTTTTGCCTATAAAAGGCTTGTATCAGGTGAAGTTTAAATCATCACCATATTAATAAAATTATTTTCTTTCCTCCTCTCTGTGTCTCTTTTATAAAGTGGGTTCAACAGACCAGCCATCCCTCCAATTAGGAGGTGATGCACTATAGCCTCTAATGGGTTACCTAGGGTCATGAACCAACTGTGAACAAGTCATCTATTTGCAAGGAACCCATGACTTAGATATTTTGTGCAACTCCTAATAAACCCAAGTCACGTACAATGCAAAAGATGCAGACCAGAATGCTTACAAGATATAATTCATGGAAAAAAGATAGATAAAAGTGAGTTGAAACTTTATGAAATAAATAATAAAAAATAAGAGTTTATTACATCATGTGATGCTTTTAAGGGCTCTATCTTAACAAAACATCCATAAATCAATCTCCAACATTTGCACAATAATTGAACACTAATTCCATAAATCATCCATAAGTTAACTAATCAATATTGCACACTAATTCCAAACAATTGCATTTGCTCAAAATGCATAATGTAGAGTGCCAACATAAATCATTTGAACACCATGACTTAAAAAAATCAAAATGTAAAAAACCAAGCTGCTAATTTGTAATTCAATTTGTTCATTACATTAACCACAAATTTACATAGTAATTCCATCAAGGCTCTTTCCATCAAGGTCCCCACATGTTGTTTACACAAAATGTTTACAAAAATTGTTCCTTTCCTCATTTATTGAAAATTTTTACACAAAATACAAAATTTAAACCAAGTAAGGAGCCTTCTAATTTCCAAGTAACTTTGGAAAGTCTTGATCCAAAAAAACACAATTTCCCTATATCAGGATGACCAAAAGAAGCAAATAGATTGCCCATGATATCATCATCATCCAAAACATGCATTTAATTTTTCTTCAATTTACCACAACTTCATTCTTCTTCTTCTTCACAACATTAAAAAATCCATGAATTATTTGCTTCAATCTATCACACATGGGACCATCATACCACAGGAAAAATCTGCAACCTCCATACTTCTATATCAAATCTGAACATGTCGACAAAAATACCAAGGATAATCCTGAAAGAATTTTATAGACAAGCATAATATTACCTTGTAATTTTGGCATCCCAAAAACCTTCTACTAGGACTTAAATTTGTCCACGATGTCATCACACGAGCTTTATTACCATAATAACAATGGACTGGAGGATCCATTAATCTTCCTATTGTCATTTGTCTTTAAAAATCCTCAACCTCAATGGACAAATCTTTAGCTTCAACGGTTGCTTCAAGGAACTATGTGAGATTCTAGGGCTGGAAAAATTATTTAGGGATTTTGCAAATTTCCACTCCATGGACAAGGAGGAACAACGGATTTTGGAAAATTATGTGGAGTTTTTGGCAACAGCTTTGTAGGATTGGGATTTTAAGGCTTCGAAGGGAAGGAAAAAAGGAAGAGGGCTTCACCAACAACAACAATGGAAGAAACGGTCGACGAGGGAGAAAAGGGTTGCAGGTTAAGGTTTTAAAAATGGAATGACCCTTGTGCCTTCATTAAAAAATGACTTTTTTTCTAGAGCACATGCCATTTCGTCCAAAAATATGACATCATGACTTAAAAAATGCACATTACATGCAATTATAAATGATGGAGGGTACATTGTTCAATTTTGAACTCGAAGGGTCAATGTGCAAAACATGTTATAGGTTGGGGGGTAAAGTTTAATAAACCCTTAAAATAATGTTGGTTGTTTACATCTTTTGATTATTTTTTATAACCATTAATATTAAAGAGTAAGGAAAATAATAGTTATATTGTTTTGAAATTCATTTCATTATAACATGCACATTTTGTTAGGTTTTTTTTTTTTTAAATGTTAAAGGTGCAATAATACTATTTTAAAATCTAAGCAATTTATTTATATATGTTTTTTAACTTTTAAAATTAAAAGGTAATATTTAAAAATAAAAATAAAAAGATTCCATTAGGTAAAGGAAGATATGATAAATAATTTGGATGGTTTAATTCCACCTCAACTTTAGAAACTCTTTTCCCATATCACTTCTATAATTAAAAAATATTAATTATTCATTAATCTCATACTTAGGACGTTTATGACATCCTTGATAAAAAAAATATAGTAGTAAAAATAATAATGATAATAGGAAAATTAAGTTTTGAAGAGAATTAGTGAATTATTAGGCCATTTTATTTGTTGGCACTATTATCATACCATTAGTAGTTTAATTACATCCACTTCTTACTATCATTCATACAACTTACTTTCTAATTATCTAAATGAATCATATTTATTTTTGTTACTAAACATTTTACCCTTTTTTTTAAAAAAAAAAGAAAAAAAAAAAGAAAAATTAGCAATTAAAAAAAATCACAATTTTTACCAAAAGAAAAAGAATATTTTTCAAAAGTGTTATTAAATAAACTAAAGAAAATTTACCAAAAGAATTTCGACTATTAGATTGGACAACTAGAGATGCTTAGATACATTCCCTATGTTTAGGACCTTGGATGATATCCAATGGAAATTATCAATAGTACAATTTTATGAAATAGAAAAAAATTAAGGACCTTGGATGATGTTCAATGTGATTCGAACTATCAATAGTACAATTTCATAAAATGGAAAAAAAAAATGATTATGTCAAAATTAAACGAAATTGAATGCAGTTCCACACTTACTTTGTTTGATATATCATGTTTGATTGAAAATTAGATAAAATAGGTAGGAGATATAAGTGTTTTTGGTTGGGTTGAGAGAGATGACATGTACATAGTATGGATCTTAATTTTTTCTCCTCTTCACTTTCATTCATTTTTTTTCGTCTTTTATCTATCATACTTCAAATTTCTTATGAAAAAAGTTTCACTTGAAAAATAAATTAAATTTTTAGGCAAAAAAGAAAAAAAAAATTAATGTGTACGTATAAAATATTATTTCAAATCATATTAATATATAATTTTACACTCATTTAGGAATATAGAACTGCCTCCTATCAGCATTAGACTAAATGGTGTGTTTGACTCCATGAAAAACATCAAGTTTTTTCTCTATGGGATTTTCTCTCATTGTCATATGTAGAATAAGTGAAAATGCACTTGAATAGCATATATCAATGTCTCAATTTATCAAACTAATAAAAACTAATTTTCTTTGATGTATCCCAAGCTTACACAAAGTTGTGTTAATGAAATTATATATAAATATTAAATTATTGAAATAACAAGACAATTGATGGAAGTTGAGTTAATCAAATTATATATAAATATTAAATTATTGGCATAATAAGGTAATTGATGTAAATATTTAGAACAATTTAGAGCATCTTCCATGGAGGCTCCTTCAAAAATTTTAAATTTGTAGCAATTGACACTTTCAAAATTTAGAATAAAAATCTAAGATAGTATAATTTATTAAAGTGAAAAATAATAATTATAATTGATTTTAAAATAAAATAAAAATTATTACTTCATATAATTTCTTTTCAATAAATATAAACCTTTTATAACAATTTCTAAATTTCTAGTACAAATCCCTTTAATGTATGTGTACAAAAGATACACAAACATGAATGTATGTATAAAAAAGATATCCAAGTAAGTTACAAGTATAAAGTACAGTTCAAAAAGATTTAGCATATTATCATGTTAATAATATTGAGGATGTTAATATGTGCTAAAAAAATGCATGTGACCATGTTTTTTTGTTTAGAATCTTAACCCTCAACATATTTCTTGTTCATAATCCTTGGCCCTTATTATCAAATGTAGAATAAACTGAAATGTACTTAAACAACATATCAACAACATATACCAATTTTCTTGGATCTAGATATATAAAACTTCAAAGGGCAAAATAGTAATATGAAATTGGTTGAGTACATTAATTATAATCTTGCATGATTGTTTTGAAGATATAATCATCTTTATTCTTCATTCACATCCATAATTGATTGGTGTCATTACATGGTAACAAAGACAAAAATCATATCTTAGTCTCAAATTCAATATCAAACAAACACTACAAGTAGCTAATTATATGCTACCTTACATATGCTTGATCTTCCCACACTTTTCATTTAGTCTGTTACAACTATTTTCATTAGAATGATGGTTGTGGAAACCCCTTGTGACATCATAGAGCATAAATGGATCTAAAGGAGCAAAGTTGTGTCAAGCTTGGTGGTGCCAACCTATTTCGACCAATCACAAATTTGAGGTTGGTTGAGGGTTTAAAGATTGATTGATATCTCCTATTTGAAAAATGATTTTTGACTCAAACCAAGTTCTATTAATATATTTAGGAAGTGTACAACATCATGCACTCATAAGACCGAAATAATCCAAATCTAATTTTTCATTTAAAAGGTTCAACAAATCAACCAAATAGTCAATAGGATACTTATTTTTGAAGAACTTGAATGTAGGGATTTACCACTTCCCAAGTTAATGTCCATGAAAATTATGCATGTTTCCTTAACCGCAAGTGATCATGGATAAGCTCACCAAGGTAAGGAATCACTCCATTGATGTGGAACCATGAATTTATTTTCATGTGTTTCAAAGTTGAATTTCATTTCAAAATCATCAGAAAATTGCATACCAAATGAAATTGGTAGGACAGCTTTTTGAGAATGGATTTTCATACCTAATGACCTATGCTGAACTTTAAAGAGAAGTTGGAGGATTGATTTATTTTAGCAATTTCAAGAACACCAAAACACAAAATAACAAAAGAATCCTAATGTGTAAGTCAAATATGTAACCATATAAGTGACTAATTAAAGACCTATTTTAAGTGCCAAATCAAGTACCAAAAGAATCCTAAACAAGTTCCTAATTAAATCTAAGCATATGATCACCTATTTACATCAAGTGTGTATGTGAATTATGACATGTGAACTTGAAAACATTAATTAACTAAAAACACAAAATCAAATGACATGTGAATCAAGATCAACATACTCATTCAAAGCCAATTCTCATATGATTATCAAATGGCTTGCTTAGGTAAAAATAAATAGAGATGAATTGGCCCAAATTCAATTCTAAATCACCAAACAACAAAAATCAATCACATATCCACCTAAACAATGAGTCTGACAACACTCATGTGTGGCCTAATTTATCCACACCCAAACACATCCTAATATTTCTATAATTATGTGAGGAAGAAAAGAAAAAGAGACTAAAATCAAAACTGAAAACAAAACTGACCTGGAGTCTCTGCAAATTTGGCGATGAAATGGTGAGTGGTGAGCCACTGGAGATGTGCAGTGGTGCAGATCCAGTGATGGTGCACTGCTTGTGTGCTGCTCGTGTGATAATGATGACGGAGCAGTGAGGTGAGAAGATGATGGCGTTGTGTGATGTGCAGTTGAGATATGTACTGGTGTGTGGTGGATGAGCCTGGTGGTGCTTTTGGTTACAGATGGTGTACTGGTGGTGCTGGTGATGCGTGCGTGATGAGGAAACAGAGGCTGGTGATGCAAGAGGTTGATGTGAGCTGGTATCTGGTGGATTTAAGATGTGGTTTGCAGTTGCAGTTTGTCAATGAAGATAATGATGCACAGATAAAGAAGATAATGTGCTACTGGTGTAGAGATGGTGATGATGCACTGATAAAGAAGACAAATGGAGCAAGGGAACGTCTAGGCCAGGTAACCGCCTACATTATAACAAAATATTTTCAAGTTTAAGAACAAATTGGTTAAGTTGAAAATGTTTTTAAGCAAACTTAAGGTTTTTCATGAAAGACTTGAGGTTCAAAGGGGTCTCCTTCACTAGGTAGCCTAAGTCATCCTTATTTGGAGAACAAGTACTTGAAATACATGCAAAATCAACCAAATAAAAACCTAACTAGGATCTTTGTGAAAAATCTGAGATCTTGTTTCACCATACCCTTGAATCTTGCAAATTGTAAAATTATATAAAATTATATACCTCTTTTGAAACTTTGTTTAACCTTTGCTTTATTATTAACAAAATTAGGTTTACAATACCCATGGACTAAATAGTACCCCATTTTTTATGATGGTAAAACTCAGGTTACTAATAAACTCTCGTTCAAACTATGCTCATAGTTAATTTTAGATAGAATACATTTTAAGCAATAGGAAAATACTAAGGAGGCTCTTAAGATACGGAATAAATTTAAAGTAACCAGCAAGATGATAAAACTACATCCATACGTTTCATTATCATGCATTTATAACCAAATTAGCATAGCTTCATACGAAAGATATATCATTGCTTCCATAGGCATACATAGAAAAACATGCAAAAGATAGCAACCCAATCCTAGAACATGGAAGGCCCCTTTTGTATTCTTTATTAATGGTCATGAAAAGGAATTAAAAGATGTTAACAACCAACAGTATTTTTTCTTTATATTCTTCTTATTTTTTTCTCATATTTCCTCCATGATATAAAGAAATATAAACTATTGCCAGCCAAATAAGGACTATGCTGTTCGTTATAAAAAAAGGGCTAAAGAGAGATAAATAGTTTGCGTAAAAGGAGTTGAAATATATATTATTTTTTCACATTTAAAATAAAAATGATATCACATTAAAATATTTTCTATTTAAAAAAAATGAAATTTCATTTATGTTTAATAATATTTATCATTAAAATATTTAAACATCAAGAAATGGATTCTAGATATGAAAAGTTACGATGGCTTTAATACTATTAAGAAGCTCTCAATCAGAATGTTTATTAAAACTTGATTATGGTCGAGTATAAAACCAAAGTTCAAAATAGCCAAAACATTACAAAGATGTTCACGACAACAACAAAACTCATCATCTAATGCTAGGTATTCCCAGAGTATTTACATCACAAGCACATTACATTGGATAACTGCATTGAGATTCTTAGTAACAGAGACCAGACCAGATATATGGAGCCATGTCATTGGGCTATTATGGCTGAGGAGGAGGAGGAGGAGGAGGAGGTGGCAGTAATGATGGAGGAGGTGGTGATGGTTGTGGTGATGACGGAGGAGGAGGAGGTGGTGGTGATGGAGGAGGAGGAGGAGGAAGAGGAACTGACAGAAAAACTTGGCGTACATTGACAGTAGGGTGGATTTCATTCCACTGAACCTGCATGTGAGATATTGAGCTCGAGATTAGGACTTGCCAACTTATAAAACAGAAAATTCACAGCAACAAGAGAATGGTATTTTTCTTACAACACAAACAGCATTGGGATCTTGAGTTGGAGTTGGTTCCGGTGTTATGGGACGATGTGGGACGACCTATCTGTTTCCTTGACCCATGCATTCAGATTGAGTTTAAGAGAGAGAATAAAAATATTATAACAAGGATGAGAACTGTGATGAAAAGAATTCAATACGGGAATGTACCTGAAATTAGCATACATGTTATGGATATCTGATTAGAAAAAGGAAATTAACAACTTCCAAGTGAAATTCAGTTTCGGATTCTTGAACAAGAAACTGAGTGAGAAACAGTTATGGATCGTAGTTGTCATCACAGCTAATTGACTTGACAAGGATATCAAGAAAAAGAAACAAAGGATTAAAGAATCTGTACCAGATTGATGATGAACAAGGCCGAGAAGAAATTGTTGAATGTTAAATCGACAACACCCAAGTTATCAGATTCTTGAAAGTTAGCAAACTTGAATTTAGTTTTCTGGAGAAAGTGAGAGGAAGTGATAGAGAGACAATTACGGTTCTTAAATATGAAACAAACAAATGAACTTGAAATGGATTTCTAGAGATAGAAAGAAAGAAAAAGAGAAGAAAGAGTTAAGAGAATTTTACCTATTGATGAATAAAAAGACCAAGAAATTGTTGAATGTGAAATCAACAACTTCCAAATTATAAGATTGTGTCAGATTCGTGAAAGCCAGCAAGTTGAATTTTCTAGGGAAAGTGAGAGAAAGTGAGAGAAAGCGAGAGTTTGTTATTGGTTTGAAAGAGAGACAGTTATGAATGTGAAAGAGGAGTGGTAGAAATCAGATTACTTCCGAGGGCACAGCATGCTGGAATAAATCTGTAATTTGTTAATAAAATTTCACACTTTTTACCAAAAAACTAAGAATATTTGTCAAAAGCTTTATTAAATAAATTAAAGAAAATACAACAAAAAGAATTCCTAGAATTAGCTTGGATACCTAGTGGTACTTAGTACATTTCCTTTGTTTTTTGAAAAGAAAAGTACATTTTTGGGCACTTGAAAATTCTTAAAATTTAATGTTGTTATATAACTAGGAACAAACCAGAAATCTTATATGTAAGAGAGTTGAGAGACCTAAAAAAAGAGTTTCTTTTCATATATAACTATTAGAATCTCGAGATGTCTTTTACAGGCTTATAGAATCATATTCATTGATACTTCATTTAATGAGACCATATATGAAGTTTAAAATAAATGAAATAAATGGAGCAAATGGAAGAGAGGAAGGGGAAAAAGTGGTGGTCGTCCACATGTTGAATGCATTTATAACACTTCCCCTTGAATTTCTACCCTGCCATGATGAATGTCTTATTAAAACCTAATATTTGGTAACAATGACAAGCAACACAATGCTTTTGTGTATCCTTAAAATATTGTTGTCCAAGACAACCCATATTGAAAATTTTGGCTGTCATTTTTAGGAAAAATGTCTATTATAAGATTTCTCATCAGAAAAGCAAGCAAACTAAGAATATCCTTTTTTGGTAACCATTGTTTAAGGATTCAACCTGGGAAACTTTTTAAAAGGCATGGATTATCCCAACAAAAATTTCTAAGAACAACCTTTTCCTAAGAGTCTTAAGCATTCCACTCTTGAGACACTTTGCTCAATGCTAAGTAATTCATAATGTTTGCAAACCATGGGATAACTGTTGTAACTAGCAATTGCTCCTTTAAGAAGTCGACTTTAATGAGAACCAATTCCTCTTCATCCTCAAAATTCAATCGATGTGGATGACCTGCTACTACATTTTCCACCTCCTTCTTGTCCTTATTTTCAAGCTCAAAATCTTATAGTAATAGTACCCAATGAATCAATCTTGTTTTAGCATCTCTCTCAACTAGCAAGTATTTTAAGGCACAATGATCCATGTACACCACTATTCGGAACCTTACGAGGTAAACTCTAAATTTGTTAAGGGCAAACACAATGGCTAGGATCTCTTTTCCAATAGTGGTGTCATTCATATGTGTACTATAAAGAGTAGTGTTAGTGCATGACATATGGCCTTTTGCCTTTCTATTGCACTAAGACAACCTAATCGAAAAATCACTTGCATTGCACATCAACTAAAATAGTAAACTCCAATTGTGGGGTTGTATAATGGGGACTGAAATAAAAGTTTTTCATTCAGCTATTCAATTGTCTGTCAACACTTTTTAGTCCATTCAAATGCTTGGCTAACAAACATCTTGGGTGAACCTCCTATAAAATCCTACATGTCCTTGAAATGATTTAATGTCCCTTATGGTTCATCTAATTAGAGTTTTATTTTTTGTTTTGAGAAACTCAATTAGAGTTTTCTTGTCATTGTTTGACTTTGAGTCTTTCCTTCAGATTTATATGTTGTTCCACTTCAAGCAGCTCATTTATCTTTCCTTATCATTTTTTGGCTTAAGCCACACCTTTAGTTTTCTATGTCATTGTTTGGTTTTGAGCCATGCCTTGGTGATCATGTCATTATTTGGCTTTTAAGTCATACCTTTAGTTTCCTATGTCATTGTTTAGATTGAGGCACACCTTTAGTTTTTGTGTCATTGTTTCACTTCAAGCAACCATGTCTTTAGTTTTCATGTTATTATTTGGCTTTAAGCCATGCCTCTATTTCTGTCTCTGTTCATCTTTGATTCTTGCCATTATCTTTCTTTGTCATTATTCAACTTTGAGTTATACTTTCAGTTTTCCCTATTAGTGTTTAGCATTGAGATACACCTTGAGTTTTTTGTATCACTTTTTGGTTTCAAGTTGTACCTTTAGAGTTTGTGTCATTGTTTAGCTTCAAGTCGTTCCTTTAGCTTCAATTCATTGTTCAGCTTCAAGTTAAGCTTTTCTATATCACTATTTCACTTTGAGTTGTACCTTCATTTCTCATGTTGTTAGGATAAAGCCCTTTAAAGCATGAAATGATGTAATAAACTCTTGAATTTTATTATTTGTTTAATATAATCCTAGTTCAGTTTTATATATCCTATTTCCATGCATTATATCTTATAAGTATTCTAACTTGCATCTTTTGCATTATACACAACTTAGGTAGAATGGGTGTATTTTATAATTTTCTTAAATAGGGAGTTGACTTTTTAACCCAATTAAGCCTGCGAGATAACTGGGATAATTATAATAATCAAAGTAATCAAGATAATAAAAAGATAGATATGCAATGGACACAAAAAAAATTATGTGAAAAACCTCCATGCTAACAATGGAGATAAAAAAAATCATAGGGTCTAAGACCTCAAATCTAAATCTATTATATGAGATTAAGTCACATAGAGTTACCTAGTTGCTTTACCCTAAAGCCCCACTTTCCAGAACCTACAATTTGATCCACATCCTTGATGCAATAATCTTCAATTGCTCCTATGAATACACCTCAACCTCGTTAAAGGAATACAGGACTTCAAACAACCCAAGATTTAATACTATGAATCTTTTTTGAGAGATTCGGAATGGTATGGCAACTTAGGTTGAATCTCTCTTAATATGTTCTCCCCAAAAAAAAACATATTTAGGTAGGGTATATGTAGAAGGAAACTTAATGAAATTGGAATCAATTTAGAATTCATATTTCACTAAAAACAATTTACAAAAAATATTTGGAAAGATTTCATATTTTAAATTAAAAAGATTTAGAAAAATTTTCTATTTAAAATTCTTAATTTTAAATCCTTAATTTAAAATTCCTTTCCAAATTATTTAGAAATATTTTTTTTTTAAATTCTCAATTTAAAATTATTTCCAAATAATTAAAAAAAATTAATTCTATTAAAACTTCCAATTTAACCTTACCATATCAGAAAAACTAATTTACCTTTACTCAACACTTTTTAGACTTACCTGTGACTTTCTAATTGAGTGAACAACAACCTTGAATCTTCAATGGAGAGTAAATCACTATCTAAAAAGCTTCCTAAGCTAAAAAAATAATTGGAACAAAATTGCCAACATACAATGTAGACTCATTGTCCTAACAATCTCCCCCTTTGGCAATTTTGTGACAAAACATCATTACATAAACCCTTCCAAACTCTCATAATGGAGTTTACATAACACTTAAGTACACTAATCTAGAAAAGATTCGATGGAAGATAATGCATCAACTTGTAGTACACATCTCCCAATCCTATATCTTACACACATAGAAACAACTATACCAAAGGTAAAGCATTGTGTGGGATAAAATATAATCAAGAAAGCAAAACAAGATAGTGAGAAGCTTTACTTAATGCATTCAAGGAAGCAAAACAGTAATATAAGGAAAAAAAAATTTTCCCTCTAAAATGAAAATTCTCACCCTTTTTAAACTTACATGTATAATATATATATATATATATATATGACTGCTTGGGAGTGTCCGTACCTGGACAAAAGGCTTTACGAAGGAATAACGACACTAAAGAATAGTAAAGAAGCAAAAAGACCAAAGAGATAGCAATTAAAGACATGAAGACAATTCAAGACATCAACTTAGGGCAAGATTAAATCCTAGAGCTAGCTCACAAAATTAGAATGAAAGAGTAATAAAACAAGTAGAATACCCAGAAAATACAATTTAACCAAAACAAGAATGATATCCCAAATCAAAAGAACAAAATAAATCCCAATCTCAGCTTAGAAACTTGATGCATAACTATAAGAGCATACGAGGATCAACATAGAAACATAAGCATTCATGTTCAAGGGAAAAACAACTTATTGCCTAGTTCTATTGTAGACTCTCCATTTTGTCCTCTTAGAACATACCTTTCGAAGTTGTTTTCAAGCCTCCATTAATGGTTCACTGTAACTCACTTTGTCATTGTTTTTGGATCCCTTTTGAAGATATGCCTTGGAGAAGTTTTATGGTTTCCTAATGTGATTTTAGTTACCTTCAAATTTAGTTTAAGATCTTGTTTTTTTTTAGTAAATTTTCTTTATTTTGTTTTGTTTTTAGCTTGGTCCTTCTTTTTTTAGGATTTTCTTTCTTTCTTTCTTTCTTTCTTTCTTTCTTTTTCTTTTTTTAAGATTGCCTTTATTTTAGATTAATTCACTTAGTCTTATTTTAGAAGAATTCGTTCGGTATTGTTTTAATTAGATCAATTTTGTTTTAAATTAACTCATTTTAATTCTTTTTATTATAAAATTCATTTCATGGTTTTGAGAGTTTTCAGTTGGTCTCACTGTTTCTATTTGGGAGTGCAGGAGGACACCATCAGTGGATGACCATCTTATCAGGACAGAAGCATCACCTGTCTTCTACAGAATTCCCATCACCATGAGCAGTTTCTAAACCATTATCGACTTAGAGAGAGGATCATCTACATTTCTTCTGAAAACTGGAGATCTCTTCAACCTTGGGAATTTTATAGTTCCATGCACCTGATACCTCCATTGGAGAACTGCAGAGGCTTCGCCACTCATCAGTTCGCTCATCACAATCACCCGTTCACCACCAGAACAAGAAGCACCTGTGCACCACACCAATTGGAAACTTCCTTTACTTTGGTGCATCATCTGATCATCAGGAGAGCATTTATTGGTTCTGGACTCTTCCTCGATGGGCGAACACCATACACCTGAAATTATTTTCTCACGAACAGGACATTGGCAGCATCACACAGGAATTGACTGCATGATCAGCATCATGTCTGATAATCAACTCCTCCATGATCGTCGTCTTCATCACCAATAACTTGAGATCATCACGCACGAGAGGTTCCTTTCCACTAGTTTTGCTTGTCACCCATCCTTAACGGTGCATCATTCCTTGATGATTTGCAGGACCTGTAATATCGGTTCATAGGCATTACATGATTTGGATGTCGGATTGATCACTCCATGGATCAGATCATAATGCAACAGATCATTTTCACTGGAACAACCGGATTTCCATTTTCTTCTGATGTTACCACACCGACACCATGACTGTTACAGGCGCACATTCTCACGTAAGCATCGCATGATCTAGAAGCTTCACATCTCCATGGATACACAACACACTGACAATATTCCTCCATTAATTCCAATAGAGCATGCATTAGTTTCTACCTTTCTCATCAAATCATCATTTACAGTGCTCACTAGTAGATTGCATCAACTGTAGCACGCGCTAATGGCTTCTTTCTCTTCATCAGCACACACTACCAGTCGATCGCCATTACGCCAGCTTCTATACCTCATTCAGAGCACGTGCACTCCAACTTCTGAATTTCCATATTCATCGTGCATTGATGACCTTAATACTTATAAATATAAAAGTGCCACTAACAATAAGGAAGGGCAAGCCAACCATGTTGAAAAGAAAAATCAAGAAGAACCTATTGTATTGTTGGCATATTAAAGAGAAACTGAGAAGAAAAACACATGGTATCTTGACATTAAAGCGAACAATCATACGTGTGGATTCAAAAATAGATTTGTGGAATTTAATGAATCAGAAAGTGACCATGTTACTTTTGGAGATGCATCCAAAATTTCAATAAAAGGTAAAGATAAAATTTTAATTCATTTGAAAATAGAAGATATCAATTTATCTCAAATATTTACCATGTGCCTAACAAGAAAAATAATATATTAAGTTTATATCAACTCTTAATAATAGAAGTCAATAAAAGAGCATGAAGAAAATCTTAATAAAAGAAGTCAAAATAATTGTGGACGATGTGTTGACGTGATCAAGGAACAAACCAAAACTCATATTCCTCGAGAGGGAATGGAAAATGATGCAACTCAAGATAAAATGAAAGGCAATAGTATGATCAATCCAAAATTCAATGTTACAACGATAAAAAATAAGGTCATTATGCTTATGAATATAAAAGTGCCACTAACAATAAGGAAAGACAAATCAACTATATTGAAAAGAAAAATCAACAAGAAACTATTGTATTATTGGCATTTAAAGGAGAAAATGAGGAGAAAAACACATTATATCTTGACATCAAAGCAAAATCATAAGTGTGGATTCAAAAATATGTTTGCAGAACTTAATGAATTAAAAAGTTGCCATGTTTATTTTGAAGATGCATCCAAAATTTTGGTAAATGGTAAAGATAAAATCGTAATTCATTTGAAACATAAAAAACATCAATTTATCTCAAATGTTTACCATGTGCCCAACATGAAAAATAATATATTAAGTTTAGGTCAACTCTTAAAAAAATGAATATAATATTCATGTGAAAAATCAAAGTCTCTCGATAAGAAATCAACATGCCAATTTAATTATGAATGTGTCTATGATTAAAAAAATAAAATATTTTTATTAAACATTCAAAATGATGTAAAATATCTAAAATCCTATGTCAATGATTCTTCTAGAATTTGGTACTTAAGATTTGAAAATCTAATTTTGGAGGTTTAAAATTGTTGAACAAGGAAAATATAGTAAAAGGATTGACCTCAATATATCACCTGAATCAATTAGGTGAAGGATGCTTACTTGGAAAATGTCCCTAAAAAGGGTTTTTCAAAGGAAGCAATGACAAGAGAAAAGAGAATTTGAAAAAAACAAATGAAGAGGAAAAGAATGAGTTTATACGTGACACGATTGGAGATGTAACACCTTTGTTTATTTCAAGAATACAACATATAGAGGACCACGTCCTCTATTTAAACACAATAGAAAACTAGGATAACAAAAAATAAAAGAATTCTTCAAGATAAGCTATGTTTTGAATCTGGGATCTGCTTAGTCAATTTGTTGAGATTTCCTTAACTAGTCAGACTACCATTTCGGGTTGAAGTTGTTGCCATTGAGACTCCTTCATCTGTCAACGTCTCTCCACCGTTGTAGCATGAATTGTGGGAGTTTTCAACCTTATCACTTCCAACCTTATCACTCCTTTGAGTCCCACAATTCACGCCAAGGTGCTGAGTTGTGCCAATACCCTCCCTCAAACTGTGCCGAGATTAGAGGCAGAGTTTGGTTCAAAAGTGACTGAGTGCAGCCTTTGACATTGGTTTGGTAAAGAGGTCTGCTACTTGCTTTTCAGTGGAGATATGTTGAGTAACGAGAAGTCCAAGTGCAACTCGTTCGCGCACAAAATGGTAATCCAACTCGATGTGTTTGCTACGAGCATGAAACACCGGATTTATTATCATGTGAAGAGCACTTGTGTTATCTGTGGATTCGCATTTTTCACGTGTGCCCCCACTCGATCGGCGAGACTCGCTTTTTATTTATTTGTGAATAATTGATTTTTGAAAAAAAGTTGGAGTCGTCACTTATTTTATTTTTATTTTTGAAGGGAAAATAAAACAAGAAATAAAACCCTAAAAAAATGACTCCATAAGTTTTGGAAAAGCGTGTCTTTGAAAAACCCGAGTCTAAGTCCGGGGATCAGGTTACTTATCGAGAAGGTACCTCTAGGAGGTAGCACCCCTCTAAGCCCTAAAGAGGTCTCTACTAATTAAGTTAAGGGGAATATGGCAATTAATCGGTTAATTATGGATACCTAAGTAGGCTAAGTGATTTCAAAAGATTCGCATGCTAAACAAGATCAAATTGCCATAAAAGAAAGGTTAGGATGCGTACCCGGACCGCTTCTCAAACGCTATCATAAAACATCAGAGTTAGTATAGAAGTATAACACACACATGTATTTAATCATAGCGAATCAAGCATACATCTAAACACCTAAGGATTATCAAACATATGCATACTTCACAGTGACATGATTGTTTACAAAATTTAGCAAGTAGGTGATAGGAGGGCGTACCTGGATAGCATAGATAACTTACAATGCGCTTCCATAAGACATGAGGGATTAGATAATAATAAAATAAAGAAACCCTAGCATGCTTGTTATCTAATTAGCATAACAAAAATTATCAAAGTATATGAAAACATTAATTATCACACACATCTTATATACAATTCCTAAAAAAGATAGACATAATTTCAACAAGTGACAAAAATGGCAATGAAAATAATTTTTGAAAAGATTTTCTTATGTAGGGGTTTCACCAATTCCCCAAATTATTATACACAAATTTAGCCCAGAATTATCCCATTATGTGGGACCACAAGCTTTGATTCGTGTCTTTGTTCAAAACTAAAATTTTTGTTGAAAACCGAGAAGGATGCAAACCGAACAAAATATGGTTGCATATTATTTTTTTAAAATAAAAAAGAAAAGATTTTGATCTTGAGGACTCTAAATGAGTTTTTGAAATAGATTTTTAAAATGATTTTTTGAGAAAAGTATTTTATTTTAAAATAAAAGGAATTAATTTGGGAAAAAATAAAATATAAGAAATAAAATACCAAACAAAACAAAAATGAAACCTCAAAGTAAAAAAAATTTTTAGTAATTAACAAAAGTGATAATGGTGATGGTAGAGGCCAATCTTCATGATTTTCCAATGGCCTCTAAAAATCAAATTTAATAAATATTCACCAAAGCAACAAACCAAACGACTTTAGATCAAATAAAACTAATGAAATATTAATCGCGAATTTATAAGGATCAATCAAACACATAAATTGAGATAAACAATCTAGAACTGATTTAAGATCAACCAAACACCTAAACATGTAATTATAATAATGTGAATATAGTAACATAAGCACATAGAATTCTAAAACATATTAACTAATCAACAACTAGACATTAATAACTTCCAAAACAAAAACAAAACTAAGTAACAAGGGATTAAGCAAAATGATAACCAAAATTTAAAAAAAGGACACATCAACTAAGTAAAAAAGCTAAATTTAACTATTTTTAATACATGAGTATAATAACATGGGATAAAACTAATTAACTAAAATTTTGAAAAACTATAAACTAGGACAAGATCAGTCAAAAATCAAAATTAACAAACTTTTTTTAAAACATGAGCATCGATTAAACTAATTAACTAAAACTCTAAAAAACACACGTACTAAAATTAGGTCAATCAAGAATTAAAATTAACAAACTTACAACATGAGAAAAGTAACTTTTAAATTAAATATCTAAAACTCTAAAAAACACACAAAATAAAATTGGATCAATCGAGGATTAAAACGAACAAGCTCAAAATGTGGATATAATGACATGAGAAAGTAATAGACTCATCAACTAAAAATCTAAAACACCTAAACTAAATAGGGTCAATCAAAGACTAAAGTTAACAATTTTAAACATGGAGTTAATCACACGGGTTCAATAGGAATAATAAACTAAAATTCTAAAAACACATAAGCTAGATAAGATCAATCAAAACTAAAGTTAAAAAATTAAAATATGGATTTAATCAAGTGGTTCAATAGGAATAATAAACTATAATTCTAAAAACATAACAACCTAGAAAAATCAAAACTTGGAATCAAGACAATGATAATCCATACAATTAAACAAATTCTTAAATTTAAACTCAATCAACTAAGAAGGAAAAAGAAACTTCGGATCGAATATAATAATTAATATATTTAGTCAAAGTTCTCAATAAAAATCAAAACTTGGAATCAAAATTAATCAATCAAGAATTCTCAATTCTATCATATCGTCACACAAATAAATGAATATCGAAACTTGGAATCATAGAATAAGAGATAAGTCATAAACTAAAATACACATGAAATTATCAATTCTCAATAAAAAAAATAATCATAAACCGAACCTTCAATACGCAAACCAAGGTGTTATCCTGCTGTTACTGGTGGCGCGGGCTGATGATCAATGGAGAATGCGTGGTGGCTGCCTCCTCCTTCCTTTCAGGCCTCTCTTCGTTCCCTCAAAATAATCTATCCGTGTTCTCTCAAAAAATTGCTTTCTTACGTGGATCTCTGCTCCAAAAGAAAAGTCCCCCCCTTTTTGCAATGGCAGCCTCTCTTTATATCTCCGTGAGGATTTCCAAAATTCCTCTTTTAATGCGCGTGGATGGAAAGTGCATACATGGTGGCTCATTGGGAGATTCCCTCGAGGATGCAGCCGTGTCTTATTTGGTAAGTGTTCAAATCCTTACCATGTTGACTTTTCTTTCTAAAAAACAAACAAAAAAAAATCCTCACAGCCCACTATATGCGTATTGTGCACTAATGATGGACTGCATGTCCACTTCTCTTGATGCATGGATTGTGTTCTCTCATGCGGAATGCATGTTGTGTCCAACTCTCTCAAGGATGCAGCCGTTTTGCTTATGGCAGCATGTGGATGAAGAATTAATGTGCAAATTGGAGGTGAACCAATCATGGAGGTTCAGGAATCGAGATGCCAATGTTGCTGTCAGTTTTCCTTTCCTCTCTTCAATGCGCGCTGAAAATGTATCACAAATGGTGCGGCTGGTTGGTGGTCGTCTTCCCAATGGTGCAATTGCACCTTTATCCTGATCAGAACCTGTGTCCTCTCCTCTCCAAAATCTGGTGCATCTCCATTCAAAAATCTGGTGCATCCCTCTTTAAAAATCTGGTGCATCCCTCTTTCAAAAATCCCATCATACTCCCTTCCAAAATCTGGTCATCTTTCCTCTCAACAATCTCGTGTATCCTTTCAAAAATCTGATCATCTTTCTCTTCCAAAAAAAGTCTAGCCATCAGAACTCCTCCTCAGTTCCTCAATAATCTGCTAAAAATTCTTCCTTCCATACCTGCTCCCCACTTGCACCCGTAGGGATCCTTCAATATGTGGACTGTCCATATCTTTCACATGCGTGCTGGCCACTTACCATCCTTGCATGGTGATATCTTCTTTCCTTTTTTTCTTTCCAAGTCTCTTTAATTGGCCGTGATCTTCTCTCCTTGATGGCTCCAAGTCTCATGCAAAAATTAAAAATAAAATTGAAATAAGAAATGGGAGTTATGATCAAAATGGAATATAATGAAATAAAATAAATTGTCAAATCACATAGCCACAAAATCCAAGATATCAATTTATGGGATCAAAGAATGAATAAATAAGTAGGTAAATAAACAAATAAATTGATAAAAGTATAAAAATAAATATTAGACGTATGCAATTAGGAAAAATCAAGAAATTAAATTAATGCAATAGATTATAATAATTTAAATGTCAAACTCAAACCATTAAAAAATCAGAAAATTCATTCATGCAATAAAAAATCAAGCCAACACTCATCTTATCCCGAAAAATAAGTAACCGAAATCAAGATCATGCCTAAGAGAACTATGTCAAAAGAAGTGTCTAAGTGACCTATTCTAAAAGATTGTCGAAGTAACCTAGGGTGAATGTGTGCAAGCTAGAAAGCATCTCGGTGGATCTAAGCAGGTCATAGTGAATCTCGGGAGGCCTAGGGTGGTGCCTAATGGGCCAAGTGTACCTAAAAGCTATCCTAAAAAAATGAAAAGCTTAAGTCTACATCAAGGCTGCCAAGGGTCACAATAAGGGGTCAGATAAATCTCTCAACTAAAGTCTCCGAGTGACTCAGAAAAAGGTAAGTTGTACGAGTAGTAATGGGCCACCAAGGAGTTACTGTGGAGCACTGGAAGTGGATTTAAAGACATGTGCTAAAGGGACAAAATTGAGGGTCTACAAATATGCCCCTCTTCGGTATAGATCACGAGTGTAGAGAATGTGAGTAGAAATACGAATAATGAGCAGAATGAAGTGAACTATACCGAAGAATTAAAGAAGGACCAGAGATTTTGTCCTAACACATGAAGAGGTAAGATCAAAAGATGGGGTCTCAATGACATGGATGAGACAACTCTATGTGGGGAAAAATGACAATAAAGAGAGAAGGCATGTGACGAGTAGCACAAAGATGGAAAGAGGTGAAAAGGATGATTCAAAGTCATGGATGATATGAATGACTCTGGATCATGGACAAGGTGAACGACTCTGGATCTAAAATAGGATAAAAGACTCTGGGTCATGAGCTCAGGGCTCTAATAAGAAAGAATGACTCTGGGTCAAGATGGAAAACAACTCTAGGTCGAGAGCCCTAGGCTCTAAATGGAAAAGAAGTGACTTTGAGTCGAAAACTCTGGGCTCTAAATGGAAAATCGACTCTGGGTCGAGAGCTCGGGGCTCTAAATGGAAAATCGACTCTGGGTCGAGAGCTCTGGGCTCTAAATGGAAAAGAAATGACTCTGGGCCAAGAGCTCTGGGCTCTAAATGGAAAATCGACTCTGGGTCAAGAGCTCTAGGCTCGAAATGGAAAATCGACTTTGGGTCGAGAGCTCTAGGCTCGAAATGGAAAACCGACTCTGGGTCGAGAGCTCTGGGCTCTAAATGGAAAACCGACTCTAGGTCGAGAGCTCTGGGCTCTAAATGGAAAACCGACTCTGGGTCGAGAGCTCTGGGCTCTAAATGGAAAACCGACTCTGGGTCGAGAGCTCTGGGCTCTAAATGGAAAACCGACTCTGGGTCGAGAGCTCTGGGCTCTAAATGGAAAACCGACTCTGGGTCGAGAGCTCTGGGCTCTAAATGGAAAATCGACTCTGGGTCGAGAGTTCTGGGCTCTAAATGGAAAACCGACTCTGGGTCGAGAGCTCTGGGCTCTAAATGGAAAATCGACTCTGGGTCGAGAGCTCTGGGCTCTAAATGGAAAACCGACTCTGGGTCGAGAGCTCTAGACTCTAAATGGAAAACCGACTCTGGGTCGAGAGCTCTGGGCTCTAAATGGAAAATCGACTCTGGGTCGAAATGGAAAGTGACTCTGGGTCGAGAGCTCCGGGCTCTAAAATAGGAAATAATGACTCTGGGTCGAAATGGAAAGTGACTCTGGGTCGAGAGCTTCGGGCTCTAAAATAAGAAATAATGACTCTGGGTCGAGATGGAAAGTGACTCTGGGTCGAGAGCTCCGGGCTCTAAAATAAGAAATAATGACTCTGGGTCGAGAGCTCCGGGCTCTAAATAGATAGCCGATCAGGATACTTTCCGACTCAAGGTGTCGGGTCGAGGCCACTCACAAGTGGCTAGAATGATGTAAATGACTCCGGGTTGTGAGCTCAGGGCTCGGGGTACTATAAATGACTCTGGGTTAAGATGGAAAATGACTCTGGGTCGAGAGCTCTGAGCTCTAACTAGGAAAGAATGACTCTGGGTCAAGATGGAAAATGACTCTGGGTCGATGAATAGCTCAGGGCTATGAGCTCCGGGCTCCATGACTGATCGGCTAGAAGGAGAATGCGATACGCAAACTCCAAGTCAAACCACTCATGGGCGACCAAATGATGAAAGCTTAGATAAGAGCTGGAAAGACTCCGGGTCTATAGGAAATGATAGCTCAGGGCTAGCGGGCTCAAGGCCTAAGGGAAAAGGATAGCTCAGGGCTATAAGACTCAGGGTCTAGAAGGAATGGATAGCTCATGGCTGCGAGGCTCAGGGCCTAAAAAAAGGATAGCTCAGGGCTAGCGGGCTCAGGGCCTAAGGGAAAAAGGATAGCTCAGGGCTATAAGACTCGGGGTCTAGAAGGAATGGATAGCTCATGGTTACGAGGCTCAGGGCCTAAAAAAAAGGATAGCTCAAGGCTAGCGGGCTCAGGGCCTAAGGGAAAAAGGATAGCTCAGGGCTATAAGACTCAGGGTCTAAGGGAAAAAAGATAAGACCAACTCGAAAGTGGACACGAAATAAATTGGCTTAAAGTCATATACTCAAAATGTCAAGGGTCGGACTACTGAAACCAAGAAGGGAAATATGCCCCAGTATCCAGGGTGCTCACACTGTCGAAACAACCAGTAAATCAATCATCCGCTGAAATCAATAGGTCAGAAACTGATGCATCGTGACAAACCTCTGAAAAGTCTAAACTGAAGGAACCCTCTATATCTGAAAAGCTGCTCTGTCGGTGAATCTCAAAAGGTAAATCTCAAAGAGTGTATATCATGGCTCATCTAAAAGTAAACCTCAAAGTACGTAAAATGCTACTCATCTGGATAATCCAATCTGCAAGGTAACAATGACGAAAACAAATCTGTCTCATGAACATCTGGCTAAAGGATCCACCCACGCTCCTCGGGTGAAACCTGATGCGATCCATCTCTATCTCAACAAATCCATGTAGGGAGGCCCTGATACAGTCGATCGTCGGAAGCTCTGGGCTAGTACTCAATCTAAAACCAAGCTAGTCACTGTCTCAATCTCAAGGATACTCAGAAAGTAAGGAAATATGCCCCAGTATGAGGCCTGATGTCAAAGTCATAAGCTAAACAATCGTCACCAATCATCTATCCCCATATCACTGCCCAAATAAATCTCGTAATGGAGAGGGGAATATGCCCCAGTATGATATCTGATGTCGAAGTCGTGAGGCAAACAAACTAACAACGATCATCCATCCTCGTACCGCTGTCCAAACACAATCTCATCAAGGAGAGGGGAATATGCCCCAGTGTGGATAATCTAATGCACAATAAAGAGTCTGGCAAAAACAACCAAACATCTCTATAACAGTAAATCAATCATCCGCTGAAATCAATAGGTCAGAAACTGATGCATCGTGACAAACCTCTGAAAAGTCTAAACTGAAGGAACCCTCTATATCTGAAAAGCTGCTCTGTCGGTGAATCTCAAAAGGTAAATCTCAAAGAGTGTACATCATGGCTCATCTAAAAGTAAACCTCAAAGTACGTAAAATGCTGCTCATCTGGATAATCCAATCTGTAAGGTAACAATGATGAAAACAAATCTGTCTCATGAACATCTGGCTAAAGGATCCACCCACGCTCCTCGGGTGAAACCTGATGCGATCCATCTCTATCTCAACAAATCCATGTAGGGAGGCCCTGATACAGTCGATCGTCGGAAGCTCTGGGCTAGTACTCAATCTAAAACCAAGCTAGTCACTGTCTCAATCTCAAGGATACTCAGAAAGTAAGGAAATATGCCCCAGTATGAGGCCTGATGTCAAAGTCATAAGCTAAACAATCGTCACCAATCATCCATCCCCATATCACTGCCCAAATAAATCTCGTAATGGAGAGGGGAATATGCCCCAGTATGATATCTGATGTGAAAGTCGTGAGGCAAACAAACTAACAATGATCATCCATCCTCGTATCGCTGTCCAAACACAATCTCATCAAGGAGAGGGGAATATGCCCCAGTGTGGATATCTGATGTACAATAAAGAGTCTGTCAAAATCAACCAAACATCTCTATAACCATGAATGAAGATAGTCATACCGCCCAATAACAGATAGGAACCTCAGAGGAAGGGGGAAATATGCCCCAGTGTGGATATCTGACGCACAATCAAAAGGATGAATCCAACATCATCAATCAACTGTCTCCAACTCAACAATAATCCGCTAAGAAATCAGAATGAAGTATCAACTAATGCCTCAAGGGAGACACTCTAAATCCAACCTCAAATGAATAGCCAAAATGATGAAGGATGTGGTAATCTCAGTAGTAGAAGCACGTCTCTAATGAATCCCTGACTGTATCCAACATGAATCTGGTAACCTCAAAATGGGGAAATATGTCCCAGTATGCCAGATCTATACACTGCACTGAAAACTGCCTCCAACTCAGTAATAATCCACTAGTCTACCTTAGAAATACTCCGCAAATGGAAACACTAAGGGCTCAACGATGCTCCACTAGAACTGATATAATCTCAACATACACCACTACAGATCTCTGATTGGTGAAAATGACCAGACTCAAAGAAAGTGCTCCACT